>NW_028295702.1:0-1469515 GCF_964341445.2 Mesoplodon mirus | reverse complement strand
CAGAGAGTAGATGTAGGCCTTTGGACGGACACATGTCACTCTAAATTCCCATTAGGAAGAATTAACCAAAGCCTCAGCCACCCACAGGGAACCAGTATAGCCACCCCTGGAACCAGTATAGGTCCTGAAGCAAAATTGTGGATTTGCGGTCAGCTCCCAATAATGGGATTTGAAAATTGGAGCTCAGGGGTAAGGCAAATCAAAAACCTGAAGAGTTATAAAGGACTACTCTCTTCCAAAAATCTGTTGAGGGAAGGCAACAAAGCGGACTTGAAAATGAGGCAGAATTGCACAAAACATATTTCAAGAGGTAAATTGGAATCGCCTTTAAAGCACAGGAAAGGCATCACAACTTCGAGAATGATGCACTTGGCCAAAAACAGTGTATGACTTTTCTCCTGAATATATTCAGGAGAAAAGGCATAGGCCCTTTTTGGCCAATCAAGCAAGCACACAACGCAAAACCACACTACAAAGAATTGTCGCTTCCCACCGGTCAAAAAGGGTATCCAAAAATCTGTAAAACCCAGAAAGGCAAGATAGAGATGACAAGGGCATAAAGCAATATGATCCCAAGGGTCATGGAGGATTGTGATGACAAGCACATGGAGCATTGTGATGACAAGATTATGTATCATTTTGCTGACAAAGGCATTGTGATGACAAGGTTCATGGAGCACTGTGATGACAAGCGTCATGGAGCATTGTGATTAAAGGGTTCATGGAGAATTGGGATGACAAGGGCATGGAGCATTTTGATGACAAGCGTCCCGGATCATTGTGTTGGCAGGGTTCATGGAGCGTTGTCATGACAGTGGTCATGGAGCATTGTTATGACAGAGGTCATGGAGCATTGTGATGAGAACGTCATGGAGCATTGGGCTGAAAATGTTCATGGAGTATTGTGATGGCAGGGGTCAAGGAGCATTGTGATGACAAGGTACTGGAGCACTGTGATGAGAAGACAATGGAGCCATGTGATGACAAGTCTCATGGAGCATTCTGATGAAAAGGGTCATGGAGCTTTGTGATTACAGGGGTCTTGGAGCATTGTGATGAGAAGATTATGTATCATTTTGCTGACAAAGGCATTGTGATGAAAAGGTTCATGGAGCACTGTGATGACAAGCGTCATGGAGCATTGTGATTAAAGGGTTCATGGAGCATTGGGATGACAAGGGCATGGAGCATTTTGATAACAAGCGTCCCGGATCATTGTGTTGTCAGGGTTCATGGAGCATTGTCATGACTGTGGTCATGGAGCATTGTTATGACAGAGGTCATGGAGCATTGTGATGAGAACGTCATGGAGCATTGGGCTGAAAATGTTCATGGAGTATTGTGATGACAGGGGTCAAGGAGCATTGTGATGACAAGGTACTGGAGCACTGTGAGGAGAAGACCATGGAGCCATGTGATGACAAGTCTCATGGAGCATTCTGATGAAAAGGCTCATGGAGCATTGTGATTACAGGGGTCTTGGAACATTGTGATGACAATGGCATTGAACATTGGGATGAGAATGTCATGGAGCGTTCTGATGACATGCATCATGGAGCTTTGTGATGACAAGGGCATGGAGCATTGTGATTACAGGGGTCTTGGAGCACTGTGAGGAAAATGGCATGTAACATTGTGATGAAAAAGGCATGTAGCCTTGTCATGACAGGGTTCAAGGAGCATACTGATGGCAAGTGTCAGGGACCATTGTGATGACAAGGGTATTTATTGAGCATTGCGATGGCAAATGTCATGGAGCATTGTGATTAGAAGACCATGGATAATTGTGATGACGAGCGTTATGGGGAGCTGTGATGATAAGTGTTAGGGAATATTGTCATCACAAGGATTTGGAGCATTGTGATGACAGAGGTCATAGAGCATTTTGATTTCATTGTGATGACAATAGCATGAAGCATTATGATGATGTGCATTGGTGCATTGTGATGACAGCATTCATGGAGCATTGAGATGAAAAGGGGCATGAAGCATTATAATTAGAAGAGTCTTGGATCACTGTGATGAAAAGGGCATGGAATATTGGTCTGAGATGTTTCATGGATTATTGTGATGAGAGGGGGCAATGAGCATTGTGATAACAATGGCACGGAACACTGTGATATATGGTTCATGGAGGATTGTAATGACAAGCGCAAGGAGCATTGTGAGAAGAATGGCATCGAGCATTGTGATGAAAAGCATCATGGATACTGTGATGACAAGGGCTTGGAACGATGTGATGAGAGGTTTTTGGAGCATTGTGATGACAATGGCATGGAGCATTGTAATGCCAAGGGTCATGGAGTTTTGTGATGACAAAGGTCATGGAGCATTTTGATGACAAGTGTGTGGTGAATTCTCTTGTGAAGGGCAGGGAGCATTGTGATGTCAGGGTCATGGAGCAATTTGATGAAAAGTGTCATGGAACATTTTGATGACAGGGGTTATGGAACATTGTGATGTCAGGAGTCGTGGAACATTTTCATAACGGTGTTTTGGACCATTGTGATGACAGGTGAGTGGGTGTATTGTGATGACTAGTGAGGGAACATTTTGATATCATTCGTGAGAGAGCATTTTGATAAGAAGTGCATGGAGCATTGTGATGACAAGTTTTATGGAGCATTGTGATGACAAGGTTGTGGAGCATTGTTATGACAAGCACATGGCGCATTGTGATGACATGGGTCATGGAGCCCTGTGCAGACAAAGGCATGGAGCATTGTGATGAGAAGGGTCAACGAGCATTGTGATGAAAATTTCATGGAGCATTTTGGTGACAAAGGTCACAGAGCCTTGTGATGACGAGGGAATGGACCATTGTGATGACAAAGGTCATGAAGCATTGTGATGACTGGAGTCATGGAGCATTGTGATGACAGGGTTCATAGAGCATTGTGATGAAAAGGCAATGATCATTGTGATGACAGGGGCATGGAGCATTGGCCTGAAATGTTTCATGGATTATTGTGATGACAGTGGACATGGTGCAATGTGATGACAAGGCATGGAGCACTGTGATTAGAAGGTCATGGAGTATTTTGAAGACAGGTCTCAGGGAGCACTGTGATGACATATGTCATGGTCCATTGCGATGACAATGGAATGGAACATTGTGATGCCAAGTGTCATGGAGAATTGTGATGACAAATGTAATGGAGCATTTTGATGACAAGGGCTTGGAGCATTGTGATGACAAGGGACATGGAGCATTGTGATGACAAGGGATGGAGCATTGTGATGACAAGGGCCATTGAGAATTTTGATGACAAGTTCATGAAGCATTGTGATGAGAAGCACATGGAGCTTCCTATGACAGGGGTGATGGAGCATTGCGATGACAAGTGCATAGAGAATTGTGATGACAAATCATGTAACACGGTGATGAGAACTGTCATGGAGCATAGTGGTGCCAAGAACGAGGAGAATTGTGATGACAGGGGTCATGGAGCATTGTGATGACCAGGGCATGGAGCATTGTGATGACCAGGGAATGGAGCATTGTGATGGCAAGACCGTGGAGCATTGTGATGACGAGCGTCATGGAGCACTGTAATGACAAGGGGAATGGAGCATTGTGATGACAGTGGCCATGGAGCATAGTGATGACAAGGGTCATGGAGCATTTTGATGACAAGGGCGTAGAGCATTGTGATGAGAAGACCATGGATAATTGTGATGACGAGCGTCATGGAGCACAGTAATGACAAGGGGTATGGAGCATTGTGATGACAGTGGCCATGGAACATTGTGATGACAAGTGTCATGGAGCATTCTGATGACAAACTTGTGGAGTATTGTGACGACAATGGCATGGAGCATTGTGATGAAAAGGACATGGAGCATTGTGATGAAAAAGGCATGAAGCCATTTCATGACAGGTTTCAAGGAGCATTCTGACGACAAGTGTCAGGGAACATTGTGATGACAAGTGTATTGAGAATTGTGATGAAAAAGATCATGGAGCATTTTAACGAAAAGGACATGGAGTATTGTGATGACAGGCATCATGGAGCGTTGTGATGACAAGTGTTATGGAACTTTGTGATAACAAGGGTTTGGAGCATTGTGATGATAGAAGTCATGGATCATTTTGTTTTCAAGGAGCATGGAGCATTGGGATGACAAGGGCATGAAGCAATGTGATCCCAAGATTCATGGAGGATTGTGATGACAATGGTAAGGGAGTATTGTGATGACAAGCAAATGCAGCATTTTGATGACAAGGTCATGTAGCATTTTGCTGACACAGGCATGGAGCATTGTGATGATAAGGGTCATAGAGCACTGTGATGAGAAGCATCACGGATCATTGTGATTACAGGGGTCATGGAGCATTGGGATGACAAGGTCATGGATCATTGTGATGACAACGGTTATGGAACATTGGGCTGAAAATGTTCATGGAGCACTGTGATGACTAGGTAATGGAGCACTGTGATGACAAGAGTCCCGGATCACTGTGTTGTCAGGGGTCATGGAGCGTTGTGATGACAGTGGTCATGGAGCATTGTGATGATAGGGATCATGAAGCATTGTGATGAGAAGTTCCTGGAGAATTGGACTGAAAATGTTCAGGAAGTATTGTGAGGACAGGGGTCATGGAGCATTGTGATGACAAGGGAATGGAGCACTGTGATGAAAAGTTCCTGGAGAATTGTGATGAGAAGACCATGGAGCCTTGTAATAACATTTCTCATGGAGCATTCTGATGAAAAGGGGCATGGAGTATTGTGATTACAGGGGTCTTGGGGCATTGTGATGAAAAGGGCATGGAGCATTGTGATTACTGGTGTCTTGGAGCATTGTGATGAAATTGGCATGGATCATTGTTATGAAAATGGTATGGAGCCTTGTCATGACAGGGTTCCAGGAGCATACTGATGACAAGTGTCAGGGAGCATTGTGATGACAAGTGTATAGAGCACTGTGATGACAAAGGTCATGGAGCACTGTGATGAGAAGACCATGGATAATTGTGATGATGAGCGTCATGGGACATTGTGATGATAAGTGTTATGGAACATTGTGATCAAAAGGATTTGGAGCATTGTGATGAGATAGCTCATCAAATATTTTGATTTCATTGTGATGACAATAGCCTGAAGCATTATGATGATGGGCATGGTGCATTTTGATGACAGGGTTCATGGAGCATTGAGATGCAAATGTGCATGGAGCATTGTGATTAGAGGGTTCATGGAGTTTTGTGATGACAATGGCATGGAGCATTGAGATGCCAAGGGTCATGGATCCTTGTGATGACAAAGGTCATGGAGCATTTTGATGACAAGGGCGTGGTACATTGTGATGAGAAGGGCAGGGAGTATTGTGATGACAGGGTTATAGAGCAATTTGATGAAAAGGGTCATGGAATATTTTGATGACAGTTGTTATGGAACATTGGGATGTCAGGGGTCATTGAGCATTTTGAGGAAAATTGTTATGGAGCATTTTGATGACAGGGGTTATGGAACATTGTGATATCAGGGGTCATCGAACTTTGTGATGATATGTGCATGTAGCATTGCAAAGACAGAAGTCATGGGATATTGTGATGACAGGGGTGAGGGAGTATTGTGATGAATAGTGATGTAACATTGTGATATCAGTGTTGAGAGAGCATTTTGATGAGAAGTGCATGGAGAATTGTGATGACAAGTTTTATGGAGCATTGTGGTGACAAGATTGTGGAGCACTGTGATGAAAAGTGCAGGGTGCATTGTGATGACATGGGTAATGGAGCATTGTGATGACGAGGGTCATGGAGCATTGTGCTGAGAATGGCATAGAGCATTGTGATGACAAGGGTCAAAGAGCATTGTGATGAAAAGTTCATGGAGCATTGTGGTTAAGAAGGTCACAGAGACTGCTGATGACGAGGGCATGGACCATTGTGATGACAAAGGTCATGAAGCATTGTGATGAATGGAGGCATGGAGCATTGTGATGACAGGGGTCATGGAACATTGTGATAACAAGGGCATGGAGCCTTGTGATGACAAGGGAATGGAGCATTGGTCTAATAAGTTTCATGGATTATTGTGATGAGAGTGGGCATAGAGCATTGTGATGATAAGGGCATGGAACACTGTGATACATGGGTCATGAAGGATTGTAATGACAAGGTCATGGGGCATTGTGATGAGAAGGGCATCAAGCATTTTGATGACAAGTGTCATGGAGCTTTGTGATGACAAGGGCATGGAGCAATGTGATGAGAGGGTTCATGGAGCATTGTGATGCCATGTGTCATGGCGCTTTGTGATGACAAATGTCATGGAGCATTTTGATGACAAGTGCATGGTGCATTGTGATGATAAGGGCAGGGAGTATTTTGATGACAGGGTCATTCAGCAATATGATGGAAAGTGTATTGGAATATTTTGATGACAGGGGTTATAGAATATTGTGATGTCAGGGGTCATGGAACATTTTGATGATAAAGGGATGTAGCACTGTGATGACAAGGGTCATGGGACATTGTGATTACAGTAGTGAGGGAGTATTGTGACAACTAGTGTTGGAACACTGTGATATCTCTGGTGAGAGAGCATTTTGATGAGAAGTGTATGGAGCATTGTGATTACAAGGTTTATGGAGCATTGCAATGAAAATTTTCTGGACCGTTGTGATGAAAAGCGAATGGCACATTGTGATGACAAGGGTCATGGAACATTTTTCAGACAAAGTCATGGAGCATTTTGATGACAATGGTCACGGAGCATTGTGATGAAAACGGAATGGGGCATTGTGATGAAAAAGGCATGGAGCCTTTTCGTGACAGTGTTCAAAGAGCATTCTGATGACAAGTGTCAGGGAGCATTGTGATGACAAGTGTACTGAGCATTTTGATGCCAAATGTCATGGAGCACTGTGATGAAAAGGGCATGGAATTTTGTGATGACAGGCATCATGGAGCATTGTGATGACAAGTGTTATGGAACACTGGGATCACAAGGGTTTGGAGCATTGTGATGACAGAGGACATGGGTCATATTGATTTCAAGGAGCATGGAGCATTGTGATGACAAGGGCATGAAGCAATGTGCTCTCAAGGTTCATGGAGGATTGTGATGACAATGGAAATGGAGTGTTGTGATGACAAGCGCATAGAGCATTGTAATGACAAGGTCATGTAGCATTTTGCTGACAAAGTCATGGAGCATTGTGATGACAGGTGTCATGGAGCACTGTGATGACAAGGCCATGGAACATCGTGATGGCAGGGGTCATGGAGCATTCTTATGACAGGGGTAATGGAGCATTGTGATGGCAAGGGAATGGAGCATTGTGATGAGAAGGCCATGGAGCATTCTGATGACATCTGTCATGGAGCTTTGTGATGACAAGGGCATGGAGCAATGTGATGAGAGTGTTCATGGAGGATTGTGATGACAATGACATGGAGCATTGTGATGCCAAGGGTCATGGATCTTTGTGATGACAAAGGTCATGGAGGATTTTGATGACAAGGGCGTTGTGCATTGTGATGAGAAGGGCAGGGAGCATTGTGATGACAGTGTCATGGAGCAATTTGATGAAAAGGGTCATGGAACATTTTGATGACAGTGGTTATGGAACATTGTGATGTCAGAGGTCATGGAGCATTATGATGAAAAGGGTCATGGAGCATTTTGATGACAGGGGTTATGGAGCATTGTGATGTCAGGGGTCATCGAACATTGTGATGATAAGTGCATGTAGCATTGTGATGACGGGGGTCATGGATCACTGGGATAAAAGGGGTGAGTGAGTATTGTGACGAATAATGATGTAACATTGTGATATCTGTGGTGAGAGAGCATTTTGATGAGAAGTGCATGGAGCATTGTGATGGCAAGACCGTGGAGCATTGTGATGACGAGCGTCATGGAGCACTGTAATGACAAGGGGAATGGAGCATTGTGATGACAGTGGCCATGGAGCATAGTGATGACAAGGGTCATGGAGCATTTTGATGACAAGGGCGTAGAGCATTGTGATGAGAAGACCATGGATAATTGTGATGACGAGCGTCATGGAGCACAGTAATGACAAGGGGTATGGAGCATTGTGATGACAGTGGCCATGGAGCATTGTGATGACAAGTGTCATGGAGCATTCTGATGACAAGCTTGTGGAGTATTGTGACGACAATGGCATGGAGCATTGTGATGAAAAAGGCATGAAGCCATTTCATGACAGGTTTCAAGGAGCATTCTGACGACAAGTGTCAGGGAACATTGTGATGACAAGTGTATTGAGAATTGTGATGAAAAAGATCTTGGAGCATTTTGACGAAAAGGACATGGAGTATTGTGATGACAGGCATCATGGAGCGTTGTGATGACAAGTGTTATGGAACTTTGTGATAACAAGGGTTTGGAGCATTGTGATGATAGAAGTCATGGATCATTTTGTTTTCAAGGAGCATGGAGCATTGGGATGACAAGGGCATGAAGCAATGTGATCCCAAGATTCATGGAGGATTGTGATGACAATGGTAAGGGAGTATTGTGATGACAAGCAAATGCAGCATTTTGATGACAAGGTCATGTAGCATTTTGCTGACACAGGCATGGAGCATTGTGATGATAAGGGTCATAGAGCACTGTGATGAGAAGCATCACGGATCATTGTGATTACAGGGGTCAAGGAGCATTGGGATGACAAGGTCATGGATCATTGTGATGACAACGGTTATGGAGCATTGGGCTGAAAATGTTCATGGAGCATTGTGATGACTAGGGAATGGAGCACTGTGATGACAAGAGTCCCGGATCACTGTGTTGTCAGGGGTCATGGAGCGTTGTGATGACAGTGGTCATGGAGCATTGTGATGATAGGGATCATGAAGCATTGTGATGAGAAGTTCCTGGAGAATTGGACTGAAAATGTTCAGGAAGTATTGTGAGGACAGGGGTCATGGAGCTTTGTGATGACAAGGGAATGGAGCACTGTGATGAAAAGTTCCTGGAGAACTGTGATGAGAAGACCATGGAGCCTTGTAATAACATTTCTCATGAAGCATTCTGATGAAAAGGGGCATGGAGTATTGTGATTACAGGGTTCTTGGGGCATTGTGATGAAAAGGGCATGGAGCATTGTGATTACTGGTGTCTTGGAGCATTGTGATGAAATTGGCATGGATCATTGTTATGAAAATGGTATGGAGCCTTGTCATGACAGGGTTCCAGGAGCATACTGATGACAAGAGTCAGGGAGCATTGTGATGACAAATGTATAGAGCACTGTGATGACAAAGGTCATGGGGCACTGTGATGAGAAGACCATGGATAATTGTGATGATGAGCGTCATGGGACATTGTGATGATAAGTGTTATGGAACATTGTGATCAAAAGGATTTGGAGCATTGTGATGAGATAGATCATCAAATATTTTGATTTCATTGTGATGACAATAGCCTGAAGCATTATGATGATGGGCATGGTGCATTTTGATGACAGGGTTCATGGAGCATTGAGATGCAAATGTGCATGGAGCATTGTGCTTAGAGGGTTCATGGAGTTTTGTGATGACAATGGCATGGAGCATTGAGATGCCAAGGGTCATGGATCCTTGTGATGACAAAGGTCATGGAGCATTTTGATGACAAGGGCGTGGTACATTGTGATGAGAAGGGCAGCGAGTATTGTGATGACAGGGTTATAGAGCAATTTGATGAAAAGGGTCATGGAATATTTTGATGACAGTTGTTATGGAACATTGTGATGTCAGGGGTCATTGAGCATTTTGAGGAAAATTGTTATGGAGCATTTTGATGACAGGGGTTATGGAACATTGTGATATCAGGGGTCATCGAACTTTGTGATGATATGTGCATGTAGCATTGCAAAGACAGAAGTCATGGGATATTGTGATGACAGGGGTGAGGGAGTATTGTGATGAATAGTGATGTAACATTGTGATATCAGTGTTGAGAGAGCATTTTGATGAGAAGTGCATGGAGAATTGTGATGACAAGTTTTATGGAGCATTGTGGTGACAAGATTGTGGAGCACTGTGATGAAAAGTGCAGGGTGCATTGTGATGACATGGGTCATGGAGCATTGTGATGACGAGGGTCATGGAGGATTGTGCTGAGAATGGCATAGAGCATTGTGATGACAAGGGTCAAAGAGCATTGTGATGAAAAGTTCATGGAGCATTGTGGTTAAAAAGGTCACAGAGACTGCTGATGACGAGGGCATGGACCATTGTGATGACAAAGGTCATGAAGCATTGTGATGAATGGAGGCATGGAGCATTGTGATGACAGGGGTCATGGAACATTGTGATAACAAGGGCATGGAGCCTTGTGATGACAAGGGAATGGAGCATTGGTCTAATAAGTTTCATGGATTATTGTGATGAGAGTGGGCATAGAGCATTGTGATGATAAGGGCATGGAACACTGTGATACATGGGTCATGAAGGATTGTAATGACAAGGTCATGGGGCATTGTGATGAGAAGGGCATCAAGCATTTTGATGACAAGTGTCATGGAGCTTTGTGATGACAAGGGCATGGAGCAATGTGATGAGAGGGTTCATGGAGCATTGTGATGCCATGTGTCATGGCGCTTTGTGATGACAAATGTCATGGAGCATTTTGATGACAAGTGCATGGTGCATTGTGATGATAAGGGCAGGGAGTATTTTGATGACAGGGTCATTCAGCAATATGATGGAAAGTGTATTGGAATATTTTGATGACAGGGGTTATAGAATATTGTGGTGTCAGGGGTCATGGAACATTTTGATGATAAAGGGATGTAGCACTGTGATGACAGGGGTCATGGGACATTGTGATTACAGTAGTGAGGGAGTATTGTGACAACTAGTGTTGGAACACTGTGATATCTCTGTTGAGAGAGCATTTTGATGAGAAGTGTATGGAGCATTGTGATTACAAGGTTTATGGAGCATTGCAATGAAAAATTTCTGGACCGTTGTGATGAAAAGCGAATGGCACATTGTGATGACAAGGGTCATGGAACATTTTTCAGACACAGTCATGGAGCATTTTGATGACAATGGACACGGAGCATTGTGATGAAAACGGAATGGGGCATTGTGATGAAAAAGGCATGGAGCCTTTTCGTGACAGGGTTCAAAGAGCATTCTGATGACAAGTGTCAGGGAGCATTGTGATGACAAGTGTACTGAGCATTTTGATGCCAAATGTCAAGGAGCACTGTGATGAAAAGGGCATGGAATTTTGTGATGACAGGCATCATGGAGCATTGTGATGACAAGTGTTATGGAACACTGGGATCACAAGGGTTTGGAGCATTGTGATGACAGAGGACATGGATCATTTTGATTTCAAGGAGCATGCAGCATTGTGATGACAAGGGCATGAAGCAATGTGCTCTCAAGGTTCATGGAGGATTGTGATGACAATGGAAATGGAGTATTGTGATGACAAGCGCATAGAGCATTGTAATGACAAGGTCATGTAGCATTTTGCTGACAAAGTCATGGAGCATTGTGATGACAGGTGTCATGGAGCACTGTGATGACAAGGCCACGGAACATCGTGATGGCGGGGGTCATGGAGCATTCTTATGACAGGGGTAATGGAGCATTGTGACGGCAAGGGCATGGAGCATTGTGATGAGAAAGCCATGGAGCATTCTGATGACATCTGTCATGGAGCTTTGTGATGACAAGGGCATGGAGCATTGTGATGAGAGTGTTCATAGAGGATTGTGATGACAATGACATGGAGCATTGTGATGCCAAGGGTCATGGATATTTGTGATGACAAAGGTCATGGAGGATTTTGATGACAAGGGCGTTGTGCATTGTGATGAGAAGGGCAGGGAGCACTGTGATGACAGAGTAATGGAGCAATTTGATGAAAAGTGTCATGGAACATTTTGATGACAGGGGTTATGGAACATTGTGATGTCAGAGGTCATGGAGCATTATGATGAAAAGGGTCAGGGAGCATTTGGATGACAGGGGTTATGGAGCATTGTGATGTCAGGGGTCATCGAACATTGTGATGATAAGTGCATGTAGCATTGTGATGACAGTGGCCATGGAACATTGGGATAAAAGGGGTGAGTGAGTATTGTGACGAATAATGATGTAACGTTGTGATATCTGTGGTGAGAGAGCATTTTGATGAGAAGAGCATGGAGCATTGTGATGACAAGGTTTATGGAGCATTGTGATGACAAGCTTGTGGAGCACTGTGATGACAAGCGCATGGTGAATTATGATGACATTTTTCATGGAGCATCGTGCTGACAAGCGCATGGAGCATTGTGATGACAAGGGTCACGGAGCATTGCGCTGAGAAAGGAATAGAGCATTGTGATGACAAGGAACAAAGAGCATTGTGATGAAAAGTTCATGGAGCATTGTGATTACAAGGGTCATGGAGCATTGTGATGACAAGGGCATGGAGCATTGGTCTAATAATTTTCATGGATTATTGAGATGACTGTTGGAATGGTGCATTGTGGTGACAAGGGCATGGAGCATTGTGATGACCAGGTCATGCAGTATTGTGAAGATAGGTGTCAGGGAGCATTGTGATGACATATGCAATGGCCCATTGGGATGACAATGGCATGGAGCATTGTGATGCCAAGTGTCATGGAGGATTCTGATGACAAAAGTAATGGTGTATTGTAATGACAATGGCTTGGAGCATTGAGATGACAAGGGTCAGGGAGCATTGTGCTGACAAATGCATGGAGAATTGTGATGACAAGGGTCATGGAGCATTCTCATGACAAGCTTGTGGAGTATTTTGATGACAGTGGCATGGATCATTGTGATGAAAACGGCATGGGGCATTGTGATGAAAAAGGCATGGAGAATTTTCCTGACAGGGTTCAAGGAGCATTTTGATGACAAGTGTCAGGGAGCATTGTGATGACAAGTGTATTGAGAATTGTGATGACAAAGGTCATGGAGCATTGTGATGAAAAGCGCATGGAGTATCGTGATGACAGGCATCATGGAGCGTTGTGATGACAAGTGTTATGGAACATTTTGATCACAAGGGTTTGGAGCATTGTGAGGACAGAGATCATGGATCACTTTGATATCAAGGAGCATGGAGCATTATGATTACAAGGGCATGAAGCAATGTTATCCCAAGTTTCATGGAGGATTGTGATGCCAATGGTAATGGAGTATTGTGATGACAAGCGCATAGAGCATGGTAATGACAAGTTCATGTAGCATTTTGCTGACAAAGGCATGGAGCATTGTGATGACAGGTGTCATGGAGCACTGTGATGACAAGCGTCACGGAGCATTGTGAATACAGGGGTCATGGAGCAATGGGATGACAAGTTCATGGATCACTGTGATGACAAGGGTCATGGAGAATTGGGCTGAAAATGTTCATGGAGTATTGTGATGACAGGGGTCATGGAGCATTGTGATGACAGAGGTCATGGAGAATTTTGATTTCATTGTGCTGACAATAGCCGGAAGCATTATGATGATGGGCATGGTGCATTGTGATGACATGGTTCATGGAGCATTGAGATGAAATGGGGCATGGAGCATTGTGATTACAGGGGTCTTGGAGCACTGTGATGACAAGGGCATGGAGCATTTTGATGAGAAGGACATGGAACATTCTGATGGCATGTGTCATGGAGCTTTGTGATGACAAGGCCATGGAGCATTGTGATTACAGGGGTCTTGGAGCATTGTGATGACAAGTGTCATGGAGCCTTGTGATGACAAGGCCGTGGAATATTGTGATGGCAGGTGTCATGGAGCATTGTTATGACAGGAGTAATGGAGCATTGTGATGAGAAGGGCATGGAGCATTGTGATTACAAGGTTTATGGAGCATTACCATGACAAATTTGTGGATCGTTTTGATGAAAATCACGTAGCACATTGTGATGACAAGGGTCACGGAGCAGATTTTCTGAGAAACGCATGGAGCATTTTGATGACAAGGGTCACGGAGCATTGTGATGAAAAGTTCATGGAGCATTGTGGTTATAAAGGTCACAGAGCCTTGTGATGACTGGAGTCACGGAGCATTCTGTGACAGGGACATATAGCATTGGTGTGACACGTTTCATATATTATTTTGATGACATTGGACATGGTGCATTGTGATGACAAGGGCATGGATCATTGTGATGAGAAGGTCATGGAGTATTGTGAAGACTGGTGTCAGGGAGCATTGTGATGACATATGTCATGGTCCATTGCAATGACAATGGCAGGGAGCATTGTGATGCCAAACGTAATGGAGGATTTTTATGACAAATATAATGGAGCATTGTGATGACTAGGGCTTGGAGCATTATGATGACAAGGGCCATTGAGAATGTTCAGAACAAGGTCTTGAAGCATTGTGATGACAAGGTCCTGGAGCATTGTGATGAGAAATCCATAGAGACTTGTGATGATAAATCTCATGGAGCATACTGATGAAAAGGGGCATTGACCATTGTGATTACAGGGGTCTTGGAACATTGTGATTACATGGGCATGGAGCATTGTGAGGAGAAGGCCAAGGAGCATTATGAAGACATGTTTCATTGAGCTTTGTGATGACAAGGGCATGGAGCATTGTGTTTAAAGGGGTCTTGGAGCATTGTGATTAAAAGGGCATGGATCATTGTGATGAAAAAGGCATGGAGCCTTGTCATGACAGGGTTCAAGGAGCATACAGACAACAAGTGTCAGGGAGCATTTTGATGACAAGTGTATTGAGCATTGTGATGACGAAGGTCATGGAGCATTGTGATGAGAAGACCATGGATAATTGTGATGACGAGTGTCATGGGGCACTGTGATGACAAGTGTTATGGAATATTGTGATCACAAGGGATTGGAGCATTGTTATGCCAGAGGTCATGGAGCATTTTGATTTCATTGTGATGACAATAGCATGAAGCATTATGATGATGGGCATGGTGCATTGTGATGACAGGGTTCATGGATCATTGAGATGAAAAGAGGCATGGAGCATTGTGATTACAGGGGTCTTGGAGCATTGTGATGAGAAGGGTCATGGAGCCTTGTGATGACAAGGCCACGGAACATCGTGATGGCAGGGGTCATGGAGCATTTTTATGATAGGGGTAATGGAGCATTGTGATGGCAAGCGCATGGAGCATTGTGATGAGAAGGCCATGGAGCATTCTGATGACCTGTGTCATGGAGCTTTGTGATGACAAGGGGATGGAGCAATGTGATGAGAGCGTTCATGGAGCATTGTGATGACAATGACATGGAGCATTGTGATGCCAAGGGTCATGGATCTTTGTGATGATAAAGGTCATGGAGCATTTTGATGACAGGTCCGTTGTGCAATGGGATGAGAAGGTTAGGGAGCATTGTAATGACAGGGTCATGGAGCAATTTGATGAAAAGGGTTATGGAACATTTTGATGAGAGGGGTTATGGAACATTGTGATGTCAGGGGTTATGGAGCATTTTGATGAAAATGGTCATGGAGCATTTTGATGACAGGGATTATGGAGCATTGTGATGTCACGGGTCATCGAACATTGTGATGATAAGTGAATGGAGCATTGTGATGACAGGAGTCATGGAAAACTATGATAACAGGGGTGAGGGAGTATTGTGACGAATAGTGATGTAACATTGTGATATCTGTGGTGAGAGAGCATTTTGATGAGAAGTGCATGGAGCAATGTGATGACAAGACTGTGGAGCACTGTGATGACAAGCTCATGGTTCATTGTGATGACATGTGTCATGGAGAATCGTGCTGACAAGCGTATGGAGCATTGTGATGACAAGGGTCATGTAGCATTGTGCTGAGAAAGGCATAGAGAATTGTGATGACAAGGATCAAAGAGCATTGTGATGAAAAGTTCATGGAGCATTGTGATGACAAGGGTCATGGAGCATTGTGATGACAAGGGCATGGAGAATTGGTCTAATAAGTTTCATGGATTATTGCGATGACTGTTGGAATGGAGCACTGTGGTGACAAAGGCATGGAGCATTGTGATGACCAGGTGATGCAGTATTGTGAAGACTGGTGTCAGGGAGCACTGTGTTGACAAATGTAATGACCCATTGTGATGACAATGGCATGGAGCATTGTGATGCCAAGTGTCATGGAGGATTCTGATGACAAAGGTAATGGTGCATTGTAATGACAATGGTTTGGAGCATTGAGATGACAAGGGTCAGGGAGCATTGTGCTGACAAGTGCATGGAGAATTGTGATGACAAGGGTCATGGAGCATTCTGATGACAAGCTTGTGGAGTATTTTGATGACAGTGGCATGGAGCATTGTGATGAAAACGGCATGGGGCATTGTGATGAAAAAGGCATGGAGCATTTTCCTGACAGGGTTCAAGGAGCATTTTGATGACAAGTGTCAGGGAGCATTGTGATGACAAGTGTATTGAGAATTGTGATGACAAAGGTCATGGAGCATTGTGATGAAAAGGGCATGGAGTATTGTGATGACAGGCATCATGGAGCGTTGTGATGACAAGTGTTATGGAACATTTTGATCACAAGGGTTTGGAGCATTGTGAGGACAGAGATCATGGATCACTTTGAGTTCAAGGAGCATGGAGCATTGTGATTACAAGGGCATGAAGCAATGTGATCCCAAGTTTCTTGGAGGATTGTGATGCCAATGGTAATGGAGTATTGTGATGACAAGCGCATAGAGCATTGTAATGACAACTTCATGTAGCATTTTGCTGACAAAGGCATGGAGCATTGTGATGACAGGTGTCATGGAGCACTGTGATGACAAGCATCACAGAGCATTGTGAATACAGGGGTCATGGAGCAATGGGATGACAAGGTCATGGATCACTGTGATGACAAGTGTCATGGAGCATTGGGTTGAAAATGTTCATGGAGCATTGTGATGACAGGGGTCATGGAGCATTGTGATGACAGAGGTCATGGAGAATTTTAATTTCATTGTGCTGACAATAGCAGGAAGCATTATGATGATGGGCATGGTGCATTGTGATGACAGGGTTCATGGAGCATTGAGATGAAAAGGGGCATGGAGCATTGTGATTACAGGGGTCTTGGAGCACTGTGATGACAAGGGCATGGAGCATTTTGATGAGAAGGACATGGAATATTCTGATGGCATGTGTCATGGAGCTTTGTGATGACAAGGGCATGGAGCATTGTGATGACAGGGGTCATGGAACATTGTGATAACAAGGGCATGGAGCATTGTGATGACAATGGCATGGAGCATTGGTCTAAAAATTTTCATGGAGTATTGCGATGACAGTTGGAATGGCACATTGTGATGACAAGGGCATGGAGCATTGTGATGACCAGGTCTTGCTGTATTGAGAAGAGAGGTGTCAGGGAGCACTGTGATGACATATGTAATGGCCCATTGTGATAACAACGGCCTGGAGCATTGTGATGCCAAGTTTCATGGAGGATTCTGATGACAAAGTTAATGGAGCATTGTGATGACATGGGTCAGTGATCATTGTGCTGACAAGTGCATGGAGAATTGTGGTGACAAGGGTCATGGAGCATTCTGATGACAAGCTTGTGGAGTATCTTGATGACAATGGCATGGAGCATTGTGATGAAAATGGCATGGGGCTTTGTGATGAAAAAGGCATGGAGCCTTTTCGTGACAGGGTTCCAGGAGCATTCTGACGACAAGTGTTAGGGAGCATTGTGATGAAAAGTGTATTGAGAATTGTGATGACAAAGGTCATGGAGCATTGTGATGAAAAGGGCATGGAGTATTGTGATGGCAGGCATCATGGAGCGTTGTGATGACAAGTGTCATGGAACATTGTGATTCCAAGTGTTTGGAGCATGGTGATGAGAGGGGTCATGGATCATTTTGATTTCAAAGTCCATGGAGCATTGTGAAGACAAGGGCATGAAGAAATGTGATCTCAATGTTCATGGAGGTTTGTGATGACAATGGTAATGGAGTATTGTGATGACAAGCGCATAGAGCATTGTAATGACAATGTCATGTAGCATTTTGCTGACAATGGCATGGAGCATTGTGATGACAAGTGTCATGGAGCATTGGGCTGAAAATGTTCATGGAGTATTGTGATGACAGGGGTCATGGAGCATTGTGATGAGTAGGGAATGGAGCATTGTGATGACAAGAGTCCCGGATCATTGTGTTGTCAGGTGTCATGGAGTGTTTTGATGACAGTGGTCATGGAGCATTTTGATGATATTTGTCATGGAGCATTGTGATGAGAATTTCATGGAGCATTGGGCTGAAAATATTCATGGAGTATTGTGATGACAGGGGTCATGGAGCATTGTGATGACAAGGGATTGCAGCATGGTGATGACAAGTTCCTGGAGAATTGTGATGATAAAAGCCTGGAGACTTGTGATGAGAAGTCTCATGGAGCATTCTGATGAAAAGGGGCATGGAGCATTATGATTACAGGGTTCTTGGAGCATTGTGATGACAAGGGCCTTGAGCATTGTGAGGAGAAGGCCATGGAGCATTCTGATGACATGTGTCATTGAGCTTTGAGATGACAAGGGCATGGAGCACTGTGATTACAGGTGTCTTGGAACATTGTGATGAAAAGGCATGGATCATTGTGATAAAAAGGCATGGCACCTTGTCATGACAGGGTTCAAGGAGAATACTGACGACAAGTGTCAGGGAGCATTGTGATGACAAGTGTATTGAGAATTGTGATGACAAAGGTCATGGAGCATTGTGATGAGAAGACCATGGATAATTGTGATGATGAGCGTCATAGGGTGTTGTGATGTTAAGTGTTATGGAACATTGTGATCACAAGGGTTTGGAGCATTATGATGACAGTGGTCATGGATAATTTTGATTTCATTGTGATGACAATAGCCTGAAGCATTTTGATGATGGGCATGGAGCATTCTGATGAGAGGCTTCATGGAGCATTGAGAAGAAAAGTAGCATGGAGCATTGTGAATACAGGGGTCTTGGAGCATTGTCATGACAAGGGCATGGAGGATTGTGATGAGAAGGACATGGAACATTCTGATGGCATGCGTCATGGGGCTTTGTGATGACAAGGGCATGGAGCATTGTGATTACAGGGGTCTTGGAGCATTGTGATGACAAGGGTCATGGAGCCTTGTGATGACAAGGCTGTGGAACATTGTGTGGGCAGGTGTCATGGAGCATTGTTATGACATAGGTAATGGAGCATTGTGATGAGAAGGGCATTGAGCATTGGTCTGAAAGGTTTCCTGGATATTTGTGATGAGATTGGGCATGGAGCACTGTGATGAAAGGGCAAGGAACACTGTGATACATGGGTCATGGAGGATGGTAATGACAAGGGCATGGAGCATTGTGATGTGAAGGGCATCGAGCATTGTGATGCCAAGTGTCATGGAGCTTTGTGATGACAAGGACATGGAGCAATGTGATGAGAGGGTTCATGGAGCATTGTGATGACAATGACATGGAGCATTGTGATGCCAAGGGTCATGGAGCTTTGTGATGACAAAGTCATTGAGCATTTTGATGACAAGGCTGTGGTGCATTGTGATGAGAAAGGAAGGGAGCATTTTGATGACAGGGTCATGCAGCAATTTGATGAAAAGTGTAATGGAACATTTTGATGACTGGGGTTATAGAACATTGTGATGCCAGGGGTCATGGAGCTTTGGGATGAAGAGGGTCATGGAGCATTTTGATGACAGTGGTTATGGAACATTGTGATGTCATGGGTCATGGAACATTGTGATGATAAGGGGATGTAGCATTGTGATGACAGGGGTCATGGAACATTGTGATAACCGGGGTGAGTGAGGATTGTGATGACTAGTGATGGAACATTGTGATATCTCACGTGAGAGAGCATTTGGATGAGAAGTGCATGGAGTATTGTGATTACAAGGTTTATGGAGCATAGCTATGACAAGGTTGTGGATCATTGTGATGAAAAGCGCATGACACTTTGTGATGACAACGGTCATGGAGCATTGTCCTAACAAAGGCATGGAGCATTGTGATGACAAGGGTCACAAAGAATTGTGATGAAAGGTTCATGGAGCATTGTGTTGACAAAGGTCATAGAGCCTTGTGATGACGCGTGCATGGACCGTTGTGATGACAATCGTTATGAAGCATTGTGATGACTGGAGTCACGGAGCATTGTGATGACAAGGGTCATGGAGCATTGTGATGACAAGGGCATGGAGCATTGTGATTACAGGGGCATGGAGCATTGGTCTGAAAAGTTTCATAGATTATTGTGATGACATTGCACATGGTGCATTGTGATGACAAGTGCATGGAGCATTTTGATGAGAAGGCCATGGAACATTCTGATGACATGTGTCAAGGAGCTTTGTGATGACAAGGGCATGGAGCATTGTGATTACAGGGTTCTTGGAGCATTGTGATGACAAGGGCATGGAGCATTGTGATTACAGGGGTCTTGGAGCATTGTGATGACAAGCGTCATGGAGCCTTGTGATGACAAGTCCGTGGAACATTGTGATGGCAGGGGTCATGGAGCATTGTTATGACAGGTGTCATGGAGCATTGTGATGACAAGGGCATGGAGCATTGTGATGACAGGGTCATTGAGCATTGGTCTGACAAGTTTCCTAGATTATTGTGATGACATTGGACATGGTTCATTGTGATGACAAGGGCATGGAGCATTGTGATGACAAGGGCATGGAGTATTGGGAAGACAGGTGTCACGGAGCATTGTGATGACATATGTCATGGTCCATTGCGATGACAATGGCATGGAGCATTGTGATGCCAAATGTAATGGAGGATTGTGATGACAAATATAATGGAGCATTGTGATGACTAGGGCTTGGAGCATTATGTTGACAAGGGCCATTGAGAATTTTCATGCAAATGTCGGGAAGCATTGTGATGACAAGGTCCTGGAGCACTGTGATGAGAAAATCATGGAGCCTTGTGATGACAAATCTCATGGAGCATACTGAGGAAAAGGGGCATGGAACATTCTGATTACAGGCGTTTTGGAACATTATGATAACTAGGGCATGGAGCATTGTGATGACAAGGGCATGGACCATTGCTCTAATAATTTTCATGGATTATTGTGATGACAGTTGGAATGGCGCATTGTGATGACAAGGGCATGGAGCATTGTGATGACCAGGTTATGCATTATTGTGCAGAGTGGTGTCATGCAGCATTGTGATGACATATGTAATGGCTCATTGTGATGACAATGTCATGGAGCATTGTGATGCCAAGTGTCATGGAGGATTCTGATGACAAAGGTAATGGAGCTTTGTGATAAAAATGGCTTGAAGCATTGTGATGACAAGGGTCAGGAAGCATTGTTCTGACAAGTGCATGGAGAATTGTGATGACAATGTTCATGGAGCATTCTGATGACAAGCCTGTGCAGTATTTTGATGACAATGGCATGGAGCATTTTGATGAAAATGGCATGTGGTTTTGTGATGAAAAAGGCATGGAGCCTTTTTGTGACAGGTTTCAAGGAGCATTCTGACGACAAGTGTCAGGGAACATTGTGATGACAAGTGTATTGAGAATTGTAATGACAAAGGTCATGAAGCACTGTGATGAAAAGGGCATGGATTATTGTAATGACAGACATCATGGAGCGTTGTGATGACAACTGTTATGGAACATTGTGATCACAAGGGTTTGGAGCATTGTGATGACAGAGGTCATGGATCATTTTGATTTCAAGGAGCATGGAGCTTCGTTATGACAAGGGCATGAAGCAATGTGATCCTAGGTTCATGGAGGATTGTGATGACAGTGGTAATGGAGTACTGTGATGACAAGCGCATAGAGCATTGTAATGACAAGGTCATGTAGCATTTTGCTGACAAAGTCATGGAGCATTGTGATGACAGGTGTCTTGGAGCATTGTGATGACAAGCGTCACGGAGCATTGTGAATACAGGGGTCATGGAGCATTGGGAGGAAAATGGCATGGATGATTGTGATGAAAAGGGTCATGGAGCATAGGGCTGAAAATGTTCATGGAGCATTGTGATGACTAGGGAATGGAGCATTGTGATGACAACAGTCCCGGATCATTGTGTTGTCAGGTGTTATGGAGTGTTGTGATGACAGTGGGCATGGAGAATTTTGATGATATTTGACATGGAGCACTGTGATGAGAATTTCATGGAGCATTGGGCTGAAAATGTTCATGGAGTATTGTGATGACAGGGGTCATGGAGCATTGTGATGACAAGGGAATGGAGCATGGTGATGACAAGGTCCTGGACCACTGTGATGATAGGAGCATGGAGATTTGTGATGACAAGTCTCATGGAGCATTCTAATGAAAAGGGGCACGGAGCATTGTGATTACAGGGGTCTTGGAGCATTCTCATGACATGTGTCATGGAGCTCTGTGATTACAAGGGCATGGAGCACTGTGATTACAGGGGTCTTGGAGCATTGTGATGAAAAGGGCATGGATCATTGTGATGAAAAGGCATGGAGCCTTGTCATGACAGGGTTCAAGGAGCATACTGACGACATGTGTCAGGGAGCATTGTGATGACAAGTGTACTGAGAATTGTGATGACAAAGGTCATGGAGCATTGTGATGAGAACACCATGGATAATTGTGATGATGAGCGTCATAGGGTGTTTTGATGATAAGTGTTATGGCACTTTGTGATCACAAGGGTTTGGAGCATTATGATGACAGTGGTCATGGATAATTTTGGTTTCCTTGTGATGACAATAGCCTGAAGCATTATGATGATGGGCATGGTGCATTTTGATGACAGGCTTCATGGAGCATTGAGATGAAAAGTGGCATGGAGCATTGTGATTACAGGTGTCTTGGAGCACTGTCATGACAAGGGCATGTAGCACTGTGATGAGAAGGCCATGGAACATTCTGATGGCATGCTTCATGGAGCTTTGTGATGACAAGGCCATGGAACATTGTGATGGCAGGGGTCATGGAGCATTTTTATGACAGAGGTAATGGATCATTGTGATGATAAGGGCATTGAGCATTGGTCTGAAATATTTCATGGATTACTGTGATGAGAAGGGCATTGAGCATTGTGATGAGAAGGTTCATGGAGCATTGTGATGACAATTGCATGGATCATTGTGATGCCAACGGTCATGGAGCTTTGTGATGACAAAGGTCATGGAGCATTTTGATGACAAGGGTGTGGTGCATTGTGATGAGAAAGGCAGGGAGCATTTTGATGACAGGGTCATGCAGCAATTTGATGAAAATTGTAATGGAACATTTTGATGACAGGGGTTATAGAACATTGTGATGCCAGGGGTCATGGAGCTTTGGGATGAAATCGGTCATGGAGCATTTTGATGAAGGTGGTTATGGAACATTGTGATGTCAGGGGTCATAGAATATTGTGCTGATAAGGGGATGTAGCATTGTGATGACTGTGTTCATGGAACATTGTGATAACAGGGGTGAGGGAAGATTGTGATGACTAGTGATGGAACATTGTGATATCTCATGTGAGAGAGCATTTGGATGAGAAGTGCATGGAGCATTGTGCTTACAAGGTTTATGGAGCATAGCGATGACAAGGTTGTGGATCATTGTGATGAAAAGCGCATGGCACACTGTGATGACAAGGGTCATGGAGCATTGTTCTGACAAAGGCATGGAGCATTGTAATGGCAAGAGTCACACAGCATTGTGATGAAAAGTTCATGGAGCATTGTGGTTACAAATGTCACAGAGCCTTGTCATGACGCGGGCATGGACCGTTGTGATGACAAACGTTATGAAGCATTGTGATGACTGGAGTCACGGAGCATTGTAATGACAGGGGTCAGGGAGCATTGTGATGACAAGGGCATGGAGCATTGGGATGACAGGGACATGGAGCATTGGTCTGACAAGTTTCATAGATTATTGTGATGACATTGGACATGGTGCATTTTGATGACAAGGGCATGGAGCCTTTTGATTTGAAGGCCATGTAACATTCTGATGACATGTGTCATGGAGCTTTGTGATGACAAGGGCATGGAGCATTGTGATTACAGGGGTCTTGGAGCATTGTGATGACAAGCGTCTTGGAGCCTTGTGATGACAAGGCCGTGGAACATTGTGATGGCAGGGGTCATGGAGCTTTGTTATGACAGGGGTCATGGAGCATTGTGATGACAAGGGCATGGAGCATTGTGATGACAGGGGCATGGAGCATTGGTCTGACAAGTTTCCTAGACTATTGTGATGACAGTGGACATGGTGCATTTTGATGACAAGGGCATGGAGCATTGTGATGACAAGGGCATGGAATATTGTGAAGACAGGTGTCAGGGAGCATTGTGATGACATATGTCATGGTCCATTGCAATGACATTGGCATGGAGCATTGTGATGCCAAATGTAATGGAGGATTGTGATGACAAATATAATGCAGCATTGTGATGACTAGGGCTAGGAGCATTATGATGACAACGGCCATTGAGAATTTTCACGAAAATGTCGTGAAGCATTGTGATGACAATGTCCTGGAGCCTTGTGATGAGAAAACCATGGAGCCTTGTGATGACAAATCTCATGGAGCATACTGATGAAAAGGGGCATGGAGCATTCTGATTACAGGGGTTTTGGAACATTGTGATAACTAGGGCATGGAGCATTGTGATGAAAAGGGCATGCAGCATTGGTCTAATAAGTTTCATGGATTATTGTGATGAAAGTTGGAATGGCGCATTGTGATGACAAGGGCATTGAGCATTGTAGTGACCAGGTCATGCAGTATTGTGAAGAGAGCTGTCAGGGAGCATTGTGATGAAATATGTAATGGCCCATTGAGATGACAATGGCATGGAGCATTGTGATCCCAAGTGTCATGGAAGAATCTGATGACAAAAGTAATGGAGCATTGTGATGACAAGGGCATGGAGCATTGTGATGACAAACGTCTGGGTGCATTGTGCTGACAAGTGCATGGAGAATTGTGATGACAACGGTCATGGAGCATTCTGATGACAAGCTTGTGGAGTATTTTGATGACAATGGCATGGAGCATTGTGATTAAAATGGCATTGGGCTTTGTGATGAAAAATGCATGGATCCTTTTCATAACAGGGTTCAAGCAGCATTCTGATGACAAGTGTCAGGGAGCTGTGTGATGACAAGTGTATTGAGAATTGTGATGACAAAGGTCATGGAGCATTGTGATGAAAAGAGCATGGATTATTGTGATGGCAGGCATCATGGAGCGTTGTGATGACAAGTGTTATGGAACATTGTGATCACAAGGGTTTGGAGCATTGTGATGACAGAGGTCATGGATCATTTTGATTTCAAGGAGCATGGAGCATTGTGATGACAAGGGCATGAAGCAATGTGATCCCAAGGTTCATGGAGGACTGTGATGACAATGGGAATGGAGTATTGTGATGACAAGCGCATAGAGCATTGCAATGACAAGGTCAGGTAGTATTTTGCTGACAAAGGCATGGAGCATTGTTATGACAGGTGTCATGGAGCACTGTGAATACAGGGGTCATGGAGCATTCGGATGACAAAGTCATGGATGATTGTGATGACAAGAGTCATAGAGCATTGGGCTGAAAATGTTCATGGAGTATTGTGATGACAGGGGTCATGGAGCATTGTGATGTGTAGGGAATGGAGCATTGTGATGAAAAGAGTCCCGGATCATTGTGTTGTCAGGTGTGATGGAGTGTTGTGATGACAGTGGTCATGGAGCATTTGGATGATATTTGTCATGGAGCATTGTGATGAGAATTTCATGGAGCATTGGGCAGAAAATATTCATGGAGTATTGTGATGACAGGGGTCATGGAGCATTGTGATGACAAGGGAATGGAGCATGGTGATGACAAGGTCCTGTAGCATTGTGATGATAAGACCATGGAGACTTGTGATGACAAATCTCATGGAGCATTCTGATGAAAAGGGGCATGGAGCATTGTGATTCCATGGGTCTTGGAGCATTGTGATGACAAGGGCATGGAGCATTGTGAGGAGAAGGCCATGGAGCATTCTGATGACATGTGTCATGGAGCATTGTGATGAAAAGTGCATGAAGTATTGTGATGACAGGGTTCATGGAGCCTTGTGATGACAAGGCCGTGGAACACTGTGATGTCAGGGGTCATGGAGCATTGTTATGACAGAGGTAATGGAGCATTGTGATGAGAAGGGCATGGAGCATTGTGATGACCAGGTCATGCAGTATTGTAAAAAGGGGTGTCACGGAACATTGTGATGACATATGTATTGGCCCATTGTGATGACAATGGCATGGAGCATTGTGATGCCAAGTGTCATGGAGGATTCTGATGACAAAGTTAATGGAGCATTGTGATGACAATGGCTTGGAGCATAGTGATGACAATGTTCAGGGAGCATTGTGCTGATAAGTGCATGGAGAATTGTGATGAGAGGGGTCATGGAGCATTCTGATGACAAGCTAGTGCAGTATTTTGATGACAATGGCATGGAGCATTGTGATGAAAACGGCATGGGGCTTTGTGATGAAAAAGGCATGGAGACTTTTCGTGACAGGTTTCAAGGAGGATTCTGACGACACGTGTCAGGGAGCATTGTGATGACAAGTGTATTGAGAATTGTGATGACAAATGTCATGGAGCATTGTGATGAAAAGGTCATGAAGTATTGTGATGACAGGCATCATGGAGCATTGTGATGAATAGTTTTATGGAACATTGTGATCAGAAGGTTTTGGAGCATTGCGATGACAGAGGTCATGGATCATTGTGATTTCAAGGAGCATGTAGCATTGTGATGACAAGGGCATGAAGCAATGTGATCCCAAGGTTCATGGAGTAGAGTGATGACAAAGTAATGTAGTATTGTGATGACAAGCGCATAGAGCATTGTAATGACAAGGTCATGTAGCATTTTGCTGACAAAGGCATGGAGCATTGTGATGACATGTGTCATGGAGCACTGTGATGACAAGCGTCACGAAACATTGTGAATACAGGGGTCATGGAGCATTGGGATGACAAGTGCATGGATCATTTTGATGACAAGAGTCATGGAGCATTGGGCTGAAAATGTTCATGGAGTATTGTGATGACAGGTGTCATGGAGCATTTTGATTACAGGGGTCTTGGGGCACTGTGATGACAAGAGTCCCGGATCATTGTGTTGTCACGTGTCATGGAGAGTTGTGATGACAGGGTTCATGGAGCATTGAGATGAAATGTGGCATGGAGCACTGTGTTTACAGGGGTTTTGGAACACTATGATGACAAGGGCATGTGGCATTTTGATGAGACGGCCATGGAACATTCTGATGACATGTGTCATGGAGCTTTGTGATGACAACGGCATGGAGCATTGTGATTAAAGGGGTCTTGGAGCATTGTGATGACAAGTGTCATGGAGCCTTGTGATGACAAGGCCGTGGAACATTGTGATGGCAGGGGTCATGGAGCATTGTTTTGACAGGTGTAATGGAGCATTGTGATGAGAAGGGCATGCAGCATTGTGATTACAATTTTTATGGAGCATTGTGATGACAAATTTTTGGACCGTTGGGTGAAAAGTGCGTGGCACATAGTGATGACAATGATCATGGAGCATTTTAATGACAAATGCATGGAGCATTGTGATGACAAGGGTCACGGAACATTGTGATAAAATGTTCATGGAGCATTGTGGATACAAAGGTAACAGAGCCTTGTGATGACTTGGGCATGGACCATTGTGATGACAAATATTATGAAGCACTGTGATGACTGGAGTCACAGAGCATTGTGATGAAAAGGTCCTGGAGCATTGTGATGAGATGACCATGGAGACTTGTGATGACAAGTCTCATGGAGCATTCTGATGAAAAGGGGCATGGAGCATTGTGATTACAGGTGTCTTGGAGCATTGTGATGACAAGGGCAAGGAACAATGTGAGGAGAAGGCCATGGAGCATTCTGATGACATACGTCATGGAGCATTGTGCTGAGAAAGGCATAGAGCATTGTGATGACAGGGGATAAAGAACATTTTGAAGAAAATTTCATGGAGCATTGTGGTTAAAAAGGTCACAGAGACTCTTGATGATGAGGGCATGGACCATTGTGATGACAAAGGTCATGAAGCATTGTGATGACTGGAGTCACGGAGCATTGTGATGACAGGGGTCATGGAGCATTGTGATAACAAGGGCATGGAGCATTGTGATGACAAGGGCATGGAGCATTGTGAAGACCTTGTGATGCAGATTTGTGAAGACAGTTGTCAGGGAGCATTGTGCTGACATATATAATGGCCCATTGTGATGACAATGGCATGGAGCATTGTGATGCCAAGTGTCATGGAGGATTCTGAAGACAAAGGTAATGGAGCATTGTGATGACAATGGCTTGGAGCATTGTGATGACAAGGTTCAGGGAACATTGTGCTGACAAGTGCATGGAGAATTGTGATGACAAGGGTCATGGAGCATTCTGCTGACAAGCTTGTGGAGTATTTTGTTGACAATGGCATGGAGCATTGTGGTGAAAACAACATGGAGCATTGTAATGAAAAAGGCATGGAGACTTTTCATTAGAGGGTTCAAGGAGCATTCTGACGACAAATGTCAGGGAGCATTGTGATGACAATATATTGAGAATTGTGATGACAAAGATCATGGAGCATTGTGATGAAAAGGGCATGGAGTATTGTGATGACAGGCATCATGGAGCGTTGTGATGACAAGTGCTATGGAACATTGTGATCACAAGGGTTTGGAGCATTGTGATGACAGAGGCCATGGATCATTTTGATTTCAAGGAGCATGGAACATTGTGATGACAAGGGCATGAAGCAATGTGATCCCAAGGTTCATGGAGGATTGTGATCATAATGGTAATGGAGTATTGTGATGACAAGCGCATAGAGCATTGTAATGACAAGGTCATGTAGCATTCTGCTGACAAAGGCATGAAGCATTGTGATGCCAGGTGTCAGGGAGCACTGTGATGACAAGCGTCACGGAGCATTGTGAATACAGGGGTCATGGAGAATTGGGATGACAAGGGCATGGATCATTGTGATGACAAGGGTCATGGAGCATTGGGCTGAAAATGTTCATGGAGTATTGTGATGACAGGGGTCATGGAGCATTGTGATGACTAGGGAATGGAGCATTGTAATGACAAGAGTCCCGGATCACTGTGTTGTCGGGTGTCATGGAGCATTGTGATGACAAGGGCATGGAGCATTGTGATGACAAAGTCATGGATTATTGTGAAGACAGGTGTCAGGGAGCATTTTGATGACATATGTCATGGTCCATTTCGATGACAATGGCATGGTGCATTGTGATGCCAAATGTAATGGATGATTGTGATGACAAATATGATGGAGCACTGTGATGACTAGGGCTTGGAGCATTATGATGACAAGGGCCATTGAGAATTTTCATGAAAATGTCGTGAAGCATTGTGATGACAAGGTCCTTGAGCATTGTGATGAGAAAACCATGGAGCCTTGTGATTACAGGTCTCATGGAGCATACTGATGAAAAGGGGCATGGAGCCTTCTGATGACAGGGGTCTTGGAACATTGTGATAGCAAGGGCATGGAGCATTGTGATGACAAGGGAATGGAACATTGGTATAATAAGTTTCATGGATTATTGTGATGACAGTTGGAATGGCGCATTTTGATGACAGTGGTCATGGAGCATTGTGATGATACTGGTCATGGAGCATTGTGATGAGAAGGTAATGGAGCACTGGGTTGATAATATTCATGGATTATTGTGATGACAGGTGTCATGGAGCATTTTGATGACAAGGGAATGGAGCATGGTGATGACAAGTTCCTGGAGTATTGTGATGAGATGACGATGGAGACTTGTGATGACAAGTCTCATGGAGCATTCTGATGAAAAGGGTCATGGAGCATTGTGATTACCGGGGTCTTGGAGCATTGTGATGACAAGGGCATGGAGCATTGTGAGTAGAAGGCCATGTAACTTACTGATGGCATGCGTCATGGAGATTTGTGATGACAAGGGCATGGAGCATTGTGATAAGAGGGGTCTTGGTATTGTGATGACAAGGGTCATGGAGCTTTGTGATGACAAGGCCGTGGAACATTGTGATGGCATGGGTCAAGGAGCATTGTTATGACAGGTGTAATGGAGCATTGTGATGAGAACGGCATGGAGCATTGTGATTACAAGTTTTATGGAGCATTGTGATGACAAATATGTGGACCGTTGGGATAAAAAGCGTGTGGTACATTGTGATGACAAGGGTCATGGAGCATTTTTCTGAGAAAGGCATGGAGCACTGTGATGACAAGGGTCACGGAGCATTGTGATGAAAAGTTCATGAATCATTGTGGTTAAAAATGTCACAAAGCCTTGTGATGACACGGACATGGACAATTGTGATGACAAATGTTATGAAGCATTGTGATGACTGGAGTCACAGAGCATTGTGATGACAGGGTCATGGAGGATTGTAATGACAAGGGCATAGAGCATTGTGCTGAGAAAGGCGTAGATCATTGTGATGACAAGGGTCAAAGAGCATTGTGATAAAAAGTTCATGGAGCATTGTGGTTAAAAAGGTCACAGAGACTGTTGATGATGAGGTAATGGACCATTGTGATGACAAAGGTCATGAAGCATTGTGATGACTGGAGTCACGGAGCATGGTGATGACAGGGGTCATGGAGCATTGTGATAACAAGGGCATGGAGCATTGTGATGACAAGGGCATGGAGCATTGGTCTAATATGTTTCATGAATTATAGCGATGACAGTTGGAATGGCGCATTGTGATGACAAGGGCATGGAGCATTGTAATGACCAGCTCATGCAGTATTGTGAAGAGAAGTGTCAGGGAGCATTGTGATGACATATGTAAAGGCCCATTGTGATGAAAATGTCATGGAGCAATGTGATGCCAAGTTTCATGAAAGATTCTGATTACAAAGGTAATGGAGCATTGCTATGACAATGGCTTGGAGCATTGTGATGACAAGGGTCAGGGAGCATTGTGCTGACAAGTGCATGGAGAATTGTGATGACAAGGGTCATGGAGCATTCTGATGACAAGCTTGTGGAGTATTTTGATGACAATGGCATGGAGCATTGTGATGAAAACGGCATGGGGCAATGTGATGAAAAAGGCATGCAGCCTTTTCGTGGCAGGGTTCAAGGAGCATTCTGACGACAAGTGTCAGGGAGCATTGTGATGACAAGTGTATTGAGAATTGTGATGACAAAAGTCATGGAGCATGGTGATGAGAAGGCCATGGATAATTGTGATGATGATCGTCATGGGGTTTTGTGATTATAAGTGTTATGGAACATTGTGATCACAAGGCTTTGGAGCATTATGATGACAGAGGTGATTGAGAATTTTGATTTCATCGTGATGACAATAGCCTGAAGCATTATGATGATGGGCATGGTGCATTGTGATGACAGTGTTCATGGAGCATTGAGATGAAAAGGGGCATGTAGCATTGTGATTACAGGTGTCTTGGAGCATTGTGATGACAAGCGCATAGAGCATTGTAATGACAAGGACATGTAGAATTTTCCTGAGAATGGCATGGAGCATTGTGATGACAGGTGTCATGGAGAACTGTGACACAATAGTCACGGAGCATTTTGAATACAGAGGTCATGGATCATTGGGATGACAAGTGTATGGATCATTGTGATGACAAGGGTCATGGAGCATTGGGCTGAAAATGTTCATGGAGTATTGTGATGACAGGGGTCATGGAGCATTTTGATTACAGGGGTCTTGGAGCACTGTGATGACAAGAGTCCCGGATCATTGTGTTGTCACGTGTCATGGAGTGTTGTGATGACAGGGTTCATGGAGCATTGAGATGAAAAGGGGCATGGAGCACTGTGTTTACAGGGGTTTTCGAGCACTGTGATAACAAGGGCATGCGGCATTTTGATGAGACGGCCATGGAACATTCTGATGACATGTGTCATGGACCATTGTGATGACAACGGCATGTAGCATTGTGATTAAAGGGGTCTTGGAGCATTGTGATGACAAGTGTCATGGAGCCTTGTGATGACAAGGCCGTGGAACATTGTGATGGCAGGTGTCATGAAGCATTGTTATGACAGGTGTAATGGAGCATTGTGATGAGAAGGGCATGCAGCATTGTGATTACAATTTTTATGGAGCATTGTGATGACAAATTTTTGGACCGTTGGGATGAAAAGCACGTGGCACATTGTGATGACAATGGTCATGGAGCATTTTAATGACAAAGGAATGGAGCATTGTGATGACAAGGGTCACGGAACATTGTGATGAAATGTTCATGGAGCATTCTGGATACAAAGGTAACAGAGCCTTGTGATGACTTGGGCATGGACCATTGTGATGACAAATATTATGAAGCACTGTGATGACTGGAGTCACAGAGCATTGTGATGAAAAGGTCCTGGAGCATTGTGATGAGATGACCATGGAGACTTGTGATGACAAGTCTCATGGAGCATTCTGATGAAAAGGGGCATGGAGCACTGTGATTACAGGGGTCTTGGAGCATTGTGATGACAAGGGCAAGGAGCACTGTGAGGAGAAGGCCATGGAGCATTTTGATGACATACGTCATGGAGCATTGTGCTGAGAAAGGCATAGAGCATTGTGATGAAAGGGGATAAAGAGCATTGTGAAGAAAAGTTCATGGAGCATTGTGGTTAAAAAGGTCACAGAGACTCTTGATGATGAGGGCATGGACCATTGTGATGACAAAGGTCATGAAGCATTGTGATGACTGGAGTCACGGAGCATTGTGATGACAGGGGTCATGGAGCATTGTGATAACAAGGGCATGGAGCATTGTGATGACAAGGGCATGGAGCATTGTGAAGACCTTGTGATGCAGATTTGTGAAGACAGTTGTCAGGGAGCATTGTGCTGACATATATAATGGCCCATTGTGATGACAATGGCATGGAGCATTGTGATGCCAAGTGTCATGGAGGATTCTGAAGACAAAGGTAATGGAGCATTGTGATGACAGTGGCTTGGAGCATTGTGATGACAAGGTTCAGGGAACATTGTGCTGACATGTGCATGGAGAATTGTGATGACAAGGGTCATGGAGCATTCTGCTGACAAGCTTGTGGAGTATTTTGATGACAATGGCATGGATCATTGTGATGAAAACCCCATGGAACATTGTGATGAAAAAGGCATGGAGACTTTTCATTAGAGGGTTCAAGGAGCATTCTGACGACAAATGTCAGGGAGCATTGTGAAGACAATATATTGAGAATTGTGATGACAAAGGTCATGGAGCATTGTGATGAAAAGGGCATGGAGTATTGTGATGACAGGCATCATGGAGCGTTGTGATGACAAGTGCTCTGGAACATTGTGATCACAAGGGTTTGGAGCATTGTGATGACAGAGGTCATGGATCATTTTGATTTTAAGGAGCATGGAACATTGTGATGACAAGGGCATGAAGCAATGTGATCCCAAGGTTCGTGGAGGATTGTGATGATAATGGTAATGGAGTATTGTGATGACAAGCGCATAGAGCATTGTAATGACAAGGTCATGTAGCATTCTGCTGACAAAGGCATGAAGCATTGTGATGCCAGGTGTCAGGGAGCACTGTGATGACAAGAGTCACGGAGCATTGTGAATACAGGGGTCATGGAGAATTGGGATGACAAGGGCATGGATTATTGTGATGACAAGGGTCATGGAGCATTGGGCTGAAAATGTTCATGGAGTATTGTGATGACAGGGGTCATGGAGCATTGTGATGACTAGGGAATGGTGCATTGTAATGACAAGAGTCCCGGATCATTGTGTTGTCGGGTGTCATGGAGTGTTGTGATGACAGTGGTCATGGAGCATTGTGATGAGAAGGTCATGGAGTATTTGGCTGAAAATGTTCATGAAGTATTGTGATGACAGTGGTCATGGAACATTGTGATGACAAGGGAATGGAACATGGTGATGACAGGTGTCATGGAACATTTTGATTACAGGGGTGAGGGAGGATTTTGATGACTAGTGAGGGAACATGGTTATATCTCAGGTGAGAGAGCATTTGGACGAGAAGAGCATGGAACATTGTGATTACAAGCTTTATGGAGCGTAGCGATGACAAGGTTGTGTATCATTGTGATGGAAAGCCCGTGGCACATTTTGATGACAAGGGTCATGGAGCATTTTTCTGACAAAGGCATGGAGCATTGTGATGACAAGGGCATGGAGCATTGTGGTGACAGGGGCATGGACTATTGGTCTGACAAATTTCAGAGATTATTGTGATGACAGTGGACATGGTGCATTGTGATGACAAGGGCACGGATCATTGTGATGAGAAGGTCGTGGAGTATTGTGAAGACAGGTGTCAGGGAGCATTGTGATGACATATGTCATGGTCCATTGCAATGACAATGGCAGGGAGCATTGTGATGCCAAATGTAATGGAGGATTTTGATGACAAATAAAATGGAGCATTGTGATGACTAGGGCTTGGAGCATTATGATGACAAGTGCCATTGAGAATTTTCATTGCAAGGTCGTGAAGCATTGTGATGACAAGGTTCTGGAGCATTGTGATGAGAAATCCATAGAGACTTGTGAGGACAAATCTCATGGAGCATACTGATGAAAAGGGGCATGGACCATTGTGATTACAGGGATCTTGGAACATTGTGATGACATGGGCATGGAACATTGTGAGGGGAAGGCCAATGATCAATCTGAAGACATGTTTCATTGAGCTTTGTGATGACCAGGGCATGGAGCATTGTGTTTAAAGGGGTCTTGGAGCATTGTGATGAAAATGGAATGGATCATTGTGATGAAAAAGGCATGGAGCCTTGTCATGACAGGGTTCAAGGAGCATAGAGACAACAAGTGTCAGGGAGCATTTTGATGACAAGTGTATTGAGCATTGTGATGACAAATATCATGGAGCATTGTGATGAGAAGACCATGGATAATTGTGATGACGAGTGTCATGGGGCACTGTGATGACAAGTGTTATGGAATATTATGATCCCAAGGGTTTGGAGCATTGTTATGACAGAGATCATGGAGCATTTTGAATTCATTTTGATGGCAATAGCATGAAGCATTATGATGATGGGCAATGTGCATTGTGATGACAGGGTTCATGGTTCATTGAGATGAAAAGGGGCATAGAGCATTGTGATTACAGGGTTTATGGAGCATTGCTATGACAAATATGTGGACCGATGTGATGAAAAGCGCATGGCACATTGTGATGACAAGGGTCATGGAGCATTTTTCTGACAAAGGCATGGAGCATTGTGATGACAAGTGTCACGGAGCACTGTGATGAAAAGTTCATGGAGCATTGTGGTTACAAAGGTCACAGAGCCTTGTGATGACGCGGGCATGGACAATTGTGATGACAAATCTTATGAAGCATTGTGTTGACTGGAGTCACGGAGCATTGTGATGACAGGGGTCATGGAGCATTGAGATGAAAAGGGGCATGGAGCCGTGTGTTTACATGGGTTTTGGAGCATTGTGATGACAAGGGCATGGAGCATTGTGATGAGAAGGCCATGGAATATTCTGATCACATGAGTCATGGAGGTTTGTGATGACAAGGGCATGGAGCATTGTGATTACAGGGGTCTTCAGCATTGTGATAACAACTGTCATGGAACCTTGTGATGACTAATCCGTGGAACATTGTGATGGCAGGGGTCATGGTGGATTGTTATGACAGAGGTAATGGAGCATTGTGATGAGAAGGGCATGGAACATTGGTCTGAAAAGTTTCATGGATTATTGTGATGAGAGTGGGCATGGAGCCTTCTGATGACAAGGGTACAGAACACTATGATACATGGGTCATGCAGGATTGTAATGACAAGGGACAGGAGCATTGTGATGAGAAGGGCATCGAGCATTGTAATGAAAAGTGTCATGGAGCTTTTTGATGACAAGGGCATTGTGCAATGTTATGAGAGGGTTCATGGAGCATTGTGATGACAATGACATGGAGCATTGTGATGCCAAATGTCATGGGGATTTGTCATGACAAGTAATGGAACATTTTGATGACAAGGGCAAGGTGCATTGTGATGAGAAGGGCAGGGAGCATTTTGATGACCGGGTCATGCAGCATTTTGATGAAAAATGTAATGGAATATTTTGATGGCAGGGGTTATAGAACATTGTGATGTCAGGGGATTTGGAGCGTTGGGATGAAAAGGGTCATGGGGCAATTTGATGACAGGTGTCATGGAACATTGTGATGATAAGGGGATGTAGCATTGTGATGACAGTGTCATGGAACATTGTGATTACAGGGGTGAGGGAGTATTGTGATGACTAGTGATGTAACACTGTGATATCTCTGGTGAGAGAGAATTTTGATGAGAAGTGCATGGAGCATTGTGATTTCAAGGTTTATAGAGCATTGCAATGACAAGGTTGTGGACCGTTCTGATGAAATGTGTGTGGCACATTGTGAAGACAATGGTCATGGAGCATTGTTCTGACAAAGACAGGCAGCATTGTGATGACAAGTGTCACAGAGAATTGTGATGAAAAGTTCAAGGAGCATTTTGGTTACAAAGGTCACAGAGCCTTGTGATGACGTGGGCATGGACCATTGTGATGACAAACGTTATGAAACATTGTGATAGCTGGAGTCACGGAGCATTGTGATGACAGGGGTCATGGAGCATTGTGATGCCATGTGTCATGGAGCATTGTGCTGACAAGCGCATGGAGCATTGTGATGACAAGAGTCATGGAGCATTGTGCTGAGAAAGGCATAGAGAATTGTGATGACAAGTGTCAAAGAGCATTGTTATGAAAAGTTCATGGAGCATTGTGGTTAAAAAGGTAACAGAGACTGTTGATGACGTGGGCATGGACCATTGTGATGACAATGGTCATGAAGCATTGTGATGACTGGAGTCACGGAGCATTGTGATGACAGGGGTCATGGAGCATTGTGATAACAAGGGCACAGAGCACTGTGATGACAAGGGCATGGAACATTGGTCTAATAAGTTTCATGGATTATTGCGATGACAGTTGGAATGGCACATTGTGATGACAAGGGCATGGAGCATTGTGATGACCAGGTCATGCAGTATTGTGAAGTCAGGTGTCAGGGAGCATTGTGATGATATATGTAATGGCCCGTTGTGATGACAATGGCATGGAGCATTGTGATGCCAAGTGTCATGGAGGATTTTGATGACAAAGGTAATGGAGCATTGTGATGACAATGGCTTGGAGCATTGTGATGACAAGTGTCAGGGAGCATTGTGCTGAAAAGTGCATGGAGAATTTTGATGACAAGGGTAATGGAGCATTCTGATGATAAGCTTGTGGAGTATTTTAATGACAATGGCAAGGGGCCTTGTGATGAAAGAGACATGGAGCCTTTTCGTGACAGGTTTCAAGGAGCATTCTGATGACAAGTGTCAGGGAGCATTGTGATGACAAGCGTATTGAGAATTGTGATGACAAATGTCATGGAGCATTGTGATGAAAAGGGCATGGAGTATTGTGATGACAGGCATCATGGAGCGTTGTGATGACAAGTGTTATGGAACATTGTGATCACAAGGGTTTGGATCATTGTGATGACAGAGGTCATGGATCATATTGCTTTCAAGGAGCATTGAACATTGTGATGACAGGGGCATGAAGCAATGTGATCCCAAGGTTCATGTAGGATTTTTATGACAATGGAAGTGGAGTATTGTGAGGACAAGCGCATAGAGCATTGCAAAGACAAGGTCATTTAGCATTTTGCTGACAAAGGCATGGAGCATTGTGATGACATGTGTCATGGGGCACTGTGATGACAAGCATCACGGAGCATTGTGAATACAGGGGTTATGGAGCATTGGGATGACAAGGGCATGGATCATTGTGATGATAAGTGTCTTGGAGCACTGGGCTGAAAATGTTCTTGGAGCATTGTGATGACAGGGACATGGAGCATTGTTATGACAGGGGCATGGAGCATTGGGCTGAGAAGTTTCATAGATTATTGTGATTACAGTGGACATAGTGCATTGTGATGACAATGGCATGGAGCATTGTGAAGAGAAGGTCTTGGAGTATTGTGAAGACAGGTGTCTGGGAGCATTGTGATGACATATGTCATGATCCACTGAGATGACAACGGCAGGGAGTATTGTGATGCCAAATGTAATGGAGGATTGTGATGACAAATATAATGGAGCATTGTGATGACTACGGATTGGAGCATTATGATGACAAGGGCCATTGAGAATTTTCATGACAAGGTCGTGAAGCATTGTGATGACAAGGTCCTGGAGCATTGTGTTGAGAAAATCATGGAGCCTTGTGATGACAAGTCTCATGGAGCATACTGATGTAAAGGGGAATGGAGCATTGTGATTACAGGGGTCTAGGCACATTGTGATTACAAGTGCATGGAGCAGAGTGATGACAAGGGAATGGAACATTGTGATGAGAAGGCCATCTAAAATTCTGATGACATGTGTCATGGAGCTTTGTGATGACAAGGCATGGATCATTGTGATGACAAGCTTCATGGAACATTGGGCTGAAAAGGTTCATGGATTATTGTGATGACAGGGGTATGGAGCATTGTGATTACAGGGGTCTTGGAGCATTGTGATGACAAGAGTCCCGGATCATTGTATTGTCAGGTGTCATGGAGTGTTGTGATAACAGTGGTCATGGATCATTGTGATGATATTGGTCATGGAGCATTGTGATGATAAGGTCATGGAACACTGGGCTGAATATGTTCATGGAGTATTGTGATGACAGGTGTCATGGAGCATTGTGATGACAAGGGCATGGAGCATTGTGAGGAGAAGGCCATGGAACATTCTGATGACATGTGTCATGGAACTTTGTGAAGATAAGTGCATGGAGCAATGTGATGAGAGCGTTCATGGAGCATTGTGATGACAATGACATGGAGCATTGTGATGAGAAAGACATGAAGCATTCTGATGACATGCGTCATGGAGCTTTTTGATGACAAGGGCAGGGAGCATTGTGATGACAAAACCATGGAGCCTTGTGATGACAAGTCTCATGGAGCATACTGATGGAAAGGGGCATGGAGCATTGTGATTACAGGGGTCTTGGAACATTGTGATGACAAGAGCATGGAGCATTTTGAGGAGAAGACCAAGGAGCATCCTCATGGCATGCGTAATTGAAATTTGTGATGACAAGGGCATGGAGCATTGTGATTACATGGGTCTTGGAGCATTGTGATGAAAAGGGCATGGATCATTGTGATGAAAAAGGCATGGAGCCTTGTCATGACAGTGTTCAAGGAGCATACAGACAACAAGTGTCAGGGAGCATTTTGATGACAAGTGTATTGAGCATTGTGATGACAAAGGTCATGGAGCATTGTGATGAGAAGACCATGGATAATCGTGATGACGAGCGTCATGGGGCATTGTGATGACAAGTGTTATGGAATATTGTATTCACAAAGGTTGGTAGCATTGCTATGACAGAGGTCATGGAGCACCTTGATTTCACTGTGATGACAATAGCATGAAGCATTACGATGATGTGCATGGTGCATTGTGATGACAGGGTTCATGGATCATTGAAATGAAAAGGGGCATAGAGCATTGTGATTACAGGGTTCTTGGAGCATTTTGAAGAGAAGGGTGATGGAGCATTGTGATGACAAAGCCATGGAATATCGTGATGGCAGGGGTCATGGAGCAATGTCATGACAGTGGTAATGGAGCATTGTGATGGCAAGGGCATGGAACATTGTGATGAGAAGGCCATGGAGCATTCTGATGACATGTGTCATGGAGCTTTGTGATGACAAGGGCATGGAGCCATGTGATGAGAGCCTTCATGGAGCATTGTGATGACAATGACATGGAACATTGTGATGCCAAGGGTCATGGATCTTTGTGATGACAAAGGTCATGGAGCATTTTGATGGCAAGGGCGTTGTGCATTGTGATGAGAAGGCCAGGGAGCATTGTGATGACAGGGTCATGGAGCAATTGGATGAAATGTGTCATGGAACATTTTGATGACAGGAGTTATGGAACATTGTGATGTCAGGGGTCTTGGAGCATTTTGATGGAAAGGGTCATGGAGCATTTTGATGACAGGGGTTATGGAACATTGTGATGTCAGGGGTCATCGAACATTGTGATGATAAGTGCATGTAGCATTGTGGTGACAGGAGTCATGGAACATTGTGATGACACGGATAAGGGAATACTGTGACAAATAGTGATGTAGCATTGTGATATCAGTGGTGAGAGAGCATTTTGATGAGAAGTGCATGGAGCATTGTGATGACAAGTTTTATGGAGCATTGTGATGACAAGATGGTGGAGTACTGTGATGACAAGCGCATGGTGCATTGTGATGACATGTGTCATGGAGCATTGTGCTGACAAGCGCATGGAGCATTGTGATGACAAGGGTCATGGAGAATTGTGCTGAGAAAGGCATAGAGAATTTTGATGACAAGGGTCAAAGAGCATTGAGATGAAAAGTTCATGAAGATTGTGGTTAAAATGGTCACAGAGACTGTTGATGATGAGGGCATGGACCATTGTGATGACAAATGTCATGAAGCATTGTGATGACTGTAGTCACGGAGCATTGTGATGACAGGGGTCATGGAGCATTGTGACAACAAGGGCATGGAGAATTGTGATCAGAAGGGCATGGGACATTGGTCTAATAAGTTTCATGAATTTTTGCGATGAGAGTTGGAATGGCGCATTGTGATGACAAGGGCATGGAGCATTGTGATGGCCAAGTCATGCAGTATTGTGAAGACAGGTGTCAGGGAGCATTGTGATGACATATGTAATGGCCCATTTTGATGACAATGGCATGGAGCATTGTGATGCCAAGTGTCATGGAGGATTCTGATGTCAAAGTTAATGGAGCATTGTGATGACATTGGCTTGGAGCATTGTGATGACAGGGGTCAGGGAGCATTGTGCTGACAAGTGCATGGAGATTTGTTATGACAAGGGTCAAGGAATATTCTGATGACAAGCTTGTGGAGTATTCTGATGACAATGGAATGGAGCATTGTGAAGTAAACGGCATGGGGCATTGTGATGAAAAGGTATGGAGCCTTTTCATGACAGGGTTCAATGAGCATACTGACGACAAGTGTCAGGGAGCATTGTGATGACAAGTGTATTGAGCATTGTGATGACAAAGGTCATGGAGCATTGTGATGAAAAGGGCATGGAGTATTGTGATGACAGGCATCATGGAGCGTTGTGATGACAAGTGTTATGCAACATTGTGATCACAAGGGCTTGGAGCATTGTGATGACAGAGGTCATGGATTATTTTGATTTCAAGGAGCATGGAGCATTGTGATGACAAGGGAATGAAGCAATGTGATCCCAAGGTTCATGAAGGATTGTGATGACAATGGAAATGGAGTATTGTGATGACAAGCACATAGAACATTGTAATGACAAGGTCATGTAGCATTTTGCTGACAAACGCATGGAGCATTGTGATGACATGTGTCATGGAGCACTGTGATGACAAGCGTCACAGAGCATTGTGTATACAGGGGTTATGGAGCATTGGGATAACAAGGGCATGGATCATTGTGATGACAAGTGTCATGGAGCATTGTTATGACTAGGGAATGGAGCATTGTGATGACAAGAGTCTCGGATCATTGTGTTGTCAGGTGTCATGGAGGGTTGTGATGACAGTGGTCATGGAAAATTGTGATGGTATTGGTCATGGTGCATTGCGATGACAAGGGAATGGAGCATGGTTATGACAAAGTCCTGGAGCATTGTGATGAGAAGACCATGGAGACTTTTGATGAGAAGTCTCATGGAGCATTCTGTTGAAAAGGGGCATGGAGCATTGTGATTACAGGGGTCTTGGAGCATTGTGATGAAAAGGGCATGGATCATTGTGATGAAAAAGGCATGGAGCCTTGTCATGACAGTGTTCAAGGAGCATACAGACAACAAGTGTCAGGGAGCATTTTGATGACAAGTGTATTGAGCATTGTGATGACAAATGTCATGGAGCATTGTGATGAGAAGTCCATGGATAATCGTGATGACGAGCGTCATGGGGCATTGTGATGACAAGTTTCATGGAGCCTTGTGATGACAAGGCCGTGTAACATGGTGATGGCAGGGGTCATGGAACATTGTTATGACAGGGGTAATGGAGCATTTTGATGAGAAGGGCATGGAGCATTGGTCTGAAATATTTCATGGAGTATTGTGATGAGAGTGGCATGGTGCATTGTGATGACAAGGGCATGGAACACTGTGATACATGGGTCATGCGTCATGGAGCTTTGTGATGAAAAATCATAGAGCATTGTGATGACAAGGGCATGGAGCATTGTGATGACAGGGACATGGAGCATTGTTATGACCGGGGCATGGAGCATTGGTCTGACAATTTTCATAGATTATTGTGATGACAGTGGACATAGTGCATGGTGATGACAATGGCATGGAGCATTGTGAAGAGAAGCTCATGGAGTATTGAGAAGACAGGTGTCAGGGAGCATTGGGATGACATATGTCATGGTCCATTTCGATGACAATGGCAGGGAGTTATGTGATGCCAAATGTAATGGAGGATTGTGATGACCAATATAATGGAGCATTGTGATGACTAGGGTTTAGAGCATTATGATGACAAGGGCCATTGGGAATTTTCATGAGAAGGTCGTGAAGAATTGTGATGAAAATATCCTGGAGCATTGTGAAAAGAAAACCATGAGGCTTTGTGATGACAAGTCTCATGGAGAATACTGATGTAAAAGGGCATGGAGCACTGTGATTACAGGGGTCGTGCCACATTGTGATGACAAGGGCATGGAGCATTGTGAGCAGAAGGCCAATGATCATTCTGAAGACATGTGTCATTGACCTTTGTGATGACAAGGGCATGGAGCATTGTGATTACAGGGGTTTGGAAGCATTGTGATGAAAAGGACATGAATCATAGTGATGAAAAAGGCATGGAGCATTGTCATGACAGGTTTCAAGGAGCATACAGAAAACAACTGTCAGGGAGCATTTTGATGACAAGACTATTGAGCATTGTTATGACAAAGGTCTTGGAACTTTGTGATGAGAAGACCATGGATAATTGTGATGACGAGCGTCATGGGTCATTGTGATGAGAAGTGTTATGGAATATTGTGATCACAAGCGTTTTGAGCATTGCTATGACAGAGGTCATGGAGCATTTTGATTTCATTGTGATGACAATAGCATGAAGCCTTATGATGATGGGCATGGTGCATTGTGATGACAGGGTTCATGGATCATTGAAGTGAAAAGGGGCATAGAGCATTGTGATTACAGAGTTCTTGGAGCATTGTGATGAGAAGGGTGATGGAGCCTTGTGATGACAAGGCCATGGAATATCATGATGGCAGGGGTCATGGGGCATTGTTATGACAGTGGTAATGGAGCATTGTGAGGTCAAGCGCATGGAGCACTGTGATGAGAAGACCATGGAGCATTCTGATGACATGTGTCATGGATCTTTGTGAAGATAAGTGCATGGAGCAATGTGATGAGAGGGTTCATGGAGCATTGTGATGACAATGACATGGAGCATTGTGATGAGAAGGACATGAATCATTCTGATGACATGCGTCATGGAGCTTTTTGATGACAAGGGCAGGGAGCATTGTGATTACAGGGATCTTGGAGCATTGTGATGAAAAGGGCATGGATTATTGTGATGAAAAAGGCATGGAGCCTTGTCATGACAGGGTTCAAGGAGCATACTGACGACAAGTGTCAGGGAGCATTTTGATGACAAGTGTTTTGAGAATTGTGATGACAAAGATCATGGAACATTGTGATGAGAAGGCCATGGATAATTGTGATGATGAGCGTCATGGGGTGTTGTGATGATAAGTGTTATGGAACATTGTGATCACAAGGGTTTGGAACATTATGATGACAGAGGTCATGGAGAATATTCATTTCATTGTGATGACAATAGCCTGAAGCATTATGATGATGGGCATGGTGCATTGTGATGACAGGGTTCATGGAGCATTGAGATGAAAAGGGGCACTGAGCATTGTGTTTACAGGGGTCTTGGAGCATTGTGATAAGAAGGCCATGGAACATTCTGATGACATGCGTCATGGAGCTTTGTGATGACAAGGGCATGGAGCATTTTGATTACAGGGGCCTTCAGCATTGTGATGACAAGTGTCATGGAGCCTTGTGATGACTAGGCCGTGGATCATTTTGATGGCAGGGGTCATGGTGCATTGTTATGACAGAGGTAATGGAACATTGTGATGAGAAGGACATGGAACATTGGTCTGAAATGTTTCATGGATTATTGTGATGAGAGTGGGCATGGAGCATTGTGATGACAAGGGTACGGAACACTATGATACATGGGTCATGCAGGATTGTAATGACAAGGGCATGGAGCATTGTGATGAGAAGGACATCGAGCATTGTGATGACAAGTGTCATGGAGCTTTGTGATGACAAGGGCATTGAGCACTGTGATGTCAAGGGTCATGGAGCTTTGTGATGACAAGTCATGGAGCATTTTGATGACAAGGGCATGGTGCATTGTGATGTGAAGGGCAGGGAGCATTTTGATGACCGGGTCATGCAGCAATTTGATAAAAAGTGTAATGGAACATTTTGATGTCAGGTGTTATAGAACATTGTGATGTCAGGGGTCTTGGAGCTTTGGGATGAAAAGGGTCATGGAGCACTTTGATGACAGGGGTTATGGAATAATGTAATGTCAGCGGTCATGGAACATTGTGATGATAAGGGGATGTAGCACTGTGATGACAGCGTCATGGAACATTGCGATTACATGGGTGAGGGAGTATTGTGATGACTAGTGATGGAACACTGTGATATCTCATGTGAGAGAGCATCTTGATGAGAAGTGCATGGAGCATTGTGATTAAAAGGTTTATGGAGCATTGCAATGACAAGGTTGTGGACCGTTGTGATGAAATGCGTGTGGCACACTGTGATGACAATGGTCATGGAGCATTGTTCTGACAAAGACATGGAGCATTGTGATGACAATGGTCACAGAGAATTGTGATGAAAAGTTCATGGAGCATTGTGGTTACAAAGGTCACAGAGCCTTGTGATGACGCGGGCATTGACCACTGTGATGACAAACGTTATGAAGCATTGTGATAAGTGGGGTCATGGAGCATTGTGAGGACAAGGGCATGGAGCATTGTGAAGACAGTGGCATGGAGCATTGGTTTGACAAGTTTCATAGATTATTGTGATGACAGTGGGCATGGTGCATTGTGATGACAAGGGCATGGAGCATTGTGATGAGAAGGTCATCGAGTATTGTGAAGACAGATGTCAGGGAGCATTGTGATAACATATGTCATGGTCCATTGCGTTGACAATGGCATGGAGCTTTGTGATGCCAAATGTAATGGAGGATTGTGATGACAAATATAATGGAGCATTGTGATGACTAGGGCTTGGAGCATTATGATGACAAGGGCCATTGAGAATTTTCATGACAAGGTCGTGAAGCATTGTGATGACAAGGTCCTGGAGCATTGTGATGACAAAACCATGGAGCCTTGTGATGACAAGTCTCATGGAGCATACTGATGGAAAGGGGCATGGAGCATTGTGATTACAGGGTTCTTGCCACATTGTGATGACAAGGGCATGGAGCGTTTTGAGGAGAAGACAAAGGAGAATTCTCATGGCATGCGTCATTGAGGTTTGTGATGACAAGGGCGTGGAGCATTGTGATTACATGGGTCTTGGAGCATTGTGATGAAAAGGGCATGGATCACTGTGATGAAAAAGGCATGGAGCCTTGTCATGACAGTGTTCAAGAAGCATACAGTTAACAAGTGTCAGGGAGCATTTTGATGACAAGTGTATTGAGCATTGTGATGACAAAGGTCATGGAGCATTGTGATGAGAAGACCATGGAAAATTGTGATGACGAGGGTCATGGGGCATTGTTATGACAAGTGTTATGGAATATTGTATTCACAAGGGTTTGTAGCATTGCTATGACAGATGTCATGGAGCACTTTGATTTCATTGTGATGACAATAGCATGAAGCATTATGATGATGTGCATGGTGCATTGTGATGACAGTGTTCATGGATCATTGAGATAAAAAGGGACATAGAGCATTGTGATTACAGGGTTCTTGGAGCATTGTGAAGAGAAGGGTGATGGAGCCTTGTGATGACAAGGCCATGGAATATCGTGATGGCAGGGGTCATGGAGCAATGTTATGACAGTGGTAATGGAGCATTGTGATGGCAAGGGCATGGAACATTGTGATGAGAAGGCCATGGAGCATTCTGATGACATGTGTCATGGAGCTTTGTGATGACAAGGGCATGGAGCCATGTGATGAGAGCCTTCATGGAGCATTGTGATGACAATGACATGGAACATTGTGATGCCAAGGGTCATGGATCTTTGTGATGACAAAGGTCATGGAGCATTTTGATGGCAAGGGCGTTGTGCATTGTGATGAGAAGGCCAGGGAGCATTGTGATGACAGGGTCATGGAGCAATTGGATGGAATGTGTCATGGAACATTTTGATGACAGGAGTTATGGAACATTGTGATGTCAGGGGTCATGGAGCATTGTGATGAAAAGGGTCATGGAGAATTGTGCTGAGAAAGGCATAGAGAATTTTGATGACAAGGGTCAAAGAGCATTGTGATCAAATGTTCAAGGAGCATTGTGGTTAAAAAGGTCACAGAGACTGTTGATGATGAGGGAATGGACCATTGTGATGACAAAGCTCTTGGAGCATTGTGATGACTGGAGTGACGGAGCATTGTGATGACAGGGGTCATGGAGCATTGTAATAACAAGGGCATGGAGCATTGTGATGTCCACGTCATGCAGTATTGTGAAGACAGGCGTCAGGGAGCATTGTGATGACATATGAAATGGCCCATTGTGATGAACATGGCATGGAGCATTGTGATGCCAAGTGTCATGGAGGATTCTGATGACAAAGGTAATGGAGCATTGTGACGACAATGGCTTGGAGCATTGTTATGACAAGGGTCAGAGAGCATTGTGCTGACAAGTGCATGGAGAATTGTGATGACAAGTGTCATGAAACATTCTGATGACAAGCTTGTGGAGTACTTTGATGACAATGGCATGGAGCATTGTGATATAAACGGCATGGGGCATTGTGATGAAAAGGCATGGAGCCTTTTCGTGACAGGATTCAAGGAGCATTCTGATGACAAGTGTCAGGGAGCATTGTGATGACAAGTGTATTGAGAATTGTGATGACAAAGTTCATGGAGAATTGTGATGAAAAGGGCATGGAGTATTGTGATGACAGGCATCATGGAGCGTTGTCATGACAAGTGTTATGGAACATTGTGATCACAAGGGCTTGGAGCATTGTGATGACAGAGGTCATGGATAATTTTGATTTCAAGGAGCATGGGGCATTGTGATGACAAGGGAATGAAGCAATGTGATCCCAAGGTTCATGGAGGATTGTGATGACAATGTTAATGGTGTATTGTGATGACAAGCACATAGAGCATTGTAATGAAAAGGTCATGTAGCATTTTGGTGACAAAGGAATGGAGCATTGTGATGACAGGTGTCATGGAGCACTGTGATGACATGCGTCATGAAGCATTGTGAATACAGGGGTTATGGAGCATTGGGATGACAAGGGCATGGATCATTGTGATGACAAGTGTCATGGAGCATTGGGATGACTAGGGAATGGAGCATTGTGATGACAAGAGTCCCGGATCATTGTGTTGTCAGGTGTCATGGAGTGTTGTGATGACAGTGGTCATGGAGAATTGTGATGATATTGGTCATGGAGCATTGTGATGACAAGGGAATGGAGCATGGTGATGACAAAGTCCTGGAACATTGTGATGAGAAGACCATGGAGACTTCTGATGAGAAGTATCATGGAGCATCCTGTTGAAAAGGGGCATGGAGCATTGTGATTACTGGGGTCTTGGAGCATTGTTATGAAAAGGGCATGGAACATTCTGATGAAAAACGCATGCAGCCTTGTCATGACAGTGTTCAAGGAGCATACTGACGACAAGTGTCAGGGATCATTGTGATGACAAGGGTACTGAGAATTGTGATGACAAAGATCAAGGAACATTGTGATGACAAGTCATGGAGCATTGTGATGACAAGGGCATGGAGCATTGTGATGGCAGGGACATGGAGCATTGTTATGACAGGGACATGGAGCATTGGTCTGACAATTTTCATAGTTTATTGTGATGACATTGGACATAGTGCATTGTGATGACAATGGCATGGAGCATTGTGAAGAGAAGGTCATTGAGTATTGTGAAGACAGGTGTCAGGGAGCATTGTGATGACATATGTCATGGTCCATTGCGATGACAATGGCAGGGTTTATTGTGATGCCAAATGTAATGGAGGATTGTGATGACAAATATAATGGAGTATTGTGATGACTAGGGCTTGGAGCATTATGATGACAAGGGCCATTGAGAATTTTCATGACATGGTCGTGAAGCATTGTGATGACAAGATCCTGGAGCATTGTGATGAGAAAACCATGGAGCTTTGTGATGACAAGTCTCATGGAGCATACTGATGAAAAGGGGCATGGAGCATTGTGATTACAGGGGTCTTGCCACATTGTGATGACAAGGGCATGGAGCATTGTGAGCAGAATGCCAAGGAGCATTGTGATGACATGTGTCATTGAGCTTTGTGATGACAAGGGCATGGATCATTGTGATGAAAAAGGCATGGAGTCATGTCATGACAGGTTTCAAGGAGCATACAGAAAACAAGTGTCAGGGAGAATTTTGATGACAAGTGTATTGAACATTGTGATGACAAAGGTCATGGAACGTTGTGATGAGAAGACCATGGATAATTGTGATGACGAGCGTCATGGGTCATTGTGATGACAAGTGTTATGGAATATTGTGATCACAAGGGTTTTGAGCATTGTTATGACAGAGGTCATGGAGCATTTTGATTTCATTGTGATTACAATAGCATGAAGCATTATGATGAAGGGCATGGTTAATTGTGATGACAGGGTTCATGGATCATTGAAATGAAAAGGGGCATAGAGCATTGTGATTACAGGGTTCTTGCAGCATTGTGATGTGAAGGGTGATGGAGCCTTGTGATGACAAGTCCATGGAATATCGTGATGGCAGGGGTCATGGAGCATTGTTATGATAGAGGTAATGGAGCATTGTGATGGCAAGGGCATGGGGCATTGTGATGAGAAGGCCATGGAGCATTCTGATGACATGTGTCATGGAGCTTTGTCAAGATAAGTGGATGGAGCAATGTGATGAGAGTGTTCATGGAGCATTGTGATGACAATGACATGGAGCATTGTGATGAGAAGGCCATGAAGCATTCTGATGACATGTGTCATGGAGCTTTTTGATGACAAGGGCATGTATCATTGTGATTACAGTGATCCTGGAGCATTGTGATGAAAAGGGCATGGATTATTGTGATGAAAAAGGCATGTAGCCTTGTCATGACAGGTTTCAAGGAGCATACTGACGACAAGTGTCAGGGAGCATTGTGATGACAAGTTTATTGAGCATTGTGATGACAAAGATCATGGAGCATTGTGATGAGAAGTCCATGGATAATTGTGATGATGAGCGTCATGGGGTGTTGTGATGATAAGTGTTATGGAACATTGTGATCACAAGGCTTTGGTGCATTATGATGACAGAGGTCATGGAGATTATTGATTTCATTGTGATGACAATAGCCTGAAGCATTATGATGATGGGCATGGTGCATTGTGATGACTGGGTTCATGGAGCATTGAGATGAAAAGGGGCATGGAGCATTGTTTTTACAGGGGTGTTGGAGCATTGTGATGTCAAGGTCATGGAGCATTGTGATGAGAAGTCCATGGAACATTCTGATGACAAGCGTATGGAGATTTGTGATGACAAGGGCATGGAGCATTGTGATTACAGGGGCCTTCAGCATTGTGATGACAAGTATCATGAAGCCTTGTGATGACTAGGCCGTGGAACATTGTGATGGCAGGGGTCATGGTGCATTGTTATGACAGAGGTCATGGAGCATTGTGATGAGAAGGACATGGAACATTGGTCTGAAATATTTCATGGTTTATTGTGTTGAGAGTGGGCATGGAGCATTGTGATGACAAGGGTACGGAACACTATCATACATGGGTCATGCAGGATTGTAATGACAAGGGCCTGGAGCATTGTGATGGGAAGGGCATCGAGCATTGTGATGACAAGTGTCATGGAGCTTTGTGATGACAAGGGCATTGAGCAATGTTATGAGAGGGTTCATGGAGCATTGTGATGACAATGACATGGAGAATTGTGATGCCAAGAGTCATGGAGCTTTGTGATGACAAGTCACGGAGCATTTTGATGACAAGGGCATGCTGCATTGTGATGAGAAGGGCAGGGAGAATTTTGATGACCGAGTCATGCAGCTCTTTAATGAAAAATATAATGGAACATTTTGATGGCATGGGTTATAGAACATTGTGATGTCAGTGGTCTTGGAGCTTTGGGACGAAATGGGTCATGGAGCCTTTTGATGACAGGGGTTATGGAACATTGTGATGTCAGGGGTCATGGAATATTGTGATGATAAGGGGATGTAGCACTGTGATGACAGCGTCATGGAACATTGTGATTACAGGGGTGAGGGAGTATTGTGATGACTAGCGATGGAACACTGTGATATCTCTGGTTGGAGCGCATTTTGATGAGAAGTGCATGGAGCATTGTGAGTACAAGTTTTATGGAGCGTTGTAATGACAAGTTTGTGGACCGCTGTGATGAAATGCGCGTGGCACATTGTGATGACAATGGTCATGGAGCATTGTTCTGACAAAGACATGGAGCATTGTGATGACAAGGGTCACAGAGATGTGTGATGAAAAGTTCATAGAGCATTGTGGTTACAAAGGTCACAGAGCCTTGTGATGACACGGGCATGGACCATTGTGATGACAAACGTTATGAAGCATTCTGATGACTGGGCTCATGGAGCATTGTGATGACAGGGGTCGTGGAGCATTGTGAGGACAAGGGCATGGAGCACTGTGATGACAGGGGCATGGAGCATTTGTCTGACAAGTTTCATAGATTATTGTGATGACAGTGGGCATGGTGCATTGTGATGACAAGGGCATGAAGCATTGTGATAAGATGGTCATGGACTATTGGGAAGACAGGTGTCAGGGAGCATTGTGATGATATATGTCATGGTCCATTGCGATGACAATGGCATGGAGCATTGTGATGCCAAATGTAATGGAGGATTGTGATGACAAATATAAAGGAGCATTGTGATGACTATGGCTTGGAGCATTATGATGAAAAGGGGCATTGAGAATTTTCATGACAATGTCTTGAAGCATTGTGATGACAAGTTCCTGGAGCACTGTGATGACAAAACCATGGAGCCTTTTGATGACAAGTCTCATGGAGCATATTGATGAAAAGGGACATGGAGCATTGTGATTACAGGGGTCTTGGAACAATGTGATGACAAGGGCATGGAGCATTGTGAGCAGAAGACCAAGGAGCATTCTGATGGCATGCGTCATTGAGCTTTGTGATGACAAGGTCATGGAGCATTGTGATTACATGGGTCTTGGAGCATTTTGATGAAAAGGGCATGGATCATTGTGATGAAAAAGGCATGGAGCCTTGTCATGACAGGGTTCAAGGAGCATACAGACAACAAGTGTCAGGGAGCATTTTGATGACATGTGTATTGAGCATTGTGATGACAAAGGTCATGGAGCATTGTGATGAGAAGACCATGGATAATCCTGATGACGAGCGTCATGTGAAATTGTGATGACAAGTCTTATGGAATATTGTGATCTCAAGGGTTTGGAGCATTGTTATGACAGAGGTCATGGAGCATCTTGATTTCATTGTGATGACAATAGCTTGAAGCATTATGATGATGGGCATGGTGCATAGTGATGACAGGGTTCATGGATCATTGAGATGAAAAAGGGCATAGAGCATTGTGATTACAGGGTTCTTGGAGCATTGTGATGAGAAGGGTCATGGAGCCTTGTGAAGACAAGGCCATGGAACATCGTGATGGCAGGGGTAATGGTGCATTGTTATGACAGTTGTAATGGAGCATTGTGATGGCAAGGGCATGGATCATTGTGATGAGAAGGCCATGGAGCATTCTGATGACAAGTGTCATGGTGCTTTGTGATGACAAGGGCATGGAGCAAAGTGATGAGAACCTACATGGAGCATTGTGATGACAATGACATGGAGCATTGTGATGCCAAGGGGCATGGATCTTTGTGATGACAAAGGTCATGGAACATTTTGATGGCAAGGGCGTTGTGCATTGTGATGAGAAGGGCAGGGAGCATTGTGATGACATGGTCATGGAGCAATTGGATGAAATGTGTCATGGAACATTTTGATGACAGGTGTTATGGAACATTGTGATGTCAGGGGTCATCGAACATTATGATAATAAGTGCATGTAGCATTGTGATGACAGGAATCATGGAAAATTGTGATGACATGGGTGAGGGAGTATTGTGACAAATAGTGATGTCGCATTGTGATATCAGTTGTGAGAGAGCATTCTGATGAGAAGTGCATGGAGCATTGTGATGACAAATAGTGGAGCACTGTGATGACAAGCGCATGGTGCATTGTGATGATCTGTGTCATGGAGCATTGTGCTGACAAGCGCATGGAGCTTTGTGATGACAAGGGTCATGGAGCATTGTGCTGAGAAAGGCATAGAGCATTTTGATGACAAGGGTCAAAGAGCATTGTGATGAAAAATCATGGAGATTTGTGGTTAAAAAGGTCACAGAGACAGTTGATGATGAGGACATGGACCATGTTGATGACAAAGGTCATGAAGCAATGTTATGACTGGCGTCACGGAGCATTGTGATGACAGTGGTCATGGAGCATTGTGATAACAAGGGCATGGAGCATTGTGATGACAAGGGCATGGAACATTGGTCAAATAAGTTTCATGAATTATTGCGATGACAGTGGGAATGGCACATTGTGATGAAAGGGGCATGGAGCATTGTGATGACCAGGTCATGCAGTATTGTGAAGACAGGTGTCATCGAGCATTGCGATGACATATGTCATGGCCCATTGTGATGACAATGCCATGGAGCATTGTGATGCCAAATGTCATGGAGGATTCTGATGACAAAGGTAATGGAGTATTGTGATGACAATGGCTTGGAGCATTGTGATTACAAGGGTCAGGGAGCATTGTGCAGACAAGTGCATGGACATTTGTGATTACTAGGGTCATGGAGCATTCTGATGACAAACTTGTCTAGTACTTTGATGACAATGGCATGGAGCATTGTGATTTAAATGGCATGGGACATTGTGATGAAAAAGGCATGGAGCCTTTTCGTGACAGCGTTCAAGGAGCATTCTGACGACAAGTGTCAGGGAGCATTGTGATGACAAGTGTATTGAGCATTGTGATGACAATGATCATGAAACATTGTGATGAGAAGACCATGGATAATTGTGATGACGAGCGTCATGGGGCATTGTGATCACAAGTGTCATGGAGCCTTGTGATGACAAAGCCGTGGATCATTGTGATGGCAGGGTTCATGAAGCACTGTTATGACAGGTGTAATGGAGCATTTTGATGAGAAGGGCATGGAACACTGGTCTGAAATATTTCAAGGATTATTGTGATGAGAGTGGGCATGGAGCATTGTGATGACAACGGCATGGAACACTGTGATACATGGGTCAGGGGTTATGAAGCTTTGTGATGGCAAGTAATGGAGCATTGTGATGACAAGGGCATGGAGCATTGTGATGACAGGGGCATGGAGCATTGTTATGACAGGGGCATGGAGCATTGGTCTGACAATTTTCATAGATTATTGTGATGACAGTGGACATAGTACATTGTGATGACAAGGGCATGGATCATTGTGAAGAGTAGGTCATGGAGTATTTTGAAGACAGGTGCCAGGGAGCATTGTGATGACATAGGTCATGGTCCATTGCGATGACAATAGCAGGGAGTATTGTGATGCCAAATGTAATGGAGGATTGTGATGACAAATATAATGGAGCATTGTGATGACTAGGGCTTGGAGCATTATGATGACAAGGGCCATTGAGAATTTTCATGACAACGTCGTGAAGCATTGTGATGACAATGTCCTGGAGCATTGTGATAAGAAGACCATGGAGACTTTTGATGAGAAGTCTCATGGAGCATTCTGTTGAAAAGGGGCATGGAGCATTGTGATTACAGGGGTCTTGGAGCATTGTGATGACAAGGGCATGAATCATGGTGATGAGAAGTCCTTGGAGCATTCTGATGACATGCGTCATGGAGCTTTGTGATGACAAGGGTAGGAAGCATTGTGATTACAGGGATCTTGGAGCATTGTGATGAAAATGGCATGGATTATTGTGATGAAAAAGGCATGGAGCCTTGTAATGGCATGGTTCAAGGCGCATACTGACGACACCTGTCATGGAGCATTGAGATGACAAGTGTTTTGAGCATTGTGATGACAAAGATCATGGAACATTGTGATGAGAAGTCCATGGATAATTGTGATGACGAGCGTCATGGGGCATTGTGATGACAAGATTCTTGGAGCCTTGTGATGAAAAGGCCGTGTAACAATTTGATGGCAGGGGTCATGGAGCATTGTTATGACAGGGGTAATGGAGCATTTTGATGAGAAGGGCATGGAATATTGGTCTGAAATATTTCATGGAGTATTGTGATGAGAGTGGCATGGTGCATTGTGATGACAAGGGCACGGAACACTGTGATACATGGGTCATGGGTCAAGGAGCTTTGTGATGAAAAATCATAGAGCATTGTGATGACAAGGGCATGGAGCATTGTGATGACAGGGACATGGAGCATTGTTATGACCGGGGCATGGAGCATTGGTCTGACAATTTTCATAGATTATTGTGATGACAGTGGACATAGTGCATGGTGATGACAATGGCATGGAGCATTGTGAAGAGAAGCTCATGGAGTATTGTGAAGACAGGTGTCAGGGAGCATTGGGATGACATATGTTATGGTCCATTTCGATGACAATGGCAGGGAGTTATGTGATGCCAAATGTAATGGAGGATTGTGATGACAAATATATAATGGAGCATTGTGATGACTAGGGCTTAGAGCATTATGATGACAAGGGCCATTGAGAATTTTCATGACAAGGTCATGAAGCATTGTGATGACAAGATCCTGGAGCATTGTGATGAGAGAAACATGAGGCTTTGTGATGACAAGTCTCATGGAGCATACTGATGAAAAAGGGCATGGAGCATTGTGATTACAGGGGTCTTGCCACATTGTGATGACAAGGGCATGGAGCATTGTGAGCAGAAGCCCAAGGAGCATTCTGATGACATGTGTCATTGAGCTTTGTGATGACAAGGGCATGGAGCATTGTGATGACAAGGGCAAGGAGCATTGTGAGCAGAAGGCCAAGGAGCATTCTGATGACATGTGTCATTGAGCTTTGTGATGACAAAGGCATGGAGCATTGTGATTTCAGTGGTCTTGAAGCATTGTGATGAAAAAGGCATGGATCATTGTGATGAAAAAGGCATGGAGCCTTGTCATGACAGGTTTCAAGGAGCTTACATAAAACAAGTGTCAGGGAGAATTTTGAAGACAAGTGTATTGAGCATTGTGATGACAAAGGTCATGGAACATTCTGATGAGAAGACCATGGATAACTGTGATGACGAGCGTCATGGGTCATTGTGATGACAACTGTTATAGAATATTGTGATCACAAGGGTTTTGAGCATTGTTATGACAGAGGTCATGGAGCATTTTGATTTCATTGTGATGACAATAGCATGAAGCATTATGATGATGGGCATGGTACATTGTGATGACAGGATTCATGGATCATTGAAATGAAAAGGGGCATAGAGCATTGTGATTACAGGGTTCTTGGAGCATTGTGATGAGAAGGGTGATCGAGCCTTGTGATGACAAGGGCATGGAATATCGTGATGGCAGGGGTCATGGAGCATTGTTATGAGAGGGGAAATGGAGCATTGTGATGGCAAGGGCATGGAGCATTGTGATGAGAAGGCCATGGAGCATTCTGATGACATGTGTCATGTAGCTTTGTGAAGATAAGTGCATGGAGCAATGTGATGAGAGTGTTCATGGAGCATTGTGATGACAATGACATGGAGCATTGTGATGAGAAGGCCATGAAGCATTCTGATGACATGCGTCATGGAGCTTTGTGATGACAAGGGCATGGAGCATTGTGATTACAGGGATCTTGGAGCATTGTGATGAAAAGAGCATGGATTATTGTGATGAAAAAGGCATGGAGCCTTGTCATGACAGGGTTCAAGGAGCATACTGATGACAAGACTCAGGGAGCATTTTGATGACAAGTGTATTGAGCATTGTGATGACAAAGATCATGGAGCATTGTGATGAGAAGGCCATGGATAATTGTGATGATGAGCGTTATGGCGTGTTGTGATGATAAGTGTTATGGAAAATTGTGATCACAAGGGTTTGGAGCATTATGATGACAGAGGTCATGGAGAATATTGATTTCATTGTGATGACAATAGCCTGAAGCATTATGATGATGGGCATGGTGCATTGTGATGACAGGTTTCATGGAGCATTGAGATGAAATGGGACATGGAGCATTGTGTTTACAGGGGTCTTGGAGCATTGTGATGACAAGGTCATGGAGCATTGTGATGAGAAGTCCATGGAACATTCTGATGACATGCGTCATGGAGCTTTGTGATGACAAGGGCATGGAGCATTGTGATTACAGGGGCCTTCAGCATTGTGATGACAAGTGTCATGGAGCCTTGTGATTACTAGGCCGTGGAACATTGTGATGGCAGGTGTCATGGTACATTGTTATGACAGAGGTAATGGAGCATTGTGATGAGAATGTCATGGAACATTGCTCTGAAATGTTTCATGGATTATTGTGATGAGAGTGGGCATGGAGCATTGTGATGACAAGGGTACGGAACACTATGATACATGGGTCATGCGGGATTGTAATGACAAGTGCCTGGAGCATTGTGATGAGAAGAGCATCGAGCATTGTGATGACAAGTGTCATGGAGCTTTGTGATGACAAGGGCATTGAGCAATGTTATGAGAGGGTTCATGGAGCATTGTGATGACAATGACATGGAGCACTGTGATGCCAAGGGTCATGGAGCTTTGTGATGACAAGTCATGGAGCATTTTGATGACAAGGGCATGGTGCATTGTGATGAGAAGGGAAGGGAGCATTTTGATGACCGTGTCATGCAGCAAATTGATGAAAAGTGTAATGGAATATTTTTATTGCCAGGGGTATAGAACATTGTGATATCAGGGGTCTTGGAGCTTTGGGATGAAAAGTGTCATGGGGCATTTTGATGACAGGGGTTATGGAACATTGTGATGTCATGGGTCATGGAACTTTGTGATGATAAGCGGATGTAGCAGTGTGATGACAGGGTCATGGAACATTGTGATTACAGGGGTGAGGGCGTATTGTGATGACTAGTGATGGATCATTGTGATATTTCTTGTGAGAGAGCATTTTGATGAGAAGAGCATGGACCATTGTGATTACAAGTTTATGGAGCATTGCAATGACAAAGTTGTGAAACGTTGTGAGGAAATGCGCGTGGCACATTGTGATGACAATGGTCATGGAGCATTGTTCTGACAAAGACATGGAGCATTGTGATGACAAGTGTCACAGAGAATTGTGATGAAAAGTTCATGGAGCATTGTGGTTACAAAGGTCACAAAGCCTTGTGATGACGTGGGCATGGAACATTGTGATGAAAAACGTTATGAAATATTTTGATGACTGGAGTCACGGAGCATTGTGATGACATGTGTCATGGAGCACTGTGATGAAAAGCGTCACGAAGCATTGTGAATACAGAGTTCATGGAGCATTGGGATGACAAGGGCATGGATCATTGTGATGACAAGGGTCATGGAGCACTGGGCTGACAATGTTCATGGAGTGTTGTGATGACAGGGGTCATGGAGCATTGTGATGACTAGGGAATGGAGCATTGTGATGACAACAGTCCCGGATCATTGTGTTGAGGTGTCATGGAGTGTTGTGATGACAGTGGTCAGGAACATTGTGATGATATTGGCCATGGAGCATTGTGATGAGTAGGTCGTGGTGCATTGGGCTGAAAATGTTCATGGATTATTGTGATGACAGGGGTCATGGAGCATTGTGATGACAAGGGAATGGAGCATGGTGATGACAAGGTCCTGGAACATTGTGATGAGAAGACCATGGAGACTTGTGATGACAAGTCTCATGGAGCATTCTGATGAAAAGGGGCATGGAGCATTGTGATTACAGGGGTCTTGGAGTATTGTGATGACTAGGGCATGGAGCATTGTGATGAGAAGGCCATAGAGCCTTCTGATGACATGTGTCATGGAGTTTTTTGATGACAAGGGCATGGAGCATTATGATTACAGGGGTCTTGGAACATTGTGATGACAAGGGCATGAAGCATTGTGAGGAGAAGACCAAGGAGCATTCTGATGGCCTGCGTCATTGAGCTTTGTGATGACAAGGGCATCGGGCATTGAGATTACATGTGTCTTGGAGCATTGTGATGAAAAGTACATGGATTATTGTGATGAAAAAGTCATGGAGCCTTGTCATGACAGGATTCAAGGAGCATACAGACAACAAGTGTCAGGGAGCATGTTGATGACAAGTGTATTGAGCATGGTGAGGACAAAGGTCATGGAGCATTGTGATGAGAAGACCATTGATAATTGTGATGACGAGCATCATGGGGCATTGTGATGACAAGTGATATGTAATAATGTGATCACAAGGGTTTGGAGCATTGTTATGACAGAGGTCATGGAGCCTTTTGATATCATTGTTATGACAATAGCATGAAGCATTATGATGATGGGCATGGTGCATTGTGATGACAGGGTTCATGGATCATTGAGATTAAAAGGGGCATAGAGCATTGTGATTACAGGGTTCCTGGAGCATTATGATGAGATGGGTCATGGAGCTTTGTGATGAAAAATCCATGGAACATCGTGATGGCAGGTGTCATGGAGCATTGTTATGTCAGGTGTAATGGAGCATTCTGATGGCAAGGGCGTGGAGCATTGTGATGAGAAGGCCATGGAGCATTCCTGATGACATGTTTCATGGAGCTTTGTGAAGACAAGGGCATGGAGCAATGTGATGAGAGCGTTCATGCAGCATTCTGATGACAATGACATGGAGCATTGTGATGCCAATGGTCATGGATCTTTGTGATGAAAAAAGTCATGGAGCATTTTGATAGCAAGGGCTTTGTGCATTGTGATGAGAAGGGCAGGGAGCATTGTGATAACAGGGTCATGGAGCAATTTGATGAAAAGTGTCATGGAATATTGTGATGACAGGTGTTATGGAACATTGTGATGTCAGGGGTCATCGAACATTGTGATGATAAGTGCATGTAGCATTGTGATGACAGGAGTCATGGAACATTGTGATGACAGGGGTGAGAGAGTATTGTGACAAATAGTGATGTAGCATTGTGATATCAGTGGTGAGAGAGCATTTTGATGAGAAGTGCATGCACCATTGTGATGACAAATTTTAAGGAGAATGTGATGACAAGATTGTGGATCACTGTGATGACAAGCGCATGGTGCACTGTGATGACATGTGTCATGGAGCATTGTGCTGACAAGCACATGGAGCATTGTGATGAAAAGTTCATGGAGCATTGTGGTTAAAAAGGTCACAGATACTGTTGATGACAAGGGTCATGGAGCATTGTGATGACTGGAGTCACGGAGCATTGTGATGACAGGGGTCATGGAGCACTGTGATAACAAGGGCATGGAGCATTGTGATGACAAGGACATGGAACTTTGGTCTAATAAGTTTCATGGATTATTGCGATGACAGTTGGAATTGCACATTGTGATGACAAGGGCATGGAGCATTGTGATGACCAGGTCATGCAGTAATGTGAAGACAGGTGTCAGGGCGCATTGAGAAGACATATGTAATGGCCCATTGCGATGACAATGGCATGGAGCATTGTGATGCCAAGTGTGATGGAGGATTCTGATGACAAAGATAATGGAGCTTTGTGATGACAATGGCTTGGAGCATTGTGATGACAAGTGTCACGGAGCATTGTGCTGACAAGTGCATGGAGAATTGTGATGACAAGGGTCAAGGAGCATTTTGATGACAAGCTTGTGGAGTATTTTGATGACAATGACATGGAGAATTGTGATGAAAACGGCATGGGGCATTGTGATGAAAATTTCATGGAGACTTTCGTGACAAGGGTCAAGGAGCATTCTGATGACAAGTGTCAGGGAGAATTGTGATGACAAGTGTATTGAGAATTGTGATGACAAAGGTCATGGAGCATTGTGATGAAAAGGGCATGGAGTATTGTGATGACAGGCATCATGGAGCGTTGTGATGACAAGTGTTCTGGAACATTGTGATCACAAGAATTTGCAGTATTGTGATAACAGAGGTCATGGATCATTTTGATTTCAAGGAGCATGGAGCATTGTGATGACAAGGGCATGAAGCAATGTGATCCCAAGGTTCATGGAGGATTGTGATGACAATGGAAATGGAGTATTCTGATGACAAGCACATAGAGCATTGTAATGACAAGGTCATGTAGCATTTTGCTGACAAAGGCATGGAGCATTGTGATGACAGGTGTCATGGAGCACTGTGATGACAAGCGTCACGGAGCATTGTGAATACAGGGGTCATGGAGCATTGGGATGACATGGGCATGGATCATTGTGATGACAAGTGTCATGGAACACTGGGCTGAAAATGTTCATGGAATGTTGTGAAGACAGGGGTCATGGAGCATTGTGATGTCTAGGGAATGGAGCACTGTGATGACAAGAGTTCCGGATCATTGTGTTGTCAGGTGTCATGGAGTGTTGTGATAACAGTGGCCATGGAGCATTGTGATGATATTGGCCATGTAGCATTGTGATGAGTAGATCGTGGAGCATTGGGCTGAAAATGTTCATGGATTATTGTGATGACAGTGTCATGGAGCATTATGATGACAAGGGAATGGAGCATGGTGATGACAAGGTCCTGGAGCCTTGTGATGAGAAGTCCATGGCGACTTGTGATGACAAGTCTCATGGAGCATTCTGATGAAAAGGTGCATGGAGCATTGTGATTACAGGGGTCTTGGAGCATTGTGATGACTAGCGCATGGAGCATTGTGATGAGAAGTCCATGGAGCATTCTAATGACCTGCGTCATGGAGTATTGTGATGACACGGGTCATGGAGCATTGTGATGACTAGGGAATGGAGCATTGTGATGACAAGAGTCCCGGATCATTGTGTTGTCAGGTGTCATGGAGTGTTGTGATGACAGTGGTCATGGAGCATTGTGATGACAAGGGAATGGAGCATGGTGATGACAAGGTCCAGCAGCACTGTGATGAGAAGACCATGAAGACTTGTGATGACAAGTCTCATGGAGTATTCTGATGAAAAGGGGCCTGGAGCATTGTGATTTCAGGGGTCTTGGAGCATTGTGATGACTAGGGCATGGAGCATTATGATGAGAATGCCATGGAACATTCTGATGTCATGTGTCATGGAGTTATTTGATGACATGGGCATGGTGCATTGTGATTACAGGGGTCTTGGTACATTGTGATAACAAGGGCATGGAGCATTGTGATGACAAGGACATGGAATATTGGTCTAATAAGTTGCATGGATTATTGCGATGACAGTTGGAATGGCACATTGTGATGACAAGGGCATGGAGCATTGTGATGACCATATCATGCATTATTGTGAAGACAGGTGTCAGGGAGCATTGTGATGACATATGTAATGGCCCATTGTGATGACAATGGCATGGAGCATTGTGATGCCAAGTGTCATGGAGGATTCTGATGACAAAGGTAATGGAGCATTGTGATGACAATGGCTTGGAGCATTGTGATGAAAATAATTAGGGAGCATTGTGCTGACAAGTGCATGGAGAAGTGTGATGACAAGGGTCATAGAACATTCTGATGACAAGCTTGTGGAGTATTTTGATGACAATGACATGGAGCATTGTGATGAAAACGGCATGGGGCATTGAGCTTAAAAAGGCAGGGAGCCTTTTCGTGACAGGGTTCAAGGAGCATTCTGATGACAAGTGTTAGGGAGCATTGTGATGACAAGTGTATTGAGCATTGTGATGACAAAGGTCTTGGAGCATTGTGATGAAAAGGGCATGGAGTATTGTGATGACAGGCATCATGGAGCGTTGTGATGATAAGTGTTATGGAACAATGTGATCACAAGGGTTTGGAGCATTGTGATGACAGAGGTCGTGGATCATTTTGATTTCAAGGAGCATGGAGCATTGTGATGACAAGGGCATGAAGCAATGTGATCACAAGGTTCATGGAGGATTGTGATGACAATGGTGATGGAGTATTGAGATGACAAGCACATAGAGCATTATAATGACAAGTTCATGTAGCATTTTGCTGACAAAGGCATGGAGCATTGTGATGACATGTGTCGGGGAGCACTGTGATGACAAGCGTCACGGAGCATTGTGAATACAGGGGTCATGGAGCATTGGGATGACATGGGCATGGATCATTGGTATGACAAGGGTCATGGAGCACTTGGCTGAAAATGTTCATGGATTATTGTGATGACACGGGTCATGGAGCATTGTGATGACTAGGAAATGAAGCATTGTGATGACAAGAGTCCCGGATCATTGTGTTGTCAGGTGTCATGGAGTGTTGTGATGACCGTGGTCATGGAGCATTTTGATGACCAGGGAATGGAGCATGGGGATGACAAGTTCCTGGAGCATTGTGATGAGAAGGCCATGAAGACTTGTGATGACAATTCTCATGGAACATGCTCATGTAAAGGGGCATGGAGCATTGTGATTACAGGGGTCTTGGAGCATTGTGATGACTAGGGCATTGATCATTGTGATGAGAAGGCCATGGAGCATTCTGATGACATGAGTCATTGAGCTTTGTGATGACAATGGCATGGAGCATTGAGATTACATGGGTCTTGGAGCATTGTGATGAATAGGACATGGATCATTGTGATGAAATAGGCATGGTGCCTTGTCATGACAGGGTTCAAGGAGCATACAGACAAAAAGTGTCAGGGAGCATTTTGATGACAAGTGTATTGAGCATTGTGATGACAAAGGTCATGTAGCATTGTGATGAAAAGTGCATGGAGTATTGTGATGACAGGCATCATGGAGCGTTGTGATGACAAGTGTTATGGAACACTGTGATCACAAGGATTTGGAGCATTTTGATGAGAGAGGTCATGGATCATTTTGATTTGAAGGAGCATGGAGCATTGTGATGAAAAGGGCATGAAGCAATGTGATCCCAATGTTCATGGAGGATTGTGATGACAATGGAAATGGAGTATTGTGATGACAAGCGCATAGAGCATTGTAATGACAAGGTCATGTAGCATTTTGCTGACAAAGGCATGGAGCATTGTGATGACAGGTGTCTTGGAGCACTGTGATGACAACCGTCACGGATCATTGTGAATACAGGGGTCATGGAACATTGGGATGACAAGGGAATGGAGCATGGTAATGAGAAGTTCCTGGAGCACTGGGCTGAAAATGTTCATGGAGTGTTGTGATGACTAGGGAATGGAGCACTGTGATGAAAAGAATCCCGGATCATTGTTTTGTCAGGTGTCATGGAGTGTTGTGATGACAGTGGTCATGGAGCATTGTGATGATATTGGCCATGGAGCATTGTGATGAGTAGGTCGTGGAGCATTGGGCTGAAAATGTTCATGGATTATTGTGATGACAGGGGTCATTGAGCATTGTGAAGACAAGGGAATGGAGCATGGTAATGAGAATGTCCTGGAGCATTGTGATAAGAAGACCATGGAGACTTGTGATGACAATCTCATTGAGCTTTCTGATGAAAATGGAAATGGAACATTGTGATTACAGGGGTCTTGTAGCATTGAGATGACTAGGGCAAGGAGCATTGTGATGAGCAGGCCATGGAACATTCTGATGACATACGTCATGGAGTTTTTTGATGACAAGGGCAAAGAGCATTGTGATTACAGGGGTCTTGTAACATTGTGATGACAAGGACATGGAGCATTGAGATTACATGTGTCTTGGAGCATTGTGATGAAAAGGACATGGATCATTGTGATGAAAAAGGCAGGGAGCCTTGTTATGACAGGATTCAAGGAGCATACAGACAACAAGTGTCAAGGAGAATTTTGATGACAAGTGTATTGAGCATTGTGATGACAAAAGTCATGGAGCATTATGATGACAAGACCATTGATAACTGTGATGGCGAGCGTCATGGGGCATTTTGATGAAAAGTGTTATGGAATATTGTGATCACAAGGGTTTGGAGCATTGTTATGACAGAGGTCATGGAGCATTTTGATTTCATTGTGATGACAATAGCATGAAGCATTATGATGATGGGCATGGTGCATTGTGATGACAGGGTTCATGGATCATTGAGATGAAAAGGGGCATAGAGCATTGTGATTACAGGGTTCTTGGAGCATTGTGATGAGAAGGGTCATGGAGCGTTGTGATGACAAGGCCATGGAACATCGTGATGGCAGGGGTCAGGGAGCATTGTTATGACTGGGGTAATGGAGCATTGTGATGGCAAGGGCAAGGAGCAATGGGATGAGAAAGTCATGGAGCATTCTAATGACATGTTTCATAGAGCTTTGTGAAGACAAGTGCATGGAGCAATGTGATGAGAGCGTTCATGAAGCATTGAGATGACAATGACATGGAGCAATGTGATTACAAGGGCATGGAGCATTGTGATGACAAGTGCATGGAACACTGGTCTAAAAAGTTGCATGGATTATTGCAATGACAGTTGGAATGGCGAATTGTGATGACAAGGGCTTGGAGCATTGTGATGACCAGGTCATGCAGTATTGTGAAGAGAGGTGTCAGGGAGCATTGTGATGACATATGTTATGGCCCATTGTGATGACAATGGCATGGAGCATTGTGATGCCAAGTGTCATGGAGGATTCTGATGACAAAGGTAATGGAGCATTGTGATGACAATGGCTTGGAGCATTGTGATGACAAGGGTCAGGGAGCATTGTGCTGACAAGTGCATGGAGAATTGTGATGACAAGGGTCATGGATCATTCGGATGACAAGCTTGTGGAATATTTTGATGCAAATGGCATGGAGCATTGTGATGAAAACGGCATTGCGCATTGTGATGAAAAAGGCATTGAGCCTTTTCGTGACAGGGTTCAAGGAGCATTCTGATGACAAGTGTCAGGGAGCATTGTGATGACAAGTGTATTGAGAATTGTGATGACAAAGGTCATGGAGCATTGTGATGAAAAGGGCATGGAGTACTGTGATGACAGGCATCATGGAGCGTTGTGATGACAAGTGTTATGGAACATTGTGATCACAAGGGTTTCGAGCATTGTGATGACAGAGGTCATGGATCATTTTGATTTCAAGGAGCATGGAGCACTGTGATCAAATGGGCATGAAGCAATGTGATCCCAAGGTTCATGGAGGATTGTGATGACAATGGAAATGGAGTATTGTGATGACAAGCGCATAGAGCATTGTAATGATAAGGTAATGTAGCATTTTGCTGACAAAGGCATGGAGCATTGTGATGACAGTTGTCATGGAGCACTGTGATGACAAGTGTCACGGAGCATTGTGAATACACGGGTCATGGAGCATTGGGATGACAAGGGCATGGATCATTGTGATGACAAGGGTCATGGAGCACTGGGCTGAAAATGTTCATGGAGTGTTGTGATGACAGGTGTCATGGAGCATTGTGGTGACTAGGGAATGGGGCATTGTGATGACAAGAGTCCCAGATCATTTTGTTGTCAGTTGTCATGGAGTGTTTTGATAACAGTGGTCATGGAGCATTATGAAGATTTTGGCCATGGAGCATTGTGATGTGTAGATCGTGGAGCATTGGGCTGAAAATGTTCATGGACTATTGTGATGACAGGGGTCATGGAGCATTGTGATGACAAGGGAATGGAGCATGGTGATGACAAGGTCCTGGAGCATTGTGAGGAGAAGACCATGGAGACTTGTGATGACAAGTCTCATGGAGCATTCTGATGAAAAGAGGGATGGAGCATTGTGATTACAGGGTTCTTGGAGCAATGTGATGACTAGGGCATGGAGCAATGTGATGAGAAGGCCATGGAGCATTCTGATGACATGTGTCATGGTGTTTTGTGATGAGAAGGGCATGGAACATTGTGATGACAAGGGCATGGAACGTTGGTCTAATAAGTTTCATGGATTATTGTGATGACAGTTGGAATTTCGCATTGTGATGACAAGGGCATGGAGCATTGTGATGACCAGGTCATGCAGTATTGTGAAGACAGGTGTCAGGGAGCATTGTGATGACATATGTAATGGCCCAATGTGATGACAATGGCATGGAGCATTGTCATGCCAAGTGTCATGGAAGATTCTGATGACAAAGGTAATGGAGCATTGTGATGACAATGGCTTGGAGCATTGTGATGACAAGGGTCAGGGAACATTGTGCTGACAAGTGCATGTAGAACTGTGATGACAAAGGTCATGGAGCATTCTGATGACAAGCTTGTGGAGTATTTTGATGACAATGGCATGGAGCATTGAAATGAAAATGGCATGTGGCATTGTGATGAAAGAGGCATGGAGCTTTTTCGTGACAGGGTTCAAGGAGCATTCTGATGACAAGTGTCAGGGAGTTTTGTGATGACAATTGTATTGAGAATTGTGATGACAAAGGTCATGGAGCATTGGGATGAAAAGAGCATGGAGTATTGTGATGACAGGCATCATGGAGCATTGTGATGACTAGTGTTATGGAACATTGTGAGCACAAGGGTTTGGAGCATTGTGATGACAGAGGTCATGGATCATTTTGATTTCAAGGAGCATGGAGCATTTTGATGACAGGGGTATGAAGCAATGTGATCCCAAGGTTCATGGAGGATTGTGATGACAATGGTAACTGGGTATTGTGATGACAAGCGCATAGAGCATTGTAATGACAAGGTCATGTAGCATTTTGCTGAGAAAGGCATGGAGCATTGTGATGACATGTGTCATGGAGCACTGTGATGACAAGCGTCACGGAGCATTGTGAATACAGGGGTCATGGAGCATTGTGATGACAAGGGTCATGGAGCACTGGGATGAAAATGTTCATGGAGTGTTGTGATGACAGGGGTCATGAAGCTTTGTGATGACTAGGGAATGGAGCATTGTGATGACAAGAGTCCCAGATCATTGTGTTGTCAGGTGTCATGGAGTGTTGTGATGACAGTGGTCATGGAGCATTGTGATGATATTGGCCATGGAGCATTGTGATGAGTAGGGCATGGAGCATTGTGAGGAGAAGGCCATGGAGCATTCTGATGACGTGTGTCATGGAGTTTTTTGATGACATCTGCATGGAGCCTTGTGATTACAGGCATCTTGGAGCATTGTGATAAAAAGGGCATGGATCATTGTTATGAAAAATGCATGGAGCCTTGTCATGACAGGGTTCAAGGAGCATACTGACGACAAATGTCAGGGAGCATTGTGATGACAAGTGTATTGAGCATTGTGATGACAAAGATCATGGAGCATTGTGATGAGAAGAACATGGATAATTGTGATGATGAGCCTCATGGGGTGTTGTGATGATAAGTATTATGGAACATTGTGATCACAAGGGTTTGGAGCATTATGATGACAGAGTTTATGGAGAATATTGATTTCATTGTGATTACAATAGCCTGAAGCATTATGATGATGGGCATGGTGAATTGTGATGACAGGTTTCATGGAGCATTGAGATGAAAAGGGGCATGGAGCATTGTGATTACAAGGGTCTTGTAACATTGTGATGACAAGGGCATGGAGCATTGTGATGAAAAGGCCATGGAACATTCTGATGACATGCGTCATGGAACTTTGTGATGACAAGGGCATGGAGCATTGTGATTTCAGTGGTCTTAAACATTGTGATGACAAGTGTCATGGAACCTTGTGATTACTAGGCCTTGGAACATTTTGATGGCAAAGGTCATGGTGCATTTTTATGACAGGGGTAATGCAAGATTTTGATGAGAAGGGCATGGAACATTGGTCTGAAATATTTCATGGATTATTGTGATGAGAGTGGGCATGGAGCATTGTGATGACAAGGGCCCGGAGCACTGTGATACATGGGTCATGCAGGATTGTAATGACAAAGGCATGGAGCATTGTGATGAGAAGGGCATCGAGCATTGTGATGACAAGTATCAGGGAGCTTTGTGATGACAAGGGCATGGAGCAATGTGATAAGACGGTTCATGGAGCATTGTGATGACAATAACATGGAGCATTGTGATGCCAAGGGTCATGGAGTTTGTGATGACAAGTCATGGAGCATTTTGATGACAAGGGCATGGTGCATTGTGATGAGAAAGGCAGGGAGCATTTTGATGGCCGGTTCATGCAGCAATTTGATGAAAAGGGTAAAGGAATATTTTGATGGCAGGGGTTATAAAACATTGTGATGTCAGGGTTCTTGGAACTTTGGGAAGAAAAGGGTCATGGAGCATTTTGATGACAGGGGTTATGGAACATTGTGATGGCAGGGGTCATGGAACATTGTGATGATAAGGGGATGTAGCATTGTGATGACAGGGTCATGGAAATTTGTGATTACAGGGGTGAGGGAGTATTGTGATGACTAGTGATGGAACATTGTGATATCTCTGTTGAGAGAGCATTTTGATGAGATGTGCATGGAGCATTGTGATTACAGGGATCTTGGAGCATTGTGATGAAAAGGGCATGGATCATTGTTATGAAAAATGCATGGAAACTTGTCATGAGAGGGTTCAAGGAGCATACTGACGACAAGTGTCAGGGAGCATTGTGACGACAAGTGTATTGAGCATTTTGATGACAAAGATCATGGAACATTGTGATGAGAAGACCATGGATAATTGTGATGATGAGCCTCATGGGGTGTTGTGATGATAAGTGTTATGGAACATTGTGATCACAAGTGTTTGGAGCATTATGATGACAGAGGTCATGGAGAATATTGATTTCATTGTGATGACAATAGCCTGAAGCATTATGATGTTGGGCATGGTGCATTGTGATGACAGGGTTCATGGAGCATTGAGATGAAAAGGGGCATGGAGCATTGTGATTACAAGGGTCATGGAGCATTGTGATGACAAGGGCATGGAGCATTGTGATGAAAAGTCCATGAAACCTTCTGATGACATGCGTCATGGAGCTTTGTGATGACAAGGTCATGGAGCATTGTGATTTCAGGGGTCTTAAGCATTGTGATGACAAGTGTCATGGAACCTTGTGATGATTAGGCCGTGGAACATTTTGATGGCAAGGGTCATGGTGCATTGTTATGACAGGGTTAATGGAGCATTTTGATGAGAAGCGCATGGAACATTGGTCTGAAATATGTCATGGATTATTGTGATGAGAGTGGGCATGGAGCATTGTGATGACAAGGGCCCGGAGCACTGTGATACATGGGTCATTCAGGATGGTAATGACAAAGGCATGGAGTATTATGATGAGAAGGGCATCGAGCATTGTGATGACAAGTATCAGGGATCTTTGTGATGACAAGGGCATGGAGCAATGTGATAAGAGGGTTCATGGAGCATTGTGATGACAATGATATGGAGCATTGTGATGCCAAGTGTCATGGAGCTTTGTGATGAAAATTCATGGAGCATTTTGATGACAAGGGCATGGTGCATTGTGATGAGAAGGGCAGGGAGCATTTTGATGACCGGGTCATGCAGCAATTTGATGAAAAGTGTAATGGAACATTTTGATGGCAGGGGTTATAGAACATTGTGACGTCAGGGGTCTTGGAGCTTTGGGATGAAAAGCGTCATGGAGCCTTTTGATGACAGGTGTTATGGAACATTGTGATGTCAGGGGTCATGGAACATTGTGATGATAAGGGGATGTAGCATTGTGATGACAGGTTCATGGAACATTGTGATTACAGGGGTGAGGGAGTATTGTGATGACTAGTGATGGAACATTGTGATATCTCGTGTGAGAGAGCAGTTTGATGAGAAGTGCATGGAGCATTGTGATTACAAGGTTTAGGGAGCATTGCAATGGCAAAGTTGTGGACCGTTGTGATGAAATGCACGTGGCACATTGTGATGGCAATGGTCATGGAGAATTGTTCTGAAAAAGACATGGAGCATTATGATGACAAGTGTCACAGAGAATTGTGATGAAAATTTCAGTGAGCATTTTGGTTACAAAGGTCACAGAGCCTTGTGATGACGCGGGCATGGACCACTGTGATGACAAACGTTATGAAACATTGTGATGACTGGAGTCACGGTGCATTGTGAAGACAGGGGTCATGTAGCTTTGTGATGACAAGGGCATGGAGCATTGTGATGACAGGGGCACGGAGCATTGGTCTGACAAGTTTCATAGATTATTCTGATGACACTGGGCATGGTGCATTGTGATGACCAGGGCCTGGAGCATTTTGATGAGAACGTCATGGAGTATTGTGAAGACAGTTGTCAAGGAGCATTGTGATGACATATGTCATGGTTCATTGCGATTACAATGGCATGGAGCATTGTGATGCAAAATGTAATGGAGAATTGTCATGACAAATATAATGGAGCATTTTGATGATTAGGGCTTGGAGCATTATGATTTCAAGGGCCATTGAAAATTTTCATGACAAGGTCGAGAAGCATTGTGATGACAAGGTCCTGGAGGATTGTGATGGCAAAACCATGGAGCCTTGTGATGACAAGTCTCATGGAGCATACTGATGAAAAGGGGCATGGAGCATTTTGATTAGAGGGGTCTTGGCACATTGTGATGACAAGGGCATGGAGCATTGTGAGAAGAAGACCAAGGAGCATTCTGATGGCATGCGTCATTGAGCTTTGTGATGACAAGGGCATGGAGCATTGTGATTACATGGGTTTTGGATCATTGTGATGAAAAGGGCATGGATCATTGTGATGAAAAAGGCATGGAGCCTTGTCATGAGAGGGTTCAAGGAGCATAGAGACAAGAAGTGTCAGGGAGCATTTTGATGACTTGTGTATTGAGCATTGTGATGAGAAGACCATTCATAATTGTGATGACGAGTGACATGGGGCATTGTGATGACAAGTGATAGGGAATATTGTGATCACAAGGGTTTGGAGCATTCTTATGACAGAGGTCATGGAGCATTTTGATTTCATTGTGATGACAATAGCATGAAGCATTATGATGATGGGCATGGTGCATTGTGATGACAGTGTTCATGGATAATTCAGATGAAAAGGGGCAAACAGCATTGTGATTACAGGGTTCTTGGAGCATTGTGATGAGAAGTGTCATGGAGCTTTGTGATGACAAGGCCATGAAACATCGTGATGGCAGGGGTCATGGAGCATTGTGATGTCTGGGGTAATTGAGCATTGTGATGGCAAGGGCATTAAGCATTGTGATGAGAAGGACATGGAGCATTCTGATGACATGTGTCATGGAGCTGTGTGAAGACAAGGGCATGGAGCAATGTGATGAGAGCGTTCATTGGGCATTGTGATGACAATGACATGGAGCATTGTGATGCCAAAGGTCATGGATCTTTGTGATGACAAAAGTCAGGGAACAATTTAATGACAAGGTCATTGTGCATTGTGATGAGAAGGGCTTGGAGCATTCTGATGACAGGGTCATGGAGCAATTTGATGAGAAGTGTCATGGAACATTTTGATGACAGGTGTTATGGAACATTGTGATGCCACGGGTCAACGAACACTGTGATGATAAGTGCATGTAGCATTGGGATGACAGGAGTCATGGAACATTGTGATGACAGGGGTGAGGGAGTATTGTGACAAATAGTGATGTAGCATTGTGATATCAGTGGTGAGAGAGCATTTTGATGAGAAGTGCATGGAGCATTGTGATGACAAGGACGTGGAGAATTGTGAGGACAAGGGACATTGAGATTTGAGATGACAAGGCATGGAGCATGGTGTTGGCAAAACCGTGGAGCATTGTGATGAGAAGACCTTGGGTAATTGTGATGTCGAGCATCATGGAGCACTGTAATGACAAGGGGCATGAAGCACTGTGATGACAGTTGTCAGAGAGCAATTTGATGACAGGGGTCATGGAGCAATGTGATGACAAAGGCATGGAGCATTGTGATGACAAGGGCATGGAGCATTGCAATGTCAAGAGAATGGAGAATTGTGATGACAAGAGCATGTAACATTTTGATGAGAAGTGTCATGTAGCATTGTGATGACAAGTACGTGGAGAATTTTGATGACAAGGGACATGGAGTATTTTGATAACCAGGGAATGGATCATTGTGATGACAGGGGTCATGAAGCATTATTATGACAAGGGCCATGGTGCATTCTGACATAAATATCACTTAGGAAGGGAATGTAAACATGGCTACATATGAACTGATTTAGGGAAGAGAACAGAGTCTCAGATTTAGAAAACACTCTAACGCTTGCTTAAGGGGAAAGACACGTGGGGAGATGTACAAAACAAAAGATTGATATTAGCAAATGTACCATTCCATAATCCAAAAACAAAAGAGACAAGCCCTACACCTTCCTCAGTTAATGGAACTCAACATCCCTATTCCCCCCAGAGAAATATATCTGACTAGTAAGAATTTTAAAACCTATGTATTGATATGTCACCGTAAGGTAACTAAGTGTGTCTAGTATGACATAAACATGGCAGGGAGAATCAGCTCAAACTCAATATAAAAATGAAATTCAAAACAAAACATAAAAACAGAACAATTCTTACACAATACCTTCAGGGTCGCTGATGAAACCTGGAATGACCCTATCTAAAACGACAGCTGGATGTGGCATAAGGCTGGACACTTGGGACTGAGAGAATTGGTGAGATTGGGTGAGCAAATGTAGACCCTTTAAAGCAATAATGTGTGGCACCCATTCCATCGGTCCCAACAGGCCAGGTTTAAGGGCATATTACTACAGCTATAATATGTACGAGAACCCTAGAGAATGGACACAGTGTGAATACGAAAGGTTTCTAAAACTCAATGAATAGTCCCTCTCCTGGTGCTCCCGTTTGACTTTCCAACTGCTTTACTATCAATCTCCCAACTTGGAGAGACAGCACCTTTAACCTCCTGGTTCGCACAGGTTGCCAATTTGGCATAGGATGAAAGGGAAGAGGGAGACCAGTGAGAGAGTAGCTGTTAGACATTTGTACGGGCACATGTCACTCTTACTTCGCGGGAAGAAGAAGAAATAACCAAAGCTCCAGCCACCCACCGGGAACCAGTATAGGTCCTGAACCAAAATACTGGACGTGCGTTCAGCTCACAAAAAAAAAAACGAGTTAAATAATGTAGCTCAGTGCACAACAATTCACAAACAGGCAGAGTAATAAAGGACAACTATCGTCCAAAAATCTGTTGAGGGAAGGCAACGAGGCGGACTTGAAAGCGAGGCAGAATAGCAGGAAACAGATTTCAAGAGGTAGGTTGGAATCGCATTTAAGGCACAGGAAGAGGGGCACAACATCGACAATGATGCACTTGGCCAAAAAGGGCGTATGCGTTTTCTCTTGAATATATTCAGGAGAAAACGCATACGCCCTTTTTGGCCAAGCAAGCATGCTGGCAATGCAAATCTGCACTACAACGTATCACTTCCCACTTGTCAAAAGGTACATCCAAAAAATGGGTAAAAACCAAAAAGGCAAGACAGGCCCTGGAGAACAGGGAGCCTTGTTATCCTGATGGGCGGGATGTAAATTGCCAACTGCCTCTCTGGAGGAGTGTATTGTGTTCCCTAAAACAAGTAAACAACAGAGCTACAGATCCAAGGGTACTTTCAGTCTGGGGAATATACCTTGGGAAAGCAGAAAAACAATAAGACAGAGCCACCCCAAAATTTAGGGCTGCACTGATTACAAGAACCTCAACTTGGGTACAGCTTAAATATCCCAGGAAATATAAATATGGTTTAAAATATTTTGGTAGTTACGTATGATGGAATATCCCTCAGCCATGAAATCAATGTCATAAGACCAGTAGCAGCAAAATGAGTGGATTCAGGTACGATGATTCTAACTGAAATAAGTCACACAGATAAAGAAACTTATCATAAGATATCACTTATGAAGGTCCTCTAAACATGGCTACACATGAACAGAGTTAGGAGAGCGAACAGAGACCCACATTTAGAAAACACTCTTATGCCTGCTCAAGGGGGAATATGAGGTGGAGTGCTGCAGAAAACCAGCGTTTGATATAACCACACGTACCATTTCAAAAACCAACTATGGAGTATACAAGACCTATACCTTCCTCAGTGAAAGGAACTCAAAACAGGATATTTCCCACAGAGGAATATATCTGACTAGTAAGAATATTAAAACCTATGTATTGATATGTTTCCGTAATGGAATCAAGTGTGTCTAGACTGGCATAATCATTGCAGTGAGAATCAGCTGAAACCCACTATAAAAAGGAATTTCAAAAACAAAACACAAAAAACATGGAAATTCTTTACAATTCCTTTAGGGGCTCTAATGAAACCTGGAATGACCCTATCTACAATGACAGCTGGATATGGCATAAGGACGGACACTTGGGACTGGGAGGATTGGTGAGATTGGTTGAGAAAATGCACACCCTTTAAAGCAATAATGTGTGGCACCCATTCCATTTGTCCCAACTCTCCAGGTTGAAGTCAATATTACTACAGATATAACATGTACGGGATACCTAGAGAATGGACACACTGTAAATACGAAATGTTTCTAAAACTCAACGAATATTCCCTCTCCTGGTGCTCCGGTTTTACTTTCCAACTGCTTTACTATCAATCTCCCAACTTGGAGAGACAGCCCCTTTATCCTCCTGGTTCGCACAGGTTGCCAATTTGGCAGAGGATAAAAGGGAATAGGGAGAACCAATGAGAGAGTAGATGTTAGGCATTTGGACGGGCATATGTCACTCTAATTTCCCGGCAAGAAGAAGAATTAACCAAAGTCTCAGCCACCCCCCGGGATCCAGATTACGTCCTGAATCAAAATTGTGGACTTGTGTTCAGCTCACAAAAAACGAGTTGAAAAATGAAGCTAAGGGGCACAGCAATTCACAAACTGGCAGAGTATTAAAGGACAACTATCGTCCAAAAATCTGTTGAGGGAAGGCAATGAGGGGGAATTGAAGGCGAGGCAGAATAGCAGGAATCAGATTTCAAGAGGTACGTTGGAATCATCTGTAAAGCACATGAAGAGGGGCACAACTTCGTCAATGATGCACTTGGCCAAAAATGGCGTATGCGTTTTCTCCTGAATATATTAAGGACAAAACGCATACGCAATTTTTGGCCAAGCAAGCAAGTGGGCAATGTTAATCTGCATTATAAAGAAGTATCACTCCCCACCGGACAAAAGGGACATCCACAAAATGTGTAAATACCAGAAAGGCAAGACAGTCCCTGGAGAACAGGGAGCCTTGTTATGCTGATGGGCGGGATGTAAATTCCCAAATGCCTCTCTGGAGGAGTGCACTGTGTCCCATAAAACAAGTAAACAACAAAGCTACAGAGCCAAGGGCACTTCCAGTCTAGGGAATATACCTTGGGAAAACTGAAAATCAATAAGACAGAGCCACCCCCAAATTTAGGGCTGCACTGCTTACAAGAACCTCAACTTGGGTACACCTTAAATATCCCAGGAAAGATAAAAAATGGTTCAAAAAATTGTGGTACATACGTACGATGGAATATCCATCAGCCATGAAATCAATGTCATAAGACCAGTAGCATCAATATGAGTGGATTCAGGTACGATGATTCTAAGTGAAATAAGTCACACAGAAAAAGAATCTTATCATAAGATATCACTTATGAAGATCCTGTAAACATGGCTACACATGAACTGAGTTACGAAAGAGAATAGAGTCTCACATTTAGAAAACACTCTTATGCCTGCTTAAGGGGGAAGGAGAGGTGGGGTGATGCATAAAACCAGAGTTTGATATAAGCACAGGTACCGTTCCAAAAACCAACTATGGAATAGACAAGACCTACCTACACCATCCTCAGTGCAAGGGTCTCAAAACCCCATATTTCCCTCAGAGGAATATATCTGACTAGTAAGAATCTTAAAATCTATGTATTGATATCTCTCCATAAGGGAATCAAGTGTGTCTAGACTGGCATCAACATGGCAGCGAGAATCAGCTCAAACCCACTATAAAAAGGAATTTCAAAAACAAAACACAAAAACAGGGAAATTCTTTACAATTCCTTCAGGGTCTCTGATGAAACCTGGAATGTCCCTGTCTACAATGACAGCTCGATGTGGCATAAGGCTGGACACTTGGGACTGAGAGGATTGGTGAGATTGGGTGAACAATTGCAGACCCCTTAAAGCAATAATGCATGGCACCCATTCCATGGGTTCCAAGTATCCAGGTTGAAGGGATTATTACTACAGCTATAACATGTACGGGAAACCTAGAGAATGGACACACTGTGAATACGAAAAGTTTCTAAAACTCAACGAATAGTCCCTCTCCTGGTGCTACGGTTTGACTTTCCAACTGCTTTACTATCAATCTCCCAAATTGGAGAGACAGCCCCTTTAACCTCCTGGTTCTCACAGTTTGACAATTTGGGAGAGGATGAAAAGGAAGAGGGAGAACCAATGAGAGAGTAGCTGTTAGGCACTTCGACGGGCATATGTCACTCTAATTTCCCGGCAGGAAGAAGCATTAACCAAAGTCTCAACCACACACTGGGAACCAGTATAGCTCCTGAAACAAAACTTTGGACTTGCATTCAGCTCACAAAAAACGAGTTGAAAAATGGAGCTCAGCGGCAGAGCAATTCACAATTAGGCATAGTAATAAAAGCCAACTATCGTCCAGAAATCTGTTGAGGGAAGGAAACGAAGCGGACTTGAAAGTGAGGCTGAATAGCAGGAAACAGATTTCAAGAGGTATGTAGGAATCGTCTGTAAAGCACAGGAAGAGGGGCAAAACTTCGACAATGATGCACTTGGCCAAAAAGGGCGTATGCATTTTCTCCTGAATATATGCAGGAGAAAATGCATACGCACTTTCTGGCCAAGCAAGCAAGCGGGCAATGCAAATCTGCACTACAAAGAATTATCACTTCCCACTGGTCAAAAGGGACATCCAAAAAATGTGTAAATACCAGAGAGGCAAGAAAGGCCCTGGAGAACAGTGAGCCTTGTTATGCTGATGAGCGGGATGTAAATTGCCAACTGCCGCACTGGAGGAGTGCATTGTGTTCCGTAAAACAAGTAAACAACAGAGCTACAGAGCCAAGTGCACTTCCAGTCTATGTAATATACCTGGGAAAACTGAAAATCAATAAGACAGAGCCACCCCCAAATTTAGGGCTGCACGGCTTACAAGAACCTCAACTTGGGTACACCTTAAATATCCCAGGAAATATAAAAATGGCTCCAAAAATTGTGGTACTTACGTACGATGGATTATCCCTCAGCCATGAAATCAATGTCATAAGACCAGTAGCATCAATATGAGAGGATTCAGTTACGGTGATTCTAAATACATAAGTCACACAGAAAAAGAAGCTTATCATAAGATATCACTTATGAAGATCCTGTAAACATGGCTACACATGAACTGAGTTAGGAAAGAGAACAGAGTCTCACATTTAGAAAACACTCTTATGCCTACTTAAGGGGGAAGGAGAGGTGCGGTGATGCATAAAACCAGAGTTTGATATAAGCACAGGTACCGTTCCAAAAACCAACTATGGAATAGACAAGACCTACCTCTACCTTCCTCAGTGAAAGGGATTCAAACCCCCATATTTCCCACAGAGGAATATATCTGACTAGTAAGAAACTAAAAACCTATGTATTGATATGTCTCCATAAGGGAATCAAGTGTGTCTAGACTGGCATAAACATGGCAGCGAGAATCAGCTCAAACCCACTATAAAAAGGAATTTCAAAAACAAAACCAAAAAAGAGGGACATTCTTTACAATTCCTTCAGGGTCTCTGATGAAACCTGGAATGACCCTGTCTACAATGACAGCTGGATGTGGCATAAGGCTGGACACTTGGGACTAAGAGGATTGGTGAGATTGGGTGAGCAAATGCAGACCCTTGAAAGCAATAATGCATGGCACCCATTCCATGGGTCAGAACTCTCCAGGTATAAGGGAATATTACTACAGCTATAACATGTACGGGAAACCTAGAGAATGGACACACTGTGAATACGAAAGGTTTCTAAAACTCAATGAATAGTCCCTCTCGTGGTGCTCCAGTTTGACTTTCCAAGTGCTTTACTATCAATCTCCCAACTTGGAGAGAAAGCGCCTTTAACCTCCTGGTTCTCACTGTTTGCCAATTTGGCAGAGGATGAAAGGGAAGAGGGAGAACCAATGACAGAGATGCGGATAGGCATTTGGACGGGCATATGCCACTCTTATTTCCCGGCAGGAAGAAGAATTAACCAAACTTGCAACCACCCTCCGGGAACCAGTATAGGTCCTGAACCAAAATTTTGCACATGCGTTCAGCTCACAAAAAACGAGTTGAAAAATGGAGCTCAAGGGCACAGCAATTCACAAACTGGCAGAGAAATAAAGGACAACTATCATCCCAAAATCTGTTGAGGGAAGGCAACGAGGCGGACTTGAAAGCGAGGCAGAATAGCAGGAAACAGATTTCACGAGGTACGTTGGAATCACCTGTAAAGCACGGGAAGAGGGGCACAACTTCGACAATTATGCACTTGGCCACAAAGGGCGTATGCATTTTCTCCTGAATATATGCAGGAGAAAACGCATACACCCTTTTTGGCCAAGCAAGCAAGCGGGCAATGCAAATCTGCAGTACAAAGAGGTATCACATCCCACAGGTCAAAAGGGATATCCACAAAATGTGTAAAAAACAGAAAGGCAAGACAGGCCCTGGAGAACAGGGAGCCTTGTTATGCTGATGGGCGGGATGTAAATTGCCAACTGCCTCTCTTGAGGAGTGCATTGTGTTCCCTAAAACAAGTAAACAACAGAGCTACAGAGCCAAGGGCACTTCCAGTCTAGGGAATATACCTTGGGAAAACTGAAAGTCATTAAGACAGAGGCACCCCCAAATTTAGGGCTGCACTGCTTACAAGAACCTCAACTTGGGTACACCTGAAATATCCTAGGAAATATAAAAATAGTTCAAAAAATTGTGGTACTTACGTACGATGGAATATCCCTCAGCCACGAAATCAATGTCATAAGACCAGTAGCAGCAAAATGAGTGGATTCAGGTACGATGATTCTAAGTGAAATAAGTCACACAGAAAAAGAAGCTTATCATAAGATATCACTTACGAAGTTCCTGTAAACATGGCTACGCATGAACTGAGTTAGGAATGAGAACAGAGTCTCACATTTAGAAAACACTCTTATGCCTGGTTAAGGGGGAAGGAGAGGTGGGGTGATGCATAAAACCCGAGTTTGATATAAGCACAGGTACCGTTCCAAAAACCAACTATGGAATAGACAAGACCTACCTATACCTTCCTCAGTGAAAGGGACTCAAAACCCCATATTTCCCACAGATGAATATATCTGACTAGTAAGAATCTTAAAACCTATGTATTGATATGTCTCCATAAGGGAATCAAGTGTGTCTAGACTGGCATAAACATGGCAGCGAGAATCAGCTCAAACCCACTATAAAAAGGAATTTCAAAAACAAAACAAAAAAACAGGGAAATTCTTTACAATTCCTTCAGGGTCTCTGATGAAATGTGGAATGACCCTGTCTACAATGACAGCTGGATTTGGCATAAGGCTGGACACTTGGGAATGAGAGTATTGGTGAGATTGGGTGAGCAAATGCAGACCCTTTAAAGCAGTAATGCATGGCACCCATTCCATGGGTCCCAACTCTCCAGGTTGAAGGGAATATTACTACAGCTATAACATGTACGGGAAACCTAGAGAATGGACACACTGTGAATACGAAAGGTCTCTAAAACTCAATGAATAGTCCCTCTCCTGGTGCTCCGGTTTGACTTTCCAACTGCTTTACTATCAATGTCCCAACTTGGAGAGCTAGGCCCTTTAACCTCCTGGTTCTCACAGGTTGCCAATTTGGCAGAAGATGAAAGGGAAGAGGGAGGACCAATGAGAGAGTAGCTGTTAGGCATTTGGACGGGCATATGTCACTCTAATTTCCTGGCAGGAAGAAGAATTAACCAAATTTGCAGCCACCCACCGGGAACCAATATAGGTCCTGAACGAAAATTTTGGACATGCGTTCAGCTCACAAAAAACGACTTGAAAAATGGAGCTCAAGGGCACAGCAATTCACAAAATGGCAGAGTAATAAAGGACAACTATCATCACAAAACCTGTTGAGGGAAGGCAACGAGGAGGAATTGAAAGCGAGGCAGAATAGCAGGAAACAGATTTCAAGAGGTACTTTGGAATCACCTGTAAAGCACAGTAAGAGGGGCACGACTTCGACAATGATGCACTTGGCCAAAAAGGGCGTATGCATTTTCTCCTGAATATATGCAGGAGAAAATGCATACGCCCTTTCTGGCCAAGCAAGCAAGCGGGCAATGCAAATCTGCACTACAAAGAAGTATCACTTCCCACCTGTCAAAAGGGACATCCACAAAATGTGTAAATACCAGAAAGGCAAGACAGGCCTTGGAGAACAGGGAGCCTTGCTATGCTGATGTGCGGGATGTAAATTGCCAACTGCCTCACTGGAGGAGTGCATTGTGTTCCCTAAAACAAGTAAACAACAGAGCTACAGAGCCAAGGGCACTTCCAGTCTAGGGAATATACATTGGGAAAACTGAAAATCAATAAGACAGAGCCACCCTCAAATTTAGGGCTGCACTGCTTACAAGAACCTCAACTTGAGTACACCTTAAATATTCCAGGAAATATAAAAATGGTTCAAAAAATTGTGGTACTTACGTACGATGGAATATGCCCCAGCCACGAAATCAATGTCATAAGACCAGTAGCAGCAAAATTAGTGGATTCAGGTACGATGATTCTAAGTGAAATAAGTTCCACAGAAAAAGAAGCTTATCATAAGATATCACTTATGAAGATCCTGTAAACATGGCTACACATGAACTCAGTAAGGAAAGAGAACAGAGTCTCACATTTAGAAAACACTCTTATGTCTGCTTATGGGGGAAGGAGAGGTGGGGTGATGCATAAAACCAGAGTTTGATATAAGCACAGGTACCATTCCAAAAACCAACTATGGAATAGACAAGACCTACCTATACCTTCCTCAGTGAAAGGGACTCAAAACCCCATATTTCCCGCAGAGGAATATATCTGACTAGTAAAAATCTTAAAACCTATGTATTGATATATCTCTGTAAGGGAATCAAGTGTGTCTAGAATGGCATAAACATGGCAGCCTGAATCAGCTCAAACCCACTATAAAAAGGAATTTCAAAAACAAACAAAAAAAAACAGGGAAATTCTTTACAATTCCTTCAGGGTCTCTGATGAAAAGTGGAATGACCCTGTCTACAATGACAGCAGGATGTGGCATAAGGCTGGACACTTCGGACTGAAAGGATTTGTGAGATTGGGTGAGCAAATGCAGACACATTAAAGCAATAATGCATGGCACCCACTCCATGGGTCCCAACTCTCCAGGTTGAAGGGAATACTACTACAGCTATAACATGTACGGGAAACCTAGAGAATGGACACACTGTGAATACGAAAGGTCTCTAAAACTCAATGAATAGTCCCTCTCCTGGTGCTCCGGTTTGACTTTCCAACTGCTTTACTATCAATGTCCCAACTTGGAGAGCTAGGCCCTTTAACCTCCTGGTTCTCACAGGTTGCCAATTTGGCAGAGGATGAAAGGGAAGAGGAAGAACCAATGAGAGAGTAGCTGTTAGGCAATTGGACGGGCATATGTCACTCTAAATACCCGGGAGGAAGAATAATTAACCAAAGTTGCAGCCACCCACCGGGAACCAATATAGGTCCTGAACCAAAATTTTGGACATGAGTTCAGCTCACAAAAAACGAGTTGAAAAATGGAGCTCAAGGGCACAGCAATTCACAAACTGGCAGAGTAATAAAGGACAACTATCATCCCAAAATCTGTTGAGGGAAGGCAACGAGGCGGACTTGAAAGCGAGGCAGAATAGCAGGAAACAGATTTCACGAGGTACGTTGGAATCACCTGTAAAGCACGGGAAGAGGGGCACAACTTCGACAATTATGCACTTGGCCACAAAGGGCGTATGCATTTTCTCCTGAAAATGTGCAGCAGAAAACGCAAACGCCCTTTTTGGCCAAGCAAGCAAGGAGGCAATGCAAATCTGCACTACAAAGAAGTATCACTTCCCACAGGTCAAAAGGGACATCCACAAAATGTGTAAAAACCAGAAAGGCAAGACAGGCCCTGGAGAACAGGGAGCCTTGTTATGCTGATGGGTGGGATGTAAATTGCTAACTGCCTCACTGGAGGAGTGATATGTGTTCCCTAAAACAAGTAAACAACAGAGCTAGAGAGCCAAGGTCACTTCCAGTCTAGAGAATATTCCTTGGGAAAACTGAAAATCAATAAGACAGAGCCACCCTCAAATTTAGGGCTGCACTGCTTACAAGAACCTCAACTTGGGAACACCGGAAATATCCCAGGAAAGATAAAAATGGTTGAAAAAACTGTGGTACTTACGTACGATGGAATATCCCTTAGCCATGAAATCAATGTCATAAGACCAGTGGCAGCAAAATGAGTGGATTCAGGTACGATGATTCTAAGTGAAATAATTCACACAGAAAAAGAAGCTTATCATAAGATATCACTTATGAAGATCCTGTAAACATGGCTACACATGAACTGAGTTAGGAAAGAGAAGAGAGTCTCACATTTAGAAAACACTCTTATGCCTGCTAAAGGGGGAAGGAGAGGTGGGGTGATGCATAAAACCAGAGTTTGATATAAGCACAGGTACCGTTCCAAAAACCAACTATGGAATAGACAAGACCTACCTATACCTTCCTCAGTGAAAGGGACTCAAAACCCCATATTTCCCACAGAGGAATATATCTGACTAGTAAGAATCTTAAAACCTATGTATTGATATGTCTCCGTAAGGGAATCAAGTGTGTCTAGACTGGCATAAACATGGCAGCGAGAATCAGCTCAAAGCCACTATAAAAAGGAATTTCAAAAACAAAACAAAAAAACAGGGAAATTCTTTACAATTCCTTCAGGGTCTCTGATGAAACGTGGAATGACCATGTCTACAATGACAGCTGGATGTGGCATAAGGCTGGACTCTTGGGACTTAGAGTATTGGTGAGATTGGGTGAGCAAATGCAGACCCTTTAAAGCAATAATGCATGGCACACATTCCATGGGTCCCAACTCTCCAGGTTGAAGGGAATATTACTACAGCTGTAACATGTACGGGAAACCTAGAGAATGTACACACAGTGAATAGGAAACGTCTCTAAATCTCAACGAATAGTCCCTCTCCTGGTGCTCCAGTTTGACTTTCCAACTGCTTTACTCTCAATCTCCCAACTTAGAGAGACAGCCCCTTTAACCTCCTGGTTCTCACAGGTTGCCAATTTGGCAGAGGATGAAAGGGAAGAGGTAGAACCAATGACAGAGTATCTGTTAGGCATTTGGAAGGGCATATGTCACTCTAATTTCCCGGCAGGAAGAAGAATTAACCAAAGTTGCAGCCACCCACCGGGAACCAGTATAGGTCCTGAACCAAAATTTTGGACATGCGTTCAGCTCACAAAAAACTAGTTGACTAATGGAGCTCAAGGGCACAGCAATTCACAAACTGGCAAAGTAATAAAGGACAACTATCATCCAAAAATATGTTGAGGGAAGGCAACGAGGCAGACTTGAAAGCGAAGCAGAATAGAAGGAAACAGATTTCAAGAGGTACGTTGGAATCACATGTAAAGCACAGGAAGAGGGGCACAATTTCGTCAATGATGCACTTGGCCAAAAACGGCGTATGCATTTTCTCCTGAACATATGCAGGAGAAAACGCATATGCCCTTTTTGGCCAAGCAAGCAAGCGGGCAATGCAAATCTGCACTACAAAGAAGTATCACTTCCCAACGGTCAAATGGGACATCCACAAAATGTGTAAAAACCAGAAAGGCAAGACAGGCCCTGGAGAACAGGGAGCGTTGTTATGCTGTTGGGCGGGATGTAAATTGCCAACATTCTCTCTGGAGGAGTGCACTGTGTTCCCTAAAACATGTAAAAAACAGAGCTACAGTGCCAAGGGTACTTCCAGTCTAGGGAATATACCTTAGGAAAAGTGAAAATCAATAAGACAGAGCCACCCTCAAATTTAGGGCTGCACTGTTTACAAGAACCTCAACTTCGGTACACCTGAAATATCCCAGAAAATATAAAAATGGTTCAAAAAATTGTGGTACTTACGTACGATGGAATGTCCCTCAGCCATGAAATCAATGTCAAAAAACCAGTAGCAGCAAAATGAGTGGATTCAGGTACGAAGATTCTAAGTGAAATAAGTCAAACAGAAAAAGAAGCTTATCATAAGATATCACTTATGAAGATCCTGTAAACATGGCTACACATGAACTGAGTTAGGAAAGAGAACAGACTCTCACATTTAGAAAACACTCTTATGCCTGCTAAAGGGGGAAGGAGAGGTGGGGTGATGCATAAAACCAGAGTTTGATATAAGCACAGGTACCGTTCCAAAAACCAACTATGGAATAGACAAGACCTACCTATACCTTCCTCAGTGAAAGGGACTCAAAACCCCATATTTCCCACAGAGGAATATATCTGACTAGTAAGAATCTTAAAACCTATGTATTGATATGTCTCCGTAAGGGAATCAAGTGTGTCTAGACTGGCATAAACATGGCAGCGAGAATCAGCTCAAACACACTATAAAAAGGAATTTCAAAAACAAAACAAAAAAAACAGGGAAATTCTTTACAATTCCTTCAGGTTCTCTGATGAAACCTGGAATGACCTTAGCTACAACGATAGCTGGATATGGCATAAGGCTGGACACATGGGACTGAGAGTATTGGTGAGATTGGGTGAGCAAACGCAGACCCTTTATAGCAATAATGCATGGCACCCATTCCATGGGCTCCAACTCTCCAGGTTGAAGGGAATATTAATACAGCTCTAACATGTACGGGAAACCTAGAGAATGGACACACTGAATACGAAAGGTCTCTAAATTCAACGAATAGACCCTCTTCTGTTGCTCCAGTTTGACTTTCCAACTGCTTTAGTATCAATCTCCCAACCTGGAGAGACAGCACCTTTAACCTCCTGGTTCGCACAGGTTGCCAATTTCGCAGAGGATGAATGGGAAGAGGGAGAACCAATGAGAGAGTAGCTGTTAGGCATTTGGACGGGCATATGTCACTCTTATTTCCCAGGAGGAAGAAGAATTGACCAAAGTCTCAGCCACCCACCGGGAACCAGTAGAGTTTCTGAACCAAAATATTGGACTTGCATTCAGCTCAGAAAAAACGAGTTAAAAAATGGAGCTCAGGGGCCCAGCAATTCACAAACTGGCAGAGTAATAAAGGGCAACTATGATCCAAAAATCTTATGAGGGAAGGCACCGAGGCGAACTTGAAAGGGAGGCAGAATAGCAGGAAACAGATTTCAAGAGATACGTTGGAATTGCCTTTAAAGCACAGGAAGAGGGGCACAACTTCGACAATGATGCACTTGTCCAAAAAGGGCGTATGCGTTTTCTCCTGAGTATATTCAGGAGAAAACGCGTACGCCCATTTGGCCAAGCAAGCAAGCGGACAATGTAAGTCTGCACTACAAAGAAGTATCACTTCCCACCGGTCCAAAGGGACATCCACAAAAAGGGTAAAAACCAGAAATTCAAGACAGGCCCTGCAGAACAGGGAGCATTGTTATGCTGATGGCCGGGATGTAAATTGCCAACTGCCTCTCTGGAGGAGTGCATTGTGGTCCCTAAAACAAGTAAACAACAGAGCTACAGAGCCAAGGGCACTTCCAGTGTAGGGAATATACCATGGGAAAACTGAATATCAATGAGACAGAGCCACCCCAAAATTTAGGGCTGCACTGCTTACAAGAACCTCAACTTGGGTGCCACTTAAGTATCCCAGGAAAGATAAAAATGGTTCAAAAAATTGTGGTATTTACATATGATGGAATATGCCTCAGCCATGAAAACATTGTCATAAGACCAGTAGCAGCAAAATGAGTGGATTCAGGTACGATGATTCTAAGTGAAATAAGTCACACAGAAAAAGAAACTTACCATAAGATATCACTTATGAAGATCCTGTAAACACGGCTACACATGAACTGAGTTAGGAAAGAGAAGAGAGTCTCACATTTAGAAAACACTCTTATGCCTGCTTAAGGGGGAAGGAGATGTGGGGTGATGCATAAAACCAGAGGTTGATATAAGCACAGGTACCGTTCCAAAAACCAAGTATGGAATAGACAAGACCTACACCTTCCTCAGTGAAAGGGACTCAAAAACCCATATTTCCCGCAGAGGTATATATCTGACTAGTAAGAATCTTAAAACCTATGTATTGATATGTCTCCGTAAGGGAATCAAGTGTGTGTAGACTGGCGTAAAGTTGGCAGCGAGAATCAGCTCAAACCCACTATAAAAAGGAATTTCAAAAACAAAACAAAAAAACAGAGAAATTCTTTACAATTCCTTCAGGGTCTCTGATAAAACTTGGAATGACCCTATCTAGAACGACAGCTGGAGTTGCCTTAAGGCTGGACACATGGGACTGAGAGGATTGGTGAGATTCGTGAGCAAATGCAGACCCTTTAAAACAATAATGCATGGGACCCATTCCATGGGTCCCAACTCTCCAGGTTGTAGGGAATATTACTACAGCTATAACATGTATGGGAAACCTAGTGAATGGACACACTGTGAATACGAAAGGTTTCTAAATCTCAACGAATAGTCCCTCTCCTGGTGCTCCAGTTTCACTTTCTAACTGCTTTACTATCAATCTCCCAACTTGGAGAGACAGCACCTTTAACCTCCTGGTTCGCACAGGTTGCCAATTTGGCAAAGGATGAAAGGGAAGAGGGAGATCCAAAGAGAGAGTAGCTGTTAGGCATTTGGACGGGCACATGTCACTCTTATTTCCCGGGAGGAAGAAGAATTAACCAAAGTCTCAGCCACCCACCGGGAACCAGTATAGGTCCTAAACCAAAATATGGGACTTGCGTTCAGCTCACAAAAAACAAGTTAAAAAATGGAGCTATAGGGCAGAGCAATTCACAAACTGGCAGAGTAATAAAGGACAACTATCATCCAAAAATCTGTTGAGGGAAGGCAACGAGGCGGACTTGAAAGTGAGGCAGAATAGCAGGAAACAGATTTCAAGAGGTACGTTGGAATCACCTTTAAAGCACAGGAAGAGGGGCACAACTTCGACAATGATGCACTTGGCCAAAAAGGGCATATGCATTTTATCCTGAACATATGCAGGAGAAAATGCATACGCCCTTTTTGACCAATCGAGCAAGTGGGCAATGCAAATCTGCACTAAAAAGAAGTATCACTTCCCACCGGTCAAAAGGGACATCCACAAAATGGGTAAAAACCAGAAAGGCATGACAGGCCTTGGAGAACAGGGAGCCTTGTTATGCTGATGGGCCGGATGTAAATTGCCAACTGCCTCTCTTGAGGAGTGCATTGTGTTCCGTAAAACAAGTAAACAACAGAGCTACAGAGCCCAGGGCACTTCCAGTCTAGGGAATATACCATGGGAAAACTGAATATCAATAAGACAGAGCCACCCCTAAATTTAGGGCTGCACTGCTTACAAGAACCTCAACTTGGGTACACTTTAAGTATCCAAGGAAAGATAAAAATGTTTCAAAAAATTGTGGTATTACATACGATGGAATATCCCTCATCCTTGAAATCAGTGACACAAGACCAGTAGCAGCAAAATGAGTGGATTCAGGTATGATGATTCTAAGTGAAATAAGTCACACAGAAAAAGAAACTTATCATAAGATATCACTTATGAAGATCCTGTAAACATGGCTAGACATGAACTGAGTTAGGAAAGAGAAGAGAGTCTCACATTTAGAAAACACTCGTATCCCTGCTTAAGGGGGAAGGAGAGGTGGGGTGATGCATAAAACCAGAGTTTGATATAAGCACAGGTACCGTTCCAAAAACCAACTATGGAATAGACAAGACCTACCTATACCTTCCTCAGTGAAAGGGACTCAAAACCCCATATTTCCCACAGAGGAATATATCTGACTAGTAAGAATCTTAAAACCTATGTATTGATATGTCTCCGTAAGGGAATCAAGTGTGTCTAGTCTGGCATAAACATGGCAGCGAGAATCAGCTCAAACCCACTATAAAAAGGAATTTCAAAAACAAAACAAAAAAACAGGGAAATTTTTTACAATTCCTTCAGGGTCTCTGATGAAACGTGGAATGACCCTGTCTACAATGACAGCTGGATGTGGCATAAGGCTGGACACTTGGGAATGAGAGGATTGGTGAGATTGGGTGAGCAAATGCAGACCCGTTAAAGCAATAATGCATGGTTCCCATTCCATGGGTCCCAACTCTCCAGGTTAAAGGGAATATTACTACAGCTATAATATGTACGGGAAACCTAGAGAATGGACACACTGTGAATACGAAAGGTTTCTAAAACTCAATGAATAGACCCTCTCCTGGTGCTCCGGTTTGACTTTCCAACTGCTTTACTATCAATCTCCCAACTTGGAGATCTAGCCCCTTTAACCTCCTGGTTCTCACAGGTTGCCAATTTGGCAGAGGATGAAAGGGAAGAGGGAGGCCCAATGAGAGAGTAGCTGTTAGGCATTTGGACGGGCATATGTCACTCTAATTTCCTGGCAGGAAGAAGAATTAACCAAATTTGCAGCCACCCACCGGGAACCAATATAGGTCCTGAACGAAAATTTTGGACATGCGTTCAGCTCACAAATAACGACTTGAAAAAATGAGCTCAAGGGCACAGCAATTCACAAAATGGCAGAGTAATAAAGGACAACTATCATCACAAAATCTGTTGAGGGAAGGCAACGAGGAGGAATTGAAAGCGAGGCAGAATAGCAGGAAACAGATTTTAAGAGGTACACTGGAATCACCTGTAAAGCACAGGAAGAGGGGCACAACTTTGACAATGATGCACTTGGCCAAAAAGGGCGTATGCATTTTCTCCTGAATATATGCAGGAGAAAATGCATAGGCCCTTTTTGGCCAAGTAAGCAAGCGGGCAATGCAAACCTGCACTAAAAAGAAGTATCACTTCCCACCTGTCAAAATGGACATCCACAAAATGTGTAAATACCAGAAAGGCAAGACAGGCCCTGGAGAACAGGGAGCATTGTTATGCTGATGGGCGGGATGTAAATTGCCAACTGCCTCTCTGGAGGAGTGCATTGTGTTCCCTAAAACAAGTAAACCATAGAGCTACAGAGCCAAGGGCACGTCCAGTCTAGGGAATATACCTTGGGAAAACTGAAAATCAATAAGACAGAGCCACCCCAAAATTTAGGAATGCACTGCTTACAGGAACCTCAACTTGGGTAAACCTTAATATCCCAGGAAATATAAAAATCGTTGAAAAATTTGGGGTTATTACGTATGAGGGAATATCCCTCAGCCATGAAATCAATATCATATGACCAGTAGCAGCAAAATGAGTGGATTCAGGTACAATGATTCCAAGTGAAATAAGTCACACAGAAAAAGAAACTTATCATAAGATATCACTTATGAAGATCCTGTAAACATGGCTACACATGAACTGAGTTAGGAAAGAGAATAGAGTCTCACATTTAGAAAACACTCTTATGCCTGCTTAAGGGGGAAGGAGAGGTGGGGTGATGCATAAAACCAGAGGTTGATATAAGAACAGGTACCGTTCCAAAAACCAAGTATGGAATAGACAAGACCTACACCTTCCTCAGTGAAAGGGACTCAAACCCCATATTTCCCGCAGAGGAATATATCTGACTAGTAAGATTTTTAAAACCTATGTATTGATATGTCTCCATAAGGGAATCAAGTGTGTGTAGACTGGCATAAAGATGGCAGTGAGAATCAGCTCAAACCCACTATAAAATGGAATTTCAAAAACAAAACAAAAAAACAGCGAAATTCTTTACAATTCTTTCAGGGTTTCTGATGAAACTTGGAATGACCCTATCTAGAACGACAGCTGGAGGTGGCATAAGGCTGGACACATGGGACTGAGAGGATTGGTGAGATTCGTGAGCAAATGCAGACCCTTTAAAGCAATAATGCATGGCACACATTCCATGGGTCCCAACTCTCCAGGTTGTAAGGAATATTACTACAGCTATAACATGTATGGGAAACCTAGAGAATGGACACACTGTGAATACGAAAGGTTTCTAAATCTCAACGAATAGTCCCTCTCCTGGTGCTCCAGTTTCACTTTCTAACTGCTTTACTATCAATCTCCCAACTTGGAGAGACAGCACCTTTAACCTCCTGGTTCGCACAGGTTGCCAATTTGGCAAAGGATGAAAGGGATGAGGGACAACCAAAGAGAGAGTAGCTGTTAGGCATTTGGACGGGCACATGTCACTCTTATTTCCCGGGAGGAAGAAGAATTAACCAAAGTCTCAGCCACCCATTGGGAACCAGTATCGGTCCTAAACCAAAATATGGGACTTGCGTTCAGCTCACAAAAAACGAGTTAAAAAATAAAGCTATAGGGCAGAGCAATTCACAAACTGGCAGAGTATTAAAGGACAACTATCATCCAAAAATCTGTTGAGGGAAGGAAACGAGGAAGACTTGAAAGTGAGGCAGAATAGCAGGAAACAGATTTCAAGAGGTATGTTGGAATCACCTTTAAAGCACAGGAAGAGGGGCACAACTTCGACAATGATGCACTTGTCCAAAAAGGGCGTATGCATTTTCTCCTGAGTATATTCAGGAGAAAACGCATATGCCCATTTTGGCCAAGCAAGCAAGCGGACAATGTAAGTCTGCAATACAAACAAGTATCACTTCCCACCAGTCCAAAGGGACATCCACAAAAAGGGTAAAAACCAGAAATTCAAGACAGGCCCTGGAGAACAGGGAGCCTTTTTATGCTGATGGCCGGGATGTAAATTGCCAACTGCCTCTATGGAAGAGTGCATTGTGTTCCCTAAAACAAGTAAACAACAGAGCTACAGAGCCAAGGGCACTTCCAGTGTAGGGAATATACCATGGGAAAACTGAAATTCAATGAGACAGAGCCACCCCAAAATTTAGGGCTGCACTACTTACAAGAACCTCAACTTGGGTGCAAATTAAGTATCCCAGGAAAGATAAAAATGGTTCAAAAAATTGTGGTACTTACGTATGATGGAATATGCCTCAGCCATGAAAACAATGTCATAAGACAAGTAGCAGCAAAATGAGTGGATTCAGGTACGATGATTCTAAGTGAAATAAGTCACACAGAAAAAGAAACTTATAAGATATCACTTATGAAGATCCTGTAAACATGGCTACACATGAGCTGAGTTAGGAAAGAGAAGAGAGTCTCACATTTAGAAAACACTCTTATGCCTGCTTAAGGGGGAAGGAGAGGTGGGGTGATGCATAAAACCAGAGGTTGATATAAGCACAGGTACCGTTCGGAAAACCAACTATGGAATAGAAAAGACCTACACCTTCCGCAGTGAAAGGGACTCAAAACCCTATATTTCCCGCAGAGGAATATATCTGACTAGTAAGAATCTTAAAACCTAGGTATTGATATGTCTCCATAAGGGAATCAAGTGTGTGTAGACTGTCATAAAGATGGCAGCGAGAATCAGCTCAAACCCACTATAAAAAGGAATTTCAAAAACAAAACAAAAAAAACAGCGAAATTCTTTACAATTCTTTCAGGGTCTCTGATGAAACTTGGAATGACCCTATCTAGAACGACAGCTGGAGGTGGCATAAGGCTGGACACATGGTACTGAGAGGATTGGTGAGATTCGTGAGCAAATGCAGACCCATTAAAGCAATAATGCATGGCACACATTCCATGGGTCCCAACTCTCCAGGTTGTAAGGAACATTACTACAGCTATAACATGTATGGGAAACCTAGAGAATGGACACAGTGTGAATACAAAATGTTTTTAAATCTCAACGAATAGTCCCTCTCCTGGTGCTCCAGTTTCACTTTCTAACTGCTTTACTATCAATCTCCCAACTTGGAGAGACAGCACCTTTAACCTCCTGGTAGGCACAGGTTGCCAATTTGGCAAAGGATGAAAGGGAAGAGGGAGAACCAAAGAGAGAGTAGCTGTTAGGCATTTGGACGGGCACATGTCACTCTTATTTCCCGGGAGGAAGAAGAATTAACCAACGTCTCAGCCACCCACCGGGAACCAGTATAGGTCCTAAACCAAAATATGGGACTTGCGTTCAGCTCACAAAAAACGCGTTAAAATTGGATCTATAGGGCAGAGCAATTCACAAACTGGCAGAGTAATAAAGGACAACTATCATCCAAAAATCTGTTGAGGGAAGGCAACGAGGCAGACTTGAAAATGAGGCAGAATAGCAGGAAACAGATTTCAAGAGGTATGTTGGAATCGCCTTTAAAGCACAGGAAGAGGGGCACAACTTCGACAATGATGCACTTGTCCAAAAAGGGCGTATGCGTTTTCTCCTGAGTATATTCAGGAGAAAACGCATATGCCCATTTTGGCCAAGCAAGCAAGCAGACAATGTAAGTCTGCAATACAAAGAAGTATCACTTCCCACCGGTCCAAAGGGACATCCACAATAAGGGTAAAAACCAGAAATTCAAGACAGGCCCTGGAGAACAGGGAGCCTTGTTATGCTGATGGGCGGGATGTAAATTGCCAACTGCCTCTCTGGAGGAGTGCATTGTGTTCCCTAAAACAAGTAAACAACAGAGATACAGAGCCAAGGGCACTTCCAGTCTAGGGAATATACCATGGGAAAACTGAAAATCAATAAGACAGAGCCACCCCAAAATTTAGGGCTGCACTGCTTACAAGAACCTCAACTTGGGTGCAACTTAAGTATCCCAGGAAAGATAAAAATGGTTCAAAAAATTGTGGTACTTACGTATGATGGAATATGCCTCAGCCATGAAAACAATGTCATAAGAACAGCAGCAGCAAAATGAGTGGATTCAGGTTCGATGATTCTAAGTGAAATATGTCACACAGAAAAAGAAACTTATCATAAGATATCACTTATGAAGATCCTGTAAACATGGCTACACATGAACTGAGTTACGAAAGAGAAGAAAGTCTCACATTTAGAAAACACCCTTATGTTTGCTTAAGGGGGAAGGAGATGTGGGGTGATGCATAAATCCAGAGGTTGATATAAGCACAGGTACCGTTCCAAAAACCAAGTATGGAATAGACAAGACCTACACCTTCCTCAGTGAAAGGGACTCAAAACCCATATTTCCCGCAGAGGAATATATCTGACTAGTAAGAATCTTAAAACCTATGTATTGATATGTCTCCGTAAGGGAATCAAGTGTGTGTAGACTGGCATAAAGGTGGCAGCGAGAATCAGCTCAAACCCACTATAAAAAGGAATTTCAAAAACAAAACAAAAAAACAGCGAAATTCTTTACAATTCCTTCAGGGTCTCTGATAAAACTTGGAGTGACCCTATCTAGAACGACAGCTAGAGGTGCCTTAAGGCTGGACACATGGGACTGAGAGGATTGATGAGATTCGTGAGCAAATGCAGACCCTTTAAAACAATAATGCATGGCACCCATTCCATGGGTCCCAACTCTCCAGGTTGTAGGGAATATTACAACAACTATAACATGTATGGGAAACCTAGTGAATGGACACACTGTGAATACGAAAGGTTTCTAAATCTCAACGAATAGTCCCTATCCTGGTGCTCCAGTTTCACTTTCTAACTGCTTTACTATCAATCTCCCAACTTGGAGAGACAGCACCTTTAACCTCCTGGTTCGCACAGGTTGCCAATTTGGCAAAGGATGAAAGGGAAGAGGGAGAACCAAAGAGAGAGTAGCTGTTAGGCATTTGGACGGGCACAAGTCACTCTTATTTCCCGGGAGGAAGAAGAATTAACCAAAGTCTCAGCCACCCACCGGTAACCAGTATAGGTCCTAAACCAAAATATGGGACATGCGTTCAGCTCACAAAAAACAAGTTAAAAAATGGAGCTATAGGGCAGAGCAATTCACAAACTGGCAGAGTAATAAAGGACAACTATCATCCAAAAATCTGTTGAGGGAAGGCAACGAGGCGGACGTGAAAGTGAGGCAGAATAGCAGGAAACAGATTTCAACAGGTACGTTGGAATCGCCTTTAAAGCACAGGAAGAGGGGCACAATTTCGACAATGATGCACTTGTCCAAGAAGGGCGTATGCGTTTTCTCCTGAGTATATTCAGGAGAAAACACATACGCCCATTTTGGCCCAGCAAGCAAGCGGACAATGTAAGTCTGCACTACAAAGAAGTATCACTTCCCACCGGTCCAAAGGGACATCCACAAAAAGGGTAAAAACCAGAAATTCAAGACAGGCCGTGGAGAACAGGGAGCCTTGTTATACTGATGGCTGGGATGTAAATTGCCAACTGCCTCTCTTGAGGAGTGCATTGTGTTCCCTAAAACAAGTAAACAACAGAGCTACAGAGCCAAGGGCACTTCCAGTCTAGGGAATATACCTAGGGAAAATTGAAAATCAATAAGACAGAGCCACCCCAAAATTTAGGAATGCACTGCTTACAAGAACCTCAACTTGGGTACAACTTAATATCCCAGGAAATATAAAAATGGTTGAAAAAGTTGTGGTACTTATGTACGAGGGAATATCCCTCAGCCATGAAATCAATATCATATGACCAGTAGCAGCAAAATGAGTGGATTCAGGTACGATGATTCTAAGTGAAATAAGTCACACAGAAAAAGAATCTTATCATAAGATATGACTTAAGAAGATCCTGTAAACATGGCTACACATGAGCTGAGTTAGGAAAGAGAAGAGAGTCTCACATTTAGAAAACACTCTTATGCCTGCTTAAGGGGGAATGAGAGGTGGGGTGATGCATAAAACCAGAGGTTGATATAAGCACAGGTACCGTTCGGAAAACCAACTATGGAATAGACAAGACCTACACCTTCCTCAGTGAAAGGGACTCAAAACCCCATATTTCCCGCAGAGGAATATATCTGACTAGTAATAATCTTAAAACCTATGTATTGATATGTATCCGTAAGGGAATCAAGTGTGTGTAGACTGTCATAAAGATGGCAGCGAGAATCAGCTCAAACCCACTATAAAAAGGAATTTGAAAAACAAAACAAAAAAAAACAGCGAAATTCTTTACAATTCCTTCATGGTCTCTGATGAAACTTGGAATGACCCTATCTAGAACGACAGCTGGAGGTGGCATAAGGCTGGACACATGGGACTGAGAGGATTGGTGAGATTCGTGAGCAAATGCAGACCCTTTAAAGCAATAATGCATGGCACACATTCCATGGGTCCCAACTCTCCAGGTTGTAAGGAATATTACTACAGCTATAACATGTATGCGAAACCTAGAGAATGGACACACTGTGAATACGAAAGGTTTCTAAATCTCAACGAATAGTCCCTTTCCTGGTGCTCCAGTTTCACTTTCTAACTGCTTTACTATCAATCTCCCAACTTGGAGAGACAGCACCTTTAACCTCCTGTTTCGCACAGGTTGCCAATTTGGCAAAGGATGAAAGGGAAGAGGGAGAACCAAAGAGAGAGTAGCTGTTAGGCATTTGGAAGGGCATATGTCACTCTTATTTCCCGGGAGGAAGAAGAATTAACCAAAGTCTCAGCCACCCACCGGGAACCAGTATAGGTCCTAAACCAAAATATGGGACTTGCGTTCAGCTCACAAAAAAACGCGTTAAAAATGGATCTATAGGGCAGAGCAATTCACAAACTGGCAGAGTAATAAAGGACAACTATCATCCAAAAATCTGTTGAGGGAAGGCAACGAGGCAGAATTGAAAATGAGGCAGAATAGCAGGAAACAGATTTCAAGAGGTATGTTGGAATCGCCTTTAAAGCACAGGAAGAGGGGCACAACTTTGACAGTGATGCACTTGTCGAAAAAGGGCGTATGCGTTTTCTCCTGAGTATATTCAGGAGAAAACGCATACGCCCATTTTGGCCAAGCAAGCAAGCAGACAATGTAAGTCTGCACTACAAAGACGTATCACTTCCCACCGGTCCAAAGGGACATCCACAATAAGGGTAAAAACCAGAAATTCAAGACAGGCCCTGGAGAACAGGGAGCCTTGTTATGCTGATGGGCAGGATGTAAATTGCCAACTGCCTCTCTGGAGGAGTGCATTGTGTTCCCTAAAACAAGTAAACAACAGAGCTACAGAGCCAAGGGCACTTCCAGTCTAGGGAATATACCATGGGAAAACTGAAAATCAATAAGACAGAGCCACCCCAAAATTTAGGGCTGCACTGCTAACAAGAACCTCAACTTGGGTGCCACTTAAGTATCCCAGGAAAGATAAAAATGGTTCAAAAAATTGTGGTACTTACGTATGATGGAATATGCCTCAGCCATGAAAACAATGTCATAAGACCAGTAGCAGCAAAATGAGTGGATTCAGGTTCGATGATTCTAAGTGAAATATGTCACACAGAAAAAGAAACTTATCATAAGATATCACTTATGAAGATCCTGTAAACATGGCTACACATGAACTGAGTTAGGAAAGAGAAGAGAGTCTCACATTTAGAAAACACCCTTATGTTTGCTTAAGGGGGAAGGAGATGTGGGGTGATGCATAAATCCAGAGGTTGATATCAGCACAGGTACCGTTCCAAAAACCAAGTATGGAATAGAGAAGACCTACACCTTCCTCAGTGAAAGGGACTCCAAACCCATATTTCCCGCAGAGGAATATATCTGACTAGTAAGAATCTTAAAACCTATGTATTGATATGTCTCCATAAGGGAATCAAGTGTGTGTAGACTGGCATAAAGATGGCAGCGAGAATCAGCTCAAACCCACTATAAAAAGGAATTTCAAAAACAAAACAAAAAAACAGCGAAATTCTTTACAATTCCTTCAGGGTCTCTGATGAAACTTGGAATGACCCTATCTAGAACGAGAGCTGGAGGTGGCATAAGGCTGGACACATGGGACTGAGAGGATTGGTGAGATTCGTGAGCAAATGCAGACCCTTTAAAGCAATAATGCATGGCACACATTCCATGGGTCCCAACTCTCCAGGTTGTAAGGAATATTACTACAGCTATAACATGTATGCGAAACCTAGAGAATGGACACACTGTGAATACGAAAGGTTTCTAAATCTCAACGAATAGTCCCTTTCCTGGTGCTCCAGTTTCACTTTCTAACTGCTTTACTATCAATCTCCCAACTTGGAGAGACAGCACCTTTAACCTCCTGGTAGGCACAGGTTGCCAATTTGGCAAAGGATGAAAGGGAAGAGGGAGAACCAAAGAGAGAGTAGCTGTTAGGCATTTGGACGGGCACATGTCACTCTTATTTCCCGGGAGGAAGAAGAATTAACCAAAGTCTCAGCCACACACCGGGAACCAGTATAGGTACTAAACCAAAATATGGGACTTGCGTTCAGCTCACAAAAAACGAGTTAAAAAATGGAGCTATAGGGCAGAGCAATTCACAAACAGGCAGAGTAATAAAGGAAAACTATCATCCAAAAATCTGTTGAGGGAAGGAAACGAGGCGGACTTGAAAGTGAGGCAGAATAGCAGGAAACAGATTTCAACAGGTACGTTGGAATCGCCTTTAAAGCACAGGAAGAGGGGCACAACTTCGACAACGATGCACTTGTCCAAAATGGGCGTATGCGTTTTCTCCTGAGTATATTCAGGAGAAAACGCATACGCCCAATTTGGCCAAGCAAGCAAGCGGACAATGTAAGTCTGCACTACAAAGAAGTATCACTTCCCACTGGTCCAAAGGGACATCCACAAAAAGGGTAAAAACCAGAAATTCAAGACAGGCCCTGGAGAACAGGGAGCCTTGTTATGCTGATGGGCAGGATGTAAATTGCCAACTGCCTCTCTGGAGGACTGCATTGTGTTCCCTAAAACAAGTAAACAACAGAGCTACAGAGCGAAGGGCACTTCCAGTCTAGGGAATATACCTTGGGAAAACTGAAAATCAATAAGACAGAGCCACCCCAAAATTTAGGAATGCACTGCTTACAAGAACCTCAACTTGGGTAAAACTTAATATCCCAGGAAATATAAAAATGGTTGAAAAAGTTGTGGTACTTACGTACGAGGGAATATCCCTCAGCCATGAAATCAATATCATATGACCAGTAGCAGCAAAATGAGTGGATTCAGGTACGATGATTCTAAGTGAAATAAGTCACACAGAAAAAGAAACTTATCATAAGATATCACTTATGAAGATCCTGTAAACATGGCTACACATGAACTGAGTTAGGAAAGAGGAGAGAGTCTCACATTTAGAAAACACTCTTATGCCTGCTTAAGGGGGCAGGAGAGGTGGGGTGATGCATAAAACCAGAGTTTGATATAAGCACAGGTACCGTTCCAAAAACCAAGTATGGAATAGACAAGACCTACACCTTCCTCAGTGAAAGGGACTGAAAACCCCATATTTCCCGCAGAGGAATATATCTGACTAGTAAGAATCTTAAAACCTATGTATTGATATGTCTCCGTAAGGGAATCAAGTGTGTGTAGACTGGCATAAAGATGGCAGTGAGAATCAGCTCAAACCCACTATAAAAAGGAATTTCAAAAACAAAACAAAAAAACCGCGGAATTCTTTACAATTCCTTCAGGCTCTCTAATGAAACTTGGAATGACCCTATCTAGAACGACAGCTGGAGGTGGCATAAGGCTGGACACATGGGACTGAGAGGATTGGTGAGATTCGTGAGCAAATGCAGACCCTTTAAAGCAATAATGCATAGCACCCATTCCATGGGTCCCAACTCTGCAGGTTGTAGGGAATATTACTACAGCTGTAACATGTATGGGAAACCTAGAGAATGGACACACTGTGAATACAAAAGGTTTCTAAATCTCAACGAATAGTCCCTCTCCTGGTGCTCCAGTTTCACTTTCTAACTGGTTTACTATCAATCTCCCAACTTGGAGAGACAGCACCTTTAACCTCCTGGTACGCACAGGTTGCCAATTTGGCAAAGGATGAAAGGGAAGAGGGAGAACCAAAGAGAGAGTAGCTGTTAAGCATTTGGACGGGCACATGTCACTCTTATTTCCCGGGAGGAAGAAGAATTAATCAACGTCTCAGCCACCCACCGGGAACCAGTATAGGTCCTAAACCAAAATATGGGACTTGCATTCAGCTCACAAAAAACAAGTTAAAAAATGGAGCTATAGGGCAGAGCAATTCACAAACTGGCAGAGTAATAAAGGACAACTATCATCCAAAAATTTGTTGAGGGAAGGCAACGAGGCGGACTTGAAATTGAGGCAGAATAGCAGGAAACAGATTTCAACAGGTACGTTGGAATCGCCTTTAAAGCACAGGAAGAGGGGCACAACTTCGACAATGATGCACTTGTCCAAAAAGGGCGTATGCGTTTTCTCCTGAGTATATTCAGGAGAAAACACATACGCCCATTTTGGCCCAGCAAGCAAGCGGACAATGTAAGTCTGCACTACAAAGAACTATCACTTCCCACCGGTCCAAAGGGACATCCACAAAAAGGGTAAAAACCAGAAATTCAAGACAGGCCGTGGAGAACAGGGAGCCTTGTTATGCTGATGGCCGGGATGTAAACTGCCAACTGCCTCTCTGGAGGAGTGCATTGTGTTCCCTAAAACAAGTAAACAACAGAGCTACAGAGCCAAGGGCACTTCCAGTCTAGGGAATATACCTTGGGAAAATTGAAAAACAATAAGACAGAGCCACCCCAAAATTTAGGAATGCACTGCTTACAAGAACCTCAACTTGGGTACACCTTAATATCCCAGGAAATATAAAAATGGTTGAAAAAGTTGTGGTACTTATGTACGAGGGAATATCCCTCAGCCATGAAATCAATATCATATGACCAGTAGCAGCAAAATGAGTGGATTCAGGTACGATGATTCTAAGTGAAATAAGTCACACAGAAAAAGAATCTTATCATAAGATATGACTTATGAAGATCCTGTAAACATGGCTACACATGAGCTGAGTTAGGAAAGAGAAGAGAGTCTCACATTTAGAAAACACTCTTATGCCTGCTTAAGGGGGAAGGAGAGGTGGGGTGATGCATAAAACCAGAGGTTGATATAAGCACAGGTACCGTTCGGAAAACCAACTATGGAATAGACAAGACCTACACCTTCCTCAGTGAAAGGGACTCAAAACCCCATATTTCCCGCAGAGGAATATATCTGACTAGTAAGAATCTTAAAACCTATGTATTGATATGTCTCCGTAAGGGAATCAAGTGTGTGTAGACTGTCATAAAGATGGCAGCGAGAATCAGCTCAAACCCACTATAAAAAGGAATTTGAAAAACAAAACAAAAAAACAGCGAAATTCTTTACAATTCTTTCAGGGTTTCTGATGAAACTTGGAATGACCCTATCTAGAACGACAGCTGGAGGTGGCATAAGGCTGGACACATGGGACTGAGAGGATTGGTGAGATTCGTGAGCAAATGCAGACCCTTTAAAGCAATAATGCATGGCACCCCTTCCATGGGTCCCAACTCTCCAGGTTGTAGGGAATATTACTACAGCTGTTACATGTATGGGAAACCTAGAGAATGGACACACTGTGAATACAAAAGGTTTCTAAATCTCAACGAATAGTCCCTCTCCTGGTGCTCCAGTTTCACTTTCTAACTGGTTTACTATCAATCTCCCAACTTGGAGAGACAGCACCTTTAACCTCCTGGTACGCACAGGTTGCCAATTTGGCAAAGGATGAAAGGGAAGAGGGAGAACCAAAGAGAGAGTAGCTGTTAGGCATTTGGACGGGCACATGTCACTCTTATTTCCCGGGAGGAAGAAGAATTAACCAACGTCTCAGCCAGCCACCGGGAACCAGTATAGGTCCTAAACCAAAATATGGGACTTGCCTTCAGCTCACAAAAAACAAGTTAAAAAATGGAGCTATAGGGCAGAGCAATTCACAAACTGGCAGAGTAATAAAGGACAACTATCATCCAAAAATCTGTTGAGGGAAGGCAACGAGGCGGACGTGAAAGTGAGGCAGAATAGCAGGAAACAGATTTCAACAGGTACGTTGGAATCGCCTTTAAAGCACAGGAAGAGGGGCACAATTTCGACAATGATGCACTTGTCCAAGAAGGGCGTATGCGTTTTCTCCTGAGTATATTCAGGAGAAAACACATACGCCCATTTTGGCCCAGCAAGCAAGCGGACAATGTAAGTCTGCACTACAAAGAAGTATCACTTCCCACCGGTCCAAAGGGACATCCACAAAAAGGGTAAAAACCAGAAATTCAAGACAGGCCGTGGAGAACAGGGAGCCTTGTTATACTGATGGCTGGGATGTAAATTGCCAACTGCCTCTCTTGAGGAGTGCATTGTGTTCCCTAAAACAAGTAAACAACAGAGCTACAGAGCCAAGGGCACTTCCAGTCTAGGGAATATACCTTGGGAAAATTGAAAATCAATAAGACAGAGCCACCCCAAAATTTAGGAATGCACTGCTTACAAGAACCTCAACTTGGGTACAACTTAATATCCCAGGAAATATAAAAATGGTTGAAAAAGTTGTGGTACTTATGTACGAGGGAATATCCCTCAGCCATGAAATCAATATCATATGACCAGTAGCAGCAAAATGAGTGGATTCAGGTACGATGATTCTAAGTGAAATAAGTCACACAGAAAAAGAATCTTATCATAAGATATGACTTAAGAAGATCCTGTAAACATGGCTACACATGAGCTGAGTTAGGAAAGAGAAGAGAGTCTCACATTTAGAAAACACTCTTATGCCTGCTTAAGGGGGAAGGAGAGGTGGGGTGATGCATAAAACCAGAGGTTGATATAAGCACAGGTACCGTTCGGAAAACCAACTATGGAATAGACAAGACCTACACCTTCCTCAGTGAAAGGGACTCAAAACCCCATATTTCCCGCAGAGGAATATATCTGACTAGTAAGAATCTTAAAACCTATGTATTGATATGTATCCGTAAGGGAATCAAGTGTGTGTAGACTGTCATAAAGATGGCAGCGAGAATCAGCTCAAACCCACTATAAAAAGGAATTTGAAAAACAAAACAAAAAAAACAGCGAAATTCTTTACAATTCCTTCATGGTCTCTGATGAAACTTGGAATGACCCTATCTAGAACGACAGCTGGAGGTGGCATAAGGCTGGACACATGGGACTGAGAGCATTGGTGAGATTCGTGAGCAAATGCAGACCCTTTAAAGCAATAATGCATGGCACACATTCCATGGGTCCCAACTCTCCAGGTTGTAAGGAATATTACTACAGCTATAACATGTATGCGAAACCTAGAGAATGGACACACTGTGAATACGAAAGGTTTCTAAATCTCAACGAATAGTCCCTTTCCTGGTGCTCCAGTTTCACTTTCTAACTGCTTTACTATCAATCTCCCAACTTGGAGAGACAGCACCTTTAACCTCCTGTTTCGCACAGGTTGCCAATTTGGCAAAGGATGAAAGGGAAGAGGGAGAACCAAAGAGAGAGTAGCTGTTAGGCATTTGGAAGGGCATATGTCACTCTTATTTCCCGGGAGGAAGAAGAATTAACCAAAGTCTCAGCCACCCACCGGGAACCAGTATAGGTCCTAAACCAAAATATGGGACTTGCGTTCAGCTCACAAAAAAACGCGTTAAAAATGGAGCTATAGGGCAGAGCAATTCACAAACTGGCAGAGTAATAAAGGACAACTATCATCCAAAAATCTGTTGAGGGAAGGCAACGAGGCAGACTTGAAAATGAGGCAGAATAGCAGGAAACAGATTTCAAGAGGTATGTTGGAATCGCCTTTAAAGCACAGGAAGAGGGGCACAACTTTGACAGTGATGCACTTGTCGAAAAAGGGCGTATGCGTTTTCTCCTGAGTATATTCAGGAGAAAACGCATACGCCCATTTTGGCCAAGCAAGCAAGCAGACAATGTAAGTCTGCACTACAAAGACGTATCACTTCCCACCGGTCCAAAGGGACATCCACAATAAGGGTAAAAACCAGAAATTCAAGACAGGCCCTGGAGAACAGGGAGCCTTGTTATGCTGATGGGCAGGATGTAAATTGCCAACTGCCTCTCTGGAGGAGTGCATTGTGTTCCCTAAAACAAGTAAACAACAGAGCTACAGAGCCAAGGGCACTTCCAGTCTAGGGAATATACCATGGGAAAACTGAAAATCAATAAGACAGAGCCACCCCAATATTTAGGGCTGCACTGCTAACAAGAACCTCAACTTGGGTGCCACTTAAGTATCCCAGGAAAGATAAAAATGGTTCAAAAAATTGTGGTACTTACGTATGATGGAATATGCCTCAGCCATGAAAACAATGTCATAAGACCAGTAGCAGCAAAATGAGTGGATTCAGGTTCGATGATTCTAAGTGAAATATGTCACACAGAAAAAGAAACTTATCATAAGATATCACTTATGAAGATCCTGTAAACATGGCTACACATGAACTGAGTTAGGAAAGAGAAGAGAGTCTCACATTTAGAAAACACCCTTATGTTTGCTTAAGGGGGAAGGAGATGTGGGGTGATGCATAAATCCAGAGGTTGATATCAGCACAGGTACCGTTCCAAAAACCAAGTATGGAATAGAGAAGACCTACACCTTCCTCAGTGAAAGGGACTCCAAACCCATATTTCCCGCAGAGGAATATATCTGACTAGTAAGAATCTTAAAACCTATGTATTGATATGTCTCCATAAGGGAATCAAGTGTGTGTAGACTGGCATAAAGATGGCAGCGAGAATCAGCTCAAACCCACTATAAAAAGGAATTTCAAAAACAAAACAAAAAAACAGCGAAATTCTTTACAATTCCTTCAGGGTCTCTGATGAAACTTGGAATGACCCTATCTAGAACGACAGCTGGAGGTGGCATAAGGCTGGACACATGGGACTGAGAGGATTGGTGAGATTCGTGAGCAAATGCAGACCCTTTAAAGCAATAATGCATGGCACACATTCCATGGGTCCCAACTCTCCAGGTTGTAAGGAATATTACTACAGCTATAACATGTATGCGAAACCTAGAGAATGGACACACTGTGAATACGAAAGGTTTCTAAATCTCAACGAATAGTCCCTTTCCTGGTGCTCCAGTTTCACTTTCTAACTGCTTTACTATCAATCTCCCAACTTGGAGAGACAGCACCTTTAACCTCCTGGTTCGCACAGGTTGCCAATTTGGCAAAGGATGAAAGGGAAGAGGGAGAACCAAAGAGAGAGTAGCTGTTAGGCATTTGGACGGGCACATGTCACTCTTATTTCCCGGGAGGAAGAAGAATTAACCAAAGTCTCAGCCACACACCGGGAACCAGTATAGGTACTAAACCAAAATATGGGACTTGCGTTCAGCTCACAAAAAACGAGTTAAAAAATGGAGCTATAGGGCAGAGCAATTCACAAACAGGCAGAGTAATAAAGGAAAACTATCATCCAAAAATCTGTTGAGGGAAGGAAACGAGGCGGACTTGAAAGTGAGGCAGAATAGCAGGAAACAGATTTCAACAGTTACGTTGGAATCGCCTTTAAAGCACAGGAAGAGGGGCACAACTTCGACAACGATGCACTTGTCCAAAATGGGCGTATGCGTTTTCTCCTGAGTATATTCAGGAGAAAACGCATACGCCCAATTTGGCCAAGCAAGCAAGCGGACAATGTAAGTCTGCACTACAAAGAAGTATCACTTCCCACTGGTCCAAAGGGACATCCACAAAAAGGGTAAAAACCAGAAATTCAAGACAGGCCCTGGAGAACAGGGAGCCTTGTTATGCTGATGGGCAGGATGTAAATTGCCAACTGCCTCTCTGGAGGACTGCATTGTGTTCCCTAAAACAAGTAAACAACAGAGCTACAGAGCGAAGGGCACTTCCAGTCTAGGGAATATACCTTGGGAAAACTGAAAATCAATAAGACAGAGCCACCCCAAAATTTAGGAATGCACTGCTTACAAGAACCTCAACTTGGGTAAAACTTAATATCCCAGGAAATATAAAAATGGTTGAAAAAGTTGTGGTACTTACGTACGAGGGAATATCCCTCAGCCATGAAATCAATATCATATGACCAGTAGCAGCAAAATGAGTGGATTCAGGTACGATGATTCTAAGTGAAATAAGTCACACAGAAAAAGAAACTTATCATAAGATATCACTTATGAAGATCCTGTAAACATGGCTACACATGAACTGAGTTAGGAAAGAGGAGAGAGTCTCACATTTAGAAAACACTCTTATGCCTGCTTAAGGGGGCAGGAGAGGTGGGGTGATGCATAAAACCAGAGTTTGATATAAGCACAGGTACCGTTCCAAAAACCAAGTATGGAATAGACAAGACCTACACCTTCCTCAGTGAAAGGGACTGAAAACCCCATATTTCCCGCAGAGGAATATATCTGACTAGTAAGAATCTTAAAACCTATGTATTGATATGTCTCCGTAAGGGAATCAAGTGTGTGTAGACTGGCATAAAGATGGCAGTGAGAATCAGCTCAAACCCACTATAAAAAGGAATTTCAAAAACAAAACAAAAAAACCGCGGAATTCTTTACAATTCCTTCAGGCTCTCTAATGAAACTTGGAATGACCCTATCTAGAACGACAGCTGGAGGTGGCATAAGGCTGGACACATGGGACTGAGAGGATTGGTGAGATTCGTGAGCAAATGCAGACCCTTTAAAGCAATAATGCATAGCACCCATTCCATGGGTCCCAACTCTGCAGGTTGTAGGGAATATTACTACAGCTGTAACATGTATGGGAAACCTAGAGAATGGACACACTGTGAATACAAAAGGTTTCTAAATCTCAACGAATAGTCCCTCTCCTGGTGCTCCAGTTTCACTTTCTAACTGGTTTACTATCAATCTCCCAACTTGGAGAGACAGCACCTTTAACCTCCTGGTACGCACAGGTTGCCAATTTGGCAAAGGATGAAAGGGAAGAGGGAGAACCAAAGAGAGAGTAGCTGTTAAGCATTTGGACAGGCACATGTCACTCTTATTTCCCGGGAGGAAGAAGAATTAATCAACGTCTCAGCCACCCACCGGGAACCAGTATAGGTCCTAAACCAAAATATGGGACTTGCATTCAGCTCACAAAAAACAAGTTAAAAAATGGAGCTATAGGGCAGAGCAATTCACAAACTGGCAGAGTAATAAAGGACAACTATCATCCAAAAATTTGTTGAGGGAAGGCAACGAGGCGGACTTGAAATTGAGGCAGAATAGCAGGAAACAGATTTCAACAGGTACGTTGGAATCGCCTTTAAAGCACAGGAAGAGGGGCACAACTTCGACAATGATGCACTTGTCCAAAAAGGGCGTATGCGTTTTCTCCTGAGTATATTCAGGAGAAAACACATACGCCCATTTTGGCCCAGCAAGCAAGCGGACAATGTAAGTCTGCACTACAAAGAACTATCACTTCCCACCGGTCCAAAGGGACATCCACAAAAAGGGTAAAAACCAGAAATTCAAGACAGGCCGTGGAGAACAGGGAGCCTTGTTATGCTGATGGCAGGGATGTAAACTGCCAACTGCCTCTCTGGAGGAGTGCATTGTGTTCCCTAAAACAAGTAAACAACAGAGCTACAGAGCCAAGGGCACTTCCAGTCTAGGGAATATACCTTGGGAAAATTGAAAAACAATAAGACAGAGCCACCCCAAAATTTAGGAATGCACTGCTTACAAGAACCTCAACTTGGGTACACCTTAATATCCCAGGAAATATAAAAATGGTTGAAAAAGTTGTGGTACTTATGTACGAGGGAATATCCCTCAGCCATGAAATCAATATCATATGACCAGTAGCAGCAAAATGAGTGGATTCAGGTACGATGATTCTAAGTGAAATAAGTCACACAGAAAAAGAATCTTATCATAAGATATGACTTATGAAGATCCTGTAAACATGGCTACACATGAGCTGAGTTAGGAAAGAGAAGAGAGTCTCACATTTAGAAAACACTCTTATGCCTGCTTAATGGGGAAGGAGAGGTGGGGTGATGCATAAAACCAGAGGTTGATATAAGCACAGGTACCGTTCGGAAAACCAACTATGGAATAGACAAGACCTACACCTTCCTCAGTGAAAGGGACTCAAAACCCCATATTTCCCGCAGAGGAATATATCTGACTAGTAAGAATCTTAAAACCTATGTATTGATATGTCTCCGTAAGGGAATCAAGTGTGTGTAGACTGTCATAAAGATGGCAGCGAGAATCAGCTCAAACCCACTATAAAAAGGAATTTGAAAAACAAAACAAAAAAACAGCGAAATTCTTTACAATTCTTTCAGGGTTTCTGATGAAACTTGGAATGACCCTATCTAGAACGACAGCTGGAGGTGGCATAAGGCTGGACACATGGGACTGAGAGGATTGGTGAGATTCGTGAGCAAATGCAGACCCTTTAAAGCAATAATGCATGGCACCCCTTCCATGGGTCCCAACTCTCCAGGTTGTAGGGAATATTACTACAGCTGTTACATGTATGGGAAACCTAGAGAATGGACACACTGTGAATACAAAAGGTTTCTAAATCTCAACGAATAGTCCCTCTCCTGGTGCTCCAGTTTCACTTTCTAACTGGTTTACTATCAATCTCCCAACTTGGAGAGACAGCACCTTTAACCTCCTGGTACGCACAGGTTGCCAATTTGGCAAAGGATGAAAGGGAAGAGGGAGAACCAAAGAGAGAGTAGCTGTTAGGCATTTGGACGGGCACATGTCACTCTTATTTCCCGGGAGGAAGAAGAATTAACCAACGTCTCAGCCAGCCACCGGGAACCAGTATAGGTCCTAAACCAAAATATGGGACTTGCCTTCAGCTCACAAAAAACAAGTTAAAAAATGGAGCTATAGGGCAGAGCAATTCACAAACTGGCAGAGTAATAAAGGACAACTATCATCCAAAAATCTGTTGAGGGAAGGCAACGAGGCGGACGTGAAAGTGAGGCAGAATAGCAGGAAACAGATTTCAACAGGTACGTTGGAATCGCCTTTAAAGCACAGGAAGAGGGGCACAATTTCGACAATGATGCACTTGTCCAAGAAGGGCGTATGCGTTTTCTCCTGAGTATATTCAGGAGAAAACACATACGCCCATTTTGGCCCAGCAAGCAAGCGGACAATGTAAGTCTGCACTACAAAGAAGTATCACTTCCCACCGGTCCAAAGGGACATCCACAAAAAGGGTAAAAACCAGAAATTCAAGACAGGCCGTGGAGAACAGGGAGCCTTGTTATACTGATGGCTGGGATGTAAATTGCCAACTGCCTCTCTTGAGGAGTGCATTGTGTTCCCTAAAACAAGTAAACAACAGAGCTACAGAGCCAAGGGCACTTCCAGTCTAGGGAATATACCTTGGGAAAATTGAAAATCAATAAGACAGAGCCACCCCAAAATTTAGGAATGCACTGCTTACAAGAACCTCAACTTGGGTACAACTTAATATCCCAGGAAATATAAAAATGGTTGAAAAAGTTGTGGTACTTATGTACGAGGGAATATCCCTCAGCCATGAAATCAATATCATATGACCAGTAGCAGCAAAATGAGTGGATTCAGGTACGATGATTCTAAGTGAAATAAGTCACACAGAAAAAGAATCTTATCATAAGATATGACTTAAGAAGATCCTGTAAACATGGCTACACATGAGCTGAGTTAGGAAAGAGAAGAGAGTCTCACATTTAGAAAACACTCTTATGCCTGCTTAAGGGGGAAGGAGAGGTGGGGTGATGCATAAAACCAGAGGTTGATATAAGCACAGGTACCGTTCGGAAAACCAACTATGGAATAGACAAGACCTACACCTTCCTCAGTGAAAGGGACTCAAAACCCCATATTTCCCGCAGAGGAATATATCTGACTAGTAAGAATCTTAAAACCTATGTATTGATATGTATCCGTAAGGGAATCAAGTGTGTGTAGACTGTCATAAAGATGGCAGCGAGAATCAGCTCAAACCCACTATAAAAAGGAATTTGAAAAACAAAACAAAAAAAACAGCGAAATTCTTTACAATTCCTTCATGGTCTCTGATGAAACTTGGAATGACCCTATCTAGAACGACAGCTGGAGGTGGCATAAGGCTGGACACATGGGACTGAGAGCATTGGTGAGATTCGTGAGCAAATGCAGACCCTTTAAAGCAATAATGCATGGCACACATTCCATGGGTCCCAACTCTCCAGGTTGTAAGGAATATTACTACAGCTATAACATGTATGCGAAACCTAGAGAATGGACACACTGTGAATACGAAAGGTTTCTAAATCTCAACGAATAGTCCCTTTCCTGGTGCTCCAGTTTCACTTTCTAACTGCTTTACTATCAATCTCCCAACTTGGAGAGACAGCACCTTTAACCTCCTGTTTCGCACAGGTTGCCAATTTGGCAAAGGATGAAAGGGAAGAGGGAGAACCAAAGAGAGAGTAGCTGTTAGGCATTTGGAAGGGCATATGTCACTCTTATTTCCCGGGAGGAAGAAGAATTAACCAAAGTCTCAGCCACCCACCGGGAACCAGTATAGGTCCTAAACCAAAATATGGGACTTGCGTTCAGCTCACAAAAAAACGCGTTAAAAATGGAGCTATAGGGCAGAGCAATTCACAAACTGGCAGAGTAATAAAGGACAACTATCATCCAAAAATCTGTTGAGGGAAGGCAACGAGGCAGACTTGAAAATGAGGCAGAATAGCAGGAAACAGATTTCAAGAGGTATGTTGGAATCGCCTTTAAAGCACAGGAAGAGGGGCACAACTTTGACAGTGATGCACTTGTCGAAAAAGGGCGTATGCGTTTTCTCCTGAGTATATTCAGGAGAAAACGCATACGCCCATTTTGGCCAAGCAAGCAAGCAGACAATGTAAGTCTGCACTACAAAGACGTATCACTTCCCACCGGTCCAAAGGGACATCCACAATAAGGGTAAAAACCAGAAATTCAAGACAGGCCCTGGAGAACAGGGAGCCTTGTTATGCTGATGGGCAGGATGTAAATTGCCAACTGCCTCTCTGGAGGAGTGCATTGTGTTCCCTAAAACAAGTAAACAACAGAGCTACAGAGCCAAGGGCACTTCCAGTCTAGGGAATATACCATGGGAAAACTGAAAATCAATAAGACAGAGCCACCCCAATATTTAGGGCTGCACTGCTAACAAGAACCTCAACTTGGGTGCCACTTAAGTATCCCAGGAAAGATAAAAATGGTTCAAAAAATTGTGGTACTTACGTATGATGGAATATGCCTCAGCCATGAAAACAATGTCATAAGACCAGTAGCAGCAAAATGAGTGGATTCAGGTTCGATGATTCTAAGTGAAATATGTCACACAGAAAAAGAAACTTATCATAAGATATCACTTATGAAGATCCTGTAAACATGGCTACACATGAACTGAGTTAGGAAAGAGAAGAGAGTCTCACATTTAGAAAACACCCTTATGTTTGCTTAAGGGGGAAGGAGATGTGGGGTGATGCATAAATCCAGAGGTTGATATCAGCACAGGTACCGTTCCAAAAACCAAGTATGGAATAGAGAAGACCTACACCTTCCTCAGTGAAAGGGACTCCAAACCCATATTTCCCGCAGAGGAATATATCTGACTAGTAAGAATCTTAAAACCTATGTATTGATATGTCTCCATAAGGGAATCAAGTGTGTGTAGACTGGCATAAAGATGGCAGCGAGAATCAGCTCAAACCCACTATAAAAAGGAATTTCAAAAACAAAACAAAAAAACAGCGAAATTCTTTACAATTCCTTCAGGGTCTCTGATGAAACTTGGAATGACCCTATCTAGAACGACAGCTGGAGGTGGCATAAGGCTGGACACATGGGACTGAGAGGATTGGTGAGATTCGTGAGCAAATGCAGACCCTTTAAAGCAATAATGCATGGCACACATTCCATGGGTCCCAACTCTCCAGGTTGTAAGGAATATTACTACAGCTATAACATGTATGCGAAACCTAGAGAATGGACACACTGTGAATACGAAAGGTTTCTATATCTCAACGAATAGTCCCTTTCCTGGTGCTCCAGTTTCACTTTCTAACTGCTTTACTATCAATCTCCCAACTTGGAGAGACAGCACCTTTAACCTCCTGTTTCGCACAGGTTGCCAATTTGGCAAAGGATGAAAGGGAAGAGGGAGAACCAAAGAGAGAGTAGCTGTTAGGCATTTGGAAGGGCATATGTCACTCTTATTTCCCGGGAGGAAGAAGAATTAACCAAAGTCTCAGCCACCCACCGGGAACCAGTATAGGTCCTAAACCAAAATATGGGACTTGCGTTCAGCTCACAAAAAAACGCGTTAAAAATGGAGCTATAGGGCAGAGCAATTCACAAACTGGCAGAGTAATAAAGGACAACTATCATCCAAAAATCTGTTGAGGGAAGGCAACGAGGCAGACTTGAAAATGAGGCAGAATAGCAGGAAACAGATTTCAAGAGGTATGTTGGAATCGCCTTTAAAGCACAGGAAGAGGGGCACAACTTTGACAGTGATGCACTTGTCGAAAAAGGGCGTATGCGTTTTCTCCTGAGTATATTCAGGAGAAAACGCATACGCCCATTTTGGCCAAGCAAGCAAGCAGACAATGTAAGTCTGCACTACAAAGACGTATCACTTCCCACCGGTCCAAAGGGACATCCACAATAAGGGTAAAAACCAGAAATTCAAGACAGGCCCTGGAGAACAGGGAGCCTTGTTATGCTGATGGGCAGGATGTAAATTGCCAACTGCCTCTCTGGAGGAGTGCATTGTGTTCCCTAAAACAAGTAAACAACAGAGCTACAGAGCCAAGGGCACTTCCAGTCTAGGGAATATACCATGGGAAAACTGAAAATCAATAAGACAGAGCCACCCCAAAATTTAGGGCTGCACTGCTAACAAGAACCTCAACTTGGGTGCCACTTAAGTATCCCAGGAAAGATAAAAATGGTTCAAAAAATTGTGGTACTTACGTATGATGGAATATGCCTCAGCCATGAAAACAATGTCATAAGACCAGTAGCAGCAAAATGAGTGGATTCAGGTTCGATGATTCTAAGTGAAATATGTCACACAGAAAAAGAAACTTATCATAAGATATCACTTATGAAGATCCTGTAAACATGGCTACACATGAACTGAGTTAGGAAAGAGAAGAGAGTCTCACATTTAGAAAACACCCTTATGTTTGCTTAAGGGGGAAGGAGATGTGGGGTGATGCATAAATCCAGAGGTTGATATCAGCACAGGTACCGTTCCAAAAACCAAGTATGGAATAGAGAAGACCTACACCTTCCTCAGTGAAAGGGACTCCAAACCCATATTTCCCGCAGAGGAATATATCTGACTAGTAAGAATCTTAAAACCTATGTATTGATATGTCTCCATAAGGGAATCAAGTGTGTGTAGACTGGCATAAAGATGGCAGCGAGAATCAGCTCAAACCCACTATAAAAAGGAATTTCAAAAACAAAACAAAAAAACAGCGAAATTCTTTACAATTCCTTCAGGGTCTCTGATGAAACTTGGAATGACCCTATCTAGAACGACAGCTGGAGGTGGCATAAGGCTGGACACATGGGACTGAGAGGATTGGTGAGATTCGTGAGCAAATGCAGACCCTTTAAAGCAATAATGCATGGCACACATTCCATGGGTCCCAACTCTCCAGGTTGTAAGGAATATTACTACAGCTATAACATGTATGCGAAACCTAGAGAATGGACACACTGTGAATACGAAAGGTTTCTAAATCTCAACGAATAGTCCCTTTCCTGGTGCTCCAGTTTCACTTTCTAACTGCTTTACTATCAATCTCCCAACTTGGAGAGACAGCACCTTTAACCTCCTGGTTCGCACAGGTTGCCAATTTGGCAAAGGATGAAAGGGAAGAGGGAGAACCAAAGAGAGAGTAGCTGTTAGGCATTTGGACGGGCACATGTCACTCTTATTTCCCGGGAGGAAGAAGAATTAACCAAAGTCTCAGCCACACACCGGGAACCAGTATAGGTACTAAACCAAAATATGGGACTTGCGTTCAGCTCACAAAAAACGAGTTAAAAAATGGAGCTATAGGGCAGAGCAATTCACAAACAGGCAGAGTAATAAAGGAAAACTATCATCCAAAAATCTGTTGAGGGAAGGAAACGAGGCGGACTTGAAAGTGAGGCAGAATAGCAGGAAACAGATTTCAACAGTTACGTTGGAATCGCCTTTAAAGCACAGGAAGAGGGGCACAACTTCGACAACGATGCACTTGTCCAAAATGGGCGTATGCGTTTTCTCCTGAGTATATTCAGGAGAAAACGCATACGCCCAATTTGGCCAAGCAAGCAAGCGGACAATGTAAGTCTGCACTACAAAGAAGTATCACTTCCCACTGGTCCAAAGGGACATCCACAAAAAGGGTAAAAACCAGAAATTCAAGACAGGCCCTGGAGAACAGGGAGCCTTGTTATGCTGATGGGCAGGATGTAAATTGCCAACTGCCTCTCTGGAGGACTGCATTGTGTTCCCTAAAACAAGTAAACAACAGAGCTACAGAGCGAAGGGCACTTCCAGTCTAGGGAATATACCTTGGGAAAACTGAAAATCAATAAGACAGAGCCACCCCAAAATTTAGGAATGCACTGCTTACAAGAACCTCAACTTGGGTAAAACTTAATATCCCAGGAAATATAAAAATGGTTGAAAAAGTTGTGGTACTTACGTACGAGGGAATATCCCTCAGCCATGAAATCAATATCATATGACCAGTAGCAGCAAAATGAGTGGATTCAGGTACGATGATTCTAAGTGAAATAAGTCACACAGAAAAAGAAACTTATCATAAGATATCACTTATGAAGATCCTGTAAACATGGCTACACATGAACTGAGTTAGGAAAGAGGAGAGAGTCTCACATTTAGAAAACACTCTTATGCCTGCTTAAGGGGGCAGGAGAGGTGGGGTGATGCATAAAACCAGAGTTTGATATAAGCACAGGTACCGTTCCAAAAACCAAGTATGGAATAGACAAGACCTACACCTTCCTCAGTGAAAGGGACTGAAAACCCCATATTTCCCGCAGAGGAATATATCTGACTAGTAAGAATCTTAAAACCTATGTATTGATATGTCTCCGTAAGGGAATCAAGTGTGTGTAGACTGGCATAAAGATGGCAGTGAGAATCAGCTCAAACCCACTATAAAAAGGAATTTCAAAAACAAAACAAAAAAACCGCGGAATTCTTTACAATTCCTTCAGGCTCTCTAATGAAACTTGGAATGACCCTATCTAGAACGACAGCTGGAGGTGGCATAAGGCTGGACACATGGGACTGAGAGGATTGGTGAGATTCGTGAGCAAATGCAGACCCTTTAAAGCAATAATGCATAGCACCCATTCCATGGGTCCCAACTCTGCAGGTTGTAGGGAATATTACTACAGCTGTAACATGTATGGGAAACCTAGAGAATGGACACACTGTGAATACAAAAGGTTTCTAAATCTCAACGAATAGTCCCTCTCCTGGTGCTCCAGTTTCACTTTCTAACTGGTTTACTATCAATCTCCCAACTTGGAGAGACAGCACCTTTAACCTCCTGGTACGCACAGGTTGCCAATTTGGCAAAGGATGAAAGGGAAGAGGGAGAACCAAAGAGAGAGTAGCTGTTAAGCATTTGGACAGGCACATGTCACTCTTATTTCCCGGGAGGAAGAAGAATTAATCAACGTCTCAGCCACCCACCGGGAACCAGTATAGGTCCTAAACCAAAATATGGGACTTGCATTCAGCTCACAAAAAACAAGTTAAAAAATGGAGCTATAGGGCAGAGCAATTCACAAACTGGCAGAGTAATAAAGGACAACTATCATCCAAAAATTTGTTGAGGGAAGGCAACGAGGCGGACTTGAAATTGAGGCAGAATAGCAGGAAACAGATTTCAACAGGTACGTTGGAATCGCCTTTAAAGCACAGGAAGAGGGGCACAACTTCGACAATGATGCACTTGTCCAAAAAGGGCGTATGCGTTTTCTCCTGAGTATATTCAGGAGAAAACACATACGCCCATTTTGGCCCAGCAAGCAAGCGGACAATGTAAGTCTGCACTACAAAGAACTATCACTTCCCACCGGTCCAAAGGGACATCCACAAAAAGGGTAAAAACCAGAAATTCAAGACAGGCCGTGGAGAACAGGGAGCCTTGTTATGCTGATGGCAGGGATGTAAACTGCCAACTGCCTCTCTGGAGGAGTGCATTGTGTTCCCTAAAACAAGTAAACAACAGAGCTACAGAGCCAAGGGCACTTCCAGTCTAGGGAATATACCTTGGGAAAATTGAAAAACAATAAGACAGAGCCACCCCAAAATTTAGGAATGCACTGCTTACAAGAACCTCAACTTGGGTACACCTTAATATCCCAGGAAATATAAAAATGGTTGAAAAAGTTGTGGTACTTATGTACGAGGGAATATCCCTCAGCCATGAAATCAATATCATATGACCAGTAGCAGCAAAATGAGTGGATTCAGGTACGATGATTCTAAGTGAAATAAGTCACACAGAAAAAGAATCTTATCATAAGATATGACTTATGAAGATCCTGTAAACATGGCTACACATGAGCTGAGTTAGGAAAGAGAAGAGAGTCTCACATTTAGAAAACACTCTTATGCCTGCTTAATGGGGAAGGAGAGGTGGGGTGATGCATAAAACCAGAGGTTGATATAAGCACAGGTACCGTTCGGAAAACCAACTATGGAATAGACAAGACCTACACCTTCCTCAGTGAAAGGGACTCAAAACCCCATATTTCCCGCAGAGGAATATATCTGACTAGTAAGAATCTTAAAACCTATGTATTGATATGTCTCCGTAAGGGAATCAAGTGTGTGTAGACTGTCATAAAGATGGCAGCGAGAATCAGCTCAAACCCACTATAAAAAGGAATTTGAAAAACAAAACAAAAAAACAGCGAAATTCTTTACAATTCTTTCAGGGTTTCTGATGAAACTTGGAATGACCCTATCTAGAACGACAGCTGGAGGTGGCATAAGGCTGGACACATGGGACTGAGAGGATTGGTGAGATTCGTGAGCAAATGCAGACCCTTTAAAGCAATAATGCATGGCACCCCTTCCATGGGTCCCAACTCTCCAGGTTGTAGGGAATATTACTACAGCTGTTACATGTATGGGAAACCTAGAGAATGGACACACTGTGAATACAAAAGGTTTCTAAATCTCAACGAATAGTCCCTCTCCTGGTGCTCCAGTTTCACTTTCTAACTGGTTTACTATCAATCTCCCAACTTGGAGAGACAGCACCTTTAACCTCCTGGTACGCACAGGTTGCCAATTTGGCAAAGGATGAAAGGGAAGAGGGAGAACCAAAGAGAGAGTAGCTGTTAGGCATTTGGACGGGCACATGTCACTCTTATTTCCCGGGAGGAAGAAGAATTAACCAACGTCTCAGCCAGCCACCGGGAACCAGTATAGGTCCTAAACCAAAATATGGGACTTGCCTTCAGCTCACAAAAAACAAGTTAAAAAATGGAGCTATAGGGCAGAGCAATTCACAAACTGGCAGAGTAATAAAGGACAACTATCATCCAAAAATCTGTTGAGGGAAGGCAACGAGGCGGACGTGAAAGTGAGGCAGAATAGCAGGAAACAGATTTCAACAGGTACGTTGGAATCGCCTTTAAAGCACAGGAAGAGGGGCACAATTTCGACAATGATGCACTTGTCCAAGAAGGGCGTATGCGTTTTCTCCTGAGTATATTCAGGAGAAAACACATACGCCCATTTTGGCCCAGCAAGCAAGCGGACAATGTAAGTCTGCACTACAAAGAAGTATCACTTCCCACCGGTCCAAAGGGACATCCACAAAAAGGGTAAAAACCAGAAATTCAAGACAGGCCGTGGAGAACAGGGAGCCTTGTTATACTGATGGCTGGGATGTAAATTGCCAACTGCCTCTCTTGAGGAGTGCATTGTGTTCCCTAAAACAAGTAAACAACAGAGCTACAGAGCCAAGGGCACTTCCAGTCTAGGGAATATACCTTGGGAAAATTGAAAATCAATAAGACAGAGCCACCCCAAAATTTAGGAATGCACTGCTTACAAGAACCTCAACTTGGGTACAACTTAATATCCCAGGAAATATAAAAATGGTTGAAAAAGTTGTGGTACTTATGTACGAGGGAATATCCCTCAGCCATGAAATCAATATCATATGACCAGTAGCAGCAAAATGAGTGGATTCAGGTACGATGATTCTAAGTGAAATAAGTCACACAGAAAAAGAATCTTATCATAAGATATGACTTAAGAAGATCCTGTAAACATGGCTACACATGAGCTGAGTTAGGAAAGAGAAGAGAGTCTCACATTTAGAAAACACTCTTATGCCTGCTTAAGGGGGAAGGAGAGGTGGGGTGATGCATAAAACCAGAGGTTGATATAAGCACAGGTACCGTTCGGAAAACCAACTATGGAATAGACAAGACCTACACCTTCCTCAGTGAAAGGGACTCAAAACCCCATATTTCCCGCAGAGGAATATATCTGACTAGTAAGAATCTTAAAACCTATGTATTGATATGTATCCGTAAGGGAATCAAGTGTGTGTAGACTGTCATAAAGATGGCAGCGAGAATCAGCTCAAACCCACTATAAAAAGGAATTTGAAAAACAAAACAAAAAAAAACAGCGAAATTCTTTACAATTCCTTCATGGTCTCTGATGAAACTTGGAATGACCCTATCTAGAACGACAGCTGGAGGTGGCATAAGGCTGGACACATGGGACTGAGAGGATTGGTGAGATTCGTGAGCAAATGCAGACCCTTTAAAGCAATAATGCATGGCACACATTCCATGGGTCCCAACTCTCCAGGTTGTAAGGAATATTACTACAGCTATAACATGTATGCGAAACCTAGAGAATGGACACACTGTGAATACGAAAGGTTTCTAAATCTCAACGAATAGTCCCTTTCCTGGTGCTCCAGTTTCACTTTCTAACTGCTTTACTATCAATCTCCCAACTTGGAGAGACAGCACCTTTAACCTCCTGTTTCGCACAGGTTGCCAATTTGGCAAAGGATGAAAGGGAAGAGGGAGAACCAAAGAGAGAGTAGCTGTTAGGCATTTGGAAGGGCATATGTCACTCTTATTTCCCGGGAGGAAGAAGAATTAACCAAAGTCTCAGCCACCCACCGGGAACCAGTATAGGTCCTAAACCAAAATATGGGACTTGCGTTCAGCTCACAAAAAAACGCGTTAAAAATGGAGCTATAGGGCAGAGCAATTCACAAACTGGCAGAGTAATAAAGGACAACTATCATCCAAAAATCTGTTGAGGGAAGGCAACGAGGCAGACTTGAAAATGAGGCAGAATAGCAGGAAACAGATTTCAAGAGGTATGTTGGAATCGCCTTTAAAGCACAGGAAGAGGGGCACAACTTTGACAGTGATGCACTTGTCGAAAAAGGGCGTATGCGTTTTCTCCTGAGTATATTCAGGAGAAAACGCATACGCCCATTTTGGCCAAGCAAGCAAGCAGACAATGTAAGTCTGCACTACAAAGACGTATCACTTCCCACCGGTCCAAAGGGACATCCACAATAAGGGTAAAAACCAGAAATTCAAGACAGGCCCTGGAGAACAGGGAGCCTTGTTATGCTGATGGGCAGGATGTAAATTGCCAACTGCCTCTCTGGAGGAGTGCATTGTGTTCCCTAAAACAAGTAAACAACAGAGCTACAGAGCCAAGGGCACTTCCAGTCTAGGGAATATACCATGGGAAAACTGAAAATCAATAAGACAGAGCCACCCCAAAATTTAGGGCTGCACTGCTAACAAGAACCTCAACTTGGGTGCCACTTAAGTATCCCAGGAAAGATAAAAATGGTTCAAAAAATTGTGGTACTTACGTATGATGGAATATGCCTCAGCCATGAAAACAATGTCATAAGACCAGTAGCAGCAAAATGAGTGGATTCAGGTTCGATGATTCTAAGTGAAATATGTCACACAGAAAAAGAAACTTATCATAAGATATCACTTATGAAGATCCTGTAAACATGGCTACACATGAACTGAGTTAGGAAAGAGAAGAGAGTCTCACATTTAGAAAACACCCTTATGTTTGCTTAAGGGGGAAGGAGATGTGGGGTGATGCATAAATCCAGAGGTTGATATCAGCACAGGTACCGTTCCAAAAACCAAGTATGGAATAGAGAAGACCTACACCTTCCTCAGTGAAAGGGACTCCAAACCCATATTTCCCGCAGAGGAATATATCTGACTAGTAAGAATCTTAAAACCTATGTATTGATATGTCTCCATAAGGGAATCAAGTGTGTGTAGACTGGCATAAAGATGGCAGCGAGAATCAGCTCAAACCCACTATAAAAAGGAATTTCAAAAACAAAACAAAAAAACAGCGAAATTCTTTACAATTCCTTCAGGGTCTCTGATGAAACTTGGAATGACCCTATCTAGAACGACAGCTGGAGGTGGCATAAGGCTGGACACATGGGACTGAGAGGATTGGTGAGATTCGTGAGCAAATGCAGACCCTTTAAAGCAATAATGCATGGCACACATTCCATGGGTCCCAACTCTCCAGGTTGTAAGGAATATTACTACAGCTATAACATGTATGCGAAACCTAGAGAATGGACACACTGTGAATACGAAAGGTTTCTAAATCTCAACGAATAGTCCCTTTCCTGGTGCTCCAGTTTCACTTTCTAACTGCTTTACTATCAATCTCCCAACTTGGAGAGACAGCACCTTTAACCTCCTGGTTCGCACAGGTTGCCAATTTGGCAAAGGATGAAAGGGAAGAGGGAGAACCAAAGAGAGAGTAGCTGTTAGGCATTTGGACGGGCACATGTCACTCTTATTTCCCGGGAGGAAGAAGAATTAACCAACGTCTCAGCCACACACCGGGAACCAGTATAGGTACTAAACCAAAATATGGGACTTGCGTTCAGCTCACAAAAAACGAGTTAAAAAATGGAGCTATAGGTCAGAGCAATTCACAAACAGGCAGAGTAATAAAGGAAAACTATCATCCAAAAATCTGTTGAGGGAAGGAAACGAGGCGGACTTGAAAGTGAGGCAGAATAGCAGGAAACAGATTTCAACAGTTACGTTGGAATCGCCTTTAAAGCACAGGAAGAGGGGCACAACTTCGACAACGATGCACTTGTCCAAAATGGGCGTATGCGTTTTCTCCTGAGTATATTCAGGAGAAAACGCATACGCCCAATTTGGCCAAGCAAGCAAGCGGACAATGTAAGTCTGCACTACAAAGAAGTATCACTTCCCACTGGTCCAAAGGGACATCCACAAAAAGGGTAAAAACCAGAAATTCAAGACAGGCCCTGGAGAACAGGGAGCCTTGTTATGCTGATGGGCAGGATGTAAATTGCCAACTGCCTCTCTGGAGGACTGCATTGTGTTCCCTAAAACAAGTAAACAACAGAGCTACAGAGCGAAGGGCACTTCCAGTCTAGGGAATATACCTTGGGAAAACTGAAAATCAATAAGACAGAGCCACCCCAAAATTTAGGAATGCACTGCTTACAAGAACCTCAACTTGGGTAAAACTTAATATCCCAGGAAATATAAAAATGGTTGAAAAAGTTGTGGTACTTACGTACGAGGGAATATCCCTCAGCCATGAAATCAATATCATATGACCAGTAGCAGCAAAATGAGTGGATTCAGGTACGATGATTCTAAGTGAAATAAGTCACACAGAAAAAGAAACTTATCATAAGATATCACTTATGAAGATCCTGTAAACATGGCTACACATGAACTGAGTTAGGAAAGAGGAGAGAGTCTCACATTTAGAAAACACCCTTATGCCTGCTTAAGGGGGCAGGAGAGGTGGGGTGATGCATAAAACCAGAGTTTGATATAAGCACAGGTACCGTTCCAAAAACCAAGTATGGAATAGACAAGACCTACACCTTCCTCAGTGAAAGGGACTGAAAACCCCATATTTCCCGCAGAGGAATATATCTGACTAGTAAGAATCTTAAAACCTATGTATTGATATGTCTCCGTAAGGGAATCAAGTGTGTGTAGACTGGCATAAAGATGGCAGTGAGAATCAGCTCAAACCCACTATAAAAAGGAATTTCAAAAACAAAACAAAAAAACCGCGGAATTCTTTACAATTCCTTCAGGCTCTCTAATGAAACTTGGAATGACCCTATCTAGAACGACAGCTGGAGGTGGCATAAGGCTGGACACATGGGACTGAGAGGATTGGTGAGATTCGTGAGCAAATGCAGACCCTTTAAAGCAATAATGCATAGCACCCATTCCATGGGTCCCAACTCTGCAGGTTGTAGGGAATATTACTACAGCTGTAACATGTATGGGAAACCTAGAGAATGGACACACTGTGAATACAAAAGGTTTCTAAATCTCAACGAATAGTCCCTCTCCTGGTGCTCCAGTTTCACTTTCTAACTGGTTTACTATCAATCTCCCAACTTGGAGAGACAGCACCTTTAACCTCCTGGTACGCACAGGTTGCCAATTTGGCAAAGGATGAAAGGGAAGAGGGAGAACCAAAGAGAGAGTAGCTGTTAAGCATTTGGACGGGCACATGTCACTCTTATTTCCCGGGAGGAAGAAGAATTAATCAACGACTCAGCCACCCACCGGGAACCAGTATAGGTCCTAAACCAAAATATGGGACTTGCGTTCAGCTCACAAAAAACAAGTTAAAAAATGGAGCTATAGGGCAGAGCAATTCACAAACTGGCAGAGTAATAAAGGACAACTATCATCCAAAAATTTGTTGAGGGAAGGCAACGAGGCGGACTTGAAATTGAGGCAGAATAGCAGGAAACAGATTTCAACAGGTACGTTGGAATCGCCTTTAAAGCACAGGAAGAGGGGCACAACTTCGACAATGATGCACTTGTCCAAAAAGGGCGTATGCGTTTTCTCCTGAGTATATTCAGGAGAAAACACATACGCCCATTTTGGCCCAGCAAGCAAGCGGACAATGTAAGTCTGCACTACAAAGAACTATCACTTCCCACCGGTCCAAAGGGACATCCACAAAAAGGGTAAAAACCAGAAATTCAAGACAGGCCGTGGAGAACAGGGAGCCTTGTTATGCTGATGGCCGGGATGTAAATTGCCAACTGCCTCTCTGGAGGAGTGCATTGTGTTCCCTAAAACAAGTAAACAACAGAGCTACAGAGCCAAGGGCACTTCCAGTCTAGGGAATATACCTTGGGAAAATTGAAAAACAATAAGACAGAGCCACCCCAAAATTTAGGAATGCACTGCTTACAAGAACCTCAACTTGGGTACACCTTAATATCCCAGGAAATATAAAAATGGTTGAAAAAGTTGTGGTACTTATGTACGAGGGAATATCCCTCAGCCATGAAATCAATATCATATGACCAGTAGCAGCAAAATGAGTGGATTCAGGTACGATGATTCTAAGTGAAATAAGTCACACAGAAAAAGAATCTTATCATAAGATATGACTTATGAAGATCCTGTAAACATGGCTACACATGAGCTGAGTTAGGAAAGAGAAGAGAGTCTCACATTTAGAAAACACTCTTATGCCTGCTTAAGGGGGAAGGAGAGGTGGGGTGATGCATAAAACCAGAGGTTGATATAAGCACAGGTACCGTTCGGAAAACCAACTATGGAATAGACAAGACCTACACCTTCCTCAGTGAAAGGGACTCAAAACCCCATATTTCCCGCAGAGGAATATATCTGACTAGTAAGTATCTTAAAACCTATGTATTGATATGTCTCCGTAAGGGAATCAAGTGTGTGTAGACTGTCATAAAGATGGCAGCGAGAATCAGCTCAAACCCACTATAAAAAGGAATTTGAAAAACAAAACAAAAAAACAGCGAAATTCTTTACAATTCTTTCAGGGTTTCTGATGAAACTTGGAATGACCCTATCTAGAACGACAGCTGGAGGTGGCATAAGGCTGGACACATGGGACTGAGAGGATTGGTGAGATTCGTGAGCAAATGCAGACCCTTTAAAGCAATAATGCATGGCACCCCTTCCATGGGTCCCAACTCTCCAGGTTGTAGGGAATATTACTACAGCTGTTACATGTATGGGAAACCTAGAGAATGGACACACTGTGAATACAAAAGGTTTCTAAATCTCAACGAATAGTCCCTCTCCTGGTGCTCCAGTTTCACTTTCTAACTGGTTTACTATCAATCTCCCAACTTGGAGAGACAGCACCTTTAACCTCCTGGTACGCACAGGTTGCCAATTTGGCAAAGGATGAAAGGGAAGAGGGAGAACCAAAGAGAGAGTAGCTGTTAGGCATTTGGACGGGCACATGTCACTCTTATTTCCCGGGAGGAAGAAGAATTAACCAACGTCTCAGCCAGCCACCGGGAACCAGTATAGGTCCTAAACCAAAATATGGGACTTGCCTTCAGCTCACAAAAAACAAGTTAAAAAATGGAGCTATAGGGCAGAGCAATTCACAAACTGGCAGAGTAATAAAGGACAACTATCATCCAAAAATCTGTTGAGGGAAGGCAACGAGGCAGACTTGAAAATGAGGCAGAATAGCAGGAAACAGATTTCAAGAGGTATGTTGGAATCGCCTTTAAAGCACAGGAAGAGGGGCACAACTTCGACAATGATGCACTTGTCCAAAAAGGGCGTATGCGTTTTCTCCTGATTATATTCAGGAGAAAACGCATACGCCCATTTTGGCCAAGCAAGCAAGCAGACAATGTAAGTCTGCACTACAAAGAAGTATCACTTCCCACCGGTCCAAAGGGACATCCACAATAAGGGTAAAAACCAGAAATTCAAGACAGGCCCTGGAGAACAGGGAGCCTTGTTATGCTGATGGGCAGGATGTAAATTGCCAACTGCCTCTCTGGAGGAGTGCATTGTGTTCCCTAAAACAAGTAAACAACAGAGCTACAGAGCCAAGGGCACTTCCAGTCTAGGGAATATACCATGGGAAAACTGAAAATCAATAAGACAGAGCCACCCCAAAATTTAGGGCTGCACTGCTTACAAGAACCTCAACTTGGGTGCAACTTAAGTATCCCAGGAAAGATAAAAATGGTTCAAAAAATTGTGGTACTTACGTATGATGGAATATGCCTCAGCCATGAAAACAATGTCATAAGACCAGCAGCAGCAAAATGAGTGGATTCAGGTTCGATGATTCTAAGTGAAATATGTCACACAGAAAAAGAAACTTATCATAAGATATCACTTATGAAGATCCTGTAAACATGGCTACACATGAACTGAGTTAGGAAAGAGAAGAAAGTCTCACATTTAGAAAACACCCTTATGTTTGCTTAAGGGGGAAGGAGATGTGGGGTGATGCATAAATCCAGAGGTTGATATAAGCACAGGTACCGTTCCAAAAACCAAGTATGGAATAGACAAGACCTACACCTTCCTCAGTGAAAGGGACTCAAAACCCATATTTCCCGCAGAGGAATATATCTGACTAGTAAGAATCTTAAAACCTATGTATTGATATGTCTCCGTAAGGGAATCAAGTATGTGTAGACTGGCATAAAGGTGGCAGCGAGAATCAGCTCAAACCCACTATAAAAATGAATTTCAAAAACAAAAGAAAAAAACAGCGAAATTCTTTACAATTCCTTCAGGGTCTCTGATAAAACTTGGAGTGACCCTATCTAGAACGACAGCTGGAGGTGCCTTAAGGCTGGACACATGGAACAGAGAGGATTGATGAGATTCGTGAGCAAATGCAGACCCTTTAAAACAATAATGCATGGCACCCATTCCATGGGTCCCAACTCTCCAGGTTGTAGGGAATATTACTACAACTATAACATGTATGGGAAACCTAGTGAATGGACACACTGTGAATACGAAAGGTTTCTAAATCTCAACGAATAGTCCCTCTCCTAGTGCTCCAGTTTCACTTTCTAACTGCTTTACTATCAATCTCCCAACTTGGAGAGACAGCACCTTTAACCTCCTGGTTCGCACAGGTTGCCAATTTGGCAAAGGATGAAAGGGAAGAGGGAGAACCAAAGAGAGAGTAGCTGTTAGGCATTTGGACGGGCACAAGTCACTCTTATTTCCCGGGAGGAAGAAGAATTAACCAAATTCTCAGCCACCCACCGAGAACCAGTATAGGTCCTAAACCAAAATATGGGACTTGCGTTCAGCTCACAAAAAACGCGTTAAAAATGGAGCTATAGGGCAGAGCAATTCACAAACTGGCAGAGTAATAAAGGACAACTATCTTCCAAAAATCTGTTGAGGGAAGGCAACGAGGCAGACTTGAAAATGAGGCAGAATAGCAGGAAACAGATTTCAAGAGGTATGTTGGAATCGCCTTTAAAGCACAGGAAGAGGGGCACAACTTCGACAATGATGCACTTGTCCAAAAAGGGCGTATGCGTTTTCTCCTGAGTATATTCAGGAGAAAACGCATACGCCCATTTTGGCCAAGCAAGCAAGCAGACAATGTAAGTCTGCACTACAAAGACGTATCACTTCCCACTGGTCCAAAGGGACATCCACAATATGGGTAAAAACCAGAAATTCAAGACAGGCCCTGGAGAACAGGGAGCCTTGTTATGCTGATGGGCAGGATGTAAATTGCCAACTGCCTCTCTTGAGGAGTGCATTGTGTTCCCTAAAACAAGTAAACAACAGAGCTACAGAGCCAAGGGCACTTCCAGTCTAGGGAATATACCTTGGGAAAACTGAAAATCAATAAGACAGAGCCACCCCAAAATTTAGGGCTGCACTGCTTACAAGAACCTCAACTTGGGTGCCACTTATGTATCCCAGGAAAGATAAAAATGGTTCAAAAAATTGTGGTACTTAGGTATGATGGAATATGCCTCAGCCATGAAAACAATGTCATAAGACCAGTAGCAGCAAAATGAGTGGATTCAGGTTCGATGATTCTAAGTGAAATATGTCACACAGAAAAAGAAACTTATCATAAGATATCACTTATGAAGATCCTGTAAACATGGCTACACATGAACTGAGTTAGGAAAGAGAAGAGAGTCTCACATTTAGAAAACACCCTTAAGTTTGCTTAAGGGGGAAGGAGATGTGGGGTGATGCATAAATCCAGAGGTTGATATCAGCAAAGGTACTGTTCCAAAAACCAAGTATGGAATAGACAAGACCTACACCTTCCTCAGTGAAAGGGACTCCAAACCCATATTTCCCGCAGAGGAATATATCTGACTAGTAAGAATCTTAAAACCTATGTATTGATATGTCTCCGTAAGGGAATCAAGTGTGTGTAGACTGGCATAAAGATGGCAGCGAGAATCAGCTCAAACCCACTATAAAAAGGAATTTCAAAAACAAAACAAAAAAACCGCGAAATTCTTTACAATTCCTTCAGGCTCTCTGATGAAACTTGGAATGACCCTATCTAGAACGACAGCTGGAGGTGGCATAAGGCTGGACACATGGGACTGAGAGGATTGGTGAGATTCGTGAGCAAATGCAGACCCTTTAAAGCAATAATGCATGGCACCCCTTCCATGGCTCCCAACTCTCCAGGTTGTAGGGAATATTACTACAGCTGTAACATGTATGGGATACCTAGAGAATGGACACACTGTGAATACAAAAGGTTTCTAAATCTCAACGAATAGTCCCTCTCCTGGTGCTCCAGTTTCACTTTCTAACTGGTTTATTATCAATCTCCCAACTTGGAGAGACAGCACCTTTAACCTCCTGGTACGCACAGGTTGCCAATTTGGCAAAGGATGAAAGGGAAGAGGGAGAACCAAAGAGAGAGTAGCTGTTAGGCATTTGGATGGGCATATGTCACTCTTATTTCCCGGGAGGAAGAAGAATTAACCAACGTCTCAGCCACCCACCGCGAATCAGTATAGGTCCTAAACCAAAATATGGGACTTGCCTTCAGCTCACAAAAAACAAGTTAAAAAATGGAGCTATAGGTCAGAGCAATTCACAAACTGGCAGAGTAATAAAGGACAACTATCATCCAAAAATCTGTTGAGGGAAGGCAACAAGGCGGACTTGAAAGTGAGGCAGAATAGCAGGAAACAGATTTCAAGAGGTACGTTGGAATCGCCTTTAAAGCACAGGAAGAGGGGCACAACTTCGACAATGATGCACTTGTCCATAAAGGGCGTATGCGTTTTCTCCTGAGTATATTCAGGAGAAAACGCATACGCCCATTTTGGCCAAGCAAGCAAGCGGACAATGTAAGTCTGCACTACAAAGAAGTATCACTTCCCACTGGTCCAAAGGGACATCCACAAAAAGGGTAAAAACCAGAAATTCAAGACAGGCCCTGGAGAACAGGGAGCCTTGTTATGCTGATGGGCAGGATGTAAATTGCCAACTGCCTCTCTGGAGGAGTGCATTGTGTTCCATAAAACAAGTAAACAACAGAGCTACAGAGCCAAGGGCACTTCCAATCTAGGGAATATACCTTGGGAAAACTGAAAATCAATAAGACAGAGCAACCCCAAAATTTAGGAATGCACTGCTTACAAGAACCTCAACTTGGGTAAACCTTAATATCCCAGGAAATATAAAAATGGTTGAAACAGTTGTGGTACTTACGTACGAGGGAATATCCCTCAGCCATGAAATCAATATCATATGACCCATAGCAGCAAAATGAGTGGATTCAGGTACGATGATTCTAAGTGAAATAAGTCACACAGAAAAAGAAACTTATCATAAGATATCACTTATGAAGATCCTGTAAACATGGCTACACATGAACTGAGTTAGGAAAGAGAAGAGAGTCTCACATTTAGAAAACACTCTTATGCCTGCTTAAGGGGGCAGGAGAGGTGGGGTGATGCATAAAACCAGAGTTTGATATAAGCACAGGTACCGTTCCAAAAACCAAGTATGGAATAGACAAGACCTACACCTTCCTCAGTGAAAGGGACTGAAAACCCCATATTTCCCGCAGAGGAATATATCTGACTAGTAAGAATCTTAAAACCTATGTATTGATATGTCTCTGTAAGGGAATCAAGTGTGTGTAGACTGGCATAAAGATGGCAGTGAGAATCAGCTCAAACCCACTATAAAAAGGAATTTCAAAAACAAAACAAAAAAACCGCGAAATTCTTTACAATTCCTTCAGGCTCTCTGATGAAACTTGGAATGACCCTATCTAGAACGACAGCTGGAGGTGGCATAAGGCTGGACACATGGGACTGAGAGGATTGGTGAGATTCGTGAGCAAATGCAGACCCTTTAAAGCAATAATGCATGGCACCCCTTCCATGGGTCCCAACTCTCCAGGTTGTAGGGAATATTACTACAGCTGTTACATGTATGGGAAACCTAGAGAATGGACACACTGTGAATACAAAAGGTTTCTAAATCTCAACGAATAGTCCCTCTCCTGGTGCTCCAGTTTCACTTTCTAACTGGTTTACTATCAATCTCCCAACTTGGAGAGACAGCACCTTTAACCTCCTGGTACGCACAGGTTGCCAATTTGGCAAAGGATGAAAGGGAAGAGGGAGAACCAAAGAGAGAGTAGCTGTTAGGCATTTGGACGGGCACATGGCACTCTTATTTCCCGGGAGGAAGAAGAATTAACCAACGTCTCAGCCACCCACCGGGAACCAGTATAGGTCCTAAACCAAAATATGGGACTTGCCTTCAGCTCACAAAAAACAAGTTAAAGAATGGAGCTATAGGGCAGAGCAATTCACAAACTGGCAGAGTAATAAAGGACAACTATCATCCAAAAATCTGTTGAGGGAAGGCAACGAGGGGGACTTGAAAGTGAGGCAGAATAGCAGGAAACAGATTTCAAGAGGTACGTTGGAATCACCTTTAAAGCACAGGAAGAGGGGCACAACTTCGACAATGATGCACTTGTCCATAAAGGGCATATGCGTTTTCTCCTGAGTATATTCAGGAGAAAACGCATACGCCCATTTTGGCCAAGCAAGCAAGCGGACAATGTAAGTCTGCACTACAAAGAAGTATCACTTCCCACTGGTCCAAAGGGACATCCACAAAAAGGGTAAAAACCAGAAATTCAAGACAGGCCCTGGAGAACAGGGAGCCTTGTTATGCTGATGGGCAGGATGTAAATTGCCAACTGCCTCTCTGGAGGAGTGCATTGTGTTCCCTAAAACAAGTAAACAACAGAGCTACAGAGCCAAGGGCACTTCCAGTCTAGGGAATATTCCTTGGGAAAACTGAAAATCAATAAGACAGAGCCACCCCAAAATTTATGAATGCACTGCTTACAAGAACCTCAACCTGGGTACACCTTAATATCCCAGGAAATATAAAAATAGTTGAAAAAGCTGTGGTCCTTACGTACGAGGGAATATCCCTCAGCCATGAAATCAATATCATATGACCAGTAGCAGCAAAATGAGGGGATTCAGGTACGATGATTCTAAGTGAAATAAGTCACACAGAAAAAGAAATTATCATAAGATATCACTTATGAAGATCCTGTAAACATGGCTACACATGAACTGAATTAGGAAAGAGAAGAGAGACTCACATTTAGAAAACACTCTTATGCCTGCTTAATGGGGCAGGAGAGGTGGGGTGATGCATAAAACCAGAGTTTGATATAAGTACAGGTACCGTTCCGAAAACCAACTATGGAATAAACAAGACCTACACATTCCTCAGTGAAAGGGACTCAAAACACCATATTTCCCGCAGAGGAATATATCTGACTAGTAAGAATCTAGAAACCTATGTATTGATATGTCTCCGTAAGGGAATCAAGTGTGTGTAGACTGGCATAAAGGTGGCAGCGAGAATCAGCTCAAACCCACTATAAAAAGGAATTTCAAAAACAAAACAAAAAAACAGTGAAATTCTTTACAATTCTTTCAGGGTCTCTGATGAAACTTGGAATGACCCTATCTAGAACGACAGCTGGAGGTGGCATAAGGCTGGACACATGGGACTGAGAGGATTGGTGAGATTCGTGAGCAAATGCAGACCCTTTAAAGCAATAATGCATGGCACACATTCCATGGGTCCCAACTCTCCAGGTTGTAGGGAATATTACTACAGCTGTAACATGTATGCGAAACCAAGAGAATGGACACACTGTGAATACGAAAGGTTTCTAAATCTCAACGAATAGTCCCTTTCCTGGTGCTCCAGTTTCACTTTCTAACTGCTTTACTATCAATCTCCCAACTTGGAGAGACAGCACCTTTAACCTCCTGGTTCGCACAGGTTGCCAATTTGGCAAAGGATGAAAGGGAAGAGGGAGAACCAAAGAGAGAGTAGCTGTTAGGCATTTGGAAGGGCATATGTCACTCTTATTTCCCGGGAGGAAGAAGAATTAACCAAAGTCTCATCAACCCACCGGGAACCAGTATAGGTCCTAAACCAAAATATGGGACTTGCGTTCAGCTCACAAAAAACGCGTTAAAAATGGATCTATAGGGCAGAGCAATTCACAAACTGGCAGAGTAATAAAGGACAACTATCATCCAAAAATCTGTTGAGGGAAGGCAACGAGGCAGACTTGAAAATGAGGCAGAATAGCAGGAAACAGATTTCAAGAGGTATGTTGGAATCGCCTTTAAAGCACAGGAAGAGGGGCACAACTTCGACAATGATGCACTTGTCCAAAAAGGGCGTATGCGTTTTCTCCTGAGTATATTCAGGAGAAAACGCATAAGCCCATTTTGGCCAAGCAAGCAAGCGGACAATGTAAGTCTGCAATACAAAGGAGTATCACTTCCCACCGGTCCAAAGGGACATCCATAAAAAGGGTAAAAACCAGAAATTCAAGACAGGCCCTGGAGAACAGGGAGCCTTGTTATGCTGATGGGCAGGATGTAAATTGCCAACTGCCTCTCTGGAGGAGTGCATTGTGTTCCCTAAAACAAGTAAACAACAGAGCTACAGAGCCAAGGGCACTTCCAGTCTAGGGAATATACCATGGGAAAACTGAAAATCAATAAGACAGAGCCACCCCAAAATTTAGGGCTGCACTGCTTACAAGAACCTCAACTTGGGTGCCACTTAAGTATCCCAGGAAAGATAAAAATGGTTCAAAAAATTGTGGTACTTACTTATGATGGAATATGCCTCAGCCATGAAAACAATGTCATAAGACCAGTAGCAGCAAAATGAGTGGATTCAGGTTCGATGATTCTAAGTGAAATATGTCACACAGAAAAAGAAACTTATCATAAGATATCACTTATGAAGATCCTGTAAACATGGCTACACATGAACTGAGTTAGGAAAGAGAAGAGAGTCTCACATTTAGAAAACACCCTTATGTTTGCTTAAGGGGGAAGGAGATGTGGGGTGATGCATAAATCCAGAGGTTGATATCAGCACAGGTACCGTTCCAAAAACCAAGTATGGAATAGACAAGACCTACACCTTCCTCAGTGAAAGGGACTCCAAACCCATATTTCCCGCAGAGGAATATATCTGACTAGTAAGAATCTTAAAACCTATGTATTGATATGTCTCCGTAAGGGAATCAAGTGTGTGTAGACTGGCATAAAGATGGCAGCGAGAATCAGCTCAAACCCACTATAAAAAGGAATTTCAAAAACAAAACAAAAAAACCGCGAAATTCTTTACAATTCCTTCAGGCTCTCTGATGAAACTTGGAATGACCCTATCTAGAACGACAGCTGGAGGTGGCATAAGGCTGGAAACATAGGACTGAGAGGATTGGTGAGATTCGTGAGCAAATGCAGACCCTTTAAAGCAATAATGCATGGCACCCATTCCATGGGTCCCAACTCTCCAGGTTGTAGGGGATATTACTACCCCTATAACATGTATGGGAAACCTAGAGAATGGACACACTGTGAATACGAAAGGTTTCTAAATCTCAACGAATAGTCCCTCTCCTGGTGTTCCAGTTTCACTTTCTAACTGCTTTACTATCAATCTCCCAACTTGGAGAGACAGCACCTTTAACCTCCTGGTTCGCACAGGTTGCCAATTTGGCAAAGGATGAAAGGGAAGAGGGAGAACCAAAGAGAGAGTAGCTGTTAGGCATTTGGACGGGCACATGTCACTCTTATTTCCCGGGAGGAAGAAGAATTAACCAAAGTCTCAGCCACACACCGGGAACCAGTATAGGTCCTAAACCAAAATATGGGACTTGCGTTCAGCTCACAAAAAACAAGTTAAAAAATGGAGCTATAGGGCAGAGCAATTCACAAACTGGCAGAGTAATAAAGGACAACTATCATCCAAAAATCTGTTGAGGGAAGGAAACGAGGCGGACTTGAAAGTGAGGCAGAATAGCAGGAAACAGATTTCAAGAGGTACGTTGGAATCACCTTTAAAGCACAGGAAGAGGGGCACAACTTCGACAATGATGCACTTGTCCAAAAAGGGCGTATGCGTTTTCTCCTGAGTATATTCAGGAGAAAACGCATAAGCCCATTTTGGCCAAGCAAGCAAGCGGACAATGTAAGTCTGCAATACAAAGGAGTATCACTTCCCACCGGTCCAAAGGGACATCCATAAAAAGGGTAAAAACCAGAAATTCAAGACAGGCCCTGGAGAACAGAGAGCCTTGTTATGCTGATGGGCGGGATGTAAATTGCCAACTGCCTCTCTGGAGGAGTGCAATGTGTTCCCTAAAACAAGTAAACAACAGAGCTACAGAGCCAAGGGCACTTCCAGTCTAGGGAATATACCTTGGGAAAACTGAAAATCAATAAGACAGAGCAACCCCAAAATTTAGGAATGCACTGCTTACAAGAACCTCAACTTGGGTAAACCTTAATATCCCAGGAAATATAAAAATGGTTGAAACAGTTGTGGTACTTACGTACGAGGGAATATCCCTCAGCCATGAAATCAATATCATATGACCAGTAGCAGCAAAATGAGTGGATTCAGGTACGATGATTCTAAGTGAAATAAGTCACACAGAAAAAGAAACTTATCATAAGATATCACTTATGAAGATCCTGTAAACATGGCTACACATGAACTGAGTTAGGAAAGAGAAGAGAGTCTCACATTTAGAAAACACTCTTATGACTGCTTAAGGGGGCAGGAGAGGTGGGGTGATGCATAAAACCAGAGTTTGATATAAGCACAGGTACCGTTCCAAAAACCAAGTATGGAATAGACAAGACCTACACCTTCCTCAGTGAAAGGGACTGAAAACCCCATATTTCCCGCAGAGGAATATATCTGACTAGTAAGAATCTTAAAACCTATGTATTGATATGTCTCTGTAAGGGAATCAAGTGTGTGTAGACTGGCATAAAGATGGCAGTGAGAATCAGCTCAAACCCACTATAAAAAGGAATTTCAAAAACAAAACAAAAAAACCGCGAAATTCTTTACAATTCCTTCAGGCTCTCTGATGAAACTTGGAATGACCCTATCTAGAACGACAGCTGGAGGTGGCATAAGGCTGGACACATGGGACTGAGAGGATTGGTGAGATTCGTGAGCAAATGCAGACCCTTTAAAGCAATAATGCATGGCACCCCTTCCATGGGTCCCAACTCTCCAGGTTGTAGGGAATATTACTACAGCTGTAACATGTATGGGAAACCTAGAGAATGGACACACTGTGAATACAAAAGGTTTCTAAATCTCAACGAATAGTCCCTCTCCTGGTGCTCCAGTTTCACTTTCTAACTGGTTTACTATCAATCTCCCAACTTGGAGAGACAGCACCTTTAACCTCCTGGTACGCACAGGTTGCCAATTTGGCAAAGGATGAAAGGGAAGAGGGAGAACCAAAGAGAGAGTAGCTGTTAGGCATTTGGACGGGCACATGTCACTCTTATTTCCCGGGAGGAAGAAGAATTAACCAACGTCTCAGCCACCCACCGGGAACCAGTATAGGTCCTAAACCAAAATATGGGACTTGCCTTCAGCTCACAAAAAACAAGTTAAAGAATGGAGCTATAGGGCAGAGCAATTCACAAACTGGCAGAGTAATAAAGGACAACTATCATCCAAAAATCTGTTGAGGGAAGGAAACGAGGCGGACTTGAAAGTGAGGCAGAATAGCAGGAAACAGATTTCAAGAGGTACGTTGGAATCACCTTTAAAGCACAGGAAGAGGGGCACAACTTCGACAATGATGCACTTGTCCATAAAGGGCATATGCGTTTTCTCCTGAGTATATTCAGGAGAAAACGCATACGCCCATTTTGGCCAAGCAAGCAAGCGGACAATGTAAGTCTGCACTACAAAGAAGTATCACTTCCCACTGGTCCAAAGGGACATCCACAAAAAGGGTAAAAACCAGAAATTCAAGACAGGCCCTGGAGAACAGGGAGCCTTGTTATGCTGATGGGCAGGATGTAAATTGCCAACTGCCTCTCTGGAGGAGTGCATTGTGTTCCCTAAAACAAGTAAACAACAGAGCTACAGAGCCAAGGGCACTTCCAGTCTAGGGAATATTCCTTGGGAAAACTGAAAATCAATAAGACAGAGCCACCCCAAAATTTAGGAATGCACTGCTTACAAGAACCTCAACTTGGGTAAAACTTAATATCCCAGGAAATATAAAAATGGTTGAAAAAGTTGTGGTACTTACGTACGAGGGAATATCCCTCAGCCATGAAATCAATATCATATGACCAGTAGCAGCAAAATGAGTGGATTCAGGTACGATGATTCTAAGTGAAATAAGTCACACAGAAAAAGAAACTTATCATAAGATATCACTTATGAAGATCCTGTAAACATGGCTACACATGAACTGAGTTAGGAAAGAGGAGAGAGTCTCACATTTAGAAAACACTCTTATGCCTGCTTAAGGGGGCAGGAGAGGTGGGGTGATGCATAAAACCAGAGTTTGATATAAGCACAGGTACCGTTCCAAAAACCAAGTATGGAATAGACAAGACCTACACCTTCCTCAGTGAAAGGGACTGAAAACCCCATATTTCCCGCAGAGGAATATATCTGACTAGTAAGAATCTTAAAACCTATGTATTGATATGTCTCCGTAAGGGAATCAAGTGTGTGTAGACTGGCATAAAGATGGCAGTGAGAATCAGCTCAAACCCACTATAAAAAGGAATTTCAAAAACAAAACAAAAAAACCGCGGAATTCTTTACAATTCCTTCAGGCTCTCTAATGAAACTTGGAATGACCCTATCTAGAACGACAACTGGAGGTGGCATAAGGCTGGACACATGGGACTGAGAGGATTGGTGAGATTCGTGAGCAAATGCAGACCCTTTAAAGCAATAATGCATAGCACCCATTCCATGGGTCCCAACTCTGCAGGTTGTAGGGAATATTACTACAGCTGTAACATGTATGGGAAACCTAGAGAATGGACACACTGTGAATACAAAAGGTTTCTAAATCTCAACGAATAGTCCCTCTCCTGGTGCTCCAGTTTCACTTTCTAACTGGTTTACTATCAATCTCCCAACTTGGAGAGACAGCACCTTTAACCTCCTGGTACGCACAGGTTGCCAATTTGGCAAAGGATGAAAGGGAAGAGGGAGAACCAAAGAGAGAGTAGCTGTTAAGCATTTGGACGGGCACATGTCACTCTTATTTCCCGGGAGGAAGAAGAATTAATCAACGTCTCAGCCACCCACCGGGAACCAGTATAGGTCCTAAACCAAAATATGGGACTTGCATTCAGCTCACAAAAAAACAAGTTAAAAAATGGAGCTATAGGGCAGAGCAATTCACAAACTGGCAGAGTAATAAAGGACAACTATCATCCAAAAATTTGTTGAGGGAAGGCAACGAGGCGGACTTGAAATTGAGGCAGAATAGCAGGAAACAGATTTCAACAGGTACGTTGGAATCGCCTTTAAAGCACAGGAAGAGGGGCACAACTTCGACAATGATGCACTTGTCCAAAAAGGGCGTATGCGTTTTCTCCTGAGTATATTCAGGAGAAAACACATACGCCCATTTTGGCCCAGCAAGCAAGCGGACAATGTAAGTCTGCACTACAAAGAACTATCACTTCCCACCGGTCCAAAGGGACATCCACAAAAAGGGTAAAAACCAGAAATTCAAGACAGGCCGTGGAGAACAGGGAGCCTTGTTATGCTGATGGCCGGGATGTAAACTGCCAACTGCCTCTCTGGAGGAGTGCATTGTGTTCCCTAAAACAAGTAAACAACAGAGCTACAGAGCCAAGGGCACTTCCAGTCTAGGGAATATACCTTGGGAAAATTGAAAAACAATAAGACAGAGCCACCCCAAAATTTAGGAATGCACTGCTTACAAGAACCTCAACTTGGGTACACCTTAATATCCCAGGAAATATAAAAATGGTTGAAAAAGTTGTGGTACTTATGTACGAGGGAATATCCCTCAGCCATGAAATCAATATCATATGACCAGTAGCAGCAAAATGAGTGGATTCAGGTACGATGATTCTAAGTGAAATAAGTCACACAGAAAAAGAATCTTATCATAAGATATGACTTATGAAGATCCTGTAAACATGGCTACACATGAGCTGAGTTAGGAAAGAGAAGAGAGTCTCACATTTAGAAAACACTCTTATGCCTGCTTAATGGGGAAGGAGAGGTGGGGTGATGCATAAAACCAGAGGTTGATATAAGCACAGGTACCGTTCGGAAAACCAACTATGGAATAGACAAGACCTACACCTTCCTCAGTGAAAGGGACTCAAAACCCCATATTTCCCGCAGAGGAATATATCTGACTAGTAAGAATCTTAAAACCTATGTATTGATATGTCTCCGTAAGGGAATCAAGTGTGTGTAGACTGTCATAAAGATGGCAGCGAGAATCAGCTCAAACCCACTATAAAAAGGAATTTGAAAAACAAAACAAAAAAACAGCGAAATTCTTTACAATTCTTTCAGGGTTTCTGATGAAACTTGGAATGACCCTATCTAGAACGACAGCTGGAGGTGGCATAAGGCTGGACACATGGGACTGAGAGGATTGGTGAGATTCGTGAGCAAATGCAGACCCTTTAAAGCAATAATGCATGGCACCCCTTCCATGGGTCCCAACTCTCCAGGTTGTAGGGAATATTACTACAGCTGTTACATGTATGGGAAACCTAGAGAATGGACACACTGTGAATACAAAAGGTTTCTAAATCTCAACGAATAGTCCCTCTCCTGGTGCTCCAGTTTCACTTTCTAACTGGTTTACTATCAATCTCCCAACTTGGAGAGACAGCACCTTTAACCTCCTGGTACGCACAGGTTGCCAATTTGGCAAAGGATGAAAGGGAAGAGGGAGAACCAAAGAGAGAGTAGCTGTTAGGCATTTGGACGGGCACATGTCACTCTTATTTCCCGGGAGGAAGAAGAATTAACCAACGTCTCAGCCAGCCACCGGGAACCAGTATAGGTCCTAAACCAAAATATGGGACTTGCCTTCAGCTCACAAAAAACAAGTTAAAAAATGGAGCTATAGGGCAGAGCAATTCACAAACTGGCAGAGTAATAAAGGACAACTATCATCCAAAAATCTGTTGAGGGAAGGCAACGAGGCGGACGTGAAAGTGAGGCAGAATAGCAGGAAACAGATTTCAACAGGTACGTTGGAATCGCCTTTAAAGCACAGGAAGAGGGGCACAATTTCGACAATGATGCACTTGTCCAAGAAGGGCGTATGCGTTTTCTCCTGAGTATATTCAGGAGAAAACACATACGCCCATTTTGGCCCAGCAAGCAAGCGGACAATGTAAGTCTGCACTACAAAGAAGTATCACTTCCCACCGGTCCAAAGGGACATCCACAAAAAGGGTAAAAACCAGAAATTCAAGACAGGCCGTGGAGAACAGGGAGCCTTGTTATACTGATGGCTGGGATGTAAATTGCCAACTGCCTCTCTTGAGGAGTGCATTGTGTTCCCTAAAACAAGTAAACAACAGAGCTACAGAGCCAAGGGCACTTCCAGTCTAGGGAATATACCTTGGGAAAATTGAAAATCAATAAGACAGAGCCACCCCAAAATTTAGGAATGCACTGCTTACAAGAACCTCAACTTGGGTACAACTTAATATCCCAGGAAATATAAAAATGGTTGAAAAAGTTGTGGTACTTATGTACGAGGGAATATCCCTCAGCCATGAAATCAATATCATATGACCAGTAGCAGCAAAATGAGTGGATTCAGGTACGATGATTCTAAGTGAAATAAGTCACACAGAAAAAGAATCTTATCATAAGATATGACTTAAGAAGATCCTGTAAACATGGCTACACATGAGCTGAGTTAGGAAAGAGAAGAGAGTCTCACATTTAGAAAACACTCTTATGCCTGCTTAAGGGGGAAGGAGAGGTGGGGTGATGCATAAAACCAGAGGTTGATATAAGCACAGGTACCGTTCGGAAAACCAACTATGGAATAGACAAGACCTACACCTTCCTCAGTGAAAGGGACTCAAAACCCCATATTTCCCGCAGAGGAATATATCTGACTAGTAAGAATCTTAAAACCTATGTATTGATATGTATCCGTAAGGGAATCAAGTGTGTGTAGACTGTCATAAAGATGGCAGCGAGAATCAGCTCAAACCCACTATAAAAAGGAATTTGAAAAACAAAACAAAAAAAACAGCGAAATTCTTTACAATTCCTTCATGGTCTCTGATGAAACTTGGAATGACCCTATCTAGAACGACAGCTGGAGGTGGCATAAGGCTGGACACATGGGACTGAGAGGATTGGTGAGATTCGTGAGCAAATGCAGACCCTTTAAAGCAATAATGCATGGCACACATTCCATGGGTCCCAACTCTCCAGGTTGTAAGGAATATTACTACAGCTATAACATGTATGCGAAACCTAGAGAATGGACACACTGTGAATACGAAAGGTTTCTAAATCTCAACGAATAGTCCCTTTCCTGGTGCTCCAGTTTCACTTTCTAACTGCTTTACTATCAATCTCCCAACTTGGAGAGACAGCACCTTTAACCTCCTGTTTCGCACAGGTTGCCAATTTGGCAAAGGATGAAAGGGAAGAGGGAGAACCAAAGAGAGAGTAGCTGTTAGGCATTTGGAAGGGCATATGTCACTCTTATTTCCCGGGAGGAAGAAGAATTAACCAAAGTCTCAGCCACCCACCGGGAACCAGTATAGGTCCTAAACCAAAATATGGGACTTGCGTTCAGCTCACAAAAAAACGCGTTAAAAATGGAGCTATAGGGCAGAGCAATTCACAAACTGGCAGAGTAATAAAGGACAACTATCATCCAAAAATCTGTTGAGGGAAGGCAACGAGGCAGACTTGAAAATGAGGCAGAATAGCAGGAAACAGATTTCAAGAGGTATGTTGGAATCGCCTTTAAAGCACAGGAAGAGGGGCACAACTTTGACAGTGATGCACTTGTCGAAAAAGGGCGTATGCGTTTTCTCCTGAGTATATTCAGGAGAAAACGCATACGCCCATTTTGGCCAAGCAAGCAAGCAGACAATGTAAGTCTGCACTACAAAGACGTATCACTTCCCACCGGTCCAAAGGGACATCCACAATAAGGGTAAAAACCAGAAATTCAAGACAGGCCCTGGAGAACAGGGAGCCTTGTTATGCTGATGGGCAGGATGTAAATTGCCAACTGCCTCTCTGGAGGAGTGCATTGTGTTCCCTAAAACAAGTAAACAACAGAGCTACAGAGCCAAGGGCACTTCCAGTCTAGGGAATATACCATGGGAAAACTGAAAATCAATAAGACAGAGCCACCCCAAAATTTAGGGCTGCACTGCTAACAAGAACCTCAACTTGGGTGCCACTTAAGTATCCCAGGAAAGATAAAAATGGTTCAAAAAATTGTGGTACTTACGTATGATGGAATATGCCTCAGCCATGAAAACAATGTCATAAGACCAGTAGCAGCAAAATGAGTGGATTCAGGTTCGATGATTCTAAGTGAAATATGTCACACAGAAAAAGAAACTTATCATAAGATATCACTTATGAAGATCCTGTAAACATGGCTACACATGAACTGAGTTAGGAAAGAGAAGAGAGTCTCACATTTAGAAAACACCCTTATGTTTGCTTAAGGGGGAAGGAGATGTGGGGTGATGCATAAATCCAGAGGTTGATATCAGCACAGGTACCGTTCCAAAAACCAAGTATGGAATAGAGAAGACCTACACCTTCCTCAGTGAAAGGGACTCCAAACCCATATTTCCCGCAGAGGAATATATCTGACTAGTAAGAATCTTAAAACCTATGTATTGATATGTCTCCATAAGGGAATCAAGTGTGTGTAGACTGGCATAAAGATGGCAGCGAGAATCAGCTCAAACCCACTATAAAAAGGAATTTCAAAAACAAAACAAAAAAACAGCGAAATTCTTTACAATTCCTTCAGGGTCTCTGATGAAACTTGGAATGACCCTATCTAGAACGACAGCTGGAGGTGGCATAAGGCTGGACACATGGGACTGAGAGGATTGGTGAGATTCGTGAGCAAATGCAGACCCTTTAAACAATAATGCATGGCACACATTCCATGGGTCCCAACTCTCCAGGTTGTAAGGAATATTACTACAGCTATAACATGTATGCGAAACCTAGAGAATGGACACACTGTGAATACGAAAGGTTTCTAAATCTCAACGAATAGTCCCTTTCCTGGTGCTCCAGTTTCACTTTCTAACTGCTTTACTATCAATCTCCCAACTTGGAGAGACAGCACCTTTAACCTCCTGGTTCGCACAGGTTGCCAATTTGGCAAAGGATGAAAGGGAAGAGGGAGAACCAAAGAGAGAGTAGCTGTTAGGCATTTGGACGGGCACATGTCACTCTTATTTCCCGGGAGGAAGAAGAATTAACCAAAGTCTCAGCCACACACCGGGAACCAGTATAGGTACTAAACCAAAATATGGGACTTGCGTTCAGCTCACAAAAAACGAGTTAAAAAATGGAGCTATAGGGCAGAGCAATTCACAAACAGGCAGAGTAATAAAGGAAAACTATCATCCAAAAATCTGTTGAGGGAAGGAAACGAGGCGGACTTGAAAGTGAGGCAGAATAGCAGGAAACAGATTTCAACAGTTACGTTGGAATCGCCTTTAAAGCACAGGAAGAGGGGCACAACTTCGACAACGATGCACTTGTCCAAAATGGGCGTATGCGTTTTCTCCTGAGTATATTCAGGAGAAAACGCATACGCCCAATTTGGCCAAGCAAGCAAGCGGACAATGTAAGTCTGCACTACAAAGAAGTATCACTTCCCACTGGTCCAAAGGGACATCCACAAAAAGGGTAAAAACCAGAAATTCAAGACAGGCCCTGGAGAACAGGGAGCCTTGTTATGCTGATGGGCAGGATGTAAATTGCCAACTGCCTCTCTGGAGGACTGCATTGTGTTCCCTAAAACAAGTAAACAACAGAGCTACAGAGCCAAGGGCACTTCCAGTCTAGGGAATATACCTTGGGAAAACTGAAAATCAATAAGACAGAGCCACCCCAAAATTTAGGAATGCACTGCTTACAAGAACCTCAACTTGGGTAAAACTTAATATCCCAGGAAATATAAAAATGGTTGAAAAAGTTGTGGTACTTACGTACGAGGGAATATCCCTCAGCCATGAAATCAATATCATATGACCAGTAGCAGCAAAATGAGTGGATTCAGGTACGATGATTCTAAGTGAAATAAGTCACACAGAAAAAGAAACTTATCATAAGATATCACTTATGAAGATCCTGTAAACATGGCTACACATGAACTGAGTTAGGAAAGAGGAGAGAGTCTCACATTTAGAAAACACTCTTATGCCTGCTTAAGGGGGCAGGAGAGGTGGGGTGATGCATAAAACCAGAGTTTGATATAAGCACAGGTACCGTTCCAAAAACCAAGTATGGAATAGACAAGACCTACACCTTCCTCAGTGAAAGGGACTGAAAACCCCATATTTCCCGCAGAGGAATATATCTGACTAGTAAGAATCTTAAAACCTATGTATTGATATGTCTCCGTAAGGGAATCAAGTGTGTGTAGACTGGCATAAAGATGGCAGTGAGAATCAGCTCAAACCCACTATAAAAAGGAATTTCAAAAACAAAACAAAAAAACCGCGGAATTCTTTACAATTCCTTCAGGCTCTCTAATGAAACTTGGAATGACCCTATCTAGAACGACAGCTGGAGGTGGCATAAGGCTGGACACATGGGACTGAGAGGATTGGTGAGATTCGTGAGCAAATGCAGACCCTTTAAAGCAATAATGCATAGCACCCATTCCATGGGTCCCAACTCTGCAGGTTGTAGGGAATATTACTACAGCTGTAACATGTATGGGAAACCTAGAGAATGGACACACTGTGAATACAAAAGGTTTCTAAATCTCAACGAATAGTCCCTCTCCTGGTGCTCCAGTTTCACTTTCTAACTGGTTTACTATCAATCTCCCAACTTGGAGAGACAGCACCTTTAACCTCCTGGTACGCACAGGTTGCCAATTTGGCAAAGGATGAAAGGGAAGAGGGAGAACCAAAGAGAGAGTAGCTGTTAAGCATTTGGACGGGCACATGTCACTCTTATTTCCCGGGAGGAAGAAGAATTAATCAACGTCTCAGCCACCCACCGGGAACCAGTATAGGTCCTAAACCAAAATATGGGACTTGCATTCAGCTCACAAAAAACAAGTTAAAAAATGGAGCTATAGGGCAGAGCAATTCACAAACTGGCAGAGTAATAAAGGACAACTATCATCCAAAAATTTGTTGAGGGAAGGCAACGAGGCGGACTTGAAATTGAGGCAGAATAGCAGGAAACAGATTTCAACAGGTACGTTGGAATCGCCTTTAAAGCACAGGAAGAGGGGCACAACTTCGACAATGATGCACTTGTCCAAAAAGGGCGTATGCGTTTTCTCCTGAGTATATTCAGGAGAAAACACATACGCCCATTTTGGCCCAGCAAGCAAGCGGACAATGTAAGTCTGCACTACAAAGAACTATCACTTCCCACCGGTCCAAAGGGACATCCACAAAAAGGGTAAAAACCAGAAATTCAAGACAGGCCGTGGAGAACAGGGAGCCTTGTTATGCTGATGGCCGGGATGTAAATTGCCAACTGCCTCTCTGGAGGAGTGCATTGTGTTCCCTAAAACAAGTAAACAACAGAGCTACAGAGCCAAGGGCACTTCCAGTCTAGGGAATATACCTTGGGAAAATTGAAAAACAATAAGACAGAGCCACCCCAAAATTTAGGAATGCACTGCTTACAAGAACCTCAACTTGGGTACACCTTAATATCCCAGGAAATATAAAAATGGTTGAAAAAGTTGTGGTACTTATGTACGAGGGAATATCCCTCAGCCATGAAATCAATATCATATGACCAGTAGCAGCAAAATGAGTGGATTCAGGTACGATGATTCTAAGTGAAATAAGTCACACAGAAAAAGAATCTTATCATAAGATATGACTTATGAAGATCCTGTAAACATGGCTACACATGAGCTGAGTTAGGAAAGAGAAGAGAGTCTCACATTTAGAAAACACTCTTATGCCTGCTTAATGGGGAAGGAGAGGTGGGGTGATGCATAAAACCAGAGGTTGATATAAGCACAGGTACCGTTCGGAAAACCAACTATGGAATAGACAAGACCTACACCTTCCTCAGTGAAAGGGACTCAAAACCCCATATTTCCCGCAGAGGAATATATCTGACTAGTAAGAATCTTAAAACCTATGTATTGATATGTCTCCGTAAGGGAATCAAGTGTGTGTAGACTGTCATAAAGATGGCAGCGAGAATCAGCTCAAACCCACTATAAAAAGGAATTTGAAAAACAAAACAAAAAAACAGCGAAATTCTTTACAATTCTTTCAGGGTTTCTGATGAAACTTGGAATGACCCTATCTAGAACGACAGCTGGAGGTGGCATAAGGCTGGACACATGGGACTGAGAGGATTGGTGAGATTCGTGAGCAAATGCAGACCCTTTAAAGCAATAATGCATGGCACCCCTTCCATGGGTCCCAACTCTCCAGGTTGTAGGGAATATTACTACAGCTGTTACATGTATGGGAAACCTAGAGAATGGACACACTGTGAATACAAAAGGTTTCTAAATCTCAACGAATAGTCCCTCTCCTGGTGCTCCAGTTTCACTTTCTAACTGGTTTACTATCAATCTCCCAACTTGGAGAGACAGCACCTTTAACCTCCTGGTACGCACAGGTTGCCAATTTGGCAAAGGATGAAAGGGAAGAGGGAGAACCAAAGAGAGAGTAGCTGTTAGGCATTTGGACGGGCACATGTCACTCTTATTTCCCGGGAGGAAGAAGAATTAACCAACATCTCAGCCAGCCACCGGGAACCAGTATAGGTCCTAAACCAAAATATGGGACTTGCCTTCAGCTCACAAAAAACAAGTTAAAAAATGGAGCTATAGGGCAGAGCAATTCACAAACTGGCAGAGTAATAAAGGACAACTATCATCCAAAAATCTGTTGAGGGAAGGCAACGAGGCGGACGTGAAAGTGAGGCAGAATAGCAGGAAACAGATTTCAACAGGTACGTTGGAATCGCCTTTAAAGCACAGGAAGAGGGGCACAATTTCGACAATGATGCACTTGTCCAAGAAGGGCGTATGCGTTTTCTCCTGAGTATATTCAGGAGAAAACACATACGCCCATTTTGGCCCAGCAAGCAAGCGGACAATGTAAGTCTGCACTACAAAGAAGTATCACTTCCCACCGGTCCAAAGGGACATCCACAAAAAGGGTAAAAACCAGAAATTCAAGACAGGCCGTGGAGAACAGGGAGCCTTGTTATACTGATGGCTGGGATGTAAATTGCCAACTGCCTCTCTTGAGGAGTGCATTGTGTTCCCTAAAACAAGTAAACAACAGAGCTACAGAGCCAAGGGCACTTCCAGTCTAGGGAATATACCTTGGGAAAATTGAAAATCAATAAGACAGAGCCACCCCAAAATTTAGGAATGCACTGCTTACAAGAACCTCAACTTGGGTACAACTTAATATCCCAGGAAATATAAAAATGGTTGAAAAAGTTGTGGTACTTATGTACGAGGGAATATCCCTCAGCCATGAAATCAATATCATATGACCAGTAGCAGCAAAATGAGTGGATTCAGGTACGATGATTCTAAGTGAAATAAGTCACACAGAAAAAGAATCTTATCATAAGATATGACTTAAGAAGATCCTGTAAACATGGCTACACATGAGCTGAGTTAGGAAAGAGAAGAGAGTCTCACATTTAGAAAACACTCTTATGCCTGCTTAAGGGGGAAGGAGAGGTGGGGTGATGCATAAAACCAGAGGTTGATATAAGCACAGGTACCGTTCGGAAAACCAACTATGGAATAGACAAGACCTACACCTTCCTCAGTGAAAGGGACTCAAAACCCCATATTTCCCGCAGAGGAATATATCTGACTAGTAAGAATCTTAAAACCTATGTATTGATATGTATCCGTAAGGGAATCAAGTGTGTGTAGACTGTCATAAAGATGGCAGCGAGAATCAGCTCAAACCCACTATAAAAAGGAATTTGAAAAACAAAACAAAAAAAACAGCGAAATTCTTTACAATTCCTTCATGGTCTCTGATGAAACTTGGAATGACCCTATCTAGAACGACAGCTGGAGGTGGCATAAGGCTGGACACATGGGACTGAGAGGATTGGTGAGATTCGTGAGCAAATGCAGACCCTTTAAAGCAATAATGCATGGCACACATTCCATGGGTCCCAACTCTCCAGGTTGTAAGGAATATTACTACAGCTATAACATGTATGCGAAACCTAGAGAATGGACACACTGTGAATACGAAAGGTTTCTAAATCTCAACGAATAGTCCCTTTCCTGGTGCTCCAGTTTCACTTTCTAACTGCTTTACTATCAATCTCCCAACTTGGAGAGACAGCACCTTTAACCTCCTGTTTCGCACAGGTTGCCAATTTGGCAAAGGATGAAAGGGAAGAGGGAGAACCAAAGAGAGAGTAGCTGTTAGGCATTTGGAAGGGCATATGTCACTCTTATTTCCCGGGAGGAAGAAGAATTAACCAAAGTCTCAGCCACCCACCGGGAACCAGTATAGGTTCTAAACCAAAATATGGGACTTGCGTTCAGCTCACAAAAAAACGCGTTAAAAATGGAGCTATAGGGCAGAGCAATTCACAAACTGGCAGAGTAATAAAGGACAACTATCATCCAAAAATCTGTTGAGGGAAGGCAACGAGGCAGACTTGAAAATGAGGCAGAATAGCAGGAAACAGATTTCAAGAGGTATGTTGGAATCGCCTTTAAAGCACAGGAAGAGGGGCACAACTTTGACAGTGATGCACTTGTCGAAAAAGGGCGTATGCGTTTTCTCCTGAGTATATTCAGGAGAAAACGCATACGCCCATTTTGGCCAAGCAAGCAAGCAGACAATGTAAGTCTGCACTACAAAGACGTATCACTTCCCACCGGTCCAAAGGGACATCCACAATAAGGGTAAAAACCAGAAATTCAAGACAGGCCCTGGAGAACAGGGAGCCTTGTTATGCTGATGGGCAGGATGTAAATTGCCAACTGCCTCTCTGGAGGAGTGCATTGTGTTCCCTAAAACAAGTAAACAACAGAGCTACAGAGCCAAGGGCACTTCCAGTCTAGGGAATATACCATGGGAAAACTGAAAATCAATAAGACAGAGCCACCCCAAAATTTAGGGCTGCACTGCTAACAAGAACCTCAACTTGGGTGCCACTTAAGTATCCCAGGAAAGATAAAAATGGTTCAAAAAATTGTGGTACTTACGTATGATGGAATATGCCTCAGCCATGAAAACAATGTCATAAGACCAGTAGCAGCAAAATGAGTGGATTCAGGTTCGATGATTCTAAGTGAAATATGTCACACAGAAAAAGAAACTTATCATAAGATATCACTTATGAAGATCCTGTAAACATGGCTACACATGAACTGAGTTAGGAAAGAGAAGAGAGTCTCACATTTAGAAAACACCCTTATGTTTGCTTAAGGGGGAAGGAGATGTGGGGTGATGCATAAATCCAGAGGTTGATATCAGCACAGGTACCGTTCCAAAAACCAAGTATGGAATAGAGAAGACCTACACCTTCCTCAGTGAAAGGGACTCCAAACCCATATTTCCCGCAGAGGAATATATCTGACTAGTAAGAATCTTAAAACCTATGTATTGATATGTCTCCATAAGGGAATCAAGTGTGTGTAGACTGGCATAAAGATGGCAGCGAGAATCAGCTCAAACCCACTATAAAAAGGAATTTCAAAAACAAAACAAAAAAACAGCGAAATTCTTTACAATTCCTTCAGGGTCTCTGATGAAACTTGGAATGACCCTATCTAGAACGACAGCTGGAGGTGGCATAAGGCTGGACACATGGGACTGAGAGGATTGGTGAGATTCGTGAGCAAATGCAGACCCTTTAAAGCAATAATGCATGGCACACATTCCATGGGTCCCAACTCTCCAGGTTGTAAGGAATATTACTACAGCTATAACATGTATGCGAAACCTAGAGAATGGACACACTGTGAATACGAAAGGTTTCTAAATCTCAACGAATAGTCCCTTTCCTGGTGCTCCAGTTTCACTTTCTAACTGCTTTACTATCAATCTCCCAACTTGGAGAGACAGCACCTTTAACCTCCTGGTTCGCACAGGTTGCCAATTTGGCAAAGGATGAAAGGGAAGAGGGAGAACCAAAGAGAGAGTAGCTGTTAGGCATTTGGACGGGCACATGTCACTCTTATTTCCCGGGAGGAAGAAGAATTAACCAAAGTCTCAGCCACACACCGGGAACCAGTATAGGTACTAAACCAAAATATGGGACTTGCGTTCAGCTCACAAAAAACGAGTTAAAAAATGGAGCTATAGGGCAGAGCAATTCACAAACAGGCAGAGTAATAAAGGAAAACTATCATCCAAAAATCTGTTGAGGGAAGGAAACGAGGCGGACTTGAAAGTGAGGCAGAATAGCAGGAAACAGATTTCAACAGTTACGTTGGAATCGCCTTTAAAGCACAGGAAGAGGGGCACAACTTCGACAACGATGCACTTGTCCAAAATGGGCGTATGCGTTTTCTCCTGAGTATATTCAGGAGAAAACGCATACGCCCAATTTGGCCAAGCAAGCAAGCGGACAATGTAAGTCTGCACTACAAAGAAGTATCACTTCCCACTGGTCCAAAGGGACATCCACAAAAAGGGTAAAAACCAGAAATTCAAGACAGGCCCTGGAGAACAGGGAGCCTTGTTATGCTGATGGGCAGGATGTAAATTGCCAACTGCCTCTCTGGAGGACTGCATTGTGTTCCCTAAAACAAGTAAACAACAGAGCTACAGAGCGAAGGGCACTTCCAGTCTAGGGAATATACCTTGGGAAAACTGAAAATCAATAAGACAGAGCCACCCCAAAATTTAGGAATGCACTGCTTACAAGAACCTCAACTTGGGTAAAACTTAATATCCCAGGAAATATAAAAATGGTTGAAAAAGTTGTGGTACTTACGTACGAGGGAATATCCCTCAGCCATGAAATCAATATCATATGACCAGTAGCAGCAAAATGAGTGGATTCAGGTACGATGATTCTAAGTGAAATAAGTCACACAGAAAAAGAAACTTATCATAAGATATCACTTATGAAGATCCTGTAAACATGGCTACACATGAACTGAGTTAGGAAAGAGGAGAGAGTCTCACATTTAGAAAACACTCTTATGCCTGCTTAAGGGGGCAGGAGAGGTGGGGTGATGCATAAAACCAGAGTTTGATATAAGCACAGGTACCGTTCCAAAAACCAAGTATGGAATAGACAAGACCTACACCTTCCTCAGTGAAAGGGACTGAAAACCCCATATTTCCCGCAGAGGAATATATCTGACTAGTAAGAATCTTAAAACCTATGTATTGATATGTCTCCGTAAGGGAATCAAGTGTGTGTAGACTGGCATAAAGATGGCAGTGAGAATCAGCTCAAACCCACTATAAAAAGGAATTTCAAAAACAAAACAAAAAAACCGCGGAATTCTTTACAATTCCTTCAGGCTCTCTAATGAAACTTGGAATGACCCTATCTAGAACGACAGCTGGAGGTGGCATAAGGCTGGACACATGGGACTGAGAGGATTGGTGAGATTCGTGAGCAAATGCAGACCCTTTAAAGCAATAATGCATAGCACCCATTCCATGGGTCCCAACTCTGCAGGTTGTAGGGAATATTACTACAGCTGTAACATGTATGGGAAACCTAGAGAATGGACACACTGTGAATACAAAAGGTTTCTAAATCTCAACGAATAGTCCCTCTCCTGGTGCTCCAGTTTCACTTTCTAACTGGTTTACTATCAATCTCCCAACTTGGAGAGACAGCACCTTTAACCTCCTGGTACGCACAGGTTGCCAATTTGGCAAAGGATGAAAGGGAAGAGGGAGAACCAAAGAGAGAGTAGCTGTTAAGCATTTGGAGGGGCACATGTCACTCTTATTTCCCGGGAGGAAGAAGAATTAATCAACGTCTCAGCCACCCACCGGGAACCAGTATAGGTCCTAAACCAAAATATGGGACTTGCATTCAGCTCACAAAAAACAAGTTAAAAAATGGAGCTATAGGGCAGAGCAATTCACAAACTGGCAGAGTAATAAAGGACAACTATCATCCAAAAATTTGTTGAGGGAAGGCAACGAGGCGGACTTGAAATTGAGGCAGAATAGCAGGAAACAGATTTCAACAGGTACGTTGGAATCGCCTTTAAAGCACAGGAAGAGGGGCACAACTTCGACAATGATGCACTTGTCCAAAAAGGGCGTATGCGTTTTCTCCTGAGTATATTCAGGAGAAAACACATACGCCCATTTTGGCCCAGCAAGCAAGCGGACAATGTAAGTCTGCACTACAAAGAACTATCACTTCCCACCGGTCCAAAGGGACATCCACAAAAAGGGTAAAAACCAGAAATTCAAGACAGGCCGTGGAGAACAGGGAGCCTTGTTATGCTGATGGCCGGGATGTAAATTGCCAACTGCCTCTCTGGAGGAGTGCATTGTGTTCCCTAAAACAAGTAAACAACAGAGCTACAGAGCCAAGGGCACTTCCAGTCTAGGGAATATACCTTGGGAAAATTGAAAAACAATAAGACAGAGCCACCCCAAAATTTAGGAATGCACTGCTTACAAGAACCTCAACTTGGGTACACCTTAATATCCCAGGAAATATAAAAATGGTTGAAAAAGTTGTGGTACTTATGTACGAGGGAATATCCCTCAGCCATGAAATCAATATCATATGACCAGTAGCAGCAAAATGAGTGGATTCAGGTACGATGATTCTAAGTGAAATAAGTCACACAGAAAAAGAATCTTATCATAAGATATGACTTATGAAGATCCTGTAAACATGGCTACACATGAGCTGAGTTAGGAAAGAGAAGAGAGTCTCACATTTAGAAAACACTCTTATGCCTGCTTAATGGGGAAGGAGAGGTGGGGTGATGCATAAAACCAGAGGTTGATATAAGCACAGGTACCGTTCGGAAAACCAACTATGGAATAGACAAGACCTACACCTTCCTCAGTGAAAGGGACTCAAAACCCCATATTTCCCGCAGAGGAATATATCTGACTAGTAAGAATCTTAAAACCTATGTATTGATATGTCTCCGTAAGGGAATCAAGTGTGTGTAGACTGTCATAAAGATGGCAGCGAGAATCAGCTCAAACCCACTATAAAAAGGAATTTGAAAAACAAAACAAAAAAACAGCGAAATTCTTTACAATTCTTTCAGGGTTTCTGATGAAACTTGGAATGACCCTATCTAGAACGACAGCTGGAGGTGGCATAAGGCTGGACACATGGGACTGAGAGGATTGGTGAGATTCGTGAGCAAATGCAGACCCTTTAAAGCAATAATGCATGGCACCCCTTCCATGGGTCCCAACTCTCCAGGTTGTAGGGAATATTACTACAGCTGTTACATGTATGGGAAACCTAGAGAATGGACACACTGTGAATACAAAAGGTTTCTAAATCTCAACGAATAGTCCCTCTCCTGGTGCTCCAGTTTCACTTTCTAACTGGTTTACTATCAATCTCCCAACTTGGAGAGACAGCACCTTTAACCTCCTGGTACGCACAGGTTGCCAATTTGGCAAAGGATGAAAGGGAAGAGGGAGAACCAAAGAGAGAGTAGCTGTTAGGCATTTGGACGGGCACATGTCACTCTTATTTCCCGGGAGGAAGAAGAATTAACCAACGTCTCAGCCAGCCACCGGGAACCAGTATAGGTCCTAAACCAAAATATGGGACTTGCCTTCAGCTCACAAAAAACAAGTTAAAAAATGGAGCTATAGGGCAGAGCAATTCACAAACTGGCAGAGTAATAAAGGACAACTATCATCCAAAAATCTGTTGAGGGAAGGCAACGAGGCGGACGTGAAAGTGAGGCAGAATAGCAGGAAACAGATTTCAACAGGTACGTTGGAATCGCCTTTAAAGCACAGGAAGAGGGGCACAATTTCGACAATGATGCACTTGTCCAAGAAGGGCGTATGCGTTTTCTCCTGAGTATATTCAGGAGAAAACACATACGCCCATTTTGGCCCAGCAAGCAAGCGGACAATGTAAGTCTGCACTACAAAGAAGTATCACTTCCCACCGGTCCAAAGGGACATCCACAAAAAGGGTAAAAACCAGAAATTCAAGACAGGCCGTGGAGAACAGGGAGCCTTGTTATACTGATGGCTGGGATGTAAATTGCCAACTGCCTCTCTTGAGGAGTGCATTGTGTTCCCTAAAACAAGTAAACAACAGAGCTACAGAGCCAAGGGCACTTCCAGTCTAGGGAATATACCTTGGGAAAATTGAAAATCAATAAGACAGAGCCACCCCAAAATTTAGGAATGCACTGCTTACAAGAACCTCAACTTGGGTACAACTTAATATCCCAGGAAATATAAAAATGGTTGAAAAAGTTGTGGTACTTATGTACGAGGGAATATCCCTCAGCCATGAAATCAATATCATATGACCAGTAGCAGCAAAATGAGTGGATTCAGGTACGATGATTCTAAGTGAAATAAGTCACACAGAAAAAGAATCTTATCATAAGATATGACTTAAGAAGATCCTGTAAACATGGCTACACATGAGCTGAGTTAGGAAAGAGAAGAGAGTCTCACATTTAGAAAACACTCTTATGCCTGCTTAAGGGGGAAGGAGAGGTGGGGTGATGCATAAAACCAGAGGTTGATATAAGCACAGGTACCGTTCGGAAAACCAACTATGGAATAGACAAGACCTACACCTTCCTCAGTGAAAGGGACTCAAAACCCCATATTTCCCGCAGAGGAATATATCTGACTAGTAAGAATCTTAAAACCTATGTATTGATATGTCTCCGTAAGGGAATCAAGTGTGTGTAGACTGTCATAAAGATGGCAGCGAGAATCAGCTCAAACCCACTATAAAAAGGAATTTGAAAAACAAAACAAAAAAAACAGCGAAATTCTTTACAATTCCTTCATGGTCTCTGATGAAACTTGGAATGACCCTATCTAGAACGACAGCTGGAGGTGGCATAAGGCTGGACACATGGGACTGAGAGGATTGGTGAGATTCGTGAGCAAATGCAGACCCTTTAAAGCAATAATGCATGGCACACATTCCATGGGTCCCAACTCTCCAGGTTGTAAGGAATATTACTACAGCTATAACATGTATGCGAAACCTAGAGAATGGACACACTGTGAATACGAAAGGTTTCTAAATCTCAACGAATAGTCCCTTTCCTGGTGCTCCAGTTTCACTTTCTAACTGCTTTACTATCAATCTCCCAACTTGGAGAGACAGCACCTTTAACCTCCTGTTTCGCACAGGTTGCCAATTTGGCAAAGGATGAAAGGGAAGAGGGAGAACCAAAGAGAGAGTAGCTGTTAGGCATTTGGAAGGGCATATGTCACTCTTATTTCCCGGGAGGAAGAAGAATTAACCAAAGTCTCAGCCACCCACCGGGAACCAGTATAGGTCCTAAACCAAAATATGGGACTTGCGTTCAGCTCACAAAAAAACGCGTTAAAAATGGAGCTATAGGGCAGAGCAATTCACAAACTGGCAGAGTAATAAAGGACAACTATCATCCAAAAATCTGTTGAGGGAAGGCAACGAGGCAGACTTGAAAATGAGGCAGAATAGCAGGAAACAGATTTCAAGAGGTATGTTGGAATCGCCTTTAAAGCACAGGAAGAGGGGCACAACTTTGACAGTGATGCACTTGTCGAAAAAGGGCGTATGCGTTTTCTCCTGAGTATATTCAGGAGAAAACGCATACGCCCATTTTGGCCAAGCAAGCAAGCAGACAATGTAAGTCTGCACTACAAAGACGTATCACTTCCCACCGGTCCAAAGGGACATCCACAATATGGGTAAAAACCAGAAATTCAAGACAGGCCCTGGAGAACAGGGAGCCTTGTTATGCTGATGGGCAGGATGTAAATTGCCAACTGCCTCTCTGGAGGAGTGCATTGTGTTCCCTAAAACAAGTAAACAACAGAGCTACAGAGCCAAGGGCACTTCCAGTCTAGGGAATATACCATGGGAAAACTGAAAATCAATAAGACAGAGCCACCCCAATATTTAGGGCTGCACTGCTAACAAGAACCTCAACTTGGGTGCCACTTAAGTATCCCAGGAAAGATAAAAATGGTTCAAAAAATTGTGGTACTTACGTATGATGGAATATGCCTCAGCCATGAAAACAATGTCATAAGACCAGTAGCAGCAAAATGAGTGGATTCAGGTTCGATGATTCTAAGTGAAATATGTCACACAGAAAAAGAAACTTATCATAAGATATCACTTATGAAGATCCTGTAAACATGGCTACACATGAACTGAGTTAGGAAAGAGAAGAGAGTCTCACATTTAGAAAACACCCTTATGTTTGCTTAAGGGGGAAGGAGATGTGGGGTGATGCATAAATCCAGAGGTTGATATCAGCACAGGTACCGTTCCAAAAACCAAGTATGGAATAGAGAAGACCTACACCTTCCTCAGTGAAAGGGACTCCAAACCCATATTTCCCGCAGAGGAATATATCTGACTAGTAAGAATCTTAAAACCTATGTATTGATATGTCTCCATAAGGGAATCAAGTGTGTGTAGACTGGCATAAAGATGGCAGCGAGAATCAGCTCAAACCCACTATAAAAAGGAATTTCAAAAACAAAACAAAAAAACAGCGAAATTCTTTACAATTCCTTCAGGGTCTCTGATGAAACTTGGAATGACCCTATCTAGAACGACAGCTGGAGGTGGCATAAGGCTGGACACATGGGACTGAGAGGATTGGTGAGATTCGTGAGCAAATGCAGACCCTTTAAAGCAATAATGCATGGCACACATTCCATGGGTCCCAACTCTCCAGGTTGTAAGGAATATTACTACAGCTATAACATGTATGCGAAACCTAGAGAATGGACACACTGTGAATACGAAAGGTTTCTATATCTCAACGAATAGTCCCTTTCCTGGTGCTCCAGTTTCACTTTCTAACTGCTTTACTATCAATCTCCCAACTTGGAGAGACAGCACCTTTAACCTCCTGGTTCGCACAGGTTGCCAATTTGGCAAAGGATGAAAGGGAAGAGGGAGAACCAAAGAGAGAGTAGCTGTTAGGCATTTGGACGGGCACATGTCACTCTTATTTCCCGGGAGGAAGAAGAATTAACCAAAGTCTCAGCCACACACCGGGAACCAGTATAGGTACTAAACCAAAATATGGGACTTGCGTTCAGCTCACAAAAAACGAGTTAAAAAATGGAGCTATAGGGCAGAGCAATTCACAAACAGGCAGAGTAATAAAGGAAAACTATCATCCAAAAATCTGTTGAGGGAAGGAAACGAGGCGGACTTGAAAGTGAGGCAGAATAGCAGGAAACAGATTTCAACAGTTACGTTGGAATCGCCTTTAAAGCACAGGAAGAGGGGCACAACTTCGACAACGATGCACTTGTCCAAAATGGGCGTATGCGTTTTCTCCTGAGTATATTCAGGAGAAAACGCATACGCCCAATTTGGCCAAGCAAGCAAGCGGACAATGTAAGTCTGCACTACAAAGAAGTATCACTTCCCACTGGTCCAAAGGGACATCCACAAAAAGGGTAAAAACCAGAAATTCAAGACAGGCCCTGGAGAACAGGGAGCCTTGTTATGCTGATGGGCAGGATGTAAATTGCCAACTGCCTCTCTGGAGGACTGCATTGTGTTCCCTAAAACAAGTAAACAACAGAGCTACAGAGCGAAGGGCACTTCCAGTCTAGGGAATATACCATGGGAAAATTGAAAATCAATAAGACAGAGCCACCCCAAAATTTAGGAATGCACTGCTTACAAGAACCTCAACTTGGGTAAAACTTAATATCCCAGGAAATATAAAAATGGTTGAAAAAGTTGTGGTACTTACGTACGAGGGAATATCCCTCAGCCATGAAATCAATATCATATGACCAGTAGCAGCAAAATGAGTGGATTCAGGTACGATGATTCTAAGTGAAATAAGTCACACAGAAAAAGAAACTTATCATAAGATATCACTTATGAAGATCCTGTAAACATGGCTACACATGAACTGAGTTAGGAAAGAGGAGAGAGTCTCACATTTAGAAAACACTCTTATGCCTGCTTAAGGGGGCAGGAGAGGTGGGGTGATGCATAAAACCAGAGTTTGATATAAGCACAGGTACCGTTCCAAAAACCAAGTATGGAATAGACAAGACCTACACCTTCCTCAGTGAAAGGGACTGAAAACCCCATATTTCCCGCAGAGGAATATATCTGACTAGTAAGAATCTTAAAACCTATGTATTGATATGTCTCCGTAAGGGAATCAAGTGTGTGTAGACTGGCATAAAGATGGCAGTGAGAATCAGCTCAAACCCACTATAAAAAGGAATTTCAAAAACAAAACAAAAAAACCGCGGAATTCTTTACAATTCCTTCAGGCTCTCTAATGAAACTTGGAATGACCCTATCTAGAACGACAGCTGGAGGTGGCATAAGGCTGGACACATGGGACTGAGAGGATTGGTGAGATTCGTGAGCAAATGCAGACCCTTTAAAGCAATAATGCATAGCACCCATTCCATGGGTCCCAACTCTGCAGGTTGTAGGGAATATTACTACAGCTGTAACATGTATGGGAAACCTAGAGAATGGACACACTGTGAATACAAAAGGTTTCTAAATCTCAACGAATAGTCCCTCTCCTGGTGCTCCAGTTTCACTTTCTAACTGGTTTACTATCAATCTCCCAACTTGGAGAGACAGCACCTTTAACCTCCTGGTACGCACAGGTTGCCAATTTGGCAAAGGATGAAAGGGAAGAGGGAGAACCAAAGAGAGAGTAGCTGTTAAGCATTTGGAGGGGCACATGTCACTCTTATTTCCCGGGAGGAAGAAGAATTAATCAACGTCTCAGCCACCCACCGGGAACCAGTATAGGTCCTAAACCAAAATATGGGACTTGCATTCAGCTCACAAAAAACAAGTTAAAAAATGGAGCTATAGGGCAGAGCAATTCACAAACTGGCAGAGTAATAAAGGACAACTATCATCCAAAAATTTGTTGAGGGAAGGCAACGAGGCGGACTTGAAATTGAGGCAGAATAGCAGGAAACAGATTTCAACAGGTACGTTGGAATCGCCTTTAAAGCACAGGAAGAGGGGCACAACTTCGACAATGATGCACTTGTCCAAAAAGGGCGTATGCGTTTTCTCCTGAGTATATTCAGGAGAAAACACATACGCCCATTTTGGCCCAGCAAGCAAGCGGACAATGTAAGTCTGCACTACAAAGAACTATCACTTCCCACCGGTCCAAAGGGACATCCACAAAAAGGGTAAAAACCAGAAATTCAAGACAGGCCGTGGAGAACAGGGAGCCTTGTTATGCTGATGGCCGGGATGTAAATTGCCAACTGCCTCTCTGGAGGAGTGCATTGTGTTCCCTAAAACAAGTAAACAACAGAGCTACAGAGCCAAGGGCACTTCCAGTCTAGGGAATATACCTTGGGAAAATTGAAAAACAATAAGACAGAGCCACCCCAAAATTTAGGAATGCACTGCTTACAAGAACCTCAACTTGGGTACACCTTAATATCCCAGGAAATATAAAAATGGTTGAAAAAGTTGTGGTACTTATGTACGAGGGAATATCCCTCAGCCATGAAATCAATATCATATGACCAGTAGCAGCAAAATGAGTGGATTCAGGTACGATGATTCTAAGTGAAATAAGTCACACAGAAAAAGAATCTTATCATAAGATATGACTTATGAAGATCCTGTAAACATGGCTACACATGAGCTGAGTTAGGAAAGAGAAGAGAGTCTCACATTTAGAAAACACTCTTATGCCTGCTTAATGGGGAAGGAGAGGTGGGGTGATGCATAAAACCAGAGGTTGATATAAGCACAGGTACCGTTCGGAAAACCAACTATGGAATAGACAAGACCTACACCTTCCTCAGTGAAAGGGACTCAAAACCCCATATTTCCCGCAGAGGAATATATCTGACTAGTAAGAATCTTAAAACCTATGTATTGATATGTCTCCGTAAGGGAATCAAGTGTGTGTAGACTGTCATAAAGATGGCAGCGAGAATCAGCTCAAACCCACTATAAAAAGGAATTTGAAAAACAAAACAAAAAAACAGCGAAATTCTTTACAATTCTTTCAGGGTTTCTGATGAAACTTGGAATGACCCTATCTAGAACGACAGCTGGAGGTGGCATAAGGCTGGACACATGGGACTGAGAGGATTGGTGAGATTCGTGAGCAAATGCAGACCCTTTAAAGCAATAATGCATGGCACCCCTTCCATGGGTCCCAACTCTCCAGGTTGTAGGGAATATTACTACAGCTGTTACATGTATGGGAAACCTAGAGAATGGACACACTGTGAATACAAAAGGTTTCTAAATCTCAACGAATAGTCCCTCTCCTGGTGCTCCAGTTTCACTTTCTAACTGGTTTACTATCAATCTCCCAACTTGGAGAGACAGCACCTTTAACCTCCTGGTACGCACAGGTTGCCAATTTGGCAAAGGATGAAAGGGAAGAGGGAGAACCAAAGAGAGAGTAGCTGTTAGGCATTTGGACGGGCACATGTCACTCTTATTTCCCGGGAGGAAGAAGAATTAACCAACGTCTCAGCCAGCCACCGGGAACCAGTATAGGTCCTAAACCAAAATATGGGACTTGCCTTCAGCTCACAAAAAACAAGTTAAAAAATGGAGCTATAGGGCAGAGCAATTCACAAACTGGCAGAGTAATAAAGGACAACTATCATCCAAAAATCTGTTGAGGGAAGGCAACGAGGCGGACGTGAAAGTGAGGCAGAATAGCAGGAAACAGATTTCAACAGGTACGTTGGAATCGCCTTTAAAGCACAGGAAGAGGGGCACAATTTCGACAATGATGCACTTGTCCAAGAAGGGCGTATGCGTTTTCTCCTGAGTATATTCAGGAGAAAACACATACGCCCATTTTGGCCCAGCAAGCAAGCGGACAATGTAAGTCTGCACTACAAAGAAGTATCACTTCCCACCGGTCCAAAGGGACATCCACAAAAAGGGTAAAAACCAGAAATTCAAGACAGGCCGTGGAGAACAGGGAGCCTTGTTATACTGATGGCTGGGATGTAAATTGCCAACTGCCTCTCTTGAGGAGTGCATTGTGTTCCCTAAAACAAGTAAACAACAGAGCTACAGAGCCAAGGGCACTTCCAGTCTAGGGAATATACCTTGGGAAAATTGAAAATCAATAAGACAGAGCCACCCCAAAATTTAGGAATGCACTGCTTACAAGAACCTCAACTTGGGTACAACTTAATATCCCAGGAAATATAAAAATGGTTGAAAAAGTTGTGGTACTTATGTACGAGGGAATATCCCTCAGCCATGAAATCAATATCATATGACCAGTAGCAGCAAAATGAGTGGATTCAGGTACGATGATTCTAAGTGAAATAAGTCACACAGAAAAAGAATCTTATCATAAGATATGACTTAAGAAGATCCTGTAAACATGGCTACACATGAGCTGAGTTAGGAAAGAGAAGAGAGTCTCACATTTAGAAAACACTCTTATGCCTGCTTAAGGGGGAAGGAGAGGTGGGGTGATGCATAAAACCAGAGGTTGATATAAGCACAGGTACCGTTCGGAAAACCAACTATGGAATAGACAAGACCTACACCTTCCTCAGTGAAAGGGACTCAAAACCCCATATTTCCCGCAGAGGAATATATCTGACTAGTAAGAATCTTAAAACCTATGTATTGATATGTATCCGTAAGGGAATCAAGTGTGTGTAGACTGTCATAAAGATGGCAGCGAGAATCAGCTCAAACCCACTATAAAAAGGAATTTGAAAAACAAAACAAAAAAAACAGCGAAATTCTTTACAATTCCTTCATGGTCTCTGATGAAACTTGGAATGACCCTATCTAGAACGACAGCTGGAGGTGGCATAAGGCTGGACACATGGGACTGAGAGGATTGGTGAGATTCGTGAGCAAATGCAGACCCTTTAAAGCAATAATGCATGGCACACATTCCATGGGTCCCAACTCTCCAGGTTGTAAGGAATATTACTACAGCTATAACATGTATGCGAAACCTAGAGAATGGACACACTGTGAATACGAAAGGTTTCTAAATCTCAACGAATAGTCCCTTTCCTGGTGCTCCAGTTTCACTTTCTAACTGCTTTACTATCAATCTCCCAACTTGGAGAGACAGCACCTTTAACCTCCTGTTTCGCACAGGTTGCCAATTTGGCAAAGGATGAAAGGGAAGAGGGAGAACCAAAGAGAGAGTAGCTGTTAGGCATTTGGAAGGGCATATGTCACTCTTATTTCCCGGGAGGAAGAAGAATTAACCAAAGTCTCAGCCACCCACCGGGAACCAGTATAGGTCCTAAACCAAAATATGGGACTTGCGTTCAGCTCACAAAAAAACGCGTTAAAAATGGAGCTATAGGGCAGAGCAATTCACAAACTGGCAGAGTAATAAAGGACAACTATCATCCAAAAATCTGTTGAGGGAAGGCAACGAGGCAGACTTGAAAATGAGGCAGAATAGCAGGAAACAGATTTCAAGAGGTATGTTGGAATCGCCTTTAAAGCACAGGAAGAGGGGCACAACTTTGACAGTGATGCACTTGTCGAAAAAGGGCGTATGCGTTTTCTCCTGAGTATATTCAGGAGAAAACGCATACGCCCATTTTGGCCAAGCAAGCAAGCAGACAATGTAAGTCTGCACTACAAAGACGTATCACTTCCCACCGGTCCAAAGGGACATCCACAATATGGGTAAAAACCAGAAATTCAAGACAGGCCCTGGAGAACAGGGAGCCTTGTTATGCTGATGGGCAGGATGTAAATTGCCAACTGCCTCTCTGGAGGAGTGCATTGTGTTCCCTAAAACAAGTAAACAACAGAGCTACAGAGCCAAGGGCACTTCCAGTCTAGGGAATATACCATGGGAAAACTGAAAATCAATAAGACAGAGCCACCCCAATATTTAGGGCTGCACTGCTAACAAGAACCTCAACTTGGGTGCCACTTAAGTATCCCAGGAAAGATAAAAATGGTTCAAAAAATTGTGGTACTTACGTATGATGGAATATGCCTCAGCCATGAAAACAATGTCATAAGACCAGTAGCAGCAAAATGAGTGGATTCAGGTTCGATGATTCTAAGTGAAATATGTCACACAGAAAAAGAAACTTATCATAAGATATCACTTATGAAGATCCTGTAAACATGGCTACACATGAACTGAGTTAGGAAAGAGAAGAGAGTCTCACATTTAGAAAACACCCTTATGTTTGCTTAAGGGGGAAGGAGATGTGGGGTGATGCATAAATCCAGAGGTTGATATCAGCACAGGTACCGTTCCAAAAACCAAGTATGGAATAGAGAAGACCTACACCTTCCTCAGTGAAAGGGACTCCAAACCCATATTTCCCGCAGAGGAATATATCTGACTAGTAAGAATCTTAAAACCTATGTATTGATATGTCTCCATAAGGGAATCAAGTGTGTGTAGACTGGCATAAAGATGGCAGCGAGAATCAGCTCAAACCCACTATAAAAAGGAATTTCAAAAACAAAACAAAAAAACAGCGAAATTCTTTACAATTCCTTCAGGGTCTCTGATGAAACTTGGAATGACCCTATCTAGAACGACAGCTGGAGGTGGCATAAGGCTGGACACATGGGACTGAGAGGATTGGTGAGATTCGTGAGCAAATGCAGACCCTTTAAAGCAATAATGCATGGCACACATTCCATGGGTCCCAACTCTCCAGGTTGTAAGGAATATTACTACAGCTATAACATGTATGCGAAACCTAGAGAATGGACACACTGTGAATACGAAAGGTTTCTAAATCTCAACGAATAGTCCCTTTCCTGGTGCTCCAGTTTCACTTTCTAACTGCTTTACTATCAATCTCCCAACTTGGAGAGACAGCACCTTTAACCTCCTGGTTCGCACAGGTTGCCAATTTGGCAAAGGATGAAAGGGAAGAGGGAGAACCAAAGAGAGAGTAGCTGTTAGGCATTTGGACGGGCACATGTCACTCTTATTTCCCGGGAGGAAGAAGAATTAACCAAAGTCTCAGCCACACACCGGGAACCAGTATAGGTACTAAACCAAAATATGGGACTTGCGTTCAGCTCACAAAAAACGAGTTAAAAAATGGAGCTATAGGGCAGAGCAATTCACAAACAGGCAGAGTAATAAAGGAAAACTATCATCCAAAAATCTGTTGAGGGAAGGAAACGAGGCGGACTTGAAAGTGAGGCAGAATAGCAGGAAACAGATTTCAACAGTTACGTTGGAATCGCCTTTAAAGCACAGGAAGAGGGGCACAACTTCGACAACGATGCACTTGTCCAAAATGGGCGTATGCGTTTTCTCCTGAGTATATTCAGGAGAAAACGCATACGCCCAATTTGGCCAAGCAAGCAAGCGGACAATGTAAGTCTGCACTACAAAGAAGTATCACTTCCCACTGGTCCAAAGGGACATCCACAAAAAGGGTAAAAACCAGAAATTCAAGACAGGCCCTGGAGAACAGGGAGCCTTGTTATGCTGATGGGCAGGATGTAAATTGCCAACTGCCTCTCTGGAGGACTGCATTGTGTTCCCTAAAACAAGTAAACAACAGAGCTACAGAGCGAAGGGCACTTCCAGTCTAGGGAATATACCTTGGGAAAACTGAAAATCAATAAGACAGAGCCACCCCAAAATTTAGGAATGCACTGCTTACAAGAACCTCAACTTGGGTAAAACTTAATATCCCAGGAAATATAAAAATGGTTGAAAAAGTTGTGGTACTTACGTACGAGGGAATATCCCTCAGCCATGAAATCAATATCATATGACCAGTAGCAGCAAAATGAGTGGATTCAGGTACGATGATTCTAAGTGAAATAAGTCACACAGAAAAAGAAACTTATCATAAGATATCACTTATGAAGATCCTGTAAACATGGCTACACATGAACTGAGTTAGGAAAGAGGAGAGAGTCTCACATTTAGAAAACACTCTTATGCCTGCTTAAGGGGGCAGGAGAGGTGGGGTGATGCATAAAACCAGAGTTTGATATAAGCACAGGTACCGTTCCAAAAACCAAGTATGGAATAGACAAGACCTACACCTTCCTCAGTGAAAGGGACTGAAAACCCCATATTTCCCGCAGAGGAATATATCTGACTAGTAAGAATCTTAAAACCTATGTATTGATATGTCTCCGTAAGGGAATCAAGTGTGTGTAGACTGGCATAAAGATGGCAGTGAGAATCAGCTCAAACCCACTATAAAAAGGAATTTCAAAAACAAAACAAAAAAACCGCGGAATTCTTTACAATTCCTTCAGGCTCTCTAATGAAACTTGGAATGACCCTATCTAGAACGACAGCTGGAGGTGGCATAAGGCTGGACACATGGGACTGAGAGGATTGGTGAGATTCGTGAGCAAATGCAGACCCTTTAAAGCAATAATGCATAGCACCCATTCCATGGGTCCCAACTCTGCAGGTTGTAGGGAATATTACTACAGCTGTAACATGTATGGGAAACCTAGAGAATGGACACACTGTGAATACAAAAGGTTTCTAAATCTCAACGAATAGTCCCTCTCCTGGTGCTCCAGTTTCACTTTCTAACTGGTTTACTATCAATCTCCCAACTTGGAGAGACAGCACCTTTAACCTCCTGGTACGCACAGGTTGCCAATTTGGCAAAGGATGAAAGGGAAGAGGGAGAACCAAAGAGAGAGTAGCTGTTAAGCATTTGGACGGGCACATGTCACTCTTATTTCCCGGGAGGAAGAAGAATTAATCAACGTCTCAGCCACCCACCGGGAACCAGTATAGGTCCTAAACCAAAATATGGGACTTGCATTCAGCTCACAAAAAACAAGTTAAAAAATGGAGCTATAGGGCAGAGCAATTCACAAACTGGCAGAGTAATAAAGGACAACTATCATCCAAAAATTTGTTGAGGGAAGGCAACGAGGCGGACTTGAAATTGAGGCAGAATAGCAGGAAACAGATTTCAACAGGTACGTTGGAATCGCCTTTAAAGCACAGGAAGAGGGGCACAACTTCGACAATGATGCACTTGTCCAAAAAGGGCGTATGCGTTTTCTCCTGAGTATATTCAGGAGAAAACACATACGCCCATTTTGGCCCAGCAAGCAAGCGGACAATGTAAGTCTGCACTACAAAGAACTATCACTTCCCACCGGTCCAAAGGGACATCCACAAAAAGGGTAAAAACCAGAAATTCAAGACAGGCCGTGGAGAACAGGGAGCCTTGTTATGCTGATGGCCGGGATGTAAATTGCCAACTGCCTCTCTGGAGGAGTGCATTGTGTTCCCTAAAACAAGTAAACAACAGAGCTACAGAGCCAAGGGCACTTCCAGTCTAGGGAATATACCTTGGGAAAATTGAAAAACAATAAGACAGAGCCACCCCAAAATTTAGGAATGCACTGCTTACAAGAACCTCAACTTGGGTACACCTTAATATCCCAGGAAATATAAAAATGGTTGAAAAAGTTGTGGTACTTATGTACGAGGGAATATCCCTCAGCCATGAAATCAATATCATATGACCAGTAGCAGCAAAATGAGTGGATTCAGGTACGATGATTCTAAGTGAAATAAGTCACACAGAAAAAGAATCTTATCATAAGATATGACTTATGAAGATCCTGTAAACATGGCTACACATGAGCTGAGTTAGGAAAGAGAAGAGAGTCTCACATTTAGAAAACACTCTTATGCCTGCTTAATGGGGAAGGAGAGGTGGGGTGATGCATAAAACCAGAGGTTGATATAAGCACAGGTACCGTTCGGAAAACCAACTATGGAATAGACAAGACCTACACCTTCCTCAGTGAAAGGGACTCAAAACCCCATATTTCCCGCAGAGGAATATATCTGACTAGTAAGAATCTTAAAACCTATGTATTGATATGTCTCCGTAAGGGAATCAAGTGTGTGTAGACTGTCATAAAGATGGCAGCGAGAATCAGCTCAAACCCACTATAAAAAGGAATTTGAAAAACAAAACAAAAAAACAGCGAAATTCTTTACAATTCTTTCAGGGTTTCTGATGAAACTTGGAATGACCCTATCTAGAACGACAGCTGGAGGTGGCATAAGGCTGGACACATGGGACTGAGAGGATTGGTGAGATTCGTGAGCAAATGCAGACCCTTTAAAGCAATAATGCATGGCACCCCTTCCATGGGTCCCAACTCTCCAGGTTGTAGGGAATATTACTACAGCTGTTACATGTATGGGAAACCTAGAGAATGGACACACTGTGAATACAAAAGGTTTCTAAATCTCAACGAATAGTCCCTCTCCTGGTGCTCCAGTTTCACTTTCTAACTGGTTTACTATCAATCTCCCAACTTGGAGAGACAGCACCTTTAACCTCCTGGTACGCACAGGTTGCCAATTTGGCAAAGGATGAAAGGGAAGAGGGAGAACCAAAGAGAGAGTAGCTGTTAGGCATTTGGACGGGCACATGTCACTCTTATTTCCCGGGAGGAAGAAGAATTAACCAACGTCTCAGCCAGCCACCGGGAACCAGTATAGGTCCTAAACCAAAATATGGGACTTGCCTTCAGCTCACAAAAAACAAGTTAAAAAATGGAGCTATAGGGCAGAGCAATTCACAAACTGGCAGAGTAATAAAGGACAACTATCATCCAAAAATCTGTTGAGGGAAGGCAACGAGGCGGACGTGAAAGTGAGGCAGAATAGCAGGAAACAGATTTCAACAGGTACGTTGGAATCGCCTTTAAAGCACAGGAAGAGGGGCACAATTTCGACAATGATGCACTTGTCCAAGAAGGGCGTATGCGTTTTCTCCTGAGTATATTCAGGAGAAAACACATACGCCCATTTTGGCCCAGCAAGCAAGCGGACAATGTAAGTCTGCACTACAAAGAAGTATCACTTCCCACCGGTCCAAAGGGACATCCACAAAAAGGGTAAAAACCAGAAATTCAAGACAGGCCGTGGAGAACAGGGAGCCTTGTTATACTGATGGCTGGGATGTAAATTGCCAACTGCCTCTCTTGAGGAGTGCATTGTGTTCCCTAAAACAAGTAAACAACAGAGCTACAGAGCCAAGGGCACTTCCAGTCTAGGGAATATACCTTGGGAAAATTGAAAATCAATAAGACAGAGCCACCCCAAAATTTAGGAATGCACTGCTTACAAGAACCTCAACTTGGGTACAACTTAATATCCCAGGAAATATAAAAATGGTTGAAAAAGTTGTGGTACTTATGTACGAGGGAATATCCCTCAGCCATGAAATCAATATCATATGACCAGTAGCAGCAAAATGAGTGGATTCAGGTACGATGATTCTAAGTGAAATAAGTCACACAGAAAAAGAATCTTATCATAAGATATGACTTAAGAAGATCCTGTAAACATGGCTACACATGAGCTGAGTTAGGAAAGAGAAGAGAGTCTCACATTTAGAAAACACTCTTATGCCTGCTTAAGGGGGAAGGAGAGGTGGGGTGATGCATAAAACCAGAGGTTGATATAAGCACAGGTACCGTTCGGAAAACCAACTATGGAATAGACAAGACCTACACCTTCCTCAGTGAAAGGGACTCAAAACCCCATATTTCCCGCAGAGGAATATATCTGACTAGTAAGAATCTTAAAACCTATGTATTGATATGTATCCGTAAGGGAATCAAGTGTGTGTAGACTGTCATAAAGATGGCAGCGAGAATCAGCTCAAACCCACTATAAAAAGGAATTTGAAAAACAAAACAAAAAAAACAGCGAAATTCTTTACAATTCCTTCATGGTCTCTGATGAAACTTGGAATGACCCTATCTAGAACGACAGCTGGAGGTGGCATAAGGCTGGACACATGGGACTGAGAGGATTGGTGAGATTCGTGAGCAAATGCAGACCCTTTAAAGCAATAATGCATGGCACACATTCCATGGGTCCCAACTCTCCAGGTTGTAAGGAATATTACTACAGCTATAACATGTATGCGAAACCTAGAGAATGGACACACTGTGAATACGAAAGGTTTCTAAATCTCAACGAATAGTCCCTTTCCTGGTGCTCCAGTTTCACTTTCTAACTGCTTTACTATCAATCTCCCAACTTGGAGAGACAGCACCTTTAACCTCCTGTTTCGCACAGGTTGCCAATTTGGCAAAGGATGAAAGGGAAGAGGGAGAACCAAAGAGAGAGTAGCTGTTAGGCATTTGGAAGGGCATATGTCACTCTTATTTCCCGGGAGGAAGAAGAATTAACCAAAGTCTCAGCCACCCACCGGGAACCAGTATAGGTCCTAAACCAAAATATGGGACTTGCGTTCAGCTCACAAAAAAATGCGTTAAAAATGGAGCTATAGGGCAGAGCAATTCATAAACTGGCAGAGTAATAAAGGACAACTATCATCCAAAAATCTGTTGAGGGAAGGCAACGAGGCAGACTTGAAAATGAGGCAGAATAGCAGGAAACAGATTTCAAGAGGTATGTTGGAATCGCCTTTAAAGCACAGGAAGAGGGGCACAACTTTGACAGTGATGCACTTGTCGAAAAAGGGCGTATGCGTTTTCTCCTGAGTATATTCAGGAGAAAACGCATACGCCCATTTTGGCCAAGCAAGCAAGCAGACAATGTAAGTCTGCACTACAAAGACGTATCACTTCCCACCGGTCCAAAGGGACATCCACAATATGGGTAAAAACCAGAAATTCAAGACAGGCCCTGGAGAACAGGGAGCCTTGTTATGCTGATGGGCAGGATGTAAATTGCCAACTGCCTCTCTGGAGGAGTGCATTGTGTTCCCTAAAACAAGTAAACAACAGAGCTACAGAGCCAAGGGCACTTCCAGTCTAGGGAATATACCATGGGAAAACTGAAAATCAATAAGACAGAGCCACCCCAATATTTAGGGCTGCACTGCTAACAAGAACCTCAACTTGGGTGCCACTTAAGTATCCCAGGAAAGATAAAAATGGTTCAAAAAATTGTGGTACTTACGTATGATGGAATATGCCTCAGCCATGAAAACAATGTCATAAGACCAGTAGCAGCAAAATGAGTGGATTCAGGTTCGATGATTCTAAGTGAAATATGTCACACAGAAAAAGAAACTTATCATAAGATATCACTTATGAAGATCCTGTAAACATGGCTACACATGAACTGAGTTAGGAAAGAGAAGAGAGTCTCACATTTAGAAAACACCCTTATGTTTGCTTAAGGGGGAAGGAGATGTGGGGTGATGCATAAATCCAGAGGTTGATATCAGCACAGGTACCGTTCCAAAAACCAAGTATGGAATAGAGAAGACCTACACCTTCCTCAGTGAAAGGGACTCCAAACCCATATTTCCCGCAGAGGAATATATCTGACTAGTAAGAATCTTAAAACCTATGTATTGATATGTCTCCATAAGGGAATCAAGTGTGTGTAGACTGGCATAAAGATGGCAGCGAGAATCAGCTCAAACCCACTATAAAAAGGAATTTCAAAAACAAAACAAAAAAACAGCGAAATTCTTTACAATTCCTTCAGGGTCTCTGATGAAACTTGGAATGACCCTATCTAGAACGACAGCTGGAGGTGGCATAAGGCTGGACACATGGGACTGAGAGGATTGGTGAGATTCGTGAGCAAATGCAGACCCTTTAAAGCAATAATGCATGGCACACATTCCATGGGTCCCAACTCTCCAGGTTGTAAGGAATATTACTACAGCTATAACATGTATGCGAAACCTAGAGAATGGACACACTGTGAATACGAAAGGTTTCTATATCTCAACGAATAGTCCCTTTCCTGGTGCTCCAGTTTCACTTTCTAACTGCTTTACTATCAATCTCCCAACTTGGAGAGACAGCACCTTTAACCTCCTGGTTCGCACAGGTTGCCAATTTGGCAAAGGATGAAAGGGAAGAGGGAGAACCAAAGAGAGAGTAGCTGTTAGGCATTTGGACGGGCACATGTCACTCTTATTTCCCGGGAGGAAGAAGAATTAACCAAAGTCTCAGCCACACACCGGGAACCAGTATAGGTACTAAACCAAAATATGGGACTTGCGTTCAGCTCACAAAAAACGAGTTAAAAAATGGAGCTATAGGGCAGAGCAATTCACAAACAGGCAGAGTAATAAAGGAAAACTATCATCCAAAAATCTGTTGAGGGAAGGAAACAAGGCGGACTTGAAAGTGAGGCAGAATAGCAGGAAACAGATTTCAACAGTTACGTTGGAATCGCCTTTAAAGCACAGGAAGAGGGGCACAACTTCGACAACGATGCACTTGTCCAAAATGGGCGTATGCGTTTTCTCCTGAGTATATTCAGGAGAAAACGCATACGCCCAATTTGGCCAAGCAAGCAAGCGGACAATGTAAGTCTGCACTACAAAGAAGTATCACTTCCCACTGGTCCAAAGGGACATCCACAAAAAGGGTAAAAACCAGAAATTCAAGACAGGCCCTGGAGAACAGGGAGCCTTGTTATGCTGATGGGCAGGATGTAAATTGCCAACTGCCTCTCTGGAGGACTGCATTGTGTTCCCTAAAACAAGTAAACAACAGAGCTACAGAGCGAAGGGCACTTCCAGTCTAGGGAATATACCTTGGGAAAACTGAAAATCAATAAGACAGAGCCACCCCAAAATTTAGGAATGCACTGCTTACAAGAACCTCAACTTGGGTAAAACTTAATATCCCAGGAAATATAAAAATGGTTGAAAAAGTTGTGGTACTTACGTACGAGGGAATATCCCTCAGCCATGAAATCAATATCATATGACCAGTAGCAGCAAAATGAGTGGATTCAGGTACGATGATTCTAAGTGAAATAAGTCACACAGAAAAAGAAACTTATCATAAGATATCACTTATGAAGATCCTGTAAACATGGCTACACATGAACTGAGTTAGGAAAGAGGAGAGAGTCTCACATTTAGAAAACACTCTTATGCCTGCTTAAGGGGGCAGGAGAGGTGGGGTGATGCATAAAACCAGAGTTTGATATAAGCACAGGTACCGTTCCAAAAACCAAGTATGGAATAGACAAGACCTACACCTTCCTCAGTGAAAGGGACTGAAAACCCCATATTTCCCGCAGAGGAATATATCTGACTAGTAAGAATCTTAAAACCTATGTATTGATATGTCTCCGTAAGGGAATCAAGTGTGTGTAGACTGGCATAAAGATGGCAGTGAGAATCAGCTCAAACCCACTATAAAAAGGAATTTCAAAAACAAAACAAAAAAACCGCGGAATTCTTTACAATTCCTTCAGGCTCTCTAATGAAACTTGGAATGACCCTATCTAGAACGACAGCTGGAGGTGGCATAAGGCTGGACACATGGGACTGAGAGGATTGGTGAGATTCGTGAGCAAATGCAGACCCTTTAAAGCAATAATGCATAGCACCCATTCCATGGGTCCCAACTCTGCAGGTTGTAGGGAATATTACTACATCTGTAACATGTATGGGAAACCTAGAGAATGGACACACTGTGAATACAAAAGGTTTCTAAATCTCAACGAATAGTCCCTCTCCTGGTGCTCCAGTTTCACTTTCTAACTGGTTTACTATCAATCTCCCAACTTGGAGAGACAGCACCTTTAACCTCCTGGTACGCACAGGTTGCCAATTTGGCAAAGGATGAAAGGGAAGAGGGAGAACCAAAGAGAGAGTAGCTGTTAAGCATTTGGACGGGCACATGTCACTCTTATTTCCCGGGAGGAAGAAGAATTAATCAACGTCTCAGCCACCCACCGGGAACCAGTATAGGTCCTAAACCAAAATATGGGACTTGCATTCAGCTCACAAAAAACAAGTTAAAAAATGGAGCTATAGGGCAGAGCAATTCACAAACTGGCAGAGTAATAAAGGACAACTATCATCCAAAAATTTGTTGAGGGAAGGCAACGAGGCGGACTTGAAATTGAGGCAGAATAGCAGGAAACAGATTTCAACAGGTACGTTGGAATCGCCTTTAAAGCACAGGAAGAGGGGCACAACTTCGACAATGATGCACTTGTCCAAAAAGGGCGTATGCGTTTTCTCCTGAGTATATTCAGGAGAAAACACATACGCCCATTTTGGCCCAGCAAGCAAGCGGACAATGTAAGTCTGCACTACAAAGAACTATCACTTCCCACCGGTCCAAAGGGACATCCACAAAAAGGGTAAAAACCAGAAATTCAAGACAGGCCGTGGAGAACAGGGAGCCTTGTTATGCTGATGGCCGGGATGTAAATTGCCAACTGCCTCTCTGGAGGAGTGCATTGTGTTCCCTAAAACAAGTAAACAACAGAGCTACAGAGCCAAGGGCACTTCCAGTCTAGGGAATATACCTTGGGAAAATTGAAAAACAATAAGACAGAGCCACCCCAAAATTTAGGAATGCACTGCTTACAAGAACCTCAACTTGGGTACACCTTAATATCCCAGGAAATATAAAAATGGTTGAAAAAGTTGTGGTACTTATGTACGAGGGAATATCCCTCAGCCATGAAATCAATATCATATGACCAGTAGCAGCAAAATGAGTGGATTCAGGTACGATGATTCTAAGTGAAATAAGTCACACAGAAAAAGAATCTTATCATAAGATATGACTTATGAAGATCCTGTAAACATGGCTACACATGAGCTGAGTTAGGAAAGAGAAGAGAGTCTCACATTTAGAAAACACTCTTATGCCTGCTTAATGGGGAAGGAGAGGTGGGGTGATGCATAAAACCAGAGGTTGATATAAGCACAGGTACCGTTCGGAAAACCAACTATGGAATAGACAAGACCTACACCTTCCTCAGTGAAAGGGACTCAAAACCCCATATTTCCCGCAGAGGAATATATCTGACTAGTAAGAATCTTAAAACCTATGTATTGATATGTCTCCGTAAGGGAATCAAGTGTGTGTAGACTGTCATAAAGATGGCAGCGAGAATCAGCTCAAACCCACTATAAAAAGGAATTTGAAAAACAAAACAAAAAAACAGCGAAATTCTTTACAATTCTTTCAGGGTTTCTGATGAAACTTGGAATGACCCTATCTAGAACGACAGCTGGAGGTGGCATAAGGCTGGACACATGGGACTGAGAGGATTGGTGAGATTCGTGAGCAAATGCAGACCCTTTAAAGCAATAATGCATGGCACCCCTTCCATGGGTCCCAACTCTCCAGGTTGTAGGGAATATTACTACAGCTGTTACATGTATGGGAAACCTAGAGAATGGACACACTGTGAATACAAAAGGTTTCTAAATCTCAACGAATAGTCCCTCTCCTGGTGCTCCAGTTTCACTTTCTAACTGGTTTACTATCAATCTCCCAACTTGGAGAGACAGCACCTTTAACCTCCTGGTACGCACAGGTTGCCAATTTGGCAAAGGATGAAAGGGAAGAGGGAGAACCAAAGAGAGAGTAGCTGTTAGGCATTTGGACGGGCACATGTCACTCTTATTTCCCGGGAGGAAGAAGAATTAACCAACGTCTCAGCCAGCCACCGGGAACCAGTATAGGTCCTAAACCAAAATATGGGACTTGCCTTCAGCTCACAAAAAACAAGTTAAAAAATGGAGCTATAGGGCAGAGCAATTCACAAACTGGCAGAGTAATAAAGGACAACTATCATCCAAAAATCTGTTGAGGGAAGGCAACGAGGCGGACGTGAAAGTGAGGCAGAATAGCAGGAAACAGATTTCAACAGGTACGTTGGAATCGCCTTTAAAGCACAGGAAGAGGGGCACAATTTCGACAATGATGCACTTGTCCAAGAAGGGCGTATGCGTTTTCTCCTGAGTATATTCAGGAGAAAACACATACGCCCATTTTGGCCCAGCAAGCAAGCGGACAATGTAAGTCTGCACTACAAAGAAGTATCACTTCCCACCGGTCCAAAGGGACATCCACAAAAAGGGTAAAAACCAGAAATTCAAGACAGGCCGTGGAGAACAGGGAGCCTTGTTATACTGATGGCTGGGATGTAAATTGCCAACTGCCTCTCTTGAGGAGTGCATTGTGTTCCCTAAAACAAGTAAACAACAGAGCTACAGAGCCAAGGGCACTTCCAGTCTAGGGAATATACCTTGGGAAAATTGAAAATCAATAAGACAGAGCCACCCCAAAATTTAGGAATGCACTGCTTACAAGAACCTCAACTTGGGTACAACTTAATATCCCAGGAAATATAAAAATGGTTGAAAAAGTTGTGGTACTTATGTACGAGGGAATATCCCTCAGCCATGAAATCAATATCATATGACCAGTAGCAGCAAAATGAGTGGATTCAGGTACGATGATTCTAAGTGAAATAAGTCACACAGAAAAAGAATCTTATCATAAGATATGACTTAAGAAGATCCTGTAAACATGGCTACACATGAGCTGAGTTAGGAAAGAGAAGAGAGTCTCACATTTAGAAAACACTCTTATGCCTGCTTAAGGGGGAAGGAGAGGTGGGGTGATGCATAAAACCAGAGGTTGATATAAGCACAGGTACCGTTCGGAAAACCAACTATGGAATAGACAAGACCTACACCTTCCTCAGTGAAAGGGACTCAAAACCCCATATTTCCCGCAGAGGAATATATCTGACTAGTAAGAATCTTAAAACCTATGTATTGATATGTATCCGTAAGGGAATCAAGTGTGTGTAGACTGTCATAAAGATGGCAGCGAGAATCAGCTCAAACCCACTATAAAAAGGAATTTGAAAAACAAAACAAAAAAAACAGCGAAATTCTTTACAATTCCTTCATGGTCTCTGATGAAACTTGGAATGACCCTATCTAGAACGACAGCTGGAGGTGGCATAAGGCTGGACACATGGGACTGAGAGGATTGGTGAGATTCGTGAGCAAATGCAGACCCTTTAAAGCAATAATGCATGGCACACATTCCATGGGTCCCAACTCTCCAGGTTGTAAGGAATATTACTACAGCTATAACATGTATGCGAAACCTAGAGAATGGACACACTGTGAATACGAAAGGTTTCTAAATCTCAACGAATAGTCCCTTTCCTGGTGCTCCAGTTTCACTTTCTAACTGCTTTACTATCAATCTCCCAACTTGGAGAGACAGCACCTTTAACCTCCTGTTTCGCACAGGTTGCCAATTTGGCAAAGGATGAAAGGGAAGAGGGAGAACCAAAGAGAGAGTAGCTGTTAGGCATTTGGAAGGGCATATGTCACTCTTATTTCCCGGGAGGAAGAAGAATTAACCAAAGTCTCAGCCACCCACCGGGAACCAGTATAGGTCCTAAACCAAAATATGGGACTTGCGTTCAGCTCACAAAAAAACGCGTTAAAAATGGAGCTATAGGGCAGAGCAATTCACAAACTGGCAGAGTAATAAAGGACAACTATCATCCAAAAATCTGTTGAGGGAAGGCAACGAGGCAGACTTGAAAATGAGGCAGAATAGCAGGAAACAGATTTCAAGAGGTATGTTGGAATCGCCTTTAAAGCACAGGAAGAGGGGCACAACTTTGACAGTGATGCACTTGTCGAAAAAGGGCGTATGCGTTTTCTCCTGAGTATATTCAGGAGAAAACGCATACGCCCATTTTGGCCAAGCAAGCAAGCAGACAATGTAAGTCTGCACTACAAAGACGTATCACTTCCCACCGGTCCAAAGGGACATCCACAATATGGGTAAAAACCAGAAATTCAAGACAGGCCCTGGAGAACAGGGAGCCTTGTTATGCTGATGGGCAGGATGTAAATTGCCAACTGCCTCTCTGGAGGAGTGCATTGTGTTCCCTAAAACAAGTAAACAACAGAGCTACAGAGCCAAGGGCACTTCCAGTCTAGGGAATATACCATGGGAAAACTGAAAATCAATAAGACAGAGCCACCCCAATATTTAGGGCTGCACTGCTAACAAGAACCTCAACTTGGGTGCCACTTAAGTATCCCAGGAAAGATAAAAATGGTTCAAAAAATTGTGGTACTTACGTACGATGGAATATGCCTCAGCCATGAAAACAATGTCATAAGACCAGTAGCAGCAAAATGAGTGGATTCAGGTTCGATGATTCTAAGTGAAATATGTCACACAGAAAAAGAAACTTATCATAAGATATCACTTATGAAGATCCTGTAAACATGGCTACACATGAACTGAGTTAGGAAAGAGAAGAGAGTCTCACATTTAGAAAACACCCTTATGTTTGCTTAAGGGGGAAGGAGATGTGGGGTGATGCATAAATCCAGAGGTTGATATCAGCACAGGTACCGTTCCGAAAACCAAGTATGGAATAGAGAAGACCTACACCTTCCTCAGTGAAAGGGACTCCAAACCCATATTTCCTGCAGAGGAATATATCTGACTAGTAAGAATCTTAAAACCTATGTATTGATATGTCTCCGTAAGGGAATCAAGTGTGTGTAGACTGGCATAAAGATGGCAGCGAGAATCAGCTCAAACCCACTATAAAAAGGAATTTGAAAAACAAAACAAAAAAAACAGCGAAATTCTTTACAATTCCTTCATGGTCTCTGATGAAACTTGGAATGACCCTATCTAGAACGACAGCTGGAGGTGGCATAAGGCTGGACACATGGGACTGAGAGGATTGGTGAGATTCGTGAGCAAATGCAGACCCTTTAAAGCAATAATGCATGGCACACATTCCATGGGTCCCAACTCTCCAGGTTGTAAGGAATATTACTACAGCTATAACATGTATGCGAAACCTAGAGAATGGACACACTGTGAATACGAAAGGTTTCTAAATCTCAACGAATAGTCCCTTTCCTGGTGCTCCAGTTTCACTTTCTAACTGCTTTACTATCAATCTCCCAACTTGGAGAGACAGCACCTTTAACCTCCTGTTTCGCACAGGTTGCCAATTTGGCAAAGGATGAAAGGGAAGAGGGAGAACCAAAGAGAGAGTAGCTGTTAGGCATTTGGAAGGGCATATGTCACTCTTATTTCCCGGGAGGAAGAAGAATTAACCAAAGTCTCAGCCACCCACCGGGAACCAGTATAGGTCCAAAACCAAAATATGGGACTTGCGTTCAGCTCACAAAAAAATGCGTTAAAAATGGAGCTATAGGGCAGAGCAATTCACAAACTGGCAGAGTAATAAAGGACAACTATCATCCAAAAATCTGTTGAGGGAAGGCAACGAGGCAGACTTGAAAATGAGGCAGAATAGCAGGAAACAGATTTCAAGAGGTATGTTGGAATCGCCTTTAAAGCACAGGAAGAGGGGCACAACTTTGACAGTGATGCACTTGTCGAAAAAGGGCGTATGCGTTTTCTCCTGAGTATATTCAGGAGAAAACGCATACGCCCATTTTGGCCAAGCAAGCAAGCAGACAATGTAAGTCTGCACTACAAAGACGTATCACTTCCCACCGGTCCAAAGGGACATCCACAATATGGGTAAAAACCAGAAATTCAAGACAGGCCCTGGAGAACAGGGAGCCTTGTTATGCTGATGGGCAGGATGTAAATTGCCAACTGCCTCTCTGGAGGAGTGCATTGTGTTCCCTAAAACAAGTAAACAACAGAGCTACAGAGCCAAGGGCACTTCCAGTCTAGGGAATATACCATGGGAAAACTGAAAATCAATAAGACAGAGCCACCCCAATATTTAGGGCTGCACTGCTAACAAGAACCTCAACTTGGGTGCCACTTAAGTATCCCAGGAAAGATAAAAATGGTTCAAAAAATTGTGGTACTTACGTATGATGGAATATGCCTCAGCCATGAAAACAATGTCATAAGACCAGTAGCAGCAAAATGAGTGGATTCAGGTTCGATGATTCTAAGTGAAATATGTCACACAGAAAAAGAAACTTATCATAAGATATCACTTATGAAGATCCTGTAAACATGGCTACACATGAACTGAGTTAGGAAAGAGAAGAGAGTCTCACATTTAGAAAACACCCTTATGTTTGCTTAAGGGGGAAGGAGATGTGGGGTGATGCATAAATCCAGAGGTTGATATCAGCACAGGTACCGTTCCAAAAACCAAGTATGGAATAGAGAAGACCTACACCTTCCTCAGTGAAAGGGACTCCAAACCCATATTTCCCGCAGAGGAATATATCTGACTAGTAAGAATCTTAAAACCTATGTATTGATATGTCTCCATAAGGGAATCAAGTGTGTGTAGACTGGCATAAAGATGGCAGCGAGAATCAGCTCAAACCCACTATAAAAAGGAATTTCAAAAACAAAACAAAAAAACAGCGAAATTCTTTACAATTCCTTCAGGGTCTCTGATGAAACTTGGAATGACCCTATCTAGAACGACAGCTGGAGGTGGCATAAGGCTGGACACATGGGACTGAGAGGATTGGTGAGATTCGTGAGCAAATGCAGACCCTTTAAAGCAATAATGCATGGCACACATTCCATGGGTCCCAACTCTCCAGGTTGTAAGGAATATTACTACAGCTATAACATGTATGCGAAACCTAGAGAATGGACACACTGTGAATACGAAAGGTTTCTATATCTCAACGAATAGTCCCTTTCCTGGTGCTCCAGTTTCACTTTCTAACTGCTTTACTATCAATCTCCCAACTTGGAGAGACAGCACCTTTAACCTCCTGGTTCGCACAGGTTGCCAATTTGGCAAAGGATGAAAGGGAAGAGGGAGAACCAAAGAGAGAGTAGCTGTTAGGCATTTGGACGGGCACATGTCACTCTTATTTCCCGGGAGGAAGAAGAATTAACCAAAGTCTCAGCCACACACCGGGAACCAGTATAGGTACTAAACCAAAATATGGGACTTGCGTTCAGCTCACAAAAAACGAGTTAAAAAATGGAGCTATAGGGCAGAGCAATTCACAAACAGGCAGAGTAATAAAGGAAAACTATCATCCAAAAATCTGTTGAGGGAAGGAAACAAGGCGGACTTGAAAGTGAGGCAGAATAGCAGGAAACAGATTTCAACAGTTACGTTGGAATCGCCTTTAAAGCACAGGAAGAGGGGCACAACTTCGACAACGATGCACTTGTCCAAAATGGGCGTATGCGTTTTCTCCTGAGTATATTCAGGAGAAAACGCATACGCCCAATTTGGCCAAGCAAGCAAGCGGACAATGTAAGTCTGCACTACAAAGAAGTATCACTTCCCACTGGTCCAAAGGGACATCCACAAAAAGGGTAAAAACCAGAAATTCAAGACAGGCCCTGGAGAACAGGGAGCCTTGTTATGCTGATGGGCAGGATGTAAATTGCCAACTGCCTCTCTGGAGGACTGCATTGTGTTCCCTAAAACAAGTAAACAACAGAGCTACAGAGCGAAGGGCACTTCCAGTCTAGGGAATATACCTTGGGAAAACTGAAAATCAATAAGACAGAGCCACCCCAAAATTTAGGAATGCACTGCTTACAAGAACCTCAACTTGGGTAAAACTTAATATCCCAGGAAATATAAAAATGGTTGAAAAAGTTGTGGTACTTACGTACGAGGGAATATCCCTCAGCCATGAAATCAATATCATATGACCAGTAGCAGCAAAATGAGTGGATTCAGGTACGATGATTCTAAGTGAAATAAGTCACACAGAAAAAGAAACTTATCATAAGATATCACTTATGAAGATCCTGTAAACATGGCTACACATGAACTGAGTTAGGAAAGAGGAGAGAGTCTCACATTTAGAAAACACTCTTATGCCTGCTTAAGGGGGCAGGAGAGGTGGGGTGATGCATAAAACCAGAGTTTGATATAAGCACAGGTACCGTTCCAAAAACCAAGTATGGAATAGACAAGACCTACACCTTCCTCAGTGAAAGGGACTGAAAACCCCATATTTCCCGCAGAGGAATATATCTGACTAGTAAGAATCTTAAAACCTATGTATTGATATGTCTCCGTAAGGGAATCAAGTGTGTGTAGACTGGCATAAAGATGGCAGTGAGAATCAGCTCAAACCCACTATAAAAAGGAATTTCAAAAACAAAACAAAAAAACCGCGGAATTCTTTACAATTCCTTCAGGCTCTCTAATGAAACTTGGAATGACCCTATCTAGAACGACAGCTGGAGGTGGCATAAGGCTGGACACATGGGACTGAGAGGATTGGTGAGATTCGTGAGCAAATGCAGACCCTTTAAAGCAATAATGCATAGCACCCATTCCATGGGTCCCAACTCTGCAGGTTGTAGGGAATATTACTACAGCTGTAACATGTATGGGAAACCTAGAGAATGGACACACTGTGAATACAAAAGGTTTCTAAATCTCAACGAATAGTCCCTCTCCTGGTGCTCCAGTTTCACTTTCTAACTGGTTTACTATCAATCTCCCAACTTGGAGAGACAGCACCTTTAACCTCCTGGTACGCACAGGTTGCCAATTTGGCAAAGGATGAAAGGGAAGAGGGAGAACCAAAGAGAGAGTAGCTGTTAAGCATTTGGACGGGCACATGTCACTCTTATTTCCCGGGAGGAAGAAGAATTAATCAACGTCTCAGCCACCCACCGGGAACCAGTATAGGTCCTAAACCAAAATATGGGACTTGCATTCAGCGCACAAAAAACAAGTTAAAAAATGGAGCTATAGGGCAGAGCAATTCACAAACTGGCAGAGTAATAAAGGACAACTATCATCCAAAAATTTGTTGAGGGAAGGCAACGAGGCGGACTTGAAATTGAGGCAGAATAGCAGGAAACAGATTTCAACAGGTACGTTGGAATCGCCTTTAAAGCACAGGAAGAGGGGCACAACTTCGACAATGATGCACTTGTCCAAAAAGGGCGTATGCGTTTTCTCCTGAGTATATTCAGGAGAAAACACATACGCCCATTTTGGCCCAGCAAGCAAGCGGACAATGTAAGTCTGCACTACAAAGAACTATCACTTCCCACCGGTCCAAAGGGACATCCACAAAAAGGGTAAAAACCAGAAATTCAAGACAGGCCGTGGAGAACAGGGAGCCTTGTTATGCTGATGGCCGGGATGTAAATTGCCAACTGCCTCTCTGGAGGAGTGCATTGTGTTCCCTAAAACAAGTAAACAACAGAGCTACAGAGCCAAGGGCACTTCCAGTCTAGGGAATATACCTTGGGAAAATTGAAAAACAATAAGACAGAGCCACCCCAAAATTTAGGAATGCACTGCTTACAAGAACCTCAACTTGGGTACACCTTAATATCCCAGGAAATATAAAAATGGTTGAAAAAGTTGTGGTACTTATGTACGAGGGAATATCCCTCAGCCATGAAATCAATATCATATGACCAGTAGCAGCAAAATGAGTGGATTCAGGTACGATGATTCTAAGTGAAATAAGTCACACAGAAAAAGAATCTTATCATAAGATATGACTTATGAAGATCCTGTAAACATGGCTACACATGAGCTGAGTTAGGAAAGAGAAGAGAGTCTCACATTTAGAAAACACTCTTATGCCTGCTTAATGGGGAAGGAGAGGTGGGGTGATGCATAAAACCAGAGGTTGATATAAGCACAGGTACCGTTCGGAAAACCAACTATGGAATAGACAAGACCTACACCTTCCTCAGTGAAAGGGACTCAAAACCCCATATTTCCCGCAGAGGAATATATCTGACTAGTAAGAATCTTAAAACCTATGTATTGATATGTCTCCGTAAGGGAATCAAGTGTGTGTAGACTGTCATAAAGATGGCAGCGAGAATCAGCTCAAACCCACTATAAAAAGGAATTTGAAAAACAAAACAAAAAAACAGCGAAATTCTTTACAATTCTTTCAGGGTTTCTGATGAAACTTGGAATGACCCTATCTAGAACGACAGCTGGAGGTGGCATAAGGCTGGACACATGGGACTGAGAGGATTGGTGAGATTCGTGAGCAAATGCAGACCCTTTAAAGCAATAATGCATGGCACCCCTTCCATGGGTCCCAACTCTCCAGGTTGTAGGGAATATTACTACAGCTGTTACATGTATGGGAAACCTAGAGAATGGACACACTGTGAATACAAAAGGTTTCTAAATCTCAACGAATAGTCCCTCTCCTGGTGCTCCAGTTTCACTTTCTAACTGGTTTACTATCAATCTCCCAACTTGGAGAGACAGCACCTTTAACCTCCTGGTACGCACAGGTTGCCAATTTGGCAAAGGATGAAAGGGAAGAGGGAGAACCAAAGAGAGAGTAGCTGTTAGGCATTTGGACGGGCACATGTCACTCTTATTTCCCGGGAGGAAGAAGAATTAACCAACGTCTCAGCCAGCCACCGGGAACCAGTATAGGTCCTAAACCAAAATATGGGACTTGCCTTCAGCTCACAAAAAACAAGTTAAAAAATGGAGCTATAGGGCAGAGCAATTCACAAACTGGCAGAGTAATAAAGGACAACTATCATCCAAAAATCTGTTGAGGGAAGGCAACGAGGCGGACGTGAAAGTGAGGCAGAATAGCAGGAAACAGATTTCAACAGGTACGTTGGAATCGCCTTTAAAGCACAGGAAGAGGGGCACAATTTCGACAATGATGCACTTGTCCAAGAAGGGCGTATGCGTTTTCTCCTGAGTATATTCAGGAGAAAACACATACGCCCATTTTGGCCCAGCAAGCAAGCGGACAATGTAAGTCTGCACTACAAAGAAGTATCACTTCCCACCGGTCCAAAGGGACATCCACAAAAAGGGTAAAAACCAGAAATTCAAGACAGGCCGTGGAGAACAGGGAGCCTTGTTATACTGATGGCTGGGATGTAAATTGCCAACTGCCTCTCTTGAGGAGTGCATTGTGTTCCCTAAAACAAGTAAACAACAGAGCTACAGAGCCAAGGGCACTTCCAGTCTAGGGAATATACCTTGGGAAAATTGAAAATCAATAAGACAGAGCCACCCCAAAATTTAGGAATGCACTGCTTACAAGAACCTCAACTTGGGTACAACTTAATATCCCAGGAAATATAAAAATGGTTGAAAAAGTTGTGGTACTTATGTACGAGGGAATATCCCTCAGCCATGAAATCAATATCATATGACCAGTAGCAGCAAAATGAGTGGATTCAGGTACGATGATTCTAAGTGAAATAAGTCACACAGAAAAAGAATCTTATCATAAGATATGACTTAAGAAGATCCTGTAAACATGGCTACACATGAGCTGAGTTAGGAAAGAGAAGAGAGTCTCACATTTAGAAAACACTCTTATGCCTGCTTAAGGGGGAAGGAGAGGTGGGGTGATGCATAAAACCAGAGGTTGATATAAGCACAGGTACCGTTCGGAAAACCAACTATGGAATAGACAAGACCTACACCTTCCTCAGTGAAAGGGACTCAAAACCCCATATTTCCCGCAGAGGAATATATCTGACTAGTAAGAATCTTAAAACCTATGTATTGATATGTATCCGTAAGGGAATCAAGTGTGTGTAGACTGTCATAAAGATGGCAGCGAGAATCAGCTCAAACCCACTATAAAAAGGAATTTGAAAAACAAAACAAAAAAAACAGCGAAATTCTTTACAATTCCTTCATGGTCTCTGATGAAACTTGGAATGACCCTATCTAGAACGACAGCTGGAGGTGGCATAAGGCTGGACACATGGGACTGAGAGGATTGGTGAGATTCGTGAGCAAATGCAGACCCTTTAAAGCAATAAAGCATGGCACACATTCCATGGGTCCCAACTCTCCAGGTTGTAAGGAATATTACTACAGCTATAACATGTATGCGAAACCTAGAGAATGGACACACTGTGAATACGAAAGGTTTCTAAATCTCAACGAATAGTCCCTTTCCTGGTGCTCCAGTTTCACTTTCTAACTGCTTTACTATCAATCTCCCAACTTGGAGAGACAGCACCTTTAACCTCCTGTTTCGCACAGGTTGCCAATTTGGCAAAGGATGAAAGGGAAGAGGGAGAACCAAAGAGAGAGTAGCTGTTAGGCATTTGGAAGGGCATATGTCACTCTTATTTCCCGGGAGGAAGAAGAATTAACCAAAGTCTCAGCCACCCACCGGGAACCAGTATAGGTCCTAAACCAAAATATGGGACTTGCGTTCAGCTCACAAAAAAACGCGTTAAAAATGGAGCTATAGGGCAGAGCAATTCACAAACTGGCAGAGTAATAAAGGACAACTATCATCCAAAAATCTGTTGAGGGAAGGCAACGAGGCAGACTTGAAAATGAGGCAGAATAGCAGGAAACAGATTTCAAGAGGTATGTTGGAATCGCCTTTAAAGCACAGGAAGAGGGGCACAACTTTGACAGTGATGCACTTGTCGAAAAAGGGCGTATGCGTTTTCTCCTGAGTATATTCAGGAGAAAACGCATACGCCCATTTTGGCCAAGCAAGCAAGCAGACAATGTAAGTCTGCACTACAAAGACGTATCACTTCCCACCGGTCCAAAGGGACATCCACAATATGGGTAAAAACCAGAAATTCAAGACAGGCCCTGGAGAACAGGGAGCCTTGTTATGCTGATGGGCAGGATGTAAATTGCCAACTGCCTCTCTGGAGGAGTGCATTGTGTTCCCTAAAACAAGTAAACAACAGAGCTACAGAGCCAAGGGCACTTCCAGTCTAGGGAATATACCATGGGAAAACTGAAAATCAATAAGACAGAGCCACCCCAATATTTAGGGCTGCACTGCTAACAAGAACCTCAACTTGGGTGCCACTTAAGTATCCCAGGAAAGATAAAAATGGTTCAAAAAATTGTGGTACTTACGTATGATGGAATATGCCTCAGCCATGAAAACAATGTCATAAGACCAGTAGCAGCAAAATGAGTGGATTCAGGTTCGATGATTCTAAGTGAAATATGTCACACAGAAAAAGAAACTTATCATAAGATATCACTTATGAAGATCCTGTAAACATGGCTACACATGAACTGAGTTAGGAAAGAGAAGAGAGTCTCACATTTAGAAAACACCCTTATGTTTGCTTAAGGGGGAAGGAGATGTGGGGTGATGCATAAATCCAGAGGTTGATATCAGCACAGGTACCGTTCCAAAAACCAAGTATGGAATAGAGAAGACCTACACCTTCCTCAGTGAAAGGGACTCCAAACCCATATTTCCCGCAGAGGAATATATCTGACTAGTAAGAATCTTAAAACCTATGTATTGATATGTCTCCATAAGGGAATCAAGTGTGTGTAGACTGGCATAAAGATGGCAGCGAGAATCAGCTCAAACCCACTATAAAAAGGAATTTCAAAAACAAAACAAAAAAACAGCGAAATTCTTTACAATTCCTTCAGGGTCTCTGATGAAACTTGGAATGACCCTATCTAGAACGACAGCTGGAGGTGGCATAAGGCTGGACACATGGGACTGAGAGGATTGGTGAGATTCGTGAGCAAATGCAGACCCTTTAAAGCAATAATGCATGGCACACATTCCATGGGTCCCAACTCTCCAGGTTGTAAGGAATATTACTACAGCTATAACATGTATGCGAAACCTAGAGAATGGACACACTGTGAATACGAAAGGTTTCTAAATCTCAACGAATAGTCCCTTTCCTGGTGCTCCAGTTTCACTTTCTAACTGCTTTACTATCAATCTCCCAACTTGGAGAGACAGCACCTTTAACCTCCTGGTTCGCACAGGTTGCCAATTTGGCAAAGGATGAAAGGGAAGAGGGAGAACCAAAGAGAGAGTAGCTGTTAGGCATTTGGACGGGCACATGTCACTCTTATTTCCCGGGAGGAAGAAGAATTAACCAAAGTCTCAGCCACACACCGGGAACCAGTATAGGTACTAAACCAAAATATGGGACTTGCGTTCAGCTCACAAAAAACGAGTTAAAAAATGGAGCTATAGGGCAGAGCAATTCACAAACAGGCAGAGTAATAAAGGAAAACTATCATCCAAAAATCTGTTGAGGGAAGGAAACAAGGCGGACTTGAAAGTGAGGCAGAATAGCAGGAAACAGATTTCAACAGTTACGTTGGAATCGCCTTTAAAGCACAGGAAGAGGGGCACAACTTCGACAACGATGCACTTGTCCAAAATGGGCGTATGCGTTTTCTCCTGAGTATATTCAGGAGAAAACGCATACGCCCAATTTGGCCAAGCAAGCAAGCGGACAATGTAAGTCTGCACTACAAAGAAGTATCACTTCCCACTGGTCCAAAGGGACATCCACAAAAAGGGTAAAAACCAGAAATTCAAGACAGGCCCTGGAGAACAGGGAGCCTTGTTATGCTGATGGGCAGGATGTAAATTGCCAACTGCCTCTCTGGAGGACTGCATTGTGTTCCCTAAAACAAGTAAACAACAGAGCTACAGAGCGAAGGGCACTTCCAGTCTAGGGAATATACCTTGGGAAAACTGAAAATCAATAAGACAGAGCCACCCCAAAATTTAGGAATGCACTGCTTACAAGAACCTCAACTTGGGTAAAACTTAATATCCCAGGAAATATAAAAATGGTTGAAAAAGTTGTGGTACTTACGTACGAGGGAATATCCCTCAGCCATGAAATCAATATCATATGACCAGTAGCAGCAAAATGAGTGGATTCAGGTACGATGATTCTAAGTGAAATAAGTCACACAGAAAAAGAAACTTATCATAAGATATCACTTATGAAGATCCTGTAAACATGGCTACACATGAACTGAGTTAGGAAAGAGGAGAGAGTCTCACATTTAGAAAACACTCTTATGCCTGCTTAAGGGGGCAGGAGAGGTGGGGTGATGCATAAAACCAGAGTTTGATATAAGCACAGGTACCGTTCCAAAAACCAAGTATGGAATAGACAAGACCTACACCTTCCTCAGTGAAAGGGACTGAAAACCCCATATTTCCCGCAGAGGAATATATCTGACTAGTAAGAATCTTAAAACCTATGTATTGATATGTCTCCGTAAGGGAATCAAGTGTGTGTAGACTGGCATAAAGATGGCAGTGAGAATCAGCTCAAACCCACTATAAAAAGGAATTTCAAAAACAAAACAAAAAAACCGCGGAATTCTTTACAATTCCTTCAGGCTCTCTAATGAAACTTGGAATGACCCTATCTAGAACGACAGCTGGAGGTGGCATAAGGCTGGACACATGGGACTGAGAGGATTGGTGAGATTCGTGAGCAAATGCAGACCCTTTAAAGCAATAATGCATAGCACCCATTCCATGGGTCCCAACTCTGCAGGTTGTAGGGAATATTACTACAGCTGTAACATGTATGGGAAACATAGAGAATGGACACACTGTGAATACAAAAGGTTTCTAAATTTCAACGAATAGTCCCTCTCCTGGTGCTCCAGTTTCACTTTCTAACTGGTTTACTATCAATCTCCCAACTTGGAGAGACAGCACCTTTAACCTCCTGGTACGCACAGGTTGCCAATTTGGCAAAGGATGAAAGGGAAGAGGGAGAACCAAAGAGAGAGTAGCTGTTAAGCATTTGGACGGGCACATGTCACTCTTATTTCCCGGGAGGAAGAAGAATTAATCAACGACTCAGCCACCCACCGGGAACCAGTATAGGTCCTAAACCAAAATATGGGACTTGCGTTCAGCTCACAAAAAACAAGTTAAAAAATGGAGCTATAGGGCAGAGCAATTCACAAACTGGCAGAGTAATAAAGGACAACTATCATCCAAAAATTTGTTGAGGGAAGGCAACGAGGCGGACTTGAAATTGAGGCAGAATAGCAGGAAACAGATTTCAACAGGTACGTTGGAATCGCCTTTAAAGCACAGGAAGAGGGGCACAACTTCGACAATGATGCACTTGTCCAAAAAGGGCGTATGCGTTTTCTCCTGAGTATATTCAGGAGAAAACACATACGCCCATTTTGGCCCAGCAAGCAAGCGGACAATGTAAGTCTGCACTACAAAGAACTATCACTTCCCACCGGTCCAAAGGGACATCCACAAAAAGGGTAAAAACCAGAAATTCAAGACAGGCCGTGGAGAACAGGGAGCCTTGTTATGCTGATGGCCGGGATGTAAATTGCCAACTGCCTCTCTGGAGGAGTGCACTGTGTTCCCTAAAACAAGTAAACAACAGAGCTACAGAGCCAAGGGCACTTCCAGTCTAGGGAATATACCTTGGGAAAATTGAAAAACAATAAGACAGAGCCACCCCAAAATTTAGGAATGCACTGCTTACAAGAACCTCAACTTGGGTACACCTTAATATCCCAGGAAATATAAAAATGGTTGAAAAAGTTGTGGTACTTATGTACGAGGGAATATCCCTCAGCCATGAAATCAATATCATATGACCAGTAGCAGCAAAATGAGTGGATTCAGGTACGATGATTCTAAGTGAAATAAGTCACACAGAAAAAGAATCTTATCATAAGATATGACTTATGAAGATCCTGTAAACATGGCTACACATGAGCTGAGTTAGGAAAGAGAAGAGAGTCTCACATTTAGAAAACACTCTTATGCCTGCTTAAGGGGGAAGGAGAGGTGGGGTGATGCATAAAACCAGAGGTTGATATAAGCACAGGTACCGTTCGGAAAACCAACTATGGAATAGACAAGACCTACACCTTCCTCAGTGAAAGGGACTCAAAACCCCATATTTCCCGCAGAGGAATATATCTGACTAGTAAGAATCTTAAAACCTATGTATTGATATGTCTCCGTAAGGGAATCAAGTGTGTGTAGACTGTCATAAAGATGGCAGCGAGAATCAGCTCAAACCCACTATAAAAAGGAATTTGAAAAACAAAACAAAAAAACAGCGAAATTCTTTACAATTCTTTCAGGGTTTCTGATGAAACTTGGAATGACCCTATCTAGAACGACAGCTGGAGGTGGCATAAGGCTGGACACATGGGACTGAGAGGATTGGTGAGATTCGTGAGCAAATGCAGACCCTTTAAAGCAATAATGCATGGCACCCCTTCCATGGGTCCCAACTCTCCAGGTTGTAGGGAATATTACTACAGCTGTTACATGTATGGGAAACCTAGAGAATGGACACACTGTGAATACAAAAGGTTTCTAAATCTCAACGAATAGTCCCTCTCCTGGTGCTCCAGTTTCACTTTCTAACTGGTTTACTATCAATCTCCCAACTTGGAGAGACAGCACCTTTAACCTCCTGGTACGCACAGGTTGCCAATTTGGCAAAGGATGAAAGGGAAGAGGGAGAACCAAAGAGAGAGTAGCTGTTAGGCATTTGGACGGGCACATGTCACTCTTATTTCCCGGGAGGAAGAATAATTAACCAACGTCTCAGCCAGCCACCGGGAACCAGTATAGGTCCTAAACCAAAATATGGGACTTGCCTTCAGCTCACAAAAAACAAGTTAAAAAATGGAGCTATAGGGCAGAGCAATTCACAAACTGGCAGAGTAATAAAGGACAACTATCATCCAAAAATCTGTTGAGGGAAGGCAACGAGGCAGACTTGAAAATGAGGCAGAATAGCAGGAAACAGATTTCAAGAGGTATGTTGGAATCGCCTTTAAAGCACAGGAAGAGGGGCACAACTTCGACAATGATGCACTTGTCCAAAAAGGGCGTATGCGTTTTCTCCTGATTATATTCAGGAGAAAACGCATACGCCCATTTTGGCCAAGCAAGCAAGCAGACAATGTAAGTCTGCACTACAAAGAAGTATCACTTCCCACCGGTCCAAAGGGACATCCACAATAAGGGTAAAAACCAGAAATTCAAGACAGGCCCTGGAGAACAGGGAGCCTTGTTATGCTGATGGGCAGGATGTAAATTGCCAACTGCCTCTCTGGAGGAGTGCATTGTGTTCCCTAAAACAAGTAAACAACAGAGCTACAGAGCCAAGGGCACTTCCAGTCTAGGGAATATACCATGGGAAAACTGAAAATCAATAAGACAGAGCCACCCCAAAATTTAGGGCTGCACTGCTTACAAGAACCTCAACTTGGGTGCAACTTAAGTATCCCAGGAAAGATAAAAATGGTTCAAAAAATTGTGGTACTTACGTATGATGGAATATGCCTCAGCCATGAAAACAATGTCATAAGACCAGCAGCAGCAAAATGAGTGGATTCAGGTTCGATGATTCTAAGTGAAATATGTCACACAGAAAAAGAAACTTATCATAAGATATCACTTATGAAGATCCTGTAAACATGGCTACACATGAACTGAGTTAGGAAAGAGAAGAAAGTCTCACATTTAGAAAACACCCTTATGTTTGCTTAAGGGGGAAGGAGATGTGGGGTGATGCATAAATCCAGAGGTTGATATAAGCACAGGTACCGTTCCAAAAACCAAGTATGGAATAGACAAGACCTACACCTTCCTCAGTGAAAGGGACTCAAAACCCATATTTCCCGCAGAGGAATATATCTGACTAGTAAGAATCTTAAAACCTATGTATTGATATGTCTCCGTAAGGGAATCAAGTGTGTGTAGACTGGCATAAAGGTGGCAGCGAGAATCAGCTCAAACCCACTATAAAAATGAATTTCAAAAACAAAAGAAAAAAACAGCGAAATTCTTTACAATTCCTTCAGGGTCTCTGATAAAACTTGGAGTGACCCTATCTAGAACGACAGCTGGAGGTGCCTTAAGGCTGGACACATGGAACAGAGAGGATTGATGAGATTCGTGAGCAAATGCAGACCCTTTAAAACAATAATGCATGGCACCCATTCCATGGGTCCCAACTCTCCAGGTTGTAGGGAATATTACTACAACTATAACATGTATGGGAAACCTAGTGAATGGACACACTATGAATACGAAAGGTTTCTAAATCTCAACGAATAGTCCCTCTCCTAGTGCTCCAGTTTCACTTTCTAACTGCTTTACTATCAATCTCCCAACTTGGAGAGACAGCACCTTTAACCTCCTGGTTCGCACAGGTTGCCAATTTGGCAAAGGATGAAAGGGAAGAGGGAGAACCAAAGAGAGAGTAGCTGTTAGGCATTTGGACGGGCACAAGTCACTCTTATTTCCCCGGAGGAAGAAGAATTAACCAAATTCTCAGCCACCCACCGAGAACCAGTATAGGTCCTAAACCAAAATATGGGACTTGCGTTCAGCTCACAAAAAACGCCTTAAAAATGGAGCTATAGGGCAGAGCAATTCACAAACTGGCAGAGTAATAAAGGACAACTATCTTCCAAAAATCTGTTGAGGGAAGGCAACGAGGCAGACTTGAAAATGAGGCAGAATAGCAGGAAACAGATTTCAAGAGGTATGTTGGAATCGCCTTTAAAGCACAGGAAGAGGGGCACAACTTCGACAATGATGCACTTGTCCAAAAAGGGCGTATGCGTTTTCTCCTGAGTATATTCAGGAGAAAACGCATACGCCCATTTTGGCCAAGCAAGCAAGCAGACAATGTAAGTCTGCACTACAAAGACGTATCACTTCCCACTGGTCCAAAGGGACATCCACAATATGGGTAAAAACCAGAAATTCAAGACAGGCCCTGGAGAACAGGGAGCCTTGTTATGCTGATGGGCAGGATGTAAATTGCCAACTGCCTCTCTGGAGGAGTGCATTGTGTTCCCTAAAACAAGTAAACAACAGAGCTACAGAGCCAAGGGCACTTCCAGTCTAGGGAATATACCTTGGGAAAACTGAAAATCAATAAGACAGAGCCACCCCAAAATTTAGGGCTGCACTGCTTACAAGAACCTCAACTTGGGTGCCACTTATGTATCCCAGGAAAGATAAAAATGGTTCAAAAAATTGTGGTACTTAGGTATGATGGAATATGCCTCAGCCATGAAAACAATGTCATAAGACCAGTAGCAGCAAAATGAGTGGATTCAGGTTCGATGATTCTAAGTGAAATATGTCACACAGAAAAAGAAACTTATCATAAGATATCACTTATGAAGATCCTGTAAACATGGCTACACATGAACTGAGTTAGGAAAGAGAAGAGAGTCTCACATTTAGAAAACACCCTTAAGTTTGCTTAAGGGGGAAGGAGATGTGGGGTGATGCATAAATCCAGAGGTTGATATCAGCAAAGGTACTGTTCCAAAAACCAAGTATGGAATAGACAAGACCTACACCTTCCTCAGTGAAAGGGACTCCAAACCCATATTTCCCGCAGAGGAATATATCTGACTAGTAAGAATCTTAAAACCTATGTATTGATATGTCTCCGTAAGGGAATCAAGTGTGTGTAGACTGGCATAAAGATGGCAGCGAGAATCAGCTCAAACCCACTATAAAAAGGAATTTCAAAAACAAAACAAAAAAACCGCGAAATTCTTTACAATTCCTTCAGGCTCTCTGATGAAACTTGGAATGACCCTATCTAGAACGACAGCTGGAGGTGGCATAATGCTGGACACATGGGACTGAGAGGATTGGTGAGATTCGTGAGCAAATGCAGACCCTTTAAAGCAATAATGCATGGCACCCCTTCCATGGGTCCCAACTCTCCAGGTTGTAGGGAATATTACTACAGCTGTAACATGTATGGGAAACCTAGAGAATGGACACACTGTGAATACAAAAGGTTTCTAAATCTCAACGAATAGTCCCTCTCCTGGTGCTCCAGTTTCACTTTCTAACTGGTTTATTATCAATCTCCCAACTTGGAGAGACAGCACCTTTAACCTCCTGGTACGCACAGGTTGCCAATTTGGCAAAGGATGAAAGGGAAGAGGGAGAACCAAAGAGAGAGTAGCTGTTAGGCATTTGGACGGGCATATGTCACTCTTATTTCCCGGGAGGAAGAAGAATTAACCAACGTCTCAGCCACCCACCGCGAATCAGTATAGGTCCTAAACCAAAATATGGGACTTGCCTTCAGCTCACAAAAAACAAGTTAAAAAATGGAGCTATAGGTCACAGCAATTCACAAACTGGCAGAGTAATAAAGGACAACTATCATCCAAAAATCTGTTGAGGGAAGGCAACAAGGCGGACTTGAAAGTGAGGCAGAATAGCAGGAAACAGATTTCAAGAGGTACGTTGGAATCGCCTTTAAAGCACAGGAAGAGGGGCACAACTTCGACAATGATGCACTTGTCCATAAAGGGCGTATGCGTTTTCTCCTGAGTATATTCAGGAGAAAACGCATACGCCCATTTTGGCCAAGCAAGCAAGCGGACAATGTAAGTCTGCACTACAAAGAAGTATCACTTCCCACTGGTCCAAAGGGACATCCACAAAAAGGGTAAAAACCAGAAATTCAAGACAGGCCCTGGAGAACAGGGAGCCTTGTTATGCTGATGGGCAGGATGTAAATTGCCAACTGCCTCTCTGGAGGAGTGCATTGTGTTCCATAAAACAAGTAAACAACAGAGCTACAGAGCCAAGGGCACTTCCAGTCTAGGGAATATACCTTGGGAAAACTGAAAATCAATAAGACAGAGCAACCCCAAAATTTAGGAATGCACTGCTTACAAGAACCTCAACTTGGGTAAACCTTAATATCCCAGGAAATATAAAAATGGTTGAAACAGTTGTGGTACTTACGTACGAGGGAATATCCCTCAGCCATGAAATCAATATCATATGACCCATAGCAGCAAAATGAGTGGATTCAGGTACGATGATTCTAAGTGAAATAAGTCACACAGAAAAAGAAACTTATCATAAGATATCACTTATGAAGATCCTGTAAACATGGCTACACATGAACTGAGTTAGGAAAGAGAAGAGAGTCTCACATTTAGAAAACACTCTTATGCCTGCTTAAGGGGGCAGGAGAGGTGGGGTGATGCATAAAACCAGAGTTTGATATAAGCACAGGTACCGTTCCAAAAACCAAGTATGGAATAGACAAGACCTACACCTTCCTCAGTGAAAGGGACTGAAAACCCCATATTTCCCGCAGAGGAATATATCTGACTAGTAAGAATCTTAAAACCTATGTATTGATATGTCTCTGTAAGGGAATCAAGTGTGTGTAGACTGGCATAAAGATGGCAGTGAGAATCAGCTCAAACCCACTATAAAAAGGAATTTCAAAAACAAAACAAAAAAACCGCGAAATTCTTTACAATTCCTTCAGGCTCTCTGATGAAACTTGGAATGACCCTATCTAGAACGACAGCTGGAGGTGGCATAAGGCTGGACACATGGGACTGAGAGGATTGGTGAGATTCGTGAGCAAATGCAGACCCTTTAAAGCAATAATGCATGGCACCCCTTCCATGGGTCCCAACTCTCCAGGTTGTAGGGAATATTACTACAGCTGTAACATGTATGGGAAACCTAGAGAATGGACACACTGTGAATACAAAAGGTTTCTAAATCTCAACGAATAGTCCCTCTCCTGGTGCTCCAGTTTCACTTTCTAACTGGTTTACTATCAATCTCCCAACTTGGAGAGACAGCACCTTTAACCTCCTGGTACGCACAGGTTGCCAATTTGGCAAAGGATGAAAGGGAAGAGGGAGAACCAAAGAGAGAGTAGCTGTTAGGCATTTGGACGGGCACATGTCACTCTTATTTCCCGGGAGGAAGAAGAATTAACCAACGTCTCAGCCACCCACCGGGAACCAGTATAGGTCCTAAACCAAAATATGGGACTTGCCTTCAGCTCACAAAAAACAAGTTAAAGAATGGAGCTATAGGGCAGAGCAATTCACAAACTGGCAGAGTAATAAAGGACAACTATCATCCAAAAATCTGTTGAGGGAAGGCAACGAGGGGGACTTGAAAGTGAGGCAGAATAGCAGGAAACAGATTTCAAGAGGTACGTTGGAATCACCTTTAAAGCACAGGAAGAGGGGCACAACTTCGACAATGATGCACTTGTCCATAAAGGGCATATGCGTTTTCTCCTGAGTATATTCAGGAGAAAACGCATACGCCCATTTTGGCCAAGCAAGCAAGCGGACAATGTAAGTCTGCACTACAAAGAAATATCACTTCCCACTGGTCCAAAGGGACATCCACAAAAAGGGTAAAAACCAGAAATTCAAGACAGGCCCTGGAGAACAGGGAGCCTTGTTATGCTGATGGGCAGGATGTAAATTGCCAACTGCCTCTCTGGAGGAGTGCATTGTGTTCCCTAAAACAAGTAAACAACAGAGCTACAGAGCCAAGGGCACTTCCAGTCTAGGGAATATACCTTGGGAAAACTGAAAATCAATAAGACAGAGCCACCCCAAAATTTATGAATGCACTGCTTACAAGAACCTCAACCTGGGTACACCTTAATATCCCAGGGAATATAAAAATAGTTGAAAAAGCTGTGGTACTTACGTACGAGGGAATATCCCTCAGCCATGAAATCAATATCATATGACCAGTAGCAGCAAAATGAGGGGATTCAGGTACGATGATTCTAAGTGAAATAAGTCACACAGAAAAAGAAATTATCATAAGATATCACTTATGAAGATCCTGTAAACATGGCTACACATGAACTGAATTAGGAAAGAGAAGAGAGACTCACATTTAGAAAACACTCTTATGCCTGCTTAATGGGGCAGGAGAGGTGGGGTGATGCATAAAACCAGAGTTTGATATAAGCACAGGTACCGTTCCGAAAACCAACTATGGAATAAACAAGACCTACACCTTCCTCAGTGAAAGGGACTCAAAACACCATATTTCCCGCAGAGGAATATATCTGACTAGTAAGAATCTAGAAACCTATGTATTGATATGTCTCCGTAAGGGAATCAAGTGTGTGTAGACTGGCAAAAAGGTGGCAGCGAGAATCAGCTCAAACCCACTATAAAAAGGAATTTCAAAAACAAAACAAAAAAACAGTGAAATTCTTTACAATTCTTTCAGGGTCTCTGATGAAACTTGGAATGACCCTATCTAGAACGACAGCTGGAGGTGGCATAAGGCTGGACACATGGGACTGAGAGGATTGGTGAGATTCGTGAGCAAATGCAGACCCTTTAAAGCAATAATGCATGGCACACATTCCATGGGTCCCAACTCTCCAGGTTGTAAGGAATATTACTACAGCTATAACATGTATGCGAAACCTAGAGAATGGACACACTGTGAATACGAAAGGTTTCTAAATCTCAACGAATAGTCCCTTTCCTGGTGCTCCAGTTTCACTTTCTAACTGCTTTACTATCAATCTCCCAACTTGGAGAGACAGCACCTTTAACCTCCTGGTTCGCACAGGTTGCCAATTTGGCAAAGGATGAAAGGGAAGAGGGAGAACCAAAGAGAGAGTAGCTGTTAGGCATTTGGAAGGGCATATGTCACTCTTATTTCCCGGGAGGAAGAAGAATTAACCAAAGTCTCATCAACCCACCGGGAACCAGTATAGGTCCTAAACCAAAATATGGGACTTGCGTTCAGCTCACAAAAAACGCGTTAAAAATGGATCTATAGGGCAGAGCAATTCACAAACTGGCAGAGTAATAAAGGACAACTATCATCCAAAAATCTGTTGAGGGAAGGCAACGAGGCAGACTTGAAAATGAGGCAGAATAGCAGGAAACAGATTTCAAGAGGTATGTTGGAATCGCCTTTAAAGCACAGGAAGAGGGGCACAACTTCGACAATGATGCACTTGTCCAAAAAGGGCGTATGCGTTTTCTCCTGAGTATATTCAGGAGAAAAAGCATACGCCCATTTTGGCCAAGCAAGCAAGCAGACAATGTAAGTCTGCACTACAAAGACGTATCACTTCCCACCGGTCCAAAGGGACATCCACAATAAGGGTAAAAACCAGAAATTCAAGACAGGCCCTGGAGAACAGGGAGCCTTGTTATGCTGATGGGCAGGATGTAAATTGCCAACTGCCTCTCTGGAGGAGTGCATTGTGTTCCCTAAAACAAGTAAACAACAGAGCTACAGAGCCAAGGGCACTTCCAGTCTAGGGAATATACCATGGGAAAACTGAAAATCAATAAGACAGAGCCACCCCAAAATTTAGGGCTGCACTGCTTACAAGAACCTCAACTTGGGTGCCACTTAAGTATCCCAGGAAAGATAAAAATGGTTCAAAAAATTGTGGTACTTACTTATGATGGAATATGCCTCAGCCATGAAAACAGTGTCATAAGACCAGTAGCAGCAAAATGAGTGGATTCAGGTTCGATGATTCTAAGTGAAATATGTCACACAGAAAAAGAAACTTATCATAAGATATCACTTATGAAGATCCTGTAAACATGGCTACACATGAACTGTGTTAGGAAAGAGAAGAGAGTCTCACATTTAGAAAACACCCTTATGTTTGCTTAAGGGGGAAGGAGATGTGGGGTGATGCATAAATCCAGAGGTTGATATCAGCACAGGTACCGTTCCAAAAACCAAGTATGGAATAGACAAGACCTACACCTTCCTCAGTGAAAGGGACTCCAAACCCATATTTCCCGCAGAGGAATATATCTGACTAGTAAGAATCTTAAAACCTATGTATTGATATGTCTCCGTAAGGGAATCAAGTGTGTGTAGACTGGCATAAAGATGGCAGCGAGAATCAGCTCAAACCCACTATAAAAAGGAATTTCAAAAACAAAACAAAAAAACAGCGAAATTCTTTACAATTATTTCAGGGTCTCTGATGAAACTTGGAATGACCCTATCTAGAACGACAGCTGGAGGTGGCATAAGGCTGGACACATGGGACTGAGAGGATTGGTGAGATTCGTGAGCAAATGCAGACCCTTTAAAGCAATAATGCATGGCACACATTCCATGGGTCCCAACTCTCCAGGTTGTAAGGAATATTACTACAGCTATAACATGTATGTGAAACCTAGAGAATGGACACACTGTGAATACGAAAGGTTTCTAAATCTCAACGAATAGTCCCTTTCCTGGTGCTCCAGTTTCACTTTCTAACTGCTTTACTATCAATCTCCCAACTTGGAGAGACAGCACCTTTAACCTCCTGGTTCGCACAGGTTGCCAATTTGGCAAAGGATGAAAGGGAAGAGGGAGAACCAAAGAGAGAGTAGCTGTTAGGCATTTGGAAGGGCATATGTCACTCTTATTTCCCGGGAGGAAGAAGAATTAACCAAAGTCTCAGCCACCCACCGGTAACCAGTATAGGTCCTAAACCAAAATATGGGACTTGCGTTCAGCTCACAAAAAACGCGTTAAAAATGGAGCTATAGGGCAGAGCAATTCACAAACTGGCAGAGTAATAAAGGACAACTATCATCCAAAAATCTGTTGAGGGAAGGCAACGAGGCAGACTTGAAAATGAGGCAGAATAGCAGGAAACAGATTTCAAGAGGTACGTTGGAATCGCCTTTAAAGCACAGGAAGAGGGGCACAACTTCGACAATGATGCACTTGTCCAAAATGGGCGTATGCGTTTTCTCCTGAGTATATTCAGGAGAAAACGCATAAGCCCATTTTGGCCAAGCAAGCAAGCGGACAATGTAAGTCTGCACTACAAAGGAGTATCACTTCCCACCGGTCCAAAGGGACATCCATAAAAAGGGTAAAAACCAGAAATTCAAGACAGGCCCTGGAGAACAGAGAGGCTTTTTATGCAGATGGGCGGGATGTAAATTGCCAACTGCCTCTCTGGAGGAGTGCAATGTGTTCCCTAAAACAAGTAAACAACAGAGCTACAGAGCCAAGGGCACTTCCAGTCTAGGGAATATAACTTGGGAAAACTGAAAATCAATAAGACAGAGCCACCCCAAAATTTAGGAATGCACTGCTTACAAGAACCTCAACCTGGGTACACCTTAATATCCCAGGAAATATAAAAATAGTTGAAAAAGCTGTGGTACTTACGTACGAGGGAATATCCCTCAGCCATGAAATCAATATCATATGACCAGTAGCAGCAAAATGACGGGATTCAGGTACGATGATTCTAAGTGAAATAAGTCACACAGAAAAAGAAATTATCATAAGATATCACTTATGAAGATCCTGTAAACTTGGCTACACATGAACTGAGTTAGGAAAGAGAAGAGAGACACACATTTAGAAAACACTCTTATGCCTGCTTAATGGGGCAGGAGAGGTGGGGTGATGCATAAAACCAGAGTTTGATATAAGCACAGGTACCGTTCCGAAAACCAACTATGGAATAAACAAGACCTACACCTTCCTCAGTGAAAGGGACTCAAAACACCATATTTCCCGCAGAGGAATATATCTGACTAGTAAGAATCTTAAAACCTATGTATTGATATGTCTCCGTAAGGGAATCAAGTGTGTGTAGACTGGCATAAAGGTGGCAGCGAGAATCAGCTCAAACCCACTATAAAAAGGAATTTCAAAAACAAAACAAAAAAACAGCGAAATTCTTTACAATTCCTTCAGGGTCTCTGATAAAACTTGGAATGACCCTATCTAGAACACAGCTGGAGGTGCCTTAAGGGTGGACACATGGGACTGAGAGGATTGATGAGATTCGTGAGCAAATGCAGACCCTTTAAAACAATAATGCATGGCACCCATTCCATGGGTCCCAACTCTCCAGGTAGTAGGGAATATTACTACAACTATAACATGTATGGGAAACCTAGTGAATGGACACACTGTGAATAGGAAAGGTTTCTAAATCTCAAGGAATAGTCCCTCTCCTGGTGCTCCAGTTTCACTTTCTAACTGCTTTACTATCAATCTCCCAACTTGGAGAGACAGCACCTTTAACCTCCTGGTTCGCACAGGTTGCCAATTTGGCAAAGGATGAAAGGGAAGAGGGAGAACCAAAGAGAGAGTAGCTGTTAGGCATTTGGACGGGCACAAGTCACTCTTATTTCCCGGGAGGAAGAAGAATTAACCAAAGTCTCAGCCACCCACCGGGAACCAGTATAGGTCCTAAACCAAAATATGGGACTTGCGTTCAGCTCACAAAAAACAAGTTAAAAAATGGATCTATAGGGCAGAGCAATTCACAAACTGGCAGAGTAATAAAGGACAACTATCATCCAAAAATCTGTTGAGGGAAGGCAGCGAGGCGGACTTGAATGTGAGGCAGAATAGCAGGAAACAGATTTCAACAGGTACGTTGGAATCGCCTTTAAAGCACAGGAAGAGGGGCACAACTTCGACAATGATGCACTTGTCCAAAAAGGGCGTATGCGTTTTCTCCTGAGTATATTCAGGAGAAAACACATACGCCCATTTTGGCCCAGCAAGCAAGCGGACAATGTAACTCTGCACTACAAAGAAGTATCACTTCCCACCGGTCCAAAGGGACATCCACAAAAAGGGTAAAAACCAGAAATTCAAGACAGGCCCTGGAGAACAGGGAGCCTTGTTATGCTGATGGCCGGGATGTAAATTGCCAACTGCCTCTCTGGAGGAGTGCATTGTGTTCCCTAAAACAAGTAAACAACAGAGCTACAGAGCCAAGGGCACTTCCAGTCTAGGGAATATACCTTGGGAAAATTGAAAATCAATAAGACAGAGCAACCCCAAAATTTAGGAATGCACTGCTTACAAGAACCACAACTTGGGTACACCTTAAATATGCCAGGAAAGATAAAAATGGTTGAAAAAGTTGTGGTATTTACGTACGAGGGAATATCCCTCAGACATGAAATCAATATCATATGACCAGTAGCAGCAAAATGAGTGGATTCAGGTACGATGATTCTAAGTGAAATAAGTCACACAGAAAAAGAAACTTATCATAAGATATCACTTATGAAGATCCTGTAAACATGGCTACACATGAACTGAGTTAGGAAAGAGAAGAGAGACTCACATTTAGAAAACACTCTTATGCCTGCTTAATGGGGCAGGAGAGGTGGGGTGATGCATAAAACCAGAGTTTGATATAAGCACAGGTACCGTTCCGAAAACCAACTATGGAATAAACAAGACCTACACCTTCCTCAGTGAAAGGGACTCAAAACACCATATTTCCCGCAGAGGAATATATCTGACTAGTAAGAATCTTAAAACCTATGTATTGATATGTCTCCGTAAGGGAATCAAGTGTGTGTAGACTGTCATAAAGATGGCAGCGAGAATCAGCTCAAACCCACTATAAAAAGAATTTCAAAAACAAAACAAAAAAACAGCGAAATTCTTTACAATTACTTTAGGGTCTCTAATGAAACTTGGAATCACCCTATCTAGGACGACAGCAGGTGGTGGCATAATTCTGGACACATGGGACTGAGATGATTGGTGAGATTCGTGAGCAAATGCAGACCCTTTAAAGCAATAATGCATGGCACCCATTCCATGGGTCCCAAATCTCCAGGTTGTAGGGAATATTACTACAGCTATAACATGTATGGGAAACCTAGAGAATGGACACACTGTGAATACGAAAGGTTTCTAAATCTCAACGAATAGTCCCTCTCCTGGTATTCCAGGTTCACTTTCTAACTGATTTACTATCAATCTCCCAACTTGGAGAGACAGCACCTTTAACCTCCTGGTTCGCACAGGTTGCCAATTTGGCAAAGGATGAAAGGGAAGAGGGAGAACCAAAGAGAGAGTAGCTGTTAGGCATTTGGACGGGCACATGTCACTCTTATTTCCCGGGAGGAAGAAGAATTTACCAAAGTCTCAGCCACCCACCGGGAACCAGTATAGGTCCTAAACCAAAATATGGGACTTGCGTTCAGCTCACAAAAAACGAGTTAAAAAATGGAGCTATAGGGCAGAGCAATTCACAAACTGGCAGAGTAATAAAGGACAACTATCATCCAAAAATCTGTTGAGGGAAGGCAAAGAGGCGGACTTGATAGTGAGGCAGAATAGCAGGAAACAGATTTCAAGAGGTATGTTGGAATCACCTTTAAAGCACACGAAGAGGGTCAGAACTTCGACAATGATTCACTTGTCCAAAAAGGGCATATGCGTTTTCTCCTGAGTATATTCAGGAGAAAACGCATACGCCCATTTTGGCCAAGCAAGCAAGCAGACAATGTAAGTCTGAACTACAAAGAAGTATCACTTTCCACCGGTCCAAAGGGACATCCACAAAAAGGGTAAAAACCAGAAATTCAAGACAGGCCCTGGAGAACAGGGAGCCTTGTTATGCTGATGGGCGGGAGGTAAATTGCCAACTGCCTCTCTGGAGGAGTGCATTGTGTTCCCTAAAACAAGTAAACAACAGAGCTACAGAGCCAAGGGCACTTCCAGTCTAGGGAAAATACCATGGGAAAACTGAAAATCAATAAGACAGAGCCACCCCAAAATTTAGGGCTGCACTGCTTACAAGAACCTCAAATTGGGTACACCTTAAGTATCCCAGGAAAGATAAAAATGGTTCAAAAAGTTGTGGTATTTACATATGATGGAATATCACTCAGCCATGAAATCAATGTCATAAGACCAGTAGCAGCAAAATGAGTGGATTCAGGTTCGATGATTCTAAGTGAAATAAGTCACACAGAAATAGAAACTTATCATAAGATATCACTTATGAAGATCCTGTAAACATGGCTACACATGAACTGATTTAGGAAAGAGAGCAGAGTCTCACATTTAGAAAACACTCTTATGCCTGCTTAAGGGGGAAGGAGAGGTGGAGTGATGCATAAAACCAGAGTTTGATATAAGCACACGTACCGTTCCAAGAACCAAGTATGGAATAGGCAAGACCTACACCTTCCTCAGTGAAAGGGACTCAAAACACCATATTTCCTAAAGAGGAATATATCTGAGTACTGAGAATCTTAAAACCTATGTATTGATATGTCTCTTTTAGGGAATCAAGTGTGTCTAGACTGGCATAAACATGGCAGCGAGAATCAGCTCAAACCCAATATAAAAAGGAATTTGAAAAACAAAAAAAAGCGAAATTATTTACAATTCCTTCAGGGTCTCTGATGAAACCTGGAATGACCCTATCTACAATGACAGCTGGATGTGGCTTAAGGCTGGACACATGGGACTGAGAGGATTGGTGAAATTGGGTGAGCAAATGCAGACCGTTTAAAGCAATAATTCATGGCACCCATTCCATGGGTCCCAACTCTCCAGCTTGAAGGGAATATTACTACAGCTATAACATGTTCGGGAAACCTAGAGAATGGACACACAGTGAATACGAAAGGTCTCTAAAACTCAACAAATAGTCCCTCTCCTGGTCCTCCGGTTTGACTTTCCAACTGCTTTACTATCAATCTCCCAACCTGGAGAGACAGCACCTTTAATCTCCTGTTTCGCACTCATTGCCAATTTACCAGATGATGACTGGAAAGAGGGAGAACCAATGAGAGAGTAGCTGTTAGGCATTTGGACGGGCATATGTCACTCTTATTTCCTGGGAGCAAGAAGAACTGACCAAAGTCTCAGCCACCCACCGGGAACCAGTATAGGTCCTGAACCAAAATATTGGACTTGCGTACAGCTCAGAAAAAAACCAGTTATAAAACAGAGCTCAGGGGCATAGCAATTCAGAAAGTGGCAGAGTAATAAAGGACAACTATCGTCCAAATATCTGGTGAGGGAAGGCAACGAGGCGGACTTGAAAGCGAGGCAGAATAACAGGAAACAGATTTCAAGAGGTACCTTGGAATCACCTTTAAAGCACAGGAAGAGGGGCACAACTTCGACAATGATGCACTTGGCCAAAAAGGGCTTATGCATTTTCTCCTGAGTATATTCAGGAGAAAACGAATACGCCTTTTTTGGCCAAGCAAGCAAGCGGGCATGCAAGTCTGCACTACAAAGATGTATCACTTCCAACCGGTCCGCAGGAACATCCACAAAAAGGGTAAAAACCAGAAATTCAAGACAGGCCCTGGAGAACAGGGAGCCTTGTTATGCTGATGGCCGGGATGTAAATTGCCAACTGCCTCTCTGGAAGAGTGCATTGTGTTCACTAAAAGAAGTAAACAACAGAGCTACAGAGCCAAGGGCACTTCCAGTCTAGATAATATACCTTGGGAACACTGAAAAGCAATAAGACAGAGCCACCCCATAATTTAGGCCTACACTGCTTACAAGAACGTCAACTTGGGTACACCTTAAATATCCCAGGAAATATAAAAATGGTTCGAAAAATTGTGGTACTTACATACGAGGGAATATCACTCAGCCATGAAATCAATGTCATAAGACCAGTAGCAGCAAAATGAGTGGATTCAGGTACGATGATTCTAAGTGAAATAAGTCACACAGAAAAAGAAATTATCATAAGATATCACTTATGAAGATCCTGTAAACATGGCTACACATGAACTGAGTTAGGAAAGAGAAGAGAGTCTCACATTTAGAAAACACTCTTATGTCTGCTTAAGGGGGAAGGAGAGGTGGGGTGATGCATAAAACCAGAGTTTGATATAAGCACAGTTACCGTTCCAAAAACCAACTATGGATTAGACAAGACCTACACCTTCCTCAGTGAAAGGGACTCAAAACCCGATATTTCCCGCAGAGGAATATATCTGACTAGTAAGAATCTTAAAACCTATGTATTGATATGTCTCCGTAAGGGAATCAAGTGTGTCTAGACTGGCATAAACATGGCAGTGAGAATCAGCTCAAACCCACTATAAAAATGAATTTCAAAAACAGAACAAAAAAACAGGGAAATTCTTTACAATTCCTTCAGGGTCTCTGATGAAACCTGGAATGACCCTATCTACAACGACAGCTGGATGTGGCATAAGGCTGGACACATGGGACTGAGAGGATTGGTGAGATTGGGTGAGCAAACGCAGACTCTTTAAAGCAATAATGCATGGCACCGATTCCGTGAGTCCCAACTCTCCAGGTTGAAGGGAATATTACTACAGCTATAACATGTATGGGAAACTTAGAGATTGGACACACTGTGAATACGAAACGTTTCTAAAACTCAACGAATAGTCCCTCTCCTTGTGCTCCAGTTTGACTTTTTTTTTTTTTGTCATTTATCTGCCATCAGCTTTTATTTATTTATTTATTTATTTATTTGCTTTTATTTATTTATTTTTTTTAATTTTTTGCCTTATGACAAATTTAATCAGTTATACATATACATATGTTTCCATATCCCCTCCCTTTTGTGTCTCCCTCCCACCCTCCCTATCCCACCCCTCCAGGCGGTCCCAAAGCACCGAGCTGATCTCCCTGTGCTATGCAGCTGCTTCCCACTAGCTATCTACCTTACATTTGGTAGTGTATATATGTCCATGCCGCTCTTTCACTTTGTCACAGCTTACCCTTCCCCCTCCCCGTATCCTCAAGTCCATTCTCTAGTAGGTCTGTGTCTTTATTCCTGTCTTACCCCTATGTTCTTCATGACATTTTTTTTCTTAAATTCCATATATATGTGTTAGCATACAGTATTTGTCTTTCTCTTTCTGACTTACTTCACTCTGTATGACAGACTCTAGGTCTATCCACCTCATTACAAATAGCTCAATTTCATTTCTTTTTATGGCTGAGTAATATTCCATTGTATATATGTGCCACATCTTCTTTATCCATTCATCCGATGATGGACACTTAGGTTGTTCCCATCTCTGGGCTATTGTAAATAGGGCTGCTATGAATATTTTGGTACATGTCTCTTTTTGAATTATGGTTTTGTCAGGGTATATGCCCAGTAGTGGGATTGCTGGGTCATATGGTAGTTCTATTTGTAGTTTTTTAAGGAACCTCCATACCGTTCTCCATAGTGGCTGTACCAATTCACATTCCCACCAGCAGTGCAAGAGTGTTCCCTTTTTTCCACACCCTCTCCAGCATTTATTGTTTCTAGATTTTTTGATGATGGCCATTCTGACTGGTGTGAGATGATATCTCATTGTAGTTTTGATTTGCATTTCTCTAATGAGTAAAGATGTTGAGCATCCTTTCATGTGTTTGTTGGCAGTCTGTATATCTCCTGTGGAGAAATGTCTATTTAGGTCTTCTGCCCATTTTTGGATTGGGTTGTTTGTTTTTTTGTTATTGAGCTGCATGAGCTGCTTATAAATTTTGGAGATTAATCCTTTGTCAGTTGCTTCATTTGCAAATATTTCTCCCATTCTGAGGGTTGTCTTTTGGTCTTGTTTATGGTTTCCTTTGCTGTGCAAAAGCTTTTAAGTTTCATTAGGTCCCATGTGTTTATTTTTGTCTTTATTTCCATTTCTCTAGGAGGTGGGTCCAAAAGGATCTTGCTGTGATTTATGTCATAGAGTGTTCTGCCTATGTTTTCCTCTAAGAGTTTGATAGTGTCTGGCCTTACATTTAGGTCTTTAATCCATTTTGAGCTTATTTTTGTGTATGGTGTTAGGGAGTGATCTAATCTCATACTTTTACATGTCCCTATCCAGTTTTCCCAGCACCACTTATTGAAGAGACTGTCCTTTCTCCACTGTACATTCCTGCCTCCTTTATCAAAGATAAGGTGACCATATGTCCGTGGGATTAACTCTGGGCTTTCTATCCTGTTCCATTGATCTATCTTTCTGTTTTTGTGCCAGTACCATACTGTCTTGATTACTGTAGCTTTGTAGTATAGACTGAAGTCAGGGAGCCTGATTCCTCCAGCTCCATTTTTCGTTCTCAAGATTGCTTTGGCTATTCGGGGTCTTTTGTGTTTCCATACAAATTGTGAATTTTTTTGTTCTAGTTCTGTGAAAAATGCCAGTGGTAGTTTGACAGGGATTGCATTGAATCTGTAGATTGCTTTGGGTAGTAGAGTCATTTTCACAATGTTGATTCTTCCAATCCAAGAACATGGTACATGTCTCCATCTATTTGTATCATCTTTAATTTCTTTCATCAGTGTCTTATAATTTTCTGCATACAGGTCTTTTGTCTCCTTAGGTAGGTTTATTCCTAGATATTTTATTCTTTTTGTTGCAATGGTAAATGGGAGTGTTTCTTTGATTTCACTTTCAGATTTTTCATCATTAGTATATAGGAATGCCAGAGATTTCTGTGCATTAATTTTGTATCCTGCAACTTGACCAAATTCATTGATTAACTCTAGTAGTTTTCTGGTAGCATCTTTAGGATTCTCTATGTATAGTATCATGTCATCTGCAAACAGTGACAGCTTTACTTCTTCTTTTCCGATTTGGATTCCTTTTATTTCCTTTTCTTCTCTGATTGCTGTGGCTAAAACTTCCAAAACTATGTTCAATAAGAGTGGTGAGAGTGGGCAACCTTGTCTTGTTCCTGATCTTAGTGGAAATGATTTCAGTTTTTCACCATTGAGGACGATGCTGGCTGTGGGTTTGTCATATATGGCCTTTATTATGTTGAGGAAAGTTCCCTCTATGCCTACTTTCTGCAGGGTTTTTATCATAAATGGGTGTTGAATTTTGTCGAAAGCTTTCTCTGCATCTATTGAGATGATCATATGTTTTTTCTCCTTCAATTTGTTAATATGGTGTATCACGTTGATTGAATTGCGTATATTGAAGAATCCTTGCATTCCTGGAATAAACCCCACTTGATCATGGTGTATGATCCTTTTAATGTGCTGTTGGATTCTGTTTGCTAGTATTTTGTTGAGGATTTTTGCATCTATGTTCATCAGTGATATTGGCCTGTAGTTTTCTTTCTTTGTGACATCCTTGTCTGGTTTTGGTATCAAGGTGATGGTGGCCACGTAGAATGAGTTTGGGAGTGTTCCTCCCTCTGCTATATTTTGGAAGAGTTTCAGAAGGATAGGTGTTAGCTCTTCTCTAAATGCTTGATAGAATTCGCCTGTGAAGCCATCTGGTCCTGGGCTTCTGTTTGTTGGAAGATATTTTATCACAGTTTCAATTTCAGTGCTTGTGATTGGTCTGTTCATATTTTCTATTTCTTCCTGGTTCAGTCTTGGCAGGTTGTGCATTTCTAAGAATTTGTCCATTTCTTCCAGGTTGTCCATTTTATTGGCATAGAGTTGCTTATAGTAATCTCTCATGATCTTTTGTATTTCTGCAGTGTCAGTTGTTACTTCTCCTTTTTCATTTCTAATTCTATTGATTTGAGTCTTCTCCCTTTTTTTCTTGATGAGTCTGGCTAATGGTTTATCAATTTTGTTTATCTTCTCAAAGAACCAGCTTTTAGTTTTATTGATCTTTGCTATCGTTTCCTTCATTTCTTTTTCATTTATTTCTGATCTGATTTTTATGATTTCTTTCCTTCTGCTAACTTTGGGATGTTTTTGTTCTTCTTTCTCTAATTGCTTTAGGTGCAAAGTTAGGTTGTTTATTCGAGATGTTTCCTGTTTCTTAAGGTGGGATTGTATTGCTATAAACTTCCCTCTTAGAACTGCTTTTGCTGCATCCCATAGGTTTTGGGTCGTCGTGTCTCCATTGTCATTTGTTTCTAGGTAATTTTTAATTTCCTCTTTGATTTCTTCAGTGATCACTTCGTTATTAAGTAGTGTATTGTTTAGCCTCCATGTGTTTGTATTTTTTACAGATCTTTTCCTGTAATTGATATCTAGTCTCATAGCATTGTGGCCGGAAAAGATACTTGATACAATTTCAATTTTCTTAAATTTACCAAGGCTTGATTTGTGACCCAAGATATGATCTATCCTGGAGAATGTTCCATGAGCACTTGAGAAAAATGTGTATTCTGTTGGTTTTGGATGGAATGTCCTATAAATATCAATTAAGTCCAACTTCTTTAATGTATCATTTAAAGCTTGTGTTTCCTTATTTATTTTCATTTTGGATGATCTGTCCATTGGTGAAAGTGGGGTGTTAAAGTCCCCTACTATGAGTGTGTTACTGTCGATTTCTCCTTTTATGGCTGTTAGTATTTGCCTTATGTATTGAGGTGCTCCTATGTTGGGTGCATAAATATTTAAAATTGTTATATCTTCTTCTTGGATCGATCCCTTGATCATTATGTAGTGTCCTTCTTTGTCTCTTCTAGTAGTCTTTATTTTAAAGTCTATTTTGTCTGATATGAGAATTGCTACTCCAGCTTTCTTTTGGTTTCCATTTGCATGGAATATCTTTTCCCATCCCCTTACTTTCAGTCTGTATGTGTCTCTAGGTCTGAAGTGGGTCTCTTGTAGACAGCATATAGATGGGTCTTGTTTCTGTATCCATTCAGCCAACCTGTGTCTTTTGGTGGGAGCATTTAGTCCATTTACATTTAAGGTAATTATCGATATGTATGTTCCTGTTCCCATTTTCTTAATTGTTTTGGGTTCGTTATTGTAGGTCTTTTACTTCTGTTGTGTTTCTTGCCTAGAGAAGTTCCTTTAGCATTTGTTGTAAAGCTGGTTTGGTGGTTCTGAACTCTCTCAGCTTTTGCTTGTCTGTAAACGTTTTAATTTCTCCATCAAATCTGAATGAGATCCTTGCTGGGTAGAGTAATCTTGGTTGCAGGTTTTTCTCCTTCATCACTTTATTTATGTCCTGCCACTCCCTTCTGGCTTGTAGAGTTTCTGCTGAGAGATCAGCTGTTATCCTGATGGGGATTTCCTTGTGTGTTATTTGTTGTTTTTGCCTTGCTGCTTTTAATATGATTTCTTTGTGTTTAATTTTTGACAGTTTGATTAATATGTGTCTTGGCGTATTTCTCCTTGGATTTATTCTGTATGGGACTCTCTGTGCCTCCGGAACTTGATTAACTATTTCCTTCCCCATATTAGGGAAGTTTTCAACTATAATCTCTTCAAATATTTTCTCAGTCCCTTTCTTTTTCTCTTCTTCTTCTGGAACCCCTATAATTCGAATGTTGGTGCGTTTAATGTTGTCCCAGAGGTCTCTGAGACTGTCCTCTGTTCTTTTCATTCTTTTTTCTTTATTTTGCTCTGCAGCCGTTATTGCCACTATTTTATCTTCCATCTCACTTATCCGTTCCTCTGCCTCAGTTATTCTGCTATTGATCCCATCTAGAGTATTTTTTATTTCATGTATTGTGTTTTTACTCGATGCTTGATTCATCTTTAGTTCTTCTAGGTCCTTGTTAACTGTTTCTTGCATTTTGTCTATTCTATTTCCAAGATTTTGGATCTGGGAAATAGAATCTTGGATCATCTTTACCATCATTATTCTGAATTCTTTTTCAGGTAGACTGCCTATTACCTCTTCATTTGTTAGATCTGCTGGATTTTTATCTTGCTCCTTCTCCTGCTGTGTGATTTTCTGTCTTCTCATTTTGCTTATGTTACTCTGTTTGGGGTCTCCTTTTTGCAGGCTGCAGGTTTGTAGTTCCCGCTGTTTTTGGTGTCTGTCCCCAGTGGCTAAGGTTGGTTTAGTGGGCTGTGTAGGCTTCCTGGTGGAGGGGACTAGTGCCTGTGTTCTGGTGGATGAGGCTGGATCTTGTCTTTCTGGTGGGCAGGTCCACGTCTGGTGGTGTGTTTTGGGGTGTCTGCAGACTTTTTATGAGTTTAGGCCACCTCTCTGCTAATGGGTGGCATTGTGTTCCTGTCTTGCTAGTTGTTTGGCTTAGGGTGTCCAGCACTGTAGCTTGCTGGTCGTTGAGTGAAGCTGGGTGCTGGTGTTGAGATGGAGATCTCTGGAAGATTTTTGCCATTTGATATTATGTGCAGCTGGGAGGTCTCTTGTGGACCAGTGTCCTGAAGTTGGCTCTCCCGCCTCAGAGGCACAGCACTGACTCCAGGCTCCTCAATTTGGGATGATTTGATGTCTATTCATGTATTCCACAGATGCAGGGTACATCAAGTTGATTGTGGAGCTTTAATCCGCTGCTTCTGAGGCTGCTGGGAGAGGTTTCCCTTTCTTTTCTTTGTTCTCACAGCTCCTGGGTCTCAGCTTTGGATTTGGCCCCGCCTCTGCATGTAGGTCACCGGAGGGCGTCTGTTCTTCACTCAGGCAGGACAGGATTAAAGGAGCAGCCTCTTCCGGGACTCTGGCTCACTCAGGCCGGGCGGGAGGGAGGGGCACGGAGTGCGGGGCGAGCCTTTTGGGAGGCCTGGGGTCTTCTGCCAGCGTTCAGTAGGTGTTCTGTAGGAGTTGATCCACGTGTAGCAGTATTTCTGGTGTATCCCCAGTTTGACTTTTCAACTGCTTTACTATCAATCTCCCAACTTGGAGAGACAGCACGTTTAACCACCTGGTTCACACAGGTTGCCAATTTGGAAAAGGATGAAAGGGAAGAGGGAGAAACAATGAGAGAGTAGCTGTTAGGCATTTGGACGGGCACATGTCACTCTTATTTCCTGGGAGGAAAAATAATTAACCAAAGTCTCAGCCACCCACCGAAAACCAGTATAGGTCCTGAACCAAAATATTGGACTTGTGTTCAGCTCAAAAAAAACGAGTTAAAAAATGTAGCTCAGGGGATCACCAATTCACCAACTGGCAGAGTAGTACAGTTCAACTATCGTCCAAAAATCTGTTGAGGGAAGGCAACGAGGCGAACTTGAAAGTGAGGCAGAATAGCAGGAAACAGATTTCAAGAGGTACGTAGGAATCACCTGTAAAGCACAGGAAGAGGGGCACAACTTCGACAATGATGCACTTGGCCGAAAAGGGCGTATGCGGTTTATCCTGAATATATTCAGGAGAAAACGCATACGGCACTTTTGGCCAAGCAGGCAAGTGGGCAATGCAAGTCTGCACTACAAAGAAGTATCACTTCCCAACGGTCAAAAGGATATCAACAAAATGGGTAAAAACCAGAAAGACAAGACAAGCCCTGGAGAACAGGGAGCCTTGTTATGCTGATGGCCGGGATGTAAATTGCCAACTGCCTCTCTGGAGGAGTGCATTGTGTTCCCTAAAACAAGTAAACAACAGAGCTACAGAGCCAAGGACACTTCCAGTCTAGGGAATATACCTTGGGAAAACTGAAAATCAATAAGACAGAGCCACCCCAAAATTTAGGGCTGCACTGCTTACAAGAACCACAACTTGGGTACACCTTAAGTATCCCAGGAAATATAAAAATGGTTGAAAAAATTGTGGTACTTACGTACGATGGAATATCCATCAGCCATGAAATCAATGTCATAAGACCAGTAGCAGCAAAATGAGTGGATTCAGGTACGATGATTCTAAGTGAAATAAGTCACACAGAAAAAGAAACGTATCATAGATATCACTTATGAAGATCCTGTAAACATGGCTACACATGAACTGAGTTAGGAAAGAGAACAGTGTCTCACATTTAGAAAACACTCTTATGCCTGCTTAAGGGGGAAGGAGAGGTGGGGTGATGCATAAAACCAGAGTTTGATATAAGCACAGGTACCGTTCCAAAAACCAACTATGGAATAGACAAGACCTACACCTTCCTCAGTGAAAGGGACTCAAAACCCCATATTTCCCGCAGAGGAATATATCTGACTAGTAAGAATCTTAAAACCTATGTATTGCCATGTCACTGTAAGGGAATCAAGTGTTTCTAGACTGGCATAATCATGGCAGCGAGAATCAGCACAAACCCACTATAAATAGGAATTTCAAAAACAAAACAAAGTAACAGGGAAATTCTTTACAATTCCTTCAGGGTCTCTGATGAAACCTGGAAAGACCCTATCTAGAACGACAGCTGGAGGTGGCATAAGGTTGGACACATGGGACTGAGAGGATTGGTGAGATTGGGTGAGCAAATGCAGACCCTTTAAAGCAATAATGCACGGCACCCATTCCATGGGTCCCAAGTCTCCAAGCTGAAGGGAATATTACTACAGCTATAACATGTAGGGGAAACCTAGAGAAAGGACACACTGTGAATACGAAAGGTCTCTAAAACTCAATGAATAGTCCCTCTCCTGGTGCTCCGGTTTGACTTTCCACCTCCTTTACTATCAATCTCCCAACCTGGAGAGACAGCATCTTTAACATCCTCTTTCACACAGGTTGCCAATTTCGCAGAGGATGAATGGGAAGAGGGAGAACCAAAGAGAGAGTAGCTGTTAGGCTTTGGACGGGCATATGTCACTCTTATTTCCCGGGAGGAAGAAGAATTGACCAAAGCCTCAGCCAGCCACCGGGAATCAGTATAGGTCCTGAACCAAAATATTAGACTTGCGTACAGCTCAGAAAAAAACAGTTAAAAAACGGAGCTCAGAGGAACTGCAATTCACAAACTCGCAGAGTAATAAAGGACAACTATCGTCCAAAAATCTGTTGTGGGAAGGCAACGAGGCGGACTTGAAAGCGAGGCAAAATATCCGGAAACAGATTTCAAGAGGTACGTAGGAATCGCCTTTATAGAACAGGAAGAGGGGCACAACTTCGACAATGATGCACTTGGCCAATAAGGGCTTATGCATTTTCTCCTGAGTATATTCTGGAGAAAACCCATACGCCTTTTTTGGCCAAGCAAGGAAGCGGGCATGCAAATCTGCACTACAAATAAGTATCACTTCCCACCAGTCCACAGGAACATCCACAAAAATGGTAAAAACCAGAAATTCAAGACAGGCCCTGGAGAACAGGGAGCTTTGTTATGCTGATGAGCTGTATGTAAATTGCCAGCTGCCTCTCTGGAGGAGTGCATTGTGTTCCCTAAAACAAGTAAACAACAGAGATACAGAGCCATGGGCACTTCCAGTCTAGGGAATATACATTGGGAAAACTGAAAATCAATAAGACAGAGCCATCCCAAAATTTAGGGCTGCACTGCTTACAAGAACCTCAACTTCAGTACACCTTAAGTATCCCAGGAAAGATAAAAATGGTTCAAAAAATTGTGGTACTTACGTATGATGGAATATCCCTCAGCCATGAAAACAATGTCATAAGACCAGTAGCAGCAAAATGAGTGGATTCAGGTACAATGATTCTAAGTGAAATAAGTCACACAGAAAAAGAAACGTATCAAAAGATATCACTTATGAAGATCCTGTAAACATGGCTAAACATGAACTGAGTTAGGGAAGAGAACAGAGTCTCACATTTAGAAAAAATCTCTTATGCCTGCTTAAGGGGGAAGGAGAGGTGGGGTTATGCATAAAAACAGAGTTTGATATAAGTACAGGTACGGTTTCAAAAACCAACTATGGTATAGAGAAGACTTACACTTTCCTCAGTGAAAGGGATTCAAAATACCATATTTCCCGCCGAGGAATATATCTGAGTAGTAAGAATCTTAAAACCTATGTATTGATATGTCTCCGTAAGGGAATCAAGTGTGTCTAGACTGGCATAAAGATGGCAGCGAGAATCAGATCAAACCCACTATAAAACGGAATTTCAAAAACAAAACAAAAAAACACTGAAATTCTTTACAATTCCTTAAGGCTCTCTGATGAACCTTGGAATGACGCTATCTACAACGACAGCTGGAGGTGGCATAAGGCTGGACACATGGGACTGAGAGGATTGGTGAGATTGGGTGAGCAAATGCAGACCGTGTAAAGCAATAATGCATGTCACCATTCCATGGGTCCCACCTCTCCAGGTTGAAGGGAATATTACTACAGCTATAACATGTATGGGAAACCTAGAGAATGGACACACTCAGAATACGAAAGGTTTCTAAACCTCAACGAAATGTCCCTCTCCTGGTGCTCTATTTTTACTTTCTCTCTGCTTTACTATCAAACACCAAATTTGGAGAGACAACACCTTTAATCTCCTGTTTCGCACAGCTTCCCAGTTTGGCAAAGGAAGAAAGGGAAGAGCGAGAACGAAAGAGAGAGTAGCTGTTAGGCATTTGGACGGGCACATGTCACTCTTATTTCCCGGGAGGAAGAAGAATTAACCAAAGTCTCAGCCACCCACCGGGAACCAGTATAGGTTCTGAACCAAAATATGGGACTGGCGTTCAGCTCACAAAAAACGAGTTAAAAAAAGGAGCTATAGGTCAGAGCAATTCACAAACTTGCAGAGAAATAAAGGACAACTATCATCCAAAAATCTGTTGAGGGAAGGCAAGGAGGCGAACTTGAAAGTGAGGCTGAGTAGCACGAAACAGATATCAAGTGGTACGTTGGAATCGCCTTTAAAGCACAGGAAGAGGGGCACAACTTCGACAATGATGCACTTGTCCATAAAGGGCGTAGGCATTTTCCCCTGAGTATATTCAGGAGAAAACGCATATGCTCTTTTTGGCCATCAAGCAAGCGGACAATGTAAGTATGCACTACAAAGAAATTTCACTTCCCACGGGTCCAAAGGGCCATCCATAAAAAGGGTAAAACCAGAAATTCAAGACAGGCCCTGGAGAACAGGGACCTTGTTATGCTGATGGGCGGGATGTAAATTGCCAACTGCCTCTCTGGAGGAGTGCACTGTGTTCCCTAAAACAAGTAATCAACAGAGCTACAGAGTCAAGGACACTTCCAGTCTAGGGAATATACCTTGGGAAAATTGAAAATCAATAAGACAGATCCACCCCAAAATTTAGGGCTGCACTGCTTACAAGATCCTCAATTTGGGTACACCTTAAATATCCCAGGAAATATAAAAATGGTTCAAAAAATTGTGGTAATAACGTACGATGGAATATCCATCAGCCATGAAATCAATGTCATAAGACCAGTAGCAGCAAAATGAGTGGATTCAGGTACGATGATCCTAAGTGAAATAAGTCACACAGAAAAAGAAACGTATCATAAAATATCACTTATGAAGATCCTGTAAACATGGCTACACATGAACTAAGTTAGCGAACAGAAGTGAGTCTCACATTTAGAAAACAATCTTATGCCTGCTTAAGGGGGAAGGAGAGGTGGGGTGATGCATAAAACCAGAGTTTGATATAAGCACAGGTACCGTTCCAAAAACCAACTATGGAATAGACAAGACCTACACCTTCCTCAGTGAAAGGGACTCACAACCCCATATTTCCCGCAGAGGAATATATCTGACTAGTAAGAATCTTAAAACCTATGTTTGATATGTCTCTGTAAGGGAATCAAGTGTTTCTAGACTGGCATAATCATGGCAGCGAGAATCAGCTCAAACCCACTATAAAAAGGAATTTCAAAAACAAAACAAAAAAACAGGGAAATTCTTTACAATTCCTTCAGGGTCTCTGATGAAACATGGAATGACCCTGTCTACAATGACAGCTGGATGTGGCATAAGTCTGGACACTTGGGACTGAGAGGATTGGTGAGATTGGGTGAGCAAATGCAGACCATTTAAAGCAATAATGCATGGCACCCATTCCATGGGTCCCAACTCTCCAGGTTGAAGGGAATATTACTACAAATATAACATGTATGGGAAACCTAGAGACTGGACACAATGTGCATACAAAAGTTCTTTAAAACTCAACGAATAGTCCCTCTCCTGGTCCTCCGGTTTGACTTTCCCACTGCTTTACTATCAATCTCCCAACTTGGAGAGACAGCCCCTTTAACCTCCTGGTTCTCACAGGTTGCCAATTTGGCAGAGGATGAAAGGGAAGATGGAGAACCAATGAGAGAGTAGCTGTTAGGCAATTGGACGGGCATATGTCACTCTAAATTCCCGGGCGGAAGAATAATTAACCAAAGTTGCAGCCACCCACCGGGAACCAGTATAGTTTCTGAACCAAAATATTGGACTTGCGTTCAGCTCAGAGAAAACGAGTTACAAATTGGAGCTCAGGGGCACAGCAATTCACAAACTGGCAGAGTAATAAAGGGGAACTATCGTCCAAAAATCTGTTGAGGGAAGGCAACGAGGCGAACTTGAAAGCTAGGCATAATAGCAGGAAACAGATTTCAAGATGTACGTTGGAATCACATGTAAAGCACAGGAAGGGGGGCACAACTTCGTCAATGATGCACTTGGCCAAAAACGGCATATGCATTTTCTCCTGAACATATGCAGGAGAAAACGCATACGCCCTTTTTGACCAATCCAGCAAGTGGGCAATGCAAATCTGCACTACAAAGAAGTATCACTTCCCACCGGTCCAAAGGGACATCCACAAAATGTGTAAAAACCAGAAAGGCAAGACATGCCCTGGAGAACAGGGAGCCTTGTTATGCTGATGGGCGGGATGTAAATTGCCAACTGCCTCTCTGGAGGAGTGCATTGTGTTCCCTAAAACAAGTAAACAACAGAGCTACAGAGCCAAGGGCACTTCCAGTCTAGGGAATATACCTTGGGAAAACTGAAAATCAATAAGACAGAGCCACCCCTAAATTTAGGGCTGCACTGCTTACAAGAATTTCAACTTGGGTACACCTTAATATCCCAGGAAATATAAAAATGGTTGAAAAAGTTGTGGTACTTACGAACAATGGAATATCCCTCAGCCATGAAATCAATATCATATGACCAGTAGCAGCAAAATGAGTGGATTCAGGTACAATGATTCTAAGTGAAATAAGTCACAGAGAAAAAGAAACTTATCATAAGATATCACTTATGAAGATCCTGTAAACATGGCTACACATGAACTGAGTTATAAAAGAGAAGAGAGTCTCACATTTAGAAAACACACTTATGCCTGCTTAAGGGGAAAGGAGAGGTGGGGTGATGCATAAAACCAGAGGTTGATATAAGCACAGGCACCGTTCCAAAAACCAACTATGGAATAGACAAGACCTACACCTTCCTCAGTGAAAGGGACTCAAAACACCATATTTCCCGCAGAGGAATATATCTGACTAGTAAGAATCTTAAAACCTATGTATTGATATGTCTCCGTAAGGGAAACAAGTGTGTGTAGACTGGCATAAAGATGGAAGCGAGAATCAGCTCAAACCCACTAGAAAAATGAATTTCAAAAACAAAACAAAAAAACAGCGAAATTCTTTACAATTCCTTCAGGGTCTCTGAGGAAACTTGGAATGACCCTATCTAGAACGACAGCTAGAGGTGGTATAAGGCTGGACACCTGCGAATGAGAGGATTGGTGAGATTCGTGAGCAAATGCAGACCCTTTAACCAATAATGCATGGCACCCATTCCATGGGTCCCAACTCTCCAGGTTGTAGGGAATATTACTACAGCTATAACATGTATGGGAAACCTAGGGAACGGACACACTGTGAATACGAAAGGTTTCTAAATCTCAACGAATAGTCCCTCTCCTGGTGCTCCAGTTTCACTTTCTAACTGCTTTACTATCCATCTCCCAACTTGGAGAGACAGCACCTTTAACCTCCTGGTTCGCACAGGTTGCCAATTTGGCAAAGGATGAAAGCGAAGAGGGAGAACCAAAGAGAGAGTAGCTGTTAGGCATTTGGACGGGCACATGTCACTCTTATTTCCCGGGAGGAAGAAGAATTAACCAAAGTCTCAGCCACCCACTGGGAACCAGTATAGGTCCTAAACCAAAATATGGGACTTGTGTTCAGCTCACAAAAAACGAGTTAAAAAATGGAGCTATAGGGCAGAGCAATTCACAAACTGGCAGAGTAATAAAGGACAAGTATCATCCAAAAATCTGTTGAGGTAAGGCAAAGAGGCGGACTTGAAAGTGAGGCAGAATAGCAGGAAAAAGATTTCAAGAGGTATGTTGGAATCGCCTTTAAAGCACAGGAAGAGGGGCACAACTTTGACAATGATGCACTTGTTCAAAAAGGGCGTATGCATTTTCTCCTGAGTATATTCAGGAGAAAACGCATACGCCCATTTTGGCCAAGCAAGGAAGCAGACAATGTAAGTCTGAACTACAAAGAAGTATCACTTCCCACTGGTCCAAAGGGACATCCACAAAAAGGGTAAAAACCAGAAATTCAAGACAGGCCCTGGAGAACAGGGAGCCTTGTTATGCTGATGGCCGGGATGTAAATTGCCAACTGCCTCTCTGGAGGAGTGCATTGTGTTCCCTAAAACAAGTAAACAAAAGAGCTACAGAGCCAAGGGCACTTCCAGTCTAGGGAATATACCAAGGGAAAACTGAAAATCAATAAGACAGAGCCAACCCAAAATTTAGGGCTGCACTGCTTACAAGAACCTCAACTTGGGTAAACTTTAAGTATCCCAGGAAAGTTAAAAATGGTTCCAAAAATTGTGGTACTTATGTATGATGGAATATCCCTCAGCCATGAAAACAATGTCATAAGACCAGTAGCAGCAAAATGAGTGGATTCAAATACGATGATTCTACGTGAAATAAGTCACACAGAAAAAGAAACTTATCATAAGATATCACTTATGAAGATCCTGTAAACATGGCTACACATGAACTGAGTTAGGAAAGAGAAGAGAGTCTCACATTTAGAAAACACTCTTATGCCTGCTTAAGGGGGAAGGAGAGGTGGGGTGATGCATGAAACCAGAACTTGATATAAGCACAGGTACCGTTCCAAAAACCAAGTATGGAATAGACAAGACCTACACCTTCCTCAGTGAAAGGGACTCAAAACCCCATATTTCCCACAGAGGAATATATCTGACTAGTAAGAATCTTAAAACCTATGTATTGATATGTCTCCGTAAGGGAATCTAGTGTGTGTAGACTGGCATAAAGATGGCAGCGAGAATCAGCTCAAACCCACTATAAAAATGAGTTTCAAAAACAAAACAAAAAAAAAAAGCAAAATTCTTTACAATTCCTCAGGGTCTCTGATGAAACTTGGAATGACCCTATCTAGAACGACAGCTGGAGGTGGCATAAGGCTGGACACATGGGACTGAGAGGATTGTTGAGATTCGTGAGCAAATGCAGACCCTTTAAAGCAATAATGCATGGCACCCATTCCATGGGTCCCAACTCTCCAGGTTGTAGGGAATATTACTACAGCTATAACATGTATGGGAAACCTAGAGAATGGACACACTGTGAAAACGAAAGGTTTCTAAATCTCAACGAATAGTCCCTCTCCTGGTGCTCCAATTTCACTTTCTAACTGCTTTACTATCAATCTCCCAACTTGGTGAGACAGCACCTTTAACCTCCTGGTTCGCACAGGTTGCCAATTTGGCAAAGTATCAAAAGGAAGAGGGAGAACCAAAGAGAGAGTAGCTGTTAGGCATTTGGACTGGCACATGTCACTCTTATTTCCCGGGAGGAAGAAGAATTAACCAAAGTCTCAGCCACTCACCTGGAACCAGTATAGGTCCTAAACCAAAATATGGGACTTGCGTTCAGTTCACAAAAAACGAGTTAAAAAATGGAGCTATAGGGCAGAGCAATTCAAAAAATGGCAGAGTAATAAAGGACAACTATCATCCAAAAATCTGTTGAGGGAAGGCAATGAGGTGGACTTGAAAGTGAGGCAGAATAGCAGGAAACAGATTTCAAGAGGTATGTTGGAATCGCCTTTAAAGCACAGGAAGAGGGGCACAACTTCGACAATGATGCACTTGTCCAAAAAGGGCGTATGCGTTTTCTCCTGAGTATATTCAGGAGAAAACGCATACGCCCATTTTGGCCAAGCAAGGAAGCAGACAATGTAAGTCTGAACTACAAAGAAGTATCACTTCCCACCGGCCCAAAGGGACATCCACAAAAAGGGTAAAAACCAGAGATTCAAGACAGGCCCTGGAGAACAGGGAGCCTTGTTATGCTGATGGCCGGGATGTAAATTGCCAACTGCCTCTCTGGAGGAGTGCATTGTGTTCCCTAAAACAAGTAAACAACAGAGCTACAGAGCCAAGGGCACTTCCAGTCTAGGGAGTATACCATGGGAAAACTGAAAATCAATAAGACAGAGCCACCCCAAAATTTAGGGCTGCACTGCTTACAAGAACCTCAAATTGGGTACACCTTAAGTATCCCAGGAAAGATAAAAATGGTTCAAAAAGTTGTGGTATTTACATATGATGGAATATCCCTCAGCCATGAAAACAATGTCATAAGACCAGTAGCAGCAAAATGAGTGGATTCAGGTACAATGATTCTAAGTGAAATAAGTCACACAGAAAAAGAAACTTATCATAAGATATCACTTATGAAGATCCTGTAAACATGGCTACACATGAACTGAGTTAGGAAAGAGAAGAGAGTCTCACATTTAGGAAACACTCTTATGCCGGCTTAAGGAGGAAGGAGAGGTGGGGTGATGCATAAAAGCAGAGGTTGATATAAGCACAGGTACCGTTCCAAAAACCAACTATGGAATAGACAAGACCTACACCTTCCTCAGTGAAAGGGACTCAAAACCCCATATATCCCGCAGAGGAATATATCTGACTAGTAAGAATCTTAAAACCTATGTTTGATATGTCTCTGTAAGGGAATCAAGTGTTTCTAGACTGGCATAATCATGGCAGCGAGAATCAGCTCAAACCCACTATAAAAAGGAATTTCAAAAACAAAACAAAAAAACAGGGAAATTCTTTACAATTCCTTCAGGGTCTCTGATGAAACGTGGAATGACCCTGTCTACAATGACAGCTGGATGTGGCATAAGTCTGGACACTTGGGACTGAGAGGATTGGTGAGATTGGGTGAGCAAATGCAGACCATTTAAAGCAATAATGCATGGCACCCATTCCATGGGTCCCAACTCTCCATGTTGAAGGGAATATTACTACAAATATAACATGTATGGGAAACCTAGAGACTGGACACACTGTGCATACGAATGTTCTTTAAAACTCAACGAATAGTCCCTCTCCTGGTCCTCCGGTTTGACTTTCCCACTGCTTTACTATCAATCTCCCAAATTGGAGAGACAGCCCCTTTAACCTCCTGGTTCTCACAGGTTGCCAATTTGGCAGAGGATGAAAGGGAAGATGGAGAACCAATGAGAGAGTAGCTGTTAGGCAATTGGACGGGCATATGTCACTCTAAATTCCCGGGCGGAAGAATAATTAACCAAAGTTGCAGCCACCCACCGGGAACCAGTATAGTTTCTGAACCAAAATATTGGACTTGCGTTCAGCTCAGAGAAAACGAGTTACAAATTGGAGCTCAGGGGCACAGCAATTCACAAACTGGCAGAGTAATAAAGGGGAACTATCGTCCAAAAATCTGTTGAGGGAAGGCAACGAGGCGAACTTGAAAGCTAGGCAGAATAGAAGGAAACAGATTTCAAGAAGTACGTTGGAATCACATGTAAAGCACAGGAAGAGGGGCACAACTTCGTCAATGATGCACTTGGCCAAAAACGGCATATGCATTTTCTCCTGAACATATGCAGGAGAAAACGCATACGCCCTTTTTGACCAATCCAGCAAGTGGGCAATGCAAATCTGCACTACAAAGAAGTATCACTTCCCACCGGTCCAAAGGGACATCCACAAAATGTGTAAAAACCAGAAAGGCAAGACATGCCCTGGAGAACAGGGAGCCTTGTTATGCTGATGGGCGGGATGTAAATTGCCAACTGCCTCTCTGGAGGAGTGCATTGTGTTCCCTAAAACAAGTAAACAACAGAGCTACAGAGCCAAGGGCACTTCCAGTCTAGGGAATATACCTTGGGAAAACTGAAAATCAATAAGACAGAGCCACCCCTAAATTTACGGCTGCACTGCTTACAAGAATTTCAACTTGGGTACACCTTAATATCCCAGGAAATATAAAAATGGTTGAAAAAGTTGTGGTACTTACGAACAATGGAATATCCCTCAGCCATGAAATCAATATCATATGACCAGTAGCAGCAAAATGAGTGGATTCAGGTACAATGATTCTAAGTGAAATAAGTCACAGAGAAAAAGAAACTTATCATAAGATATCACTTATGAAGATCCTGTAAACATGGCTACACATGAACTGAGTTATAAAAGAGAAGAGAGTCTCACATTTAGAAAACACACTTATGCCTGCTTAAGGGGAAAGGAGAGGTGGGGTGATGCATAAAACCAGAGGTTGATATAAGCACAGGCACCGTTCCAAAAACCAAGTATGGAATAGACAAGACCTACACCTTCCTCAGTGAAAGGGACTCAAAACACCATATTTCCCGCAGAGGAATATATCTGACTAGTAAGAATCTTAAAACCTATGTATTGATATGTCACCGTAAGGGAATCTAGTGTGTGTAGACGGGCATAAAGATGGAAGTGAGAATCAGCTCAAACCCACTATAAAAAGTAATTTCAAAAAGAAAACACAAAAACAGCGAAATTCTTTTCAATTCCTCAGGGTCTCTGATGAAATTTGGAATGACCCTATCTAGAACGACAGCTGGAGGTGGCATAAGGCTGGACACATGGGACTGAGAGGATTGGTGAGATTCGTGAGCAAATGCATATCCTTTAAAGGAATAATGCATGGCACCCATTGCATGGGTCCCAACTCTCCAGGTTGTAGGGAATATTACTACAGCTATAACATGTATGGGAAACCTAGAGAATGGACACACTGTGAATACGAATGGTTTCTAAATCTCAACGAATAGTCCCTCTCCTGGTGCTCCAGTTTCACTTTCTAACTGCTTTACTATCAATCTCCCAACTTGGAGAGACAGCACCTTTAACCGCCTGGTTCGCACAGGTTGCCAATTTGGCAAAGGATGAAATGGAAGAGGGAGAACCAAAGAGAGAGTAGCTGTTAGGCATTTGGACGGGCACATGTCACTCTTATTTCCCGGGAGGAAGAAGAATTAACCAAAGTCTCAGCCACCCACCGGGAACCAGTATAGGTCCTAAACCAAAATATGGGACTTGCGTTCAGCTCACAAAAAACGAGTTAAAAAATGGAGCAATAGGGCAGAGCAATTCACAAACTGGCAGAGTAATAAAGGACAACTATCATCCAAAAATCTGTTGAGGGAAGGCAACGAGGCGGACTTGAAAGTGAGGCAGAATAGCAAGAAACAGATTTAAAGAGGTACGTTGGAATCACCTTTAAAGCACAGGAAGAGGGGCACAACTTCGACAATGATGCACTTGTCCAAAAAGGGCATATGCGTTTTCTCCTGAGTATATTCAGGAGAAAACGCATACGCCCATTTTGGCCAAACAAGCAAGCAGACAATGTAAGTCTGAACTACAAAGAAGTATCACTTCCCACCGGTCCAAAGGGACATCCACAATAAGGGTAAATATCAGAAATTCAAGACAGGCCCTGGAGAACAGGGAGCCTTGTTATGCTGATGGGCGGGATGTAAATTGCCAACTGCCTCTCTGGAAGAGTGCGTTGTGTTCCCTAAAACTAGTAAACAACAGAGCTACAGAGCCAAGGGCACTTCCAGTCTAGGGAATATACCATGGGAAAACTGAAAATCAATAAGACAGAGACACCCCTAAATTTAGGGCTGCACTGCTTACAAGAACCTCAACTTGGGTAAACCTTAAGTATCCCAGGAAAGATAAAAATGGTTCCAAAAATTGTGGTACTTACGTATGATGGAATATCCCTCAGCCATGAAAACAATGTCATAAGACCAGTAGCAGCAAAATGAGTGGATTCAGGTACGATGATTCTAAGTGAAATAAGTCACACAGAAAAAGAAACTTATCATAAGATATCACTTATGAAGATCCTGTAAACATGGCTACACATGAACTGAGTTAGGAAAGAGAAGAGAGTCTCACATTTAGAAAACACTCATATGCCTGCTTAAGGGGGAAGGAGAGGTGGGGTGATGCATGAAACCAGAGGTTGATATAAGCACAGGTACCGTTCCAAAAACCAAGTATGGAATAGAGAAGACCTACACCTTCCTCAGTGAAAGGGACTCAAAAACCCATATTTCCCGCAGAGGAATATATCTGACTAGTAAGAATCTTAAAACCTATGTATTGATATGTCTCCGTAAGGGAATCTAGTGTGTGTAGACTGGCATAAAGATGGAAGTGAGAATCAGCTCAAACCCAATATAAAAAGGAATTTCAAAAAGAAAACACAAAAACAGCGAAATTCTTTTCAGTTCATCAGGGTCTCTGATAAAACTTGGAATGACCCTATCTAGAACGACAGCTGGAGGTGGCGTAAGGCTGGACACATGGGACTGAGAGGATTGGTGAGTTTCTTGAGCAAATGCAGACCCTTTAAAGCAATAATTCATGGCACCCATTCCATGGGTCCCAACTCTCCAGCTTGAAGGGAATATTACTACAGCTATAACATGTACGGGAAACCTAGAATATGGACACACAGTGAATACGAAAGGTCTCTAAATCTCAAAAAATAGTCCCTCTCCTGGTCCTCCGGTTTGACTTTCCAACTGCTTTACTATCAATCTCCCAACCTGGAGAGACAGCAACTTTAACCTCCTGTTTCGCACTCGTTGCCAATTTACCAGAGGATGACTGGGAAGAGGGAGAACCAATGAGAGAGTAGCTGTTAGGCCTTTGGACGGGTATATGTCATTCTTATTTCCTGGGAGCAAGAAGAACTGACCAAAGTCTCAGCCACCCACCGGGAACCAGTATAGGTCCTGAACCAAAATATTGGACTTGCGTACAGCTCAGAAAAAAACCAGTTATAAAACAGAGCTCAGGGGCAGAGCAATTCAGAAAGTGGCAGAGTAATAAAGGACAACTATCGTCCAAATATTTGTTGAGGGAAGGAAACGAGGCGGACTTGAAAGTGAGGCAGAATAGCAAGAAACAGATTTCAAGAGGTACGTTGGAATCGCCTTTAAAGCACAGGAAGAGGCGCACAACTTCGACAATGATGCACTTGTCCAAAAAGGGCATATGCGTTTTCTCCTGAGTATATTCAGGAGAAAACGCATACGCCCATTTTGGCCAAGCAAGCAAGCGGACAATGTAAGTCTGAACTACAAAGAAGGATCACTTCCCACCGGTCCAAAGGGACATCCACAAAAAGGGTAAAAATCAGAAATTCAAGACAGGCCCTGGAGAACAGGGAGCCTTGTTATGCTGATGGGCGGGATGTAAATTGCCAACTGCCTCTCTGGAGGAGTGCATTGTGTTCCCTAAAACAAGTAAACAACAGAGCTACAGAGTCAAGGGCACTTCCAGTCTAGGGAATATACCATGGGAAAACTGAAAATCAATAAGACAGAGCCACCCCAAAATTTAGGGCTGCACTGCTTACAAGAACCTCAACTTGGGTACACCTTAAGTATCCCAGGAAAGATAAAAATGGTTCAAAAAATTGTGGTACTTACGTATGATGGAATATCCCTCAGCCATGAAAACAATGTCATAAGACCAGTAGCAGCAAAATGAGTGGATTCAGGTACGATGATTCTAAGTGAAATAAGTCACACAGAAAAAGAAACTTATCATAAGATATCACTTATGAAGATCCTGTAAACATGGCTACACATGAACTGAGTTAGGAAATAGAAGAGAGTCTCACATTTAGAAAACACTCTTATGCCTGCTTAAGGGGGAAGGAGAGGTGGGGTGATGCATGAAACCAGAGGTTGATATAAGCACAGGTACCATTCCAAAAACCAAGTATGGAATAGACAAGACCTACACCTTCCTCAGTGAAAGGGACTCAAAGACCCGTATTTCCCACAGAGGAATATATCTGACTAGTAAGAATTTTAAAACCTATGTATTGATATGTCTCCGTAAGGGAATCTAGTGTGTGTAGACTGGCATAAAAATGGAAGTGAGAATCAGCTCAAACCCACTATAAAAAGGAATTTCAAAAAGAAAACACAAAAACAGCGAAATTCTTTTCAATTCCTCAGGGCCTCTGATGAAACTTGGAATGACCCTATCTAGAACGACAGCTGGAGGTGGCGTAAGTCTGGACACATGGGACTGAGAGGATTGGTGAGATTCGTGAGCAAATGCAGACCCTTTGAAGCAATAATGCATGGCACCCATTCCATGGGTCCCAACTCTCCAGGTTGTAGGGAATATTACTACAGCTATAACATGTATGGGAAACCTAGTGAACGGACACACTGTGAATAGGAAAGGTTTCTATATCTCAACGAATAGTCCCTCTCCTGGTGCTCCAGTTTCACTTTCTAACTGCTTTACTATCAATCTCCCAACTTGGAGAGACAGCACCTTTAACCGCCTGGTTCGCACAGGTTGCCAATTTGGCAAAGGATCAAAGGGAAGAGGGAGAACCAAAGAGAGAGTAGCTGTTAGGCATTTGGACGGGCACATGTCACTCTTATTTCCCAGGAGAAAGAAGAATTAGCCAAAATCTCAGCCACCCCCGGGAACCTGTATAGGTTCTAAACCAAAATATGGGACTTGCATTCAGCTCACAAAAAACGAGTTAAAAAATGGAGCTATAGGGCAGAGCAATTCACAAACTGGCAGAGTAATAAAGGACAACTATCATCCAAAAATCTTTTGAGGGAAGGAAACGAGGCAGACTAGAAAGTGAGACAGAATAGCAAGAAACAGATTTCAAGAGGTACGTTGGAATCGCCTTTAAAGCACAGGAAGAGGGGCACAACTTCGACAATGATGCACTTGTCCAAAAACGGCGTATGCGTTTTCTCCTGAGTATATTCAGGAGAAAACGCATACGCCCATTTTGGCCAAGCAAGCAAGCGGACAATGTAAGTCTGCACTACAAAGAACTATCACTTCCCACCGGTCCAAAGGGACATCCACAAAATGGGTAAAAACCAGAAATTCAAGACAGGCCCTGGAGAACAGGGAGCCTTGTTATGCTGATGGGCGGGATGTAAATTGCCAACTGCCTATCTGGAGGAGTGCATTGTGTTCCCTAAAACAAGTAAACAACAGAGCTACAGAGCCAAGGGCACTTCCAGTCTAGGGAATATACTATGGGAAAACTGAAAATCAATAAGACAGAGCCACCCCAAAATTTAGGGCTGCACTGCTTACAAGAACCTCAACTTGGGTACACCTTAAGTATCCCAGGAAAGATAAAAATGGTTCAAAAAATTGTGGTACTTACGTATGATGGAATATCCCTCAGCCATGAAAACAATGTCATAAGACCAGTAGCAGCAAAATGAGTGGATTCAGGTACAATGATTCTAAGTGAAATAAGTCACACAGAAAAAGAAACTTATCATAAGATATCACTTATGAAGATCCTGTAAACATGGCTACACATGAACTGAGTTAGGAAAGAGAAGAGAGTCTCACATTTAGGAAACACTCTTATGCCTGCTTTAGGAGGAAGGATAGGTGGGGTGATGCATAAAACCCGAGGTTGATATAAGCACAGGTACCGTTCCAAAAACCAAGTATGGAATAGACAAGACCTACACCTTCCTCAGTGAAAGGGACTCAAAGACCCATATTTCCCGCAGAGGAATATATCTGACTAGTAAGAATCTTAAAACCTATGTATTGATATGTCTCCGTAAGGGAATCAAGTGTGTGTAGACCGGCATAAAGATGGAAGCGAGAATCAGCTCAAACCCACTATAAAAAGGAATTTCAAAAAGAAAACACAAAAACAGCGAAATTCTTTTCAATTCCTCAGGGTCTCTGATGAAATTTGGAATGACCCTATCTAGAACGACAGCTGGAGGTGGCATAAGGCTGGACACATGGGACTGAGAGGATTGGTGAGATTCGTGAGCAAATGCAGACCCTTTAAAGCAATAATGCATGGCACCCATTCCATGGGTCCCAACTCTCCAGGTTGTAGGGAATATTACTACAGCTATAACATGTATGGGAAACCTAGAGAATGGACACACTGTGAATAAGAATGGTTTCTAAATCTCAACGAATAGTCCCGCTCCTGGTGCTCCAGTTTCACTTTCTAACTGCTTTACTATCAATCTCTCAACTTGGAGAGACAGCACCTTTAACCGCCTGGTTCGCACAGGTTGCCAATTTGGCAAAGGATGAAATGGAAGAGGGAGAACCAAAGAGAGAGTAGCTGTTAGGCATTTGGACGGGCACATGTCACTCTTATTTCCCGGGAGGAGGAAGAATTAACCAAAGTCTCAGCCACCCACCGGGAACCAGTATAGGTCCTAAACCAAAATATGGGACTTGCGTTCAGCTCACAAAAAAACGAGTTAAAAAATGGAGCTATAGGGCAGAGCAATTCACAAACTGGCAGAGTAATAAAGGACAACTATCATCCAAAAATCTGTTGAGGGAAGGCAACGAGGCGGACTTGAAAGTGAGGCAGAATAGCAAGAAACAGATTTCAAGAGGTACGTTGGAATCGCCTTTAAAGCACAGGAAGAGGGGCACAACTTCGACAATGATGCACTTGTCCAAAAAGGGCATATGCGTTTTCTCCTGAGTATATTCAGGAGAAAACGCATACGCCCATTTTGGCCAAACAAGCAAGAAGACAATGTAAGTCTGAATTACAAAGAAGTATCACTTCCCACCGGTCCAAAGGGACATCCACAAAAAGGGTAAAAATCAGAAATTCAAGACAGGCCCTGGAGAACAGGGAGCCTTGTTATGCTGATGGCCGGGATGTACATTGCCAACTGCCTCTTGGAGGAGTGCATTGTGTTCCCTAAAACAAGTAAACAACAGAGCTACAGAGCCAAGGACACTTCTAGTCTAGGGAATATACCATGGGAAAACTGAAAATCAATAAGACAGAGCCACCCCAAAATTTAGGGCTGCACTGCTTACAAGAACCTCAACTTGGGTACACCTAAAGTATCCCAGGAAAGATAAAAATGGTTCAAAAAATTGTGGTACTTACGTATGATGGAATATCCCTCAGCCATGAAAACAATGTCATAAGACAAGTAGCAGAAAATTAGTGGATTCAGGTACAATGATTCTAAGTGAAATAAGTCACACAGAAACTTATCATAAGATATCACTTATGAAGATCCTGTAAACATGGCTACACATGAACTGAGTTAGGAAAGAGAAGAGAGTCTCACATTTAGAAAACACTCTTATGCCTGCTTAAGGAGGAAGGAGAGGTGGGGTGATGCATAAAACCCGAGGTTGATATAAGCACAGGTACCGTTCCAAAAACCAAGTATGGAATAGACAAGACCAACACCTTCCTCAGTGAAAGGGACTCAAAGACCCATATTTCCCGCAGAGGAATATATCTGACTAGTAAGAATCTTAAAACCTATGTATTGATATGTCTCCGTAAGGGAATCAAGTGTGTGTAGACTGGCATAAAGATGGAAGCGAGAATCAGCTCAAACCCACTATAAAAAGGAATTTCAAAAACAAAACAAAAATACAGCGAAATTCTTTACAATTCCTCAGGGCCTCTGATGAAACTTGGAATGACCCTATCTAGAACGACAGCTGGAGGTGGTGTAAGGCTGGACACATGGGACTGAGAGGATAGGTGAGATTCGTGAGCAAATGCAGACCCTTTAAAGCAATAATGCATGGCACCCATTCCATGGGTCCCAACTCTCCAGGTTGTAGGGAATATTACTACAGCTATAACATGTATGGGAAACCTAGTGAACGGTCACACTGTGAATAGGAAAAGTTTCTAAATCTCAACGAATAGTCCCTCTCCTGGTGCTCCAGTTTCACTTTCTAACTGCTTTACTATCAATCTCCCAACTTGGAGAGACAGCACCTTTAACCGCCTGGTTCGCACATGTTGCCAATTTGGCAAAGGATAAAAGGGAAGAGGGAGAACCAAAGAGAGAGTAGCTGTTAGGCATTTGGACGGGCACATGTCACTCTTATTTCCCGGGAGGAAGAAGAATTAACCAAAGTCTCAGCCACCCACCGGGAACCAGTATAGGTCCTAAACCAAAATATGGGACTTGCGTTCAGCTCACAAAAAACGAGTTAAAAAATGGAGCTATAGGGCAGAGCAATTCACAAACTGGCAGAGTAATAAAGGACAACTATTATCCAAAAATCTGTTGAGGGAAGGAAACGAGGCGGACTTGAAAGTGAGGCAGAATAGCAAGAAACAGATTACAAGAGGTACGTTGGAATTGCCTTTAAAGCACAGGAAGAGGGGCACAACTTCGACAATGATGCACTTGTCCAAAAAGGGCATATGCGTTTTCTCCTGAGTATATTCAGGAGAAAACGCATACGCCCATTTTGGCCTAGCAAGCAAGCGGACAATATAAGTCTGAACTACAAAGAAGTATCACTTCCCACCGGTCCAAAGGGATATCCACAAAAAGGGTAAAAATCAGAAATTCAAGACAGGCCCTGGAGAACAGGGAGCCTTGTTATGCTGATGGGCGGGATGTAAATTGCCAACTGCCTCTCTGGAGGAGTGCATTGTGTTCCCTAAAACAAGTAAACAACAGAGCTACATAGTCAAGGGCACTTCCAGTCTAGGGAATATACCATGGGAAAACTGAAAATCAATAAGACAGAGCCACCCCAAAATTTAGGGCTGCACTGCTTACAAGAACCTCAACTTGGGTAAACCTTAAGTATCCCAGGAAAGATAAAAATGGTTCAAAAAATTGTGGTACTTACGTATGATGGAATATCCCTCAGCCATGAAAACAATGTCATAAGACCAGTAGCAGCAAAATGAGTGGATTCAGGTACGATGATTCTAAGTGAAATAAGTCACACAGAAAAAGAAACTTATCATAAGATATCACTTATGAAGATCCTGTAAACATGGCTACACATGAACTGAGTTAGGAAATAGAAGAGAGTCTCACATTTAGAAAACACTCTTATGCCTGCTTAAGGGGGAAGGAGAGGTGGGGTGATGCATAAAACCAGAGGTTGATATAAGCACAGGTACCGTTCCAAAAACCAAGTATGGAATAGACAAGACCTACACCTTCCTCAGTGAAAGGGACTCAAAGACCCATATTTCCCACAGAGGAATATATCTGACTAGTAAGAATCTTAAAACCTATGTATTGATATGTCTCCGTAAGGGAATCTAGTGTGTGTAGACTGGCATAAAGATGGAAGTGAGAATCAGCTCAAACCCACTATAAAAAGGAATTTCAAAAAGAAAACACAAAAACAGCGAAATTCTTTTCAATTCCTCAGGGTCTCTGATGAAACTTGGAATGACCCTATCTAGAACGACAGCTGGAGGTGGCGTAATTTTGGACACATGGGACTGAGAGGATTGGTGAGATTCGTGAGCAAATGCAGATCCTTTAAAGGAATAATGCATGGCACCCATTCCATGGGTCCGAACTCTCCGGGTTGTAGGGAATATTACTACAGCTATAACATGTATGGGAAACCTAGAGAATGGACACACTGTGAATACGAATGGTTTCTAAATCTCAACGAATAGTCCCTCTCCTGGTGCTCCAGTTTCACTTTCTAACTGCTTTACTATCAATCTCCCAACTTGGAGAGACAGCACCTTTAACCGCCTGGTTCGCACAGGTTGCCAATTTGGCAAAGGATCAAAGGGAAGAGGGAGAACCAAAGAGAGAGTAGCTGTTAGGCATTTGGACGGGCACATGTCACTCTTATTTCCCGGGAGGAAGAAGAATTAACCAAAAACTCAGCCACCCACCGGGAACCAGTATAGGTCCTAAACCAAAATATGGGACTTGCGTTCAGCTCACAAAAAACGAGTTAAAAAATGGAGCTATAGGGCAGAGCAATTCACAAACTGGCAGAGTAATAAAGGACAACTATCATCCAAAAATCTGTTGAGGGAAGGCAACGAGGCGGACTTGAAAGTGAGGCAGAATAGCAAGAAACAGATTTCAAGAGGTACGTTGGAATGGCCTTTAAAGCACAGGAAGAGGGGCACAACTTTGACAATGATGCACTTGTCCAAAAAGGGCATATGCGTTTTCTCCTGAGTATATTCAGGAGAAAACGCATACGCCCATTTTGGCCAAACAAGCAAGCAGACAATGTAAGTCTGAATTACAAAGAAGTATCACTTCCCACCGGTCCAAAGGGACATCCACAAAAAGGGTAAAAATCAGAAATTCAAGACAGGCCCTGGAGAACAGGGAGCCTTGTTATGCTGATGGCCGGGATGTAAATTGCCAACTGCCTCTCTGGAGGAGTGCATTGTGTTCCCTAAAACAAGTAAACAACAGAGCTACAGAGCCAAGGGCCCTTCTAGTCTAGGGAATATACCATGGGAAAACTGAAAATCAATAAGACAGAGCCACCCCAAAATTTAGGGCTGCACTGCTTACAAGAACCTCAACTTGGGTACACCTTAAGTATCCCAGGAAAGATAAAAATGGTTCAAAAAATTGTGGTACTTACGTATGATGGAATATCCCTCAGCCATGAAAACAATGTCATAAGACCAGTAGCAGCAAAATGAGTGGATTCAGGTACAATGATTCTAAGTGAAATAAGTCACACAGAAAAAGAAACTTATCATAAGATAACACTTATGAAGATCCTGTAAACATGGCTACACATGAACTGAGTTAGGAAAGAGAAGAGAGTCTCACATTTAGGAAACACTCTTATGCCTGCTTAAGGAGGAAGGAGAGGTGGGGTGATGCATAAAACCAGAGGTTGATATAAGCACAGGTACCGTTCCAAAAACCAAGTATGGAATAGACAAGACCTACACCTTCCTCAGTGAAAGGGACTCAAAGACCCATATTTCCCGCAGAGGAATATATCTGACTAGTAAGAATCTTAAAACCTATGTATTGATATGTCTCCGTAAGGGAATCAAGTATGTGTAGACTGGCATAAAGATGGAAGCGAGAATCAGCTCAAACACACTATAAAAAGGAATTTCAAAAACAAAACAAAAAGACAGCGAAATTCTTTACAATTCCTCAGGGCCTCTGATGAAACTTGGAATGACCCTATCTAGAACGACAGCTGGAGGTGGCATAAGGCTGGACACATGGGACTGAGAGGATTGGTGAGATTCGTGAGCAAATGCAGACCCTTTAAAGCAATAATGCATGGCACCCATTCCATGGGTCCCAACTCTCCAGGTTGTAGGGAATATTACTACAGCTATAACATGTATGGGAAACCTAGTGAACGGACACCCTGTGAATACGAAAGGTTTCTAAATCTCAACGAATAGTCCCTCTCCTGGTGCTCCAGATTCACTTTGTAACTGCTTTACTATCAATCTCCCAACTTGGAGAGACAGCACCTTTAACCGCCTGGTTCGCACAGGTTGCCAATTTGGCAAAGGATAAAAGGGAAGAGGGAGAACCAAAGAGAGAGTAGCTGTTAGGCATTTGGACGGGCACATGTCACTCTTATTTCCCAGGAGGAAGAAGAATTAGCCAAAGTCTCAGCCACCCACTGGGAACCAGTATAGGTCCTAAACCAAAATATGGGACTTGCGTTCAGCTCACAAAAAACGAGTTAAAAAATGGAGCTATAGGGCAGAGCAATTCACAAACTGGCAGAGTAATAAAGGACAACTATCATCCAAAAATCTGTTGAGGGAAGGCAACGAGGCGGACTTGAAAGTGAGGCAGAATAGCAAGAAACAGATTTCAAGAGGTACGTTGGAATCGCCTTTAAAGCACAGGAAGAGGGGCACAACTTCGACAATGATGCACTTGACCAAAAAGGGCATATGCGTTTTCTCCTGAGTATATTCAGGAGAAAACGCATACGGCCATTTTGGCCAAACAAGCAAGCAGACAATGTAAGTCTGAATTACAAAGAAGTATCACTTCCCACCGGTCCAAAGGGACATCCACAAAAAGGGTAAAAATCAGAAATTCAAGACAGGCCCTGGAGAACAGGGAGCCTTGTTATGCTGATGGCCGGGATGTAAATTGCCAACTGCCTCTTGGAGGAGTGCATTGTGTTCCCTAAAACAAGTAAACAACAGAGCTACAGAGCCAAGGACACTTCTAGTCCAGGGAATATACCATGGGAAAACTGAAAATCAATAAGACAGAGCCACCCCAAAATTTAGGGCTGCACTGCTTACAAGAACCTCAACTTGGGTACACCTTAAGTATCCCAGGAAAGATAAAAATGGTTCAAAAAATTGTGGTACTTACGTATGATGGAATATCCCTCAGCCATGAAAACAATGTCATAAGACCAGTAGCAGCAAAATGAGTGGATTCAGGTACAATGATTCTAAGTGAAATAAGTCACACAGAAAAAGAAACTTATCATAAGATATCACTTATGAAGATCCTGTAAACATGGCTACACATGAACTGAGTTAGGAAAGAGAAGAGAGTCTCACATTTAGAAAACACTCTTATGCCTGCTTAAGGAGGAAGGAGAGGTGGGGTGATGCATAAAACCAGAGGTTGATATAAGCACAGGTACCGTTCCAAAAACCAAGTATGGAATAGACAAGACCTACACCTTCCTCAGTGAAAGGGACTCAAAGACCCATATTTCCCGCAGAGGAATATATCTGACTAGTAAGAATCTTAAAACCTATGTATTGATATGTCTCCGTAAGGGAATCAAGTGTGTGTAGACTGGCATAAAGATGGAAGCGAGAATCAGCTCAAACCCACTATAAAAAGGAATTTCAAAAACAAAACAAAAAAACAGCGGAATTTTTTACAATTCCTCAGGGCCTCTGATGAAACTTGGAATGACCCTATCTAGAATGACAGCTGGAGGTGGCATAAGGCTGGACACATGGGACTGAGAGGATTGGTGAGATTCGTGAGCAAATGCAGACCCTTTAAAGCAATAATGCATGGCACCCATTCCATGGGTCCCAACTCTCCAGGTTGTAGGGAATATTACTACAGCTATAACATGTATGGGTATCCTATAGAATGGACACACTGTGAATACGAAAGGTTTCTAAATCTCAACGAATAGTCCCTCTCCTGGTGCTCCAGTTTCACTTTCTAACTCCTTTACTATCAATCTCCCAACTTGGAGAGACAGCACCTTTAACCTCCTGGTTCGCACAGGTTGCCAATTTGGCAAAGGATCAAAGGGAAGAGGGAGAACCAAAGAGAGAGTAGCTGTTAGGCATTTGGACGGGCACATGTCACTCTTATTTCCCGGGAGGAAGAAGAATTAACCAAAGTCTCAGCAACCCACCGGGAACCAGTATAGGTCCTAAACCAAAATATGGGACTTGCGTTCAGCTCACAAAAAAACAAGTTAAAAAATGGAGCTATAGGGCAGAGCAATTCACAAACTGGCAGAGTAATAAAGGACAACTATCATCCAAAAATCTGTTGAGGGAAGGCAACGAGGCGGACTTGAAAGTGAGGCAGAATAGCAAGAAACAGATTTCAAGAGGTACGTTGGAATCGCCTTTAAAGCACAGGAAGAGGGGCACAACTTCGACAATGATGCACTTGTCCAAAAAGGGCATATGCGTTTTCTCCTGAGTATATTCAGGAGAAAACGCATATGCCCATTTTGGCCAAACAAGCAAGCAGACAATGTAAGTCTGAATTACAAAGAAGTATCACTTCCCACCGGTCCAAAGGGACATCCACAAAAAGGGTAAAAATCAGAAATTCAAGACAGGCCCTGTAGAACAGGGAGCCTTGTTATGCTGATGGCCGGGATGTAAATTGCCAACTGCCTCTCTGGAGGAGTGCATTGTGTTCCCTAAAACAAGTAAACAACAGAGCTACAGAGCCAAGGGCACTTCTAGTCTAGGGAATATACCATGGGAAAACTGAAAATCAATAAGACAGAGCCACCCCAAAATTTAGGGCTGCACTGCTTACAAGAACCTCAACTTGGGTACACCTTAAGTATCCCAGGAAAGATAAAAATGGTTCAAAAAATTGTGGTACTTACGTATGATGGAATATCCCTCAGCCATGAAAACAATGTCATAAGACCAGTAGCAGCAAAATGAGAGGATTCAGGTACAATGATTGTAAGTGAAATAAGTCACACACAAAAAGAAACTTATCATAAGATATCACTTATGAAGATCCTGTAAACATGGCTACACATGAACTGAGTTAGGAAAGAGAAGAGAGTCTCACATTTAGAAAACACTCTTATGCCTGCTTAAGGAGGAAAGAGAGGTGGGGTGATGCATAAAACCAGAGGTTGATATAAGCACAGGTACCGTTCCAAAAACCAACTATGGAATAGAAAAGACCTACACCTTCCTCAGTGAAAGGGACTCAAAGACGCATATTTCCCGCAGAGGAATATATCTGACTAGTAAGAATCTTAAAACCTATGTATTGATATGTCTCCGTAAGGGAATCAAGTGTGAGTAGACTGGCATAAAGATGGAAGCGAGAATCAGCTCAAACCCACTATAAAAAGGAATTTCAAAAACAAAACAAAAAAACAGCGGAATTTTTTACAATTCCTCAGGGCCTCTGATGAAACTTGGAATGACCCTATCTAGAACGACAGCTGGAGGTGGCATAAACCTGGACACATGGGACTGAGAGGATAGGTGAGATTCGTTAGCAAATGCAGACCCTTTAAAGCAATAATGCATGTCACCCATTCCATGGGTCCCAACTCTCCAGGTTGTAGGGAATATTACTACAGCTATGACATGTATGGGATACCTAGAGAATGGACACACTGTGAATACGAAAGGTTTCTAAATCTCAACGAATAGTCCCTCTCCTGGTGTTCCAGGTTCACTTTCTAACTGCTTTACTATCAATCTCCCAACTTGGAGAGACAGCACCTTTAACCTCCTTGTTCGCACAGGTTGCCAATTTGGCAAAGGATGAAAGGGAAGAGGGAGAACCAAAGAGAGAGTAGCTGTTAGGCCTTTGGACGGGCATATGTCATTCTTATTTCCTGGGAGCAAGAAGAACTGACCAAAGTCTCAGCCACCCACCGGGAACCAGTATAGGTCCTGAACAAAAATATTGTACTTGCGTACAGCTCAGAAAAAAACCAGTTATAAAACAGAGCTCAGGGGCACAGCAATTCAGAAAGTGGCAGAGTAATAAAGGACAACTATAGTCCAAATATTTGTTGAGGGAAGGCAATGAGGCGGACTTGAAAGCGAGGCAGAATAACAGGAAAAAGATTTCAAGAGGTACCTTGGAATCACCTTTAAAGCACAGGAAGAGGGGCACAACTTCGTCAATGAAGCACTTGGCCAAAAAGGGCATATGCATTTTCTCCTGAGTATATTCAGGAAAAACGAATACGCCTTTTTTGGCCAAGCAAGCAAGCGGGCATGCAAGTCTGCACTACAAAGATGTATCACTTCCAACTGGTCCGCAGGAACATCCACAAAAAGGGTAAAAACCAGAAATTCAAGACAGGCCCTGGAGAACAGGGAGCCTTGTTATGCTGATGGCCGGGATGTAAATTGCCAACTGCCTCTCTGGAAGAGTGCATTGTGTTCCCTAAAAGAAGTAAACAACAGAGCTACAGAGCCAAGGGCACTTCCAGTCTAGATAATATACCTTGGGAACACTGAAAAGCAATAAGACAGAGCCACCCCATAATTTAGTCTTGCACTGCTTACAAGAACGTCAACTTGGATACACCTTAAATATCCCAGGAAATATAAAAATGGTTCGAAAAATTGTGGTACTTACATACGAGGGAATATCCCTCAGCCATGAAATCAATGTCATAAGACCAGTAGCATCAAAATTAGTGGATTCAGGTACGATGATTCTACGTGAAATAAGTCACACAGAAAAAGAAACCTATCATAAGATATCACTTATGAAGATCCTGTAAACATGGCTACACATGAACTGAGTTAGGAAAGAGAAGAGAGTCTCACATTTAGAAAACACTCTTATGTCTGCTTAAGGGGGAAGGAGAGGTGGGGTGATGCATAAAACCAGAGTTTGATATAAGCACAGGTACCGTTCCAAAAACCAACTATGGATTAGACAAGACCTACACCTTCCTCAGTGAAAGGGACTCAAAACCCCATATTTCCCGCAGAGGAATATATCTGACTAGTAAGACTCTTAAAACCTATGTATTGATATGTCTCCGTAAGGGAATCAAGTGTGTCTAGACTGGCATAATCATGGCAGTGAGAATCAACTCAAACCAACTATAAAAATGAATTTCAAAAACAGAACAAAATAACAGGGAAATTCTTTACAATTCCTTCAGGGTCTCTGATGAAACCTGGAATGACCCTATCTACAATGACAGCTGGATGTTGCATAAGGCTGGACACATGGGACTGAGAGGATTGGTGAGATTGGGTGAGCAAACGCAGACTCTTTAAAGCAATAATGCATGGCACCCATTCCGTGAGTCCCAACTCTCCAGGTTGAAGGGAATATTACTACAGCTATAACATGTATGGGAAACTTAGAGAATGGACACACTGTGAATATGAAACGTTTCTAAAACTCAACGAATAGTCCCTCTCCTGGTGCTCCAGTTTGACTTTTTTTTTTTTTGTCATTTATCGGCCATCAGCTTTTATTTATTTATTTATTTATTTATTTGCTTTTATTTATTTATTTATTTTAATTTTTTGCCTTATGACAAATTTAATCAGGTATACATATACATATGTTTCCATATCCCCTCCCTTTTGTGTCTCCCTCCCACCCTCCCTATCCCACCCCTCCAGGCGGTCCCAAAGCACCGAGCTGATCTCCCTGTGCTATGCGGCTGCTTCCCACTAGCTATCTACCTTACATTTGGTAGTGTATATATGTCCATGCCGCTCTTTCACTTTGTCACAGCTTACCCTTCCCCCTCCCCGTATCCTCAAGTCCATTCTCTAGTAGGTCTGTGTCTTTATTCCTGTCTTACCCCTATGTTCTTCATGACATTTTTTTTCTTAAATTCCATATATATGTGTTAGCATACAGTATTTGTCTTTCTCTTTCTGACTTACTTCACTCTGTATGACAGACTCTATGTCTATCCACCTCATTACAAATAGCTCAATTTCATTTCTTTTTATGGCTGAGTAATATTCCATTGTATATATGTGCCACATCTTCTTTATCCATTCATCCGATGATGGACACTTAGGTTGTTTCCATCTCTGGGCTATTGTAAATAGGGCTGCTATGAATATTTTGGTACATGTCTCTTTTTGAATTATGGTTTTGTCAGGGTATATGCCCAGTAGTGGGATTGCTGGGTCATATGGTAGTTCTATTTGTAGTTTTTTAAGGAACCTCCATACCGTTCTCCATAGTGGCTGTACCAATTCACATTCCCACCAGCAGTGCAAGAGTGTTCCCTTTTTTCCACACCCTCTCCAGCATTTATTGTTTCTAGATTTTTTGATGATGGCCATTCTGACTGGTGTGAGATGATATCTCATTGTAGTTTTGATTTGCATTTCTCTAATGAGTAAAGATGTTGAGCATCCTTTCATGTGTTTGTTGGCAGTCTGTATATCTTCTGTGGAGAAATGTCTATTTAGGTCTTCTGCCCATTTTTGGATTGGGTTGTTTGTTTTTTTGTTATTGATCTGCATGAGCTGCTTATAAATTTTGGAGATTAATCCTTTGTCAGTTGCTTCATTTGCAAATATTTCTCCCATTCTGAGGGTTGTCTTTTGGTCTTGTTTATGGTTTCCTTTGCTGTGCAAAAGCTTTTAAGTTTCATTAGGTCCTATGTGTTTATTTTTGTCTTTATTTCCATTTCTCTAGGAGGTGGGTCCAAAAGGATCTTGCTGTGATTTATGTCATAGAGTGTTCTGCCTATGTTTTCCTCTAAGAGTTTGATAGTGTCTGGCCTTACATTTAGGTCTTTAATCCATTTTGAGCTTATTTTTGTGTATGGTGTTAGGGAGTGATCTAATCTCATACTTTTACATGTCCCTATCCAGTTTTCCCAGCACCACTTATTGAAGAGACTGTCCTTTCTCCACTGTACATTCCTGCCTCCTTTATCAAAGATAAGGTGACCATATGTCCGTGGGTTTAACTCTGGGCTTTCTATCCTGTTCCATTGATCTATCTTTCTGTTTTTGTGCCAGTACCATACTGTCTTGATTACTGTAGCTTTGTAGTATAGTCTGAAGTCAGGGAGCCTGATTCCTCCAGTTCCATTTTTCGTTCTCAAGATTGCTTTGGCTATTCGGGGTCTTTTGTGTTTCCATACAAATTGTGAAATTTTTTGTTCTAGTTCTGTGAAAAATGCCAGTGGTAGTTTGATAGGGATTGCATTGAATCTGTAGATTGCTTTGGGTAGTAGAGTCATTTTCACAATGTTGATTCTTCCAATCCAAGAACATGGTACATCTTTCCATCTATTTGTATCATCTTTAATTTCTTTCATCAGTGTCTTATAATTTTCTGCATACAGGTCTTTTGTCTCCTTAGGTAGGTTCATTATTAGATATTTTATTCTTTTTGTTGCAATGGTAAATGGGAGTGTTTCCTTGATTTCACTTTCAGATTTTTCATCATTAGTATATAGGAATGCCAGAGATTTCTGTGCATTAATTTTGTATCCTGCAACTTGACCAAATTCATTGATTAACTCTAGTAGTTTTCTGGTAGCATCTTTAGGATTCTCTATGTATAGTATCATGTCATCTGCAAACAGTGACAGCTTTACTTCTTCTTTTCCGATTTGGATTCCTTTTATTTCCTTTTCTTCTCTGATTGCTGTGGCTAAAACTTCCAAAACTAGGTTGAATAAGAGTGGTGAGAGTGGGCAACCTTGTCTTGTTCCTGATCTTAGTGGAAATGGTTTCAGTTTTTCACCATTGAGGACGATGCTGGCTGTGGGTTTGTCATATATGGCCTTTATTATGTTGAGGAAAGTTCCCTCTATGCCTACTTTCTGCAGGGTTTTTATCATAAATGGGTGTTGAATTTTGTCGAAAGCTTTCTCTGCATCTATTGAGATGATCATATGTTTTTTCTCCTTCAATTTGTTAATATGGTGTATCACGTTGATTGAATTGCGTATATTGAAGAATCCTTGCATTCCTGGAATAAACCCCACTTGATCATGGTGTATGATCCTTTTAATGTGCTGTTGGATTCTGTTTGCTAGTATTTTGTTGAGGATTTTTGCATCTATGTTCATCAGTGATATTGGCCTGTAGTTTTCTTTCTTTGTGACATCCTTGTCTGGTTTTGGTATCAAGGTGATGGTGGCCTCGTAGAATGAGTTTGGGAGTGTTCCTCCCTCTGCTATATTTTGGAAGAGTTTCAGAAGGATAGGTGTTAGCTCTTCTCTAAGTGCTTGATAGAATTCGCCTGTGAAGCCATCTGGTCCTGGGCTTTTGTTTGTTGGAAGATATTTTATCACAGTTTCAATTTCAGTGCTTGTGATTGGTCTGTTCATATTTTCTATTTCTTCCTGATTCAGTATTGGCAGGTTGTGCATTTCTAAGAATTTGTCCATTTCTTCCAGGTTGTCCATTTTATTGGCATAGAGTAGCTTATAGTAATCTCTCATGATCTTTTGTATTTCTGCAGTGTCAGTTGTTACTTCTCCTTTTTCATTTCTAATTCTATTGATTTGAGTCTTCTCCCTTTTTTTCTTGATGAGTCTGGCTAATGGTTTATCAATTTTGTTTATCTTCTCAAAGAACCAGCTTTTAGTTTTATTGATCTTTGCTATCGTTTCCTTCATTTCTTTTTCATTTATTTCTGATCTGATTTTTATGATTTCTTTCCTTCTGCTAACTTTGGGATGTTTTTGTTCTTCTTTCTCTAATTGCTTTAGGTGCAAAGTTAGGTTGTTTATTCGAGATGTTTCCTGTTTCTTAAGGTGGGATTGTATTGCTATAAACTTCCCTCTTAGAACTGCTTTTGCTGTGTCCCATAGGTTTTGGGTCGTCGTGTCTCCATTGTCATTTGTTTCTAGGTAATTTTTAATTTCCTCTTTGATTTCTTCAGTGATCACTTCGTTATTAAGTAGTGTATTGTTTAGCCTCCATGTGTTTGTATTTTTTACAGATCTTTTCCTGTAATTGATATCTAGTCTCATAGCATTGTGGTCGGAAAAGATACTTGATACAATTTCAATTTTATTAAATTTACCAAGGCTTGATTTGTGACCCAAGATATGATCTATCCTGGAGAATGTTCCATGAGCACTTGAGAAAAATGTGTATTCTGTTGTTTTTGGATGGAATGTCCTATAAATATCAATTAAGTCCATCTTGTTTAATGTATCATTTAAAGCTTGTGTTTCCTTATTTATTTTCATTTTGGAAGATCTGTCCATTGGTGAAAGTGGGGTGTTAAAGTCCCCTACTATGATTGTGTTACTGTCGATTTCTCCTTTTATGGCTGTTAGTATTTGCCTTATGTATTGAGGTGCTCCTATGTTGGGTGCATAAATATTTACAATTGTTATATCTTCTTCTTGGATCGATCCCTTGATCATTAGGTAGTGTCCTTCTTTGTCTCTTCTAGTAGTCTTTATTTTAAAGTCTATTTTGTCTGATATGAGAATTGCTACTCCAGCTTTCTTTTGGTTTCCATTTGCATGGAATATCTTTTCCCATCCCCTTACTTTCAGTCTGTATGTGTCTCTAGGTCTGAAGTGGGTCTCTTGTAGACAGCATATAGATGGGTCTTGTTTTTGTATCCATTCAGCCAACCTGTGTCTTTTGGTGGGAGCATTTAGTCCATTTACATTTAAGGTAATTATCGATATGTATGTTCCTATTCCCATTTTCTTAATTGTTTTGGGTTCGTTATTGTAGGTCTTTTCTTTCTGTTGTGTTCCTTGCCTAGAGAAGTTCCTTTAGCATTTGTTGTAAAGCTGGTTTGGTGGTGCTGAACTCTCTCAGCTTTTGCTTGTCTGTAAACGTTTTAATTTCTCCATCAAATCTGAATGAGATCCTTGCTGGGTAGAGTAATCTTGGTTGCAGGTTTTTCTCCTTCATCACTTTAATTATGTCCTGCCACTCTCTTCTGGCTTGTAGAGTTTCTGCTGAGAGATCAGCTGTTATCCTGATGGGGATTCCCTTGTGTGTTATTTTTTGTTTTTGCCTTGCTGCTTTTAATATGATTTCTTTGTGTTTAATTTTTGACAGTTTGATTAATATGTGTCTTGGCGTATTTCTCCTTGGATTTATTCTGTATGGGACTTTCTGTGCCTCCTGGACTTGATTAACTATTTCCTTTCCCATATTAGGGAAGTTTTCAACTATAATCTCTTCAAATATTTTCTCAGTCCCTTTCTTTTTCTCTTCTTCTTCTGGAACCCCTATAATTCGAATGTTGGTGCGTTTAATGTTGTCCCAGAGGTCTCTGAGACTGTCCTCTGTTCTTTTCATTCTTTTTTCTTTATTTTGCTCTGCAGCAGTTATTGCCACTATTTTATCTTCCATCTCACTTATCCGTTCCTCTGCCTCAGTTATTCTGCTATTGATCCCATCTAGAGTATTTTTTATTTCATGTATTGTGTTTTTACTTGATGCTTGATTCATCTTTAGTTCTTCTAGGTCCTTGTTAACTGTTTCTTGCATTTTGTCTATTCTATTTCCAAGATTTTGGATCTGGGAAATATAATCTTGCATCATCTTTACCATCATTATTCTGAATTCTTTTTCAGGTAGACTGCCTATTACCTCTTCATTTGTTAGATCTGCTGGATTTTTATCTTGCTCCTTCTCCTGCTGTGTGATTTTCTGTCTTCTCATTTTGCTTATGTTACTCTGTTTGGGGTCTCCTTTTTGCAGGCTGCAGGTTTGTAGTTCCCGTTGTTTTTGGTGTCTGTCCCCAGTGGCTAAGGTTGGTTTAGTGGGTTGTGTAGGCTTCCTGATGGAGGGGACTAGTGCCTGTGTTCTGGTGGATGAGGCTGGATCGTGTCTTTCTGGTGGGCAGGTCCACGTCTGGTGGTGTGTTTTTGGGTGTCTGCAGACTTTTTATGAGTTTAGGCCACCTCTCTGCTAATGGGTGGCGTTGTGTTCCTGTCTTGCTAGTTGTTTGGCTTAGGGTGTCCAGCACTGTAGCTTGCTGGTCGTTGAGTGAAGCTGGGTGCTGGTGTTGAGATGGAGATCTCTGGAAGATTTTTGCCATTTGATATTATGTGCAGCTTGGAGGTCTCTTGTGGACCAGTGTCCTGAAGTTGGCTCTCCCGCCTCAGAGGCACAGCACTAACTCCAGGATCCTCAATTTGGGATGATTTGATGTCTATTCATGTATTCCACAGATGCAGGGTACATCAAGTTGATTGTGGAGCTTTAATCCGCTGCTTCTGAGGCTGCTGGGAGAGGTTTCCCTTTCTCTTCTTTGTTCTCACAGCTCCTGGGTCTCAGCTTTGGATTTGGCCCCGCCTCTGCGTGTAGGTCGCCGGAGGGCGTCTGTTCTTCACTCAGGCAGGACAGGATTAAAGGAGCAGCCTCTTCCGGGACTCTGGCTCACTCAGGCCAGGCGGGAGGGAGGGGCACAGAGTGCGGGGCGAGCCTTTTGGTAGGTCTGGGGTCTTCTGCCAGCGTTCAGTAGGTGTTCCGTAGGAGTTGTTCCACGTGTAGCTGTATTTCTGGTGTATCCCCAGTTTGACTTTTCAACTGCTTTACTATAAATCTCCCAACTTGGAGAGACAGCACGTTTAACCACATGGTTCGCACAGGTTGCCAATTTGGAAAAGGATGAAAGGGAAGAGGGAGAACCAAAGAGAGAGTAGCTGTTAGGCATTTGGACGGGCACAAGTCACTCTTATTTCCCGGGAGGAAGAAGAATTAACCAAAGTCTCAGCCACCCACCGGTAACCAGTATAGGTCCTAAACCAAAATATGGGACTTGCGTTCAGCTCACAAAAAACAAGTTAATAAATGGAGCTATAGGGCAGAGCAATTCACAAACTGGCAGAGTAATAAAGGACAACTATCATCCAAAAATCTGTTGAGGGAAGGCAACGAGGCGGACTTGAAAGTGAGGCAGAATAGCAGGAAACAGATTTCAAGAGGTATGTTGGAATCGCCTTTAAAGCACAGGAAGAGGGGCACAACTTCGACAATGATGCACTTGTCCAAAAAGGGCGTATGCGTTTTCTCCTGAGTATATTCAGGAGAAAATGCATACGCACATTTTGGCCAAGCAAGCAAGCAGACAATGTAAGTCTGCACTACAAAGAAGTATCACTTCCCACCGGTCCAAAGGGACATCCACAATAAGGGTAAAAACCAGAAATTCAAGACAGGCCCTGGAGAACAGGGAGCCTTGTTATGCTGATGGGCAGGATGTAAATTGCCAACTGCCTCTCTGGAGGAGTGCATTGTGTTCCCTAAAACAAGTAAACAACAGAGCTACAGAGCCAAGGGCACTTCCAGTCTAGGGAATATACCTTGGGCAAATTGAAAATCAATAAGACAGAGCCACCCCAAAATTTAGGAATGCACTGCTTACAAGAACCTCAACTTGGGTACACCTTAATATCCCAGGAAATATAAAAATGGTTGAAAAAGTTGTGGTACTTATGTACGAGGGAATATCCCTCAGCCATGAAATCAATATCATATGACCAGTAGCAGCAAAATGAGTGGATTCAGGTACGATGATTCTAAGTGAAATAAGTCACACAGAAAAAGAAACGTATCATAGATATCACTTATGAAGATCCTGTAAACATGGCTACACATGAACTGAGTTAGGAAAGAGAACAGTGTCTCACATTTAGAAAACACTCTTATGCCTGCTTAAGGGGGAAGGAGAGGTGGGGTGATGCATAAAACCAGAGTTTGATATAAGCACAGGTACCGTTCCAAAAACCAACTATGGAATAGACAAGACCTACACCTTCCTCAGTGAAAGGGACTCAAAACCCCATATTTCCCGCAGAGGAATATATCTGACTAGTAAGAATCTTAAAACCTATGTATTGACATGTCTCTGTAAGGGAATCAAGTTTTTCTAGACTGGCATAATCATGGCAGCGAGAATCAGCACGAACCCACTATAAATAGGAATTTCAAAAACAAAACAAAGTAACAGGGAAATTCTTTACAATTCCTTCAGGGTCTCTGATGAAACCTGGAAAGACCCTATCTAGAATGACAGCTGGAGGTGGCATAAGGCTGGACACATGGGACTGAGAGGATTGGTGAGATTGGGTGAGCAAATGCAGACCCTTTAAAGCAATAATGCACGGCACCCATTCCTTGGGTCCCAAGTCTCCAAGCTGAAGGGAATATTACTACAGCTATAACATGTAGGGGAAACCTAGAGAAAGGACACACTGTGAATACGAAAGGTCTCTAATACTCAATGAATAGTCCCTCTCCTGGTGCTCCGGTTTGACTTTCCACCTCCTTTACTATCAATCTCCCAACCTGGAGAGACAGCATCTTTAACATCCTCTTTCACACAGGTTGCCAATTTCGCAGAGGATGAATGGGAAGAGGGAGAACCAAAGAGAGAGTAGCTGTTAGGCTTTGGACGGGCATATGTCACTCTTATTTCCCGGGAGGAAGAAGAATTGACCAAAGTCTCAGCCAGCCACCGGGAACCAGTATAGGTCCTGAACCAAAATATTAGACTTGCGTACAGCTCAGAAGAAACCAGTTAAAAAACGGAGCTCAGGGGAACTGCAATTCACAAACTCGCAGAGTAATAAAGGACAACTATCGTCCAAAAATCTGTTGTGGGAAGGCAACGAGGCGGACTTGAAAGCGAGGCAAAATATCCGGAAACAGATTTCAAGAGGTACGTAGGAATCGCCTTTATAGCACAGGAAGAGGGGCACAACTTCGACAATGATGCACTTGGCCAATAAGGGCTTATGCATTTTCTCCTGAGTATATTCTGGAGAAAACCCATACGCCTTTTTTGGCCAAGCAAGGAAGCGGGCATGCAAATCTGCACTACAAAGAAGTATCACTTCCCACCAGTCCACAGGAACATCCTCAAAAATGGTAAAAACCAGAAATTCAAGACAGGCCCTGGAGAACAGGGAGCTTTGTTATGCTGATGGGCTGTATGTAAATTGCCAACTGCCTCTCTGGAGGAGTGCATTGTGTTCCCTAAAACAAGTAAACAACAGAGATACAGAGCCATGGGCACTTCCAGTCTAGGGAATATACCTTGGGAAAACTGAAAATCAATAAGACAGAGCCATCCCAAAATTTAGGGCTGCACTGCTTACAAAAACCTCATTTTGGGTACACCATAAGTATCTCAGGAAATATAAAAATGGTTCAAAAAATTGTGGTACTTACGTACGATGGAATATCCCTCAGCCAAGAAATCAATGTCATAAGACCAGTAGCACAAAATGAGTGGATTCAGGTACGATGATTCTAAGTGAAATAAGTCACACAGAAAAAGAAACGTATCATAAGATATCACTTATGAAGATCCTGTAAACATGGCTAAACATGAACTGAGTTAGGGAAGAGAACAGAGTCTCACATTTAGAAAAAATCAATTATGCCTGCTTAAGGGGGAAGGAGAGGTGGGGTTATGCATAAAAACAGAGTTTGATATAAGTACAGGTACCGTTTCAAAAACCAACTATGGTATAGAGAAGACTTACACTTTCCTCAGTGAAAGGGATTCAAAATACCATATTTCCCGCAGAGGAATATATCTGAGTAGTAAGAATCTTAAAACCTATGTATTGATATGTCTCTGTAAGGGAATCAAGTGTGTCTAGACTGGCATAAAGATGGCAGCGAGAATCAGATCAAACCCACTATAAAACGGAATTTCAAAAACAACACAAAAAAACAGTGAAATTCTTTTCAATTCCTTAAGGCTCTGTGATGAACCTTGGAATGACGCTATCTACAACGACAGCTGGAGGTGGCATAAGGCTGGACACATGGGACTGAGAGGATTGGTGAGATTGGGTGAGCAAATGCAGACCGTGTAAAGCAATAATGCATGTCACCCTTTCCATGGGTCCCAACTCTCCAGGTTGAAGGGAATATTACTACAGCTATAACATGTATGGGAAACCTAGAGAATGGACACACTCTGAATACGAAAGGTTTCTAAACCTCAACGAAATGTCCCTCTCCTGGTGCTCTATTTTTACTTTCTCTCTGCTTTACTATCAATCACCAAATTTGGAGAGACAACACCTTTAATCTCCTGTTTCGCACAGCTTCCCAGTTTGGCAAAGGAAGAAAGGGAAGAGCGAGAACGAAAGAGAGAGTAGCTGTTAGTCATTTGGACGGGCACATGTCACTCTTATTTCCCGGGCGGAAGAAGAATTAACCAAAGTCTCAGCCAACCCCCGGGAACCAGTATAGTTTCTGAAGCAAAATATGGGATTGGCGTTCAGCTCACAAAAAACGAGTTAAAAAAATGCGCTATAGGTCAGAGCAATTCACATACTGGCAGAGTAATAAAGGACAACTATCATCCAAAAATCTGTTGAGGGAAGGCAAGGAGGCGAACTTGAAAGTGAGGCTGAGTAGCAGGAAACAGATTTCAAGTGGTACGTTGGAATCGCCTTTAAAGCACAGGAAGAGGGGCACAACTTCGACAATGATGCACTTGTCCATAAAGGGCATGTGCGTTTTCCCCTGAGTATATTCAGGAGAAAACGCATACGCTACTTTTGGATACCAAGCAAGCGGACAATGTAAGTATGCACTACAAAGAAATTTCACTTCCCACCGGTCCAAAGGGCCATGCACAAAAAGGATAAAACCAGAAATTCAAGACAGGCCCTGGAGAACAGGTACGTTGTTATGCTGATGGGCGGGATGTAAATTGCCAACTGCTTCTCTGGAGGAGTGCACTGTGTACCCTAAAACAAGTAATCAACAGAGCTACAGAGCCAAGGACACTTCCAGTCTAGGGAATATACCTTGGGAAATCTGAAAATCAATAAGACAGAGCCACCCCAAAATTTAGGGCTGCACTGCTTACAAGATCCTCAATTTGGGTACACCATAAATATCCCAGGAAAAACTAAAATGGTTCAAAAAATTGTGGTAATAACGTACGATGGAATATCCATCAGCCATGAAATCAATGTCATAAGACCAGTAGCAGCAAAATGAGTGGATTCAGGTACGATGATTCTAAGTGAAATAAGTCACACAGAAAAAGAAACGTATCATAAAATATCACTTATGAAGATCCTGTAAACATGGCTACACATGAACTGAGTTAGGGAACAGAAGTGAGTCTCACATTTAGAAAACAATCTTATGCCTGCTTAAGGGGGAAGGAGAGGTGGGGTGATGCATAAAAACAGAGTTTGATATAAGCACAGGTACCGTTCCAAAAACCAAGTATGGAATAGACAAGACCTACACCTTCCTCAGTGAAAGGGACTCAAAACCCCATATTTCCCGCAGAGGAATATATCTAACTAGTAAGAATCTTAAAACCTATGTTTGATATGTCTCTGTAAGGGAATCAAGTGTTTCTAGACTGGCATAATCATGGCAGCGAGAATCAGCTCAAACCCACTATAAAAAGGAATTTCAAAAACAAAACAAAAAAACAGGGAAATTCTTTACAATTCCTTCAGGGTCTCTGATGAAACGTGGAATGACCCCGTCTACAATGACAGCTGGATGTGGCATAAGTCTGGACACTTGGGACTGAGAGGATTGGTGAGATTTGGTGAGCAAATGCAGACCATTTAAAGCAGTAATGCATGGCACCCATTCCATGGGTCCCAACTCTCCTGGTTGAAGTGAATATTACTACAAATATAACATGTATGGGAAACCTAGAGACTGGACACACTGTGAATATGAAAGTTCTTTAAATCTCAACGAATAGTCCCTCTCCTGGTCCTCCGGTATGACTTTCCCACTGCTTTACTATCAATCTCCCAACTTGGAGAGACAGCCCCTTTAACCTCCTGGTTCTCACAGGTTGCCAATTTGGCAGAGGATGAAAGCGAAGAGGGAGAACCAATGAGAGAGTAGCTGTTAGGCAATTGTACGGGCATATGTTACTCTAAATTCCCGGGAGGAAGAAGAATTAACCAAAGTTGCAGCCACCCACCGGGAACCAGTATAGTTTCTGAACCAAAATATTGGACTTGCGTTCAGCTCAGAGAAAACGAGTTAAAAAATGGAGCTCAGGGGCACAGCAATTCACAAACTGGCAGAGTAATAAAGGGGAACTATCGTCCAAAAATCTGTTGAGGGAAGGCAACGAGGCGAACTTGAAAGCTAGGCAGAATAGCAGGAAACAGATTTCAAGATGTACGTTGGAATCACATGTAAAGCACAGGAAGAGGGGCACAACTTCGTCAATGTTGCACTTGGCCAAAAACGGCATATGCATTTTCTCCTGAACATATGCAGGAGAAAACGCATACGACCTTTTTGACCAATCAAGAAAGTGGGCAATGCAAATCTGCACTACAAAGAAGTATCACTTCCCACCGGTCAAAAGGGACATCCACAAAATGTGTAAAAACCAGAAAGGCAAGACATGCCCTGGAGAACAGGGAGCCTTGTTATGCTGATGGTCGGGATGTAAATTGCCAACTGCCTCTCTGGAGGAGTGCATTGTGTTCCCTAAAACAAGTAAACAACAGAGCTACAGAGCCAAGGGCACTTCCAGTCTAGGGAATATACCTTGGGAAAACTGAAAATCAATAAGACAGAGCCACCCCTAAATTTAGGGCTGCACTGCTTGCAAGAATTTCAACTTGGGTACACCTTAATATCCCAGGAAATATAAAAATGGTTGAAAAAGTTGTGGTACTTACGAACGATGGAATATCCCTCAGCCATGAAATCAATATCATATGACCAGTAGCAGCAAAATGAGTGGATTCAGGTACAATGATTCTAAGTGAAATAAGTCACACAGAAAAAGAAACTTATCATAAGATATCACTTATGAAGATCCTGTAAACATGGCTACACATGAATTGAGTTATAAAAGAGAAGAGAGTCTCACATTTAGAAAACACTCTTATGCCTGCTTAAGGGGGAAGGAGAGGTGGGGTGATGCATAAAACCAGAGGTTGATATAAGCACAGGCAACGTTCCAAAAACCAACTATGGAATAGACAAGACCTACACCTTCCTCAGTGAAAGGGACTCAAAACACCATATTTCCCGCAGAGGAATATATCTGACTAGTAAGAATCTTAAAACCTATGTATTGATATGTCTCCATAAGGGAATCAAGTGTGTGTAGACTGTCATAAAGATGGCAGCGAGAATCAGCTCAAACCCACTATAAAAAGGAATTTCAAAAACAAAACAAAAAAACAGCGAAATTCTTTACAATTCCTTCAGGGTCTCTGATGAAACTTGGAATGACCCTATCTAGAACGACAGCTAGATGTGGTATAAGGCTAGACACCTGCGACTGAGAGGATTGGTGAGATTCGTGAGCAAATGCAGACCCTTTAACCAATAATGCATGGCACCCATTGCATGGGTCCCAACTCTCCATGTTGTAGGGAATATTACTACAGCTATAACATGTATGGGAAACCTAGAGAATGGACACACTGTGAATACGAAATGTTTCTAAATCTCAACGAATAGTCCCTCTCCTGGTGCTCCACTTTCACTTTCTAACTGTTTTACTATCCATCTCCCAACTTGGAGAGACAGCACCTTTAACCTCCTGGTTCGCACAGGTTGCCAATTTGGCAAAGGATGAAAGCGAAGAGGGAGAACCAAAGAGAGAGTAGCTGTTAGGCATTTGGACGGGCACATGTCACTCTTATTTCCCAGGAGGAAGAAGAATTAACCAAAGTCTCAGCCACCCACCGGGCACCAGTATAGGTCCTAAACCAAAATATGGGACTTGCGTTCAGCTCACAAAAAACGAGTTAAAAAATGGAGCTATACGGCAGAGGATTTCACAAACTGGCAGAGTAATAAAGGACAACTATCATCCAAAACTCTGTTGAGGGAAGGCAACGAGGCGGACTTGAAAGTGAGGCAGAATAGCAGGAAACAGATTTCAAGAGGTACGTTGGAATCGCCTTTAAAGCACAGGAAGAGGGGCACAACTTCGACAATGATGCACTTGTCCAAAAAGGGCGTATGCATTTTCTCCTGAATATATTCAGGAGAAAACGCATATGCCCATTTTGGTCAAGCAAGCAAGCGGACAATGTAAGTCTGCACTACAAAGAAGTATCACTTCCCACCGGTCCAATGGGACATCCACAAAAAGGGTAAAAACCAGAAATTCAAGACAGGCCCTGGAGAACAGGGAGCCTTGTTATGCTGATGGTCGGGATGTGAATTGCCAACTGCCTATCTGGAGGAGTGCATTGTGTTCCCTAAAACAAGTAAACAACAGAGCTACAGAGCCAAGGGCACTTCCAGTCTAGGGAATATACCTTGGGAAAATTGAAAATCAATAAGACATAGCCACCCCAAAATTTAGGGCTGCACTGCATACAAGAACCTCAACTTGGGTACACCTTAAGTATCCCAGGAAAGATAAAACTGGTTCAAAAAATTGTGGTACTTACGTATGATGGAATATCCCTCAGCCATGAAATCAATGTCATAAGACCAGTAGCAGCAAAATGAGTGGATTCAGGTACGATGATTCTAAGTGAAATAAGTCACACAGAAAAAGAAACTTATCATAAGATAACACTTATGAAGATGCTGTAAACATGGCTACACATGAACTGAGTTAGGAAAGAGAAGAGAGTCTCACATTTAGAAAACACTCTTATGCCTGCTTAAGGGGGAAGGAGAGGTGCGGTGATGCATAAAACCAGAGTTTGATATAAGCACAGGTACCGTTCCAAAAACCAACTATGGATTAGACAAGACCTACACCTTCCTCAGTGAAAGGGACTCAAAACCCCATATTTCCCACAGAGGATTATATCTGACTAGTAAGAATCTGAAAACATATGTATTGATATGTCTCCGTAAGGGAATCATGTGTGTCTAGACTGGCATAAAGATGGCAGGAGGATCAGCACAAACCCACTATAAAAAGGAATTTCTAAACAAAAAAACAGGGAAATTCTTTACAATTCCTTCAGGGTCTCTGATGAAACCTGGAATGACCCTATCTACAATGACAGCTGGATATGGCATAAGGCTTGACACTTGGGACTGAGAGGATTGGTGAGATTTGGTGAGCAAATGCAGACCCTTTAAAGCAATAATTCATGGCACCCATTCCATGGGTCCCAACTCTCCAGGTTGAAGGGAATATTACTACAGCTATAACAAGTACGGGAAACCTAGAGAATGGACACACTGTGAATACGAAAGGTCTCTAAAACTCAACGAATTGTCCTTCTCCTTGTGCTCCAATTTGACTTTCCAACTGCTTTACTGTCAATCCCCCAACTTGGAGAGACAGCCCCTTTAACCTCCTGGTTCGCACAGGTTGCCAAATTGGCAGAGGATGAAAGGGAAGAGGGAAAACCAATGAGAGAGTACCTGTTAGGAATTTGGACGGACATATGTCCGTCTTATTTCCCGGCAGGAAGAAGACTTAACCGAAGTCTCAGCCACCCACCGAAAACCAGTATATGTCCTGAACCAAAATACTGGACTTGCGTTCAGCTTAAAAAAAACGTGTTAAAAAATGGAGCTCAGGGGCTCAGCAATTCACCAACTGGCAGAGTAATAAAGGGCAACTATCTTCCAACAATCTGTTGACGGAAGCCAAAGAGGCGGACTTGAAAGCGAGGCAGAATAGCAGGAAACAGATTTCAAGAGGTACGTTGGAAACGCCTTTAAAGCACAGGAAGAGGGGCACAACTTCGACAATGATGCACTTGGCCAAAAAGGGCGTATGCGTTTTCTCCTGAATATATTCAGGAGAAAATGCATACGCCCTTTTTGGCCAAGCAAGCAAGCGGGCAATGCAAATCTGCACTACAAAAAAGTATCACTTCCCACCGGTCAAAAGGGACATCCACAAAATGGGTAAAACCCGGAAAGGCAAGACAGGCCCTGGAGAACAGGGAGCCTTGTTATGCTGATGGGCGGCATGTAAATTACCAACGGCCTCACTGGAGGAGTGAATTGTGTTCCCTAAAACAAGTAAACAACAGAGCTACAGAGCCAAGGGCACTTCCAGTCTAGGGAATATACAAAGGGAAAACTGAAAATCAATAAGACAGAGCCACACCAAAATTTAGGGCTGCACTGCTTACAAGAACTTCAACTTGTCTACAACCTAAATATCCGAGGAAATATAAAAATGGTTTAAAAAATTGTGGTACTTACGTACGATGGAATGTCCCTCAGCCATGAAATCAATGTCATAAGACCTGTAGCAGCAAAATGAGTGGATTCAGGTACTATGATTCTAAGTGAAATAAGTCACACAGAAAAAGAAACTTATCATAAGATATCACTTATGAAGATCCTGTAACAAGGCTACACATGAACTGAGATAGGAAAGAGAACAGAGTCTCACATTTAGAAAACACGCTTATGCCCGCTTAAGGGGGTAGGAGAGTTGGGGTGATGCATAAAACCAGAGTTTGATATAAGCACAGTTACCGTTCCAAAAACCAACTATGGAATAGACAAGACCTACACCTTCCTCAGTGAAAGGGACTCAAAACCCCATATTTCCCGCAGAGGAATATATCTGACTAGTAAGAATCTTAAAACCTATGTATTGATATGTCTCCATAAGGGAATCAAGTGTGTGTAGACTGGCATAAAGATGGCAGCGAGAATCAGCTCAAACCCACTATAAAAAGGAATTTCAAAAACAAAACAAAAAAAACAGCGAAATTCTTTACTATTCCTTCAGGGTCTCTGATGAAACTTGGAATGACCCTATCTAGAACGACAGCTGGAGGTGGCATAAGGCTGGACACATGGGACTGAGAGGATTGGTGAGATTCGTGAGCAAATGCAGACCCTTTAAGGCAATAATGCATGGCACTCATTCCATGGGTCCCGACTCTCCAGGTTGTAGGGAATATTACTACAGCTGTAACATGTATGGGAAACCTAGAGAATGGACACACTGTGAATACAAAAGGTTTCTAAATCTCAACGAATAGTCCCTCTCCTGGTGCTCCAGTTTCACTTTCTAACTGGTTTACTATCTATCTCCCAACTTGGAGAGACAGCACCTTTAACCTCCTGGTTCGCACAGGTTGCCAATTTGGCAAAGGATGAAAGGGAATACGGAGAACATAAGAGAGATTAGCTGTTAGGCATTTGGACGGGCACATGTCACTCTTATTTCCCGGGAGGATGAAGAATTAACCAAAGTCTCAGCCACCCACCGGGAATCAGTATAGGTCCTAAACCAAAATATGGGACTTGCGTTCAGCTCAAAAAACGAGTTAAAAAATGGAACTATATGGCAGAGCAATTCACAAACTGGCAGAGTAATAAAGGACAACTATCATCCAAAAATCTGTTGAGGGAAGGCAACGAGGTGGACTTGAAAGTGAGGCAGAATAGCAGGAAACAGATTTCAATAGGTACGTTGGAAGCGCCTTTAAAGCACAGGAAGAGGGGCACAACTTCGACAATGATGCACTTGTCCAAAAAGGGCGTATGCGTTTTCTCCTGAGTATATTCAGGAGAAAACGCATACGCCTATTTTGGCCAAGCAAGCAAGCAGAAAATGTAAGTCTGCACTACAAAGAAGTATCACTTCCCACCAGTCCAACGGGACATCCACAAAAAGGGTAAAAACCAGAAATTCAAGACAGGCCCTGGAGAACAGGGAGCCTTGTTGTGCTGATGGCCGGGATGTAAATTGCCAACTGCCTCTCTGGAGGAGTGCATTGTGTTCCCTAAAACAAGTAAACAACAGAGCTACAGAGCCAAGGGCACTTCCAGTCTAGATAATATACCTTGGGAAAACTGAAAATCAATAAGACAGAGCCACCCCATAATTTAGGCCTGCACTGCGTACAAGAACCTCAACTTGGGTACACCTTAAGTATCCCAGGAAAGATAAAAATGGTTCAAAAAATTGTGGTACTTACGTATGATGGAATATCCCTCAGCCATGAAATCAATGTCATAAGAGCAGTAGCAGCAAAATGTGTGGATTCAGGTTCTCTGATTGTAATTGAAATAAGTCACACAGAAAAAGAAACTTATCATAAGATATCACTTATGAAGATCCTGTAAACATGTCTACACATGAACTGAGTTAGGAAAGAGAAGAGAGTCTCACATTTAGAAAACACTCTTATGCCTGCTTAAGGGGGAAGGAGAGGTGGGGTGATGCATAAAACCAGAGGTTGATATAAGCACAGGTACCGTTCCAAAAACCAACTATGGAATAGAAAAGACCTACACCTTCCTCAGTGAAAGGGACTCAAAACCCCATATTTCCCACAGAGGAATATATCTGACTAGTAAGAATCTTAAAACCTATGTATTGATATGTCTCCTTAAGGGAATCAAGTGTGTGTAGACTGGCATAAAGATGGCAGCGAGAATCAGCTCAAACCCACTATAAAAAGGAATTTCAAAAACAAAACCAAAAAACAGCGAAATTCTTTACAATTCCTTCAGGCTTTCTGATGAAACTTGGAATGACCCTATCTAGAACGACAGCTGGAGGTGGCATAAGGCTGGACACATGGGACTGAGAGCATTGGTGAGATTCGTGAGCAAATGCAGACCCTTTAAAGCAATAATGCATGGCACCCATTCCATGGGTCCCAACTCTCCAGGTTGTAGGGAATATTACTACAGCTGTAACATGTATGGGAAACCTAGAGAATGGACACACTGTGAATACAAAAGGTTTCTAAATCTCAACGAATAGTCCCTCTCCTGGTGCTCCAGTTTCACTTTCTAACTGGTTTACTATCAATCTCCCAACTTGGAGAGACAGCACTTTAACCTCCTGGTTCGCACAGGTTGCCAATTTGGCAAAGGATGAAAGCGAAGAGGGAGAACCAAAGAGAGAGTAGCTGTTAGGCATTTGGACGGGCACATGTCACTCTTATTTCCCGGGAGGAAGAAAAATTAACCAAAGTCTCAGCCACCCACCGGGAACAAGTATAGGTCCTAAACCAAAATATGGGACTTGCGTTCAGCTCAAAAAAACGAGTTAAAAAATGGAACTATATGGCAGAGCAATTCACAAACTGGCAGAGTAATAAAGGACAAATATCATCCAAAAATCTGTTGAGGGAAGGCAACGAGGCGGACTTGAAAGTGAGGCAGAATAGCAGGAAACAGATTTCAAGAGGTACGTTGGAATCGCCTTTAAAGCACAGGAAGAGGGGCACAACTTCGACAATGATGCACTTGTCCAAAAAGGGCGTATGCGTATTCTCCTGAGTATATTCAGTTGAAAACCCATACGCCCATTTTGGTCAAGCAAGCAAGCGGACAATGTAAGTCTGCACTACAAAGAAGTATCACTTCCCACCGGTCCAAAGGGACATCCACAAAAAGGGTAAAAACCAGAAATTCAAGACAGGCCCTGGAGAACAGGGAGCCTTGTTATGCTGATGGCCGAGATGTAAATTGCCAACTGCCTCTCTGGAGGAGTGCATTGTGTTCCCTAAAACAAGTAAACAACAGAGCTACAGAGCCAAAGGCACTTCCAGTCTAGGGAATATACCTTGGGAAACCTGAAAATCAATAAGACAGAACCACCCCAAAATTTAGGAATGCACTGCTTACAAGCAACTCAACTTGGGTACACATTAAATATCCCAGGAAATACAAAAATGGTTGAAAAAGTTGTGGTACTGACGTACGAGGGAATACCCATCAGCCATGAAATCAATATCATATGACCAGTAGCAGCAAAATGAGTGTATTCAGGTACGATGATTCTAAGTGAAATAAGTCACACAGAAAAAGAAATTTATCATAAGATATCACTTATGAAGATCCTGTAAACATGGCTACACATGAACTGAGTTAGGAAAGAGAAGAGAGTCTCACATTTAGAAAACACTCTTATGCCTGCTTAAGGGGGCAGGAGAGGTGGGGTGATGCATAAAACCAGATTTTGATATAAGCACACGTACCGTTCCAAGAACCAAGTATGGAATAGACAAGACCTACACCTTCCTCAGTGAAAGGGACTCAAAACACCATATTTCCCACAGAGGAATATATCTGAGTAGTGAGAATCTTAAAACCTATGTATTGATATGTCTCTTTTTGGGAATCAATTGTGTCTAGACTGGCATAAACATGGCAGCGAGAATCAGCTCAAACCCAATATAAAAAGGAATTTGAAAAACAAAAAAAAGGGAAATTCTTTACAATTCCTTCAGGGTCTCTGATGAAACTTGGAATGACCCTATCTACAACGACAGCTGGATGTGGCTTAAGGCTGGACACATGGGACTGAGAGGATTGGTGAGATTGGGTGAGCAAATGCAGACCGTTTAATGCAATAATGCATGGCACCCATTCCTTGGGTCCCAACTCTCCAGGTTGAAGGGAATATTACTACAGCTATAACATGTACGGGAAACCTAGAGAATGGACAAACAGTGAATACGAAAGGTCTGTAAAACTCAGCAAATAGTCCCTCTCCTGGTCCTCCGGTTTGACTTTCCAACTGCTTTACTATCAATCTCCCAACCTGGAGAGACAGCACCTTTAACCTCCTGTTCCGCACAGGTTGCCAATTTACCAGAGGATGAATCGGAAGAGGGAGAACCAATGAGAGAGTAGCTGTTAGGCATTTGGACGGGCACATGTCACTCTTATTTCCCTGGAGGAAGAAGAACTAACCAAAGTCTCAGCCACTCACCGGGAACCAGTATAGGTCCTGAACCAAAATGTTGGGCTTGCGTACAGCTCAGAAAAAAACCAGTTATAAAACAGAGCTCAGGGGCACAGCAATTCACAATGTGGCAGAGTAATAAAGGGCAACTATCATCCAAAAATCTGTTGAGGGAAGGCAACGAGGCGAACTTGAAAGTGAGGCAGAATAGCAGGAAACAGATTTCAAGAGGTACGTAGGAATCGCCTGTAAAGCACAGGAATAGGGGCACAAGTTCGACAATGATGCACTTGGCCAAAAAGGGCGTATGTGTTTTCTCCTGAGTATATTCAGGAGAAAACACATACGCCTTTTTTGGCAAAGCAAGCAAGCGGGCATGCAAGTCTGAACTACAAAGAAGTATCACTTCCCACCGGTCAAAAGGGACATCCACAAAATGGGTAAAAACCAGAAAGGCAAGACAGGCCCTGGAGAACAGGGAGCCTTGTTATGCTTATGGGCGGGATGTAAATTGCCTACTGCCTCTCTGGAGGAGTGCAATGTGTTCCCTAAAACAAATAAACAACAGAGCTACAGAGCCAAGGACACTTCCAGTTTAGGGAATATACCTTTGGAAAATTGAAAATCAATAAGACAGAGCCACCCCAAATTTAGGGCTGCACTGCTTACAAGAACCTCATCTTGGGTACACCTGAAGTATCCCAGGAAAGATAAATAGGGTTCAAAAAATTGTGGTACTTACGTATGATGGAATATCCCTCAGCCATAAAATCAATGTCATAAGACCAGTAGCAGCAAAATGAGTGGATTCAGGTACGATGATTCTAAGTGAAATAAGTCACACAGAAAAAGAAACTTATCATAAGATAACACTTATGAAGATCCTGTAAACACGGCTACACATGAACAGATTTAGGAAAGAGAACAGTGTCTCACATTTAGAAAACACTCTTATGCCTGCTTAAGGGGGAAGGAGAGGTGGGGTGATGCATAAAACCAGAGTTTGATATAAGCACAGGTACCGTTCCAAAAACCAACTATGGATTAGACAAGACCTACACCTTCCTCAGTGAAAGCGACTCAAAACCCCATATTTCCCACAGAGGATTATATCTGACTAGTAAGAATCTGAAAACATATGTATTGATATGTCTCCGTAAGGGAATCATGTGTGTCTAGACTGGCATAAAGATGGCAGGAGGATCAGCACAAACCCACTATAAAAAGGAATTTCTAAACAAAAAAACAGGGAAATTCTTTACAATTCCTTCAGGGTCTCTGATGAAACCTGGAATGACCCTATCTACAATGACAGCTGGATATGGCATAAGGCTTGACACTTGGGACTGAGAGGATTGGTGAGATTTGGTGAGCAAATGCAGACCCTTTAAAGCAATAATTCATGGCACCCATTCCATGGGTCCCAACTCTCCAGGTTGAAGGGAATATTACTACAGCTATAACAAGTACGGGAAACCTAGAGAATGGACACACTGTGAATACGAAAGGTCTCTAAAACTCAACGAATTGTCCTTCTCCTTGTGCTCCAATTTGACTTTCCAACTGCTTTACTGTCAATCCCCCAACTTGGAGAGACAGCCCCTTTAACCTCCTGTTTCGCACAGGTTGCCAAATTGGCAGAGGATGAAAGGGAAGAGGGAAAACCAATGAGAGAGTACCTGTTAGGAATTTGGACGGACATATGTCCGTCTTATTTCCCGGCAGGAAGAAGACTTAACCGAAGTCTCAGCCACCCACCGAAAACCAGTATATGTCCTGAACCAAAATACTGGACTTGCGTTCAGCTTAAAAAAAACGTGTTAAAAAATGGAGCTCAGGGGCTCAGCAATTCACCAACTGGCAGAGTAATAAAGGGCAACTATCTTCCAACAATCTGTTGACGGAAGCCAAAGAGGCGGACTTGAAAGCGAGGCAGAATAGCAGGAAACAGATTTCAAGAGGTACGTTGGAAACGCCTTTAAAGCACAGGAAGAGGGGCACAACTTCGACAATGATGCACTTGGCCAAAAAGGGCGTATGCGTTTTCTCCTGAATATATTCAGGAGAAAATGCATACGCCCTTTTTGGCCAAGCAAGCAAGCGGGCAATGCAAATCTGCACTACAAAAAAGTATCACTTCCCACCGGTCAAAAGGGACATCCACAAAATGGGTAAAACCCGGAAAGGCAAGACAGGCCCTGGAGAACAGGGAGCCTTGTTATGCTGATGGGCGGCATGTAAATTACCAACTGCCTCACTGGAGGAGTGCATTGTGTTCCCTAAAACAAGTAAACAACAGAGCTACAGAGCCAAGGGCACTTCCAGTCTAGGGAATATACCAAGGGAAAACTGAAAATCAATAAGACAGAGCCACACCAAAATTTAGGGCTGCACTGCTTACAAGAACTTCAACTTGTCTACACCCTAAATATCCGAGGAAATATAAAAATGGTTCAAAAAATTGTGGTACTTACGTACGATGGAATGTCCCTCAGCCATGAAATCAATGTCATAAGACCTGTAGCAGCAAAATGAGTGGATTCAGGTACTATGATTCTAAGTGAAATAAGTCACACAGAAAAAGAAACTTATCATAAGATATCACTTATGAAGATCCTGTAACAAGGCTACACATGAACTGAGATAGGAAAGAGAACAGAGTCTCACATTTAGAAAACACGCTTATGCCCGCTTAAGGGGGTAGGAGAGTTGGGGTGATGCATAAAACCAGAGTTTGATATAAGCACAGTTACCGTTCCAAAAACCAACTATGGAATAGACAAGACCTACACCTTCCTCAGTGAAAGGGACTCAAAACCCCATATTTCCCGCAGAGGAATATATCTGACTAGTAAGAGTCTTAAAGCCTATGTATTGATATGTCTCCATAAGGGAATCAAGTGTGTGTAGACTGGCATAAAGATGGCAGCGAGAATCAGCTCAAACCCACTATAAAAAGGAATTTCAAAAACAAAACAAAAAAAACAGCGAAATTCTTTACTATTCCTTCAGGGTCTCTGATGAAACTTGGAATGACCCTATCTAGAACGACAGCTGGAGGTGGCATAAGGCTGGACACATGGGACTGAGAGGATTGGTGAGATTCGTGAGCAAATGCAGACCCTTTAAGGCAATAATGCATGGCACTCATTCCATGGGTCCCGACTCTCCAGGTTGTAGGGAATATTACTACAGCTGTAACATGTATGGGAAACCTAGAGAATGGACACACTGTGAATACAAAAGGTTTCTAAATCTCAACGAATAGTCCCTCTCCTGGTGCTCCAGTTTCACTTTCTAACTGGTTTACTATCTATCTCACAACTTGGAGAGACAGCACCTTTAACCTCCTGGTTCACACAGGTTGCCAATTTGGCAAAGGATGAAAGGGAAGACGGAGAACATAAGAGAGATTAGCTGTTAGGCATTTGGACGGGCACATGTCACTCTTATTTCCCGGGAGGATGAAGAATTAACCAAAGTCTCAGCCACCCACCGGGAATCAGTATAGGTCCTAAACCAAAATATGGGACTTGCGTTCAGCTCAAAAAACGAGTTAAATATGGAACTATATGGCAGAGCAATTCACAAACTGGCAGAGTAATAAAGGACAACTATCATCCAAAAATCTGTTGAGGGAAGGCAACGAGGCGGACTTGAAAGTGAGGCAGAATAGCAGGAAACAGATTTCAAGAGGTACGTTGGAAGCACCTTTAAAGCACAGGAAGAGGGGCACAACTTCGACAATGATGCACTTGTCCAAAAAGGGCGTATGCGTTTTCTCCTGAGTATATTCAGGAGAAAACGCATACGTCTATTTTGGCCAAGCAAGCAAGCAGAAAATGTAAGTCTGCACTACAAAGATGTATCACTTCCCACCAGTCCAAAGGGACATCCACAAAAAGGGTAAAAACCAGAAATTCAAGACAGGCCCTGGAGAACAGGGAGCCTTGTTATGCTGATGGCCGGGATGTAAATTGCCAACTGCCTCTCTGGAGGAGTGCATTGTGTTCCCTAAAACAAGTAAACAACAGAGCTACAGAGCCAAGGGCACTTCCAGTCTAGATAATATACCTTGGGAAAACTGAAAAGCAATAAGACAGAGCGACCCCATAATTTAGGCCTGCACTGCGTACAAGAACCTCAACTTGGGTACACCTTAAGTATCCCAGGAAAGATAAAAATGGTTCAAAAAATTGTGGTACTTACGTATGATGGAATATCCCTCAGCCATGAAATCAATGTCATAAGAGCAGTAGCAGCAAATTGTGTGGATTCAGGTTCTCTGATTGTAAGTGAAATAAGTCACACAGAAAAAGAAACTTATCATAAGATATCACTTATGAAGATCCTGTAAACATGGCTACACATGAACTGAGTTAGGAAAGAGAAGAGAGTCTCACATTTAGAAAACACTCTTATGCCTGCTTAAGGGGGAAGGAGAGGTGGGGTGATGCATAAAACCAGAGGTTGATATAAGCACAGGTACCGTTCCAAAAACCAACTATGGAATAGAAAAGACCTACACCTTCCTCAGTGAAAGGGACTCAAAACCCCATATTTCCCGCAGAGGAATATATCTGACTAGTAAGAATCTTAAAACCTATGTATTGATATGTCTCCTTAAGGGAATCAAGTGTGTGTAGACTGGCATAAAGATGGCAGCGAGAATCAGCTCAAACCCACTATAAAAAGGAATTTCAAAAACAAAACCAAAAAACATCGAAATTCTTTACAATTCCTTCAGGCTTTCTGATGAAACTTGGAATGACCCTATCTAGAACGACAGCTGGAGGTGGCATAAGGCTGGACACATGGGACTGAGAGCATTGGTGAGATTCGTGAGCAAATGCAGACCCTTTAAAGCAATAATGCATGGCACCCATTCCATGGGTCCCAACTCTCCAGGTTGTAGGGAATATTACTACAGCTGTAACATGTATGGGAAACCTAGAGAATGGACACACTGTGAATACAAAAGGTTTCTAAATCTCAACGAATAGTCCCTCTCCTGGTGCTCCAGTTTCACTTTCTAACTGGTTTACTATCAATCTCCCAACTTGGAGAGACAGCACTTTAACCTCCTGGTTCGCACAGGTTGCCAATTTGGCAAAGGACGAAAGCGAAGAGGGAGAACCAAAGAGAGAGTAGCTGTTAGGCATTTGGACGGGCACATGTCACTCTTATTTCCCGGGAGGAAGAAAAATTAACCAAAGTCTCAGCCACCCACCGGGAACAAGTATAGGTCCTAAACCAAAATATGGGACTTGCGTTCAGCTCAAAAAAACGAGTTAAAAAATGGAACTATATGGCAGAGCAATTCACAAACTGGCAGAGTAATAAAGGACAAATATCATCCAAAAATCTGTTGAGGGAAGGCAACGAGGCGGACTTGAAAGTGAGGCAGAATAGCAGGAAACAGATTTCAAGAGGTACGTTGGAATCGCCTTTAAAGCACAGGAAAAGGGGCACAACTTCGACAATGATGCACTTGTCCAAAAAGGGCGTATGCGTTTTCTCCTGAGTATATTCAGTTGAAAACCCATACGCCCATTTTGGTCAAGCAAGCAAGCGGACAATGTAAGTCTGCACTACAAAGAAGTATCACTTCCCACCGGTCCAAAGGGACATCCACAAAAAGGGTAAAAACCAGAAATTCAAGACAGACCCTGGAGAACAGGGAGCCTTGTTATGCTGATGGCCGGGATGTAAATTGCCAACTGCCTCTCTGGAGGAGTGCATTGTGTTCCCTAAAACAAGTAAACAACAGAGCTACAGAGCCAAAGGCACTTCCAGTCTAGGGAATATACCTTGGGAAACCTGAAAATCAATAAGACAGAACCACCCCAAAATTTAGGAATGCACTGCTTACAAGCAACTCAACTTGGGTACACATTAAATATCCCAGGAAATACAAAAATGGTTGAAAAAGTTGTGGTACTGACGTACGAGGGAATACCCATCAGCCATGAAATCAATATCATATGACCAGTAGCAGCAAAATGAGTGTATTCAGGTACGATGATTCTAAGTGAAATAAGTCACACAGAAATAGAAATTTATCATAAGATATCACTTATGAAGATCCTGTAAACATGGCTACACATGAACTGAGTTAGGAAAGAGAAGAGAGTCTCACATTTAGAAAACACTCTTATGCCTGCTTAAGGGGGCAGGAGAGGTGGGGTGATGCATAAAACCAGATTTTGATATAAGCACACGTACCGTTCCAAGAACCAAGTATGGAATAGACAAGACCTACACCTTCCTCAGTGAAAGGGACTCAAAACACCATATTTCCCACAGAGGAATATATCTGAGTAGTGAGAATCTTAAAACCTATGTATTGATATGTCTCTTTTTGGGAATCAATTGTGTCTAGACTGGCATAAACATGGCAGCGAGAATCAGCTCAAACCCAATATAAAAAGGAATTTGAAAAACAAAAAAAAAAGGGAAATTCTTTACAATTCCTTCAGGGTCTCTGATGAAACTTGGAATGACCCTATCTACAACGACAGCTGGATGTGGCTTAAGGCTGGACACATGGGACTGAGAGGATTGGTGAGATTGGGTGAGCAAATGCAGACCGTTTAATGCAATAATGCATGGCACCCATTCCTTGGGTCCCAACTCTCCAGGTTGAAGGGAATATTACTACAGCTATAACATGTACGGGAAACCTAGAGAATGGACAAACAGTGAATACGAAAGGTCTGTAAAACTCAGCAAATAGTCCCTCTCCTGGTCCTCCGGTTTGACTTTCCAACTGCTTTACTATCAATCTCCCAACCTGGAGAGACAGCACCTTTAACCTCCTGTTCCGCACAGGTTGCCAATTTACCAGAGGATGAATCGGAAGAGGGAGAACCAATGAGAGAGTAGCTGTTAGGCATTTGGACGGGCACATGTCACTCTTATTTCCCTGGAGGAAGAAGAACTAACCAAAGTCTCAGCCACTCACCGGGAACCAGTATAGGTCCTGAACCAAAATGTTGGGCTTGTGTACAGCTCAGAAAAAAACCAGTTATAAAACAGAGCTCAGGGGCACAGCAATTCACAATGTGGCAGAGTAATAAAGGGCAACTATCATCCAAAAATCTGTTGAGGGAAGGCAACGAGGCGAACTTGAAAGTGAGGCAGAATAGCAGGAAACAGATTTCAAGAGGTACGTAGGAATCGCCTGTAAAGCACAGGAATAGGGGCACAAGTTCGACAATGATGCACTTGGCCAAAAAGGGCGTATGTGTTTTCTCCTGAGTATATTCAGGAGAAAACACATACGCCTTTTTTGGCAAAGCAAGCAAGCGGGCATGCAAGTCTGAACTACAAAGAAGTATCACTCCCCACCGGTCAAAAGGGACATCCACAAAATGGGTAAAAACCAGAAAGGCAAGACAGGCCCTGGAGAACAGGGAGCCTTGTTATGCTTATGGGCGGGATGTAAATTGCCTACTGCCTCTCTGGAGGAGTGCAATGTGTTCCCTAAAACAAATAAACAACAGAGCTACAGAGCCAAGGACACTTCCAGTTTAGGGAATATACCTTTGGAAAATTGAAAATAAATAAGACAGAGCCACCCCAAATTTAGGGCTGCACTGCTTACAAGAACCTCATCTTGGGTACACCTGAAGTATCCCAGGAAAGATAAATAGGGTTCAAAAAATTGTGGTACTTACGTATGATGGAATATCCCTCAGCCATAAAATCAATGTCATAAGACCAGTAGCAACAAAATGAGTGGATTCAGGTACGATGATTCTAAGTGAAATAAGTCACACAGAAAAAGAAACTTATCATAAGATAACACTTATGAAGATCCTGTAAACATGGCTACACATGAACAGATTTAGGAAAGAGAACAGTGTCTCACATTTAGAAAACACTCTTATGCCTGCTTAAGGGGGAAGGAGAGGTGGGGTGATGCATAAAACCAGAGTTTGATATAAGCACAGGTACCGTTCCAAAAACCAACTATGGATTAGACAAGACCTACACCTTCCTCAGTGAAAGGGACTCAAAACCCCATATTTCCCACAGAGGATTATATCTGACTAGTAAGAATCTGAAAACATATGTATTGATATGTCTCCGTAAGGGAATCATGTGTGTCTAGACTGGCATAAAGATGGCAGGAGGATCAGCACAAACCCACTATAAAAAGGAATTTCTAAACAAAAAAACAGGGAAATTCTTTACAATTCCTTCAGGGTCTCTGATGAAACCTGGAATGACCCTATCTACAATGACAGCTGGATATGGCATAAGGCTTGACACTTGGGACTGAGAGGATTGGTGAGATTTGGTGAGCAAATGCAGACCCTTTAAAGCAATAATTCATGGCACCCATTCCATGGGTCCCAACTCTCCAGGTTGAAGGGAATATTACTACAGCTATAACAAGTACGGGAAACCTAGAGAATGGACACACTGTGAATACGAAAGGTCTCTAAAACTCAACGAATTGTCCTTCTCCTTGTGCTCCAATTTGACTTTCCAACTGCTTTACTGTCAATCCCCCAACTTGGAGAGACAGCCCCTTTAACCTCCTGGTTCGCACAGGTTGCCAAATTGGCAGAGGATGAAAGGGAAGAGGGAAAACCAATGAGAGAGTACCTGTTAGGAATTTGGACGGACATATGTCCGTCTTATTTCCCGGCAGGAAGAAGACTTTACCGAAGTCTCAGCCACCCACCGAAAACCAGTATATGTCCTGAACCAAAATACTGGACTTGCGTTCAGCTTAAAAAAAACGTGTTAAAAAATGGAGCTCAGGGGCTCAGCAATTCACCAACTGGCAGAGTAATAAAGGGCAACTATCTTCCAACAATCTGTTGACGGAAGCCAAAGAGGCGGACTTGAAAGCGAGGCAGAATAGCAGGAAACAGATTTCAAGAGGTACGTTGGAAACGCCTTTAAAGCACAGGAAGAGGGGCACAACTTCGACAATGATGCACTTGGCCAAAAAGGGCGTATGCGTTTTCTCCTGAATATATTCAGGAGAAAATGCATACGCCCTTTTTGGCCAAGCAAGCAAGCGGGCAATGCAAATCTGCACTACAAAAAAGTATCACTTCCCACCGGTCAAAAGGGACATCCACAAAATGGGTAAAACCCGGAAAGGCAAGACAGGCCCTGGAGAACAGGGAGCCTTGTTATGCTGATGGGCGGCATGTAAATTACCAACGGCCTCACTGGAGGAGTGAATTGTGTTCCCTAAAACAAGTAAACAACAGAGCTACAGAGCCAAGGGCACTTCCAGTCTAGGGAATATACCAAGGGAAAACTGAAAATCAATAAGACAGAGCCACACCAAAATTTAGGGCTGCACTGCTTACAAGAACTTCAACTTGTCTACACCCTAAATATCCGAGGAAATATAAAAATGGTTTAAAAAATTGTGGTACTTATGTACGATGGAATGTCCCTCAGCCATGAAATCAATGTCATAAGACCTGTAGCAGCAAAATGAGTGGATTCAGGTACTATGATTCTAAGTGAAATAAGTCACACAGAAAAAGAAACTTATCATAAGATATCACTTATGAAGATCATGTAACAAGGCTACACATGAACTGAGATAGGAAAGAGAACAGAGTCTCACATTTAGAAAACACGCTTATGCCCGCTTAAGGGGGTAGGAGAGTTGGGGTGATGCATAAAACCAGAGTTTGATATAAGCACAGTTACCGTTCCAAAAACCAACTATGGAATAGACAAGACCTACACCTTCCTCAGTGAAAGGGACTCAAAACCCCATATTTCCCGCAGAGGAATATATCTGACTAGTAAGAATCTTAAAACCTATGTATTGATATGTCTCCATAAGGGAATCAAGTGTGTGTAGACTGGCATAAAGATGGCAGCGAGAATCAGCTCAAACCCACTATAAAAAGGAATTTCAAAAACAAAACAAAAAAAACAGCGAAATTCTTTACTATTCCTTCAGGGTCTCTGATGAAACTTGGAATGACCCTATCTAGAACGACAGCTGGAGGTGGCATAAGGCTGGACACATGGGACTGAGAGGATTGGTGAGATTCGTGAGCAAATGCAGACCCTTTAAGGCAATAATGCATGGCACTCATTCCATGGGTCCCGACTCTCCAGGTTGTAGGGAATATTACTACAGCTGTAACATGTATGGGAAACCTAGAGAATGGACACACTGTGAATACAAAAGGTTTCTAAATCTCAACGAATAGTCCCTCTCCTGGTGCTCCAGTTTCACTTTCTAACTGGTTTACTATCTATCTCCCAACTTGGAGAGACAGCACCTTTAACCTCCTGGTTCGCACAGGTTGCCAATTTGGCAAAGGATGAAAGGGAAGACGGAGAACATAAGAGAGATTAGCTGTTAGGCATTTGGACGGGCACATGTCACTCTTATTTCCCGGGAGGATGAAGAATTAACCAAAGTCTCAGCCACCCACCGGGAATCAGTATAGGTCCTAAACCAAAATATGGGACTTGCGTTCAGCTCAAAAAACGAGTTAAAAAATGGAACTATATGGCAGAGCAATTCACAAACTGGCAGAGTAATAAAGGACAACTATCATCCAAAAATCTGTTGAGGGAAGGCAACGAGGCGGACTTGAAAGTGAGGCAGAATAGCAGGAAACAGATTTCAAGAGGTACGTTGGAAGCGCCTTTAAAGCACAGGAAGAGGGGCACAACTTCGACAATGATGCACTTGTCCAAAAAGGGCGTATGCGTTTTCTCCTGAGTATATTCAGGAGAAAACGCATACGTCTATTTTGGCCAAGCAAGCAAGCAGAAAATGTAAGTCTGCACTACAAAGATGTATCACTTCCCACCAGTCCAAAGGGACATCCACAAAAAGGGTAAAAACCAGAAATTCAAGACAGGCCCTGGAGAACAGGGAGCCTTGTTATGCTGATGGCCGGGATGTAAATTGCCAACTGCCTCTCTGGAGGAGTGCATTGTGTTCCCTAAAACAAGTAAACAACAGAGCTACAGAGCCAAGGGCACTTCCAGTCTAGATAATATACCTTGGGAAAACTGAAAAGCAATAAGACAGAGCGACCCCATAATTTAGGCCTGCACTGCGTACAAGAACCTCAACTTGGGTACACCTTAAGTATCCCAGGAAAGATAAAAATGGTTCAAAAAATTGTGGTACTTACGTATGATGGAATATCCCTCAGCCATGAAATCAATGTCATAAGAGCAGTAGCAGCAAATTGTGTGGATTCAGGTTCTCTGATTGTAAGTGAAATAAGTCACACAGAAAAAGAAACTTATCATAAGATATCACTTATGAAGATCCTGTAAACATGGCTACACATGAACTGAGTTAGGAAAGAGAAGAGAGTCTCACATTTAGAAAACACTCTTATGCCTGCTTAAGGGGGAAGGAGAGGTGGGGTGATGCATAAAACCAGAGGTTGATATAAGCACAGGTACCGTTCCAAAAACCAACTATGGAATAGAAAAGACCTACACCTTCCTCAGTGAAAGGGACTCAAAACCCCATATTTCCCGCAGAGGAATATATCTGACTAGTAAGAATCTTAAAACCTATGTATTGATATGTCTCCTTAAGGGAATCAAGTGTGTGTAGACTGGCATAAAGATGGCAGCGAGAATCAGCTCAAACCCACTATAAAAAGGAATTTCAAAAACAAAACCAAAAAACAGCGAAATTCTTTACAATTCCTTCAGGCTTTCTGATGAAACTTGGAATGACCCTATCTAGAACGACAGCTGGAGGTGGCATAAGGCTGGACACATGGGACTGAGAGCATTGGTGAGATTCGTGAGCAAATGCAGACCCTTTAAAGCAATAATGCATGGCACCCATTCCATGGGTCCCAACTCTCCAGGTTGTAGGGAATATTACTACAGCTGTAACATGTATGGGAAACCTAGAGAATGGACACACTGTGAATACAAAAGGTTTCTAAATCTCAACGAATAGTCCCTCTCCTGGTGCTCCAGTTTCACTTTCAAACTGGTTTACTATCAATCTCCCAACTTGGAGAGACAGCACTTTAACCTCCTGGTTCGCACAGGTTGCCAATTTGGCAAAGGACGAAAGCGAAGAGGGAGAACCAAAGAGAGAGTAGCTGTTAGGCATTTGGACGGGCACATGTCACTCTTATTTCCCGGGAGGAAGAAAAATTAACCAAAGTCTCAGCCACCCACCGGGAACAAGTATAGGTCCTAAACCAAAATATGGGACTTGCGTTCAGCTCAAAAAAACGAGTTAAAAAATGGAACTATATGGCAGAGCAATTCACAAACTGGCAGAGTAATAAAGGACAAATATCATCCAAAAATCTGTTGAGGGAAGGCAACGAGGCGGACTTGAAAGTGAGGCAGAATAGCAGGAAACAGATTTCAAGAGGTACGTTGGAATCGCCTTTAAAGCACAGGAAAAGGGGCACAACTTCGACAATGATGCACTTGTCCAAAAAGGGCGTATGCGTTTTCTCCTGAGTATATTCAGTTGAAAACCCATACGCCCATTTTGGTCAAGCAAGCAAGCGGACAATGTAAGTCTGCACTACAAAGAAGTATCACTTCCCACCGGTCCAAAGGGACATCCACAAAAAGGGTAAAAACCAGAAATTCAAGACAGACCCTGGAGAACAGGGAGCCTTGTTATGCTGATGGCCGGGATGTAAATTGCCAACTGCCTCTCTGGAGGAGTGCATTGTGTTCCCTAAAACAAGTAAACAACAGAGCTACAGAGCCAAAGGCACTTCCAGTCTAGGGAATATACCTTGGGAAACCTGAAAATCAATAAGACAGAACCACCCCAAAATTTAGGAATGCACTGCTTACAAGCAACTCAACTTGGGTACACATTAAATATCCCAGGAAATACAAAAATGGTTGAAAAAGTTGTGGTACTGACGTACGAGGGAATACCCATCAGCCATGAAATCAATATCATATGACCAGTAGCAGCAAAATGAGTGTATTCAGGTACGATGATTCTAAGTGAAATAAGTCACACAGAAAAAGAAATTTATCATAAGATATCACTTATGAAGATCCTGTAAACATGGCTACACATGAACTGAGTTAGGAAAGAGAAGAGAGTCTCACATTTAGAAAACACTCTTATGCCTGCTTAAGGGGGCAGGAGAGGTGGGGTGATGCATAAAACCAGATTTTGATATAAGCACACGTACCGTTCCAAGAACCAAGTATGGAATAGACAAGACCTACACCTTCCTCAGTGAAAGGGACTCAAAACACCATATTTCCCACAGAGGAATATATCTGAGTAGTGAGAATCTTAAAACCTATGTATTGATATGTCTCTTTTTGGGAATCAATTGTGTCTAGACTGGCATAAACATGGCAGCGAGAATCAGCTCAAACCCAATATAAAAAGGAATTTGAAAAACAAAAAAAAAAGGGAAATTCTTTACAATTCCTTCAGGGTCTCTGATGAAACTTGGAATGACCCTATCTACAACGACAGCTGGATGTGGCTTAAGGCTGGACACATGGGACTGAGAGGATTGGTGAGATTGGGTGAGCAAATGCAGACCGTTTAATGCAATAATGCATGGCACCCATTCCTTGGGTCCCAACTCTCCAGGTTGAAGGGAATATTACTACAGCTATAACATGTACGGGAAACCTAGAGAATGGACAAACAGTGAATACGAAAGGTCTGTAAAACTCAGCAAATAGTCCCTCTCCTGGTCCTCCGGTTTGACTTTCCAACTGCTTTACTATCAATCTCCCAACCTGGAGAGACAGCACCTTTAACCTCCTGTTCCGCACAGGTTGCCAATTTACCAGAGGATGAATCGGAAGAGGGAGAACCAATGAGAGAGTAGCTGTTAGGCATTTGGACGGGCACATGTCACTCTTATTTCCCTGGAGGAAGAAGAACTAACCAAAGTCTCAGCCACTCACCGGGAACCAGTATAGGTCCTGAACCAAAATGTTGGGCTTGTGTACAGCTCAGAAAAAAACCAGTTATAAAACAGAGCTCAGGGGCACAGCAATTCACAATGAGGCAGAGTAATAAAGGGCAACTATCATCCAAAAATCTGTTGAGGGAAGGCAACGAGGTGAACTTGAAAGTGAGGCAGAATAGCAGGAAACAGATTTCAAGAGGTACGTAGGAATCGCCTGTAAAGCACAGGAATAGGGGCACAACTTCGACAATGATGCACTTGGCCAAAAAGGGCGTATGTGTTTTCTCCTGAGTATATTCAGGAGAAAACACATACGCCTTTTTTGGCAAAGCAAGCAAGCGGGCATGCAAGTCTGAACTACAAAGAAGTATCACTCCCCACCGGTCAAAAGGGACATCCACAAAATGGGTAAAAACCAGAAAGGCAAGACAGGCCCTGGAGACAGGGAGCCTTGTTATGCTTATGGGCGGGATGTAAATTGCCTACTGCCTCTCTGGAGGAGTGCAATGTGTTCCCTAAAACAAATAAACAACAGAGCTACAGAGCCAAGGACACTTCCAGTTTAGGGAATATACCTTTGGAAAATTGAAAATAAATAAGACAGAGCCACCCCAAATTTAGGGCTGCACTGCTTACAAGAACCTCATCTTGGGTACACCTGAAGTATCCCAGGAAAGATAAATAGGGTTCAAAAAATTGTGGTACTTACGTATGATGGAATATCCCTCAGCCATAAAATCAATGTCATAAGACCAGTAGCAACAAAATGAGTGGATTCAGGTACGATGATTCTAAGTGAAATAAGTCACACAGAAAAAGAAACTTATCATAAGATAACACTTATGAAGATCCTGTAAACATGGCTACACATGAACAGATTTAGGAAAGAGAACAGTGTCTCACATTTAGAAAACACTCTTATGCCTGCTTAAGGGGGAAGGAGAGGTGCGGTGATGCATAAAACCAGAGTTTGATATAAGCACAGGTACCGTTCCAAAAACCAACTATGGATTAGACAAGACCTACACCTTCCTCAGTGAAAGGGACTCAAAACCCCATATTTCCCACAGAGGATTATATCTGACTAGTAAGAATCTGAAAACATATGTATTGATATGTCTCCGTAAGGGAATCATGTGTGTCTAGACTGGCATAAAGATGGCAGGAGGATCAGCACAAACCCACTATAAAAAGGAATTTCTAAACAAAAAAACAGGGAAATTCTTTACAATTCCTTCAGGGTCTCTGATGAAACCTGGAATGACCCTATCTACAATGACAGCTGGATATGGCATAAGGCTTGACACTTGGGACTGAGAGGATTGGTGAGATTTGGTGAGCAAATGCAGACCCTTTAAAGCAATAATTCATGGCACCCATTCCATGGGTCCCAACTCTCCAGGTTGAAGGGAATATTACTACAGCTATAACAAGTACGGGAAACCTAGAGAATGGACACACTGTGAATACGAAAGGTCTCTAAAACTCAACGAATTGTCCTTCTCCTTGTGCTCCAATTTGACTTTCCAACTGCTTTACTGTCAATCCCCCAACTTGGAGAGACAGCCCCTTTAACCTCCTGGTTCGCACAGGTTGCCAAATTGGCAGAGGATGAAAGGGAAGAGGGAAAACCAATGAGAGAGTACCTGTTAGGAATTTGGACGGACATATGTCCGTCTTATTTCCCGGCAGGAAGAAGACTTTACCGAAGTCTCAGCCACCCACCGAAAACCAGTATATGTCCTGAACCAAAATACTGGACTTGCGTTCAGCTTAAAAAAAACGTGTTAAAAAATGGAGCTCAGGGGCTCAGCAATTCACCAACTGGCAGAGTAATAAAGGGCAACTATCTTCCAACAATCTGTTGACGGAAGCCAAAGAGGCGGACTTGAAAGCGAGGCAGAATAGCAGGAAACAGATTTCAAGAGGTACGTTGGAAACGCCTTTAAAGCACAGGAAGAGGGGCACAACTTCGACAATGATGCACTTGGCCAAAAAGGGCGTATGCGTTTTCTCCTGAATATATTCAGGAGAAAATGCATACGCCCTTTTTGGCCAAGCAAGCAAGCGGGCAATGCAAATCTGCACTACAAAAAAGTATCACTTCCCACCGGTCAAAAGGGACATCCACAAAATGGGTAAAACCCGGAAAGGCAAGACAGGCCCTGGAGAACAGGGAGCCTTGTTATGCTGATGGGCGGCATGTAAATTACCAACGGCCTCACTGGAGGAGTGAATTGTGTTCCCTAAAACAAGTAAACAACAGAGCTACAGAGCCAAGGGCACTTCCAGTCTAGGGAATATACCAAGGGAAAACTGAAAATCAATAAGACAGAGCCACACCAAAATTTAGGGCTGCACTGCTTACAAGAACTTCAACTTGTCTACACCCTAAATATCCGAGGAAATATAAAAATGGTTTAAAAAATTGTGGTACTTATGTACGATGGAATGTCCCTCAGCCATGAAATCAATGTCATAAGACCTGTAGCAGCAAAATGAGTGGATTCAGGTACTATGATTCTAAGTGAAATAAGTCACACAGAAAAAGAAACTTATCATAAGATATCACTTATGAAGATCATGTAACAAGGCTACACATGAACTGAGATAGGAAAGAGAACAGAGTCTCACATTTAGAAAACACGCTTATGCCCGCTTAAGGGGGTAGGAGAGTTGGGGTGATGCATAAAACCAGAGTTTGATATAAGCACAGTTACCGTTCCAAAAACCAACTATGGAATAGACAAGACCTACACCTTCCTCAGTGAAAGGGACTCAAAACCCCATATTTCCCGCAGAGGAATATATCTGACTAGTAAGAATCTTAAAACCTATGTATTGATATGTCTCCATAAGGGAATCAAGTGTGTGTAGACTGGCATAAAGATGGCAGCGAGAATCAGCTCAAACCCACTATAAAAAGGAATTTCAAAAACAAAACAAAAAAAACAGCGAAATTCTTTACTATTCCTTCAGGGTCTCTGATGAAACTTGGAATGTCCCTATCTAGAACGACAGCTGGAGGTGGCATAAGGCTGGACACATGGGACTGAGAGGATTGGTGAGATTCGTGAGCAAATGCAGACCCTTTAAGGCAATAATGCATGGCACTCATTCCATGGGTCCCGACTCTCCAGGTTGTAGGGAATATTACTACAGCTGTAACATGTATGGGAAACCTAGAGAATGGACACACTGTGAATACAAAAGGTTTCTAAATCTCAACGAATAGTCCCTCTCCTGGTGCTCCAGTTTCACTTTCTAACTGGTTTACTATCTATCTCCCAACTTGGAGAGACAGCACCTTTAACCTCCTGTTTCGCACAGGTTGCCAATTTGGCAAAGGATGAAAGGGAAGACGGAGAACATAAGAGAGATTAGCTGTTAGGCATTTGGACGGGCACATGTCACTCTTATTTCCCGGGAGGATGAAGAATTAACCAAAGTCTCAGCCACCCACCGGGAATCAGTATAGGTCCTAAACCAAAATATGGGACTTGCGTTCAGCTCAAAAAACGAGTTAAAAAATGGAACTATATGGCAGAGCAATTCACAAACTGGCAGAGTAATAAAGGACAACTATCATCCAAAAATCTGTTGAGGGAAGGCAACGAGGCGGACTTGAAAGTGAGGCAGAATAGCAGGAAACAGATTTCAAGAGGTACGTTGGAAGCGCCTTTAAAGCACAGGAAGAGGGGCACAACTTCGACAATGATGCACTTGTCCAAAAAGGGCGTATGCGTTTTCTCCTGAGTATATTCAGGAGAAAACGCATACGTCTATTTTGGCCAAGCAAGCAAGCAGAAAATGTAAGTCTGCACTACAAAGATGTATCACTTCCCACCAGTCCAAAGGGACATCCACAAAAAGGGTAAAAACCAGAAATTCAAGACAGGACCTGGAGAACAGGGAGCCTTGTTATGCTGATGGCCGGGATGTAAATTGCCAACTGCCTCTCTGGAGGAGTGCATTGTGTTCCCTAAAACAAGTAAACAACAGAGCTACAGAGCCAAGGGCACTTCCAGTCTAGATAATATACCTTGGGAAAACTGAAAAGCAATAAGACAGAGCCACCCCATAATTTAGGCCTGCACTGCGTACAAGAACCTCAACTTGGGTTCACCTTAAGTATCTCAGGAAAGATAAAAATGGTTCAAAAAATTGTGGTACTTACGTATGATGGAATATCCCTCAGCCATGAAATCAATGTCATAAGAGCAGTAGCAGCAAAATGTGTGGATTCAGGTTCTCTGATTGTAAGTGAAATAAGTCACACAGAAAAAGAAACTTATCATAAGATATCACTTATGAAGATCCTGTAAACATGGCTACACATGAACTGAGTTAGGAAAGAGAAGAGAGTCTCACATTTAGAAAACACTCTTATGCCTGCTTAAGGGGGCAGGAGAGGTGGGGTGATGCATAAAACCAGAGGTTGATATAAGCACAGGTACCGTTCCAAAAACCAACTATGGAATAGAAAAGACCTACACCTTCCTCAGTGAAAGGGACTCAAAACCCCATATTTCCCGCAGAGGAATATATCTGACTAGTAAGAATCTTAAAACCTATGTATTGATATGTCTCCTGAAGGGAATCAAGTGTGTGTAGACTGGCATAAAGATGGCAGCGAGAATCAGCTCAAACCCACTATAAAAAGGAATTTCAAAAACAAAACCAAAAAACAGCGAAATTCTTTACAATTCCTTCAGGCTTTCTGATGAAACTTGGAATGACCCTATCTAGAACGACAGCTGGAGGTGGCATAAGGCTGGACACATGGGACTGAGAGGATTGGTGAGATTCGTGAGCAAATGCAGACCCTTTAAAGCAATAATGCATGGCACCCATTCCATGGGTCCCAACTCTCCAGGTTGTAGGGAATATTACTACAGCTGTAACATGTATGGGAAACCTAGAGAATGGACACACTGTGAATACAAAAGGTTTCTAAATCTCAACGAATAGTTCCTCTCCTGGTGCTCCAGTTTCACTTTCTAACTGGTTTACTATCAATCTCCCAACTTGGAGAGACAGCACTTTAACCTCCTGGTTCGCACAGGTTGCCAATTTGGCAAAGGATGAAAGCGAAGAGGGAGAACCAAAGAGAGAGTAGCTGTTAGGCATTTGGACGGGCACATGTCACTCTTATTTCCCGGGAGGAAGAAAAATTAACCAAAGTCTCAGCCACCCACCGGGAACAAGTATAGGTCCTAAACCAAAATATGGGACTTGCGTTCAGCTCAAAAAAACGAGTTAAAAAATGGAACTATATGGCAGAGCAATTCACAAACTGGCAGAGTAATAAAGGACAAATATCATCCAAAAATCTGTTGAGGGAAGGCAACGAGGCGGACTTGAAAGTGAGGCAGAATAGCAGGAAACAGATTTCAAGAGGTACGTTGGAATCGCCTTTAAAGCACAGGAAGTGGGGCACAACTTCGACAATGATGCACTTGTCCAAAAAGGGCGTATGCGTTTTCTCCTGAGTATATTCAGTTGAAAACCCATACGCCCATTTTGGTCAAGCAAGCAAGCGGACAATGTAAGTCTGCACTACAAAGAAGGATCACTTCCCACCGGTCCAAAGGGACATCCACAAAAAGGGTAAAAACCAGAAATTCAAGACAGGCCCTGGAGAACAAGGAGCCTTGTTATGCTGATGGCCGGGATGTAAATTGCCAACTGCCTCTCTGGAGGAGTGCATTGTGTTCCCTAAAACAAGTAAACAACAGAGCTACAGAGCCAAAGGCACTTCCAGTCTAGGGAATATACCTTGGGAAACCTGAAAATCAATAAGACAGAACCACCCCAAAATTTAGGAATGCACTGCTTACAAGCAACTCAACTTGGGTACACCTTAAATATCCCAGGAAATACAAAAATGGTTGAAAAAGTTGTGGTACTGACGTACGAGGGAATACCCATCAGCCATGAAATCAATATCATATGACCAGTAGCAGCAAAATGAGTGTATTCAGGTACGATGATTCTAAGTGAAATAAGTCACACAGAAAAAGAAATTTATCATAAGATATCACTTATGAAGATCCTGTAAACATGGCTACACATGAACTGAGTTAGGAAAGAGAAGAGAGTCTCACATTTAGAAAACACTCTTATGCCTGCTTAAGGGGGCAGGAGAGGTGGGGTGATGCATAAAACCAGATTTTGATATAAGCACACGTACCGTTCCAAGAACCAAGTATGGAATAGACAAGACCTACACCTTCCTCAGTGAAAGGGACTCAAAACACCATATTTCCCACAGAGGAATATATCTGAGTAGTGAGAATCTTAAAACCTATGTATTGATATGTCTCTTTTTGGGAATCAATTGTGTCTAGACTGGCATAAACATGGCAGCGAGAATCAGCTCAAACCCAATATAAAAAGGAATTTGAAAAACAAAAAAAAGGGAAATTCTTTACAATTCCTTCAGGGTCTCTGATGAAACTTGGAATGACCCTATCTACAACGACAGCTGGATGTGGCTTAAGGCTGGACACATGGGACTGAGAGGATTGGTGAGATTGGGTGAGCAAATGCAGACCGTTTAATGCAATAATGCATGGCACCCATTCCTTGGGTCCCAACTCTCCAGGTTGAAGGGAATATTACTACAGCTATAACATGTACGGGAAACCTAGAGAATGGACAAACAGTGAATACGAAAGGTCTGTAAAACTCAGCAAATAGTCCCTCTCCTGGTCCTCCGGTTTGACTTTCCAACTGCTTTACTATCAATCTCCCAACCTGGAGAGACAGCACCTTTAACCTCCTGTTCCGCACAGGTTGCCAATTTACCAGAGGATGAATCGGAAGAGGGAGAACCAATGAGAGAGTAGCTGTTAGGCATTTGGACGGGCACATGTCACTCTTATTTCCCTGGAGGAAGAAGAACTAACCAAAGTCTCAGCCACTCACCGGGAACCAGTATAGGTCCTGAACCAAAATGTTGGGCTTGCGTACAGCTCAGAAAAAAACCAGTTATAAAACAGAGCTCAGGGGCACAGCAATTCACAATGTGGCAGAGTAATAAAGGGCAACTATCATCCAAAAATCTGTTGAGGGAAGGCAACGAGGCGAACTTGAAAGTGAGGCAGAATAGCAGGAAACAGATTTCAAGAGGTACGTAGGAATCGCCTGTAAAGCACAGGAATAGGGGCACAAGTTCGACAATGATGCACTTGGCCAAAAAGGGCGTATGTGTTTTCTCCTGAGTATATTCAGGAGAAAACACATACGCCTTTTTTGGCAAAGCAAGCAAGCGGGCATGCAAGTCTGAACTACAAAGAAGTATCACTTCCCACCGGTCAAAAGGGACATCCACAAAATGGGTAAAAACCAGAAAGGCAAGACAGGCCCTGGAGAACAGGGAGCCTTGTTATGCTTATGGGCGGGATGTAAATTGCCTACTGCCTCTCTGGAGGAGTGCAATGTGTTCCCTAAAACAAATAAACAACAGAGCTACAGAGCCAAGGACACTTCCAGTTTAGGGAATATACCTTTGGAAAATTGAAAATCAATAAGACAGAGCCACCCCAAATTTAGGGCTGCACTGCTTACAAGAACCTCATCTTGGGTACACCTGAAGTATCCCAGGAAAGATAAATAGGGTTCAAAAAATTGTGGTACTTACGTATGATGGAATATCCCTCAGCCATAAAATCAATGTCATAAGACCAGTAGCAGCAAAATGAGTGGATTCAGGTACGATGATTCTAAGTGAAATAAGTCACACAGAAAAAGAAACTTATCATAAGATAACACTTATGAAGATCCTGTAAACATGGCTACACATGAACAGATTTAGGAAAGAGAACAGTGTCTCACATTTAGAAAACACTCTTATGCCTGCTTAAGGGGGAAGGAGAGGTGGGGTGATGCATAAAACCAGAGTTTGATATAAGCACAGGTACCGTTCCAAAAACCAACTATGGATTAGACAAGACCTACACCTTCCTCAGTGAAAGCGACTCAAAACCCCATATTTCCCACAGAGGATTATATCTGACTAGTAAGAATCTGAAAACATATGTATTGATATGTCTCCGTAAGGGAATCATGTGTGTCTAGACTGGCATAAAGATGGCAGGAGGATCAGCACAAACCCACTATAAAAAGGAATTTCTAAACAAAAAAACAGGGAAATTCTTTACAATTCCTTCAGGGTCTCTGATGAAACCTGGAATGACCCTATCTACAATGACAGCTGGATATGGCATAAGGCTTGACACTTGGGACTGAGAGGATTGGTGAGATTTGGTGAGCAAATGCAGACCCTTTAAAGCAATAATTCATGGCACCCATTCCATGGGTCCCAACTCTCCAGGTTGAAGGGAATATTACTACAGCTATAACAAGTACGGGAAACCTAGAGAATGGACACACTGTGAATACGAAAGGTCTCTAAAACTCAACGAATTGTCCTTCTCCTTGTGCTCCAATTTGACTTTCCAACTGCTTTACTGTCAATCCCCCAACTTGGAGAGACAGCCCCTTTAACCTCCTGGTTCGCACAGGTTGCCAAATTGGCAGAGGATGAAAGGGAAGAGGGAAAACCAATGAGAGAGTACCTGTTAGGAATTTGGACGGACATATGTCCGTCTTATTTCCCGGCAGGAAGAAGACTTAACCGAAGTCTCAGCCACCCACCGAAAACCAGTATATGTCCTGAACCAAAATACTGGACTTGCGTTCAGCTTAAAAAAAACGTGTTAAAAAATGGAGCTCAGGGGCTCAGCAATTCACCAACTGGCAGAGTAATAAAGGGCAACTATCTTCCAACAATCTGTTGACGGAAGCCAAAGAGGCGGACTTGAAAGCGAGGCAGAATAGCAGGAAACAGATTTCAAGAGGTACGTTGGAAACGCCTTTAAAGCACAGGAAGAGGGGCACAACTTCGACAATGATGCACTTGGCCAAAAAGGGCGTATGCGTTTTCTCCTGAATATATTCAGGAGAAAATGCATACGCCCTTTTTGGCCAAGCAAGCAAGCGGGCAATGCAAATCTGCACTACAAAAAAGTATCACTTCCCACCGGTCAAAAGGGACATCCACAAAATGGGTAAAACCCGGAAAGGCAAGACAGGCCCTGGAGAACAGGGATCCTTGTTATGCTGATGGGCAGCATGTAAATTACCAACGGCCTCACTGGAGGAGTGAATTGTGTTCCCTAAAACAAGTAAACAACAGAGCTACAGAGCCAAGGGCACTTCCAGTCTAGGGAATATACCTTGGGAAAACTGAAAATCAATAAGACAGAGCCACCCCAAAATTTAGGAATGCACTGCTTACAAGAACCTCAACCTGGGTACAACTTAATATCCCAGGAAATATAAAAATAGTTGAAAAAGCTGTGGTACTTACGTACGAGGGAATATCCCTCAGCCATGAAATCAATATCATATGACCAGTAGCAGCAAAATGAGTGGATTCAGGTTCGATGATTCTAAGTGAAATATGTCACACAGAAAAAGAAATTATCATAAGATATCACTTATGAAGATCCTGTAAACATGGCTACACATGAACTGAGTTAGGAACGAGAAGAGAGACTCACATTTAGAAAACACTCTTATGCCTGCTTAATGGGGCAGGAGAGGTGGGGTGATGCATAAAACCAGAGTTTGATATAAGCACAGGTACCGTTCCGAAAACCAACTATGGAATAAACAAGACCTACAGCTTCCTCAGTGAAAGGGACTCAAAACACCATATTTCCCGCAGAGGAATATATCTGACTAGTAAGAATCTTAAAACCTATGTATTGATATGTCTCCGTAAGGGAATCAAGTGTGTGTAGACTGGCATAAAGGTGGCAGCGAGAATCAGCTCAAACCCACTATAAAAAGGAATTTCAAAAACAAAACAAAAAAAACAGCGAAATTCTTTACTATTCCTTCAGGGTCTCTGATGAAACTTGGAATGACCCTATCTAGAACGACAGCTGGAGGTGGCATAAGGCTGGACACATGGGACTGAGAGGATTGGTGAGATTCGTGAGCAAATGCAGACCCTTTAAGGCAATAATGCATGGCACTCATTCCATGGGTCCCGACTCTCCAGGTTGTAGGGAATATTACTACAGCTGTAACATGTATGGGAAACCTAGAGAATGGACACACTGTGAATACAAAAGGTTTCTAAATCTCAACGAATAGTCCCTCTCCTGGTGCTCCAGTTTCACTTTCTAACTGGTTTACTATCTATCTCCCAACTTGGAGAGACAGCACCTTTAACCTCCTGGTTCGCACAGGTTGCCAATTTGGCAAAGGATGAAAGGGAAGACGGAGAACATAAGAGAGATTAGCTGTTAGGCATTTGGACGGGCACATGTCACTCTTATTTCCCGGGAGGATGAAGAATTAACCAAAGTCTCAGCCACCCACCGGGAATCAGTATAGGTCCTAAACCAAAATATGGGACTTGCGTTCAGCTCAAAAAACGAGTTAAAAAATGGAACTATATAGCAGAGCAATTCACAAACTGGCAGAGTAATAAAGGACAACTATCATCCAAAAATCTGTTGAGGGAAGGCAACGAGGCGGACTTGAAAGTGAGGCAGAATAGCAGGAAACAGATTTCAAGAGGTACGTTGGAAGCGCCTTTAAAGCACAGGAAGAGGGGCACAACTTCGACAATGATGCACTTGTCCAAAAAGGGCGTATGCGTTTTCTCCTGAGTATATTCAGGAGAAAATGCATACGCCTATTTTGGCCAAGCAAGCAGAAAATGTAAGTCTGCACTACAAAGATGTATCACTTCCCACCAGTCCAAAGGGACATCCACAAAAAGGGTAAAAACCAGAAATTCAAGACAGGCCCTGGAGAACAGGGAGCCTTGTTATGCTGATGGCCGGGATGTAAATTGCCAACTGCCTCTCTGGAGGAGTGCATTGTGTTCCCTAAAACAAGTAAACAACAGAGCTACAGAGCCAAGGGCACTTCCAGTCTAGATAATATACCTTGGGAAAACTGAAAAGCAATAAGACAGAGCCACCCCATAATTTAGGCCTGCACTGCGTACAAGAACCTCAAATTGGGTACACCTTAAGTATCCCAGGAAAGATAAAAATGGTTCAAAAAATTGTGGTACTTACGTATGATGGAATATCCCTCAGCCATGAAATCAATGTCATAAGAGCAGTAGCAGCAAAATGTGTGGATTCAGGTTCTCTGATTGTAAGTGAAATAAGTCACACAGAAAAAGAAACTTATCATAAGATATCACTTATGAAGATCCTGTAAACATGGCTACACATGAACTGAGTTAGGAAAGAGAAGAGAGTCTCACATTTAGAAAACAATCTTATGCCTGCTTAAGGGGGCAGGAGAGGTGGGGTGATGCATAAAACCAGAGGTTGATATAAGCACAGGTACCGTTCCAAAAACCAACTATGGAATAGAAAAGACCTACACCTTCCTCAGTGAAAGGGACTCAAAACCCCATATTTCCCGCAGAGGAATATATCTGACTAGTAAGAATCTTAAAACCTATGTATTGATATGTCTCCTTATGGGAATCAAGTGTGTGTAGACTGGCATAAAGATGGCAGCGAGAATCAGCTCAAACCCACTATAAAAAGGAATTTCAAAAACAAAACCAAAAAACAGCGAAATTCTTTACAATTCCTTCAGGCTTTCTGATGAAACTTGGAATGACCCTATCTAGAACGACAGCTGGAGGTGGCATAAGGCTGGACACATGGGACTGAGAGGATTGGTGAGATTCGTGAGCAAATGCAGACCCTTTAAAGCAATAATGCATGGCACCCATTCCATGGGTCCCAACTCTCCAGGTTGTAGGGAATATTACTACAGCTGTAACATGTATGGGAAACCTAGAGAATGGACACACTGTGAATACAAAAGGTTTCTAAATCTCAACGAATAGTCCCTCTCCTGGTGCTCCAGTTTCACTTTCTAACTGGTTTACTATCAATCTCCCAACTTGGAGAGACAGCACTTTAACCTCCTGGTTCGCACAGGTTGCCAATTTGGCAAAGGATGAAAGCGAAGAGGGAGAACCAAAGAGAGAGTAGCTGTTAGGCATTTGGACGGGCACATGTCACTCTTATTTCCCGGGAGGAAGAAAAATTAACCAAAGTCTCAGCCACCCACCGGGAACAAGTATAGGTCCTAAACCAAAATATGGGACTTGCGTTCAGCTCAAAAAAACGAGTTAAAAAATGGAACTATATGGCAGAGCAATTCACAAACTGGCAGAGTAATAAAGGACAAATATCATCCAAAAATCTGTTGAGGGAAGGCAACGAGGCGGACTTGAAAGTGAGGCAGAATAGCAGGAAACAGATTTCAAGAGGTACGTTGGAATCACCTTTAAAGCACAGGAAGAGGGGCACAACTTCGACAATGATGCACTTGTCCAAAAAGGGCGTATGCGTTTTCTCCTGAGTATATTCAGTTGAAAACCCATACGCCCATTTTGGTCAAGCAAGCAAGCGGACAATGTAAGTCTGCACTACAAAGAAGGATCACTTCCCACCGGTCCAAAGGGACATCCACAAAAAGGGTAAAAACCAGAAATTCAAGACAGGCCCTGGAGAACAGGGAGCCTTGTTATGCTGATGGCCGGGATGTAAATTGCCAACTGCCTCTCTGGAGGAGTGCATTGTGTTCCCTAAAACAAGTAAACAACAGAGCTACAGAGCCAAGGGCACTTCCAGTCTAGGGAATATACCTTGGGAAACCTGAAAATCAATAAGACAGAACCACCCCAAAATTTAGGAATGCACTGCTTACAAGCAACTCAACTTGGGTACACCTTAAATATCCTAGGAAATACAAAAATGGTTGAAAAAGTTGTGGTACTGACGTACGAGGGAATACCCATCAGCCATGAAATCAATATCATATGACCAGTAGCAGCAAAATGAGTGGATTCAGGTACGATGATTCTAAGTGAAATAAGTCACACAGAAAAAGAAACTTATCATAAGATATCACTTATGAAGATCCTGTAAACATGGCTACACATGAACTGAGTTAGGAAAGAGAAGAGAGTCTCACATTTAGAAAACACTCTTATGCCTGCTTAAGGGGGCAGGAGAGGTGGGGTGATGCATAAAACCAGAGTTTGATATAAGCACACGTACCGTTCCAAGAACCAAGTATGGAATAGACAAGACCTACACCTTCCTCAGTGAAAGGGACTCAAAACACCATATTTCCCACAGAGGAATATATCTGAGTAGTGAGAATCTTAAAACCTATGTATTGATATGTCTCTTTTTGGGAATCATTTGTGTCTAGACTGGCATAAACATGGCAGCGAGAATCAGCTCAAACCCAATATAAAAATGAATTTGAAAAACAAAAAAAAAGGGAAATTGTTTACAATTCCTTCAGGGTCTCTGATGAAACTTGGAATGACCCTATCTACAACGACAGCTGGATGTGGCTTAAGGCTGGACACATGGGACTGAGAGGATTGGTGAGATTGGGTGAGCAAATGCAGACCGTTTAATGCAATAATGCATGGCACCCATTCCTTGGGTCCCAACTCTCCAGGTTGAAGGGAATATTACTACAGCTATAACATGTACGGGAAACCTAGAGAATGGACAAACAGTGAATACGAAAGGTCTGTAAAACTCAGCAAATAGTCCCTCTCCTGGTCCTCCGGTTTGACTTTCCAACTGCTTTACTATCAATCTCCCAACCTGGAGAGACAGCACCTTTAACCTCCTGTTCCGCACAGGTTGCCAATTTACCAGAGGATGAATCGGAAGAGGGAGAACCAATGAGAGAGTAGCTGTTAGGCATTTGGACGGGCACATGTCACTCTTATTTCCCTGGAGGAAGAAGAACTAACCAAAGTCTCAGCCACTCACCGGGAACCAGTATAGGTCCTGAACCAAAATGTTGGGCTTGCGTACAGCTCAGAAAAAAACCAGTTATAAAACAGAGCTCAGGGGCACAGCAATTCACAATGTGGCAGAGTAATAAAGGGCAACTATCATCCAAAAATCTGTTGAGGGAAGGCAACGAGGCGAACTTGAAAGTGAGGCAGAATAGCAGGAAACAGATTTCAAGAGGTACGTAGGAATCGCCTGTAAAGCACAGGAATAGGGGCACAAGTTCGACAATGATGCACTTGGCCAAAAAGGGCGTATGTGTTTTCTCCTGAGTATATTCAGGAGAAAACACATACGCCTTTTTTGGCAAAGCAAGCAAGCGGGCATGCAAGTCTGAACTACAAAGAAGTATCACTTCCCACCGGTCAAAAGGGACATCCACAAAAAGGGTAAAAACCAGAAAGGCAAGACAGGCCCTGGAGAACAGGGAGCCTTGTTACGCATATGGGCGGGATGTAAATTGCCTACTGCCTCTCTGGAGGAGTGCAATGTGTTCCCTAAAACAAATAAACAACAGAGCTACAGAGCCAAGGACACTTCCAGTTTAGGGAATATACCTTTGGAAAATTGAAAATCAATAAGACAGAGCCACCCCAAATTTAGGGCTGCACTGCTTACAAGAACCTCATCTTGGGTACACCTGAAGTATCCCAGGAAACATAAATAGGGTTCAAAAAATTGTGGTACTTACGTATGATGGAATATCCCTCAGCCATAAAATCAATGTCATAAGACCAGTAGCAGCAAAATGAGTGGATTCAGGTACGATGATTCTAAGTGAAATAAGTCACACAGAAAAAGAAACTTATCATAAGATAACACTTATGAAGATCCTGTAAACATGGCTACACATGAACAGATTTAGGAAAGAGAACAGTGTCTCATATTTAGAAAAAACTCTTATGCCTGCTTAAGGGGGAAGGAGAGGTGCGGTGATGCATAAAACCAGAGTTTGATATAAGCACAGGTACCGTTCCAAAAACCAACTATGGATTAGACAAGACCTACACCTTCCTCAGTGAAAGGGACTCAAAACCCCATATTTCCCACAGAGGATTATATCTGACTAGTAAGAATCTGAAAACATATGTATTGATATGTCTCCGTAAGGGAATCATGTGTGTCTAGACTGGCATAAAGATGGCAGGAGGATCAGCACAAACCCACTATAAAAAGGAATTTCTAAACAAAAAAACAGGGAAATTCTTTACAATTCCTTCAGGGTCTCTGATGAAACCTGGAATGACCCTATCTACAATGACAGCTGGATATGGCATAAGGCTTGACACTTGGGACTGAGAGGATTGGTGAGATTTGGTGAGCAAATGCAGACCCTTTAAAGCAATAATTCATGGCACCCATTCCATGGGTCCCAACTCTCCAGGTTGAAGGGAATATTACTACAGCTATAACAAGTACGGGAAACCTAGAGAATGGACACACTGTGAATACGAAAGGTCTCTAAAACTCAACGAATTGTCCTTCTCCTTGTGCTCCCATTTGACTTTCCAACTGCTTTACTGTCAATCCCCCAACTTGGAGAGACAGCCCCTTTAACCTCCTGGTTCGCACAGGTTGCCAAATTGGCAGAGGATGAAAGGGAAGAGGGAAAACCAATGAGAGAGTACCTGTTAGGAATTTGGACGGACATATGTCCGTCTTATTTCCCGGCAGGAAGAAGACTTAACCGAAGTCTCAGCCACCCACCGAAAACCAGTATATGTCCTGAACCAAAATACTGGACTTGCGTTCAGCTTAAAAAAAACGTGTTAAAAAATGGAGCTCAGGGGCTCAGCAATTCACAAACTGGCAGAGTAATAAAGGACAACTATCGTCCAAAAATCGGTTGAGGGAAGGCAACGAGGCGGATTTGAAAGCGAGGCAGAATAGCAGGAAACAGATTTCAATAGGTACGTTGGAATCGCCTTTAAAGCACAGGAAGAGGGGCACTACTTCGACAATGATGCACTTGGCCCAAAAGGGCGTATGCGTTTTCTCCTGAATATATTCAGGAGAAAACGCATACGCACTTTTTGGCCAAGCAAGCAAGCGGGCAATGCAAATCTTCACTCCAAAGAAGTATCACTTCTCACCAGTCAAAAGGCATTTCCACAAAATGGAGAAAAAGCAGAAAGGCAAGACAGGCCCTGGAGTACAGGGAGCCTTGTTATGCTGATGGGTGGGATATAAATTGCCAACTTCCTCACTGGAGGAGTGCATTGTGTTCCATAAACAAGTAAACAACCGAGCTACAGAGCCAAGGGCACTTCCAGTCCAGGGAATATACCTTGGGAAAACTGAAAATCAATAAGACAGAGCCACCCCAAAGTTTATGGCTGCACTGCTTACAAGAACCTCAACTTGCGTACAACTTAAATATCCCAGGAAAGATTAAAATGGTTCAAAAAATTGTGTTACTTGCATACGATGGAATACCCCTCAGCCATGAAATCAATGTCATAAGGCCAGTAGCAGCAAAATGAGTGGATTCAGGTACGATGATTCTATGTGAAATAAGTCACACAGAAAAAGAAACTTATCATAAGATATCACTTATGAAGATCCTGTAAACATGGCTACATATGAACTGAGTTAGGAAAGATAACCGAGTACCAAAACTTATCATAAGATATCACTATTTTGGGAATGTACACTTGGCTACGAATGAACTGAATTACAAACACAACAGAGTCACACACTTAGAAAACAATATTCTGCCTTCTTAACGGGAAAGGCGAGGTGAGTAGATGCATAAAACCACAGTTTTAAATTAGCACAGATACCGTTACATAAACCAAGTATTTCATAGACATCACCTACTCCCCGCACCATGAACTCGACTCAACACCCCCTATTCATTGCAAAGGAATATATCTGACTCAAAGAATTTTAAAACATATGTATTATCATGTATCCATAAAGGAGTCATGTGTGTGTATAACGGCATGAACACAGCACTGAAATTCAGCTAAATACCCTTATAAAAATAAATTTCAAAAGCAAAATGCAAAAACAGCAAAACAGAGGGAAAGCCTTAAGAATTACGTTCAGGGCCTGTGATGCAACCTGGATTGTCCACCTTTACACCCACAGCTGGATGAGACATAATACTGGACACTTGGGGCTGACAAGATTGTTGAGTTTGTGTGAGCAAAAGAACACCACTTAGAGCAATACTGTGTACTACCCATTCTAGTGGTCCCAACTCTCCAAGTTTAAGGGAATCTTCCTACAGTTAAAGCATGCATGGGAAACCCAGTGGATGGTACACTGTGTAATTGGGAAAGTTTTCTAAAAGGTACCTCATTTTTCCTTTTGTCACGCTCGGCTTCGCCATTCCGTCTGCATTACTAAAAATCTCCCCACTTGGAGTGTCAGCGCCTTTACCCTCCTGTTATGCACAGTTTGCAAATTGTGCAGAGGATGAACAGGAAGAGGGGAAACAAATGACAGATTAGCTGTAGGTGTTTGGATGGGCACATGTCACTCTAGGTTCCCATCAGCAAGAAGAATTAACCAAAGGCTCAGCCTGACACCCCAGAACCAGACTAGGGCCTACAGCCATCCTGCGGTATTGCAGCCAGCTCACAAAGAGGCCAGTTGAAAAATGGAAATCAGGGGCACAGCAATTCACAAACTTGCAGAGTTATAAAGGACAACTATCATCCAGAAATATATTGAGGTAAGGAAGTGAAGAGGATTTGAATGCAAGGCAGAATTGAAGGAAACAGATTTCAAGAGGTAGATTGGAGTTGTCTTTAAAGCACATGAAAATTGAGAGAACTTCGACAATTTTACCCTAGACCGAAAGGGAGTATGTGTATTTTCTTGAATATATTCGGGAAAAAATGCATACGCCCTTTTTGGGCAAGCAAGCCATCAGGCATTGCAAATCCACACTACATAGAAGTGTCCCTTACCTCCAATCAAAAGGGCCATCCACAAATAGTGTAAAAACCACAAATGCAGGACAGGCCATGGAGAAAAGGGAGCCTGGTTATGCCGATGGACAGGATGTAAATTGCCAACAGCCTCTCTGGAGAACTTTATGTTGTTTTCTAAAACAGAGCTACAGAGCATAGCACACTTCCACTCATGGACGTGTATTTTGGGAAAACTAAAAATCCACAACACACAACCAGCCCAAACTTTAGGGCTGCTCTGTTTACAAGAACCTCGACTTCGGTACACTTTAAATATCCCAGGAAAGGGAAGAAAATGGATATAGATGTTGTGGTACTTATATACAATGGAATGTCACTCAGACATAAAATCAATGTCATAAGGCCAATAGCAGCATAATGAGTGGCTTTAGGTATGATGATGCTAAGTGAAATGAGCCACAAAGAAAAAAAAATATTGTAATATATCACTTATAGAGGGAATGTAAACATGGCTACACATGAACTGAATTTCAAATGTGAACAGAGTTACACATTTAGAAAACACACTTATTCCTCCTTAAGGGGAAAGGTGACGTGGGGTGATGTGTAAAAGCAGAGTTTGAAATTAGCACAGATCCCATTCCATATACCAAATATGTAATAGACAAGACCTACTCCTTTCTCAATGAACTGGACACCAAACACCCTATTCACTGAAGAGGAATATATCTGACTGGTAATAACCTTGAAACCTATGTATTTATATGTCTCCATAATGGAATCAAGTGTATGTAGATTGGCATAAACACAGATCATTGGAACAGGACACAAAGCCCAGAGATAAACCTACATACCTATGGCTATCTCATCTATGACAAAGGAGCTAAGGATATACAATGGAGAAAAGACAGTCTCTTCAGTAATTGGTGCTGGATAAACTGGACCCCTACACATAAAAGAATGAAATTAGAACACTCCATAACACTATACACAAAAATAAACTGTAAATTGATTAGAGATCTAAATATAAGACCAGACACTATAAAACACTTAGAGGAAACCATAGGCAGAACACTCTATGACATAAATCACAGCAAGATCCTTTTTGACCAACCTCCTAGAGAAATGGAAATAAAAACAGAAATCAACAAATGGGACCTAATGAAACTTAAAAGCTTTTACACAGTACAGGAAAACATAAACAAGATGCAAAAACAACCCTCAGAATGGGAGAAAATATTTTCAAATGAAGCAATTGACAACGGATTAATCTCCAAACTTTACAAGCACCTCATGTAGCTCAATATCACAAAAACAAACAAGCCAATCCAAAAACGGGCAGAAGACCTAAATAGACATTTATCCAAAGAAGATATACAGATTACCAAGAAACACATGAAAGTATGTAGAACATCACTAATCATTAGAGAAATGCAAATCGAAACTACCGTGAGGTATCACCTCACAGCAGTCAGAGTGGCAATCATCAAAAAAATCTACAAAACAATAAATGCTGGAGAGGCCTTTATTGGAGAAAAGGGAACACACTTGCACTGTGGGTGGGAATATAAATTGATATGGGCACTAGGGAGAACAGTATGGAGGTTCCTTTAAATAACTAACAATAGAAGTACCCTATGACACAACAATCCAACTACTGGGCATTTGCCTTGTGAAAACCATAATTCAAAAAGTGTTATGTAGAAAAATGTTAATTGCAGCTCTATTTACAATAGTCAGGACATGGAAGCAACCTAAGTGTCCATCGACAGATGAAAGTTTAAAGATGATCTGGCACATATATACAATGGAGTATTACTCAGCCATAAAAAGAAGCAAAACTGAGTTAGTTGTACTGAGGTGGATGGACTTAGAATCTGTCCTACACAGTGAAGTAAGTCAGAAAGGGAAAAACAAATACTGTATGTTAACAGAGATATACGGAATCAAATGAAGAAATAAAAAAGATTTTGAAGAACCTAATGGCAGGACAGGATTAAGGACACAGACATAGAGAAAGGACTTGAGGACACCGGAAGGGGGATGGGTAAGCTGGGACGAAGTGAGAGAGTGGCATGGACATAAATACATTACCAAATGTAACACCAATAGCTACTGGGAAGCAGCCACATAGAACAGGGAGATCAGCTCGGTGCTTTGTGACCACATAAAGGGGTGTGATATGGGGTGTGAGAGGGAGATGCAAGAGGGAGGGTATCTGGTGATATTTGTATATGTATAGCTGATTCACTTTTTTATACAGCAGAAACGAACACTCCATTGTAAAGCAATTACGCACCAATAAACGTGTAAAAGGAAAAAAAAAAGAAAGCACAGGGATAAACCTACACATCTATGGTCACCTAATCTATGACAAAGGACGCAAGACTATAAAATGGAGATAAGACAGTCTCTTCAATCATTGGTGCTGGGAAATATGGAGAGCTACATGTAAAAGAATGAAATTAGAACACTCCCCAACACCATACATAAAAATATATTCAAAATGGATTAGAGACCTTAATGTAAGACCGGATAGTATAAAACTCTGAGAGGAAAACTTACGAAGGATACTCTGACGTAAATCACACAAGATATTTTTTGATCCACCTCTTATAGTAATGAAATAAAAAAGAAAACTAAACAGATGGGACCTAATGGAACGTAAAAGCTTTTGCAAAGCAAAGAAAACTACAAACAAGATGAAAAGACAACCCTCAGAATGGCAGAAAATATTTGCAAACGAATCAATGGACAAATGATTAATCTCCAATATATATAAACAGCTCATGCAGCTCAATATTAATAAAACAAACAACCCAATACAAAAATGGAAGAAGATATAAATAGACGTTTCTTCAAAGAAGACATAGAGGTGGCCAGTACGCACATGAAAATCTGCTCAACATCACTAATTATTAGAGAAATGGAAATGGAAACTACAATGAGGTGTCATGTCACACCTGTTAGAATGGGCATCAACAGAGAATCTACAAACAACAAATGCTGGAGAGGGTATGGAGGAAAGGAACCTTCTTCCACTATTGTTGGGAATGTAAATTGATACAGTCTCTATGGGGAACATTATGGAGGTTCCTTAAAAAAGTAAAAGTAGAATTACCATATAATCCAGCAATCCCACTACTGGGCATATACCCAGAGAAAACAATAAATCAAAAATACACATTCACCACAATGTTCACTGCAGCACTATTTACAATAGCCAGGTAATGAAAGCAACCTAAGTGCCCACAGACAGATGAATGGATAAAGATGTGGTACATATATACAATGGAATATTACTCAGCCATACATAGGAATGAAATTGGATCATTTGTAGAGACCTCGATGGATCTAGCGACTGTCATACGGAGTGAATTAAGTCAGAAAGAGAAAAACAAATATTGTATATTAATGCATATATGTGGAACCTAGAAAAATGGTACAGATGAACCGGTTTGCAGGGCAGATATAGAGACACAGATGTAGAGAACAAACATATGGACACCAAGGGGGAAACGCCATGTGAGGGTGGTGGTGGGATGAATTGGGAGGCTGGGATTCACATGTGCACACTTATATGTATAAAATAGATATCCAATAAGAACCTGCTGTATAAAAGAAATAAATTTAAAAAAATAAAAATAAATAGCATTTAATAAAAGAAAACAGAAAAAAAGTATTTCCCTTCACATAGTCGTCTTTATATTAATGTATTATTTCCATGTTTATATCTCCAAATTAAAAAAAAAGAGGAATAAATATAATCTACCTTGAACCAAAAAGAAAAAAAGAAAAAAAAAAAACAGAACCCACCAGTTATACCGAGGAAAATCGTATCAGGGCACTTGCTCCAGTGGTAAAAAATTCTTAAGTTGGTCAGAGGTGGGAAATCGTCTCCCATGGAGTCAGCAGCTCTCCCCCCCACAAGGAGCATCCTCATTGCAAAGCTGGGGGGACTGTGTCGAGGCATCTGTGAGTAAATGTGAGCTGAGCCCCAGTCCTGCTGCAGCTGAACTCTTCCCACCCTTTCCAGGTAAAACACCTGAATATGTACAAGCACTTGCAAGCCTAGAGGAAGGGCTGTGGAGCCACACCAGCGGCAGCACGCAGGCCGACTTGGTGCCTGCAGGCCAGTCAGGATGGTCCTGGCCCCAGATGCTCTTCTGGAAGCTTTCCATTTCCCTGCCTGAGATACCCCTCCTGCCACAGCCCCCACTGCTTTTTTATTTCCTCACCTCTGCCTGGGGAGAAATTCAAGCGGCAGGTATGGATGACACATCCTCTTCTTTAGCAGGTGGCAGCCTAGCAACTCCTGTGGAAAGTCCAGCAGAGCCCCACTCACACTGGGCCACCCACAAAGCCACGGCCCCTCACTCCCTACCACCACCCCAGCCCCGACACTGCTGACGGGGCAGAGAATATGGCATCAGGCACAGCTACAGGGGCTCTTGCTGACTGGAGAGGTGTTTATATTGACCTCCACCCAGGCACACCTGGGGAGGGCTGGTAGGCAGTGTCAGGTTGCCCAAATCAGCCAATCCTCACCCCTCAGGGGCTCACAGTAGCAGAAAATGAACCTTGCTAAATGGGCCAGGCCCAAGGAACAGGTGTGGGCCCTTGAGAGTCAGGCTAGACAAGGGGCTGCAGCTGCCGCTTGTTTTCTTATCATTTTATCTGGTCCATGAGTGGCAAACAACTTCAAGAAGACCCTATCCTAATGAGAGGAACCCAGGAGTCAGGGAGAGGAGTGATGGTGGGTGGAGACAGAGGCCTGGAGCCCTGGCTGCAGTGGAAGTGTCTGGAAGACCAGGCAGAGAGAGGCTGCACAGAGTGATAGCCAGGGTCACAGACCTGTCAGAGCTGCTGTTTGTTAGTTCAAGTCCTTCTCTGAGGTATTCTGTGTCAGCTGTGAGCGACAGGTGAGCTTGGGGTTCTCTGCAAGTTGGGCTATGTGCACTGTTCCTGTGTGTCCAGCCCTGCTTGGGTACCTGCCCATGGGAGCTCTGTATCCTGGGAAGGGCCTGACTAGGAGAGCCCCATGGGCTGCTGGGTAGCTGCACAGGTGAGCTCCATACCCTGGGAGGGACTTGAACACGAGAGCCCCGTGGGCTTTGGGGATGGGTGGTGCAGCCCAGGTGAGCTCCATATACTTGGATTGGCCTGACCACGAGAGCCCCATGGGCTGCTGGAGACCTGGTAAAGGATATCAGGACAGTCAGTGAAGCCACCGAGGATATACATCCAGTAGCTCCTATTTCCTACTCCCTGCTGCTCATTCTACCATCCACCAGGCCATGGCATTCTGTATTACACTTCAATGATGCCTTCTTCTGTATTCCATTCATCTCAGAGTCACAAGAATATTTGGCTTGTGTGTGGCAGGACACAACATGCAACACAAGCAATAATGCTGGGCCGTCCTGCCCCAATGGTTCAAAAATCCCCACACCATCATTGGGGAAATGTCCTCTAAAGACCTAAACGTTCTACCTCTGTAAAAGGGAACCCTCCTTCAATATGCAGATGACATTCTGATCGCCAGGCCTACTAAAGACGCCTCTAAACTACCTAGCCAAGGAAGGATAGAAGGTGTCCAAGAAAAAGGCTCAAATATACCAGGCTCAGGTGACATGGCTGGGCTTCATTCTCACAGATATTCGGAGAAACACATCCCAGGATAGGGAAGAAGCCATTTGCAGCCTTACCTCTTCTAAAACTAGAAGACAGCTTAGGGGTTCCTGGGGAGTCCAAGGTTTTCTGCATCTGGATCCCTAACTACATTCTAATAGCTGGGCCTCTACATGAAACACTGACACAAAAAGATGATGATCCTTTTGTATAGAATCCAGAAGCGGCCTTTTAAGAATGGAAAGAGCAGTCAATTCAGACCCTTGCCCAGGAACTCCCTAATTTAGCTAAACCCTTTGACCTTTACATACCCGGTCAAAGGTTAATCGCCCTTGGAGCCTTAGTGCAAAAACTGGGACCACTTGAAATGGAGCAACACAAGAATGCCCTTCAGGTATGATAAACTATGGTCACCAAGGGCTTTGCCCACCGACTCATCAGGTCAGGATACTGGGGTATCTAAAAAGCTAGAAATCAGCAGCCCACAAGGCCAGCTACCTCCTAAGGGAAAAGGACCCCACATCGTGATCCTAACCACCCATCATGTCCTGAAGTTGCAGGGGTCGCTCTGTGGACACACTGACCTCGAGTGAGGAAGCCCTCCAACTCCAACCTCCAGAGAGACAAACGGGGGCAAAGCGCCTCCAAGATGACTCGTGTGACCATCACTTGACCTGGAGTTTCTCTCAGAAAACAAGAAGACTGTGCCCCGAAAGAGCAGACTACTGCTTGCAGGACTTAACTGCACCCAGAGGGGAGCTAATAAGCTTGGCGGGGGAAACGTATATCAGGCTTTCACCATTAAACCCTACAGACACCGCGGTGATTGTGGTCAATATGAACGGCTGGACAGCTGGCTACTTCTAAAGGCCGTTGACTCAGTGGACGTCATGGTCCTGGATCACTACTGACCCTGGACTCTCTGGGAGTTGCGCGGGCAGGGTTCTGACACATGGTGCTGTTTGTACATTTATTCAGGGACCTAATTAAAGAAAGCACAGACTACTGGTCAGAGCATCTAGGCTGGCAAAAACCATCAGCCTAAGGTCGCCAAACAAATGTGGCGTGTGGTGAAACCTGCCAACTCAGCATCTCTGCGCATCTCTTTCCTAGACCCTTAAAGGTCATTAGAATCTATAACACTTCCAATGCTGGTGCTCAGGCGGACGAGAAGTGAGGCAGGAGGCATTGGGACAATCAACCTCACCTGGAGGCTGGTGGGGAGACGTTTTGCCCCTCCCCCCATGTATCAGGGCTCCCACCACAGCATGAAGCAGTTACAAAAGAGGGGTCTGCACCCTCAGCACCCCAAGAATGAGGAACGGAACAAAAAGCAGAGGAGGGGTTCGTCTCCGGCAACGTTCATTAAAAATTCCTGGGAGATAAAAAGAGAATCTGGGCAATAAAATAAAGTCTAACCTGTTTTTCCTTTGTGCTTTGTCTAACTTCACGTGCTCCTAGTGTTCCGCATGCAGAGGTCCCACACCTGGCACTTCAGACCCGATTTCCTAGTGTAGAATGGCTGGGTCGACACCTCAACTAGCGGAGTCCCATGCAGACTCCACGGCATAGAGTCTGAGCTGCAGCCAACCCAGCCCTCGAGAGCTCCATCCCTTCCCTCCCACTGACTCTGCCGGGATCCCTACACAGCAGCCCAGCCCACAGCCTGTGGGGGACTGCACGCTCTCACCTCTCCATTCTGTTTTCAAAATAATGTTTCCTTTGCTTCTGAAGCAAACTCAGTCTTGATCTCTTGGCTCCAATGACACTGGGCACGGTGAATCCTGTTGGGGTCCACTCTGGAGGATCAGTAACAGAAATTGAGAACATTGTAACTTCAATGAACAGATGTGTGAGCCAAACTGTAGTTAACATAGAGCAGTGTATAATGCTCGGGTAAAATAAGATTTTTCTAAAACTTACATTTGATATTTCCATCACTTTACTATAAGCAAGTTCAGTGAAGACATCTGTCTTATTTGTCAGGTCAACATTAGAGAAATGAAGTGATTTATTTCCATGGATGTACATCGAATACTCTTGGCTGAAGCTTCAATCTTGTTTTGAATGCTTTTCCATTGAAAAGGATACCTCTCTTTCAGCTCCCCCATTTCTGAGAAGTATAAAATCTTATAATTTATTATTACCAAAGGGGAAAGGTAGGAGAAGGGATAAATTAACAGTGTGGGATTAACACATACACACTGCTATGTATAAAATAGATCATCAACAAGGAACTACTGTATAGCACAGGGAACTACACTGAATATTTTGCAATAACCTATAAGGGGAAATAATCTGAAAAAGAATCGATATTTTTATTGACATCATCTATCAATGACAGATAAAATGTAACCTAAGCAAGGCCTATGGTGAACGCTTCTGAACCTGAAGATATCAATCATCTAAAGTTTGGGCTCTGCCTATTTCCCAAGGCCTTTAATGGACATACGTGTAGCTGTAGCTTAAAAATTCCCCAGTTTGGGGTACCGGGAGGCACCGATTTTGAAAAATCACTGGTGTTCTCCTTCCATGCACGGGACCCTTCCTACAGCTAAAACATGCCTGTCACACATAGAGGATGGTACACCGTTTGATCGGAAAGAGTTTGGAAAAGGCACCTCATCTCCTCATCGCCTGGTGCTCGGATTCACCACTCCAGCATCTTTCCTAACACTCTCCTCACTTGGGGATATCAGCACCGTCAACATCCTGTTGCACACAGTTTGGAATTTGTCCAGAGGATGAAGCGGAAGGATGAGAAAAATTTAGAGACAAGTCTTAGTTGTTTGGACAGGCACATGCCACTATAATTTCCTATCTGGAAGACAAATTCATCAAAGGCTAGAATTGCCCACGGAAACAGAATAGGTCTAGAGGAAATCCCGCTGTTTTGTGTCCAGTTTCCTAAAACACAAGTTGAAAAATGGAACTCAGGGGCACTAAAATTCATGAAACTGCAGAGTTGAAAATATCTATTGTCGAAAAATGTCTTGAGGTAAGTCACAGAAAAGGACTTGTAAGCAAGGGAGAGTGGCAGGAAACAGATTTGAAGAGGTAGAAAGGACTCCCCATTAAAGCACAAGAAAAGGGGCTGAACATCGCCAATGATGCACTTGGCCCAAAAGGGCGTATGCATTTTTTTCTGAATATATTCAAGTAAAGGCCATACACACTTTTTATCCAACCAAACAGGTGGGCACTGGAAATCAATACTACAAAATATATCACTTCACATCAGTCAGAAGGGCCATCCACATAAAGTGTAAACACCAGAAATGCAGGACAGGGTGAGGAGAAAAGGGAGCCCTGTGAGGCTGATAGTTGAAATGTAATTTGCCAATGGCCACTCTGGAGAAGTGTATTGTGTTTGCTAAAACATCTGAAAACTGAGCTACAGAGCATAGTGCACTTGCACTCATGGGCGTATACCTTGGGAAAAACAAAAATGGACAGAAAACAGGCACCCCAACGTTTACCACCTCTCTGATAAAAAAGGGCCTCCACTTGGATATAACCTAAATGTCCCTGGAAGGATAAAATGGATAAAAGAGATGGGGTACTTATGTAGAGTGGAATATTACTCATCCCGAAATCAATGAAATAAGGCCAGTTGGAACAACTCTGGAGGAGTTACATACGATCATTCTAAGTGACACATGTCAGAAAGAAAAAGACACATATCATAAGATGTCACTTAAAGGTGGAATCAAACATGGCTACACATGAAATAAACTACAAAACAGAAACATAGTCAAATATGTAGAAAATAGACATAAGGCTGCTAAATGGGAAAGGTGGGGAATGGTGAGGTATTATCCAGGAGGTTGAAATTAGCAAAGATACCATTCCAAGTACCAAATTGAATAACTGACAAGGCCTACAAGGTACCTCAAAGAACTGCACTCAGCCCACTCAAGTCACTGGACAATAATACATATGACTCGTAAGCATCTGAAAAATAATTTCTTGTTGTCTCACAGTACATGAATCAAGTGGATGTACAGCAGCAAAAAACAGAGCTTTGAAAATCAGCTGTAACCAATATAAAAATAAATTTAAAAATATTTATCAAAACGGTGAGACAGACAAAAATTCTTACAACTTTTGTTGAAGGGCTACGATGTAACATGGATTGAACACATGTAGACCCACAGCAGGATGATATATAAGGCTGGAAGCTATGCACGCTAAGAGATGTTAGAGAGGCTGGGTGAGGAAATGCAGACCTTTTAAAGTCATACTGCCTGATACCCATTCCATGGGTCCCAAATCGGCAGGTTCAAGGGAATCTTCTGACAGCGAAAACATGCCTTGGAAACCGAGATGAATGTACACCGTGTGCTCAGGAAAGGTGTCTAAAATGCACCTCATTTTTGATCTCCTGGTGCTGGGGTTCGCCATTCCAGCCACATTATTAACAATCTCCCCTCTTGGAGAATCAGCACCTTTAACCTCCTGTTTCACACAGTTTGCAATTTTTTCAGAGGATAAATGGGAAGGGGGGAACCAATGAGAGATAAGCTGTAGGAGTTTTGACAGGCACATGTCACTCTAATTTCCCATTAGGAACAATAATTAACCAAAGGCTCAGCCTGCCTCCTCAGAACCAGAATAGGGCCAGAAGCAATCCAATGGTTTGGCGTCGAGCTCACAATAAAAGCGAGTTGTAAAATGGAGCTCAGGAGCAGGCAATTCAAAGACCTGCAAAGATATAAATGATAACCAACGTCCAAAAATATATTCAGGTAAGGCAACGAAGAGGATCTGAATGAGAGGCAGAATTGCAGGAAACAGATTTCAAAAGGTAGATTGTACTCACATTTAAAGCATATGAAAAGCAGCAGAATTTCTAAAATGATGCAGTTGGGCAAAAGGGTGTATGCCTTTTTTTCGTGAATATCTTCAGGAAAAAAACACATACAGAGTTTTTGGCCAACCAAGCAAGCGGGAAATGCAAATCCGCACAACAAAGAAGTCTCAATGTCCACTGCTCAGAAAGGCCATCCAAAAAATGTGTACAAACCAGAAATGCTGGAGAGGCCATGGAGAACAGGGAGCCTAGTCACGCTGATGGGTGGGGTATAAATATCCAAGAGCCACTCTGAAGAAGTGTATGCTGTTTCCTAAAACATTTAAATACAAAGCCCCCGAGCAAAGGGGACTTCAACTCATGGACATATAACTTGGGAAGACTAAATATCGACAACACACAGGCACCCCAAAGTTTAGGGCTGCTCTGCATACAAGAACCTCAACTTCGGTACACCTAAAATATCCCAGGAAAAAGAGAAATGCATAAATTACTTGTGGTAATTTTGTACAACGGAATATCACTCAGACGTGAAATCAATGTCATAAGGCCAGTAGCAGCATAAAGAGTGTATTTAGGTATGATGATTCTAAGTGAAATTAGTCACACAGAAAAAGAATCTATTCATAAGATATCACTTACAGAGGGAATGTCAACATCACAACACATGAACTGAATTAAGAAAGAGAACAGAGTCTCACATTTAGAAAACACTCCTATGCCTGTTTAATGGGAAAGGAGAGGTGGGGTGATGCATAAAACCAGAGTTTGATATTAGCACAGGTACCATTCCATAAACCAAATAGAGAACAGACGAGACCTACCCCTTCCTCAGTGAACGGGACTCAAACCCCCTATTCCCCGCAGAGGAATATATCTGACTAGTGAGAATCTTAAAACCTATGTATTGATTTGTCTTCATAAGGGAATCAAGTGTGTCTAGACTGGCATAAACACGTCAGTGAAAATCAGCTCAACCCCATTATAAAAATGAATTTCAAAAACAAACAAAAAACAGCGAAATTCTTACACAATTCCTTCAGGGGTTCTGATGAAACCGGGAATGACCCTATCTGTAAAGACAGCTGGATGAGACATAAGGCTGGACACTTGGGACTGAGAGGACTGGTGAGATTGGGAGAGAAAATGCAGACCCTTTAAAGTAGTAATGCATGCCACGATTCCATGGATACCAAATCTCCAGGTAGTAGGGAATATCACTACAGTTATAACATGTATGGGAAACCTAGAGAATGGACACCCTGTGATGGTGAAAGGTTTCTAAAACTCTCCTAATTTTTCCTATCCTTGTGCTCCAGTTTGGCATTCCAACTGCTTTACTATCAATCTCCCAACTTAGGAGAGCCGGCCCCTATAACCTCCTGGTTCGCACAGTTTGCTAATTGTGCAGAGGATGAAAGGGAAGAGGGAGAACCAATCAGAGAGTAGATGTAGGCTTTTGGACGGGCACATGTCACTCTAAATTCCCGTCAGGAAGAAGAATTAACCAAAGCCTCAGCCACCGCAGGGAACAGTATAGCCACCCCTGGAACAAGTATATGTCCTGAAGCAAAATTGTGGATTTGCAGTCAGCTCCCAAAAATGGGATTTGAAAATTGGAGCTCACGGGCACAGCAATTCACAAACCTACAGTTATAAAGGACTACTGTCTTCCAAAAACCTGTTGAGGGAAGGCAACGAAGCTGACTTGAAAATGAGGCAGAATTGCACAAAACATATTTCAAGAGGTAAATTGGAATCGCCTTTAAAGCACAGGAAAAGCATCACAACTTCGACAATGATGCACTTGGCCAAAAAGGGCGTATGCGTTTTCTCCTGAATATATTCAGGAGAAAATGCATACGACCTTTTTGGACAATCAAGAAAGCGCACAATGCAAATCCACACTACAAAGAATTGTCACTTCCCACGGGTCAAAAGGGACATCCGAAAATCTGTAAAAACCAGAAAGGCAAGAGGGAGATGCCAAGGGCATGAAGCAATATGATCCAAAGTGTCATGAAGGATTGTGATGACAAGCGCATGGAGCATTGTGATGAAAAGATTATGTAGCATATTGCTGACAAAGGCATGGATCATTGTGATGACAAGGTTCATGGAGCACTGTGATGACAAGCGCAACGGAGCATTGTGATTACAGGGGTCATGGAGCATTGGGATGACAAGGGCATGGAGCATTCTGATGACAAGAGTCCCAGATCATTGTGTTGTCAGTGTTCATGGATCGTTGTGATGACAGGAGTCATGGAGCATTGTGATGACAGGGGTCATGGAGCATTGTGATGAGAAGGTCAAGGAGCATTGGGCTGAAAACGTTCATGGAGTATTGTGATGACAGGGGCCATGGAGGCTTGTGATGACAAGGTACTGGAGCATTGTGATGAGAAAACCATGGAGACTTGTGATGACAAGTCTCATGGAATATTCTGATGAAAAGGGGCATGGAACATTGTGATTACAGGGGTCTTGGGGCATTGTGATGACAAGGGCATGGAGCATTGGGATGAGATGGCCATGGAACGTTCTAATGACATGCATCATGGAGCTCTGTGATGACAAGGGCATGGAACATTGTGATGAAAAAGGCATGGAGCCTTGTCATGACAGGGTTCAAGGAGCATACTGAGGAGAAGTGTCAGAGAGCATTGTGATGACAAGTGTATTGAGCATTGTGATGAAAAAGTTCATGGAGCATTGTAATGAGAAGACCATGGATAACTGTGATGACGAGCGTCATGGGGCGTTGTGATGAGAAGTGTTATGGAACATTTTGATCACAAAGATTTGGAGCATTGTGATGACAGAGATCATGGAGCATTTTGATTTCATTGTGATGACAATAGCATGAAGCATTTTGATGATGGGCATGGTGCATTGTGATTACAGAGGTCTTGGAGCATTGTGATTAGAAGGGTCATGGAGCCTTGTGATGACAAGGCCATGGAACATCGTGATGGCAGGGGTCATGGAGCACTGTTATGACAGGGTTAATGGAGAATTGTGATGGCAAGGGCATGGAACATTGTGATGAGAAGGCCATGGAGCCTTCTGATGACATGCATCATGGAGCTTTGTGATGACAAGGTCATGGAGCAATGTGATGAGAGCGTTCATGGAGCATTGTGATGACAATAACATTGAGCATTTTGATGACAAGTTCATGGAGCATTGTGGTGACAAATTTCACAGAGCCTTGTGATGATGAGGGCATTGACTTTTGTGGTGACACACGTCATGGAGTCTTGTGATGACGGGACACACGGAGCATAGTGATGACTGGGGTCATGTAGCATTGTGATGACAGGAGCATGGAGCATTTGTCTGACAAGTTTCATGGATAATTGTGTTGACAGTGGGCATGGCACATTTTGATGAAAAGGGCATGGAGCATTGTGATGACAAGGTCATGGAGTATTGTGAAGACAGGTGTCAGGGAGCATTGTGATGGCATATTTCATGTTACATTGTGATGACAATGGCATGGAGCATTGTGATGCCGAGTGTTATGGAGGATTGTGATGACAAAGGTAATGGAGCATTGTGATGACTAAGGCATGGAGCTTGCTATGACAGGGGTCATGGGACATTGCGATGACAAGTGCATGGAGAATTGTGATGACAAGAGCATGTAACATGGGGATGAGAACTGTCATGGAGCATTGTGATGACAAGGACCTGGAGAATTGTGATGACAAGGGACATGGAGCATTGTGATGACCAGGGCATGGAGCATTGTTATGGCAAGACCGTGGAGCACTGTGATGAGAAGACCATGGATAATTCTGGTGACAAGCATCATTGAGCACTGTAATGACAAAGGGCATGGAGCATTGTGATGATAGGTCTCATGGAGCATTGTGATGACAGGGGTCATGGATCATTGTGATGACAAGGGTCATGGAGTATTCTGATGACAAGCTTGTGCAGTATTGTGATGACAAAGCATTTAACACTGTGATGGGAAGTGTCATGGAACATAGTGATGCCAAGAACGTGGAGAATTGTGATGAAAGGGAACATAGAGCATTGTGATGACCAGGGCATGGAGCATTGTGATGGCAAGACCGTGGAGCACTGTGATGAGAAGACCATGGATAATTGTGATGACGAGCGTCATGGAGCGCTATAATGACAAGCGGCATGGAGCATTGTGATTACAGGGGTCTTGGAACATAGTGATGACAAGGGCATGGTGCATTGTGAAGAGAAGGCCATGGAGCATTCTGATGAATGTGTCATGGAGCACTGTGATGACAAGTGCATGGAGCATTGTGATTACAGGTGTCTTGGAGCATTGTGATGAAAAGGGCATGGATCATTGTGATGAAAAAGGCATGGAGCCTTGTCATGACAGTGTTCAAGGAGCATACTGACGACAAGTGTCAGGGAGCATTGTGATGACAAGTGTATTGAGCATTGTGATGACAAAGGTTATGGAGCATAGTGATGAGAAGACCATGGATAATTGTGATTATGAGCATCATGGGGTGTTGTGATGAGAAGTGTTTTGGAACATTGTGATCCCAACGGTTTGGAGCATTGTGATGACAGAGGTCATGGAGCATTTTGATTTCATTGTGAGGAAAATAGCCTGAAGCATTATGATAATGGGCATGGTGCATGGTGATGATAGGATTCATGGAGCTTTGAGATGAAAAGGGGCATGGAGCATTGTGATAAAATGTGTCTTGGAGCATTGTGATGAGAAGTCCATGGAACATTCTAATGACATGAGTCATGGAGCTTTGTGATGACAAGGGCATGGAGCATTGAGATTACAGGGGTCTTTGACATTGTGATGACAAGTGTCATGGAGCCTTGTGAATGACAAGGCCGTGGAACATTGTGATGGCAGGGGTCATGGAACATTGTTATGACAGGTGTAATGGAGCATTGTGATGAGAAGGACTGGAAGCATTGGTGTGAAATGTTTCATGGATTACTGTGATGAGAGTGAGCATGGAGCATTTTGATTACAAGGGTCTAGGAGCATTGTGATGGCAAGGGCATGGAGCATTGCGGTGACAGGGCCATGGAACATTCTGATGACATGCGTCATGTAGCTTTTTGATGAAAAGGGCATGGAGTATTTTGATTAGAGGGTTCGTGGAGCATTGTGATGACAAGTGTCATGGAGCCTTGTGATGACAAGGGCGTGGAACATTGTGATGGCAGGTGTCATGGAGCATTGTTATGACAGAGGTAAAGGAGCATTGTGATGAAAAGGGCATGGAGCATTGGTCTGAAATGTTTAATGGATTATTGTGATGAGAGTGGGCATAGAGCACTCTGATGATAAGGGCATGGAACACTGTGATACATGGGTCATGGAGGATTGTAATGACAAGGTCATGGCGCATTGTGATGAGAAGGGCATCGAGCATTGTGATGACAAGTGTCATGGAGCGTTGTGATTACAAGGGCATGGAGCAATGTGATGAGAGGGGTAATGAAGCATTTTGATGACAATGACCTGGAGCATTGTGATGCCAAGGGTCATGGCGCTTTGTGATGACAAAGGTCATGGAGCATTTTGATGATAAGTGCATGGTGCATTGTGATGAGAAGGGCAGGGAGTATTTTGATGACAGGGTCATGCAGTAATATGATGAAAAGTGTATTGGAACATTTTGATGACAGGGGTTATAGAATATTGTGATGTCAGGGGTCATGGAACATTGTGATGATAAAGGGATGTATCATTGTGATGACAGGGGTCTTGGGACATTGTGATTACAGGGGTGAGGGAGTATTGTGATGACTAGTGATGGAACACTGTGATATCTCTGGTGAGAGAGCATTTTGATGAGAAATGTACGGAGCATTGTGATTACAAGGTTTATGAAGCTTTGCAATGACAAGTTTCTGGACCGTTGTGATGAAAAGTGAATGGCACATTGTGATGACAAGGGTCATGGAATATTTTTCAGACAAAGGCATGGAGCATTGTGATGACAACAGTCACGGAGCATTGTGATGAAAACGGAATGGGGAATTGTGATGAAAAACGCATGGAGCCTTTTCGTGACAGGGTTCAAGGAGCATTGTGATGACAAGTGTCACGGAGCATTGTGATGACAAGTGTAATGAGAATTGTGATGACAAAGGTCATGGAACATTGTGATGAAAAGGACATGGAATTTTGTGATGACAAGCATCATGGAGCATTGTGATGACAAGTGTTATGGAACATTGTGATCACAAGGGTTTGGAGCATTGTGATGACAGAGGTCATGGATCATTTTGATTTCAAGGAGCATGGAGCATTTTGATGACAAGGGCATGAAGCAATGTGATCCCAACGTTCATGGTGGTTTGTGATGACAATGGAAATGGAGTATTGTGATGACAAGCACATAGAGCATTGTAATGACAAGGTCATGTAGCATTTTGCTGACAAAGTCATGGAGCATTGTGATGACATGTGTCATGGAGCACTGTGATGACAAGTGTCACGGAGCATGGTGAATACAGGGGTCATGGAGCATTGGGATGACAAGGGCATGGATCATTGTGATGACAAGGGTCATGGAGCATTGGGCTGTATATGTTCATGGAGTATTGTGATGACGGGGTCATGGAGCATTGTGATGACAGAGGTCATGAAGCATTTTGATTTCATTGTGCTGACAATATCCAGAAGCATTATGATGATGGGCATGATGCATTGTGATGACAGGGTTCATGGAACATGGAGATGAAAAGGGGCATGGAGCATTGTGATTACAGAGGTCTTGGAACACTGTGATGACCAGGGCATGGAGCATTTTGATGAGAAGGCCATGGAACTTTCTGATGACATGTGTCATGGAGCTTTGTGATGACAAAGGAATAGAGCATTTTGATTACAGGTGTCTTGGAGCATTGTGATGACAAGTGACATGGAGCATTGTGATGACAAGGCCATGGAACATCGTGATGGCAGGGGTCATGGAGCATTGTTATGAAAGGGGTAATGGAGCATTGTGGTGAGAAGGGCATGGAGCATTGTGATTACAAGGTTTATGGAGCAATACCATGACAAATTTGTGGACCGTTGTGATGAAAAGCGCGTAGCACATTGTGATGACAATGTTCATGGAGCATTTTTCTGACAAAGGCATGGAGCATTTTGATGACAAGGATTACGGAGCATTGTGATGAAAAGTTCATGGAGCATTGTGGTTATAAAGGTCACAGAGCCTTGTGCTGACGTGGGCATGGACCATTGTGATGACAAATGTTATGAAGCATTGTGATGACTGGAGTCACTGAGCATTGTGATGACAGGGGTCATGGAGCATTGTGATGACAAGGGCATGGAGCATTTTGGTGACAGGGGCATGGAGCATTGGTCTGAGAAGTTTCTTAGATTATTTTGATGACAGTGGACATGGTGCATTGTGATGACAAGGGCATGGATTATTGTGATGAGAAGGTCATGGAGTATTGTGAAGACAGGTGTCAGGGAGCATTGTGCTGACATATGTCATGGTCCATTGCAATGACAATGGCAGGGAGCATTGTGATGCCAAATGTAATGGAGGATTTTGATGACAAATATAATGGAGCATTGTGATGACAAGGGCTTGGAGCATTATGATGACAAGGGCCGTTGAGAATTTTCATGACAAGGTCGTGAAGCATTGTGATGACAAGGTCCTGGAGCATTGTGATGAGAAATCCATAGAGAGTTGTGATGACAAGTCTCATGGAGCATACTGATGAAAAGGGGCATGGAGCATTGTGATTACAGGGGTCTTGGAACATTGTGATGACAAGGGCATGGAGCATTGTTTTTAAAGTGGTATTGTTGCATTGTGATGAAAAGGGCATGAATCATTTTGATGAAAAAGGCATGGAGCCTTGTCATGACAGGGTTCAATGAGCATACAGACAACAAGTGTCAGGGAGCATTTTGATGACAAGTGTATTGAGCATTGTGATGACAACGGTCATGGAGCATTGTCATGAGAAGTCCATGGATAATTGTGATGACGAGCATGATGGGGCACTGTGAGGACAAGTGTTATGGAACATTGTGATCACAAGGGTTTGGAGCATTGTTATGACTGAGATCTTGGAGCATTTTGATTTCATTGTGATGACAGTAGCATGAAGCATTATGATGATGGCCATGGTGCATTTTGATTACAGGGTTCATGGATCATTGAGATGAAAAGGGGAATGGAGCACTGTGATTACAGGGGTCTTGGAGGACTGTGATGAGAAGGGTCATGGAGCCTTGAGATGACAAGTCCATGGAACATCGTGATGGCAGGGGTCATGGAGCATTGTTATCACAGGGGGAATGGAGCACTGTGATGGCAAGGGCATGGAGCATTGTGATGAGAAGGCCATGGAGCATTCTGATGACATGTGTCATGGAGCTTTGTGATGACAATGGCATGGAGCAATGTGATGAGAGTGTTCATGGAGCATTGTGATGACAATGACATGGAGCATTGTGATGCCAAGGGTAATGGATCTTTGTGATGCCAAAGTCATGGAGCATTTTGATGACAAGGGCGTTGTGCATTGTGATGAGAAGGACAGGGAGCATTGTGATGACAGGGTCATGGAGCAATTTGATGAAAAGTTTCATGGAACATTATGATGACAGTGTTTATGGAACATTGTGATGACAGGGGTCATGGAGCATTATGATGAAAAGGGTCATGGAGCATTTTGATGAAAGGGGTTATGGAACATTGTGATGTCAGGGGTCATCGAACATTTTGATGATAAGTGCATGTAGCATTGTGATGACAGGAGTCATGGAACATTGTGATAACAAGGGTGAGGGAGTATTGTGAGGAATAGTGATGTAACATTGGGATATCTGTGGTGAGAGTGCATTTTGATGAGAAGTGCATGGAGCATTGTGATGACAAGGTTTATGGAGCATTGTGATGACAAGATTGTGGAGCACTGTGATGAGAAGCGCATGGTGCATTGTGATGACATGTGTCATGGAGCATCATGCTGAGAAGCGCATGGAGCATTGTGATGACAAGGGTCATGGAGCATTGCGCTGAGAAAGGCATAGAGCATAGTGATGACAAGGATCAAAGAGCTTTGTGATGACAAGTCTCATGGAGCATACTGATGAAAAGGGGCATGGAGCATTTTGATTACAGGGGTCTTGGAGCACTGTAATGAAATGTGCATGGAGTATTTTGATGAGAAGGCCATGGAACATTCTGATAACATGTGTCATGGAGCTTTGTGATGACAAGGGCATGGAGCATTGTGATTACAGGGGTCTTTGAGCACTGTGATGACAAGTGTCACGGAGCCTTGTGATGACTAGGCCGTGGAACACTGTGATGACAGGGGTCATGGAGCATTGTTATGACAGGGGTAATGGAGCATTGTGATGCGAAGGGCATGGAATATTGGTCTGAAATGTTTTATGGATTATTGTGATGAGAGTGGGCATGGAGCATTGTGATGACAAGGGCACAGAACACTGTGATACATGGGTCATGCAGGATTGTAATGACTTGGGCATGGAGCATTGTGATGAGAAGGGCATTGAGCATTGTGATGACAAGTGTCATGGAGCTTTGTGATGACAAGGGCATGGAGCAATGTGATCAGAGTGTTCATGGAGCATTGTGATGACAATGACATGGACCATTGTGATGCCAAGGGTCATGGAGCTTTGTGATGACAAGTCATTGAGCATTTTGATGACAAGGGAATGGTGCATTGTGATGAGAAGTGCAGGGAGCATTTTGATGACCGGGTCATGCAGCAATTTGATGAAAAGTGAAATGGAACATTTTAATGGCAGGGGTTATAGAATATTGTTATGTCAGGGTTCTTGGAACTTTGGGATGAAAAGGGTCATGGAGCATTTTGATGACAGGGGTTATGGAACATTGTTATGTCAGGGGTCATGGAACATTGTCATGATAACGGGATGTAGCATTGTGATGACAGGATCATGGAACATTGTGATTACAGGGGTGTGGGAGTATTCTGATGACTAGTGATGGAACATTGTGATATCTCTGGTGAGAGAGCATTTTGATGAGATGTGCATGGACCATTGTGATTAAAAAGTTTATGGAGCATTGCAATGATAAGGTTGTGGACCTTTGTGATGACAATGGTCATGGAGCATTGTTCTCACAAAGAAATGGAGCATTGTGATGACAAGGGTCACAGTGAATGGTGATTAAAAGTTCATGGAGCATTGTGGTTACAAATGTCACAGAGCCTTGTGATGACGCGGGCATGGACCATTGTGATGACAAACGTTATGAAGCATTGTGATGACTGGAGTCATGGAGCATTCTGATGACAGGGGTCATGGAGCATTGTGATGACAAGGGCATGGAGTATTGTGATGACAGGTAATGGAGCATTGGTCTGACAAATTTCATAGATTATTGTGATGACAGTGGGCATGGTGCATTGTGATGACAAGGGCATGGCACATTGTGATGAGAAGGTCATGGAGTATTGTGAAGACAGATGTCAGGGAGCATTGTGATGACATATGTCATGGTCCATTGCATGACAATGGCATGGAGCATTGTGATGCCAAATGTAATGGAGGATTGTGATGACAAATATAATGGAGCACTGTGATGATTAGGGCTAGGAGCATTATGATGACAAGGGGATTGAGAATTTTCATGACAATGTCGTGAAGGATTGTGCTGACAAGGTCCTGGAGCATTGTGATGACAAAACTATGGAGCCTTGTGATGACAAGTCTCATGGAGCATACTGATGAAAAGGGGCATGGAGCATTGTGGTTACAGGGGTCATGGAACATTGTGATGACAAGGGCATGGAACATTGTGAGGAGAAGACCAAGGAGCATTCTGATGGCATGCGTCATTGAGCTTTGTGAAGACAAGGGCATGGAGCATTGTAATTACATGGGTCTGGGAGCATTGTGATGAAAAGGGCATGGATCATTGTGATGAAAAAGGCATGGAGCCTTGTCATGACAGGGTTCAAGGAGGATACAGACAACAAGTGTCAGGGAGCATTTTGATGACAAGTGTGTTGAGCACTGTGATGACAATGGTCATGGAGCATTGTGATAAGAAGACCATGGATAATAGTGATGACGAGCGTCATGTGGCATTGTGATGACAAGTGATATGGAATATTGTGATCACAAGGGTTTGGAGCATTGTTATGACAGAGGTCATGGAGCATTTTGATTTCATTGTGATGACAATAGCATGAAGCATTATGATGATGTGCATGGTGCATTGTGATGACAGGGCTCATGGAACATTGAGATGAAAAGGGGCATGGAGCAATGTGATTACAGTGTTCTTGGAGTGTTGTGATGAGAAGGTTCATGGAGCCTTTTGATGACAGGGCCACGGAACATCGTGATGGCAGGAGTCATGGAGCATTGTTATGACAGGTGTAATGGTGCATTGTGATGGCGAGCGCATAGAGCATTTTGATGAGAAGGCCATGGAGCATTCTGATGACATGTGTCATGGAGCTTTGTGAAGACAAGGGCATGGAGCATTGTGATGAGAGCGTTCATGGAGCACTGTGATGACAATGACATGGAGCAATGTGTTGCCAAGGGTCATGGATCTTTGTGATGACAAAGGTCATGGAGCATTTTGATGGCAAGGGCTTTGTGCATTGTGATGAGAAGGGCAGGGAGAATTGTGATGACAGGTTCATGGAGCAGTTTGATGAAAATTGTCATGGAACATTTTGATGACAGGTGTTATGGAACATTGTGATGTCAGGGGTCATCGAACATTGTGATGATAAATTCATGTCGCATTGTGATGACAGGAGTCATGGAATATTGTGATGACAGGGGTGAGGGCGGATTGTGACAAATAGTGATGTAGCATTGTGATATCAGTGGTGAGAGAGCATTTTGATGAGAAGTGAATGGAGCATTATGATGACAATGTTTATGGAGCATTGTGATGACAAAATTGTAGAGCACTCTGATGACAAGCACATGGTGCATTGTGATGACATGTGTCATGGAGCATTGTGCTGACAAGCGCATGGAGCATTGTGATGACAAGGGTCATGGAACATTGTGCTGAGAAAGGAATAGAGCATTGTGATGACAAGGGTCAAAGAGCATTGTGATGAAAAGTTCATGGAACATTGTGGTTAAAATGGTCACAGAGACTGTTGATGACGACGGCATGGACCATTGTGATGACAAAAGTCATGAAGCATTGTGATGACTGGAGTCACGGAGCATTGTGATGACAGGAGTCAGGGAGCATTGTGATAACAAGGGCATGGAGCATTGTGATGACAAGGGCATGGAACATTAGTCTAATAAGTTCCATGGATTGTTGGGATGAGATTTGGAATGGCGCATTGTGATGACAAGGGCATGGAGCATTGTGATGACCAGGTCATGCAGTATGGTGAAGACAGGAGTCAGGGAGCATTGTGATGACATATGTAATGGCCCTTTGTGATGACAATGGCATGGAGCATTGTGATGCCAAGTGTCATGGAGGATTCTGATGACAAAGGTAAGGGAACATTGTGATGACAATGGCTTGGAGCATTGGGATGACATGGGTCAGGTAGCATTGTGCTGACAAGTGCATGGAGAATTGTGATGACAAGGGTCATGGACCATTCTGATGACAAGCTTGTGGAGTATTTTGATGACAATGGCATGGAGCATTGTGATGAAAATGGCATGGGTCATTGTGATGAAAAAGGCATGGAGATTTATCGTGACAGGGTTCAAGGAGCATTCTGATGAAAATGTCAGGGAGCACTGTGATGACATGTATATTGAGAATTGTGATGACAAAGGTCATGGAGCATTGTGATAAAAAGGGCATGGAGTATTGTGATGCCAGGCATCATGGAGCGTTGTGATGACAAGTGTTATGGAACACTGGGATCACAAGGGTTTGGAGCATTGTGATGACAGAGGTCATGGATCATTTTGATTTCAAGGAGCATGGAGCATTGTGATGACAAGGGCATGAAGCAATGTGATCGCAAGGTTCATGGAGGATTGTGATGACAATGGAAATGGAGTATTGTGATGACAAGCGCATAGAGCATTGTAATGACAAGGTCATGTAGCATTTTGCTGACAAAGGCTTGGAGCATTGTGATGACATGTGTCATGGAGCACTGATATGACAAGCGTCATAGAGCATTGTGAATACAGGGGTCATGGATCATTCGGATGACAAGGGCATGGATCATTGTGATGACAAAGGTCATGGAGCACTTGGCTGAAAATGTTCATGGAGTGTTGTGATGACAGGGGTCATGGGGCATAGTGATGTGTAGGGAATGGAACATTGTGATGACAAGAGTCCCGGATCATTGTGTTGTCAGGAATCATGGAGTGTTGTGATGACAGTGGTCATGGAGCATTGTGATGATATTGGCCATGGAGCATTGTGATGTGTAGGTCGTGGAGCATTGGGCTGAATATGTTAATGGATTATTGTGATGACAGGGTTCATGGAGCATTGTGATGACAAGGGAATGGAGAATGGTGATGACAAGGTCCTGGAGCATTGTGATGAGATGACCATGGAGACTTCTGATGACAAATCTCACGGAGCATTCTGATGAAAAGCTGCATGGAGCATTGTGATTACAGGGGTCTTGGAGCATTGTGATGTCTAGGGCATGGAGCATTGTGATTAGAAAGCCATGGAGCATTCTGATGACATGCTTCATGGAGTTTTGTGATGACAAGGACATGGAGCATTGTGATTACAGTGATCTTGGAGCATTGTGATGAAAAGGGCATGGATCATTGTGATGAAAAAGGCATGGAGCCTTGTCATGACAAGTTTCAAGGAGCATACTGACGACAAGTGTCAGGGAGCATTGTGCTGAGAAGTGTATTGAGCATTGTGATGACAAATGTCATGGAGCATTGTGATGAGAATACCATGGATAATTGTGATGTAGAGCGTCATGGGGATTTGTGATGATAAGTGTTATGGAACATTGTGATCACAAGGGTTTGGAGCATTATGATGACAGAGGTCATGGAGAATTTTGATTTGATTGTGATGACAATAGCCTGAAGCATTATGATGATGGGCATGGTGCATTGTGATGACAGGGTTCATGGAGCATTGAGATAAAAAGGGGCATGGAGAATTGTGTTTACAGAGGTCTTGGAGCATTGTGATGACAAGGGCATGGAGCATTGTGATGAGAAGGCCATGGAACATTCTGATGACATGTGTCATGGAGCTTTGTGACGAAAAGGGCATGGAGCATTGTGATTACAGGGGTCTTGGAGCATTGTGATGACAAGGGTCATGGAGCCTTGTGATGACAAGGCCGTGGAACATTGTGATGGCAGGGGTAATGGAGCATTGTTATGACAGAGGTAATGGAGCATTGTGATGAGAAGGGCATTGAGCATTGGCCTGAAAGGTTTCATGGATTATTGTGATGAGAGTGGGCATGGAGCATTGTGATGACAAGGGCACGGAACACTGTGATACATGGGTCATGGAGGATTGTGATGAAAAGTGCATGGAGTATTTTGATGAGAAGGGCATCGATCATTGTGATGACAAGTGTCATGGAGCTTTGTGATGACAAGGGCATGGAGCAATGGGATGAGAGGGTTCATGGAGCACTTTGATGACAATGACATGGAGAATTGTGATGCCAAGTGTCAGGGAGCTTTGTGATGACAACGGTCATGGAGCATTTTGATGACAAGCCTGTGGTGCATTGTGATGAGAAGGAGAGGGAGCATTTTGATGACAGGGTCATGCAGCAATTTGATGAAAAGTGTAATGTAACATTTTGATGACAGGGGTTACAAAACATTGTGATGCCAAGGGTCATGGAGCTTTGGGATGAAAAGTGTCATGGAGCATTTTGATGACAGTGGTTATGGTATATTGTGATGTCAGGGGTCATGGAACATATTGATTAAAGGTTTGCGGTAGTATTGTGATGACTAGTGATGGAACATTGTGATATCTCAGGTGAGAGAGCATTTGGATGAGAAGTGCATGGAGCATTGTGAATACAAGTTTTATGGATCATAGTGATGACAAGGTTGTGGATCATTTTGATGAAAAACGCGTGGCACATTGTGATGACAAGGGTCATGGAACATTGTTCTGACAAAGGCAAGGAGCATTGTGATGACAAGGGTCACGGAGCATTGTGATGAAAAGTTCATGGAGCATTGTGGTTACAAAGGTCAAAGAGCCTTGTGATGATGCAGGCATGGACCGTTGTGATGACAAACGTTATGGAGCATTGTGATGACTGGAGTCACGGAGCATTGAGATGACAGGTGTCATGGAGCATTGTGATGACAGGGACATGGAGCGTTGTGGTGACACTTTTCAGAGATTATTGTGATGACAGTGGCCATGGTGCATTGTGATGACAAGGGCATGGAGCATTGTGATGAGAAGGTCATGGATTATTTTGAAGAGAGTTGTCAGAGAGCATTGTGATGACATATGTCATGTTCCATTGCAATGACATTGGCAGGGAGAATTGTGATGCCAAATGTAATGGAGTATTGTGATGACAAATATAATGGAGCATTGTGATGACTAGGGCTTGGAGCATTATGATGACAAGGGCCATTGAGAATTTTCATGACAAGTTCGTGAGTCATTGTCATGACAAGGTCCTGGAGCATTGTGATGAGAAATCCATGGAGCCTTGTGATGACAAGTCTCATGGAGCATACTGATGAAAAGGGGCAAGGAGAATTCTGATTAGAGGGTTCTTGGTACATTGTAATAACAAGGGCATCGAGCATTGTGATGACAAGGTCATGGAACATTGGTCTAATAAGTTTCATGGATTATTGCGATGACAGTTGGAATGGTGCATTGTGATGACAAGGGCATGGAGCATTGTGATGACCAGGTCATGCAGTATTGTGAAGAGAGTTGTCAGGAGCATTGTGATGACATATGTAATGGCCCATTGTGATGACAATGGCATGGAGCATTGTGATGCCAAGTGTCATGGAGGATTCTGATGACAAAGGTAATGGAGCATTGTGATGACAATGGCTTGGAGCATTGTGATGATAAGGGTCAGGGTGAATTGTGTTGACAAGTGCATGGAGTATTGTGATGACAAGGGTCATGGAGCATTCTGATGATAAGCTTGTGGAGGATTTTGATGAAAATGGCATGGAACATTGTGATGAAAACGGCATGGGGCATTGTGATGGTAAAGGCATGGAGCGTTTTTGTGACAGGGTTCAAGGAGCATTCTGAAGACAAGTGTCAGGAAGCATTGTGATGACAATTGTATTGAGAATTGTGATGACAAAGGTCATGGAGCATTTTGATGAATAGGGCATGGAGTACTGTGATGACAGGCATCATGGAGCGTTGTGATGACAAGTGTTATGGAACATTGTGATCACAAGGGTTTGGAGCATTGTGATGACAGAGGTCATGGATCATTTTTATTTCAAGGAGCATGGAGCATTGTGATGACAAGGGCATGAAGCAATGTTTTTCCAAGGTTCATGGAGGATGGTGATGACAATGGAAATGGAGTATTGTGATGACAAGAGCATAGAGCATTGTAATGACATGGTCATGTAGCATTTTGCTGACAAAGGCATGGAGCATTGTGATGACATATGTCATGGAGCTCTGTGATGACAAGCGTCATGGAGCATTGTGAATACAGGGGTCATGGAGCATTGGGATGACAAGGGCATGGATCATTGTGATGACAAGGGTCATGGAGCAGTGGTCTGAAAATATTCATGGAGTGTTGTGATGACAGGGGTCATGGAGCATAGTGATGTGTAGGGAATGGAGCATTTTGATGAAATGATCCCGGATCATTGTGTTGTCAGGAGTCATGGAGTGTTGTGATGACAGTGGTCATGGAGCACTGTGATGATATTGGCCATGGAGCATTGTGATGTGTAGGTCTTGGAGCATTGGGCTGAATATGTTAATGGATTATTGTGATGACAGGGTTCATGGAGCATTGTGATGACAAGGGAATGGAGAATGGTGATGACAAGGTCCTGGAGCATTGTGATGAGATGACCATGGAGACCTGTGATGACAAATCTCACGGAACATTCTGATGAAAAGGGGCATGGAGCATTGTGATTACAGGGGTCTTGGAGCATTGTGATGACTAGGTCATGGAGCATTGTGATGAGAATGCCATGGAGCATTCTGATGACATGCTTCATGGAGTTTTATGATGACAAGGATATGGAGCATTGTGATTACAGTGATCTTGGAGCATTGTGATGAAAAGGGCACGGATCATTGTGATGAAAAAGGCATGGAGCCTTCTCATGACAAGGTTCAAGGAGCATACTGACGACAAGTGTCAGGGAGCATTTTGATGACAAGTGTATTGAGCATTGTGATGACAAATGTCATGGAGCATTGTGATGAGAATACCATGGATAATTGTGATGATGAGCGTCATGGGGATTTGTGATGATAAGTGTTATGGAACATTGTGATCACAAGGGTTTGGAGCATTATGATGACACAGTTCAAGGATAATTTTGATTTCATTGTGATGACAGTAGCCTGATGCATTATGATGATTGGCATTGTGCATTGTGATGACAGGGTTCATGGAGCATTGAGATGCAAATGGGCATGGAGCATTGTGATTACAGGGGTCTTGGAGCATTGTGATGACAAGGGCATGGAGCATTGTGATAAGAAGGCCATGGAACATTCTGATGACATGTGTCATGGATCTTTGTGAAGAAAAGGGCATGGAGCATGGTACTTACATGGGTCTTGGAGCATAGTGATGACAAGTGTCATGGAGCCTTGTGATGACAAGGCCATGGAACACTGTGAGGGCAGGGGTCATGGAGCATTGTTATGACAGAGGTAATGGAGCATTGTGATGAGAAGGGCATTGAGCATTGGCCTGAAAGGCTTCATGGTTTTTTTTTGATGAGAGTGGGCATGGAGCATTGTGATGATAAGGGCACGGAACACTGTGATACATGGGTCATGGAGGATTGTGATGAAAAGTGCATGGAGCATTTTGATTAGAAAGGCATCGAGAATTGTGATGACAAATGTCATGGAGCTTTGTGATGACAAGGGCATGGAGCAATGGGATGAGAGGGTTCATGGAGCATTGTGATGACAATGACATGGAGAATCGTGATGCCAAGGGTCATGGAGCTTTGTGATGACAACGGTCATGGAGCATTTTGATGACAAGCGTGTGGTGCATTGTGATGAGAAGGAGAGGGGGCATTTTGATGACAGGGTCATGCAGCAATTTGATGAAAAGTGTAATGTAACATTTTGATGACAGGGGTTACACAACATTGTGATGTCAAGGGTCATGGAGCTTTGGGATGAAAAGTGTCATGGAGCATTTTGATGACAGTGGTTATGGTATATTGTGATGTCAGGGGTCATGGAACATTTTGATTAAAGGTTTGCGGTAGGATTTGGATGACTAGTGATGGAACATTGTGATATCTCAGGTGAGAGAGCATTTGGATGAGAAGTGCATGGAGCATTGTGAATACAAGGTTTATGGATCATAGCGATGACAAGGTTGTGGATCATTGTGATGAAAAGCGCGTGGCACATTGTGATGACAAGGGTCATGGAACATTGTTCTGACAAAGGCATGGAGCATTGTGATGACAAGCGTGACGGAGCATTGTGATGAAAAGTTCATGGAGCACTGTGGTTACAATTGTCACAGAGCCTTGTGTTGACGAGGGCATGGACCGTTCTGATGACAAACTTTATGAAGCATTGTGATGACTGGAGTCACGGAGCATTTTGATGACAGGGATCATGGAGCATTGTGATGACAAGAGCATGGAGCATTGCTCTAATAAGTTTCAGGGATTATTGTGATGACAGTGGGAATGGCGCATTGTGATGAAAAGGGCATGGAGCATTGTGATGACCAGGTCAGGCAGTATTGTGAAGAGAGGTGTCAGGGAGCATTGTGATGACATATGTCATGGTCCATTGTGATGACAATGGCATGGAGCATTGTGATGCCAAGTGTCATGGAACATTCTGAGGACAAGCTTGTGGAGTATTTTGATGACAATGACATGGAGCATTGTGATGAAAATTTCATGGTGCTTTGTGATGAAAAAGACATGGAGCCTTTTCGTGACAGGCTTCAAGGAGCATTCTGATGACAAGTGTCAGGGAGCATTGTGATGACAAGTGTATTGAGCATTGTGATGACAAAGGTCATGGAGCATTGTGATGAAAAGGGCATGGAGTATTGTGATGACAGGCACATTGGAGCGTTGTGATGACAAGTGTTATGGAACATTGTGATCACAAGGGTTTGAACCATTGTGATGACAGAGGTCATGGATCATTTTGATTTCAAGGAGCATGGAGCATTGTGATGACAAGGGCATGAAGCAAAGTGATCCCAAGGTTCATGGAGGATTGTGATGACAATGATAATGGAGTATTTTGATGACAAGTGCATAGAGCATTTTAATGATAAGGTAATGTAGCATTTTGCTGACAAAGGCATGGAGCATTGTGATGACATGTGTCATGGAGCACTGTGATGACAAGCGTCAAGGAGCATTGTGAATACAGGGGTCATGGAGCATTGGGATGACAAGGGCATGGCATTGTGATGACAACGGTAATGGAGAATTGGGCTGAAAATGTTCAAGGAGCATTGTGATTACAGACGTCTTGGATCATTGTGATGATATTGGTCATGGAGAATTGTGATGAGAAGGTCATGGAGCATTGGGCTGAAAATATTCATGGAGTATTGTGATGACAGGGGTCATGGAGGATTGTGAAGACAAGGGAATGTAGCGTGGTGATGACAAGGTCCTGGAGCATTGTGATGAGAAGGCCATGGAGACTTGTGATGACAAGTCTCATGGAGCATTCTGATGAAAAGTCGCATGGAGCATTGTGATTACAGGGGTCTTGGAGCATTGTGATGACAAGGGCATGGAGCACTGTGAGGAGAAGGCCATGAAACATTCTGATGACATGCGTCATGGAGCTTTGTGTTGACAAGGGCATGGAGCATTGTGATTAGAGGGATCTTGAAGCATTGTGATGGCAAGGGTCATGGAGCCTTGTGATGGCAAGGCCGTGGAACATTGTGATGGCAGGGGTCATGGAGCAATGTTATGACAGAGGTAATGGAGCATTGTGTTGAGAAGGGCATTGAGCATTGGTCTAAAATATTTCATGGATTACTGTGATGAGAGTGGGCATGGAGGATTGTGATGACAAGGGCACCGTACACGGTGATACATGGGTCATGGGGGATTGTAATGACAAGGGCATGGAGCATTGTGATGAGAAGGGCATCGAGCATTGTGATGACAAGGGTCATGGAGCTTTGTGATGACAAATGTCATGGAGCATTTTGATGACAAGGGTGTGGTGCATTGTGATGAGAATGGCAGGGAGCATTTTGATGACAGGTTCATGCAGTAATTTGATGAAAAGTGTAATGGAACATTTTGATGACAGGGGTTATAGAACATTGTGATGCCAGGGGTTATGGAGCTTTAGGATGAAAATGGTCAGGGAGCACTTTGATGACAGGGGTTATGGAACATTGTGATGTCAGGGGTCATGGAACATTGTGCTGATAAGGGAATGTAGCATTGTGAATGACAGGGGTCATGGAACATTGTGATAACAGGGGTGAGGGAGGATTGTGATGAGTAGTGATGGAACATTGTGGTATCTCATGTGAGAGAGCATTTGGATGAGAAGTGCATGGAGCATTGTGATTACAAGGTTTATGGAGCATAATGATGACAAGGTTGTGGATCACTGTGATGAAAAACGCATGGCACATTGTGATGACAAGGGTCATGGAGCATTGTTCTGACAAAGACACGGAGCATTGTGATGACAAGGGTCACGGAGCATTGTGATGAAAAGTTCATGGAGCACTGTGTTTACAAATGTCACAGAGCCTTGTGATGACACGGGCATGGACCGTTGTGATGACGAACGTTATGAAGCATTGTGATGAATGCAGTCATGGAGCATTGTGATTACTGGTGTAATGGAGCATTGTGATGACAAGGGCATGGAGCATTGTGGTGACAGGGGCATGGAGCATTGGTCTGACAGGTTTCATAGATTATTGTGATGACAGTGTACATGGTGCTTTGTGATGACAATGGCATCGAGCATTGTGATGACAAGGGCATGGAATATTGTGAAGACAGGTGTCAGGGAGCATTGTGATGACATATGTCATGGTCCATTGCGATGACAGTGGCATGTAGCATTGTGATGCCAAATGTAAGGGAGGATTGTGATGACAAATATAATGGAGCATTGTGATGACTAGGGCGTGGAGCATTATGATGACAAGGGCCATTGAGAATTTTCAAGACAATGTCGTGAAGCATTGTGATGACATGGTCCTGGAGAACTGTGATGAGAAAACCATGGAGCCTTGTGATGACAGGTCTCATGGAGCATACTGTTGAAAAGGGGCATGGAGCATTCTGATTACAGGTGTCTTGGAACATTGTGATAACAAGGGCATGGAGCATTGTGATGACTAGGGCATGTAATATAGTGATGACAGGCATCATGGAGCGTTGTGATGACAAGTGTTATGGAACATTGTGATCACAAGGGTTTGGAGCATTGCGATGACAGAGGTCATGGATCATTTTGATTTCAAGGAGCATGGAGCATTGTGATGAGTAGGGCATGAAGCAGTGTGATCCCAAGGTTCTTGGAGGATTGTGATGACAATGATAATGGAGTATTGTGATGACAAGCGCATAGAGCATTGTAATGACAAAGTCATGTAGCATTTTGCTGACAAAGGCATGGAGCTTTGTGATGACAGGTGTCATGGAGCACTGTGATGACAAACATCACGGAGCATTGTGAATACAGGGGTCATGGAGCATAGGGATGACAAGGGCATGGAGCATTGTGATGAAAAGTGTCATGGAGCATTGGGGTGAAAATGTTCATGGAGTATTGTGATGACAGGGGTCTTGGAGCATTGTGATGACAAGGGCATGGAGCACTGTGAGGAGAAGGCCATGGAACATTCTGATGACATGCGTCATGGAGCTTTGTGATGACAAGGGCATGGAGCATTGTGATTACAGGGGTCTTGGAGCATTGTGATGACAAGGGTCATGGAGCCTTCTGATGACAAGGCCGTGGATCATTGTGATGGCAGTGGTCATGGAGCATTGTTATGACAGAGGTAATGGAGCATTGTGATGTGAACGGCATTGAGCATTTGTCTGAAATATTTTATGGATTATTGTGATGAGAGTGGGCATGGAGCATTGTGATGACAAGGGCATGGAGCATTGTGATGACAAGGTCATGGATCATTGTGATGACAAGGGCATGGAGTATTGTGAAGACAGGTGTCAGGGAGCATTGTGATGACATATGTCATGGTCCATTGCGATGACAATGGCAGGGAGCATTGTGATGCCAAATGTAATGGAGGATTGTGATGACAAATATAATGGAGCATTGTGATGACTAGGGCTTGGAGCATTATGATGACAAGGGCCATTGAGAATTTTCATGACAATGTTGTGAAGCATTATGATGACATGGTCCTGGAGAATTTTGAAGAGAAAACCATGGAGCCTTGTGATGACAGGTCTCATGGAGCATACTGATGAAAAGGGGCATGGAGCATTCTGATTACCGGGGTCTTGGAACATTTTGATAACAAGGGCATGGAGCTTTGTGATGAGAAGGGCATGGAGCATTGGTCTAATAAGTTTCATGGATTATTGTGATGACAGTTGGAATGGCGCATTGTGATGACAAGGGCATGGAGAATTGCGATGACCAGGTTATGCAATATTGTGAGGAGAGGTGTCAGGGAGCATTGTGATGACATATATAATGGCCCAATGTGATGACAATGGTATGGAGCATTGTGATGCCAAGTGTCATGGAGGATTCTGATGAGAAAGGTAATGGAGCATTGTGATGACAAGGGTCAGGGAGCATTGTGCTGACATGTGCATGGAGAATTGTGATGACAAGAGTCATGGAGCATTCTGATGACAAGCTTCTGGAGTATTTTGATGACAATGGCATGGCGCATTGTGATGAAAATTGCATGGGGCTTTGTGATGAAAAAGACATGGAGCCTTTTCGTGACAGGTTTCAAGGAGCATTCTGACGACAACTGTCAGGGAGCATTGTGATGACAAGTGTATTGAGAATTGTAATAACAAAAGTCATGGAGCATTGTGATGGAAAGGGCATGGAGTATTGTGATGACAGGCATCATGGAGCGTTTTGATGACAAGTGTTATGGAAAATTGTGATCACAAGCGTTTGGAGCATTGTGATGACAGAGGTCATGGATGATTTTGATTTCAAGGAGCATGGAGCATTGTTATGACAAGGGCCTGAAGCAATGTGATTCCAAGGTTCATGGAGGATTGTGATGACAATGGTAATGGAGTATTTTGATGACAAGCACATAGAGCATTGTAATGACAGTGTCATGTAGCATTATGCTGACAAAGGCATGGAGCATTGTGATGACATGTGTCATGGAGAAGTTTGATGACAAGCGTCACAGAGCATTGTGAATATAGGGGTCATGGAGCATTGGGATGACAAGGGCATGGAACACTGTGATGACAAGTGTCATGGGTCATTGGGCTAAAAAAGTTCATGGAGTATTGTGATGACAGGGGTCATGGATCATTGTGATTACAGGGGTAATGGAGCATTGTGATGAAAAGAGTCCCGGATCATTGTGTTGTCAGGTATCATGGAGTGTTGTGATGACAGTGGTCATGGAGAATTTTGATGATATTGGTCATGGAGCATTGTGATTAGAAGGTCATGGAGCATTGGGCTGAAAATATTCATGGAGTATGGCGATGACAGTTGTCATGGAGCATTGTGATGACAAGGGAATGGAGCGTGGTGATGACAAGGTCCTGGAGCTTTGTGATGAGATAACCATGGAGACCTGTGATGACAAGTCTCATGGAGCATTCTGATGAAAAGAGGCATGGATCATTGTGATTACAGGGGTCTTGGAGCATTGTGATGACAAGGGCATGGAGCACTGTGAGGAGAAGGCCATGGAACATTCTGATAACATGCGTCATGGAGATTTCTGATGACAAGGGCATGGAGCATTGTGATTACAGGGGTCTTGGAGCATTGTGATGACAAGGGTCATGGAGCCTTGTGATGACAAGGCCGTGGAAAATTGTGATGGCAGTGATCATGGAGCATTGTTATGACAGAAGTAATGGAGCATTGTGATGAGAATGGCATTGACCATTGGTCTGAAATGTTTCTTCGATTATTGTGATGAGAGTTGGCATGGAGCATTGTGATGACAAGGGTACGGTACACTGTGATACATGGGTCATGGGGGATTGTAATGACAAGTGCATGGAGCATTGTGATGAGAAGGGCATCGAGCATTGTGATGACAATTGTCATGGAGCTTTGTGACGACAAGGGCATTGAGCAATGTGATGAGAGCTTTCATGGAGCATTATGATGACAATGACATGGAGCATTGTGATGCCAAGGGTCATGGAGCTTTGTGATGACAAAAGTCATGGACCATTTTGATGACAAGGTTGTGGTGCATTGTGATGAGAAGGGCAGGGAGCATTTTGATGACATGGCCATGCAGCAATTTTATGAAAATTGTAATGGAACATTTTGATGAGAGGGGTTATAGAACATTGTGATGCCAGGGATCATGGAGCTTTGCGATGAAAGGGGTGAAGGAGAATTTTGATGACAGGGGTTATGGAACATTGTTATGTCAGGGGTCATGGAACATTGTGCTGATAAGGGGATGTAGCATTGTGATGACAGGTGTCATGGAACATTGTGATAACCGGGGTGAGGGAGGATTATGATGACTAGTGATGGAACATTGTGATATCTCATGTGAGAGAGCATTTGGATGAGAAGTGCATGGAGCATTGTGATTACAATGTTTATGGAGCATAGCAATGACAAGGTTGTGCATAATTGTGATGAAAAGCACATGACACATTGTGATGACAAGGGTCATGGAGCATTGTTCTGAGAAAGACATGGAGCATTGTAATGAGAAGGTTCACGGAGCATTGTGATGAAATGTTCATGGAGCATTGTGGTTACAAATGTCACAGAGCCTTGTGTTGACGTGGGCATGGACCGTTCTGTTGACAAACGTTATGAAGAATTGTGATGACTGGAGTCACGGAGCATTGTGATGACAGGGGTCATGGAGCATTGTGATGACAAGCGCATGGAGCATTGCTCTAATAAGTTTCAGCGATTATTGTGATGACAAGAACATGGAGCATTGTGATGTCCAGGTCATGCAGTATTGTGAAGAGAGGTGTCAGGGAGCACTGTGATGACATATGTAATGGCCCATTGTGATGACAATGGCATGGAGCATTGTGATGCCAAGTGTCATGGAGGATTCTGATGACAAAGGTAAAGGAGCATTGTGATGACAATGGCTTGGAATATTGTGATGACAAGGGTCATGGAGCATTCTGATGACAAGCTTGTGGAGTATTTTGATGACAATTGCATGGAGCATTGTGATGACAATTGCATGGGGCTTTGTGATGAAAAAGACATGGAGCCTTTTCGTGACAGGATTCAAGGAGCATTCTGATGACAAGTGTCAGGGAGCATTGTGATGACAAGTGTATTGAGAATTGTGATGACAAAGGTCATGGAGCATTGTGATGAAAAGGGCATGGAGTATTGTGATGACAGGCATCATGGAGCGTTGGGATGACAAGTGTTATGGAACATTGTGATCACAAGGGTTTGAAGCATTGTGATGACAGAGGTCATGGATCATTTTGATTTCAAGGAGCATGGAGCATTGTGATGACAATTGTCATGGAGCATAGGGCTGAAAATGTTCATGGTGTATTGTGATGACAGGGGTCATGGAGGATTGTGATGACAAGGGAATGGAGCGTGGTGATGAAAAGGGAATGGAGCGTGGTGATGACAATTTCCTGGAGCATTGTGATGAGAAGACCATGGAGACTTGTGATGACAAGTCTCATGGAGCATTCTGATGAAAAGGGGCATGGAGCATTGTGATTACGGGGTCTTGGAGTATTGTGATGACAAGGGCATGGAGCACTGTGAGAAGAAGTCCATGAAACATTCTGATGACATGCGTCATGGAGCTTTGTGATGACAAGGGCATGGAGCATTTTGAGGAGAAGGCCATGGAACATTCTGATGGCATGTGTCATGGAGCTTTGTGATGACAAGGGCATGTAGCTTTGTGATTACAGGGGTCTTGGAGCATTGTGATGACAAGGGTCATGGAGCCTTGTGATGACAAGGCTGTGGAACATTGTGATGGCAGGTATCATGGAGCATTGTTATGACAGATGTAATGGATCATTGTGATGAGAAGGGCATTGAGCATTGGTCTGAAATGTTTCATGGATTATTGTGATGAGAGTGGACATGGAGCATTGTGATGAGAAGGGCACGGTACACTGTGATACATGGGTCATGGGGGATTGTAATGACAAGGGCATGGAGCATTGTGATGAGAAGGGCATCGAGCATTGTGATGACAAGTGTCATGGATCTTTGTGATGACAAGGGCATGGAGCAATGCGATGAGAGGGTTCATGGAGCATTGTGATGAAAATGTCATGGAGCATTGTGATGCCAAGTGTCATGGAGCTTTGTGATGACAATGGTCATGGAGCATTTTGATGACAAGGGTGTGGTGCATTGTGTTGAGAAGGGCAGGGAGCATTTTGATGACATGGTCATGCAGCAATTTGATGAAAATTGTAATGGAACATTTTGATGACAGGGGTTATAGAACATTGTGATGTCAGGGGTCATGGAACATTGTGCTGATAAGGGGTTGTAGCATTGTGATGCCAGGGGTCATGGAGCTTTGCGATGAAAAGGGTGATGGAGCATTTTGATGACAGGGGTTATGGAACATTGTGATGTCAGGGGTCATGGAACATTGTGCTGATAAGGGTTTCTAGCATTGTGATGACAGGAGTCATGGAACATTGTGATAACAGGGGTGAGGGAGGATTGTGATGACTAGTGATGGAACATTGTGATATCTCATGTGAGAGAGCATTTGGATGAGAAGTGCATGGGGCATTGTGATTACAATGTTTATGGAGCATAGCGATGACAAGTTTGTGGATCATTGTGATGAAAAGCACATGGCACATTGTGATGACAAGGGTCATGGAGCATTGTTCTGACAAAGACATGGAGCATTGTGATGACAAGGTTCACGGAGCATTGTGATGAAATGTTCATGGAGCATTGTGGTTACAAATGTCACAGAGCCTTGTGTTGAGGCGGGCATGGACCGCTGTGTTGACAAACGTTATGAAGCATTGTGATGACTGGACTCACGGTGCACTGTGATGACAGTGGTCATGGAGCATTGTGATGACAAGCGCATGGAGCATTGCTCTAATAAGTTTCAGGGATTATTGTGATGACAGTGGGAATGGAGCATTGTGATGACAAGGGCATGGAGCATTGTGATGACCAGGTCATGCAGTATTGTGAAGAGAGTTGTCAGGGAGCATTGTGATGACATATGTAATGGCCCATTGTGATGACAATGGCATGGAGCATTGTGATGCCAAGTGTCATGGAGGATTCTGATGACAAAGGTAATGGAGCATTGTGATGACAATGGCTTGGAGCATTGTGATGACAAGGGTCAGGGAGCATTGTGCTGACAAGTGCATGGAGAATTGTGATGACAAGGGTCATGGAGCATTCTGATGACAAGCTTGCGGAGTATTTTGATGACAATGGCATGGAGCATTGTGATGAAAATTGCATGGGGCTTTGTGATGAAAAAGACATGGAGCCTTTTCGTGACAGGGATCAAGGAGCATTCTGATGACAAGTGTCAGGGAGCATTGTGATGACAATATATTGAGAATTGTGATGACAAAGGTCATGGAGCATTGTGATGAAAAGGGCATGGAGTATTGTGATGACAGGCATCATGGAGCGTTGTGATGACAAGTGTTATGGAACATTGTGATCACAAGGGTTTGAAGCATTGGGATGACAGGGGTCATGGATCATTTTGATTTCAAGGAGCATGGAGCCTTGTGATGACAAGGGCATGAAGCAATGTGATCCCAAGGTGCATGGAGGATTGTGATGACAATGGTAATGGAGTATTGTGATGACAAACGCATAGAGCAGTGTAATGACAAGGTCATGTAGCATTTTGCTGACAAAGGCATGGAGCATTGTGATGACAGGTGTCATGGAGCACTGTGATGACAAGCGTCACGGAGTCTTGTGAATACAGGGGTCATGGAGCATTGGGATGACAAGGGCATGGATCATTGTGATGACAAGTGTAATGGAGAATTGGGCTGAAAATGTTCATGGAGTATTGTGATGACAGGGGTCATGGAGCATTGTGATTACAGGGGTCTTGGAGCATTGTGATCATATTGGTCATGGAGCTTTGTGATGAGAAGTTCATGGAGCATTGGGCTGAAAATGTTCATGGAGTATTGTGATGACTGGGGTCATGGAGGATTGTGATGACAAGGGAATGGAGCGTGGTGATGACAAGGTCCTGGAGCATTGTGATGAGAAGACCATGGAGACGTGTGATGACAATTCTCATGGAGCATTCTGATGAAAAGGGGCATGGAGCATTGTGATTACAGGGGTCTTGGAGCATTGTGATGACAAGGGCATGGAGCACTGTGAGGAGAAGCCCATGAAACATTCTGATGACATGCGTCATGCAGCTTTGTGATGACAAGGGCACGGAGCATTGTGATTAGAGTGATCTTGGAGCATTGTGATGACAAGGGTCATGGAGCCTTGTGATGGCAAGGCCGTGGAACATTGTGATGGCAGGGGTCATGGAGAATTGTTATGACAGAGGTAATGTAGCATTGTGATGAGAAGGGCATTGAGCATTGGTCTGAAATGTTTCATGGATTACTGTGATGAGAGTGGGCATGGAGAATTGTGATGACAAGGGCACTGTACACGGTGATACATGGGTCATGGGGGATTGTAATGACAAGGGCATGGAGCATTGTGATGAGAAGGGCATCGAGCATTGTGATGACAAGTGTCATGGAGATGTGTAATGACAAGTGCATGGAGCAATGTGATGAGAGTGTAATGGAACATTGTGATGACAATGACATGGAGCATTGTGTTGCCAAGGGTCATGGTGATTTGTGATGACAAAGGTCATGGAGCATTTTGATGACAAGGGTGTGGTGCATTGTGATGAGAAGGGCAGGGAGCATTTTGATGACAGGTTCATGCAGTAATTTGATGAAAAATGTAATGGAACATTTTGATGAAAGGGGTTATAGAACATTGTGATGCCAGGGGTCATGGAGCTTTAGGATGAAAAGGGTCATGGAGCATTTTGATGACAGGGGTTATGGAACATTGTGATGTCAGGGGTTTTGGAGCTATGGGATGAAATGGGTCATGGAGAATTTTGATGACAGGGGTTATGGAACATTGTGATGGCAGTGGTCATGGAACATTGTGATGATAAGGGGATGTAGCATTGTTATGACTGGGTCATGGAACATTGTGATAACCGGGGTGAGGGAGTATTGTGATGACTAGTGATGGAACATTGTGATGTCCCTTGTGAGAGAGCATTTTGATGAGAAGTGCATGGACCATTGTGATTACAAGGTTTATGGAGCATTGCAATGACAAAGTTGTGAACCGTTGTGAGGAAATGCACGTGGCACATTGTGATGACAATGGTCATGGAGCACTGTTCTGAAAAAAACATGGAGCATTGTGATGACAAGGGTCACGGAGAACTGTGATGAAATGTTCATGGAGCACTGAGCTTAGAAAGGTCACAGAGCCTTGTGATGACGCGGGCATGGACCATTGTGATGACAAACTTTATGAAGCATTGTGATGACTGAAGTCACGGAGCATTGTGATGACAGGGTTCATGGAGCAGTGTGATGACAAGGGCATGGAGCATTGTGATGACAGTGGCATGGAGCATTGGTCTCAGAAATTTCATAGATTGTTGTGATGAGAGTGGGCATGGTTCATTGTGATAACAAGTGCATGGAGCATTGTGATGAGAAGGTCAAGGAGTACTGTGAAGACAGGTGTCCGGGAACATTATGATGACATATGTCATGGTCCATTGCGATGACAATGGCATGGAGCATTGTGATGCCAAATGGAATGGAGGATTGTGATGACAAATATAATGGAGCATTGTGATGATTAGGGCTTGGAGCATTATGATGACAATGGCCACTGAAAATTTTCATCACAAGGTTCTGAAGCATTTTGATGACAATGCCCTAGAGCATTGTGATGACAAAACCATGGAGCCTTGTGATGACCAATCTCATGGAGCATACTGATGAAAACGGGCATGGAGCATTGTGATTACAGTGTCTTGGAACATTGTGATGACAAGGGCATGGAGCATTGTGAGGAGAAGACCAAGGAGCATTCTGATGGCATGTGTCACTGAGCTTTGTGATGACAAGGGCATGGAACATTGTGATTACATGGGTCTTGGAGCATTGTGATGAAAAGAGAATGGATCATTGTGATGAAAAAGGCATGGAGACTTGTCATGACAGGGTTCAAGGAGCATACAGACAACAAGTGTCAGGGAGCATTTTGAAGAAAAGTGTATTGAGCATTGTGATGACGATGGTCATGGAGCATTGTGATGAGAAGACCATGAATAATTTTGATGACGAGCGTCATGGGTCATTGTGATGACAAGTGTTACGGAATATTGTGATCACAAGGGTTTGGAGCATTGTTATGACAGAGGTGATGGAACATTTTTATTTCTTTGTTATGACAATTGCATGAAGCATTATGATGATTGGCATGGTGCACTGTGATGACAGGGTTCATGGATCATTGAGATGAAAAGTGGCATAGAGCATTGTGATTACAGTGTTCTTGGAGCAGTGTGATGAGAAGGGTCATGGAGCCTTGTGATGACAAGGCCATGGAACATCGTGATGGCAGGGGTCAAGGAACATTGTTATGACAGGGGAAATGGAGAATTGTGATGGCAAGGGCATGGATCATTGTGATGAGAAGGCCATGGAGCCTTCTGAGGACATGTGTCATGGAGCTTTGTGAAGACAAGGGCGTGGAGCAATGTGATATGAGCGTTCATGGAGCATTGTGATGACAATGACATGGAGCATTGTGATGCCAAGGGTCATGGATCTTTGTGATGACAAATGTCATGGAGCATTTTGATGGCAAGTGTGTTGTGCCTTGTGATGAGAAGGGCAGGGAACATTCTGATGTCAGTGTCATGGAGCAATTTGATGAAAAGTGTCATGGAACATTTTGATGACAGGTGTTATGGAACATTGTGATGTCATGGGTCATCGAACATTGTGATGATAAGTGCATGTAGCATTGTGATGACAGGAGTCATGGAACAATATGATGACAGGGGTGAGGGTGTATTGTGACAAATAGTGATGTAGCATTGTGATATCAGTGCTGAGAGAGCATTTGGATGAGAAGTGCATGGATCATTTTGATGACAAATATTATTGAGCATTGTGATGACAAGATTGTGGAGCACTGTGATGACAAGTGCAAGGTGCATTGTGATGACATGTGTCATGGAGCATTGTGCTGACAAGCGCATGGAGCATTGTGATGACAATGGTCAAAGAGCATTGTGATGAAATGTTCATGGAACATTGTGGTTAATAAGGTCACAGAGATTGTTGATGACGAGGGCATGGACAACTGTGATGACAAAGGTCATGAAGCATTGTGATGACTGGAATCACGGAGCACTGTGATGACAAGGGTCATGGAGATATGTGATAAAAAGGGCATGGAGCATTGTGATGACAAGGGCATGGAACATTGGTCTAATATGTTTCATGGATTATTGTGATTACACTTGGAATGGCGCAATGTGATGACAAGGGCATGGAGCATTGTGATGACCAGGTCATGCAGTATTGTGAAGAGAGGTGTCAGGGAGCATTGTGATGACATATGTAATGGCCCATTGTGATGACAATGACATGGAGCATTGTGATGACCAGGTCATGCAGTATTGTGAAGACAAGTGTAAGGGAGCATTGTGATGACATATGTAGTGGCCCATTGTGATGACAATGGCATGGACCTTTGTGATGCCAAGTGTCATGGAGGATTCTGATGACAAAGGTAATGGAGCATTGTGATCACAATGGCTTAGAGCATTGTGATGACTAGGGTCAGGGAGCATTGTGCTGACAAGTGCATGGAGAATTGTGATGACAAATGTCATGGAGCATTCTGATGACAAGCTTGTGGAGTATTTTGATGACAATGGCACGGAGCATTGTGATGAAAACGGCATGGGGCATTGTGATGAAAAAGGCATGTAGCCTTTTCGTGACAGGGTATAAGGAGCATTCTGATGTCAAGTGTCAGGGAGCATTGTGATGACAAGTGTATTGAGAATTTTGATGACAAAGATCATGGAGCATTGTGATGAAAAGGGCATGGAGTATTGTGATGACAGGCATCATGGAGCGTTGTGATGACAAGTGTTATGGAACACTGTGGTCACAAGGGTTTGGAGCATTGTGATGACAGAGGTCATGGATCATTTTGATTTCAAGGAGCATGGAGCATTGTGATGCAAGGGCATGAAGCAATGTGATCCCAAGTTTCATGGAGGATTGTGATGACAACTGAAATGGAGTATTGTGATGAAATGCACATAGAGCATTGTAATGACAAGGTCATGTAGCATTTTGCTGACAAAGGCATGGAACATTGTGATGACATGTGTCATGGAGCACTGTGATGACAAGCGTCACGGATCATTGTGAATACAGGAGTCATGGAGCATTGGGATGACAAGGTCATGGATCATTGTGATGACAAGTGTCATGGAGCACTGGGCTGAAATTGTTCATGGAGTGTTGTGATGACATGGGTCATGGAGCATTGTGATGACTAGGTAATGGAGCATTGTGATGACAAGAGTCCCGGTTCATTGTGTTGTCAGGTGTCATGGAGTGTTGTGATGACAGTGGTCATGGAGCACTGTGATGATATTTGCCATGGAGCATTGTGATGAGTAGTTCGTGGAGCATTGGGCTGAAAAATATCATGGTTTATTGTGATGACCGGTGTAATGGAGCATTGTGATGACAAGGGAATGGAGCATGGTGATGACAAGGTCCTGGAGCACTGTGATGAGAAGACCATGGAGACTTGTGATGACACGTCTCATGGAGCATTCTGATTAAAAGGGGCATGGAGCATCGTGATTACAGGGGTCTTGGTGCATTGTGATGATGAGGGCATGGAACATTGTGATGAGAAGTCCATGGAGAATTCTGATGACATGTGTCATGGAGTTTTGTGATGACAAGACATGGAGCAATGTGATTACAGGGATTTTGGAGCACTGTGATTAAGAGGGCATGGATCATTGTGATGACAAGGGCACGGAACACTGTGATACATGGGTCATGCAGGATTGTAATGACAAGGGCATGGAGCACTGTGATGAGGAGGGCATCAAGCATTGTGATGACAAGTGTCATGGATTTTTGTGATGACAAGTGCATGGAGCCATGTGATGAGAGTGTTCATGGAGCATTGTGATGACAATGACATAGAGCATTGTGATGACAATGGAAATGGAGCATTGTGATGACAAGTGTATTGAGAATTGTGATGACAAAGGTCATGGAGCATTGTGATGAAAAGCGCATGGAGTATTGTGATGACAGGCATCATGGAGCGTTGTGATGACAAGTGTTATGAAACACTGTGATCACAAGGGTTTGGAGCATTGTGATGACAGAGGTCATGGATCATTTTGATTTCAATGAGCATGGAGCATTGTGATGACAAGGGCATGAAGCAATGTGATCCCAAGTTTCATGGAGGATTGTGATGACAATGGAAATGGAGTATTGTGATGACAAGCGCATAGAGCATTGTAATGAAAAGGTCATGTAGCATTTTGCTGACAAAGGCATGGAGCATTGTGATGACATGTGTCAAGGAGCACTGTGATGACAAGCGTCATGGAGCATTGTGAATACAGGTGTCATGGAGCATAGGGATGACAAGGACATGGACTATGGTGATGACAAGGGTCATGGAACATTGGGCTGAAAATGTTCATGGAGTATTGTGAAGACAGGGGCTATGGAGCATTGTCATGACTAGGGAATGGAACATTGTGATGACAAGAGTGCCGAATCATTGTGTTGTCAGGTGTCATGGAGTGTTGTGATGACAGTGGTCATGGAGCATTGTGATGATATTGGCCATGGAGCTTTGTGATGAGAAGACCTTGGGTAATTGTGATGTCGAGCATCAAGGAGCACTGTAATGACAAGGGGCATGAAGCATTGTGATGACAGGTGTCAGGGAGCATTGTGATGACAGGGGTCATGGAGCATTGTGATGACAAGGGGATGGAGCATTGTGATAACAAGTGCATGGAGCACTGTGATGACAAGTGCATGGAGCATTGCAATATCAAGTGGATGGAGAATTGTGATGAAAAGAGCATGTAACATATTGCTGAGAAATGTCATATAGCATTGTGATGACATGGATGTGGAGAACTGTGATGACAAGGGACATGGAGCATTGTGATAACCAGGACATGGTGCATTGTGATGACAGGGGTCATGGAGCATTATTATGAGAACGGCCATGGTGCATTCTGACATAAGATATCACTTATGAAGGGAATGTAAACATGGCTACATATGAACTGAATTAGGGAAGAGAACAGAGTGTCAGATTTAGAAAACACTCTAACGATTGCTTAAGGGGAAAGAGAGGTGGGGAGATGCACAAAACATAAGATTGATATTAGCACAGGTACCGTTCCATAGTCCAAAAACAGAAGAGACAAGCCCTACTCCTTCCTCAGTGAATGGAACTCAACATCCCTATTCCACGCAGAGAAATATATCTGACTAATAAGAATTTTAAAACCTATGTATTGATATGTCTCCGTAAGGGAACCAAGTGTGTCTAGAACGACATAAACATGGCAGTGAGAATCAGCTCAAACCCAATATAAAAATGAATTTCAAAACAAAACATAAAAACAGTAAAATTCTTACACAATACCTTCAGGGGTTCCGATGAAATTTGGAATGACCCTATCTACAATGACAGCTGGATATGGCATAAGGCTGGTCACTTGGGACTGAGAGCATTGGTGAGTTTGGGTGAAAAAATGCAGACCCTTTAAAGCAATAATGCCTGTCACCCATTCCATGGTTCCCAACTCTTCAGGTAGAAGGGAATATCACTACAGTTATAACGTGTATGGGAACCTAGAGAATGGAAACCATCTGATGGTGAAAGGTTTCTAAAACTCTACTACTTTTTTCTCTCCTTGAGCTCCAGTTTGACATTCCAACTGCTTTACTGTCAATCTCCCATATTTGAAAGTCAGCCCCTATAACCTCCTGGTTCGCACAGTTGGCAAATTGTGCAGAGGATATAAGGGAAGAGAGAGAACCAATGAGAGAGTAGCTGTAGGCATTTGGACAGCCACATGTCACTATAATTTCCCGTCACAAAGAGGAATTAACCAACGTCTCAGCCTGCCCCCCCAGAATCATTATTTGTCCAGAAGCAAAACTGTTGATTTGCAGTCAGCTCACAAAAACGCGAGTTGAAAAATGGAGCTCAGGGCCACAGCAATTCACTAACCTGCAGAGTTATAAAGGACTACTCTCTTCGAAAAATCTGTTGAGAGAAAGCCACGAGGCGGAAGGGAAAATGAGGCAGAATGGCATGAAACAGATTTCAAGAGGTACAATGGAATCGCCTTTAAACACAGGAAAAGGATTACAACTTCGAAAATTATGGAAATGGCCATAAAGGGCATATGGGTTTTCACGTGAATATATACAGGAGAAAACGCATATGCCCTTTTTGGACAAGCAAGCAAGTGGGCAAGGCAAATCAGCACTACAAAGAAGTATCAGTTCCTACCGGTCAAAAGGGACATCCGCAAAATGTGTAAAAAACAGAAAGGCAAGACAGGCCCTGGAGAACAGGGAGCCTGGTTATGCTGATGGGTGGGATGTAAATTGCCAACTGCCTCTCTGGAGGAGTGCATTGTGTTCCCTAAAACAAGTAAACAACAGAGCTACAGAGCCAAGGGCACTTCCAGTCTAGGGAATATACCTTGGGAAAACTGAAAATAAATAAGACAGATCCACACCAAAATTCAGGGATGCACTGCTTACAAAAACCTCAACATGGGTACACCTGAAATATCCCAGGAAAGACATAAATGGTTCAAGAAATTGTGGTACTTACGTATGATGGAATATCCCTCAGCCATGAAATCAATGTCATAAGGCCAGTAGCAGCAAAATGAGTGGATTCATGTACGATAATTCTAAGTGAAATAAGTCACACAGAAAAAGAAACTTATCATAAGATATCACTTATGAAGATCCTGTAAACATGGCTACACATGAACTGAGTTAGGAAAGAGAAGAGAGACTCACATTTTAAAAACACCCTTATGCCTGCTTAACGGGGAAGGAGAGGTGGGGTGATGCATAAAACCAGAGTTTGATATTAGTACAGGTACCATTCCAAAAACCAAATACGGAAGAGACAAGACCTACACCTTCCTCAGTGAAAGGGACTCAAAACCCCATATTTCCCGCAGAGGAATATATCTGACTAGTAAGAATCTTAAAACCTATGTATTGATATGTCTCCATAAGGGAATCAAGTGTGTCTAGACTGGCATAAACATGGCAGTGAGAATCAGCTCAAACCCACTATAAAATGGAATTTGAAAAACAAAAAAAAGGGAAATTCTTTACAATTCCTTCAGGGTCTCTGATGAAACCTGGAATGACACTATCTACAATGACAGCTGGATGTGGCATAAGGCTGGTCACATGGGACTGATAGGATTGGTGTGATTGGGTGAGCAAATGCAGACCCTTTAATGCAATAATGTGTGGCACCCATTCCTTGGGTACCATGTCTCCTGGTTGAAGGGAATATTACTACAGCTATAACATGTATGCGAAACCTAGAGAATGGACACCCTGTGAATACGAAAGGTCTCTAAAACTCAACGAATAGTCCCTCTCCTGTTGCTCCGGTTTGACATTCCAACTGCTTTACTATCAATCTCCTAGCTTGGAGAGACAGAACATTTAACTTCCTGGTTCGCACAGGTTGACAATTTGGCAGTGGATGAAAGGGAAGAGTGAGAACCAATGAAAGAGTAGCTGTTCGGCATTTGGACGGGCACATGTCACTCTTATTTCCCGGGAGGAAGAAGAATTAACCAAAGTCTCAGCCACCCACTGGGAAAAAGTATAGTTCCTGAACCAAAATATTGGAGTTGTGTTCAGCTCACAAAAATCGAGTTCAAAATGGAGCTCAGGGGCACAGCAATTCACAAACTGGCAGAGAAATACAGGGAAACTATCATCCAAAAATCGGCTGAGGGAAGGCAACAAGGCGGACTTGAAAGCGAGGCAGAATAGCAGGAAACAGATTTCAAGAGGTATGTTGGAATCGCCTTTAAAGCACAGGAAGAGGGGCACAACTTCGACAATGATGCACTTGTCCAAATAGTGCATATCCGTTTTCTCCTGAATATATTCAGGAGAAAACACATACGCCCTTTTTGGCCAAGCAAGCAAGCGGGCAATGCAAATCGGCACTACAAAGAAGTATCACTTTCCAAAGGTCAAAAGGGCCATCCACAAAATGGGTAATTACCAGAAAGGCAAGACAGGTCCTAGAGAACAGGGAGCCTTGTTATGCTGATGTGCGGTATGCAAATTGTCAAGTACCACTCTGGAGGAGTGCATTGAGTTCCCTAAAACAAGTAAACAACAGAGGTACAGAGCCAAGGGCACTGCCAGTCTAGGGAATATACCTTGGGAAAACTGAAAATCAATAAGACAGAGCAACCACAATATTTAGGGCTGCACTGCTTACAAGAAGCTCATTTGGGTGCACCTTAAATATCCCTGAAAGATAAAAATGGTACAAAAATTTGAGGTACTTACGTCCGATGAATTATCCTTCAGCCACGAAATCAACGTCATAAGACCAGTAGCAGCAAAATGAGTGGATTCAGGTACGATGATTCTAAGTGAAATAAGTCACAGAGAAAAAGAAACTTATCATAAGATATCACTTATAGATATCCTGTAAACATGGCTTCAAATGAACTGAGTTAGGAAAGAGAAGAGAGTCTCACATTTAGAAAACACTCTGATGCCTGCATAAGGGGGAAGGAGAGGTGGGGTGATGCATAAAACCAGAGTTCAATATTAGAACAATTACCATTCCAAAAACCTAATACGGAATAGCAAGACCTACAACTTCCTCAGTAAACGGGATGCAACAACACATATTACGTGCAGAGGAAAATATCTGACTAATAAGAATCTTAAAACCTATGTATTGATATGTCTCCATAAGGGAATCAAGTGTGTCTAGACTGGCATAAACATGGCAGCGAGAATCAGATCAAACCCACTATAAAAAGGAATTTGAAAAACAAAAAAAAAGAGAAATTCTTTACAATTCCTTCAGGGTTTCTGATGAAAGCTGGAATGACCCTATCTACAATGACAGCTGGATGTGGCATAAGGCTGGACACATGGGACTGAGAGGATTGGTGAGATTGGGTGAGAAAATGCAGACCCTTTAAAGGAATAATGCATGGCCCCCATTCCATGGGTCGCATGTCTCCAGGTGGAAGGGAATATTACTACAGCTATAACATGTACGGGAAACCTAGAGAATGGACACACTGTGAATACGATAGGTCTCTAAAACTCAACGAATAGTCCCTCTCCTGGTGCGCCGGTTTGACATTCCAACTGCTTTACTATCAATCTCCCAACTTGGAGAGACAGCACCTATAAACTCCTAGTTGGCACAGGTTGCCAATTTGACAGAGGATGAAAGGAAAGAGGGAGAAACAATGAGAGAGCAGCTGTTAGGCATTTGGACGGGCATATGTCACTCTTATATCCCGGGAGGAAGTAGAATTAACCAATGTCTCGGCCACACACCGGGAATGAGTATAGGTCCTGCACCAAAATTTTGGACTTGCGTTCAGCTCACAAAAAAACGAGTTAAAAAATGGAGCTCAGGGGCACAGAAATTCACAAACTGGCAGACAACTAAATGGCAACTATCGTCCAAAAATCTGTTGAAGGAAGCCAACGAGGAGGACTTGAAAGCCAGGCAGAATAGCAGGAAACAGATTTCAAGAGGTACGTTGGAATCGCTTTTAAAGCACAGGAAGACGGGCAAAACTTTGACAATGATGTACTTGGCCATAAACGGCGTATGCGTTTTCTCCTGAATATATTCAGGAGAAAACGCATACGCCCTTTTTGGCCAAGCAAGCAAGCGGGCAATGCAAATCTGCACTACAAAGAAGTATCACTTCCCACAGGTCAAAAGGGACATCCACAAAAGGGGTAAAAACCAGAAAGGCAAGACAGGGCCTGGAGAACAGGGAGCCTTGTTATGCTGATGGGCGGGATGTAAATTGCCCACTGCCTCTCTGGAGGAGTGCATTGTGTTCCCTAAAACAAGTAAACAACAGAGCTACAGAGCCAAGGGCACTTCCAGTCTAGGGAATATACCTTGGGAAAACTGAAAATCAATAAGACACAGCCACTCCAAAACTTAGGGCTGCACTGCTTACAAGAACCTCAACTTGGGTACACCTTAAATATCCCAGGAAAGATAAAAATGGTTCAAAAAATTGTGGTACTAATGTACGATCGAATATCCCTCAGCCATGAAATCAATGTCATAAGACCAGTAGCAGCAAAATGAGTGGATTCAGGTACGATGATTCTAAGTTAAATAAGTCACACAGAAAAAGAAACTTATCATAAGATATCACTTATGAAGACCCTGTAAACATGGCTACACATGAACTGAGTTAGGAAAGAGAACAGAGTCTCACATTTAGAAAACACTCTTATGCCTGCTTAAGGGGGAAGGAGAGGTGGGGTGATGCATAAAACCAGAGTTTGATATAATCACTGGTACCGTTCAAAAACCAACTATGGAATAGACAAGACCTACCTATACCTTCCTCAGTGAAAGGGAATCAAAACCCCATGTTTCCCACAGAGGAATATATCTGACTAGTAAGAATCTTAAAACTTATGTATTGATATGTCTCTTTTAGGGAATCAAGTATGTCTAGACTGGCATATACATGGCAGCGAGAATCAGCTCACACCCACTATAAAAAGGAATTTCAAAAACAAAACAAAAAAAACAGCAAATTTTTTTACAATTCCTTCAGGGTCTCTGATGATATCTGGAATGACCCTATCTACAATGACAGCTGGAGGTGGCAAAAGGCTGGACACATGGGAGTAGGATGATTGGTGAGATTGGGTGAGCAAATGCAGACCCATTAAAGCAATAATGCATGGCACCCATTACATTGGGCCCAAATCTCCAGGTTGTAGGGAATATTACTACAGCTATAACATGTACGGGAAACCTAGAGAATGGACACACTGTGAATACGAAAGGTCTCTAAAACTCAACGAATAGTCCCTCTCCATGGGCTCCAGTTTGACTTTCCAACAGTTTACTATCAATCTCCCAACTTGGAGAGACAGCACCTTTAACCTCCTGGTTCGCAAAGGTTGCCAATTTGGCAAAGGATGAAAGGGAATAGGGAGAACCAATGAGAGAGTAGCTGTCAAGCATTTGGATGGGCACATGTCACTCTTATTTCCTGGGAGGAAGAAGAATTAACCAAATTCTCTGCCACCCACCGAAAACCAGTATAGTTCCTGAACCAAAATATTTGACTTCCGTTCAGCTCACAAAAAACGAGTTAAAAAATGGAGTTCAGGGGCACAGCAATTCACAAACTTGCAGAGTAATAAAGGGCAACTATCGTCCAAAAATCTGTTGAGGGAAGTCAACGAGGCGGACTTGAAAGCGAGGAAGAATAGCAGGAAACATATTTCCAGAGGTACGTTGGAATCGCCTTTAAAGCATAGGAATAGGGGCATGACTTCGACAATGATGCACATTGCCAAAAAGGGCGAATGCGTTTTCTCCTGAATATATTCAGGTGAAAACACATACGCCCATTATGGCCAAGAAAGCAAGCAGGCAATGCAAATATGCACTACAAAGAAGTATCACTTCACACCGGTCAAAAGGGACATCCACAAAATGGGTAAAAACCAGAAAGGCATGACAGGCCCTGGAGAACAGGGAGCCTTTTTATGCTGATGGGCAGGATGTAAATTGCCAGCTGCCTCTCTGGAAGAGTGCATTGTGTTCCCTAAAACAAGTAAACAACAGAGCTACAGAGCCAAGGGCACTTCCAGTCTAGGGAATATACCTTGGGAAAACTGAAAATCAATAAGACAGAGCCACTCCAAAATTTAGGGCTGCACTGCTTACAAGAACCTCAACTTGGGTACACCTTAAATATCCCAGGAAAGATAAAAATGGTTCAAAAAATTGTGGTACTAATGTACGATCGAATATCCCTCAGCCATGAAATCAATGTCATAAGACCAGTAGCAGCAAAATGAGTGGATTCAGGTACGATGATTCTAAGTGAAATAAGTCACACAGAAAAAGAAATGTATCATAAGATATCACTTATGAAGGTCCTGTAAACATGGCTACACATGAACTGAGTCAGGAAAGAGAACAGAGTCTCACATTTAGAAAATACTCTTATGCCTGCTTAAGGGGGAAGGAGAGGTGGGGTGATGCATAAAACCAGAGTTTGATATAAGCACAGGTACCGTTCCAAAAACCAACTATGTAATAGACAAGACCTACACCTTCCTCAGTGAAAGGGACTCAAAACCCCATATTTCCCGCAGAGGAATATATGTGACTAGTAAGAATTTAAAACCTATGTATTGATATGTCTCCGTAAGCGAATCAAGTGAGTCTAGACTAGCATAAACATGGCAGCGAGAATCAGCTCAAACCCAATATAAAAAGGAATTTCAAAAACAAAAGAAAAAAACAGGGAAATTCTTTACAAATCCTTCAGGTTCTCTGATGAAACCTGGAATGAACCAATCTACAACTACAGCTTGATGTGGTATAAAGCTGGACACTTGGGACTGGGAGGATTGGTGAGACTGGGTGAGCAAACACAGACCTTTTAAAGCATTAATGCGTGGCCTCCATTCCATGGTTCCAAACTCTCAAGGTTGAAGGGAATATTACTACAGCTATTACATGTACAGGAAACCTAGAGAATGGACACAATGTGTATACGAAAGGTTTCTAAAACTCAACTAATTGTCCCTCTCCTGGTGCTCCAGTTTGACTTTCCAACTGCTTTACTATCAATCTCCCAACTTGGAGAGACAGACCCTTTAACCTCCTGGATAACACATGTTGCCAATTTGGCAGAGGATGAAAGGGAACAGGGAGAACAAATGAGAGAGTAGCTGTTAGGCATTTGGACGGGCATATGTGACTCTAATTGCCCGGCAGGAAGAAGAATTAACCAAAGACTCATCCCCCTGCCGGAAACCAGTATAGGTCCTGAACCGAAATTTTGGACTTGCGGTCAGCTCACAAAACATGATTTCATAAATGGAGCTCAGGGCCACAGCAATTCACAAACTGGCAGAGTAATTAAGGACAACTATCGTCCAAAAATATTTTGAAGGAAGGCAACGAGGCGTACTTGAAAGCGAGGCAGAATAGCAGGAAACAGATTTCAAGAAGTACATTGGAATCACCTGTAAAGCACAGGAAGAGGGGCACAACTTCGACAATGATGCACTTGGCCAAAAAGGGTTTATTCATTTTCTCCTGAATATATTCAGGAGAAAACACATACGCCCTTTTTGGCCAAGCAAGGAAGCGGGCAATGCAAAACTGCAGAACAAAGAATTATCCCATCCCACCGGTCAAAAGGGACATCGGCAAAATGTGTAAAAACCAGAAAGGCAAGAGAGGACCTGGAGAACAGGGAGCCTTGTTATGCTGATGGGCGGGATGTAATTTGGCAACTTCCTCTCTGGAGAAGTGCACTGTGTACCCTAAAAGAAGTAAACAACAGAGCTACATAGCCAAAGGCACTTCCAGTCTAGGGAATATACCTTGGGAAAACTGAAAATCAGTAAGACACAGCCACCCCAAAATTTAGGGATGCACTGCTTACAAGAACCTCACCTTGGGTACACCTTAAATATCCCAGGAAAGTTAAAAATTGTTCAAAAATTCTGGTACTCACGTATGATGGAATATCCCTCAGCCATGAAATCAATGTCATAAGACCAGTAGCAGCAAAATGAGTGGACTCAGGTACGATGATTCTAAGTGAAATAAGTCACACAGAAAAAGAAACTTATCATAAGATATCACTTATGAAGGTCCTGTAAACATGGCTACACATGAACTGAGTTAGGAAAGAGAAGAGAGTCTCACATTTAGAAAACACTCTTATGCCTGCTTAAGGTGGAAGGATAGGTGGGGTGATGCATAAAAACAGTTTGATATAAGCACAGGTACCGTTCCAAAAACCAACTATGGAATAGACAAGACCTACACCTTCCTCAGTGAAAGGGACTCAAAACCCCATATTTCCCGCAGAGGAATATATGTGACTAGTAAAAATCTTAAAACCTATGTACTGATATGTCTCCATTAGCGAATCAAGTGAGTCTAGACTAGCATAAACATGGCGGCGAGAATCAGCTCAAACCCACTATAAAAAGGAATTTCAAAAACAAAACAAAAAAACAGGGACATTCTTTACAAATCCTTCAGGGTCTCTGATGATACCTGGAATGACCATAACTACAATGACAGCTGGATGTGGCATAAGGCTGGACACATGGAACTGAGAGGACTGGTGAGATTGGGTGAGAAAATGCAGACCCTTTAAAGCAATAATGCATGGCACCCATTCCATGGGTCCCAAGTCTCCAGGTTGAAGGGAATATTACTAGAGTTATAACATGTATGGGAAACCTAGAGAATGGACACACTGTGAATACAAAAGGTTTCTAAAACTCAACGAATAGTCCCTCTCCTTGCGCGCCAGTTTGACCTTCCAACTACTTTACTATCAATCTCCCAACTTGGAGAGACAGCACCTTTAACCTCCTGGTTCGCACAGCTTGCCAATTTGGCAAAGGATGAAAGGGAAGAGGGAGAACCAATGAGAGAGTAGCTGTTAGGCACTTGGATGGGCACATGTCACTCTTATTTCCCGGGAGGAAGAATAATTAACCAAACTCCTAGCCACCTACCAAAACCAGTATCGTTTCTGAACCAAAATATTGGACTTGCGTTCAGCTCACAAAAAACGAGTTAAAAAATGGAGCTCAGAGGCACAGCAATTCACAAACTGGCAGAGTAATAAAGGGCAACTATCGTCCAAAAATCTGTTGAGGGAAGGCAACGAGGCTGACTTGAAAGCGAGGCAGAATAGCAGGAAACAGATTTCAAGAGTTACGTTGGAATCGCCTTTAAAGCACAGGAATAGGGGCACGACATCGACAATGATGCACTTGGCCAAAAAGGGCGTATGCGATTTCTCCTGAATATATTCAGGAGAAAACGCATACGCCCTTTTTGGCCAAGCAAGCAAGCGGGCAATGCAAATCTGCACTACAAAGAAGTAGCACTTCCCACCGGTCAAAAGGGTGATCCACAAAATGGGTAAAAACCAGAAAGGCTAGAGAGGCCCTGGATAACAGGGAGCACTGTTATGCTGATGGGCGGGATATAAATTGCCCACTGCCTCTCTGGAGGAGTGCATTTTGTTCCCTAAAGCAAGTAAACAACAGAGCTACAGAGCGAAGGGCACATCCACTCTAGGGAATATACATTGGGAAAATTGAAAATCAATAAGACAGAGCCACCCCAAAATATAAGTCTTCACTGCTTACAAGAACCTCAACTAGGCTACACCTTAATTATCCCAGGAAAGACAAAAATTGTTCAAGAAATTCTGGTAATTACATACGATGGAATATCCCTCTGCCATGAAATCAATGTCATCAGGCCAGTAGCAGCAAAATTAGTGGATTCAATTACAATGATTCTAAGTTAAATTAGTCACAGAGCAAAAGAAAATTATCATAAGATATCACTTATGAAGGTCTTGTAAACATGGCTACACAGGAACTGAGTTAGGAAAGAGAAGAGAGTCTCACATTTACAAAACCCTCTTACGCCTGCTTAAGGGGGAAGGAGAGTTGGGGTGTTGCATAAAACCAGAGTTTGATATTAGTACAGGCACCATTCCAGAAAGCAAATACAGAATAGAAAATATCTACACCTTCCTCACTGAAAGGGAATCAACACACCATACTTCCCTCAGAGGAATATATCTGACTAGTAAGAATCTTCAAACCTATGTATTGATATGTCTCCATAAGGGAATCAAGTGTGTCTAGACTGGCATAAACATGGAAGTGAGAATCAGCTCAAACTCACTATAAAAAGGAATTTGAAAAACAAAACAAAAAAACAGGTAAATTCTTTACAATTCTTTCAGGGTCTCTGATGAAACTTGGAATGAACCTATCTACAACTACAGCTGGATGTGGCATAAGGCTGGACACTTGGTGCTGATAGGATTGGTGAGACTGGGTGAGCAAACACAGAACTTTTAAAGCAATAATGTGTGTCCTCCATTCCATGGTTCCAAACTCTCCAGGTTAAAGGGAATATTACTACAGCTATAACATGTACGGGAAACCTAGAGAATGGACACACTGTGAATACGAATAGTTTCTAAAACTAAACGAATAGTCCCTCTGCTGGTGCTCCAATTTGACTTTCCAACTGCTTTACTATCAGTCTCCCAACTTGGAGAGACAGCCCTTTTAACCTCCTGGATAACACACGTTGCCAATTTGGCAGGGGATGAAAGGGACCAGGGAGAACCAATGAGAGAGTAGCTGTTAGGCATTTGGATGGGCACATGTGACTCTACTTGCCCGGCAGGAAGAAGAATTAACCAAAGACTCATCCCCCTGCCGGAAACCAGTATAGGTCCTGAACCGAAATTTAGGACTTGCGGTCAGCTCACAAAAAAAGATTTGATAAATGGAGCTCAAGGGCACAGCAATTCACAAACTGCCAAAGTAATAAACGACAACTATCATCCAAAAATAGTTTGAAGGAAGGCAGCGAGGCGGACTAGAAAGCGAGGCAGAATAGCAGGAAAGAGATTTCAAGAGGTACGTTGGAATCACATGTAAAGCACAGGAAGAGGGGCACAACTTCCACAATGATGAACTTGGCCAAAAATGGTGTATTCGTTTTCTCCTGAATATATTCAGGAGAAAACGCACATGCCCTTTTTGGCCAAGCCAGCTAGCGGGCAATGCAAATCAGCAGTACAAAGAGGTATCCCTTCCCACCAGTCAAAATGGATATCGGCAAAATGTGTAAAAACAAGAAAGGCAAGAGAGGACCTGGAGAACAGGGAGCCTTGTTATGCTGATGGGCTGGATGTAAGTTGCCCACTGCCTCTCTGGAGGAGTGCATTGTGTTCCCTAAAACAAGTAAACAACAGAGCTACAGAGCAAAGGGCACTTCCAGTCTATGGAATATACCTTGGGAAAACTGAAAATCAATAATACAGAGCCACCCCAAAATTTAGGGATGCACTGCTTACAAGAACCTCAACTTGGGTACACCTTAAGTATCCAAGGAAAGATAAAAATGGTTCAAAAAGATTTTGTACTTAGGTACGCTGGAATATCCCTCAGCCATGAAATCAATATCATATGACCAGTAGCAGCAAAATGAGTGGATTCAGGTACGATGATTCTAAGTGAAATAAGTCACACAGAAAAAGAAACTTATCATAAGATATCACTTATGATGGTCCTGTAAACATGGCTACACATGAACGGAGTTAGGAAAGATTACAGAGTAACTAATCTTATCATAAGGTATCACTCATAGCGGGAATGTACACATGACTACACATGAACTGAATGACAAACACAACAGAGTCACACATTTAGGAAACATCTTTTGCCTGCTTATGAGGAAAGCCGAGGCAGGGTGATGCATAAAACCACAGTTTTAAATTAGCACAGATACCGTTATATAAACCATGTATGTAATAGACAACACCTACTCCCGGCACAATTAACTGGACTCAACACCCCCTATTCATTGCAGAGGAATATGTCTGACTCTATGTATTTTAAAACATATGTATTCTCATGTCTCCATAAAGGAATCATGTGTGTGTATAACGGCATGAACACAGCACTGAAATTCAGTTAAACCCACTTATAAAAATAAATTTCAAAATCAAAATGCAAAAACAGAGAGAAAGTCTTAAAAATTACGTTCAGGGCCTGTGATGCAAGCTAGATTGACCACCTTTACACCCACAGCAGGATGAGACATAAGACTGGACACTTGGGGCTGACAAGATTTCTGAGGTTGTGTGAACAAAAGAACACCACTTAGGGCTTCTCTTATGGCGCAGTGGTTGAGTGTCACCCTGCCGATGCAGGGGACAAGGGTTTGTGCCCCGGTCCGGGAAGATCCCACATGCCGCGGAGTGTCTGGGCCCGTGATCCATGGCCGCTGAGCCTGAGCCTGCGCGTCCGGAGCCTGTGCTCCACAACGGGAGAGGCCACAGCAGTGAGAGGCCCGCGTACCGCAAAAAAAAAAAAAAAAAAAAAAAAAAAAAAGAACACCACTTAGAGCAATACTGTGTGCTACCCATTCTAGTGGTCCCAACTCTCCAGGTTTAGGGGAATCTTCCTCCAGTTAAAACATGCATGGGAAACCCAGTGGATGGTACACTGTGTAATTGGGAAAGTTTTCTAAAAGGTACCTCATTTTTCCTTTTGTTGTGCTCGGCTTCGCCATTCCATCTGCAATACTAAAAATCTCCCCACTTGGAGTGTCAGTGCCTTTACCCTCCCGTTATGCACAGTTTGCAAATTGTGCAGAGGATGAACAGGAAGAGGGGAAATAAATGAGAGATTAGCTGTAGGTGTTTGGATGGGCACATGTCACTCTAGTTTCCCATCAGGAAGAAGAATTAACCAAAGGCTCAGCCTGAAGCCCCGGAACCAGACTAGGGCCTAAAGTCATCCTGCGGTATTGCAGCCAGCTCACAAAGAGGCGAGTTGAAAAATGGAAATCAGGGGCACAGCAATTCACAAACTTGCAGAGTTATAAAGGACAACTATCATCCAGAAATATATTGTGGAAAGGCAGTGAAGAGGATTTGAATGCAAGGCAGAATTGAAGGAAACAGATTTCAAGAGGTAGATTGGAGTCGTCTTTAAAGCACATGAAAAGTGACAGAATTTCGACAATGTTGCCCTTGGCTGAAAAGGGACTATGTGTATTTTCCTGAATATATTCGGGAAAAAATGCATATGCCCTTTTTGGCCAAGCAAGCCATCAGGCATTGCAAATCCACACTACATAGAAGTGTCCCTTACCTCCAGTCAAAGGACCATCCACAAATTGTGTAAAAGCCACAAATGCAGGACAGGCCATGGAGAAAAGGGAGCCTGGTTACGCCGATGGACAGGATGTAAATTGCCAACAGACTCTCAGGAGAACTGTATGTTGTTTTCTAAAACAGAGCTACAGAGCATAGCACACTTCCACTCATGGGCGTGTATTTTGGGAAAACTAAAAATCCACAACACACAGCCAGCCCAAACTTTAGGGCTGCTCTGTTTACAAGAACCTCGACTTCGGTACACTTTATATATCACAGGAAAGGAAAAAAAATGCATATAGATGTTGTGGTACTTATATACAATGGAATGTCACTCAGACATAAAATCAATGTCATAAGGCCAATAGCAGCATAATGAGTGGCTTTACGTACGATGATGCTAAGTAAAGTGAGCCACAAAGAAATAGAAACTTATTGTAATATATCACTTATAGAGGAAATGTAAACATGGCTACACATGAACTGAATTTCAAAAGAGAACAGAGTTACACATTTAGAAAACACACTTATGCCTCCTTAAGGGGAAAGGTGACGAGGGGTGATGTGTAAAAGCAGAGTTTGAAATTAGCACAGATCCCATTCCATATACCAAATATGTAATAGACTAGACCTACTCCTTTCTCAATGAACTGGACACAAAACACCCTATTCACTGAAGAGGAATATATCTGACTGGTAATAACCTTGAAACCTATGTATTTATATGTCTCCATAATGGAATCAAGTGTATGTAGATTGGCATAAACACAGATCAATGGAACAGGACATAAAGCCCAGAGATAAACCTACATACCTATGGCTATCTCATCTATGACAAAGGAGCTAAGGATATACAATGGAGAAAAGACAGTCTCTTCAGTAATTGGTGCTGGGAAAACTGGACCCCTACACATAAAAGAATGAAATTAGAACACTCCATAACACCATACACAAAAATAAACTCTAAATTGATTAGAGATCTAAATATAAGACCAGACACTATAAAACACTTAGAGGAAACCATAGGCAGAACACTCTATGACATAAATCACAGCAAGATCCTTTTGGACCCACCTCCTAGAGAAATGGAAATAAAAACAGAAATCAACAAATGGGACCTAATGAAACTTAAAAGCTTTTACACAGTACAGGAAAACATAAACAAGATGCAAAAACAACCCTCAGAATGGGAGAAAATATTTTCAAATGAAGCAATTGACAAAGGATTAATCTCCAAACTTTACAAGCACCTCATGTAGCTCAATATCACAAAAACAAACAACCCAATCCAAAAACGGGCAGAAGACCTAAATAGACATTTCTCCAAAGAAGATATACAGATTACCAAGAAACACATGAAAGAATGCTGAACATCACTAATCATTAGAGAAATGCAAATCAAAACTACCCTGAGGTATCACCTCACAGCAGTCAGAGTGGCAATCATCAAAAAAATCTACAAAACAATAAATGCTGGAGAGGCCTTTATTGGAAAAAAATGGAACACACTTGCACTGTGGGTGGGAATGTATATTGATATGGGCACTAGGGAGAACAGTACGGAGGTTCCTTTAAATAACTAACAATAGAAGTACCATACGACACAACAATCCAAGTACTGGGCATTTGCCTTGCGAAAACCATAATTCAAAAAGAGTTATGTACAAAAATGTTCATTGCAGCTCTATTTGCATTAGCCAGGACATGGAAGCAACCTAAGTGTCCATCGACAGATGAATGGATAAAGAAGATCTGGCACATATATACCATCAAATATTACTCAACAATAAAAAGAAGCAAAACTGAGTTATTTGTACTGAGGTGGATGGACTTAGAATCTGTCCTACACAGTGAAGTAAGTCAGAAAGGGAAAAACAAATACTGTATGTTAACAGAGATATATGGAATCTAATGAAGAAAAAAAAAAGATTTTGAAGAACCTAGTGGCAGGACAGGATTAAGGACACAGACATAGAGAAAGGACTTGAGGACACCGGAAGGGGGATGGGTAAGCTGGGACGAAGTGAGAGAGTGGCATGGACATAAATACATTACCAAATGTAACACTGATAGTTACTGGGAAGCAGCCACATAGAACAGGGAGATCAGCTCGGTGCTTTGTGACCACATAAAGGGGTGGGATATGGAGTGTGAGAGGGAGATGCAAGAGGGAGGGGATCTGGTGCTATTTGTATATGTATAGCTGATTCACTTTGTTATACAGCAGAAATGAACACTCCATTGTAAAGCAATTATACTCCAATAAATGTGTAAAAGGAAAAAAAATAAGGAAAGAAAGCCCAAGGATAAACCTACACACCTATGGTCAACTAATCTATGAGAAAGTAGGCAAGACTATACAATGGAGATAAGACAGTCTCTTCAATCATTGGTGCTGGGAAATATGGACAGCTACATGTAAAAGAATGAAATTAGAACTCTCCACAACACCATACATAAAAATATATTCAAAATGGATTAGAGACCTTAATGTAAGACAAGACAGTATAAAACTCTGAGAGGAAAACTTACGAAGGATACTCTGACGTAAATCACAGCAAGATCTTTTTTTGATCCACCTCCTATAGTAATGAAATAAAAAAGAAAACTAAACAGATGGGACCTAATGAAACGTAAAAGCTTTTGCAAAGCAAAGGAAACTACATACAAGACGAAAAGACAACCCTCAGAATGGCAGAAAATATTTGCAAACGAATCAATGGACAAATGATTAATCTCCAATATATATAAACAGCTCATGCAGCTCAATATTAATAAAACAAACAATCCAATACAAAAATGGAAGATCTAAATAGACATTTCTTCCAAGAAGACATAGAGATGGCCAGTACGCACATGAAAATCTGCTGAACATCACTAATTATTAGAGAAATGGAAATCGAAACTACAATGAGGTATCACATCACACCTGTTAGAATGGGAATCATCAGAAAATCTACAAACAACAAATGCTGGAGAGGGTGTGGAGAAAAGGAACCTTTTTCCACTATTGTTGGGAATGTAAATTGATACAGTCTCTATGGAGAACAGTATGGAGGTTCCTTAAAAAACTAAAAATAGAATTACCATATAATCCAGCAATCCCACTACTGGGCATATACCCAGAGAAAACCATAAATCAAAAAGACACATTCACCACAATGTTCACTGCAGCACTATTTACAATAGACAGGTAATGAAAGCAACCTAAGTGCCCACAGACAGACGAATGGAAAAAGACGTGGTACATATATACAACGGAATATTACTCAGCCATACATTGGAATGAAATTGGGTCATTTGTAGAGACCTTGATGGATATAGAGACTGTCATACAGAGTGAAGTAAGTCAGAAAGAGAAAAACAAATATTGTATATTAATGCACATATGTGGAACCTAGAAAAATGGTACAGATGAACCGGTGTGCAGGGCAGAGATAGAGACACAGATGTAAAGAACAAACATATGGACACCAAGGAGGGAACGCCATGTGAGGGTGGTGGTGGGATGAATTGGGAGACTGGGATTCACATGTGCACACTTATATGTATGAAATAGATATCTAATAAGAACTTGCTGTATAAAAGAAATAAATTAAAAAAAAACTAAATAAATAACATTTAATAAAATAAAACAGAAAAATATTTTTTCCCTTCACATAGACGTCTTTATATTAATGCATTATTTCCATGTATATATCTCCAAATTAAAAAAAAAGAGGACTAAATAAAATCTAACTTGAACCAAAAAGAAAAAAAGAAAAAAAAAACAAACAAACAGAACTCACCAGTTATAGAGAGGATAATCATATCAGGGCACTTGCTCCAGTGGTAAAAAATTCTTAAGTTGGTCAGAGGTGGGAAATCATCTCCCATGCAGTCAGCAGTGCTCCCCCCCACAAGGAGCATCCTCATTGCAAAGCTGGGGGAATGTGTCGAGGCGTCTGTGAGTAAATGTGAGCTGAGCCCCAGTCCTGCTGCAGCTGAACTCTTCCCACCCTTTCCAGGTAAAACACCTGAATATGTACAAGCACTTGCAAGCCTAGAGGAAGGGCTGTGGAGCCACACTAGCAAGAGCACGCAGGCCGACTTGGTGCCTGCAGGCCAGCCAGGATGGTCCTGGCCCCAGATGCTCTTCTGGAATCTTTCCATTTCCCTGCCTGAGATACCCCTCCTGCCACGGCCCCCACTACTTTTTTACTTCCTCACCTCTGCCTGGGGAGAAATTCCAGTGGCAGGTATGGGTGAAACATCCTCTTCTTTAGCAGGTGGCAGCCTGGCAACTCCTGCAGAAAGTCCAGCAGAGCCCCACTCACACTGGGCCACCCACAAAGCCACGGCCCGTCACTCCCTCCCACCACCCCAGCCCCGAAACTGCTGACGGGGCAGAGAATATGGCGTCAGGCACAGCAACAGGGGCTCTTGCTGACTGGAGAGGTGTTTATATTGACCTCAACCCAGGCACACCTGTGGGGTGGGCTGGCAGGCAGTGTCAGGCTGCCCAAATCAGCCAATCCTCACCCCTCAGGGGCTCACAGTAGCAGAAAATGAACCTTGCTAAACGGGTCAGTCCCAAGGAACAGGTGTGGGCTCTTGAGAGTCAGGCTAGACAAGGGGCTGCAGCTGTGGCTTGTTTTCTTATCATTTTTTCTGGTCCATGAGTGGAAAACAACTTCAAGAAGACCCTATCCTAATGAGAGGAACCCAGGAGTCAGGGAGAGGAGTGATGGTGGGTGGAGACAGAGGCCTGGAGCCCTGGCTGCAGTGGAAGTGTCTGGAAGACCAGGCAGAGAGAGGCTGCACAGAGTGATAGCCAGGGTCACAGACCTGTCAGAGCTGCTGTTTGTTAGTTCAAGTCCTGCTCTGAGGTGTTCTGTGTCAGCTGTGAGCGACAGGTGAGCTGGGGGTTCTCTGCAAGGTGGGCTATGTGCACAGTTCCTGTGTGTCCAGCCCTGCTGGGGTACCTGCCCAGCAGAGTACCGTATCCTGGGAAGGGCCTGACTATGAGAGCCCCATGGGCTGCTGGGTAGCTGCAGAGGTGAGCTCCGTACCCTGGGAGGGACTTGAACACGAGAGCCCCGTGGGCTGTGGGGTGTGGGATGCAGCCCAGGTGAGCTCCATATCCTGGGATTGGCCTGACCACGAGAGCCCCATGGGCTGCTGGAGACCTGGTAAAGGATATCAGGACAGGCAGTGAAGCCACCGAGGATATACATCCAGTAGCTCCTATTTCCTACACCCTGCTGCTCATTCTACCATCCACCAGGCCATGGCATTCTGTATTACACTTCAATGATGCCTTCTTCTGTATTCCATTCATCTCAGAGTCACAAGAAGTTTTGGCTTGTGAGTGGCAGGAAACAGCATGCAACCAAAGCAATAATGATGGGTCTTCCTGCCCCAACGGTACAAAAATCCCCACAACATCATTGGGGAAATGTCCTCTAAAGACCTAAACGTTCTACCTCTGTAAAAGGGAACGCTCCTTCAATATGCAGATGACATTCTGATCGCCAGGCCTACTAAAGACGCCTCTGAACTACCTCGCCAAAAAGGATAGAAGGTGTCCAAGAAAAAGGCTCAAATATCCCAGGCTCAGGTGACATGCCTGGGCTTCATTCTCACAGATATTCAGATAAACGCATCCCAGGATAGGGAAGAAGCCATTTGCAGCCTTACCTCTTCTAAAACTAGAAGACAGCTTAGGGGTTCCTGGGGAGGCCAAGGTTTTCTGCATCTGGATCCCTAACTACATTCTAATAGCTGGGCCTCTACATGAAACACTGACACGAAAAGATGATGATCCTTTTGAATAGAATCCAGAAGCAGCCTTTCAAGAATGGAAAGAGCAGTCAATTCAGATCCTTGCCCAGGAACTCACTAATTTAGCTAAACCTTTGACCTTTACATACCCGGTCAAAGGTTAATCGCCCTTGGAGACTTAGTGCAAAAACTGGGACCACTTGAAATGGAGCAACACAAGAATGCCCTTCAGGTATGATAAACTATGGTCACCAAGGGCTTTGCCCACCGACTCATCAGGCCAGGATACTGGGGTATCTAAAAAGCTAGAAATCAGCAGCCCGCAAGCCAGCTCCCTCCTAAGGGAAAAGGAACCCTCGTCGTGATCCTAACCACCCATCATGCCCTTAAGTTGCAGGGGTCGCTCTGTGGACACACTGACCTCGAGTGAGGAGGCCTTCCAACTCCAACCTCCAGAGAGACAAATGGGGGCATCGGGCCCCAAAGATGACTTGTGTGACCATCACTTGACCTGGAGTTTCTCTCAGAAAAGAAGAAGCCTGTGCCCCGAAAGAGAAGACTACTTCTTGCAGGACTTACTGCACCCAGAGGGGAGCTAATAAGCTTGGCGGGGGAAAAGTATATCACGCTTTCACCATAGAAAACCCTACAGACACCGCTGTGATGGTGGCCAATATGACCAGCTGGACTGCTGGCTACTTCTAAAGGCCGTTGACTCAGTGGACGTCATGGTCCTGGATCACCACTGACCCTGGACTGTCTGGGAGTTGCACGGGCAGGGCTCAGACACATGGTGCTGTTTGTACATTAATTCAGGGACCTAATTAAAGAAAGCACAGACTACTGGTCAGAGCATCTAGACTGGCAAAAACCGTCAGCCTAAGGTCAGCGAACAAATGTGGGGTGGGGTGAAACCTGCCACCACAGCATCTTTGCACATCTCTTTCCTGGACCCTTAAAGGTCATTAGAATCTATAACACTTCCAATGCTGGTGCTCAGGCGGACGAGAAGTGAGGCAGGAGGCTTTGGAACAATCAACATCACCTGGAGGCTGGTGGGGAGACTTTTTGCCCCTCCGCCCAGGTATCAGGGCTGCCACCACAGCATGAAGCAGTTACAAAAGAGGAGTCTGCACCCTCAACTCCCCAAGAATGAGGAACGGAACAAAAAGCAGAGGAGGTGTTCATCTCTGGCAACGTTCATTAAAAATTCCTGTGAGATAAGAAGAGAATCTGGGCAATAAAATAAAGTCTAACCTGTTTTTCCTTTGGCTTTGTCTAATTTCACGTGCTCCTAGGGTTCCGCAGGCAGAGGTCCCACACACAGCACTTCAGACCCGATTTCGTAGTGCAGAATGGCTGGGTCAACACCTCAGCTAGCGGAGTCCCATGCAGACTCCACGGCATAGAGCCTGAGCTGCAGCCAACCCAGCCCTCGAGAGCTCCATCCCCTAACTCCCACTGACGCTGCCGGGATCCCTACACAGTAGCCCAGCCCATAGCCCGTGGGGGAGTGCACGCTCTCACCTCTCCATTCGGTTTTCAAAATAATGTTTCCTTTGCTTCTGAACCAAACTCAGTCTTGATCTGTTGGCTCCAATGACACTGGGCTCGGGGACTCCTGTTGGGGTCCACTCTGGAGGATCAGTAACAGAAATTGAGAACATTGTAACTTCAATGAACAGATGTCTGAGCCAAACTGTAGTTAACATAGAGCAGTGTATAATGCTCGGGTAAAATAAGATGTTTCTAAGACTTACATTTGATAATTCCATCACTTTACTATAAGCAAGTTCAGTGAAGACGTCTGTCTTATTTGTCAGGTCAACATTAGAGAAATGAAGTGATTTATTTCCATGGATGTACATCGAATACTCTTGGCTGAAGCTTCAATCTTGTTTTGAATGCTTTTCCATTGAAAAGGATACCTCTCTTTCAGCTCCCCCATTCCTGAGAAGTATAAAATCTTATAATTTATTATTACCAAAGGGGAAAGGTAGGAGAAGGGATAAATTAACAGTTTGGGATTAACACATACACACTGCTATGTATAAAATAGATCATCAACAAGGAACTACTGTATAGCACAGGGAACTACACTGAATATTTTGCAATAACCTATAAGGGGAAATAATCTAAAAAAGAATCGATATTTTTATTGACATCATCTATCAATGACAGATAAAATGTAACCTAAGCAAGGCCGATGGTGAGCGCTTCTGAACCTGAAGATTTCAATCATCTAAAATTTGGGCTCTGCCTATTTCCCAAGGCCCTTAATGGACATACGGGTAGACGTAGCTTAAAAATTCCCCAGTTTGCGGTTCGGGGAGGCACTGATTTGGAAAAATCCCTGGTGTTCTCCTTCCATGCACGGGACCCTTCCTACAGCTAAAACATGCCTGTCACACCTAGAGGATGGTACACCGTTTGATCGGAAAGAGTTTGGAAAAGGCACCTCATCTCCTCATCGCCTGGTGCACGGGTTCACCCCTCCAGCATCTTTCCTGACAATCTCCTTACTTGGGGATATCAGCACCGTCAACATCCTGTTGCACACAGTTTGGAATTTGTCCAGAGGATGAAGCGGAAGGATGAGAAAAATTTAGAGACAAGTCTTAGTTGTTCAGACAGGCAAATGCCACTCTAATTTCCTATCTGGAAGACAAATCATCAAAGGCTAGAATTGCCCATGGAAACAGAATAGGGCTAGAGGAATTCCCGCTGTTTTGTGTCCAGTTTCCAAAAACACAAGTTGAAAAATGGAACTCGGGGGCAATAAAATTCATGAAACTGCAGAGTTGAAAATATCTATTGTTGAAAAATGTCTTGAGGTAAGTCACAGAAAATGACTTGTAAGCAAGGGAGAGTGGCAGGAAACAGATTTGAAGAGGTAGAAAGGACTCCCCATTAAAGCACAAGAAAAGGGGCTGAACATCGCCAATGATGCAGTTGGCCCAAAAGGGCGTATGCAATTTTTTCTGAATATATTCAAGTAAAGGCCATACACACTTTTTATCCAACCAAACAGGTGGGCACTGGAAATCAATACTACAAAATGTATCACTTCACATCAGTCAGAAGGGCCATCCACATAAAGTGTAAACACCAGAAATGCAGGACAGGGTGAGGAGAAAAGGGAGCCCTGTGAGGCTGATAGTGGAAATGTAATGTGCCAACGGCCACTCTGGAGAAGTGTATTGTGTTTGCTAAAACATCTGAAAACTGAGCTACAGAGCATAGGGCACTTGCACTCATGGGCGTATACCTTGGGAAAAACAAAAAATGACAGAAAACAGGCACTCCAACGTTTACCATCTCTCTGTTAAAAAGGGCCTCCACTTGGATATAACATAAATGTCCCTGGAAGGATAAAATGGATAAAAGAGATGGGGTACTTATGTAGAGTGGAATATTACTCATCCAGAAATCAATGAAATAAGGCCAGTTGGAACAACTCTGGAGGAGTTACATACGATCATTCTAAGTGACACATGTCAGAAAGAAAAAGACACATATCATAAGATGTCACTTAAAGGTGGAATCAAAAATGGCTACACATGAAATAAACTACAAAACAGAAACATAGTCAAATATGTAGAAAATAGACATAAGGCTGCTAAATGGGAAAGGTGGGGAATGGTGAGGTATTATCCAGGAGGTTGAAATTAGCAAAGATACCATTCCAAGTACCAAATTGAATAACTGGCAAGGCCTACACGGTACCTCAAAGAACTGCACTCAGTCCACTCAAGTCACTGGAAAATAATACATATGACTCGTAGGCATCTGAGAAAGAATTTATTGTTGTCACACAGTACATGAATCAAGTGGATGTACAGCAGCAAAAAACAGAGCTTTGAAAATCAGCTGTAACCAATATAAAAATAAATTTAAAAATATTTATAAAAACAGTGAGACAGACAAAAATTCTTACAACTTTTGTTGAAGGGCTACGATGTAACATGGATTGACCACATGTAGACCCACAGCAGGATGATATATAAGGCTGGAAGCTATGCACGCTGAGAGATGTTAGAGAGGCTGGGTGAGGAAATACAGACCTTTTAAAGTAATACTGCCTGGTACCCATTCCATGGGTCCCAAATCTGAAGTTTCAAGAGAATCTTCTGACAGTGAAAACATGCCTGGGAAACCGAGATGAATGTACACCGTGTGCTCAGGAAAGGTGTCTAAAATGCACCTCATTTTTGATCTCCTGGTGCTGGGGTTCGCCATTGCAGCCACATTACTACCAATCTCCCCACATGGAGATTCAGCACCTTTAACCTCCTGTTTCACACAGTTTGCAATTTTTGAAGAGGATAAATGGGAAGAGGAGGAACCAGTGAGAGATTAGCTGTAGGAGTTTTGACAGGCACATGTCACTCTAATATCCCTTTAGGAAGAAGAATTAACCAAAGGCTCAGCCTGCCTCCCCAGAACCAGAATAGGGCCGGAATCAATCCAATGGTTTGGCGGCCAGCTCACAAAAAGCGAGTTGCAAAATGGAGCTCAGGAGCAGACAATTCAAAGACCTGCAAAGATATAAATGATAACCAACGTCCAAAAATATATTCAGGTAAGGCAACAAAGAGGTTCTGAATGAGAGGCAGAATTGCAGGAAACATTTTTCAAAAGGTAGATTGTACTCACATTTAAAGCATATGAAAAGCAGCAGAATTTCTAAAATGATGCAGTTGGGCAAAAGGGTGTATGCGTTTTTTTCGTGAATATCTTCAGGAAAAAAACACATACAGAGTTTTTGGCCAACCAAGCAAGAGGGAAATGCAAATCCGCACAATAAAGAAGTCTCAATTTCCACTGCTCAGAAAGTCCATCCAAAAAATGTGTACAAATCAAAAATGCAGGAGAGGCCATGGAAAACAGGGAGACTAGTCACGCTGATGGGTGGGGCATAAATATCCAAGAGCTACTCTGAAGAAGTGTATGCTGTTTCCTAAAACATCTAAAATACAAAGCCCCCGAGCAAAGGGGACTTCAACTCATGGACATATAACTTGGGAAGACTAAATATCAACAAGACACAGGCACCCCAAAGTTTAGGGCTGCTCTGCATACAAGAACCTCAACTTCGGTACACCTAAAGTATCCCAGGAAAAAGAGAAATGCATAAAGAACTTGTGGTAATTTTGTACAACGGAATATCACTCAGACGTGAAATCAATGTCATAAGGCCAGTAGCAGCATAATGAGAGGATTTAGGTATGATGATTCTAAGGGAAATTAGTCACACAGAAAAAGAATCTTATCATAAGATATCACTTACAGAGGGAATGTCAACTTCACAAGACATGAACTGAATTAGGAAAGAGAGCAGCGTCTCACATTTAGAAAACACTCTTATGCATCCTTAAGGGGAAAGGAGTGGTGGGTTGATGCATAAAGCCAGAGTTTGATATTAGCACAGGTACCATTCCATAAACGAAATACAGAATAGACAAGACCTACACCTTCCTCAGTGAACGGGACTCAAAACCCCTATTCCCCACAGAGGAATATATCTGATTAGTAAGAATCTTAAAACCTATGTACTGATATGCCTCTGTAAGGGAATCAAGTGTGTCTAGACCGGCATAAACACGTCAGTGAAAATCAGCTCAACCCCATTATAAAAATGAATTTCAAAAACAAAACAAAAAACAGCGAAATTGTTACACAATTCCTTCAGGGGTTCTGATGAAACCTAGAATGACCCTATCTGCAAAGACAGCTGGATGAGACATAAGGCTGGACACTTGGGCCTGAGAGGACTGATGAGATTGGGAGAGAAAATGCAGTCCCTTTAAAGTAGTAATGCATGCCACCATTCCATGGGTCCAAAATTTCCAGGTAGAAGGGAATATCACTACAGTTATAACATGTATGGGAAACCTAGAGAATGGACACCCTGTGATGGCGAAAGGTTTCTGAAAGTCTCCTACTTTTTCCTCTCCTTGTGCTACAGTTTGCCATTCCAACTACTTTACTATCAATTTCCCAACTTAGGAGAGTCATCCCCTATAACCTCCTGGTTCGCACAGTTTGCTAATTGTGCAGAGGATGAAAGGGAAGAGGGAGAACCAATCAGAGAGTAGATGTAGGCCTTTGGACGGACACATGTCACTCTAAATTCCCGTCAGGAAGAAGAATTAACCAAAGCCTCAGCCACCCACAGGGAACCAGTATAGCCACCCCTGGAACCAGTATAGTTCCTGAAGCAAAATTGTGGATTTGCGGTCAGCTCCCAAAAATGGGATTTGAAAATTGGAGCTCAGGGGCAAAGCAAATCAAAAACCTGCAGAGTTATAAAGGACTACTCTCTTCCAAAAATCTGTTGAGGGAAGGCAACAAAGCGGACTTGAAAATGAGGCAGAATTGCACAAAACATATTTCAAGAGGTAAATTGGAATCGCCTTTAAAGCACAGGAAACGCATCACAACTTCGAGAATGATGCACTTGGCCAAAAACAGCATATGAATTTTCTCCTGAATATATTCAAGAGAAAAGGCATAAGCCCTTTTTGGCCAATCAAGCAAGCGTGCAATGCAAATCCACACTACAAAGAATTGTCACTTCCCACCATTCAAAAAGGACATCCAAAAATCTGTAAAAACCAGAAAGGCAAGATAGAGGTGACAAGGGCATAAAGCAATATGATCCCAAGGGTCATGGAGGATTGTGATGACAAGCGCATGGAGCATTGTGATGACAAGATTATGTATCATTTTGCTGTCAAAGGCATTGTGATGACAAGGTTCATGGAGCACTGTGATGACAAGCGTCATGGAGAATTGTGATTACAGGGTTCATGGAGCATTGGGATGACAAGGGCATGGAGCATTTTGATGACAAGATTCCCGGATCATTGTTTTGTCAGGGTTCCTGGAGCGTTGTGATGACAGTGGTCATGGAGCATTGTGATGACAGAGGTCATGGAGCATTGTGATGAGAACGTCATGGAGCATTGGGCTGAAAATGTTCATGGAGTATTGTGATGACAGGGGTCAAGGAGCATTGTGATGAGAAGGTACTGGAGCATTGTGATGAGAAGACCATGGAGCCATGTGATGACAAGTCTCATGGAGCATTCTGATGAAAAGGATCATGGAGCATTGTGATTACAGGGGTCTTGGAGCATTGTGATGACAAGGGCATGGAACATTGGGATGAGAATGTCATGGAGCGTTCTGATGACATGCATCATGGAGCTTTGTGATGATAAAGGCATGGAACATTGTGATTACAGGGCTCTTGGAGCATTGTGATGACAAGGGCAGTGAACAATGGGATGAGAATGTCAGGGAGCATTCTGATTACATGCATCATGGAGCTTTGTGAGGACAAGGGCATGGAACATTGTGATTACAGGGGCCTTGGAGCACTGTGAGGGAAAGGGCATGTAACATTGTGATGAAAAAGGCATGGAGCCTTGTCATGACAGGGTTCAAGGAGCATAATGATGACAAGTGTCAGGGACCATTGTGATGACAAGGGTATTGAGCACTGTGATGACAAATATCATGGAGCATTGTGATTAGAAGACCATGGATACTTGTGATGATGAGCGTTATGTGGAGCTCTGATGATAGGTGTTATGGAATATTGTGATCACAAGGATTTGGAGCATTGTGATGACAGAGGTCATAGAGCATTTTGATTTCATTGTGATGACAATAGCATGAAGCATTATGATGATGCGCATTTGGTGCATTGTGATGACAGCGTTCATGGAGCATTGAGATGAAAAGGGGCATGGAGCATTATGATTACAGGAGTCTTGGATCATTGTGATGAAAAGGGCATGGAACATTGGTCTGAAATGTTTCATGGATTATTGTGATGAGAGGGGGCAAGGAGCATTGTGATAACAAGGGAACGGAACACTGTGATACATGGTTCATGGAGGATTGTAATGAGAAGCGCATGGAGCATTGTGAGAAGAAAGGCATCGAGCATTGTGATGAAATGCATCATGGATCCTGTGATGACAAGGGCTTTGAACAATGTGATGAGAGGTTTTTGGAGCATTGTGATGACAATGGCATGGAGCATTGTGATGCCAAGGGTCATGGAGTTTTGTGATGACAAATGTCATGGAGCCTTTTGATGACAAGGGTGTGGTGCATTCTCTTGTGATGGGCAGGGAGCATTGTGATGACAGGGTCATGGAGCAATTTGATGAAAAGTGTCATGGAACATTTTGATGACAGGGGTTATGGAACATTGTGATGTCAGGAGTCATGGAACATTTTCATGACAGTGTTGTGGACCATTGTGATTAGAGGGGAGTGGGTGTATTGTGATGACTAGTGAGGGAACATTTTGATATCATTCGTGAGAGAGCATTTTGATAAGAAGTGCATGGAGCATTGTGATGACAAGTTTTATGGAGCATTGTGATGACAAGCTTGTGGAGCACTGTGATGACAAGGACATGGCGCATTGTGATGACATGGGTCATGGAGCAATGTGATGACAAGGGTCACCGAGCATTGTGATGAAAATTTCATGGAGCATTTTGGTGACAAAGGTCACAGAGCCTAGTGATGACGAGGGCATGGACCATTGTGATACAAAGGTCATGAAGCATTGTGATGACTGGAGTCACGGAGCATTGTGATGACAGTGGTCATAGAGCTTTGTGATGAAAATTCAATGAGCATTGTGTTGACAGGGGCATGGAGCATTGGCCTGACATGTTTAATGGATTATTGTGATGACAGTGGGCATGGTGCAATGTGATGACAAAGGCATGGAGCATTGTGATGAGAAGGTCATGGAGTATTTTGAAGACAGGTCTCAGGGAGCATTGTGATGACATATGTCATGGTTCATTGCGATGACAATGGAATGGAATATTGTGATGCCAAGTGTCATGGAGGATTGTGATGACAAATGTAATGGAGCATTTTGATGACAAGGGCTTGGAGCATTGTGATGACAATGGGCATGGAGCATTGTGATGACAAGGGCCATTGAGAATTTTGATGACAAGTTCATGAAGCATTGTGATGAGAAGCACATGGAGCTTCCTATGACAGGGGTCATGGAGCATTGTGATGAAAATTGCATACAGAATTGTGATGACAAATCATGTAACACGGTGATGAGAAGTGTCATGGAGCATAGTGATGCCAAGAACGAGGAGAATTGTGATGACAGGGGACATGGAGCATTGTGATGAACAGGGCATGGAGCATTGTGATGGCAAGACCGTGGAGCTTTGTGATGAGAAGACCATGGATAATTGTGATTACGAGCGTCATGGAGCACTGTAATGACAAGGGGAATGGAGCATTGTGATGACAGTGGCCATGGAGCATTGTGATGACAAGTGTCATGGAGCATCCTGATGACAAGCTTGTGGAGTATTGTGACGACAATGGCATGGAGCATTGTGATGAAAAGGGCATGGAGCATTGTGATAAAAAAGGCATGAAGCCATTTCATGACAGGTTTCAAGGAGCATTCTGACGACAAGTGTCAGGGAACATTGTGATGACAAGTGTATTGAGAATGGTGATGAAAAAGATCATGGAGCATTTTGACGAAAAGGGCATGAAGTATTGTGATGACAGGCCTCATGGAGCGTTGTGATGACAAGTGTTATGGAACATTGTGATCACAAGGGTTTGGAGCATTGTGATGATAGAAGTCATGGATAGTTTTGTTTTCAAGGAGCATGGAGCATTGTGATGACAAGGGCATGAAGCAATGTGATCCCAAGGTTCATGGAGGATTGTGATGACAATGGTAATGGAGTATTGTGATGACAAGCAAATGGAGCATTGTGATGACAAGGTCATGTAGAATTTTGCTGACACAGGCATGGAGCATTGTGATGATAAGGGTCATGGAGCACTGTGATGAGAAGCATCACGTATCATTGTGATTACAGGGGTCATGGAGCATAGGGATGGCAAGGCCATGGATCATTGTGATGACAAGTGTCATGGAGCATTGGGCTGAAAATGTTCATGGAGCATTGTGATGACTAGGGAATGGAGCATTGTGATGACAAGAGTCCTGGATCACTGTGTTGTCAGGGGTCATGGAGCGTTGTGATGACAGTGGTCATGGAGCATTGTGATGATAGGGATCATGAAGCATTGTGATGAGAATTTCCTGGAGAATTGGACTGAAAATGTTCAGGAAGTATTGTGAGGACTGGGGTCATGGAGCATTGTGATGACAAGGGAAAGGAGCACTGTGATGAAAAGTTCCTGGAGCATTGTGATGAGAAGACCATGGAGCCTTGTAATAACAAATCTCATGGAGCATTCTGATGAAAAGGGGCATGGAGTATTGTGATTACAGGGGTCTTGGAGCACTGTGATGACAAGGGCATGGAGCACTGTGATTACTGGTGTCTTGGAGCATTGTGATGAAATTGGCATGGATCATTGTTATGAAAATGGTATGGAGCCTTGTCATGACAGGGTTCCAGGAGCATACTGATGACAAGTGTCAGGGAGCATTGTGATGACAAGTTTATAGAGCATTGTGATGACAAAGGTCATGGAGCACTGTGATGAGAAGAGCATGGATAATTGTGATGATGAGCATCATGGGGCGTTGTGATGATAAGTGTTATAGAACATTGTGATCACAAGGATTTGGAGCATTGTGATGAGACAGATCATCAAATATTTTGATTTCATTGTGATGACAAGAGCCTGAAGCATTATGATGATGGGCATGGTGCATTGTGATGACAGGGTTCATGGAGTATTGAGATGCAAAGGGGCAGGGAGCATTGTGATTAGAGGGTTCATAGAGCATTGTGATGACAATGGCATGGAGTACTGAGATGCCAAGGGTCATGGAGCTTTGTGATGACAAAGGTCATGGAGCAATTTGATGACAAGGGGTGGTGCAATGTGATGAGAAGGGCATGGAGCATTGTGATGACAGGGTCATAGAGTAATTTGATGAAAATTGTAATGGAATATTTTGATGACAGGGGTTATGGAACATTGTGATGTCAGGGGTCATGGAACTTTGTGATGATAAGTGCATGTAGCATTGCAAAGACAGGAGTCATGGAACATTGTGATGACAGTGGTGAGGGAATATTGTGATGAATAGTGATGTAACATTGTGATATCTGTGGTGAGAGAGCATTTTGATGAGAAGTGCATGGAGAATTGTGATGACAAGTTTTATGGAGCATTGTGGTGACAAGATTGTGGAGCACTGTGATGACAAGCGCAGGGTGCATTGTGATGACATGGGTCATGGTGCATTGTGCTGACAAGCGCATGGAGCACTGTGATGACAAGGGTCATGGAGCATTGTGCTGAGGAAGGCATAGAGCATTGTGATGGCAAGGGTCTAAGAGCATTGTGATGAAAATTTCATGGAGCAATGTGGTTAAATATGTCACAGAGACTGTGGATGACGAGGGCATGGACCATTGTGATGACAAAGGTCATGAAGCATTGTGATGAATCGATTCATGGAGCATTGTGATGACAGGGGTCATGGAGCATTGTGATAACAAGGGCATGGAGCATTGTGATGACAAGGGCAGGGGACATTGGTCTAATATGTTTCATGGATTATTGCGATGACAGTTGGAATGGCGCATTGTGATGACAAGGGCATGGAGCATTGTGATGACCAGGTCATGCAGTATTGTAAAGAGAGGTGTCAGGGAGCATTGTGATGACATATGTAATGGCCCATTGTGATGACAATGGCATGGAGCATTGTGATGCCAAGTGTCATGGAGGATTCTGATGACAATGGAAATGGAGCATTGTGATGACAATGGCTTGGAGCATTGTGATGACAAGGGTCAGGGAGCATTGTGCTGACAAGTGCATGGAGAATTGTGATGACAAACGTCATGGAGCATTCTGATGACAAGCTTGTGGAGTATTTTGATGACAATGGCATGGTTCATTGTGATGAAAACTGCATGGGCATTGTGATGAAAAAGGCATGGAGCCTTTTCGTGACAGGGTTCAAGGAGCATTCTGATGACAAGTGTCAGGGAGCATTGTGATGACAAGTGTATTGAGAATTGTGATGACAAAGGTCATGGAGCATTGTGATGAAAAAGGCATGGAGTAATGTGATGACAGGCATCTTAGAGCGTTGTGATGACAAGTGCTATGGAACATTGTGATCACAAGGGCTTGGAGCATTGTGATGACAGAGGTCATGGATCATTTAGATTTCAAGGAGCATGGAGCATTGTGATGACAAGGGCATGAAGCAATGTGATCCCAAGGTTCATGGAGGACTGTGATGACAATGGGAATGGAGTATTGTGATGACAAGCGCATAGAGCATTGCAATGACAAGGTCAGGTAGTATTTTGTTGACAAAGGCATGGAGCATTGTGATGACAGGTGTCATGGAGCCCTGTGATTACAAGCGTCACGGAGCATTGTGAATACAGGGGTCATGGAGCATTGGGATGACAAGGGCATGGATGATTTTGATGACATGGGTCATGGAGCATTGGGCTGAAAATGTTCATGGAGTATTGTGATGACAGGGATCATGCAGCATTTTGATGACCAGTTCCTGGAACACTTTGATGAGAAGACAATGGAGACTTGTGATGACAAGTCTCATGGAGCATTTTGATGAAAAGTGACATGCAGCATTGTGATTACAGGGATCTTGGAGCATTGTGATGACAAGGGCATGGAGCATTGTGATGAGAAGGCCATGGAGCATTCTGATGACATACATCATTGAGCATTATGATGACAAGGGCATGGAGCATTGTGATTACAGGGGTCTTGGAGCATTGTGATTAAAATGACATGGATCATTGTGATGAAAAAGGCATGGAGACGTGTCATGACAGGGTTAAATGAGCATACTGATGACAAGTGTCAGGGAGCATTGTGATAACAAGTGTATTAAGCATTGTGATGACAAAGGTCATGGAGCTTTGTGATGAGAAGACCATGGATAATTGTGATGATGAGCGTCAAGGGGTGTTGTGATGATAAGTGTTATGGAACATTGTGATCACCAGGATTTGGAGCATTGTTATGACAGAGGTCATGGAGCATTTTGATTTCATTGTGATGACAATAGCCTGAAGCATTATGATGATGGGCATCATCCATTGTGATGACAGGGTTCATGCAGCATTGAGATGAAAAGACGCATGGAGCATTTTGATTACAAGGGTCTTGGAGCATTGTGATGACAAGGGCATAGAGAATTTTGATGACAGGGTCATGGAACATTCTGATGACATGTGTCATGTAGCTTTTTGATGACAAGGGCATGGAGCATTTTGATTAGATGGGTCGTGGAGCATTGTGATGACAAGTGTCATGGAGCCTTGTGATGACAAGGCCGTGGAACATTGTGATGGCAGGTGTCATGGAGCATAGTTATGACAGAGGTAAAGGAGCATTGTGATGAGAAGGGCATGGAGCATTGGTCTGAAATGTTTCATGGATTATTGTGATGAGAGTGGGCATAGAGCATTGTGATGATAAGGGCATGGAACACTGTGATACATGGGTCATGGAGGATTCTAATGACAAGGGCATGGGGCATTGTGATGAGAAGGGCATTGAGCATTGTGATGACAAGTGTCATGGAGCTTTGTGATGACAAGGGCATGGAGAAATGTGATGAGAGTGTTCATGGAGCATTGTGATGACAATGACATCGAGCACTGTGATGCCAGGGGTCATGGAGCTTTGTGATGACAAAGGTCATGGAGCATTTTGATGACAAGTGCATGGTGCATTGTGATGAGAATGGCAGAGAGTATTTTGATGCCAGGGTCATGCAGCAATTTGATGAAAAGTGTATTGGAACATTTTGATGACAGGGGTTATAGAACATTGTGATGTCAGTTGTCATGGAACATTGTGATGATAAGGGGATGTAGCATTGTGATGACAGGGGTCATGGGACATTGTGATTACTGGGGTGAGGGAGTATTGTGACGACTAGTGATGAAACACTGTGTTATCTCTGGTGATAGAGCATTTTGATGAGAAGTGTATGGAGCATTGTGATTACAAGGTTTATGGAGCATTGCAATGACAAGTTTCTGGATCGTTGTGATGAAAAGCGAATGGCACATTGTGATGAGAAGGGTCATGGAACATTTTTCAAACAAAGGCATGGAGCATTTTGATGACAATGGTCACGGAGCATTGTGATGAAAACGGCATGGGGCATTGTGATGAAAATGGCATGGAGCCTTTTCGTGACAGGGTTCAAGGAGCATTCTGATGACAAGTGTCAGGGAGCATTTTGATGACAAGTGTACTGAGCATTGTGATGACAAAGGTCATGGATCATTTTGATTTCAAGGAGCATGGAGCATTGTGATGACAAGGGCATGAAGCAATGCGATCCCAAGGTTCATGGAGGATTGTGATGACAATGCAAATGGAGTATTTTGATGACAAGCACATAGAGAATTGTAATGACAAGGTCATGTAGCATTTTGCTGACAAAGTCATGGAGCATTGTGATGACATGTGTCATTGAGCACTGTGATGACAAGTGTCACGGAGCATTGTGAATACAGGGGTCATGGAGCATTGGGATGACAAGGGCATGGATCATTGTGATGACAAGTGTCATGGAGCAGTGGGCTGAAAATGTTCATGGAGTATTGTGATGACAGGGGTCATGCAGCATTGTGATGACAGAGGTCAAGGAGAATTTTGATTACATTTTGCTGACAATAGCCTGAAGCAATATGATGATGGACATGATGCATTGTGATGACAGGGTTCATGGAGCATGGAGATGAAAAGAGGCATGGAGCATTGTGATTACAGGGGTCTTGGAGCACTGTGATGACAAGGGCATGGAACATTTAATGAGAAGGCCATGGAACATTCTGATGACATGTGTCATGGTGCTTTGTGATGACAAGGGCATGGAGCATGGTGATTACAGGGGTCTTGGAGCATTGTGATGACAAGTGTCATGGAGCCTTGTGATTACAAGGCCATGGAACATCGTGATGGATGGCGTCATGGAGCACTGTTATGACAGGGGTAATGGAGCATTGTGATGAGAAGGGCATGGAGCATTGTGATTACAAGTTTTATGGAGCATTGCAATGAGAAAATTGTGGACCGTTGTGATGAAATGTGCGTGGCAAATTGTGATGAAAAGGGTCATAGAGCATTTTTTTGACAAAGGCATGGAGCATTTTGATGACAAGGGTCAGGGAGTATTGTGATGAAATGTTCATGGAGCATTGTGGTTACAAACGATACAGAGCCTTGTGATGATGCGGGCATGGAGCATTGTGATGACAAATGTTATGAAGCATTGTGATGACTGGACTCACGGAGCATTGTGATGACAGGGGTCATGGTGCATTTTGATGACAAGGGCATGGAGCATTGTGATGACAGGGGCATGGAGCATTCGTCTGACAACTTTCATAGATTATTGTGAGGACAGTGGACATGGTGCATTGTGATGATAAGGGCATGGATCATTGTGATGAGAAGGTCATGGAGTATTGTGAAGACAGTTGTCATGGAGCATTGTGATGACATATGTCATGGTCCATTGCGATGACAATAGCACGGAGCCTTGTGATGCCAAATGTAATGGAGGATTCTGTTGAAAAATATAATGGAGCACTGTGATGACTAGGGCTTGGAGCATTATGATGACAAGGGCCATTGAGAATTTTCAGGACAATGTCATGAAGCATTGTGATGACAATGTCCTGGAGCATTGTGATGAGAAAAACATGGAGCCTTGTGATGAGAATTCTCATGGAGCATACTGATGAAAATGGACATGGACCATTGTGATTACAGGGGTCTTGGAACATTGTGATGACATGTTCATGGAGCATTGTGAGGAGAAGGCCAAGAACATTCTGAAGACATGCGTCCTTTAGCTTTGTGATGACAAGGGCATGGAGCATTGTGATTACATGGGTCTTGGAGCATTGTGATGAAAAAGCATGGAGCCTTGTCATGACAGGGTTCAAGAAGCATACAGACAACAAGTGTCAGGGAGCATTTTGATGACAAGTGTATTGAGCATCATGATGACAAAGGTCATGGAGCATTGTGATGAGAAGACCATGGATAAGTGTGATGACGAGCGTCATGGTGCATTGTGATGACAAGTGTTTTGGAATATTGTGATCACAAGCGTTTGGAGCATTGTTATGACAGAGATCATGGAGCATTTTGATTTCATTATGATGACAATAGCATGAAGCATTATGATGATGGTCATGGTGCATTTTGATGACAGGGTTCATGAAACATTGAGATGAAAATGGGCATGGATCATTGTGGTTACAGGGTTCTTGGAGCATTGTGATGTGAAGGGTCATGGAGCCTTGTGATGACAAGGCCATGGAACATCGTGATGGCAGGGTTCATGGATCATGGGTATGACAGGGATAATGGAGCATTGTGATGGCAGGGCAAGGAGCATTGTGATGAGAAGGCCATGGAGCATTCTGATGATATGTGTCATGGAGGTTTGTGATGACAAGGACATGAAGCAATGTGATGAGAACCTTAATGGAGCATTGTGATGACAATGACATGGAGCATTGTGATGAAAAGGGTTATGGATCTTTGTGATGACAAAGGTCATGGAGCATTTTGATGACAAGGGCGTTGTGCATTGTGATGAGAAAGGTAGGGAGCATTGTGATGACAGGGTCATGGAGCAATTTGATGAAAAGTGTCAAGGAATATTTTGATGACAGTGGTTATGGAACATTGTGATGCCAGGGGTCATCGAATATTGTGATGATAAGTGCATGTAGCATTGTGATGACAGGAGTCATGGCAAATTTTGATGACAGGGGTGAGGGAATATTGTGACGAATATTGATGTAACATTGTGACATCAGTGGTGAGAGAGCATTTTGGTGAGAAGTCCATGGAGCATTGTGATGAAAAGGTTCATGGAGCATTGTGATGACAAGATTGGGGAGCACTGTGTTGACAAGCGCATGGTGCATTGGGATGACATGTGTCATGGAGCATTGTGCTGACAAGCGCATGCAGCATTGTGATGACAAGGGTCATGGAGCATTGTGTTGAGAAAGGCATAGAGCATTGTGATGACAAAGGTCAAAGAGCATTGTGATGAAAAGTTCATGGAGCATTGTGGTTAAAATGTCACAGAGACTGTTGATGACGAGGTCATGGGCCATTGTGATGACAAAGGTCATGAAGCATTGTGATAACTGGAGTCACAGAGCATTGTGATGACAGGGGTCATGGAGCATTGTGATGACAAGTTCATGGACCATTGTGAAGAGAAGGTCATGGTGTATTGTGAAGACAGGTGTCAGGGAGCATTCTGATGACATATGTCATGGTCCATTGCGATGACAATGGTAGGGAGTACTGTGATGCCAAATGAAATGGAGGATTGTGATGACAAATGTAATGGAGCATTATGATGACAATGGCCATTGAGAATTCTCATGACAAGGTCGTGAAGTATTGTGATGACAAGTTCCTTGAGCATTGTGATGACAAAACCATGGAGCCTTGTGATGACAAGTCTCATGGAGCATACTGAGGAAAAGGGTCTTGGAACATTGTGATGACAAGGGCATGGAGCATTGTGAGGAGAAGACCAAGGAGCATTCTGATGGCATGCGTCATCGAGCTTTGTGATGACAAGGGCATGAAGCATTTTGATTACATGGGTCTTGGAGCACTGTGATGAAAATGCCATGGATCATTGTGATGAAATAGGCATGGAGCCTTGTCATGACAGGGTTCAAGGAGCATACAGACAACAAGTGTCAGGGAGCATTTTGATGACAAGTGCATTGAGCACTGTGATGAAATTGGCATGGATCATTGTGATGAAATAGGCATGGAGCCTTGTCATGACAGGGTTCAAGGAGCATACAGACAACAAGTGTCAGGGGGCATTTTGATGACAAGTGTATTGAGCATTGTGATGACAATGGTCATGGACCATTGTGATGAAAAGACCATTGATAATTGTGATGACGAGCGTCATGGTGCATTGTGATGACAAGTGTTTTGGAATATTGTGATCACAAGCGTTTGGAGCATTGTTATGACAGAGTTCATGGAGCATTTTGATTTCATTGTGATGACAATAGCATGAAGCATTATGATGATTGGCATGGTGCATTGTGATGACAGGGTTCATGGGCATTGAGATGAAAATGGGCATGGAGCATTGTGTTTACGGGTGTCTTGGAGCATTGTGATGACAAGGGCATGGAGCATTGTGATTACAGGGGTCTTGGAGCATTGTGATGAAAAGGGCATGGATCATTGTGATGAAAAATGCATGGAGCCTTGTCATGACTGGATTCAAGGAGCATGCAGACAACAAGTGTCAGGGAACATGTTGATGACAAGTGTACTGAGCATTGTGATGACAAAGGTCATGGAGCATTCTGAGGAGAAGACCATGGATAACTGTAATGACGACCGTCATGGGGCATTGTGATGATAAATGATATGGAATATTGTGATCACAAGGGTTTGGAGCATTGTTATGACAGAGTTCATGGAGCATTTTGATTTCATTGTGATGACAATAGCATGAAGCATAACGATGATGGGCATGGTGTATTTTGATGACAGGGTTCATGGATCATTGAGATGAAAAGGGGCATAGAGCATTGTGATTACAGGGTTCTTGGAGCATTGTGATGAGAAGGGTCATGGAGCTTTGTGATGACAAGGCCATGGAACATCGTGATGGCAGGGGTCATGGAGCATTGTTATGACAGGGGTAATGGAGCATTGTGATGGCAAGGGCATGGATCATTGTGATGGAAGGCCATGGAGCATTCTGATGACGTGTCATGGAGCTTTGTGAAGACAAGGGCATGGAGCAATGTGATGAGAGCGTGCATGGAGCATTGTGATGACAATGACATGGAGCATTGTGATGCCAAGGGTCATGGATCTTTGTGATGACAAAGGTCATGGAGCATTTTGATGGCAAGGGCGTTGTGCATTGTGATGAGAAAGGCAGGGAGCATTCTGATGACAGGGTCTTTGAGCAATTTGATGAAAAGTGTCATGGAACATTTTGATGACAGGTGTTATGGAACATTGTGATGTCAGGGGTCATCGAACATTGTGATGATAAGTGCATGTAGCATTGTGATCACAGGAGGGACGGAGTATTGTGACAAATTGTGATGTACCATTGTGATATCAGTGGTGAGAGAGCATTTTGATGAGAAGTGCATGGAGCATTTTGATGACAAATTTTATGGAGAATTGTGATGACAAGATTGTGAAACACTGTGATGACAAGCACATGGTGCATTGTGATGACATGTGTCATGGAGCATTGTGCTGCCAAGCGCATGGAGCATTGTGATGACAAGGGTCAAAGAGCATTGTGATGAAAAGTTCATGGAGCGTTGTGGTTAAAAAGGTCACAGAGACTGTTGATGACCAGGGCATGGACCATTGTGATGACAATGGTCATGAAGCATTGTGATGGTTGGAGTGACGGAGCACTGTGATGACAGGGGTCATGGAGCATTGTGATAACTAGGGCATGGAGCATTGTGATGACAAGGGCATGGAACATTGGTCTAATAAGTTTCATGGATTATTGTGATGACAGTTAGAATGGCGCATTGTGATGACAACGGCATGGAGCATTGTGATGACCAGGCCAAGCATTATTGTGAAGAGAGGTGTCAGCGAGCATTGTGATGACATATGTAATGGCCCATTGTGATGACAATGGCATGGAGCATTGTGATGCCAAGTGTCATGGAGGATACTGATGACAAATGTAATGGAGCATTGTGATGACAAGGGTCAGGGAGCCTTGTGCTGACAAGTGCATGGAGAAATGTGATGACAAGGGTCAAGGAGCATTCTGATGACAAGCTTGTGGTGTATTTTGATGACAATGGCATGGAGCATTGTGATGAAAACGGCATGAGGCATTGTGATGAAAAATGCATGGAGCCTTTTCCTGACAGGGTTCAAGGAGCATACTGATGACAAGTGTCAGGGAGCATTTTGATTACAAGTGTATTGAGAATTGTGATGATAAAGGTCATGGAGCATTGTGATGAAAACAGCATGGAGTATTGTGATGACAGGCATCATGGAGCGTTGTGATGACAAGTGTTATGGAACATTGTGATCACAAGGGTTTGGAGCATTGTGATGACAGAGGTCATGGATCATTTTGATTCCTAAGGAGCATGGAGCATTGTGAGGAGAAGGGCATGAAGCAATGTGATCCCAAGTTTCATGGAGGATTGTGATGACAATGGAAATGGAGTATTTTGATGACAAGCGCATAGAGCATTGTAATAACAAAGTCATGTAGTATTTTGCTGACAAAGGCATGGAGCATTGTGATGACGTGTCATGGAGCACTGTGATGACAAGCGTCATGGAGCATTGTGAATACAGGGGTCATGGAGATTTGGAATGACAAGGGCATGGATCTTTGTGATGACAAGGGTCATGGATCACTGGGCTGATAATGTTCATGGAGTGTTTTGATGACAGGTGTCATGGAGCATTGTGATGACTATGGAATGGTGCATTGTGATGACAAGAGTCGCGGATCATTGTGTTGTCGGGTGTCATGGAATGTTGTGATGACAGTGGTCATGGAGCATTGTGATGATATTGGCCATGGAGCATTGTGATGAATAGGTCTTGGAGCATTGGGCTGAAAATATTCATGGATTATTGTGATGACAGGGGTCATGGAGCATTGTGATGAGAAGGGAATGGAGCATGGTGATGACAAGGTCCAGGAGCATTGTGATGAGAAGACCATGGAGACTTGTCATGACAAGTCTCATGGAACATTCTGATGAAAAGGGGCATGGAGCATTGTGATTACAGGGGTCTTGGTGCATTGTGATGACTAGGGCATGGAACACTGTGATACATGTGTCATGGGTCATGGAGGATTGTGATGACAAGTCATGGAGGATTGTGATGACAAGGGCATGGAGCATTGTGATGACAGGAGCATGGAGCATTTGTCTGACAAGATTCATAGATTATTGTGATGACAGTGGACATGGTGCATTGTGATGACAAGGCATGGAGCTTTGTGATGACAAGGGCATGGAGCATTGTGATGAGGAGGTCAGGGCGTATTGTGAAGACAGGTGTCAAGGAGCATTGTGATGACATATGTCAAGGTCCATTGTGATGACAATGGCATGGAGCACTGTGATGCCAAATATAATGGAAAATTGTGATGACAAATATAATGGAGCATTGTGATGATTAGGGTTTGGAGCATTATGATGACAAGGGCTGTTGAAAATTTTCATGACAAGGTCGAGAAGCATTGTGATGACAAGATCCTGGATCATTGTGATGACAAAATCATGGAGTCTTGTGATGACAAGTCTCATGAAGCATACTGATGAAAAAGGGCATGGAGCATTGTGATTACAGGGGTCTTGGAACATTGTGATGACAAGGGCATGGAGCATTGTGTGGAGAAGACCAAGGAGCATTCTGATGGCATGCGTCATTGAGCTTTGTGATGACAAGGGCATGGAGCATTGTGATTACATGGGTCTTGGAGCATTGTGATAAAAAGGGCATGTATCATTGTGATGAAAAAGGCATGGAGCCTTGTCATGACAGGGTTCAAGGAGCATACTGACTACAAGTGTCAGGGAGCATTGTGATGACAAGTGTTTTGAGCACTGTGATGACAAAGATCATGCAGCACTGTGATGAGATGACCATGGATTATTGTGATGACGAGCGTCATGGGGCATTGTGATGACAAGTGTTATGGAATATTGTGATCACAAGGGTTTGGATCATTGTTATGACGGAGGTCATGGAGCATTTTGATTTCATTGTGATGACAATAGCATGAAGCATTATGATGATGGGCATGGTGCATGGTGATGACAGGGTTCATGGATCATTGAGATGAAAAGGGGCATAGAGCATTGTGATTACAGGGTTCTTGGAACATTGTGTTGAGAAGGGTCATGGAGCTTTGTGATGACAAGGCCACGGAACATTGTTATGGCAGGGGTCATGGAGCATTGTTCTCACAGGCGAAATGGAGCATTGTGATGGCAAGGGCATGGAGCATTGTGATGACAAGGCCATGGAGCATTCTGAAGACATGTGTCATGGAGCTTTGTGAAGACAAGGGCATGGAGCAATGTGATGAGAGCGTTCATGGAGCATTGTGATGACAATGACATGGAGCATTGTGATGCCAATGGTCATGGATATTTGTGATGACAAAGGTCATGGAGCATTTTGATGGCAAGGGCGTTGTGCATTGTGATGAGAAGTGCAGGGAGCATTTTGATGACAGGGCCATGCAGCAATTTGATGAAAATTGTAATGGAATATTTTGATGGCAGGTGTTATGGAACATTGTGATGTCAGGGGTCTTGGAGCTTTGGGATGAAAAGGATCATGAAGCATTTTGATGACAGGGGTTATGGAACACTGTGATGTCAGGGGTCATGGAACATTGTGATGATAAGGGGATGTAGCAGTGTGATGACAGGGTCATGGAACATTGTGATTATAGGGGTGAGGGAGTATTGTGATGACTAGTGATGGAACACTGTGATATCTCTCGTGAGAGAGCATTTTGATGAGAAGTGCGTGGACCATTGTGATTACAAGGTTTATGGAGCATTGCAATGAAAAGGTTGTGGACCGTTGTGATGAAATGCGTGTGGCACATTGTGAAGACAATGGTCATGGAGCATTGTTATGACAAAGACATGGAACATTGTGATGACAAGGGTCACTGTGAATTGTGATGAATAGTTCATGGAGCATTGTGGTTACAAAGGTCACAGAACGTTGTGATGACACGGGCATGGATCATTGTGATGACAAACGTTATGAAGCATTGTGATGACTGGAGTCACAGAGCATTGTGATGACAGGGGTGCTGGAGCATTGTGATGACGTGTCATGGAGGATTGTGCTGACAAGCGCATGGTGCATTGTGATGACAAGGGTCATGGAGCATTGTGCTGAGAATGGCATAGAGCATTGTGATGACAAGGTTCAAAGATCATTGTGATGAAAAGTTCATGGATCATTTTGGTTAAAATGCTCACAGAGAGTGATGATGACGAGGGCATGGACCACTGTGGTGACAAGGTCATGAAGCATTGTGATGACTGGAGTCACAGAGCATTGTGATGGCAGGGGTCATGGAGCATTGTGATAACAAGGGCATGGAGCATTGTGATGACCAGGGCAAGGAGGTCATGGATCATTTTGATTTCAAGGAGCATGGAGCATTGTGAGGACAAGGGCATGAAGCAATGTGATCCCAAGTTTCATGGAGGATTGTGATGACAATGGAAATGGAGTATTGTGATGACAAGCGCGTAGAGCATTGTGATGACAAGGTCATGTAGCATTTTGCTGACAAAGGCATGGAGCATTGTGATGACATGTGTCATGGAGCACTGTGATAACTAGCGTCACGGAGCATTGTGAATACAGGGGTCATGGAGCATTGGGATGCCAAGGGCATGGATCATTGTGATGACAAGTGTCATGGAGCACTGGGCTGAAAATGTTCATGGAGTGTTGTGATGACAGGTGTCATGGAGCACTGTGATAACTATGGAATGGAGCATTGTGATGACAAGTGTCCCGGATCATTGTGTTGTCGGGTGTCATGGTGTGTTGTGATGACAGTGGTCATGGAGCATTGTGATGATATTGGCCATGGAGCATTGTGATGAATAGGTCTTGGAGCACTGGGCTGAAAATATTCATTGATTATTGTGATGACAGTGGTCATGGAGCATTGTGATGAGAAGGGAATGGAGCATGGTGATGACAAGGTCCTGGAGCATTGTGATGAGAAGACCATGGAGACTTGTCATGACAAGTCTCATGGAGCATTCTGATGAAAAGGGGCATGGAGCATTGTGATTACAGGGGTCTTGGAGCATTGTGATGACTAGGGCATGGAACACTGTGATACATGTGTCATGGGTCATGGAGGATTGTGATGACAAGTCATGGAGCATTGTGATGACAAGGGCATGGAGCATTGTGATGAAAGGAGCATGGAGCATTTGTCTTACAAGTTAGGTCTCTAAAACTCAATGAATAGTCCCTCTCCTGTTGCTCCGGTTTGACATTCCAACTGCTTTACTATCAATCTCCTAGCTTGGAGAGACAGAACATTTAACCTCCTGGTTCGCACAGGTTGACAATTTGGCAGTGGATGAAAGGGAAGAGTGAGAACCAATGAAAGAGTAGCTGTTAGGCATTTGGACGGGCATATGTCACTCTTATATCCCGGGAGGAAGGAGAATTAACCAAAGTCTCAGCCACACACCGGGAACCAGTATAGGTGCTGAACTAAAATTTTGGACTTGCGTTCAGATCACAAAAAATGAGTTAAAAATGGAGCTTAAGGTCAGAGCAATTCAGAAACTGGCAGAGTAATAAAGGACAACTATCATCCAAAAATCTGTTGAAGGAAGGCAAAGATGCGGACTTGAAAGCGAGGCAGAATAGCAGGAAACAGATTTCAAGAGGTACGTTGGAATCGACTTTAAAGCACAGGAAGAGGGGAACAACTTCGACAATGATGCACTTGGCCAAATAGTGCATATCCGTTTTCTCCTGAATATATTCAGGAGAATAAGCATAAGCCCTTTTTGGCCAAGCAAGCAAGCGGGCAATGCAAATCTGCACTACAAAGAAGTATCACTTCCCACCGGTCAAAAGGGACATCCAAAAAATGGGTAATTACCAGAAAGGCAAGACAGGTCCTGGAGAACATGGAGCCTTGTTATGCTGATGGGCTGTATGTAAATTGTTAAGTACCTCTCTGTAGGGGTGCATTGAGTTACCTAAAACAAGTAAACAACAGAGGTACATAGCCAAGGGCACTTCCAGTCTAGGCAATACACCTTGGGAAAACTGAAAATCAATAAGACAGAGCCACCACAATATTTAGGGCTGCAATGCTTACAAGAAGCTCATTTGGGTGCACCTTAAATATCCCTGAAAGATAAAAATGGTACAAAAACTTGTGGTAGTTACGTCCGATGAAATATCCCTCAGCCATGAAATCAACGTCATAAGACCAGTAGAAGCAAAATGATTGGATTCAGGTACGATGATTCTAAGTGAAATAAGTCACACAGAAAAATAAACTTATCATAAGATATCACTTATAGATATCCTGTAAACATGGCTACACATGAACTGAGTTAGGAAAGAGAACAGAGTCTCACATTTAGAAAACACTCTTATACCTGCTTAAGGGGGAAGGAGAGGTGGGGTGATGCATAAAACCAGAGTTTAATATTAGAACAAGTACCGTTCCAAAAACCTAATACGGAATAGCAAGACCTACAACTTCCTCAGGGAACGGGATGCAACAACCCATATTACATGCAGAGGAATATATCTGACTAATAAGAATATTAAAAGCTATGTATTGATATGTCTCCGTAAGGGAATCAAGTGTGTCTAGACTGGCATAAACATGGCAGTGAGAATCAGCTCAAACCCACTATAAAAAGGAATTTGAAAAACAAAAAAAAAGGGAAATTCTTTACAATTCCTTCAGGGTTTCTGATGAATGCTGGAATGACCCTATGTACAATGACAGCTGGATGTGGCATAAGGCTGGACACTTGGGACTGAGAGGATTTGTGAGATTGGGTGAGCAAATGCAGACCCTTTAAAACAATAATGTGTGGCACCCATTCCTTGGGTCCCAAATGTCCAGGTTGAAGGGAATATTACTACAGCTATAACATGTACCGGAAAACTAGAGAATGGACACACTGTGAATACGAAAGGTCTCTAAAACTCAACGAATACTCCCTCTCCTTGTGCTCCAGTTTGACTTTCCAACTGCTTTACTATCAATCTCCCAACTTGTAGAGACAGCACCTTTTACCTCCTGGTTCGCAAAGGTTGCCAAATTGGCAAAGGATGAAAGGGAATAGGGAGAACCAATGAGAGAGTAGCTGTCAAGTATTTGGACGGGCACATGTCACTCTTATTTCCTGGGAGGAAGAAGAATTAACCAAATTCTCTGCCACCCACCGAAAACCAGTATAGTTCCTGAACCAAAATATTGGACTTGCATTCAGCTCACAAAAAACGAGTTAAAAAATGGAGTTCAGGGGCACAGCAATTCAGAAACCGGCAGAGTAATAAAGAGCAACTATCGTCCAAAAATCTGTTGAGGGAAGTCAACGAGGCGGACTTGAAAGCGAGGAAGAATAGCAGGAAACAGATTTCAAGAGGTAGGTTGGAATCACATTAAAAGCATAGGAAGACGGGCATGACTTCGACAGTGATGCACTTGGCCAAAAAGGGCAAATGCGTTTTTTTCCTGAATATTTTCAGGAGAAAACGTATACGCCCATTATGGCCAAGCAAGCAAGCATGCAATGCAAATCTGCACTACAAAGTAGTATCACTTCCCACCAGTCAAAAGGGACATCCACAAAATGGGTAAAAACCAGAAAGGCAAGACAGGCCCTGGAGAACAGGGAGCCTTGTTATGGTGATGGGCGGGATGTAAACTGCCAACTGCGTCTCTGGAGGAGTGCATTGTGTTCCCTAAAACAAATAAAAAACAGAGCTACAGAGCCAAGGGCACTTCCAGTCTAGGGAATATACCTTGGGAAAACTGAAAATCAATAAGACAGAGCCACTCCAAAATTTAGGGCTGCACTGCTTACAAGAACCTCAACTTGGGTACACGTTAAATATCCCAGGAAAGATAAAAATCATTCAAAAAATTGTTGTACTTATGTATGATGGAATATCCCTCAGCCATGCAATCAATGTCATAAGACCAGTAGCAGCAAAATGAGTGGATTCAGGTACGATGATTCTAAGTGAAATAAGTCACAGAGAAAAAGAAACTTATCGTAAGATATCACTTATGAAGATCCTGTAAACATGGCTACACATGAACTGAGTTAGGAAAGAGAAGAGAGTCTCACATTTAGAAAACACTCTTATGCCTGCTTAAGGGGGAAGGAGTGGTGGGGTGATGCATAAAATCAGAGTTTGATATAAGCACAGGTACCGTTGCAAAAACCAACCATGGAATAGACAAGACCTACACCTTCCTCAGTGAAAGGGACTCAAAATCCCATATTTCCCGCAGAGGAATATATCTGACTAGTAAGAATCTTAAAACCTATGTACTGATATGTCTCCGTAAGGGAATCAAGTGTGTCTAGAATGGCATAAACATGGCAGCGAGAATCAGCTCAAACCCACTATAAAAAAAATTTCAAAAACAAAACAAAAAAACAGGGAAATTCTTTACAATTCCTTCAGGGTCTCTGATGAAACCTGGAATGACCATGTCTACAATGACAGCTGGATGTGGCATAAGGCTGGACACTTGGGACTGGGAGGATTGGTGAGACTGGGTGAGCAAATGCAGACCCTTTAAAGCAATAATGCCTGGCACCCATTCCATGGGTTCCAACTCTCCAGCTTGAAGGGAATATTACTACAGCAATAACATGTACGGGAAACCTAGAGAATGGACACACTGTGAATATGAAAGGTTTCTAAAACTCAACGAATAGTCCCTCTCCTTGTGCGCCAGTTAGACTTTCCAACTGCTTTACTATCAATCTCCCAAATTGGAGAGACAGCACCTTTAACCTCCTGGTTCTCACAGGTTGCCAATTTGGCAGAAGATGAAAGGAAAGAGGGAGATCCAATGAGAGAGTAGCTGTTAGGCATTTGGACGGGCATATGTCACTCTAATTGCCTGGCAGGAAGAAGAATTAAACAAAGACTCTTCCCCCTGCCGGGAACCAGTATAGGTCCTGAACCGAAATTTTGGACTTGCGGTCAGCTCACAAAAATCGATCTGATAAATGGAGCTCAGGTGCACAACAATTCACAAACAGGCAGAGTAATAAAGGACAGCTATCGTCCAAAAATCTTTTGAAGGAAGGCAAAGAGGCGGACTTGAAAGCGAGGCAGAATAGCAGGAAACAGATTTCAAGCGGTACGTTGGAATCACCTGTAAAGCACAGGAAGAGGGGCACAACTTTGACAATGATGCACTTGGCCAAAAAGTGTGTATGTGTTTTCTCCTGAATATATTCAGGGGAAAACGCATACACCCTTTTTGGCCAAGCAAGCAAGCGGGCAATGCAAATCTGCAGTACAAAGAAGTATCACTTCCCACCAGTCAAAATGGACATCGGCAAAATGTGTAAAAACCAGAAAGGCAAAAGTGGACCTGGAGAACCGGGAGCCTTTTTATGCTGATGGGCGGAATGTAAGTTGCCAACTGCCACTCTGGAGGAGTGCATTGTGTTCCCTAAAACAAGTAAACAACTGAGCTACATAGCCAAGGGCACTTCAAGTCTAGGGAATATACCTTGGGAAAACTGAAAATCAATAAGACAGAGCCACCCCAAAATTTAGGGTTTCACTGCTTACATGAACCTCAACTTGGGTACATATTAATTATCACAAGAAAGTTAAAAATGGTTCAAAAAATTGTGGTACTTACGTACATTGGAATATCCCTCAGCCATGAAATCAATGTCATAAGACCCGTCGCAGCAAAATGAGTGGATTCAGTTACGATGATTCTAAGTGAAATAAGTCACACAGATAAAGAAGCTTATCATAGGATATGATTTATGAAGATCCTGTAAACATGGCTACACATGAACTGAGTTAGGAAAGAGCACAGAGTCTCACATTTAGAAAACACTCTTATGCCTGCTTAAGGGGGAAGGAGATGTGGGGTGATGCATAAAACCAGAGTTTGATATAAGCACAGGTACTGTTCCAAAAACCAACTATGGAATAGAAAAACCTACACCTTCCTCGGGGAAAGGGACTCAAAACACCATATTTTCCACAGAGGAATATATCTGACTAGTAAGAATCTTATAACCTATGTATTGATATGTCTCCATAAGGGAATCAAATGTGTCTAGACAGGCATAAACATGGCAGTGATAATCAGCTCAAACCCACTATACAAAGGAATTTCAAAAACAAAACAAAAAAACAGGGAAATTCTTTACAATTCCTTCCGGGTCTCTGATGAAAAATGGAATGAATCTATCTACAACTACAGCTTGATAGGGCATAAGGCTGGACACTTGGGACTGAGAGGCTTGGTGAGACTGCGTGAACAAACACAGACCATTTAAAGCAATAATACGTGGTCTACATTCCATGGTTCCAAACTCTCCAGGTTGAAGGGAATATTACTACAGCTATAACATGTACTGGAAACCTAGAGAATGGACACAATGTGAATACGAAAACTTTATAAAACTCAAGGAATAATCCCTCTACTGGTGTTCCAATTTGACTTTCCAACTGCTTGACTATCAATCTCCCAAGTTGGAGAGACAGCCCTTTTAACCTCCTGGATAACACAGGTTGCCAATTTGGCAGAGGATGAAAGGGACCAGGGAGAACCAGTGAGAGAGTAGCTGTTAGGCATTTGGACGGGCACATGTGACTCTAATTGCCCGGCAGGAAGAAGAATTAACCAAAGACTCATCCCGCTGCCGGAAACCAGTATAGGTCCTGAACCGAAATTTTGGACTTGCGGTCAGCTCACAAAAAACTATTTGATATATGGAGCTCAGGGGCACAGCAGTTCACAAACTGGCAGAGTAATAAAGGACAGCTATCGTCCAAAAATTGTTTGAAGGAAGGCAACGAGGTGGACTTGAAAGCGAGGCAGAATCGCAGTAAACAGATTTCAAGAGGTACGTTGGAATCACCTTTCAAGCACAGGAAGAGGGGCACAACTTCGACAATGATGCAATTGTCCACAAATGGTGTATTCGTTTTCTCCTGAATATATTCAGGAGAAAATGCATACGCCCTTTTTGGCCAAGCAAGCAAGCGGGCAAGGCAAATCTGCAGAACAAGGAAATATCCATTCCCACCGGTCAAAAGGGACATAGGCAAAATGTGTAAAAACCAGAAAGGCAAGAGAGGACCTGGAGATCAGGGAGGCTTTTTATGCTGTTGGGCGGGATGTAAGTTGGCAACTGCCTCTATGGAGGAGTGCATTGTTTTCCCTAAAACATGTAAACAACAGAGCTACATAGCCAATGGCACTTCCAATCTAGGGAATATACCTTGGGAAAACTGAAAATCAATAAGACAGAACCACCCAAAAATTTACCGATGCACTGCTTACAAGAACCACAACTTCGGTAATCCTTAAATATGCCAGGAAAGTTAAAAATTGTTCAAAAAATTGTGGTACTTATGTACTATGGAATATCCCTCAGCCATGAAATCAATGTCATAAGACCAGTAGCAACAAAATGAGTGGATTCAGGTACGATGATTCTAAGTGAAATAAGTCACACAGAAAAAGAAACTTATCATAAGATATCACTTATGATGGTCCTGTAAACATGGCTACACATGAACGGAGTTAGGAAAGATTACAGAGTAACTAAACTTATCATAAGGTATCACTCATAGCGGGAATGTACACATGACTACACATGAACTGAATGACCAACACAACAGAGTCACACATTTAGGAAACATCTTTTGCCTGCTTAAGAGGAAAGCCGAAGCGGGGTGATGCATAAAACCACCGTTTTAAATTAGCACAGATACCGTTATATAAACCATGTATGTAATAGACAACACCTACTCCCGGCACAATTAACTGGACTCAACACCCCCTATTCATTGCAGAGGAATATGTCTGACTCTATGTATTTTAAAACATATGTATTCTCATGTCTCCATAAAGGAATCATGTGTGTGTATAACGGCATGAACACAGCACTGAAATTCAGTTAAACCCACTTATAAAAATAAATTTCAAAATCAAAATGCAAAAACAGAGAGAAAGTCTTAAAAATTACGTTCAGGGCCTGTGATGCAAGCTAGATTGACCACCTTTACACCCACAGCAGGATGAGACATAAGACTGGACACTTGGGGCTGACAAGATTTCTGAGGTTGTGTGAACAAAAGAACACCACTTAGGGCTTCTCTTATGGCGCAGTGGTTGAGTGTCACCCTGCCGATGCAGGGGACAAGGGTTTGTGCCCCGGTCCGGGAAGATCCCACATGCCACGGAGTGTCTGGGCCCGTGATCCATGGCCGCTGAGCCTGAGCCTGCGCGTCCGGAGCCTGAGCTCCACAACGGGAGAGGCCACAGCAGTGAGAGGCCCGTGTACCGCAAAAAAAAAAAAAAAAAAAAAAAGAACACCACTTAGAGCAATACTGTGTGCTACCCATTCTAGTGGTCCCAACTCTCCAGGTTTAGGGGAATCTTCCTCCAGTTAAAACATGCATGGGAAACCCAGTGGATGGTACACTGTGTAATTGGGAAAGTTTTCTAAAAGGTACCTCATTTTTCCTTTTGTTGTGCTCGGCTTCGCCATTCCATCTGCATTACTAAAAATCTCCCCACTTGGAGTGTCAATGCCTTTACCCTCCCGTTATGCACAGTTTGCAAATTGTGCAGAGGATGAACAGGAAGAGGGGAAATAAATGAGAGATTAGCTGTAGGTGTTTGGATGGGCAAATGTCACTCTAGTTTCCCATCAGGAAGAAGAATTAACCAAAGGCTCAGCCTGAAGCCCCGGAACCAGACTAGGGCCTAAAGCCATCCTGCGGTATTGCAGCCAGCTCACAAAGAGGCGAGTTGAAAAATGGAAATCAGGGGCACAGCAATTCACAAACTTGCAGAGTTATAAAGGACAACTATCATCCAGAAATATATTGTGGAAAGGCAGTGAAGAGGATTTGAATGCAAGGCAGAATTGAAGGAAACAGATTTCAAGAGGTAGATTGGAGTCGTCTTTAAAGCACATGAAAAGCGACAGAATTTCGACAATGTTGCCCTTGGCTGAAAAGGGACTATGTGTATTTTCTTGAATATATTCGGGAAAAAATGCATACGCCCTTTTTGGCTAAACAAGCCATCAGGCATTACAAATCCACACTACAGAGAAGTGTCACTTACCTCCAGTCAAAAGGGCCATCCACAAATAGTGTAAAAACCGCAAATGCAGGACAGGCCATGGAGAAAAGGGAGCCTGGTTACGCCGATGGACATTATGTAAATTGCCAACAGCCTCTCTGGAGAACTGTATGTTGTTTTCTAAAACAGAGCTACAGACCATAGCACACTTCCACTCATGGGCGTGTATTTTGGGAAAACTAAAAATCCATGACACACAGCCAGCCCAAACTTTAGGGCTGCTCTGTTTACAAGAACCTCGACTTCGGTACACTTTATATATCCCAGGAAAGGAAAAAAAAATGGATATAGATGTTGTGGTACTTATATACAAAGGAAAGTCACTCAGACATAAAATCAATGTCATAAGGCCAATAGCAGCTTAATGAGTGGCTTTAGGCACGATGATGCTAAGTGAAATGAGCCACAAAGTAAAAGAAACTTATTGTAATATATCACTTATAGAGGAAATGTAAACATGGCTACACATGAACTGAATTTCAAAAGAGAACAGAGTTACACATTTAGAAAACACACTTATGCCTCCTTAAGAGGAAAGGTGACGTGGGGTGATGTGTAAAAGCAGAGTTTGAAATTAGCACAGATCCCATTCCATATACCAAATATGTAATAGACTAGACCTACTCCTTTCTCAATGAACTGGACACAAAACACCCTATTCACTGAAGAGGAATATATCTGACTGGTAATAACCTTGAAACCTATGTATTTATATGTCTCCATAATGGAATCAAGTGTATGTAGATTGGCATAAACACAGATCAATGGAACAGGACAGAAAGCCCAGAGATAAACCTACATACCTATGGCTATCTCATCTATGACAAAGGAGCTAAGGATATACAATGGAGAAAAGACAGTCTCTTCAGTAATTGGTGCTGGGAAAACTGGACCCCTACACATAAAAGAATGAAATTAGAACACTCCATAACACCATACACAAAAATAAACTCTAAAGTGATTAGAGATCTAAATATAAGACCAGACACTATAAAACACTTAGAGGAAACCATAGGCAGAACACTCTATGACATAAATCACAGCAAGATCCTTTTGGACCCACCTCCTAGAGAAATGGAAATAAAAACAGAAATCAACAAATGGGACCTAATGAAACTTAAAAGCTTTTACACAGTACAGGAAAACATAAACAAAATGCAAAAACAACCCTCAGAATGGGAGAAAATATTTTCAAATGAAGCAATTGACAAAGGATTAATCTCCAAACTTTACAGGCACCTCATGTAGCTCAATATCACAAAAAGAAAAAACCCAATCCAAAAACGGGCAGAAGACCTAAATAGACATTTCTCCAAAGAAGATATACAAATTACCAAGAAACACATGAAAGGATGCTGAACATCACTAATCATTAGAGAAATGCAAATCAAAACTACCCTGAGGTATCACCTCACAGCAGTCAGAGGGGAAATCATCAAAAAAATCTACAAAACAATAAATGCTGGAGAGGCCTTTATTGGAGAAAATGGAACACACTTGCACTGTGGGTGGGAATGTATATTGATATGGGCACTAGGGAGAACAGTACGGAGGTTCCTTTAAATAACTAACAATAGAAGTACCATACGACACAACAATCCAAGTACTGGGCATTTGCCTTGCGAAAACCATAATTCAAAAAGAGTTATGTACAAAAATGTTCATTGCAGCTCTATTTGCATTAGCCAGGACATGAAAGCAACCTAAGTGTCCATCGACAGATGAATGGATAAAGAAGATCTGGCACATATATACAATCAAATATTACTCAACCATAAAAAGAAGCAAAACTGAGTTATTTGTACTGAGGTGGATGGACTTAGAATCTGTCCTACACAGTGAAGTAAGTCAGAAAGGGAAAAACAAATACTGTATGTTAACAGAGATATATGGAATCTAATGAAGAAAAAAGAAAGATTTTGAAGAACCTAGTGGCAGGACAGGATTAAGGACACAGACATAGAGAAAGGACTTGAGGACACCGGAAGGGGGATGGGTAAGCTGGGACGAAGTGAGAGAGTGGCATGGACATAAATACATTACCAAATGTAACACCGATAGCTACTGGGAAGCAGCCACATAGAACAGGGAGATCAGCTCGGTGCTTTGTGACCACATAAAGGGGTGGGATATGGAGTGTGGGAGGGAGATGCAAGAGGGAGGGGATCTGGTGATATTTGTATATGTATAGCTGATTCACTTTGTTATACAGCAGAAACGAGCACTCCATTGTAAAGCAATTATACTCCAATAAACGTGTAAAAGGAAAAAAAAAGAAAGAAAGCACAAGGATAAACCTACACACCTATGGTCAACTAATCTATGACAAAGGAGGCAAGACTATACAATGGAGATAAGACAGTCTCTTCAATCATTGGTGCTGGGAAATATGGACAGCTACATGTAAAAGAATGAAATTAGAACACTCCCCAACACCATACATAAAAATATATTCAAAATGGATTAGAGACCTTAATGTAAGACCGGACAGTATAAAACTCTGAGAGGAACACTTACGAAGGATACTCTGACGTAAATCACAGCAAGATCTTTTGATCCACCTCCTATAGTAATGAAATAAAAAAGAAAACTAAACAGATGGGACCTAATGAAACGTAAAAGCTTTTGCAAAGCAAAGGAAACTACAAAAAAGACGAAAAGACAACCCTCAGAATGGCAGAAACTATTTGCAAACGAATCAATGGACAAATGATTAATCTCCAATATATATAAACAGCTCACGCAGCTCAATATTAATAAAACAAACAACCCAATACAAAAATGGAAGATCTAAATAGACATTTCTTCCAAGAAGACATAGAGATGGCCAATACGCACATGAAAATCTGCTCAACATCACTAATTATTAGAGAAATGGAAATCGAAACTACAATGAGGTATCACGTCACACCTGTTAGAATGGGCATCATCAGAAAATCTACAAACAACAAATGCTGGAGAGGGTGTGGAGAAAAGGAACCTTTTTCCACTATTGGTGGGAATGTAAATCGATACAGTCTCTTTGGAGAACAGTATGGAGGTTCCTTACAAAACTAAAAATAGAATTACCATATAATCCAGCAATCCCACTACTGGGCATATACCCAGAGAAAACCATAAATCAAAAAGACAAATTCACCACAATGTTCACTGCAGCACTATTTACAATAGACAGGTAATGAAAGCAACCTAAGTGCCCACAGACAGACGAATGGAAAAACACGTGGTACATATATACAACGGAATATTACTCAGCCATACATTGGAATGAAATTGGGTCATTTGTAGAGACCTTGATGGATATAGAGACTGTCATACAGAGTGAAGTAAGTCAGAAAGAGAAAAACAAATATTGTATATTAATGCACATATGTGGAACCTAGAAAAATGGTACAGATGAACCGGTGTGCAGGGCAGAGATAGAGACACAGATGTAAAGAACAAACATATGGACACCAAGGAGGGAACGCCATGTGAGGGTGGTGGTGGGATGAATTGGGAGACTGGGATTCACATGTGTACACTTATATGTATGAAATAGATATCCAATAAGAACTTGCTGTATAAAAGAAATAAATTTTTAAAAAAACTAAATAAATAACATTTAATAAAATAAAACAGAAAAATAGTTTTTCCCTTCACATAGACGTCTTTATATTAATGCATTATTTCCATGTATATATCTCCAAATTAAAAAAAAAGTGGAATAAATAAAATCTAACTTGAACCAAAAAGAAAAGAAGAAAAAAAAAAACAAACAAACAAACAGAACTCACCAGTTATAGAGAGGATAATCGTAATCAGGGCACTTGCTCCAGTGGTAAAAAATTCTTAAGTTGGTCAGAGGTGGGAAATCATCTCCCATGCAGTCAGCAGTGCTCCCCCCCACAAGGAGCATCCTCATTGCAAAGCTGGGGGAATGTGTCGAGGCGTCTGTGAGTAAATGTGAGCTGAGCCCCAGTCCTGCTGCAGCTGAACTCTTCCCACCCTTTCCAGGTAAAACACCTGAATATGTACAAGCACTTGCAAGCCTAGAGGAAGGGCTGTGGAGCCACACTAGTGAGAGCACGCAGGCCGACTTGGTGCCTGCAGGCCAGCCAGGATGGTCCTGGCCCCAGATGCTCTTCTGGAATCTTTCCATTTCCCTGCCTGAGATACCCCTCCTGCCACGGCCCCCACTGCATTTTAATTCCTCAACTCTGACTGGGGAGAAATTCCAGCGGCAGGTATGGGTGACACATCCTCTTCTTTAGCAGGTGGCAGCCTGGCAACTCCTGCAGAAAGTCCAGCAGAGCCCAAATCACACTGGGCCACCCACAAAGCCACGGCCCTTCACTCCCTCCCACCACCCCAGCCCCGACACTGTTGACGGGGCAGAGAATATGGCGTCAGGCACAGCTACAGGGGCTCTTGCTGACTGGAGAGGTGTTTATATTGACCTCAACCCAGGCACACCTGTGGGGGGGCTGGCAGGAAGTGTCAGGCTGCCCAAATCAGCCAATCCTCACCCCTCAGGGGCTCACAGTTGCAGAAAATGAACCTTGCTAAACGGGTCAGTCCCAAGGAACAGGTGTGGGCTCTTGAGAGTCAGGCTAGACAAGGGGCTGCAGCTGCGGCTTGTTTTCTTATCATTTTATCTGGTCCATGAGTGGAAAACAACTTCAAGAAGACCCTATCCTAATGAGAGGAACCCAGGAGTCAGGGAGAGGAGTGATGGTGGGTGGAGACAGAGGACTGGTGCCGTGGCTTTAGTGGAAGTTTCTGGAAGACCTGGCAGAGAGAGGCTGCACAGAGTGATAGCCAGGGTCACAGACCTGTCAGAGCTGCTGTTTGTTAGTTCAAGTCCTGCTCTGAGGTGTTCTGTGTCAGCTGTGAGTGACAGGTGAGCTGAGGGTTCTCTGCAAGGTGGGCTATGTGCACAGTTCCTGTGTGTCCAGCCCTGCTGGGGTACCTGCCCAGGGGAGTTCCATATCCTGGGAAGGGCCAGAGTATGAGAGCCACATGGGCGGCTGGGTAGCTGCACAGGTGAGCTCCATACCCTGGGAGGGACTTGAACACGAGAGCCCCGTGGGCTGTGGGGTGCGGGATGCAGCCCAGATGAGCTCCATATCCTGGGATTGGCCTGACCACGAGAGCCCCATGGGCTGCTGGAGACCTGGTAAAGGATATCAGGACAGTCAGTGAAGCCACTGAGGATCTACATCCAGTAGATCCTATTTCCTACACCCTGCTGCTCATTCTACCATCCACCAGGCCATGGCATTCTGTATTACACTTCAATGATGCCTTCTTCTGTATTCCATTCATCTCAGAGTCACAAGAAATTTTGGCTTGTGAGTGGCAGGACACAACATGCAACACAAGCAATAATGCTGGGCCGTCCTGCACCAATGGTTCAAAAATCCCCACACCATCATTGGGGAGATGTCCTCTAAAGACCTAAAAGTTCTACCTCTGTAAAAGGGAACCCTCCTTCAATATGCAGATGACATTCTGATCGCCAGGCCTACTAAAGACGCCTCTGAACTACCTAGCCAAGAAAGGATAGAAGGTGTCCAAGAAAAAGGCTCAAATATCCCAGGCTCAGGTGACATGCCTGGGTTTCATTCTCACAGATATTCGGAGAAACGCATCCCAGGATAGGGAAGAAGCCATTTGCAGCCTTACCTCTTCTAAAACTAGAAGACAGCTTAGGGGTTCCTGGGGAGGCCAAGGTTTTCTGCATCTGGATCCCTAAATACAGTCTAATAGCTGGGCCTCTACATGAAACACTGACATGAAAATTTGATGATCCTTTTGAATAGAATCCAGAAGCAGCCTTTCAAGAATGGAAAGAGCAGTCAATTCAGACCCTTGCCCAGGAACTCCCTAATTTAGCTAAACCCTTTGACCTTTACATACCCGGTAAAAGGTTAATCGCCCTTGGAGACTTAGTGCAAAAACTGGGACCACTTGAAATGGGGCAACACAAGAATGCCCTTCAGGTATGATAAACTATGGTCACCAAGGGCTTTGCCCACCGACTCATCAGGCCAGGATACTGGGGTATCTAAAAAGCTAGAAATCAGCAGCCTGCAAGGCCAGCTCCCTCCTAAGGGAAAAGGACCCCACGTCGTGATCCTAACCACCCATCATGCCCTGAAGATGCACGGCTCGCTCTGTGGACTCACTGACCTCGAGTGAGGAGGCCTTCCAACTCCAACCTCCAGAGAGACAAATGGGGGCATCGGGCCCCCAAGATGACTTGTGTGACCATCACTTGACCTGGAGTTTCTCTCAGAAAACAAGAAGACTGTGCCCCGAAAGAGCAGACTACTGCTTGCAGGACTTACTTCACCCAGAGGGGAGCTAATAAGCTTGGCGGGGGAAACGTATATCACGCTTTCACCATAGAAAACCCTACAGACACCGCGGTGATGTTGGCCAATATGACCAGCTGGACTGCTGGCTACTTCTAAAGGCCCTTGACTCAGTGGACGTCATGGTCCTGGATCACCACTGACCCTGGACTGTCTGGGAGTTGCGCGGGCAGGGCTCTGACACATGGTGCTGTTTGTAAATTAATTCAGGGACCTAATTAAAGAAAGCACAGACTACTGGTCAGAGCATCTAGGCTGGCAAAAACCGTCAGCCTAAGGTCACCGAACAAATGTGGGGTGGGGTGAAACCTGCCACCACAGCATCTTTGCACATCTCTTTCCTGGACCCTTAAAGGTCATTAGAATCTATAACACTTCCAATGCTGGTGCTCAGGCGGACAAGAAGTGAGGCAGGAGGCTTTGGAACAATCAACCTCACATGGAGGCTGGTGGGGAGACGTTTTGCCCCTCCCCCCAGGTATCAGGGCTGCCACCACAGCGTGAAGCAGTTACAAAACAAGGGTCTGCACCCTCAACAGCCCAAGAATGAGGAACAAAACAAAAAGCAGAGGAGGTATTCGTCTCTGGCAACGTTCATTAAAAATTCCTGGGAGATAAAAAGAGAATCTGGACAATAAAATAAAGTCTAAGCTGTTTTTCCTTTGTGCTTTGTCTAATTTCACGTGCTCCTAGGGTTCCGCATGCAGAGGTCCCACACCCGGCACTTCAGACCCGATTTCCTAGTGCAGAATGGCTGGGTCGACACCTCAGCTAGCGGAGTCCCATGCAGACTCCACGGCATAGAGCCTGAGCTGCAGCCAACCCAGCCCTCGAGAGCTCCATCCCCTAACACCCACTGATGCTGCCGGGATCCCTACACAGCAGCCCAGCCCACAGCCTGTGGGGGAGTGCACGCTCTCACCTCTCCATTCGGTTTTCAAAATAATGTTTCCTTTGCTTCTGAACCAAACTCAGTCTTGATCTGTTGGCTCCAATGACACTAGGCTCGGGGACTCCTGTTGGGGTACACTCTGGAGGATCAGTAACAGAAATTGAGAACATTGTAACTTCAATGAACAGATGTGTGAGCCAAACTGTAGTTAACATAGAGCAGTATATAATGCTCGGGTAAAATAAGATGTTTCTAAGACTTACATTTGATAATTCCATCACTTTACTATAAGCAAGTTCAGTGAAGACATCTGTCTTATATTTCAGGTCAACATTAGAGAAATGAAGTGATTTATTTCCATGGTTGTACATCGAATACTCTTGGCTGAAACTTCAATCTTGTTTTGAATGCTTTTCCATTGAAAAGGATACCTCTCTTTCAGCTCCCCCATTCCTGAGAAGTATAAAATCTTATAATTTATTATTACCAAAGGGGAAAGGTAGGAGAAGGGATAAATTAACAGTTTGGGATTAACACATACACACTGCTATGTATAAAATAGATCATCAACAAGGAACTACTGTATAGCACAGGGAACTACACTGAATATTTTGCAATAACCTATAAGGGGAAATAATCTGAAAAAGAATCGATATTTTTATTGACATCATCTATCAATGACAGATAAAATGTAACCTAAGCAAGGCCGATGGTGAGCGCTTCTGAACCTGAAGATTTCAATCATCTAAAATTTGGGCTCTGCCTATTTCCCAAGGCCCTTAATGGACATACGTGTAGCCGTAGCTTAAAAATTCCCCAGTTTGGGGTTCGGGGAGGCACTGATTTGGAAAAATCCCTGGTGTTCTCCTTCCATGCACGGGACCCTTCCTACAGCTAAAACATGCCTGTCACACCTAGAGGATGGTACACCGTTTGATCGGAAAGAGTTTGGAAAAGGCACCTCATCTCCTCATCGCCTGGTGCACGGGTTCACCCCTCCAGCATCTTTCCTGACAATCTCCTTACTTGGGGATATCAGCACCGTCAACATCCTGTTGCACACAGTTTGGAATTTGTCCAGAGGATGAAGCGGAAGGATGAGAAAAATTTAGAGACAAGTCTTAGTTGTTCAGACAGGCAAATGCCACTCTAATTTCCTATCTGGAAGACAAATTCATCAAAGGCTAGAATTGCCCATGGAAACAGAATAGGGCTGGAGGAAATCCCGCTGTTTTGTGTCCAGTTACCAAAAACACAAGTTGAAAAATTGAACTCGGGGGCACTAAAATTCATGAAACTGCAGAGTTGAAAATATCTATTGTCGAAAAATGTCTTGAGGTAAGTCACAGAAAAGGACTTGTAAGCAAGGGAGAGTGGCAGGAAACAGATTTGAAGAGGTAGAAAGGACTCCCCATTAAAGCACAAGAAAAGGGGCTGAACATCACCAATGATGCAGTTGGCCCAAAAGGGCGTATGCATTTTTTTCTGAATATATTCAAGTAAAGGCCATACACACTTTTTATCCAACCAAACAGGTGGGCACTGGAAATCAATACTACAAAATGTATCACTTCACATCAGTCAGAAGGGCCATCCACATAAAGTGTAAACACCAGAAATGCCGGACAGGGTGAGGAGAAAAGGGAGCCCTGTGAGGCTGATAGTGGAAATGTAATGTGCCAACGGCCACTCTGGAGAAGTGTATTGTGTTTGCTAAAACATCTGAAAACTGAGCTACAGAGCATAGGGCACTTGCACTCATGGGCGTATACCTTGGGAAAAACAAAAAAAATGACAGAAAACAGGAACTCCAACGTTTACCACCTCTCTGTTAAAAAGGGCCTCCACTTGTATATAACCTAAATGTCCCTGGAAGGATAAAATTGATAAAAGAGATGGGGTACTTATGTAGAGTGGAATATTACTCATCCAGAAATCAATGAAATAAGGCCAGTTGGAACAACTCTGGAGGAGTTACATACGATCATTCTAAGTGACACATGTCAGAAAGAAAAAGACACATATCATAAGATGTCACTTAAAGGTGGAATCAAAAATGGCTACACATGAAATAAACTACAAAACAGAAACATAGTCAAATATGTAGAAAATAGACATAAGGCTGCTAAATGGGAAAGGTGGGGAATGGTGAGGTATTATCCAGGAGGTTGAAATTAGCAAAGATACCATTCCAAGTACCGAACTGAATAACTGGCAAGGCCTACACGGTACCTCAAAGAACTGCACTCAGCCCACTCATGTCACTGGAAAATAATACATATGACTCGTAAGCATCTGAAAAAGAATTTATTGTTGTCACACAGTACATGAATCTAGTGGATGTACAGCAGCAAAAAACAGAGCTTTGAAAATCAGCTGTAACCAATATAAAAATAAATTTAAAAATATTTATAAAAACAGTGAGACAGACAAAAATTCTTACAACTTTTTTTGAAGGGCTACGATGTAACATGGATTGAACACATGTAGACCCACAGCAGGATGATATATAAGGCTGGAAGCTATGCACGCTAAGAGATGTTAGAGAGGCTGGGTGAGGAAATGCAGACCTCTTAAAGTAATATTGCCTGGTACCCATTCCATGGGTCCCAAATCGGCAGTTTCAAGGGAATCTTCTGACAGCAAAAACATGCCTGGGAAACCGAGATGAATGTACACCGTGTGCTCAGGAAAGGTGTCTAAAATGCACCTCATTTTTGATCTCCTGGTGCTGGGGTTCGCCATTCCAGCCACATTACTAACAATCTCCCCACATGGAGAATCAGCACCTTTAACCTCCTGTTTCACACAGTTTGCAATTTTTGAAGAGGATAAATGGGAAGAGGAGGAACCAGTGAGAGATTAGCTGTAGGAGTTTTGACAGGCACATGTCACTCTAATATCCCTTTAGGAAGAAGAATTAACCAAAGGCTCAGCCTGCCTCCCCAGAACCAGAATAGGGCCGGAATCAATCCAATGGTTTGGCGGCCAGCTCACAAAATGCGAGGTGCAAAATGGAGCTCAGGAGCAGACAATTCAAAGACCTGCAAAGATATAAATGATAACCAACGTCCAAAAATATATTCAGGTAAGGCACCGAAGAGGTTCTGAATGAGAGGCAGAATTGCAGGAAACATTTTTCAAAAGGTAGATTGCACTCACATTTAAAGCATATGAAAAGCAGCAGAATTTCTCAAATGATGCAGTTGGGCAAAAGGGTGTATGCGTTTTTTTTCGTGAATATCTTCAGGAAAAAAACACATACAGAGTTTTTGGCCAACCAAGCAAGAGGGAAATGCAAATCCGCACAATAAAGAAGTCTCAATTTCCACTGCTCAGAAAGTCCATCCAAAAAATGTGTACAAATCAAAAATGCAGGAGAGGCCATGGAAAACAGGGAGACTAGTCACGCTGATGGGTGGGGTATAAATATCCAAGAGCTACTCTGAAGAAGTGTATGCTGTTTCCTAAAACATCTAAAATACAAAGCCCCCGAGCAAAGGGGACTTCAACTCATGGACATATAACTTGGGAAGTCTAAATATCAACAAGACACAGGCACCCCAAAATTTAGGGCTGCTCTGCATACAAGAACCTCAACTTCGGTACACCTAAAGTATCCCAGGAAAAAGAGAAATGCATAAAGAATTTGTGGTAATTTTGTACAACGGAATATCACTCAGACGTGAAATCAATGTCATAAGGCCAGTAGCAGCATAATGAGAGGATTTAGGTATGATGATTCTAAGGGAAATTAGTCACACAGAAAAAGAATCTTATCATAAGATATCACTTAAAGAGGGGATGTCAACATCACAACACATGAACTGAATTAGGAAAGAGAGCAGCGTCTCACATTTAGAAAACACTCTTATGCCTCCTTAAGGGGAAAGGAGAGGTGGGGTGATGCATAAAACCAGAGTTTGATATTAGCACAGGTACCATTCCATAAACCAAATACAGAATAGACAAGACCTACACCTTCCTCAGTGAACGGGACTCAAAACCCCTATTCCCCACAGAGGAATATATCTGATCAGTAAGAATCTTAAAACCTATGTACTGATATGCCTCTGTAAGGGAATCAAGTGTGTCTAGACCGGCATAAACACGTCAGGGAAAATCAGCTCAACCCCATTATAAAAATGAATTTCAAAAACAAAACAAAAAACAGCGAATTTCTTACACAATTCCTTCAGGGGTTCTGATGAAACCTAGAATGACCCTATCTGCAAAGACAGCTGGATGAGACATAAGGCTGGACACTTGGGACTGAGAGGACTGGTGAGATTGGGAGAGAAAATGCAGACCCTTTAAAGTAGTAATGCATGCCACCATTCCATGGGTCCCAAATTTCCAGGTAGAAGGGAATATCACTACAGTTATAACATGTATGGGAAACCTAGAGAATGGACACCCTGTGATGGCGAAAGGTTTCTGAAAGTCTCCTACTTTTTCCTCTCCTTGTGCTACAGTTTGCCATTCCAACAACTTTACTATCAATCTCCCAACTTAGGAGAGTCATCCCCTATAACCTCCTGGTTCGCACAGTTTGCTAATTGTGCAGAGGATGAAAGGGAAGAGGGAGAACAAATCAGAGAGTAGATGTAGGCCTTTGGACGGACACATGTCACTCTAAATTTCCGTCAGGAAGAAGAATTAACCAAAGCCTCAGCCACCCACAGGGAACCAGTATAGCCACCCCTGGAACCAGTATAGTTCCTGAAGCAAAATTGTGGATTTGCGGTCAGCTCCCAAAAATGGGATTTCAAAATTGGAGCTCAGGGGCAAAGCAAATCTAAAACCTGCAGTTATAAAGGACTAATCTCTTCCAAAAATCTGTTGAGGGAAGGCAACAAAGCGGACTTGAAAATGAGGCGGAATTGCACAAAACATATTTCAAGAGGTAAATTGGAATCGCCTTTAAAGCACAGGAAAGGCATCACAACTTCGAGAATGATGCACTTGGCCAAAAACAGCATATGAATTTTCTCCTGAATATATTCAGGAGAAAAGGCATAGGCCCTTTTTGGCCAATCAAGCAAGCGTGCAATGAAAATCCACACTACAAAGAATTGTCACTTCCCACCGGTCAAAAAGGACATCCGAAAATCTGTAAAAACCAGAAAGGCAAGATAGAGATGACAAGGGCATAAAGCAATATGATCCCAATGGTCATGGAGGATTGTGATGACAAGATTATATATCATTTTGCTGTCAGAGGCATTGTGATGACAAGGTTCATGGAGCACTGTGATGACAAGCGTCATGGAGCATTGTGATTACAGGGTTCATGGAGCATTGGGATGACAAGGGCATGGAGCATTTTGATGACAACATTCCCGGATCATTGTGTTGTCAGGGTTCATGGAGCGTTGTGATGACAGTGGTCATGGAGCATTGTTATGACAGAGGTCATGGAGCATTGTGATGAGAACGTCATGGATCATTGGGCTGAAAATGTTCATGGAGTATTGTGATGACAGGGGTCAAGGAGCATTGTGATGACAAGGTACTGGAGCATTGTGATGAGAAGACCATGGAGCCATGTGGTGACAAGTCTCATAGAGCATTCTGATGAAAAGGGTCATGGAGCATTGTGATTACAGGGGTCTTGGAGCATTGTGATGACAAGGGCATGGAACATTGGGATGAGAATATCATGGAGCGTTCTGATGACATGCATCATGGAGCTTTGTGATGACAAGGGCATGGAATATTGTGATTACAGGGCTCTTGGAGCATTGTGATGACAAGGGCAGTGAACAATGGGATGAGAATGTCATGGAGCGTTCTGATGACATGCATCATGGAGCTTTGTGATGACAAGGGCATGGAGCATTGTGATTACAGGGGTCTTGGAGCACTGTGAGGGAAAGGGCATGTAACATTGTGATGAAAAAGGCATGGAGCCTTGTCATGACAGGGTTCAAGGAGCATACTGATGACAAGTGTCAGGGACCATTGTGATGACAAGGGTATTGAGCACTGTGATGACAAATGTCATGGAGCATTGTGATTAGAAGACCATGGATACTTGTGATGATTAGCCTTATGGGGCGTTGTGATGATAGGTGTTATGGAATATTGTGATCACAAGGATTTGGAGCATTGTGATGACAGAGGTCATAGAGCATTTTGATTTCATTGTGATGACAATAGCATGAAGCATTATGATGATGCGCATTTGGTGCATTGTGATGACAGCGTTCATGGAGCATTGAGATGAAAAGGGGCATGGAGCATTATGATTACAGGAGTCTTGGATCATTATGATGAAAAGGGCATGGAACATTGGTCTGAAATGTTTCATGGATTATTGTGATGAGAGGGGGCAAGGAGCATTGTGATAACAATGGCACGGAACACTGTGATACATGGTTCATGGAGGATTGTAATGAGAAGCGCAAGGAGCATTGTGAGAAGAATGGCATCGAGCATTGTGATGAAAAGCATCATGGATCCTGTGATGACAAGGGCTTGGAACAATGTGATGAGATGTTTTTGGAGCATTGTGATGACAATGGCATGGAGCATTGTGATGCCAAGTGTCATGGAGTTTTGTGATGACAAAGGTCATGGAGCCTTTTGATGACAAGGGTGTGGTGCATTCTCTTGTGTTGGGCAGGGAGCATTGTGATGAAAGTGTCATGGAGCAATTTGATGAAAAGTGTCATGGAACATTTTGATGACGGGTTATGGAACATTGTGATGTCAGGAGTCATGGAACATTTTCATGACGCTGTTGTGGACCATTGTGATGACAGGGGAGTGGGTGTATTGTGATGACTAGTGAGGGAACATTTGATATCATTCGTGAGAGAGCATTTTGATAAGAAATGCATGGAGCATTGTGAGGACAAATTTTATGGAGCATTGTGATGACAAAATTGTGGAGCACTGTGATGACAAGCACATGGCGCATTGTGATGACATGGGTCATGGAGCACTGTGCTGACATAGGCATGGAGCAATGTGATGACAAGGTTCACCGAGCATTGTGATGAAAATTTCATGGAGCATTTTGGTGACAAAGGTCACAGAGTCTTGTGATGACGAGGGCATGGACCATTGTGATGACAACGGTCATGAAGTATTGTGATGACTGGAGTCACGGAGCATTGTGATGACAGGGGTCATAGAGCTTTGTGATGAAAAGGCAATGAGCATTGTGATGACAGGGGCATGGAGCATTGGCCTGACATGTTTCATGGATTATTGTGATGACAGTGGGCATGGTGCAATGTGATGACAAAGGCATGGAGCATTGTGATGAGAAGGTCTTGGAGTATTTTGAAGACAGTTCTCAGGGAGCATTGTGATGACATATGTCATGGTCCATTACGATGACAATGGAATGGAATATTGTGATGCCAAGTGTCCTGGAGGATTGTGATGACAAATGTAATGGAGCATTTTGATGACAAGGGCTTGGAGCATTGTGATGACAATGGACATGGAGCATTGTGATGACAAGGGCATGGAGCATTGTGATGACAAGGGCCATTGAGAATTTTGATGACAATTTCATGAAGCATTGTGATGACAAGCACCTGGAGCTTCCTATGACAGTGGTCATGGAGCATTGCGATGACAAGTGCATACAGAATTGTGATGACAAATCATGTAACACGGTGATGAGAAGTGTCATGGAGCATAGTGATGCCAAGAACGAGGAGAATTGTGATGACAGGGGACATGGAGCATTGTGATGACCAGGGCATGGAGCATTGTGATGACCAGGGAATGGAGCATTGTGATGGCAAGACCGTGGAGCATTGTGATGACGAGCGTCATGGAGCACTGTAATGACAAGGGGAATGGAGCATTGTGATGACAGTGGCCATGGAGCATAGTGATGACAAGGGTCATGGAGCATTTTGATGACAAGGGCGTGGAGCATTGTGATGAGAAGACCATGGATAATTATGATGACGAGCGTCATGGAGCACAGTAATGACAAGGGGTATGGAGCATTGTGATGACAGTGGCCATGGAGCATTGTGATGACAAGTGTCATGGAGCATTCTGATGACAAGCTTGTGGAGTATTGTGATGACAATGGCATGGAGCATTGTGATGAAAAGGTCTTGGAGCATTGTGATGAGTAGGGTCATGGAGCTTTGTGATGACAAGGCCATGGAACATCGTGATGGCAGGGGTCATGGAGCATTGTTATGACAGTGGTAATGGAGCATTGTGATGGCAAGGGCATGGATCATTGTGATGAGAAGGCCATGGAGCATTCTGATGACATGTGTCATGGAGCTTTGTGAAGACAAGGGCATGGAGCAATGTGATGAGAGCGTGCATGGAGCATTGTGATGACAATGACATGGAGCATTGTGATGCCAAGGGTCATGGATCTTTGTGATGACAAAGGTCATGGAGCATTTTGATTGCAAGGGCGTTGTGCATTGTGATGAGAAAGGCAGGGAGCATTCTGATGACAGGGTCTTTGAGCAATTGGATGAAAAGTGTCATGGAACGTTTTGATGACAGGTGTTATGGAACATTTTGATATCAGGGGTCATCGAACATTGTGATGATAAGTGCATGTAGCATTGTGATGACAGGAGTGACGGAGTATTGTGACAAATAATGATGTAGCATTGTGATATCAGTGATGAGAGAGCATTTTGATGAGAAGTGCATGGAGCATTGTGATGACAAATTTTATGGAGCATTGTGATGACAAGATTGTGGAGCACTGTGATGACAAGCACATGGTGCATTGTGATGACATGTGTCATGGAGCATTGTGCTGCCAAGCGCATGGAGCATTCTGATGACAAGGGTCAAAGAGCATTGTGATGAAAAGTTCATGGAGCATTGTGGTTAAAAAGGTCACAGAGACTGTTGATGACCAGGGCATGGAGCATTGTGATGACAAGCGCATGGAGCATTGGTCTAATAAGTTTCATGGATTATTGTGATGACAGTTAGAATGGCGCATTGTGATGACAACGGCATGGAGCATTGTGATGACCAGGCAAAGCATTATTGTGAAGACAGGTGTCATGGAGCATTGTGATGACATATGTAATGGCCCATTGTGATGACAATGGCATGGAGCATTGGGATGCCAAGTGTCATGGAGGATCCTGATGACAAAAGTAATGGAGCATTGTGATGACAATGGCTTGGAGCATTGTGATGACAAGGGTCAGGGAGCATTGTGCTGACAAGTGCGTGGAGAATTGTAATGACAAGTGTCAAGGAGGATTCTGATGACAAGCTTGTGGAGTATTTTGATGACAATGGCATGGATCATTTTGATGAAAACGGCATGGGGCATTGAGATGAAAAAGGCATGGAGCCTTTTCGTGACAGGGTTCAAGGAGCATTCTGATGACAAGTGTCAGGGAGCATTGTGATGACAAGTGTATTGAAAACTGTGATGACAAAGCTCATGGAGCAATGTGATGAAAAGGACATGGAGTATTGTGATGACAGGCATCATGGACCGTTGTGATGACAAGTGTTATGGAACATTGTGATCACAAGGGTTTGGAGTATTGTGATGACAGAGGTCATGGATCATTTTGATTTCAAGGAGCAGGGAGCATTGTGATGAAAAGGGCATGAAGCAATGTGATCCCAAGATTCATGGAGGATTGTGATGACAATAGAAATGGAGTACTGTGATGACAAGTGCATAGAGCATTGTAATGGAAAAGTCATGTAGCATTTTGCTGACAAAGGCATGGAGCATTGTGATGACATGTGTCATGGAGCACTGTGATGACAAGCGTCACGAAGCATTGTGAATACACGGGTCATGGAGCATTGGGACGACAAGAGCATGGATCATTGTGATGACAAGGTTCATGGAGCACTGGGCTGAAAATGTTCATGGAGTGTTGTGATGACAGGGGTCATGGAGCATTGTGATGACTAGGGAATGGAGCATTGTGATGACAAGAGTCCCAGATCATTTTGTTGTCAGTTGTCATGGAGCTTTGTGATTACAGTGGTCATGGAGCATTGTGAGGATATTGGCCATGTAGCATTGTGATGAGTAGGTCGTGGAGCATTGGGCTGAAAATGTTCATGGACTATTGTGATGACAGTGGTCATGGAGCATTGTGATGACCAGGGAATGGAGCATGGTGATGACAAGGTCCTGGAGCATTGTGAGGAGAAGACCATGGAGACTTGTGATGACAATTCTCATGGAGCATTCTGATGAAAAGGGGGATGGAGCATTGTGATTACAGGGGTCTTGGAGCATTGTGATGACAAGGGCATGGAGCATTATGATGAGATTGCCATGAAGCATTCTGATGACATGCGTCATGGAGCTTTTTGATGACAAGGGCATGGATCATTGTGATTACAGGGATCTTGGAGCATTGTGATGAAAAGGGCATGGATTATTGTGATGACAAAGGCATGGAGCCTTGTCATGACAGGGTTCAAGGAGCATACTGACGACAAGTGTCAGGGAGCATTGTGATGACAAGTGAATTGAGCATTGTGATGACAAAGATCATGGAGCATTGTGAAGAGAAGACCATGGATAATTGTGATGATGAGCATCATGGGGTGTTGTGATGATAAGTGTTATGGAACATTGTGATCACAAGTGTTTGGAGCATTATGATGACAGAGGTCATGGAGAATATTGATTTCATTGTGATGACAATATCCTGAAGCATTATGATGATGGGCATGGTGCATTGTGATGGCAGGGTTCATGGAGCATTGAGATGAAAAGGGGCATGGAGCATTGTGTTTACAAAGGTCTTGGAGCATTGTGATGACAAGGGCATGGAGCATTGTGATGAGTAGGCCATGAAACTTTCTGATGACATGCGTCATGGAGCTTTGTGATGACAAGGGCAAGGAGCATTGTGATTACAGGGGCCTTCAGCATTGTGATGACAAGTGTCATGGAAACTTGTGATGACTAGGCCGTGGAACATTGTGATGGCAGGGGTCATGGTGCATTGTTATGACAGAGGTAATGGAGCATTGTGATGAGAAGGGCATGGAACATTTGTCTCAAATGTTTCATGGATTATTGTGATGAGAGTGGGCATGGAGCATTGTGATGACAAGGGTACGGAACACTAAGATACATGGGTCATGCAGGATTATAATGACAAGGGCATGGAGCATTGCGATGAGAAAGGCATCGAGCATTGTGATGACAGGTGTCATGGAGCTTTGTGATGACAAGGGCATTGAGCAATGTTATGAGAGGGATCATGGAGCATTGTGATGAAAATGATATGGAGCATTGTGATGCCAAGGGTCATGGAGCTTTGTGATGACAAGTCATGGAGCATTTTGATGACAAGGGCATGGTGCATTGTGCTGAGAAGTGCAGGGAGCATTTTGATGACCGGGCCATGCAGCAATTTGATGAAAAGTGTAATGGAATATTTTGATGGCAGGTGTTATAGAACATTGTGATGTCAAGGGTCTTGGAGCTTTGGGATGAAAAGGATCATGGAGGATTTTGATGACAGGGGTTATGGAACATTGTGATGTCAGGGGTCATGGAACATTGTGATGATAAGGGGATGTAGCATTGTGATGACAGGGTCATGGAACATTGTGAATACAGGGGTGAGGGTGTATTGTGATGACTAGTCATGGAACACTGTGATATCTCTGGTGAGAGAGCATTTTGATGAGAAGTGCATGGACCATTGTGATTACAAGGTTTATGGAGCATTGCAATGACAATGTTGAGGACCGTTGTGATGAAATGCGCGTGGCACATTGTGAAGACAATGGTCAAAGAGCATTGTTCTGACAAAGACATGGAGCATTGTGATTACAAGGGTCACTGTGAATTGTGATGAAAAGTTCATGGAGCATTGTGGTTACAAAGGTCACAGAAAATTGTGATGACACGGGCATGGATCATTGTGATGACAAACGTTATGAAGCATTGTGATGACTGGAGTCACGGTGCATTGTGATGACAAAGGTCATGGAGCATTCTGATGACAAGCTTGTGGAGAATTTTGATGACAATGACATGGAGCATTGTGATGAAAACGGCATGGGGTATTGTGATGAAAAAGGCATGGAGCCTTTTCCTGACAGGTTTCAAGGAGCATACTGATGACAAGTGTCAGGGAGCCTTGTGATGACAAGTGTATTGAGAATTGTGATGACAAAGGTCATGGAGCTTTGTGATGAAAAGAGCATGGAGTATTGTGATGACAGGCATCATGGAGCGTTGTGATGACATGTGTTATGGAACATTGTGATCACAAGGGTTTGGAGCATTGTGATGACAGAGGTCATGGATCATTTTGATTTCAAGGAGCATGGAGCATTGTGAGGACAAGGGCATGAAGCAATGTGATCCCAAGTTTCATGGAGGATTCTGATGACAATGGAAATGGAGTATTGTGATGACAAGCGCATAAAGCTTTGTAATGACAATGTCATGTAGCATTTTGCTGACCAAGGCATGGAGCATTGTGATGACATGTGTCATGGAGCACTGTGATGAAAAGCGTCATGGAGCATTGTGAATACAGGGGTCATGGAGCATTGGGATGACAAGGGCATGGATCATTTTGATGACAAGGGTCATGGAGCACTGGGCTGATAATGTTCATGGAGTGTTGTGATGACAGGTGTCATGGAGCATTGTGATGACTATGGAATGGAGCATTGTGATGACAAGAGTCGTGGATCATTGTGTTGTCGGTTGTCATGGAGTGTTGTGATGACAGTGGTCATGGAGCATTGTGATGATATTGGCCATAGAGCATTGTGATGAATAGGTCTTGGAGCATTGGGCTGAAAATATTCATGGGTTTTTGTGATGACAGGGGTCATGGAGCATTGTGATGATAAGGGAATGGAGCATGGTGATGACAAGGTCCTGGAGCATTGTGATGAGAAGACCATGGAGACTTGTCATGACAAGTCTCATGGAGCATTCTGATGAAAAGGGGCATGGAGCATTGTGATTACAGGGGTATTGGATCATTGTGATGACTAGGTCATGGAACACTGTGATACATGTGTCATGGGTCATGGAGCATTGAGATGACAAGGGCATGGAGCATTGTGATGACAGGAGCATGGAGCATTTGTCTGACAAGACTCATAGATTATTGTGATGACATTGGACATGGTGCATTTTGATGACAAGGGCATGGATCATTGTGTAGAGAAGGTCATGGTGTATTGTGAAGACAGGTATCAGGGAGCATTGTGATGACATATGTCATGGTCCATTGCGATGACAATGGCAGGGAGTATTGTGATGCCAAATGAAATGGAGAATTGTGATGACAAATATAATGAAGCATCATGATGACTATGGCTTGGAGCATTATGATGACAATGGCCATTGAGAATTTTCATGACAAGGTCGTGAAGCATTGTGATGACAAGTTCCTTGAGCATTGTGATGACAAAACCATGGAGCCTTGTGATGACAAGTCTCATGGAGCATACTGATGAAAAGGGTCTTGGAACATTGTGATGACAAGGGCATGGAGCATTGTGAGGAGAAGACAAAGGAGCATTCTGATGGCATGCGTCATCGAGCTTTGTGATGACAAGGGCATGGAGCATTGTGATTACATGGGTCTTGGAGCATTGTGATGAACATGGCATGGATCATTGTGATGAAATAGGCATGGAGCCTTGTCATGACAGGGTTCAAGGAGCATAGAGACAACAAGTGTCAGGGAGCATTTTGATGACAAGTGTATTGAGCATTGTGATGACAATGGTCATGGAGCATTGTGATGAGAAGACCATGGATAATTGTGATGACGAGCGTCATGGGGCATTGTGATGACAAGTGTTAGGGAATATTGTGATCACAAGGGTTTGGAGCATTGTTATGACAGAGGTCATGGAGCAATTTGATTTCATTGTGATGACAATAGCCTGAAGCATTATGATGATGGGCCTGGTGCATTGTGATGGCAGGGTTCATGGAGCATTGAGATGAAAAGGGGCATGGAGCATTGTGATGAGAATGTCATGGAGTATTGTGAAGACAGGTGTCAGGGAGCATTGTGATGACATACGTCATGGTCCATTGCGATGACAATGGCATGGAGCATTGTGATACCGAATGTAATGGAGGATTGTGATGACAAATATAATGGAGCATTTTGATGATTAGCACTTGGAGCATTATGATGACAAGGGTCATTGAGAATTTTCATGACAAGGTCGTGGAGCATTGTGATGACAAATCCCTGGAGCATTGTGATGACAAAACTATGGAGCCCTGTGATGACAAGTCTCATGGAGCATACTGATGAAAAGGGGCATGGAGCATTGTGATTACAGGGGTCTTGGAGCATTGTGATGACAAGGGTCACAGAGAATTGTGAAGAAATATTCATGGAGCATTGTGGTTACAAATGTCAAAGAGACTTGTGATGACGCGGGCATGGACCACTGTGATGACAAAGGTTATGAAGCATTTTGATGACTGGAGTAACGGAGCATTGTGATGACAGGGGTCATGGAGCATTGTGATGACATGTGTCATGGAGCATTGTGCTGACAAGCACATGGAGCATTGTGATGACAAGGGTCATGGAGCATTGTGGTGAGAAAGGCATAGAGCATTGTGATGACAAGGGTCAAAGAGCATTGTGATGAAAATTTCATGGAGCATTGTGGTTAAAAAGGTCACAGAGACTGTTGATGATGAGGGCAAGGACCATTGTGATGACAAAGGTCATGAAGCATTGTGATGACTGGAGTCACGGAGCATTGTGATGACAGGGGTCATGTAGCATTGTGATAATAAGGGAATAGAGAATTGTGATGACAAGGGCATGGAACATTGGTCTAATAAGTTTCAAGGATTATTGCGATGACAGTTGGAATGCCGCATTGTGATGACAGGGGCACGGAGCATTGTGATGACCAGGTCATGCACTATTGTGAAGAGAGTTGTCAGGGAGCATTGTGATGACATATGCAATGGCCTATTGTGATGAAAATGGCATGGAGCATTTTGATGCCAAGTGTCATGGAGGATTCTGATGACAAAGGTAATGGAGAATTGTGATGACAATGGCTTGGAGCATTGTGATGACAAGTGTCAGGGAGCATTGTGCTGACAAGTGCATGGAAAATTGTGATGACAAGGGTCATGGAGCATTCTGATGACAAGCTTGTGGAGTATTTTGATGACAATGGCATGGAACATTGTGATGAAAACGGCATGGGGTATTGTGATGAAAAAGGCATTGAGCCTTTTTGTGACAGGGTTCAAGGAGCATTCTGATGACAAATGTCAGAGAGCATTGTGATGACAAGTGTATTGAGCATTTTGATGACAAAGGTAATGGAGCATTGTGATGAAAAAGGCATGGAATATTGTGATAACAGGCATCATGGAGCGTTGTGATGACAAGTGTTATGGAACATTGTGATCACAAGGGTTTGGAGCATTGTGATGACAGAGGTGAGGGATCATTTTGATTTCAAGGATCATGGAGCATTGTGATGACAAGGGCATGAAGCAAAGTGATCCCAAGGTTCATGGAGGATGGTGATGACAATGGAAATGGAGTATTGTGATGACAAGTGCATAGAGCATTGTAATGACAAGGTCATGTAGCATTTTGCTGACAAAGGCATGGAGCATTGTGATGACATGTGTCATGGAGCACTGTGATAACAGGCGTCACAGAGCATTGTGAATACAGGGGTCATGGAACATTGGGATGAAAAGGGCATGGATCATTGTGATGACAAGGGTCATGGAGCACTGGGCTGAAATGTTCATGGATTGTTGTGATGACAGGGGTCATGGAGCATTGTGATGACAAGAGTCCCGGATCATTGTGTTGTCAGGAGTAATGGAGTGTTGTGATGACTGTGGTCATGGAGCATTGTGATGATATTGGCCATGGAGCACTGTGATGTGTAGGTCGTGGAGAATTGGGCTGAATATGTTCATGGATTATTGTGATGATACGGGTCATGGAGCATTGTGATGACAAGGGAATGGACCATGGTGATGACAAGGTCCTGGAGCATTGTGATGAGAAGACCTTGGAGACTTGTGATGACAAGTCTCATGGAGCATTCTGATGAAATGGGGCATGCAGCATTGTGATTACAGGGGTCTTGGAGCACTGTGATGACTAGGGCATGGAGCATTGTGATGAGAAGGCCATGGAGCATTCTGATGACATGTGTCATGGAGTTTTGTGATGACAAGGGCATGGAGCATTATGATTACAGGGATCTTGGAGCATTGTTATGAAAACGGCACGGATCATTGTTATGAAAACGGTATGGAGCCTTGTCATGACAGGCTTCAAGGAGCATAGTGACGACTAGTGTCAGGGAGCATTGTGATGACAAGTGTATTGAGCATTGTGATGACAAGATCATGGAGCATTGTGATAAGAAGACCATGGTTAATTGTTATGATGAGCGTCATGTGGTGTTGTGATGATAAGTGTTATGGAACATTGAGATCACAAGGTTTTGGAGCATTATGATGACAGAGGTCATGGATATTACTGATTTCATTGTGATGACAATAGCCTGAAGCATTATGATGATGGGCATGGTGCATTGTGATGACAGGGTTCATGGAGCATTGAGATGAAAAGGGTCATGGAGCACTGTGATTACAGTGGTCTTGGAGCATTCTGATGACAATGGCATGGAGCATTGTGATTACAAGGGTCTTCAACATTGTGATAACAAGTCTCATGGAACCTTGTGATGACTATGCCGTGGAACATTGTGATGGCAGGGGTCATGGTGTATTGCTATGACAGAGGTAATGGAGCATTGTGATGAGAAGGGCATGGGATATTGGTCTAAAATGTTTCATGGATTATTGTGATGAGAGTGGGCATAGAGCATTGTGATGACAAGGGTACGGAACACTATGATGCATGAGTCATGCAGGATTGTAATGACAAGGGCATGGAGCATTGGGATGACAAAGGTCATGAAGCATTGTGATGAGAAGACCATGGATAATTGTGATGATGAGTGTCATGGTGTGTTGTGATGATAAGTGTTATGGAACTTTGTGATCAAAAGGTTTTGGAGCATTATGATGACAGAGGTCATGGAGATTACTGATTTCATTGTGATGACAATAGCCTGAAGCATTATGATGATGGGCATGGTGCATTGTGATGACAGGTTTCATGGAGCATTGAGATGTAAAGGGTCATGGAGCACTGTGATTACAGTGGTTTTGGAGCATTTTGATGACAAGGGCATTGAGCATTGTGATGAGAATGCCATGGAACATTCTGATGATATGCGTCATGGAGCTTTGTGATGACAAGGGCATGGAGCATTTTGATTACAGGGGTCTTGGAGCATTGTGATGACAAGGGTCATGGAGCCTTGTGATGACAAGGCCGTGGATCATTGTTATGGCAGGGTTCATGGAGCATTGTTATGACAGAGGTAATGGAGCATTGTGATTAGAAGGGCATTGAGCACTGGTCTGAAATGTTTCATGAATTATTTTGATGAGAGAGGGCATAGAGCATTGTGATGACAATGGCACGGAACACTGTGATACATGGGTCATGGAGGATTGTAATGACAAAGGCATGGATCATTGTGATGAGAAGGGCATCGAGCATTGTGATGACAAGTGTCATGGTGCTTTGTGATGACAAGGGCATGGAGCAATGTGATGAGAGGGTTCATGGAGCATTGTGATGACAATGACATGGAGCATTGTGATGCCAAGGGTCATTGAGCTTTGTGATGACAAAGGTCATGGAGCATTTTGATGAGAAGGGTGTGGTGCATTGTGATGAGAAGGGCAGGGAGCATTTTGATGAGAGGGTCATGCAGCAATTTGATGAAAAGTGTCATGGAACATTTTGATGACAGGGGTTATAGAATATTGTGATGCCAGGGGTCATGGAGCTTTGGGATGAAAAGGGTTATGGAGCATTTTGATGACAGGGGTTATAGAACATTGTGATATCAGGTGCCATGGAACATTGTGATTACAGGGGTGAGGGAGTATTGTGATGACTAGTGATGGAACACTGTGATATCTCTGTTGAGAGAGCATTTTGATGAGAAGTGCATGGAGCATTGTGATTACAAGATTTATGGAGGAGAGCGATGACAAGGTTGTGGACCGTTGTAATGAAAAGTGCGTGGCACAGTGTGATGACAAGTTTCATTGAGCATTGTTCTGACAACGGCATGGAGCATTGTGATGACAAGGGTCACGGAGCATTGTGATGAAATGTTCAAGGAGCACTGTGGTTACAAATGTCACAGAGCCTTGTGATGACGCGGGCATGGACCATTGTGATGACAAACGTTATGAAGCATTGTGATGACTGGAGTCAAGGAGCATTGTGATGACGTGTGTCATGGAGCATTGTGTTGACAAGGGCAAGGAGTATTGTGATGAAAGTGGCATGGAGCATTTGTCTGACATGTTTCATAGACTATTGTGATGACAGTGCACATGGTGCATTGTGATGCCAAGGGCATGGAGCATTGTGATGAGAAGGGCATGGAGCATTGTGATTACAAGGTTTATGGAGCATTGTCATGACCAATTTTTGGCCCATTGTGATGAGAAGCGCTTGGCACATTGTGATGACAAGGGTCATGGAGCATTTTTCTGACAAAGGCATGGAGCATTGTGATGACAAGTGTCACGGAGCATTATGATGAAAAGTTCATGGAGCATTGTGGTTACAAAGGTAACAGAGCCTTGCGATGACGTGGGCATCGACCATTGTTATGACAAATGTTATGAAGAATTGTGATGACTGGAGTCACGGAGCATTGTGATGACAGGGGTCATGGAGCATTGTGATGAGTAGGACATGGAGAATTTTGCTGAGAAAGGCCTAGAGAATTGTGATGACATGGGTCAAATAGCATTGTGATGAAATGTTCATGGAGCTTTGTGGTTAAAAAGTTCACAGAGACTGTTGATGATGAGGGCATGGACCACTGTGATGACAAATGTCATGGAGCATTGTGATGACTGGAGTCACGGAGCACTGAGATGACAGGGGTCATGGAGCATTGTGATAAAAAGGCATTGAGCATTGTGATGAAAAGGGCATGGATCATTGGTCTAATATGTTTCATGGAGTATTGTGATGACTGTTGGAATGTCGCATTGTGATGACAAGGGCATGGAACATTGTGATGACCAGGTCATGCATTATTGTGAATATAGGTGTCAGAGAACTTTGTGATGACATATGTAATGGCCCATTGTGATTACAATGGCATGGAGCATTGTGATGAAAACGGCATGGGGCATTGTGATAAAAACGTCATGGAGCCTTTTCGTGAGAGGGTTCAAGGAGCATTCTGAAGACAAGTGTCAGGGAGCATTGTGATGACAAGTGTATTGAGAATTCTGATGACAAAGGTCATGGAGCATTGTGATGAAAAGGGCATGGATTATTGTGAAGACAGGCATCCTGGAGCGTTGTGATGACAAGTGTTATGGAACATTGTGATCACAAGTTTTTGGAGCATTGCGATGAGAGAGTTCATGCATCATTTTGATTTCAAGGAGCAGGGAGCATTGTAATGACAAGGGCATAAAGAAAAGTGATCCAAAGGTTCATGGAGGATTGTGATGACAATGGTAATGGAGTATTGTGATGACAAGCACATAGAGCATTGTAATGACAAGGTCATGTAGCATTTTGCTGACAAAGTCATGGAGCATTGTGATGACAGGTGTCATGGAGCACTGTGATGACAAGCGTCACGGAGCATTGTGAATACAGGGGTCATGGAGCATTGGGATGACAAGGGCATGGATCATTGTGATGACAAGTGTCATGGAGCATTGGGCTGAAAATGTTCATGGAGTATTGTGATGACTGGTGTCATGGAGCATTGTGATGACAGAGGTCATGGAGAATTTTGATTTCATTGTGCTGACCATAGCCGGAAGCATTATGATGATGGGCATGATGCATTGTGATGACAGGGTTCATGGAGCATTGATTTGAAAAGGGGCATGGAGCATTGTGATTACAGGGATCTGGGAGCATTGTGATGACAACGGCATGGAGCATTTTGATGAGAAGGCCATGGAACATGCTGATGACATGTGTCATGGAGCTTTGTGATGACAAGGGCATGGAGCATTGTGATTACAGGGGTCTTGGAGCATTGTGATGAAAAGGACATGGATCATTGTGATGAAATAGGCATGGAGCCTTGTCATGAAAGAGTTCAAGGTGCATACTGAGGGCAATAGTCAGAGAGCATTGTGATGACAAGTGTATTGAGCATTGTGATGACAAAAGTCATGGTGCATTGTGATGACAAGACCATGGATAATTTTGCTGACCAGCGTCATGGGGCATTGTGATAACAAGTTTTATGTAACATTGTGATCACAAGGGTTTGCAGCATTGTGAGGACAGAGGTCATGGAGCATTTTGGTTTCATTGTGATGACAATAGCATGAAGTATTATGATGATGGGCATGGTGCATTGTGATGACAGCGTTCATGGAGCATTGTGATGAAAAGTGGCATGGAGCATTGGTCTGACAAGTTTCATGGATTATTGTGATAAGATTGGGCATGGCACATTGTAATGACAAGGGCATGGAGCACTGTGATGACAAGGTCATGGATTATTGTGAAGAAAGGTGTCAGGGAGCATTGTGATGAAATATGTCATGTTCCAGTTTGGTGACAATATCATGGAGCACTGTGATGCCAAGTGTCATGGAGGTTTGCTGTGACAAAGTAAGGGAGCATTGTGATGACAAGGGCATGGAGCATTGTGATATCAAGAGCCATTGAAAATTTTAATGTCTAGGTCGTGAAACATTGTGATGAACAGTGCATGAAGCTTCCTATGACAGGGGTCATGGAGCATTGCGATGACAAGTGCATGGAGTATTGTGATGACAAGAGCATATAACATTTTGATGTGCAGTGCCAGGAGCATTGTAATGACAAGGACGTGGAGAATTGTGAGGACAAGGGACATTTAGCTTTGTGATGACTAGGCATGGAGCATGGTGATGGCAAAACCGTGGAGCACTGGGATGAGAAGACCTTGGGTAATTGTGGTGTCGAGCATCATGGAGCACTATAATGAAAAGGGGCATGAAGCATTGTGATGACAGGTGTCAGGGAGAATTGTGATGACAGGTGTCATGGAACAATGTGATGACAAGGGCATGGAGCATTGTGATGACAAGTGCATGGAGCATTGCGATGACAAGTGCATGGAGCATTGCAGTTTCAAATGCATGGAGAATTGTGATGACAAGAGCATGTAATATTTTGATGAGAAGTGTCATGTAGCATTGTGATGACAAGGACGTGGAGAATTGTGATGACAAGGGACATGGAGCTTTGTGATAACCAGGGCATGGAGCACTGTGATGACAGGGGTCATGGAACATTATTATGACAAGGCCATGGTGCATTCTGACATAAGATATCACTTATGAAGGGAATGTAAACATGGCTACATATGAACTGAATTAGGGAAGAGAACAGAGTCTCAGATTTAGAAAACACTCTAATGCTTGCTTAAGGGGAAAGACAGGTGGGGAGATGCACAAAACAAAAGTTTGATATTAGCACAGGTACCATTCCATAATCCAAAAAGAGAAGAGACAAGCCCTACACCTTCCTCAGTAAACGGAACTCAACATCCTTATTCCCCGCAGAGAAATATATCTGACTAGTAAGAATTTTAAAACCTATGTATTGATATGTCTCCGTAAGGGAACCAAGTGTGTCTAGAACGACATAAACATGGCAGTGAGAATCAGCTCAAACCCACTATAAAAATGAATTTCAAAACAAAACATAAAAACAGTAAAATTCTTACACAATACCTTCAGGGGTTCTGATGAAACCTGGAATGACCCTATCTACAATGACAGCTGGATGTGACATAACGCTGGTCACTTGGGACTGAGAGGATTGGTGAGATTGGGTGAAAAAATGCAGACCCTTTAAAGCAATTATGCCTGCCACGCTTTCCATGGTTCCCAACTCTCCAAGTAGAAGGGAATATCACTACAGTTATAACATGTATGGGAACCTAGAGAATGGAAACCAATTGATGGTGAAAGGTTTCTAAAACTCTACTACTTTTTTCTCTCCTTGTGATCCAGTTTGACATTCTAACTGCTTTACTATCAATCACCCAACTTGGAAAGTCAGCCCCTATAACCTCCTGGTTTGCACAGTTGGAAAATTGTGCAGAGGATATAAGGGAACAGAGAGAACCAATGAGAGAGTAGCTGTAGGCATTTGGACGGCCACATTTCACTCTAATTACCCATCACGAAGAGGAATTAACCAAAGACTCAGCCTGCCACCCCCAGAACCAGTAAAGGTCCAGAAGCAAAACTGTGGATTTGCGGTCAGCTCACAAAAACGCGAGTTATAAAATGGAGCTCAGGGCCACAGCAATTCACTAACCTGCAGAGTTATAAAGGACTACTCTCTTCCAAAAATCTGTTGAGGGAAAGCCACGAGGCGGAAGTGAAAATGAGGCAGAATGGCATGAAACAGATTTCAAGAGGTACATTGGAATCGGCTTTAAAAACAGGAAAAGCATCACAACTTCGAAAATAATGGAAATTGCCATAAAGGGCATATGGGGTTTCACATGAATATATTCAGGAGAAAACGCATATGCCCTTTTCAACAAAGCAAGCAAGCGGGCAATGCAAATCTGCACTAAAAAGAAGTGTCACTTCCCACCAGCCAAAAGGGACATCCGCAAAATGTGTAAAAAACAGACAGGCAAGACAGGCCCTGGGGAACAGGGAGCCTTGTTATGCTGATGGGAGGGATGTAAATTGCCAACTGCCTCTCTGGAGGAGTGCACTGTGTTCCCTAAAACAAGTAAACAACAGAGCTACAGAGCCAATGGCACTTCCAGTCTAGGTAATATAGCTTGGGAAAACTGAAAATTAATAAGACAAATCCACACCAAAATTCAGGGCTGCACTGCTTACAAAAACCTCAACTTGTGTACACCTTAAAAATCCGAGGAAAGACAAAAATGGTTCAAGAAATTGTGGTACTTACATATGACGGAATATCCCTCAGCCATGAAATCAATGTCATAAGGCCAGTAGCAGCAAAATGAGTGGATTCAGGTACGATAATTCTAAGTGAAATAAGTAAAACAGAAAAAGAAAATTATCATAAGATATCAATTATGAAGATCCTGTAAACATGGCTACACATGAACTGAGATAGGAAAGAGAAGGGAGTCTCACATTTAGAAAACAACCTTATGCCTTCTTAAGGGGGAAGGAGAGGTGCGGTGATGCATAAAACCAGAGTTTGATATTAGCACAGGTACAGTTCCAAAAACCAAATACAGAATAGACAAGACCTACAAGTTCCTAAGTGAAAGGGACTCAACACCCCATATTCAACGCAGAGTAATATATCGTACAAGTAAGAATCTTAAAACCTATGTATTCATATGTATACATAAGGGAATCAAGTGTGTCTAGACTGGCATAAACATGGCAGTGAGAATCAGCTCAACCCACTATAAAAAGGAATTTCAAAAACAAAACAAAAAAACAGAGAAATTCCTTACAATTCCTTCAGGGTCTCTGATGAAACCTGGAATTACCCTATCTACAATGACAGCTGGATGTGGCATAAAGGTGGACACTTTGGACTGAGAGGAATGTTGAGATTGGGTGAGCAAATGCAGACCATTTAAAGCAATAATGAGTGGCACCCATTCCATGGGTCCCAACTCTCCAGGTTGAAGGGAATATTACAACAGCTCTAACATGTTCGGGAAACCTAGACAATGGACACACTGTGAATACGAAAGGTCTCTAAAACTCAAGTAATAGTCCCTCTCCTGGTGCTACGGTTTGACTTTCCAACTGCTTTACTATCAATCTCCCAACTTAGAGAGACAGGCCCTTTAACCTCCTGGTTCTCACAGGTTGCCAATTTGGCAGAGGATGAAAGGGAAGAGGGAGAACCAATGAGAGAGTAGCTGTTAAGCATTTGGACCGCCAAATGTCACTCTAATTTTCCGGCCAGAAGAAGAATTAACAAAAGTCTCAGCCACCCACCGAAAACCAGTATAGGTCCTGAACCAAAATATTGGACTTGTGTTCAGCTCACAAAAAATGAGTTAAAAAATGGAGCTCAGGGGCAAAGCAATTCACAAACTGACAGAGTAATAAAGGGCAACTATCTTCCAACAATCTGTTGAGGGAAGGCAACTAGGCGGAATTGAAAGCGGGGCAGAATAGCAGGAAACAGATTTCAAGAGGTACATTGGAATCGCCTTTAAGCACAGGAAGAGGAGCACAACTTCGACAATGATGCACATGGCCAAAAAGGCCGTATGCGTTTTCCCCTGAATATATTCAGGGGAAAACGCATACGCACTTTTGGCCAAACAAGCAAGTGGGCAATGCAAGTCTGCACTACAAAGATGTATCACTTCCCACCGGTCACAAGGGACATCCACAAAATGGGTAAAAACCAGAAAGGCAAGACAGGCCCTGGAGAACAGGGAACATTGTTATGCTGATGGCCGGGATGTAAATTGCCAACTGCCTCTCTGGAGTAGTGCATTGTGTTCCCTAAAACAAGTAAACAACAGAGCTACAGAGCCAAGTACACTCCCAGTCTAGGGAATATACCCTGGGAAAACTGAAAATGAATAAGACAGAGCCAACACAAAATTCAGAGCTGCACTGCTTACAAGAACCTCAACTTGGGTACACCTTAATATCCCAGGAAAGGTAAAAATGGTTCAAAAAATTGTGGTACTTACGTATGATGGAATATCCCTCAGCCATGAAATCAATGTCATAAGACCAGTAGCAGCAAAATGAGTGGATTCAGGTACGATGATTCTAAGTGAAATAAGTCACACAGAAAAAGAAACTTATCATAAGATATCACTTATGAAGATCCTGTAAACATGGCTACACATGAACTGAGTTAGGAAAGAGAACAGAGTGTCACATTTAGAAAACACTCTTATGCCTGCTTAAGGGAGAAGGAGAGGTGGGGTGATGCATAAAACCAGAGTTTGATATAAGCACAGGTACCTTTCCAAAAACCAACTATGGAATAGACAAGACCTACACCTTCCTCAGTGAAAGGGACTCAAAACGCCATATTTCCCACAGAGGAATATATCTGACAAGTAAGCATCTTAAAACCTATGTATTGATATGTCTCCGTAAGGGAATCAAGTGTGTCTATACTGGCATAAATATGGCAGCGAGAATGAGCTCAAACCCACTATAAAAAGGAATTTCAAAAACAAAAAAAAGGAAAATTCTTTACAATTCCTTCAGGGTCTCTGATGAAACCTGGAATGACCCTATCTACAATGACAGCTGGATGTGGCATAAGGATGGACACATGGTACTGAGAGGATTAGTGAGATTGGGTGAGCAAATGCAGACCCCTTAAAGCAATAATTCATGGCACCCATTCCATGCGTCCCTACTCTCCAGGGTGAAGGGAATATTACTACAGCTATAACATGTACGGGAAACCTAGAGAATGGACACACTGTGAATACGAAAGGTCTCTAAAACTCAACGAATAGTCCCTCTCCTTGTGCTCGGGTTTGATGTTCCAACTGCTTTACTATCAATCTCCCAACTTTCAGAGACAGCCCCTTTAACCTCCTGTTTCACACAGGTTGCGAATATGGCAGAGGATGAAAGGGAAGAGGGAGAAACAATGAGAGAGTAGCTGTTAGGCATTTGGACAGGCTCATGTCACTCTTATTTCCCGGGAGGAAGAAGAATTAACCAAAGTCTCAGCCACCCACCGGGAACCAGTATTGTTCCTGAACCAAAATATTGGACTTGCGTTCAGCTCACAAAAAACGAGTTAAAAAATGGAGCTATGGGGCAGAGCAATTCACAAACTGGCAGAGTAATAAAGGACAACTATCATTCAAAAATCTGTTGAGGGAAGGCAACTAGGTGGACTTGAACGCCAGGCAGAATAGCAGGAAACAGATTTCAAGAGGTATGTTGGAATCGCCTTTAAAGCACAGGAAAGGGGCACAACTTCAACAATGATGCACTTGGCCAAAAAGGGCGTATGTGTTTCATCCTTAATATTTTCACGAGAAAATGCATACTCTCTTTTTTGCCAAGCAAGCAAGCGGGCATTGAATATCTGCACTACAAAGAAGTACCACTTCCAACCGGTCAAAAGGGACATCCACAAAATAGGTGTAAACCAGAAAGGCAAGACAGGCCCTGGAGAACAGGGAGCCTTGTTATGCTGATGGGCGGGATATAAATTGTCAACTGCCTCTCTGGAGGAGTGCATTGTGTTCCCTAAAACAAGTAAACAACAGAGCTACAGAGCCAAGGGCACTTCCAGTCTTGGGAATATACCTTTGGAAAAATGAAAATCAATAAGACAGAGCCACCCCAAAATTTAGGGCTGCACTGCTTACAAGAACCACAACTTGGGTACACCGTAAATATCCCAGGAAGGATAAAAATGGTTCAAAACATTGTGGTACTTACATACGATGGAATATCCCTCAGCCATGAAATCAATGTCATAAGACCAGTAGCAGCAAAATGAGTGGATTCAGGTACGATGATTCTAACTGAAATTAGTCACACTGAAAAAGAAACTTATCATAAGATATCACTTATGAAGATCCTGTAAACATGGCTACACATGAACTGAGTTAGGAAAGAGAACAGAGTCTCACATTTAGAAAACACACTTATGCCTTCTAAACGGTGAAGGAGAGGTGGGGTGATGCATAAAACTAGAGTTTGATATAAGCACAGGTACTGTTCCAAAAACCAACTATGGAATAGACAAGACCTACACCTTCCTCAGTGAAAGGGATTCAAAACCCCATATTTCCCTCAGAGGAATGTATCTAACGAGTAAGAATCTTAAAACCTATGTATTGATATGTCTCCGTAAGGGTATCAAGTGTATCTAGACTTACATAAGCATGGCAGCGAGAATCAGCTCAAACCCACTATAAAAAGGAATTTCAAAAACAAAACAAAAAAACAGGGAAATTCTTTACAATTCCTTCAGCGTCTCTGATGAAACCTGGAATGACACTATCTAAAATGACAGCTCGATGTGGCATAAGGCTGGACACATGAGACTGAGAGGATTGGTGAGATTAGGAGAGCAAATACAGACCCTTTAAAGCAATAATGCATGGCACCCATTCCATGGATCACATGTCTCCAGGATGAAGGGAATATTACTACAGCTATATCATGTACGGGAAACCTAGAGAATGGACACACTGTGAATACGAAAGGTTTCTAAAACTCAACGAATAATTCCTCTCCTTGTGCGCCAGTATGACTTTCCAACTGCTTTACTATCAATTTTCCAACTTGGAGAGACAGCACCTTTAACCTCCAGGTTCGCACAGGTTGCCAATTTGGCAGGGGATGAAAGGGAAGAGGGAGAACCAATGAGAGAGTAGATGTTAGGCATTTGGACAGGTACATGTCACTTTAATTGCCCGGCAGGAAGTAGAATTAACCAATGTCTCAGCCACCCGCCGGGAACCAGTATAGGTTTTGAACCATAATTTTGGATTTGCGGTCATCTCAAAAAAACGAGTTGAAAAATGGAGCTCAGGGGCACAGCAATTTACAAACTGGCAGAGTAATAGAGGACAACTATCTTCCAAAAATCTTTTGAGGGAAGTCAGAGAGGCGGACTTTAAAACGAGGCAGAATAGCAGGGAACAGATTTCAAGAGGTACGTTGGAATCACCATTCAAGCACAAGAAGAGGGGCACAACTTCGACAATGATGCACTTGGCCATAAAGTGCGTATGCTTTTTCTCCTGAATATATTCAGGAGAAAATGCATACGCCCATTTTGGCCAAGCAAGCAAGCAGCAATGCAAATCTGCACTACAAAGAAGTATCCCTTCCCACCGGTCAAAAGGGACATCCGCAAAATGTGTAAAAACCAGAAAGGCAAGACAGGCCCTGGAGATCAGGCAGCCTTGTTATGCTGATGGGCGGGATGTAAGTTGCCAACTGCCTCTCTGGAGGGGTGCATTGTGTTCCCTAAAACAAGTAAACAACAGAGCTACAGAGCAAAGGGCACTTCCAGTCTAGGGAATATACCTTGGGAAAACTGAAAATCAATAAGACAGAGCCACCCTAAAATTTAGCGCTGCACTGCTTACAAGAACCTCAACTTGGGTACACCTTAAGTATCCCAGGAAAGACAAAAATGGTTCAAGATGTTGTGGTACTTACGTACGATGGAATATCACTCAGCCATGAAATCAATGTCATAAGGCCAGTAGCAGCAAAAATAGTGGATTCAGGTACGATGATTCTAAGTGAAATAAGTCACACAGAAAAAGAAACTTATCATAAGATATAACTTATGAAGTCCCTGTAAACATGGCTACACATGAACTGAGTTAGGAAAGATTACAGAGTAACTAATCTTATCATAAATTATCACTCATAGCGTGAATGTACACATGACTACACATGAACTGCATTACAAACACAACAGAGTCACACATTTAGAAAACAACTTCTGCATGCTTAATTGGAAAGCCGAAGTGGGGTGATACATAAAACCACAATTTTAAATTAGCACAGTTACCGTTATATAAACCATGTATGTAATAGACAACACCTACTCCCGGCACAATTAACTGGACTCAACACCCCCTATTCATTGCAGAAGAATATGTCTGACTCTAAGTATTTTAAAACATATGTATTCTCATGTCTCCATAAAGGAATCATGTGTGTGTAAAACGGCATGAACACAGCACTGAAATTCAGTTAAACCCACTTATAAAAATAAATTTCAAAAGCAAAATGCAAAAACAGAGAGAAGGTCTTAAAAATTACGTTCAGGGCCTATGATGCAAGCTAGATTGACCACCTTTACACCCACAGCTGGATGAGACATATGACTGGACACTTGGGGCTGACAAGATTGCTGAAGTTGTGTGAACAAAAGTACACCACTTAGAGCAATACTGTGTGCTACCCATTCTAGTGGTCCCAACTCTCCAGGTTTAAGGGAATCTTCCTCCAGTTAAAACATGCATGGGAAACCCAGTGGATGGTACACTGTGTAATTGGGAAAGTTTTCTAAAAGGTACCTCATTTTTCCTTTTGTCGTGCTCTGCTTCGCCATTCCATCTGCATTACTCAAAATTTCCCCGCTTGGAGTGTCAGCGCCTTTACCCTCCCATTATGCACAGTTTGCAAATTGTGCAGAGGATGAACAGGAAGAGGGGAAATAAATGAGAGATTAGCTGTAGGTCTTTGGATGGGCACATGTCACTCTAGTTTCCCATCAGGAAGAAGAATTAACCAAAGGCTCATCCTGAAGCCCCGGAACCAGACTAGGGCCTAAAGCCATCCTGTGGTATTGCAGCCAGCTCACAAAGAGGCGAGTTGAAAAATGGATATCAGGGGCACAGCAATTCACAAACTTGCAGATTTATAAAGGACAACTATCATCCAGAAATATATTGAGGAAAGGCAGTGAAGAGGATTTGAATGCAAGGCAGAATTGAAGGAAACAGATTTCAAGAGGTAGATTGGAGTCGTCTTTAAAGCACATGAAAAGCGACAGAATTTCGACAATGTTGCCCTTGGCTGAAAAGGGATTATGTGTATTTTCTTGAATATATTCGGGAAAATATGCATATGCCCTTTTTGGCCAAGCAAGCCATCAGGCATTGCAAATCCACACTACATAGAAGTGTCCCTTACCTCCAGTCAAAAGGGCCATCCACAAATAGTGTAAAAACCACAAATGCAGGACAGGCCATGGAGAAAAGGGAGCCTGGTTACGACGATGGACAGGATGTAAATTGCCAACAGCCTCTCTGGAGAACTGTATGTTGTTTTCTAAAACAGAGCTACAGAGCATAGCACACTTCCACTCATGGGCGTGTATTTTGGGAAAACTAAAAATCCATAACACACAGCCAGCCCAAACTTAAGGGCTGCTCTGTTTACAAGAACCTCAACTTCAGTACACTTTAAATATCCCAGGAAAGGAAAAAAAATGGACATAGATGTTGTGGTACTTATATACAATGGAATGTCACTCAGACATAAAATCAATGTCATAAGGCCAATAGCAGCATAATGAGTGGCTTTACGTACGATGATGCTAAGTGAAATGAGCCACAAAGAAAAAGAAACTTATTGTAATATATCACTTATAGAGGAAATGTAAACATGGCTACACATGAACTGAATTTCAAAAGAGAACAGAGTTACACATTTAGAAAACACACTTATGCCTCCTTAAGGGGAAAGGTGACGTGGGGTGATGTGTAAAAGCAGAGTTTGAAATTAGCACAGATCCCATTCCATCTACCAAATATGTAATAGACAAGACCTACTCCTTTCTCAATGAACTGGACACAAAACACCCTATTCACTGAAGAGGAATATATCTGACTGGTAATAACCTTGAAACCTATGTATTTATATGTCTCCATAATGGAATCAAGTGTATGTACATTGGCATAAACACAGATCAATGGAACAGGACAGAAAGCCCAGAGATAAACCTACATACCTATGGCTATCTCATCTATGACAAAGGAGCTAAGGATATACAATGGAGAAAAGACAGTCTCTTCAGTAATTGGTGCTGGAAAAACTGGACACCTACACATAAAAGAATGAAATTAGAACACTCCATAACACCATACACAAAAATAAACTCTAAATTGATTAGAGATCTAAATATAAGACAAGACACTAAAAAACACTTAGAGGAAACCATAGGCAGAACACTCTATGACATAAATCACAGCAAGATCCTTTTTGACCCACCTCCTAGAGAAATGGAAATAAAAACAGAAATCAACAAATGGGACCTAATGAAACTTAAAAGCTTTTACACAGTACAGGAAAACATAAACAAGATGCAAAAACAACCCTCAGAATGGGAGAAAATATTTTCAAATGAAGCAATTGACAAAGGATTAATCTCCAAACTTTACAAGCACCACATGTAGCTCAATATCACAAAAACAAACAACCCAATCCAAAAACGTGTAGAAGACCTAATAGACATTTCTCCAAAGAAGATATACAGATTACCAAGAAACACATGAAAGGATGCTGAACATCACTAATCATTAGAGTAATGCAAATCAAAACTACCGTGAGGTATCACCTCACAGCAATCAGAGTGGCAATCATCAAAAAAATCTACAAAACAATAAATGCTGGAGAGGCCTTTATTGGAGAAAAGCGAACACATTTGCACTGTGGGTGGGAATGTAAATTGATATGAGCACTAGGGAGAACAGTACGGAGGATCCTTTAAATAACTAAAAATAGAAGTACCATACGACACAACAATCCAAGTACTGGGCATTTGCCTTGTGAAAACCATAATTCAAAAAGAGTTATGTACAAAAATGTTCATTGCAGCTCTATTTGCATTAGCCAGGACATGGAAGCAACCTAAGTGTCCATCGACAGATGAATGGATAAAGAAGATCTGGCACATATATACAATCAAATATTACTCAACCATAAAAAGAAGCAAAACTGAGTTATTTGTACTGAGGTGGATGGACTTAGAATCTGTCCTACACAGTGAAGTAAGTCAGAAAGGGAAAAACAAATACTGTATGTTAACAGAGATATATGGAATCTAATGAAGAAAAAAGAAAGATTTTGAAGAACCTAGTGGCAGGACAGGATTAAGGACACAGACATAGAGAAAGGACTTGAGGACACCGGAAGGGGGATGGGTAAGCTGGGACGAAGTGAGAGAGTGGCATGGACATAAATACATTACCAAATGTAACACTGATAGCTACTGAGAATCAGCCACATAGAACAGGGAGATCAGCTCGGTGCTTTGTGACCACATAAAGGGGTGGGTTATGGTGTTCGGGAGGGAGATGCATGAGAGAGGGTATCTGGTGATATTTGTATATGTATAGCTGATTCACTTTGTTATACAGCAGAAACGAACACTCCATTGTAAAGCAATTATACTCCAATAAACGTGCAAAAGAAAAAAAAAAAAAGAAAGCCCAAGGATAAACTTACACACCTATGGTCAACTAATCTATGACAAAGGAGGCAAGACTATACAATGGAGATAAGACAGTCTCTTCAATCATTGGTGCTGGGAAATATGGACAGCTACATGTAAAAGAATGAAATTAGAACACTCCCCAACACCATACATAAAAATATATTCAAAATGGATTAGAGACCTTAATGTAAGACCAGACAGTATAAAACTCTGAGAGGAAAACTTACGAAGGATACTCTGACGTAAATCACAGCAAGATCTTTTTTGATCCACCTCCTATAGTAATGAAATAAAAAAGAAAACTATACAGATGGGACGTAATGAAACTTAAAAACTTTTGCAAAGGAAGGGAAACTACAAACAAGACGAAAAGACAACCCTCAGAATGGCAGAAAATATTTGCAAACGAATCAATGGACAAATGATTAATCTCCAATATATATAAACAGCTCATGCAGCTCAATATTAATAAAACAAACAACCCAATACAAAAATGGAAGATCTAAATAGACATTTCTTCCAAGAAGACATAGAGATGGCCAGTACGCACATGAAAATCTGCTGAACATCACTAATTATTAGAGAAATGGAAATCGAAACTACAATGAGGTATCATGTCACACCTGTTAGAATGGGCATCATCAGAAAATCTACAAACAACAAATGCTGGAGAGGGTGTGGAGAAAAGGAACCTTATTCCACTATTGTTGGGAATGTAAATCGATACAGTCTCTATGGAGAACAGTATAGAGGTTCCTTAAAAAACTAAAAATAGAATTACCATATAATCCAGCAATCCCACTACTGGGCATATACCCAGAGAAAACCATAAATCAAAAAGACACATTCACCACAATGTTCACTGCAGCACTATTTACAATAGACAGGTAATGAAAGCAACCTAAGTGCCCACAGACAGACGAATGGATAAAGATGTGGTACATATATACAACGGAATATTACTCAGCCATACATAGGAATGAAATTGGTTCATTTGTAGAGACCTTGATGGATCTAGAGACTGTCATACAGAGTGAAGTAAGTCAGAAAGAGAAAAACAAATATTGTATATTAATGCATATATGTGGAACCTAGAAAAATGGTACAGATGAACCAGTGTGCAGGGCAGAGATAGAGACAGATGTAGAGAACAAACATATGGACACCAAGGAGGGAACGCCATGTGAGGGTGGTGGTGGGATGAATTGGGAGACTGGGATTCACATGTGCACACTTATATGTATAAAATAGATATCCAATAAGAACCTGCTGTATAAAAGAAATAAATTTAAAAAAAATAAAAATAAATAAATAACATTTAATAAAATAAAACAGAAAAATAGTTTTTCCCTTCATATAGACGTCTTTATATTAATGCATTATTTCCATGTTTATATCTCCAAATTAAAAAAAAGATGAATAAATAAAATCTAACTTGAACCAAAAAGAAAAAAAGAAAAAAAAAAAACAGAACTCACCAGTTATACAGAGGAAAATCGTATCAGGGCATTTGCTCCAGTGGTAAAAAATTCTTAAGTTGGTCAGAGGTGGGAAATCGTCTCCCATGAACTCAGCAGCGCTCCCCCCCACAAGGAGCATCCTCATTGCAAAGCTGGGGGACTGTGTCGAGGCGTCTGTGAGTAAATGTGAGCTGAGCCCCAGTCCTGCTGCAGCTGAACTCTTCCCACCCTTTCCAGGTAAAACACCTGAATATGTACAAGCACTTGCAAGCCTAGAGGAAGGGCTGTGGAGCCACACTAGCGGGAGCACGCAGGCCGACTTGGTGCCTGCAGGCCAGCCAGGATGGTCCTGGCCCCAGATGCTCTTCTGGAATCTTTCCATTTCCCTTCCTGAGATACCCCTCCTGCCACAGCCCCCACTGCTTTTTTACTTCCTCACCTCTGCCTGGGGAGAAATTCCAGTGGCAGGTATGGGTGACACACCCTCTTCTTTAGCAGGTGGCAGCCTGGCAACTCCTGCAGAGAGTCCAGCAGAGCCCCACTCACACTGGGCCACCCACAAAGCCACGGCTCCTCACTCCCTCCCACCACCCCAGGCCCGACACTGCTGACGGGGCAGAGAATATGGCGTCAGGCACAGCTACAGGGGCTCTTGCTGACTGGAGAGGTGTTTATATTGACCTCAACCCAGGCACACCTGTGGGGGGCGGCTGGCAGGCAGTGTCAGGCTGCCCAAATCAACCAATCCTTACCCCTCCGGGGCTCACAGTTGCAGAAAATGAACCTTGCTAAACGGGTCAGTCCCAAGGAACAGGTGTGGGCTCTTGAGAGTCAGGCTAGACAAGGGGCTGCAGCTGCGGCTTGTTTTCTTATCATTTTATCTGGTCCATGAGTGGAAAACAACTTCAAGAAGACCCTATCCTAATGAGAGGAACCCAGGAGTCAGGGAGAGGAGTGATGGGGGGTGGAGACAGAGGCCTGGTGCCCTGACTGCAGTGGAAGTGTCTGGAAGACCAGGCAGAGAGAGGCTGCACGGAGTGATAGCCAGGGTCACAGACCTGTCAGAGCTGCTGTGTGTTAGTTCAAGTCCTGCTCGGAGGTGTTCTGTGTCAGCTGTGAGCGACAGGTGAGCTGGGGGTTCTCTGCAAGGTGGGCTATGTGCACAGTTCCTGTGTGTCCAGCCCTGCTGGGGTACCTGCCCAGGGGAGTTCCGTATCCTGGGAAGGGCCAGACTATGAGAGCCCCATGGGCTGCTGGGTAGCTGCAGAGGTGAGCTCCATACCCTGGGAGGGACTTGAACACAAGAGCCCCGTGGGCTGTTGGGTGCGGGATGCAGCCCAGGTGAGCTCCATATCCTGGGATTGGCCTGACCACGAGAGCCCCATGGGCTGCTGGAGATCTGGTAAAGGATATCAGGACAGTCAGTGAAGCCACCGAGGATATACATCCAGTAGCTCCTATTTCCTACACCCTGCTGCTCATTCTACCATCCACCAGGCCATGGCATTCTGTATTACACTTCAATGATGCCTTCTTCTGTATTCCATTCATCTCAGAGTCACAAGAATTTTTGGCTTGTGAGTGGCAGGACACAACATGCAACAAAACCAATAATGCTGGGCCGTCCTGCACCAATGGTTCAAAAATCCCCACACCATCATTGGGGAAATGTCCTCTAAAGACCTAAACGTTCTACCTCTGTAAAAGGGAACCCTCCTTCAATGTGCAGATGACATTCTGATCGTCAGGCCTACTAAAGCCGCCTCTGAACTACCTAGCCAAGAAAGGATAGAAGGTGTCCAAGAAAAAGGCTCAAATATCCCAGGCTCAGGTGACATGCCTGGGCTTCATCCTCACAGATATTTGGAGAAACGCATCCCAGGATAGGGAAGAAGCCATTTGCAGCCTTACCTCTTCTAAAATTAGAAGACAGCTTAGGGGTTCCTGGGGAGGCCAAGGTTTTCTGCATCTGGATTCCTAACTACAGTCTAATAGCTGGGCCTCTACATGAAACACTGACACGAAAAGATGATGATCCTTTTGAATAGAATCCAGAAGCAGCCTTTCAAGAATGGAAAGAGCAATCAATTCAGATCCTTGCCCAGGAACTCACTAATTTAGCTAAACCCTTTGACCTTTACATACCCGGTCAAAGGTTAATCGCCCTTGGAGCCTTAGTGCAAAACCTGGACCACTTGAAATGGAGCAACACAAGAATGCCCTTCAGGTATGATAAACTATGGTCACCAAGGGCTTTTCCCACGGACTCATCAGGCCAGGATACTGGGGTATCTAAAAAGCTGGAAATAAGCAGCCCACAAGGCCAGCTCCATCCTAAGGGAAAAGGACCCCACGTGGTGATCCTAACCACCCATCATGTCCTGAAGTTGCAGGGGTCGCTCTGTGGACACACTGACCTCGAGTGAGGAGGCCCTCCAACTCCTACCTCCAGAGAGACAAATGGGGGCAACGGGCCCCCAAGATGACTCGTGTGACCATCACTTGACCTGGAGTTTCTCTCAGAAAACAAGAAGACTGTGCCCCGAAAGAGCAGACTACTGCTTGCAGGACTTACTTCACCCAGAGGGGAGCTAATAAGCTTGGCGGGGGAACCGTATATCACGCTTTCACCATAGAAAACCCTACAGACACCACGGTGATGGTGGCCAATATGACCGCCTGGACTGCTGGCTACTTCTAAAGGCCGTTGACTCAGTGGACGTCATGGTCCTGGATCACCACTGACCCTGGACTGTCTGGGTGTTGCACGGGCAGGGCTCTGACACATGGTGCTCTTTGTACATTAATTCAGGGACCTAATTAAGGAAAGCACAGACTAGTGGTCAGAGCATTGTGATGACAAGTGTTATGGAACATTGGGATCACAAGGGTTTGGGGCATTGTGATGATAGAAGTCATGGATAATTTTGTTTTCAAGGAGCATGGAACATTGGGATGACAAGGGCATGAATCAATGTGATCCCAAGGTTCATGGAGGATTTTGATGACAATGGTAAGGGAGGATTGTGATGACAAGCAAATGGAGCATTTTGATGACAAGGTCATGTAGCATTTTGCTGACACAGGCATGGAGCATTGTGATGATAAGGGTCATAGAGCACTGTGATGAGAAGCATCACGGATCATTGTGATTATAGGGGTCATGGAGCATTGGGATGACAAGGGCATGGATCATTGTGATGACAAGTGTCATGGAGCATTGGGCTGAAAATGTTCATGGAGCACTGTGCTGACTAGGGAATGGAGCATTGTGATGACAAGAGTCCCGGATCACTGTGTTGTCAGGGGTCATGGAGCGTTGTGATGACAGTGGTCATGGCGCATTGTGATGACAGTGGTCATGGAGCATTGTGATGATAGGGATCATGAAGCATTGTGATGAGAAGTTCCTGGAGAATTGGACTGAAAATGTTCAGGAAGTATTGTGAGGACAGGGGTCATGGAGCCTTGTGATGACAAGGGAATGGAGCACTGTGATGAAATGTTCCTGGAGAATTGTGATGAGAAGACCATGGAGCCTTGTAATAACAAGTCTCATGGAGCATTCTGATGAAAAGGGGCATGGAGTATTGTGATTACAGGGGTCTTGGGGCATTGTGATGACAAGGGCATGGAGCATTGTGATTACTGGTGACTTGGAGCATTGTGATGAAATTGGCATGGATCATTGTTATGAAAATGGTATGGAGCCTTGTCATGACAGTGTTCCAGGAGCATACTGATGACAAGTGTCAGGGAGCATTGTGATGACAAGTGTATAGAGCTCTGTGATGACAAAGGTCATGGAGAACTGTGATGAGAAGTCCATGGATAATTGTGATGATGAGCGTCAAGGGATGTTTTGATGATAAGTGTTATGGAACATTGTGATCACAAGGATTTGGAGCATTGTGATGAGATAGATCATCAAATATTTTGATTTCATTGTGATTACAATAGCCTGAAGCATTATGATGATGGGCATGGTGCATTTTGATGACAGGGTTCATGGAGCATTGAGATGCAAAGGGGCATGGAGCATTGTGATTAGAGGGTTCATGGAGCATTGTGATGACAATGGCATTGAGCATTGAGATGAAAGGGTCATGGAGCCTTGTGATGACAAAGGTCATGGAGCATTTTGATGACAAGGGCGTGGTACATTGTGATGAGAAGGGCAGGGAGCATTGTGATGACAGGGTTATAGAGCAATTTGATGAAAAGGGTCATGAAATATTTTGATGACAGGTGTTATGGTACATTGTGATGTCAGGGGTCATTAAGCATTTTGAGGAAACATGTTATGGAGCATTTTGATGACAGGGGTTATGGAACATTGTGATGTCAGGGGTCATCGAACATTGTGATGATAAGTGCATGTAGCATTGCAAAGACAGAAGTAATGGAATATTGTGATGACAGGGGTGAGGGAGTATTGTGATGAATAGTGATGTAACATTGTGATATCAGTGTTGAGAGAGCATTTTGATGAGAAGTGCATGGAGCATTGTGATGACAGGTGTCATGGAGCAATGTGATGACAAGCGTCACGGAGCATTGTGAATACAGGGGTCATGGAGCATTGGGATGACAAGGGCAAGGATCATTGTGATGACAAGGGTCATGGAGCATTGGGCTGAAAATGTTCATGGAGTATTGTGATGACAGGGATCATGGAGCATTTTGATGAGAAGGTCATGTAGCATTGGGCTGAAAATGTTCATGGGGTATTGTGATGACAGGGATCATGGAGCATTTTGATGACAAGTTCCTAGAGCACTTTGATGAGAAGACAATGGAGACTTGTGATGACAAGTCTCATGGAGCATTCTGATGAAAAGGGACATGGAGCATTGTGATTACAGGGGTCTTGGAGCATTGTGATGACAAGGGCATGGAGCATTGTGATGAGAAGGCCATGGAGCATTCTGATGACATGCGTCATTGAGCTTTGTGATGACAAGGGCATGGAGCATTGTGATTACATGGGTCTTGGAGCATTGTGATTAAAAGGGCATGGATCATTGTGTGGAAAAAGGCATGGAGCCTTGTCATGACAGGGTTCAAGGAGCATACAGACAACAAGTGTCAGGGAGCATTTTGATGACAAGTGTATTGAGCATTGTGATGACAAATGTCATGGAGCATTGTGATGAGAAGAACATGGATAATTGTGATGACGAGTGTCATGGGGCACTGTGATGACAAGTGTTATGGAATATTGTGATCACAAGTTTTTGGAGCATTGTTATGACTGAGGTCATGGAGCATTTTGATTTCATTGTGATGACAATAGCATGAAGCATTATGATGATGGGCATGGTGCACTGTGATGACAGGGTTCATTGATCATTGAGATGAAAAATGGGCATGGAGCATTGTGATTACAGGGGTCCTGGAGCATTGTGATGAGAAGGGTCATGGAGCCTTGTGATGACAAGGCCACGGAACATCGTGATGGCAGGGGTCATGGAGCATTGTTGTGACATGGGTAATGGAGCATTTTGACGGCAAGGGCATGGAGCATTGTGATGAGTAGGCCATGGAGCATTCTGAAGACATGTGTCATGGAGCTTTGTGATGACAAGGGCATGGAACAATATGTTGAGAGTGTTCATGGAGCATTGTGATGACAATGAAATGGAGCATTGTGATGCCAATGACATGGAGCATTGTGACGCCAAGGGTCATGGATCTTTGTGATGACAAAGGTCATGGAGTATTTTGATGACAAGTGCGTTGTGCATTGTGATGAGAAGGGCAGGGAGCATTGTGATGACATGGTCATGGAGAAATATGATGAAAAGTTTCATGGGACAATTTGATGACAGGGGATATGGAACATTGTGATGTCAGGGGTCATGGAGGTTTATGATGAAATGGGTCATGGAGCATTTTGATGACCGGGGTTATGGAGCATTGTGATGTCAGGGGTCATCGAACATTGTGATGATAAATGCATGTATCATTGTGATGACAGGGGTCATGGAACATTGTGATAACCGGGGTGAGTGAGTATTGTGACGAATAGTGATGTAACATTGTGATATCTGTGGTGAGAGAGCATTTTGATGAGAAGTGCATGGAGCATTGTGATGACAATGTTTATGGAGCATTGTGATGACAAGCTTGTGGAGCGCTGTGATGACAAGCACATGGTGCATTATGATGACATGCGTCATGGAGCATCATGCTGACAAGAGCATGGAGCATTGTGATGACAAGGGTCATGGAGCATTGCACTGAGAAAGGCATAGAGCATTGTGATGACAAAGATCAAAGAGCATTGTGATGAAAAGTTCATGGAGCATTGTGATTACAAGGTTCATGGAGCATTGTGATGAAAAGGGCATGGAGCATTGGTCTAATAATTTTCATGGATTATTGTGATGACTGTTGGAATGGTGCATTGTGGTGACAAGAGCATGGAGCATTGTGATGACCAGGTCATGCAGTATTGTGAAGAGAGGTGTCAGGGAGCACTCTGATGACATATGTAATGGCCCATTGTGATGACAATGGCATGGAGCATTGTGATGCCAGGTGTCATGGAGGATTCTGATGACAAAGGTAATGGTGCATTTTGATGACTGTGGCTTGGAGCATTGAGATGACAAGAGTCAGGGAGCATTGGGCTGACAAGTGCATGGACAATTGTGATGACAAGGGTCATGGAACATTCTCATGATAAGCTTGAGGAGTTTTTTGCTGACAGTGGCGTGGAGCATTGTGAAGAAAACGGCATGGGGCATTGTGTTGAAAAAGGCATGGAACCTTTTCGTGACAGCGTTCAAGGAGCATTCTGACGACAAGTGTCAGGGAGCATTGTGATGACAAGTGTATTGAGAATTGTGATGACAAAGTTCATGGAGCATTGTGATGAAAAGTGCATGGAGTATTGTGATGACAGGCATCATGGAGCGTTGGGATGACAAGTGTTATGGAACATTGTGATCACAAGGTTTTGGAACATTGTGATGACAGAGGTCATGGATCATTTTGATTTCAAGGAGCATGGAGCACTGTGATGACAAGGGCATGTAGCAATGTGATCCCAAGATTCATGGAGGATTGTGATGACAATGGTAATGGAGTCTTGTAATGACAAGCGCATAGAGCATGGTAATGACAAAGCCATGTAGCATTTTGCTGACAAAGGCATGGAACATTGTGATGACAGGTGTCATGGAGCACTGTGATGACAAGCGTCACGGAGCATTGTGAATACAGGGCTCAAGGAGCATTGGGATGACAAGGGAATGGAGCATTGTGATGACAGGTGTCATGGAGCACTGTGATGACAAGCGTCACGGAGCATTGTAATACAGGGGTCTTGGAGCATTGGGATGACAAGGGCATGGATCATTGTGATGACAAGTTTCATGGAGCATTGGGCTGAAAATGTTCATGGAGTATTTTGATGACAGGGGTCATGGAGCATTGTGATGACAGAAGTCATGGAGAATTTTTATTTCATTGGGGTGACAATAGCCGGAAGCATTATGATGAAGGGTATGATGCATTGTGATGACAGGGTTCATGGAGCATTGAGATGAAAAGGGGCATGGAGCATTGTGATTACAGGGGTCTTGGAGCACTGTAATGACAAGGGCATGGAGCATTTTGATGAGACGGCCGTGGAGCATTCTGATGACATGCGTCATTGAGCTTTGTGATGACAAGGGCATGGAGCATTGTGATTACATGTGTCTTCGAGCATTGTGATTAAAAGAACATGGATCATTGTGATGAAAAAGGCATGGAGACGTGTCATGACAGGGTTAATGGAGCATACTGATGACAAGTGTCAGGGAGCATTGTGATGACAAGTGTATTGAGCCTTGTGATGACAAAGTTCATGGAGCATTGTGATGAGAAGACCATGGATAATTGTGATGATGAGCGTCATGGAGTGTTGTGATGATAAGGGCTATGGAACATTGTGATCACCAGGGATTGGAGCATTGTGATGACAGAGGTCATGGAACATTTTGATTTAATTGTGATGACAATTGCCTGAAGCATTATGATGATGGGCAGGGTCCATTTTGATGACAGGGTTCATGGTGCATTGAGATGAAAAGACGCATGGAGCATTTTGATTAAAAGGGTCTTGGAGCATTGTGATGACAAGTGAATGAAGCATTGTGATGACAGGGCCATGGAACATTCTGATGACATGCGTCATGTAGCTTTTTGATGACAAGGGCATGGAGCATTTTGATTAGAGGTGTCGTGGAGCATTGTGATAACAAGTGTCATGGAGCCTTGTGATGACAAGCCCGTGGAACATTTTGATGGCAGGTGTCATGGAGCATTGTTATGAAAGAGGCAAAGGAGCATTGTGATGAGAAGGGCATGGAGCATTTGTCTGAAATATTTCATGGATTATTGTGATGAGTGTGGGCATAGAGCATTGTGATGATAAGGGCATGGAACACTGTGATACATGGGTCATGGAGGATTTTAATGACAAGGTCATGGGGCATTGTGATGAGAAAGGCATCGAGCATTGTGATGACAAGTGACATGGAGCTTTGTGATGACAAGGGCATGGAGCAATGTGATGAGAGGGTTCATGGAGCACTGTGATGACAATGACATGGAGCATTGTGATGCTAAGTGTCATGGCGCTTTGTGATGACAAAGGTCATGGAGCATTTTTTAGACAATTGCATGGTGCATTGTGATGAGAAAGGCAGGGAGTACTTTGATGACAGGGTCATGCAGCAATATGATGGAAAGTGTATTGGAACATTTTGATGACAGGGGTTATAGAATATTGTGATGTCAGGGGTCATGGCACTTTGTGATGATAAAGGGATGTAGCATTGTGATGACAGGGGTCATGGGACATTGTGATTACAGTGGTGAGGGAGTATTGTGACAACTAGTGATGGAACACTGTGATATCTCTGGTGAGAGAGCATTTTGATGAGCAGTGTATGGAGCATTGTGATTACAAGGTTTATGGAGCATTGCAATGACAAGTTTCTGGACCGTTGTGATGAAAAGCGAATGGCACATTGTGATGACAAGGGTCATGGAACATTTTTCAGACAAAGTCATGGAGCATTTTGATGACAATGATCACGGAGCATTGTGATGAAAACGGAATGGGGCATGGTGATGAAAAAGGCATGGAGCCTTTTCGTGACAGGGTTCAAAGAGCATTCTGATGACAAGTGTCAGGGAGCATTGTGATGACAAGTGTACTGAGCATTGTGATGACAAATGTCATGGAGCACTGTGATGAAAAGGGCATGGAATTTTGTGATGACAGGCATCATGGAGCATTGTGATGACAAGTGTTATGGAGCATTGGGATCACAAGGGTTTGGAGCATTGCAATGAGAGAGGTCATGGATCATTTTGATTTCAAGGAGCATGGAGCATTGTGATGACAAGGGCATGAAGCAATGTGCTCTCAAGGTTCATGGAGGATTGTGATGACAATGGAAATGGAGTATTGTGATGACAAGCGCATAGAGCATTGTAATGACAAGGTCATGTAGCATTTTGCTGACAAAGCCATGGAGCACTGTGATGACAGGTGACATTGAGCACTGTGATGACAAGCGTCATGGAGCATTGTGAATACAGGGGTCATGGAGCATTGGGATGACAAGGCCATGGATCATTGTGATGAGAAGTTCATGGAGTATTGTAAACACAGGTGTCAGGGAGCATTGTGATGACATATGTCATGGTCCATTGCAATGACAATGGCAGGGAGCATTGTGATGCCTAATGTAATGGAGGATTTTGATGACATATATAATGGAGCATTGTGATGACTAGGGCTTGGAGCATTATGATGGCAAGGGCCATTGAGAATGTTCAGAACAAAGTCGAGAAGCATTGTGATGACAAGTTCCTGGAGCATTGTGATGAGAAATCCTCAGAGACTTGTGATGACAAATCTCATGGAGCATACTGATGAAAAGGGGCATGGACCATTGTGATTACAGGGGTCTTGGAACATTGTCATGACAGGGGCATGGAGCATTGTGAGTAGAAGGCCAAGGAGCATTCTGAAGACATGTGTTATTGAGCTTTGTGATGACAAGGGCATGGAGCATTGTGTTTAAAGGGGTCTTGGAGCACTGTGAAGAAAAGGGCATGGATCATTGTGATGAAAAAGGCATGGAGCCTTCTCATGACAGGGTTCAAGGAGCATACAGACAACAAGTGTCAGGGAGCATTTTGATGACAAGTGTATTGAGCATTGTGATGACAATGGTCATGGAGCACTGTGATGAGAAGACCTTGGATAATTGTGATGACGAGTGTCATGGGGCACTGTGATGACAAGTGTTATGGAATATTGTGATCACAAGGGTTTGGAGCATTGTTATGACTGAGGTCATGGAGCATTTTGATTTCATTGTGATGACAATAGCATGAAGCATTATGATGATGGGCATGGTGCATTGTGATGACAGGGTTCATGGATCATTGAGATGAAAAATGGGCATGGAGCATTGTGATTACAGGGGTCTTGGAGCCTTGTGATGAGAAGGGTCATGGAGCCTTGTGATGACAAGGCCACGGAACATCATGATGGCAGGAGTCATGGAGCATTTTTTGCCAGGTGTAATGGAGCATTGTGACGGCAAGGGCATGGAGCATTGTGATGAGAAGGCCATGGAGCATTCTGATGACATGTGTCATGGAGCTTTGTGAGGACAAGGTCATGGAGAATTGTGATGAAAAGTGAATGGAGTATTGTGATGACAGGCATCGTGGAGCGTTGTGATGACAAGTGTTATGGAACATTGTGATCACAAGTGTTTGGAGCATTGTGATGACAGAGTTCATGGATCATTTTGATTTCAAGGAGCATGGAGCATTGTGATGACAAGGGCATGAAGCAATGTGATCCCAAGTTTCATGGAGGATTGTGATGACAATGGTAATGGAGTATTGTGATGACAAGTGCATAGAGCATTGTAATGACAAGGTCATATAGCATTTTGCTGACAAAGTCATGGAGCATTGTGATGACATGTGTCATGGAGCACAGTGATGACAAACGTCACGGAGCATTGTGAATACAGGGGTCATGGAGCATTGGGATGACAAGGGCATGGATCATTGTGATGACAAAGGTCATGGAGCATTGGGCTGAAAATGTTCATGGATTATTTTGATGACAGAGGTCATGGAGCATTTTGATTTCATTGTGCTGACAATAGCCGGAAGCATTATGAGGATGGGCATGGTGCATTGTGATGACAGGGTTCATGGAGCATTGAGATGAAAAGGGGCATGTAGCACTGTGCTTACAGGGGTCTTGGAGCATTGTGATGAGAAGGGTCATGGAGCCTTGTGATAACAAGGCCATGGAACATCGTGATATCAGGGTTCATGGAGCATTGTTATGACAGGGGTAACGGAGCATTGTGATGGCAAGGGCATGGAGCATTGTGATGAGAAGGCCATGCAGCATTCTGATAACATGTGTCATGGAGGTTTGTGAAGACAAGGACATGGAGCAATGTAATGAGAAACTTCATGGAGCACTGATATGACAATGAAATGGAGCATTGTGATGACAGGGTCATGGAGCAATTTGATGAAAAGGGTCATGGAACATTTTGATGATAGGGGTTATGGAACATTGTGATGCCAGGGGTCATCGAACATTGTGATGATAAGTACATGTAGCATTGTGATGACAGGAGTCATGGCACATTTTGATGACAGGGGTGAGGGAATATTGTGACGAATAGTGATGTAACATTGTGATATCATTGTTGACAGAGCATTTTGATGAGAAGTGCACGGAGCATTGTGATGACAAGGGTCAAAGAGCATTTTGATGAAAAGTTCATGTAGCATTGTGGTTAAAAAGAACACAGAGACTGTTGATGACGAGGGCATGGACCATTGTGGTGACAAAGGTCATGAAGCATTGTGATAACTGGAGTCACGGAGCATTGTGATGACAGGGGTCATGGAGCATTGTGATAACAAGGGCATGGAGCATTGTGATGACAAGGGCATTGAGCACTGGCCTAATAAGTTTCATGGATTATTGTGATGACAGTTGGAATGGCGCATTGTGATGACAAGGGCATGGAGCATTGTGATGAGCAGGTCAGGCAGTACTGTGAAGACAGGTGTCAGGGAGCATTGTGATGACATATGTAATGGCCCATTGTGATGACAATGGCATGGAGCATTGTGATGCCAAATGTAATGGAGGATGTGATGACAAATATAATGGAGCATTGTGATGGCTAGGGCTTGGAGCATTATGATGACAAGGGCCATTGAGAATTTTCATGACAATGTCGTGAAGCATTGTGATGACAAGGTTCTTGAGCATTGTGATGAGAAAAACATGGAGCCTTGTGATGACAAGTCTCATGGAGCATACTGATTAAAAGGGGTATGGAGCATTCTGATTACAGGGGTGTTGGAACTTTGTGATAACAAAGGCATGGAGCATTGTGATGACAATGGCATGGAACATTGGTCTAATAAGTTTCATGGATTATTGTGATGACAGTAGGAAAGGTGCATTATGATGACAAGGTCATGGAGCATTGTGATGACGAGGTCATTCAGTATTGTGAAGAGAGGTATCAGGGAGCAATGTGATGACATTTGTAAGGGCCCATTGTGATGACAATGGCATGGAGCATTGTGATGCCAAGTGTCATGGAGGATTCTGATCACAAAGGTAATGGAGCATTGTGATGACAATGGCTTGGAGCATTGTGATGACCAGGTCATGCAGTATTGTGAAGAGAGTTATCAGGGAGCATTGTGATGACATATGTAATGGCCCATTTTGATGACAATGGCATGGAGCATTGTGATGACAAGGGTCAGGGAGCATTGTGCGGATAAGTGCATGGAGCATTGTGAGGAGGAGGCCATGGAGCATACTGATGACATGCATCATGGAGCTTTGTGATGACAAGGGCATGGAGCATTGTGATTACAGGGGTCTTGGAGCATTGTGATGAAAAGTGCATGGTTCATTGTGATGAAAAGGCATGGAGCCATGTCATTACAGGGTTCAAGGAGCATACTGATGACAAGTGTCAGGGAGCATTGTGATGACAAGTGTATTGAGTATTGTGATGACAAAGTTCATGGAGCATTGTGATGAGAGGACCATGGATAATTGTGATGATGAGCGTCATAGGGTGTTGTGATGATAAGTGTTAAGGAACATTGTGATCACAAGGGTTTGGAGCATTATGATGACAGTGGTTTTCGAGAAATATGATTTCATTGTGATGACAAGAGCCTGAAGCATTACGATGATGGGCATGGTGCATTTTGATTACAGGGTTCATGGAGCATTGAAATGAAAAGGGGCATGGAGCATTGTGATTACAGGGGTCTTGCAGCATCGTCACGACAAGGGCATGGAGCATTGTGATGAGAAGGCCATGGAATATTCTGATGGCATGTGTCATGGAGCTTGGTGAAGACAAGGGCATCGAGACTTTTGATTACAGGGGTCTTGGAGCATTGTGATGACAAGGGTCATGGAGCCTTGTGATGACAAGGCCATGGAACATTGTGATGGCACGGGTCATGGAGCATTGTTATGACAGAGGTAATGGAGCATTGTGATGAGAAGGGCATTGAGCATTGGTCTGAAAAGTTTCATGGATTATTGTGATGAGAGTGGGCATGGAGCATTGTGATGACGAGGGCACGGAACACTGTTATACATGGGTCATGGGGGATTGTAATGACAAGGGCATGGAGCATTGTGAGGAGACGGGCATCGAGCATTGTGATGACAAGTGTCATGGAGCTTTGTGATGACAAGGGCATGGAGACATGTGATGAGAGGGTTCATGGAGCACTGTGATGACAATGACACGGAGCATTGTGATGCCAAGGGTCATGGAGCTTTGTGATGACAAAGGTCATGGAGCATTTTGATGACAAGTGTGTGGTGCATTGTGATGAGAAGGGCAGGGAGCATTTTGATGACCGGGTCATGCAGCAATTTGAAGAAAATTGTAATGGATCATTTTGATGGCAAGTGTTATAGAACATTGTGATGCCAGGGGTCTTGGAGCTTTGGGATGAAAAGGGTCATGGAGCATTTTGATGACAGGGGTTATGGATCATTGTGATGTCATGGGTCATGGAACATTGTGATGATAAGGGGATGTAGCATTGTGATGACAGGTGTCATGGAACATTGCAATAACATGGGTGAGGGAGGATTGTGATGACTAGTGATGGAACATTGTGATATCTCATGTGAGAGAGCATTTAGATGAGAAGTGCATGGAGCATTGTGATTACAAGGTTTATGGAGCATAGCGATGACAAGGTTGTGGATCATTGTGATGAAAAGCGCATGGCACATTGTGATGACAAGGGTCATGGAGCATTGTTCTGAAAAACGCATTGAGCATTGTCATGACAAGGGTCACGGTGAATTATGATGAAAAGTTCATGGAGCATTGTGGTTTCAAAGGTCACCGAGCCTTGTGATGATGCAGGCATGGACCGTTTTGATGACAAACGTTATGAAGCATTGTGAAGCCTGGAGTCAAGGAGCATTGTGATGACAGGGGTCATGGAGCATTGTGATGACAATGGCATGGAGCATTGTGATGACAGGGGCATGGAACATTGGTCTGACAATTTTCATAGATTATTGTGATGACAGTGGGCATGGTGCATTGTGATGACAAGGGCATGGAGCATTTTGAAGACAAGGGAATGGATTACTGTGAATACTTGTGTCAGGGAGCATTGTGATGACATATGTCATGGTCCATTGCGATGACAATGGCATGGAGCATTGTGATGCCAAATGTAATGGAAGATTGTGATGACAAATATAATGGAACTTTGTGATGACTAGGGCATGGAGCATTATGATGTCAAGGGCCATTGAGAATTTTCATGACAATGTCGTGAAGCATTGTGATGACAACGTCCTGGAGCATTGTGATGAGAAAACCATGGAGCATTGTGATTAAAAATCTCATGGATCATTCTGATGAAAAGGGGCATGGAGCATTCTGATTACAGGGGTCTTGGAAAATTGTGATAACAAGGGCATGGAGCATTGTGATGACAAGGGCATGGAGCATTGGTCTAATAAGATTCATGGATTATTGTGATGACAGTTGGAATGGCGCATTGTGATGACAAGGGCATGGAGCATTGTGATGACCATGTCATGCAGTATTGTGAAGAGAGTTGTCAGGGAGCATTGTGATGACATATGTAATGGCCCATTGTGATGACAATGGCATGGAGCATTGTGATGCCAAATGTTATTGAGGATTCTGATGACAAATGTAATGGAGCATTGTGATGACAATGGCTTGGAGCATTGTGATGACAAGGGTCAGGGAGCATTGTGCTGACAAGTGCATGGAGAATTGTGATGACAAGGATCATGGAGCATTTTGATGACGAGCTTGTGGAGTATTTTGATGACAATGGCATGGAGCATTGTGATGAAAATGGCATGGGGCTTTGTCTTGAAAAATGCATGGAGCCTTTTCATGACAGGGTTCAAGGAGCATTCTGACGACAAGTGTCAGGGAGCATTGTGATGACATGTATTTTGAGAATTGTGATGACAAAGGTCATGGAGCATTGTGATGAAAAGGGCATGGAGTATTGTGATGACAGGCATCATGGTGCGTTGTGATGACAAGTGTTATGGAACATTGTGATCACAAGGGTTTGGAGCATTGTGATGAAAAAGGTCATGGATCATTTTGATTTCAAGGAGCATGGAGCATTTTGATGACAAGGGCATGAAGCAATGTGATCCCAAGTTTCATGGAGGATTGTGATGACAATGGTAATGGAGTATTGTGATGACAAGCACATAGAGCATTGTAATGAGAAGGTCATGTAGCATTTTGCTGACAAAGGCATGGAGCATTGTGATGACAGGTGTCATGGAGCACTGTGATGACAAGTGTCACGGAGCATTGTGAATACAGGGGTCATGGAGCATTGGGATGACAAGGGCACGGATCATTTTGATGACAATTTTCATGGAGCATTGTGCAGAAAATATGCATGGAGTATTTTGATGACAGGGGTCATGGAGCATTGTGAGTACAGGGTTGTTTGAGCATTGTGATGACAAGTGTCCCAGATCATTTTGTTGTCAGGTGTCATGCAGTGTTGTGATGACAGTAGTCATTGAGCATTTTGATGATATTGGTCATGGAGCATTGTGATGAGAAAGTCATGGAGCATTGGGCTGAAAATATTCATGGAGTATTGTGATGACAGGCGTCATGGAGCATTGTGATGACAAAGAAAAGGAGCATGGTGATGACAAGTTCCTGGAGCACTGTGATGAGATGACCATGGAGACTTGAGATAACAAGTCTCATGGAGCATTCTAATGAAAAGGGGCATGGAGCATTGGTCTGACATGTTTCATAGATTATTGTGATGACAGTGGGCATGGTGCATTGTGGTGACAAGGGCATTGAGCATTTTGAAGACAAGGGCATGGAGTATTGTGAAGACATGTGTCCGGGAGGATTGTGATGACATTTGTCATGGTCCATTGTGATGACAATGGCATGGAGCATTGTGATGCCTAATGTAATGGAGGATTGTGATGGCAAATATAATGGAGCATTGTGAAGACTAGGTCTTGGAATATTATGATGACAAGGGCCATTGAGAATTTTCCTGACAATGTCGTGAAGCATTGTGATGACAAAGTCCTGGAGCATTGTGATGAGAAAACCATGGAGCCTTGTGATGACAAATCTCAAGGATCATACTGATGAAAAGGGGCATGGAGCATTCTGATCACAGGGGTCTTGGAAGACTGTGATAACAAGGGCATGGAGCATTGTGATGACAAGGGCATGGAGCATTGGTCTAATAAGTTTCATGGATTATTGTGATGACAGTTGGAATAGCACATTTTGATGACAAGGGCATGGAGCATTGTGATGACCAGGTCATGCAGCATTATGAAGAGAGGTGTCAGGGAGCATTGTGATGACATATGTAATGGCCCACTGTGATAACAATGGCATGGAGCATTGTGATGCCAAGTGACATGGAGGATTCTGATGACAAAGGTAATGGAGCATTGTGATGACAATGGCTTGGAGCATGGTGATGACAAGGTTCAGGGAGCATTGTGCTGACAAGTGCATGGAGAATTGTGATGACAAGCATCATGGAGCATTCTGATGACGAGCTTGTGGAGTATTTTGATGACAATGGCATGGAACATTGTGTTGAAAATGGCATGGGGCTTTGTTATGAAAAAGGCATGGAGCCTTTTCGTGACAGGGTTCAATGAGCATTCTGACGACATGTGTCAGGGAGCATTGTGATGACATGTGTAATGAGAATTGTGATGACAAAGGTCATGGAGCATTGTGATGAAAAGTGCATGGAGTATTGTGATGACAGGCATCATGGAGTGTTGTGATCACAAGTGTTATGGAACATTGTGATCACAAGGGTTTGGAGCATTGTGATGACAGACGTCTTGGATTATTTTGATTTCAAGGAGCATGGAGCATTGTGATGACAAGAGCATGAAGCAATGTGATCCCAAGGTTCATGGAGGATTGTGATGACAATGGAAATGGAGTATTGTGATGACAAGCACATAGAGCATTGTAATGACAAGGTCATTTAGCATTTTGCTGACAAAGGCATGGAGCATTGTGATGACAGGTGTCATGGAGCACTGTGATGACAAGCGTCAAGGAGCATTGTGAATACAGGGGTCATGGAGCTTTGGGATGACAAGGGCATGGATCATTTTGATGACACGCGTCATGGAGCATTGGGCTGAAAATGTTCATGGAGTACTGTGATGACAGGTGTCATGGAGCATTGTGATGACTAGGGAATAGAGCATTGTGATGAAAAGAGTCCCGGATCATTGTGTTGTCAGGTGTCATGGAGTGTTGTGATGACATTGGTCATGGAGCATTGTGATGATATTGGTCATGGAGCATTGTGATGAAAAAGTCATGGACAATTGGGCTGAAAATATTCATGGAGTATTGTGATGACATGGGTCATGGAGCATTGAGATGAAAAGGGGCATGGAGCTTTGTGTTTACAGGTGTCTTGGAGCATTGTGATGACAAGGGCATGGAGCATTTTGATGAGAAGGCCATGGAACATTCTGATGACATATGTCATGAAGCTATGTGATGACAACAGCATGGAGCATTGTGATTAATGGGGTCTTGGAGCATTGTGATGAAAAGTGTCATGGAGCATCGTTATGACAAGGCCGTGGAACATTGTGATGACAGGGGTCATGGAGCATTGTTATGATAGGGGTAATGGAGCATTGTGATTTGAAGGGCATGCAGCATTGTGCTTACAAGTTTTATGGAGCATTGTGATGACAAATTTGTGGACCGTTGTGATGAAAAGCATATGGCACATTGTGATGACAATGGTCATGGAGCATTTTTCTGACACAGGCATGGAGCATTTTGATGACAAGTGTCACGGAGCATTGTGATGAAATGTTCATGGAGCATTGTGGTTAAAAATGTTACAGAGCCTTGTGATGACGCGGGCATGGACCACTGTGATGACAAATATTATGAAGCATTGTGATGACTGGATTCATAGAGCATTGAGATGATAAGGTCCTGGAGCATTGTGATGACATGACCATGGTGACCTGTGGTGACAAGTATCATGGAGCATTCTGATGAAAAGGGGCATGGAGAATTGTGATTATAGGGGTCTTGGAGCACTGTGATGACAAGGGCAAAGAGCGTTGTGAGGAGAATGCCATGGAGCATTGTGATGACATGCGTCAAGGTGCATTGTGCTGATAAAGGCATAGAGCATTGTGATGACAAGGGTCCAAGAGCATTGTGATGAAAAGTTAAAGGAGCATTGTGGTTAAAAAGTCACAGAGACTGTTGATGATGAGCACATGGACCATTGTGATGAAAAAGGTCATGAAGCATTGTGATGACTGGAATCACGGAGCATTGTGATGATAGGGGTCATGGAACATTGTGATAACAAGTGCATGGAGCATTGTGATGACCAGGTGTTGCAGTTTTGTGAAGACAAGTGTCAGGGAGCATTGTGATGACATATGTAATGGCCCATTGTGATGACAATGTCATGGAGCATTGTGATGCCAAATGTCATGGATCACTGTGATGCCAATGGCTTGCAACATTATGATGACAAGTGTCAGGGAGCATTGTGCTGAAAAGTGCATGGAGAATTGTGATGACAAGGGTCATGGAGCATTCTGATGACAAGCTTGTGGAGTATTTTGATGACAATGGCATGGAGCATTGTGATGAAAACGGCATGGGGCATTGTGATGAAAAAGGTATGGAGCCTTTTCGTGACAGGGTTCAAGGAGCATTCTGACGACAAGTGTCAGGGAGCATTGTGGTGACAAGTGTATTGAGAATTGTGATGACAAATGTCATGGAGCATTGTGATGAAAAGGGCATGGAGTATTGTGATGACAGGCATCATGGAGCGTTGTGATGACAAGGGCTATGGAACACTGTGATCACAAGGGTTTGGATCATTGTGATGACAGAGGTCATGGATCATTTTGATTTCAAGGAGCATGGAGCATTGTGATGGCAAGGGCATGAAGCAATGTGATCCCAAAGTTCATGGAGGGTTGTGATGACAATGGTAATGGAGTATTGTGATGACAAGCGCATAGAGCATTGTAATGACAGGGTCATGTAGCATTTTGCTGACAAAGGCATGGAGCATTGTGATGACAGATGTCATGGAGCACTGTGATGACAAGAGTCACATAGCATTGTGAATACAGGGGTCATGGAGCATTGGGATGACAAGGGCATGGATCATTGTGATGACAAGTGTCATGGAGCATTGGGATGAAAAGGGCATGGATCATTGTGATGAAAAAGGCATGGAGCCTTGGCATGACAGGGTTCAAGGAGCATACAGACAACAATTGTCAGGGAGCATTTTGATGACAAGTGTATTGAGCATTTTGATGAGAAGACCATTGATAATTGTGATGACGAGTGTCATGGGTCATTGTGATGACAAGTGATAGGGAATATTGTGATAAAAAGGGTTTGGAGCATTGTTATGACAGAGGTCATGGAGCATTTTGATTTCATTGTGATGACAATAGCATGAAGCATTATGATGATGGGCATGGTGCATTGTGATGACAGTGTTCATGGATAATTGAGATGAAAAGGGGCATACAGCATTGTGATTACAGGGTTCTTGGAGCATTGTGATGAGAAGTGTCATGGAGCTTTGTGATGACAAGGCCATGAAACATCGTGATGGCAGGGGTCATGGAGCATTGTGATGACTGGGGTAATTGAGCATTGTGATGGCAAGGGCATGGAGCACTGTGATGAGAAGGACATGGAGCATTCTGATGACATGTGTCATGGAGCTTTGTGAAGACAAGGGCATGGAGCAATGTGATGAGAGCGTTCATTGGGCATTGTGATGACAATGACATGGAGCATTGTGATGCCAAGGGTCATGGATCTTTGTGATGACAAAAGTCAGGGAACATTTTGATGGCAAGGTCGTTGTGCATTGTGATGAGAAGGTCTTGGAGCATTCTGATGACAGGGTCATGGAGCAATTTGATGAAAAGTGTCATGGAACATTTTGATGACAGGTGTTATGGAACATTGTGATGTCACGGGTCAACGAACACTGTGATGATAAGTACATGTAGCATTGGGATGACAGGAGTCATGGAACATTGTGATGACAGGGGTGAGGGAGTATTGTGACAAATAGTGATGTAGCATTGTGATATCAGTGGTGATAGAGCATTTTGATGAGAAGTGCATGGAGCATTGTGATGACAAATTTTAAGGAGCATTGTGATGAAAAGATTGTGGAGCACTGTGATGACAAGCGCATGGTGCATTGTGGTGACATGTGTCATGGAGCACTGTGCTGACTAGCGCATGGAGCATTGTGATGACAAGGGTCAACGAGCATTGTGATGAAAAGTTCATGGAGCATTGTGGTTAAAATTGTCAGAGGCTGTTGATGACGACGGCATGGACCATTGTGATGACAAAGGTCATGAAGCATTGTGATGACGGGAGTCATGGAGCATTGTGATGACAGGGGTCATGGAGGATTGTGATAACAAGGGCATGGAGCTTTGGGATGACAAGGGCATGGATCATTTTGATGACACGCGTCATGGAGCATTGGGCTGAAAATGTTCATGGAGTACTGTGATGACAGGTGTCATGGAGCATTGTGATGACTAGGGAATAGAGCATTGTGATGAAAAGAGTCCCGGATCATTGTGTTGTCAGGTGTCATGGAGTGTTGTGATGACATTGGTCATGGAGCATTGTGATGATATTGGTCATGGAGCATTGTGATGAAAAAGTCATGGACAATTGGGCTGAAAATATTCATGGAGTATTGTGATGACATGGGTCATGGAGCATTGAGATGAAAAGGGGCATGGAGCTTTGTGTTTACAGGTGTCTTGGAGCATTGTGATGACAAGGGCATGGAGCATTTTGATGAGAAGGCCATGGAACATTCTGATGACATATGTCATGAAGCTATGTGATGACAACAGCATGGAGCATTGTGATTAATGGGGTCTTGGAGCATTGTGATGAAAAGTGTCATGGAGCATCGTTATGACAAGGCCGTGGAACATTGTGATGACAGGGGTCATGGAGCATTGTTATGATAGGGGTAATGGAGCATTGTGATTTGAAGGGCATGCAGCATTGTGCTTACAAGTTTTATGGAGCATTGTGATGACAAATTTGTGGACCGTTGTGATGAAAAGCATATGGCACATTGTGATGACAATGGTCATGGAGCATTTTTCTGACACAGGCATGGAGCATTTTGATGACAAGTGTCACGGAGCATTGTGATGAAATGTTCATGGAGCATTGTGGTTAAAAATGTTACAGAGCCTTGTGATGACGCGGGCATGGACCACTGTGATGACAAATATTATGAAGCATTGTGATGACTGGATTCATAGAGCATTGAGATGATAAGGTCCTGGAGCATTGTGATGACATGACCATGGTGACCTGTGGTGACAAGTATCATGGAGCATTCTGATGAAAAGGGGCATGGAGAATTGTGATTATAGGGGTCTTGGAGCACTGTGATGACAAGGGCAAAGAGCGTTGTGAGGAGAATGCCATGGAGCATTGTGATGACATGCGTCAAGGTGCATTGTGCTGATAAAGGCATAGAGCATTGTGATGACAAGGGTCCAAGAGCATTGTGATGAAAAGTTAAAGGAGCATTGTGGTTAAAAAGTCACAGAGACTGTTGATGATGAGCACATGGACCATTGTGATGAAAAAGGTCATGAAGCATTGTGATGACTGGAATCACGGAGCATTGTGATGATAGGGGTCATGGAACATTGTGATAACAAGTGCATGGAGCATTGTGATGACCAGGTGTTGCAGTTTTGTGAAGACAAGTGTCAGGGAGCATTGTGATGACATATGTAATGGCCCATTGTGATGACAATGTCATGGAGCATTGTGATGCCAATGGCTTGCAACATTATGATGACAAGTGTCAGGGAGCATTGTGCTGAAAAGTGCATGGAGAATTGTGATGACAAGGGTCATGGAGCATTCTGATGACAAGCTTGTGGAGTATTTTGATGACAATGGCATGGAGCATTGTGATGAAAACGGCATGGGGCATTGTGATGAAAAAGGTATGGAGCCTTTTCGTGACAGGGTTCAAGGAGCATTCTGACGACAAGTGTCAGGGAGCATTGTGGTGACAAGTGTATTGAGAATTGTGATGACAAATGTCATGGAGCATTGTGATGAAAAGGGCAGGGAGTATTGTGATGACAGGCATCATGGAGCGTTGTGATGACAAGGGCTATGGAACACTGTGATCACAAGGGTTTGGATCATTGTGATGACAGAGGTCATGGATCATTTTGATTTCAAGGAGCATGGAGCATTGTGATGGCAAGGGCATGAAGCAATGTGATCCCAAAGTTCATGGAGGGTTGTGATGACAATGGTAATGGAGTATTGTGATGACAAGCGCATAGAGCATTGTAATGACAGGGTCATGTAGCATTTTGCTGACAAAGGCATGGAGCATTGTGATGACAGATGTCATGGAGCACTGTGATGACAAGAGTCACATAGCATTGTGAATACAGGGGTCATGGAGCATTGGGATGACAAGGGCATGGATCATTGTGATGACAAGTGTCATGGAGCATTGGGATGAAAAGGGCATGGATCATTGTGATGAAAAAGGCATGGAGCCTTGGCATGACAGGGTTCAAGGAGCATACAGACAACAATTGTCAGGGAGCATTTTGATGACAAGTGTATTGAGCATTTTGATGAGAAGACCATTGATAATTGTGATGACGAGTGTCATGGGTCATTGTGATGACAAGTGATAGGGAATATTGTGATAAAAAGGGTTTGGAGCATTGTTATGACAGAGGTCATGGAGCATTTTGATTTCATTGTGATGACAATAGCATGAAGCATTATGATGATGGGCATGGTGCATTGTGATGACAGTGTTCATGGATAATTGAGATGAAAAGGGGCATACAGCATTGTGATTACAGGGTTCTTGGAGCATTGTGATGAGAAGTGTCATGGAGCTTTGTGATGACAAGGCCATGAAACATCGTGATGGCAGGGGTCATGGAGCATTGTGATGACTGGGGTAATTGAGCATTGTGATGGCAAGGGCATGGAGCACTGTGATGAGAAGGACATGGAGCATTCTGATGACATGTGTCATGGAGCTTTGTGAAGACAAGGGCATGGAGCAATGTGATGAGAGCGTTCATTGGGCCTTGTGATGACAATGACATGGAGCATTGTGATGCCAAGGGTCATGGATCTTTGTGATGACAAAAGTCAGGGAACATTTTGATGGCAAGGTCGTTGTGCATTGTGATGAGAAGGTCTTGGAGCATTCTGATGACAGGGTCATGGAGCAATTTGATGAAAAGTGTCATGGAACATTTTGATGACAGGTGTTATGGAACATTGTGATGTCACGGGTCAACGAACACTGTGATGATAAGTACATGTAGCATTGGGATGACAGGAGTCATGGAACATTGTGATGACAGGGGTGAGGGAGTATTGTGACAAATAGTGATGTAGCATTGTGATATCAGTGGTGATAGAGCATTTTGATGAGAAGTGCATGGAGCATTGTGATGACAAATTTTAAGGAGCATTGTGATGAAAAGATTGTGGAGCACTGTGATGACAAGCGCATGGTGCATTGTGGTGACATGTGTCATGGAGCACTGTGCTGACTAGCGCATGGAGCATTGTGATGACAAGGGTCAACGAGCATTGTGATGAAAAGTTCATGGAGCATTGTGGTTAAAATTGTCAGAGGCTGTTGATGACGACGGCATGGACCATTGTGATGACAAAGGTCATGAAGCATTGTGATGACGGGAGTCATGGAGCATTGTGATGACAGGGGTCATGGAGGATTGTGATAACAAGGGCATGGAGCATTGTGATGACAAGGGCATGCAACATTGGTCTAATAAGTTTCATGGATTATTGCAATGACAGTTGGAATGGCGCATTGTGATGACAAGGGCATGGAGCATTGAGATGACCAGGTCATGCAGTACTGTGAAGACAGGTGTCAGGGAGCATTGTGATGACATATGTAATGGCCCATTGTGATGACAATGGCATGGAGCATTGTGAAGCCAAGTGTCATGGAGAATTCTGATGACAAATGTAATGGAGCATTGTGATGACAATGGCTTGAAGCATTGTGATGACAAGGGTCAGGGAGCATTGTGCTGACAAGTGCATGGAGAATTGTGGTGAGAAGGGTCATGCAGCATTCTGATGACAAGCTTGTGGAGGATTTTGATGAAAATGGCCTGGACCACTGTGATGAAAACGGCATGGGGCATTGTGATGAAAACGGCATGGAAGCTTTTTGTGACAGGTTTCAAGGAGCATTCTGATGACAAGTGTCAGGGAGCATTTTGATGACAAGTGTATTGAGAATTGTGATGACAAAGGTCATGGAGCATTGTGATGAAAAGAGCATGGAGTATTGTGATGACAGGCATCATGGAGCATTGGGATGACAAGTGTTATGGAACATTGTGATCACAAGATTTTGGAGCATTGTGATGACAGAGGTCATGGATCATTTTGATTTCAAGGAGCATGGAGCATTGTGATGACAATGGCAGGAAGCAATGTGATCCCAATGTTCATGGAGGATTGTGATGACAATGGAAATGGAGTATTGTGATGACAAGTGCATAGAGCATTGTAATGACAAGGTCATGTAGCATTTTGCTGACAAAGGCATGGAGCATTGTGATGACAGGTGTCATGGAGCACTGTGATGACAAGCGTTACTGAGCATTGTGAATACAGGGGTCATGGAGCATTGGGATGAAAAGGGCATGCATCATTGTGATGACAAGGGTCATGGATCACTGGGCTGAAAATGTTCATGGAGTGTTGTGATGACAGGGGTCATGGAGCATTGTGATGACAAGGGAATGTAGCATTGTGATGAAAAGTGTCCCGGATCATTGTGTTGTCAGGTGTCATGGAGTGTTTTGATGACAGTGGTCATGGAGCATTGTGGTGATATGGGCTATGGAGCATTGTGATGAGAATTTCGTAGAGCATTGGGCTGAAAATGTTCATGGATTATTGTGATGACAGGGGTCATGGAGCATTGTGATGACAAGGGAATGGAGCACTGTGATGACAAGGTCCTGGAGCACTGTGATGTGAAGACCATGGAACCTTGTAATGACAAGTCTCATGGAGCATTCTGATGAAAATGCACAGGGATCATTTTGATTACAGGGGTCTTGGAGCATTGTGATGACAAGGGCATGGAACATTATGATGAGAAGGCCATGGAGCATTCTGATGACATTCGTCATGGAGCTTTGTGATGGCAAGTGCAAGGAGCATTGTGATCACAGGTGTCTTGGAACATTTTGATGAAAAGGGCATGGATCATTGTGATGAAATAGGCATGGAGCCTTGCCATGAAAGAGTGCACGGTGCATACTGAGGTCAATAGTCAGAGAGCATTGTGTTGACAAGGGTATTGAACATTGTGTTGCAAAAGTCATGGTGCATTGTCATGAGAAGCCCATGGATAACTGTGGTGACCAGCGTCATGGGGCATTGTGATGACAAGTGTTATGGGACATTGTGATCACAAGGGTTTGCAGTATTGTGGTGACAGATGTCATGGAGCTTTTTGATTTCATTGTGATGACAATAGCATGAAGCATTATGATGATGGGCATGGTGCATTTTGCTGACAGCGTTCATGGAGCATTGAGATGAAAAGGGGCATGGAACATTGTGATTACAGGGGTCATGGAGCATTGGGATGAAAAGGGCATGCATCATTGTGATGACAAGGGTCATGGAGCACTGGGCTGAAAATGTTCATGGAGTGTTGTGATGACAGGGGTCATGAAGCATTATTATGACAAGGGCCATGGTGCATTCTGACATAAGATATCACTTATGAAGGGAATGTAAACATGGCTACATATGAACTGATTTAGGGAATAGAACAGAGTCTCAGATTTAGAAAACACTCTAACGCTTGCTTAAGGGGAAAGACAGGTGGGGAGATGTACAAAACAAAAGATTGATATTAGCAAATGTACCGTTCCATAATCCAAAAACAAAAGAGACAAGCCCTACTCCTTCCTCAGTGAACGGAACTCAACATCCCTATTCCCCCCAGAGAAATATATCTGACTAGTAAGAATTATAAAACCTATGTATTGATATGTCTCCATAAGGTAACTAAGTGTGTCTAGTATGACATAAACATGGCAGGGAGAATCAGCTCAAACCCAATATAAAAATGAAATTCAAAACAAAACATATAAACAGAACAATTCTTACACAATACATTCACGGTCGCTGATGAAACCTGGAATGACCCTATCTAAAACGACAGCTGGATGTGGCATAAGGCTGGACACTTGGGACTGAGAGGATTGGTGAGGTTGGGTGAGCAAATGTAGACCCTTCAAAGCAATAATGTGTGGCACCCATTCCATGGGTCCCAACAGGCCAGGTTTAAGGTCATATTACTACAGCTATAATATGTACGGGAACCCTAGAGAATGGACACAGTGTGAATACGAAAGGTTTCTAAAACTCAACGAATAGTCCCTCTCCTGGTGCTCCCATTTGACTTTCCAACTGCTTTACTATCAATCTCCCAACTTGGAGAGACAGCACCTTTAACCTCCTGGTTCGCACAGGTTGCCAATTTGGCATAGGATGAAAGGGAAGAGGGAGACCAGTGAGAGAGTAGCTGTTAGACATTTGTATGGGCACATGTCACTCTTACTTCGTGGGAAGAAGAAGAAATAACCAAAGCCTCAGCCACCCACCGGGAACAAGTATAGGTCCTGAACCAAAATATTGGACGTACGTTCAGCTCACAAAAAAAACGAGTTAAATAATGTAGCTCAGTGCACAACAATTCACAAAAAGGCAGAGTAATAAAGGACAACTATCGTCCAAAAATCTGTTGAGGGAAGGCAACGAGGTGGACTTGAAAGCGAGGCAGAATAGCAGGAAACAGATTTCAAGACGTACATTGGAATCGCATTTAAGGCACAGGAAGAGGGGCACAACATCCACAATGATGCACTTGGCCAAAAAGGGCGTATGCGTTTTCTCCTGAATATATTCAGGAGAAAACGCATACGCCCCTTTTGGCCAAGCAAGCATGCTGGTAATGCAAATCTGCACTACAAAATATCACTTCCCACAGGTCAAAAGGGACATCCACAAAATGGGTAAAAACCAAAAAGGCAAGACAGGCCCTGAAGAACAGGGAGCCTTTTTATGCTGATGGGCGGGATGTAAATTGCCAACTGCCTCTCTGGAGGAGTGCATTGTGTTCCCTAAAACAAGTAAACAACAGAGCTAAAGAGCCAAGGGTACTTTCAGTCTGGGGAATATACCTTGGGAAAGCAGAAAAACAATAAGACAGAGCCACCCCAAAATTTAGGGCTGCAGTGATTACAAGAACCTCAACTTGGGTACAGCTTAAATATCCCAGGAAATATAAATATGGCTTAAAATATTTTGGTAGTTATGTATGATGGAATATCCCTCAGCCATGAAATCAATGTCATAAGACCAGTAGCAGCAAAATGAGTGGATTCAGGTACGATGATTCTAACGGAAATAAGTCACACAGATAAAGAAACTTATCATAAGATATCACTTATGAAGGTCCTCTAAACATGGCTACACATGAACAGAGTTAGGAAAGCGAACAGAGACTCACATTTAGAATACACTCTTATGCCTGCTTAAGGGGGAATATGAGGTGGGGTGCTGCAGAAAACCAGCGTTTGATATAACCACACGTACCATTTCAAAAACCAACTATGGAATATACAAGACCTAAACCTTCCTCAGTGAAAGGAACTCAAAACACGATATTTCCCACAGAAGAATATATCTGACTAGTAAGAATATTAAAACCTATGTATTGATATGTTTCCGTAATGGAATCAAGTGTGTCTAGATTGGCATAATCATTGCAGTGAGAATCAGCTCAAACCCCTATAAAAAGGAATTTCAAAAACAAAAAACGAAAAACATGGAAATTCTTTACAATTCCTTTAGGGGCTCTAATGAAACCTGGAATGACCCTATCTACAATGACAGCTGGATATGGCATAAGGCTGGACACTTGGTACTGAGAGGATTGGTGAGATTGGTTGAGCAAATGCACACCCTTTAAAGCAATAATGTGTGGCACCCATTCCATTTGTCCCAACTCTCCAGGTTGAAGTCAATATTACTACAGCTATAACATGTACGGGAAACCTAGAGAACGGACACACTGTAAATACGAAAGGTTTCTAAAACTCAACTAATAGTCCCTCTCCTGGTGCTCCGGTTTTACTTTCCAACTGCTTTACTATCAATCTCCCAACTTGGAGAGACAGCCCCTTTATCCTCCTGGTTCGCACAGTTTGCCAATTTGGCAGAGGATGAATGGGAAGAGGGAGAACCAATGAGAGAGTAGCTGTTAGGCATTTGGACGGGCATATGTCACTCTAATTTACCGGTAAGAAGAAGAATTAACAAAAGTCTCAGCAACCCCCCGGGATCCAGATTATGTCCAGAATCAAAATTTTGGACTTGCGTTCAGCTCACAAAAAACGAGTTGAAAAATGAAGCTAAGGGGCACAACAATTCACAAACTGGCAGAGTATTAAAGGACAACTATCGTCCAAAAATCTGTTGAGGGAAGGCAATGAGGGGGAATTGAAGGCGAGGCAGAATAGCAGGAAACAGATTTCAAGAGGTACGTTGGAATCATCTGTAAAGCACATAAAGAGGGGCACAACTTCGACAATGATGCACTTGGCCTAAAACGGCGTATGCGTTTTCTCCTGAATATATTAAGGACAAAACGCATACGCAATTTTTGGCCAAGCAAGCAAGGGGGCAATGCTAATCTGCATTATAAAGAAGTATCACTCCCCACCGGTCAAAAGGGACATCCACAAAATGTGTAAATACCAGAAAGGCAAGACAGTCCCTGGAGAACAGGGAGCCTTGTTATGCTGATGGGCAGGATGTAAATTGCCAACTGCCTCTCTGGAGGAGTGCACTGTGTCCCATAAAACAAGTAAACAACAGAGCTACAGAGCCAAGGGCACTTCCAGTCTAGGGAATATACCTTGGGAAAACTGAAAATCAATAAGACAGAGCCACCCCCAAATTTAGGGATGCACTGCTTACAAGAACCTCAACTTGGGTACACCTGAAATATCCCAGGAAAGATAAAAATGGTTCAAAAAATTGTGGTACTTACGTACGATGGAATATCCCTCAGCCATGAAATCAATGTCATGAGACCAGTAGCATCAATATGAGTGGATTCAGGTACGATGATTCTAAGTGAAATAAGTCACACAGAAAAAGAATCTTATCATAAGATATCACTTATGAAGATCCTGTAAACATGGCTACACATGAACTGAGTTAGGAAAGAGAATAGAGTCTCACATTTAGAAAACACACTTATGCCTGCTTAAGGGGGAAGGAGAGGTGGGGTGATGCATAAAAGCAGAGTTTGATATAAGCACAGGTACCGTTCCAAAAACCAACTATGGAATAGACAAGACCTACCTACACCATCCTCAGTGCAAGGTTCTCAAAACCCCATATTTCCCGCAGAGGAATATATCTGACTAGTAAGAATCTTAAAATCTATGTATTGATATGTCTCCATAAGGGAATCAAGTGTGTCTAGATTGGCATAAACATGGCAGCGAGAAACAGCTCAAACCCACTATAAAACGGAATTTCAAAAACAAAACAAAAAAACAGGGAAATTCTTTTCAATTCCTTCAGGGTATCTGATGAAACCTGGAATGTCCCTGTCTACAATGACAGCTCGATGTGGCATAAGGTTGGACACTTGGGACTGAGAGAATTAGTGAGATTGGGTGAACAATTGCAGACCCTTTAAAGCAATAATGCATGGCACCCATTCCATGGGTTGAAGTCTCCAGGTTGAAGGGATTATTACTACAGCTATAACATGTACGGGAAACCTAGAGAATGGACACATTGTGAATATGAAAGGTTTCTAAAACTCAACGAATAGTCCTTCTCCTGATGCTCCGGTTTGACTTTCCAACTGCTTTACTATCAATCTCCCAAATTGGAGAGACAGCCCCTTTAACCTCCTGGTTCTCACAGTTTGAAAATTTGGCAAAGGATGAAAGGGAAGAGGGAGAACCAATGAGAGATTAGCTGATAGGCACTTGGACGGGCATATGTCACTCTAATTTCCCGGCAGGAAGAAGAATTAACAAAAGTCTCAACCACACACTGGGAACCAGTATAGCTCCTGAAACAAAACTTTGGACTTGCATTCAGCTCACAAAAAAAGAGTTGAAAAATGGAGCTCAGCGGCAGAGCAATTCACAATTAGGCATAGTAATAAAAGCCAACTATCGGCCAGAAATCTGTTGAGCGAAGGCAACGAAGAGGACTTGAAAGTGAGGCAGAATAGCAGGAAACAGATTTCAAGATGTACGTTGGAATCGCCTTTAAAGCACAGGAAGAGGGGCACAACTTCGACAATGATGCACTTGGCCAAAAAGGGCGTATGCCTTTTCTCCTGAATATATTCAGGAGAAAAGGCATACGGCCTTTCTGGCCAAGCAAGCAAGCGGGCAATGCAAATCTGCACTACAAAGAATTATCACTTGCCACTGGTCCAAAGGGACATCCAAAAAATGTGTAAATACCAGAGAGGCAAGACAGGCCCTGGAGAACAGTGAGCCTTGTTATGCTGATGGGCGGAATGTAAATTGCCAACTGCCTCACTGGAGGAGTGCATTGTGTTCCGTAAAACAAGTAAAGTACAGAGCTACAGACCCAAGGGCACTTCCAGTCTACGGAATATACCTTGGGAAAACTGAAAATCAATAAGACACAGCCACCCAAAAATTTAGGGCTGCACTGCTTACAAGAACCTCAACTTGGGTACACTTTAAATATCCCAGGAAATATAAAAATGGCTCCAAAAATTGTGGTACTTACGTACGATGGAATATCCCTCAGCCATGAAATCAATGTCATAAGACCAGTAGCATCAATATGAGAGGATTCAGGTACGGAGATTCTAAATAAAATAAGTCACACAGAAAAAGAAGCTTATCATAAGATATCACTTATGAAGATCCTGTAAACATGGCTACACATGAACTGAGTTAGGAAAGAGAACAGAGTCTCACATTTAGAAAACACTCTTATGCCTGCTTAAGGGGGAAGGAGAGGTGGGGTGATGCATAAAACCAGAGTTTGATATAAGCACAGGTACCGTTCCAAAAACCAACTATGGAATAGACAAGACCTACCTATACCTTCCTCAGTGAAAGGGATTCAAAACCCCATATTTCCCTCAGAGGAATATATTTGACTAGTAAGAAACTAAAAACCTATGTATTGATATGTCTCCGTAAGGGAATCAAGTGTGTCTAGACTGGCATAAACATGGCAGCGAGAATCAGCTCAAACACACTATAAAAAGGAATTCCAAAAACAAAACAAAAAAAGAGGGACATTCTTTACAATTCCTTCAGGGTCTCTGATGAAACCAGGAATGACCCTGTCTACAATGACAGCTGGATGTGGCATAAGGCTGGACACTTGGGACTGAGAGGATTGGTGAGATTGGGTGAGCAAATGCAGGCGCTTGAAAGCAATAATGCATGGCACCCATTCCATGGATCAGAACTCTCCAGGTTTAAGGGAATATTACTACAGCTATAACATGTACGGGAAACCTAGATAATGGACACACTGTGAATACGAAAGGTCTCTAAAACTCAATGAATTGTCCCTCTCCTGGAGCTCCGGTTTGACTTTCCAAGTGCTTTACTATCAATCTCCCAACTTGGAGAGACAGCGCCTTTAACCTCCTGGTTCTCACTGTTTGCCAATTTGGCAGAGGATGAAAGGGAAGAGGGAGAACCAATGAGAGAGATGCTGTTAGGCATTTGGACGGGCATATGTCACTCTAATTTCCTGGCCGGAAGAAGAATTAACCAAATTTGCAACCACCCTCCGGGAACCAGTATAGGTCCTGAACCAAAATTTTGCACATGCGTTCAGCTCACAAAACATGAGTTGAAATATGGAGCTCAAGGGAACAGCAATTCACAAACTGGCAAAGTAATAAAGGACAACTATCATCCAAAAATCTGTTGAGGGAAGGCAACGAGGCGGACTTGAAAGTGAGGCAGAATATCAGGAAACAGATTTTAAGAGGTACGTTGGAATCACCTGTAAGGCACAGGAAGAGGGGCACAACTTCGACAATGATGCACTTGGCCAAAAAGGGCGTATGCATTTTCTCCTGAATATATGCAGGAGAAAACGCATACGCCCTTTTTGGCCAAGCAAGCAAGCAGGCAATGCAAATCTGCACTACAAAGAAGTATCACTTCCCACCAGTCAAAAAGGACATCCACAAAATGTATAAATACCAGAAAGGCAAGACAGGCCCTGGAGAACAGGGAGCCTTGTTATGCTGTTAGACCAGATGTAAATTGCCAACTGCCTCTCTGGAGGAGTGCATTGTGTTCCCCAAAACATGTAAACAACAGAGCTACAGAGCCAAGGGCACTTCCAGTCTAGGGAATATACCTTGGGAAAATTGAAAATCCATAAAACACAGCCACCGTCAAATTTAGGGCTGCAGTACTTACAAGAACCTCAACTTGGGTATACATTAAATATCCCAGGAAAGATAAAAATGGTTCAAAAAATTGTGGTACTTTCATACGATGGAATATCCATCAGCCATGAAATCAATGTCATAAGACCATTAGTAGCAAAAGGAGTGGATTCAGGTACGATGATTCTAAGTGAAATAAGTCACAAAGAAAAAGAAGCTTATCATAAGATATCACTTATGAAGATCCTGTAAACATGGCTACACATGAACTGAGTTAGGAAAGAGAACAGAGTCTCACATTTAGAAAACACTCTTATGCCTGCTTAAGGGGGAAGGAGAGGTGGGGTGATGCATAAAACCAGAGTTTGATATAAGCACAGGTACCATTCCGAAAATCAACTATGGAATAGACAAGACCTACCTATACCTTCCTCAGTGAAAGGGACTCAAAACCCCATATATCCCGCAGAGGAATATATCTGACTAGAAAGAAACTAAAAACCTATGTATTGATATGTCTCCATAAGGGAAACAAGTGTGTCTAGACTGGCATAACCATGGCAGCGAGAATCAGCTCAAACCCACTATAAAAAGGAATTTCAAAAACAAAACAAAAAAACAGGGAAATTCTTTACAGTTCCTTCAGGGTCTCTGATGAAACCTGGAATGACCCTGTCTACAATGACAGCTGGATATGGCATAAGGCTGGACACTTGGGAATGAGAGGATTGGTGAGATTGGGTGAGCAAATGCAGACCCTTTAAAGCAATAATGCATGGCACGCATTCCATGGGTCCCAACTCTCCAGGTTGAAGGGAATATTACTACAGCTATAACATGTACGGGAATCCTAGAGAATGCACACACTGTGAATACGAAAGGTCTCTAAATCTCAAAGAATAGTCCCTCTCCTGGTGCTCCGGTTTGACTTTCCAACTGCTTTACTATCAGTCTCCCAACTTGGAGAGCTAGCCCCTTTAACCTCCTGTTTCTCACAGGTTGCCAATTTGGCAGAGGATGAAAGGGAAGAGGGAGAACCAATGAGAGAGTAGCTATTAGGCATTTGGACGGGCATATGTCACTCTAATTTCCTGGCAGGAAGAAGAATTAACCAAATTTGCAGCCACCCACCGGGAACCAATATAGGTCCTGAACGAAAATTTTGGACATGCGTTCAGCTCACAAAAAACGACTTGAAAAATGGAGTTCAAGGGCACAGCAATTCACAAAATGGCACAGTAATAAAGGACAACTATCATCACAAAATCTGTTGAGGGAAGGCAACGAGGAGGAATTGAAAGCGAGGCAGAATAGCAGGAAACAGATTTCAAGAGGTACGTTGGAATCGCCTTTAAAGCACAGGAAGAGGGGCACAACTTCGACAATGATGCACTTGGCCAAATAGGGCGTATGCATTTTCTCCTGAATATATGCAGGAGAAAATGCATAGGCCCATTTTGGCCAAGCAAGCAAGCGGGCAATGCAAATCTGCACTACAAGGAAGTATCACCTCCCACCGGTCAAAATGGACATCCACAAAATGTGTAAATACCAGAAAGGCAAGACAGGCCCTGGAGAACAGGGAGCATTGTTATGCTGATGGGCGGGATGTAAATTGCCAACTGCCTCACTGGAGGAGTGCATTGTGTTCCCTAAAACAAGTAAACAACAGAGCTACAGAGCCAAGGACACTTCCAGTCTAGGGAATATACTTTGGGAAAATTGAAAATCATTAAGACAGAGCCACCCCCAAATTTAGGGCTGCATTGCTTACAAGAACCTCAACTTGGGTACACCTGAAATATCCTAGGAAATATTAAAATGGTTCAAAAAATTGTGGTACTTACGTACGATGGAATATCACTCAGCCATGAAATCACTGTCATAAGACCAGTAGCAGCAAAATGATTGGATTCAGGTACGATGATTCTAAGTGAAATAAGTTACAGAGAAAAAGAAGCTTATCATAAGATATCACTTACGAAGTTCCTGTAAACATGGCTACACATGAACTGAGTTAGGAAAGAGAACAGAGACTCACATTTAGAAATCACTCTCATGCCTCCTTAAGGGGGAAAGAGAGGTGGGGTGATGCATAAAACCAGAGTTTGATATAAGCACAGGTACCGTTCCAAAAACCAACTATGGAATAGACAAGACCTACACCTTCCTCAGTGAAAGGGACTCAAAACCCCATATTTCCCGCAGAGGAATATATCTGACTAGTAAGAATCTTAAAACCTATGTATTGATATGTCTCCATAAGGGAATCAAGTGTGTGTAGACTGGCATAAAGATGGCAGCGAGAATCAGCTCAAACCCACTATAAAAAGGAATTTCAAAAACAAAATATAAAAACAGGGAAATTCTTTACAATTCCTTCAGGGTCTCTGATGAAACCTGGAATGACCCTGTCTACAATGACAGCTGGATGTGGCATAAGGCTGGAAACTTGGGATTGAGAGAATTGGTGAGATTGGGTGAGCAAATGCAGACCCTTTTAAGCAATAATGCATGACACCCATCCCATGGGCTCCAACTCTCCAGGTTGAAGGGCATATTACTACAGCTATAACATGTATGGGAAACCTAGAGAATGGAAACACTGTGAATACGAAAGGTATCTAAAACTCAATGAATAGTCCCTCTCCTGGTGCTCCGGTTTGACTTTCCAACTGCTATACTATCAATCTCCCAACTTGGAGAGCTAGCCCCTTTAACCTACTGGTTCTCACAGGTTGCCAAATTGGCAGAGGATTAAAGGGAAGAGGGAGAACCAATGAGAGAGTAGCTATTAGGCATTTGGACGGGCATATGTCACTCTAATTTCCTGGCAGGAAGAAGAATTAACCAAATTTGCAGCCACCCACCGGGAACAAATATAGGTCCTGAACGAAAATATTGGACATGTGTTCAGCTCACAAAAAACGAGTGGAAAAATGGATCTCAAGGGCACAGCAATTCACAAACTGGCAGAGTAATAAAGGACAACTATCATCCAAAAATCTGTTGAGGGAAGACAATGAGGTGGACTTGAAAGCGAGGCAGAATAGCAGGAAACAGATTTCAAGAGGTACGTTGGAATCACCTGTAAAGCACAGGAAGAGGGGCACAACTTCGACAATGATGCACTTGCCCAAAAAGGGTGTATGCATTTTCTCCTGAATATATGCAGGAGAAAACGCATACACCCTTTTTGGCCAAGAAAGCAAGAAGGCAATGCAAATCTGAACTACAAAGAAGTATCACTTCCCACCAGTCAAAAGGGATATCCAGAAAATATGAAAAAACCAGAAAGGCAAGACAGGCCCTTGAGAACTGGGAGCCTTGTTATGCTCTTGGGCGGGATGTAAATTGCCAACTGCCTCTCTTGAGGAGTGCATTGTGTTCCCTGAAACAAGTAAACAACAGAGCTGCAGACCCAAGGGCATTTCCAGTCTAGGGAATATACCTTGGGAAAACTGAAAATCAATAAGACAGAGCCACCCTCAAATTTAGGGCTGCACTGCTTACAAGAACCTCAACTTGGGTACACCGGAAATATCCTAGGAAAAATAAAAATGGTTCAAAAAATTGTGGTACTTACGTACGATGGCATTTCACTCAGCCATGAAATCAATGTCATAAGACCAGTAGCAGCAAAATGAGTGGATTCAGGTACGATGATTCTAAGTGAAATAAGTCACACAGAAAAAGAAGCTTATCATAAGATATCACTTATGAAGATCCTGTAAACATGGCTACACATGAACTGAGTTAGGAAAGAGAACAGAGTCTCACATTTAGAAAACACTCTTATGCCTGCTTAAGGGGGAAGGAGAGGTGGGGTGATGAATAAAACCAGAGTTTGATATAAGCACAGGTACCGTTCCAAAAACCAACTATGGAATAGACAAGACCTACCTATACCTTCCTCAGTGAAAGGGATTCAAAACCCCATATTTCCCTCAGAGGAATATATTTGACTAGTAAGAAACTAAAAACCTATGTATTGATATGTCTCCATAAGGGAATCAAGTGTGTGTAGACTGGCATAAAGATGGCAGCGAGAATCAGCTCAAACCCACTATAAAAAGGAATTTCAAAAACAAAATATAAAAACAGGGAAATTCTTTACAATTCCTTCAGGGTCTCTGATGAAACCTGGAATGACCCTGTCTACAATGACAGCTGGATGTGGCATAAGGCTGGAAACTTGGGATTGAGAGAATTGGTGAGATTGGGTGAGCAAATGCAGACCCTTTTAAGCAATAATGCATGACACCCATCCCATGGGCTCCAACTCTCCAGGTTGAAGGGCATATTACTACAGCTATAACATGTATGGGAAACCTAGAGAATGGAAACACTGTGAATACGAAAGGTATCTAAAACTCAATGAATAGTCCCTCTCCTGGTGCTCCGGTTTGACTTTCCAACTGCTATACTATCAATCTCCCAACTTGGAGAGCTAGCCCCTTTAACCTACTGGTTCTCACAGGTTGCCAAATTGGCAGAGGATTAAAGGGAAGAGGGAGAACCAATGAGAGAGTAGCTATTAGGCATTTGGACGGGCATATGTCACTCTAATTTCCTGGCAGGAAGAAGAATTAACCAAATTTGCAGCCACCCACCGGGAACAAATATAGGTCCTGAACGAAAATATTGGACATGTGTTCAGCTCACAAAAAACGAGTGGAAAAATGGATCTCAAGGGCACAGCAATTCACAAACTGGCAGAGTAATAAAGGACAACTATCATCCAAAAATCTGTTGAGGGAAGACAATGAGGTGGACTTGAAAGCGAGGCAGAATAGCAGGAAACAGATTTCAAGAGGTACGTTGGAATCACCTGTAAAGCACAGGAAGAGGGGCACAACTTCGACAATGATGCACTTGCCCAAAAAGGGTGTATGCATTTTCTCCTGAATATATGCAGGAGAAAACGCATACACCCTTTTTGGCCAAGAAAGCAAGAAGGCAATGCAAATCTGAACTACAAAGAAGTATCACTTCCCACCAGTCAAAAGGGATATCCAGAAAATATGAAAAAACCAGAAAGGCAAGACAGGCCCTTGAGAACTGGGAGCCTTGTTATGCTCTTGGGCGGGATGTAAATTGCCAACTGCCTCTCTTGAGGAGTGCATTGTGTTCCCTGAAACAAGTAAACAACAGAGCTGCAGACCCAAGGGCATTTCCAGTCTAGGGAATATACCTTGGGAAAACTGAAAATCAATAAGACAGAGCCACCCTCAAATTTAGGGCTGCACTGCTTACAAGAACCTCAACTTGGGTACACCGGAAATATCCTAGGAAAAATAAAAATGGTTCAAAAAATTGTGGTACTTACGTACGATGGCATTTCACTCAGCCATGAAATCAATGTCATAAGACCAGTAGCAGCAAAATGAGTGGATTCAGGTACGATGATTCTAAGTGAAATAAGTCACACAGAAAAAGAAGCTTATCATAAGATATCACTTATGAAGATCCTGTAAACATGGCTACACATGAACTGAGTTAGGAAAGAGAACAGAGTCTCACATTTAGAAAACACTCTTATGCCTGCTTAAGGGGGAAGGAGAGGTGGGGTGATGCATAAAACCAGAGTTTGATATAAGCACAGGTACCGTTCCAAAAACCAACTATGGAATAGACAAGACCTACCTATACCTTCCTCAGTGAAAGGGATTCAAAACCCCATATTTCCCTCAGAGGAATATATTTGACTAGTAAGAAACTAAAAACCTATGTATTGATATGTCTCCGTAAGGGAATCAAGTGTGTCTAGACTGGCATAAACATGGCAGCGAGAATCAGCTCAAACACACTATAAAAAGGAATTCCAAAAACAAAACAAAAAAAGAGGGACATTCTTTACAATTCCTTCAGGGTCTCTGATGAAACCAGGAATGACCCTGTCTACAATGACAGCTTGATGTGGCATAAGGCTGGACACTTGGGACTGAGAGGATTGGTGAGATTGGGTGAGCAAATGCAGACGCTTGAAAGCAATAATGCATGGCACCCATTCCATGGATCAGAACTCTCCAGGTTTAAGGGAATATTACTACAGCTATAACATGTACGGGAAACCTAGATAATGGACACACTGTGAATACGAAAGGTCTCTAAAACTCAATGAATTGTCCCTCTCCTGGAGCTCCGGTTTGACTTTCCAAGTGCTTTACTATCAATCTCCCAACTTGGAGAGACAGCGCCTTTAACCTCCTGGTTCTCACTGTTTGCCAATTTGGCAGAGGATGAAAGGGAAGAGGGAGAACCAATGAGAGAGATGCTGTTAGGCATTTGGACGGGCATATGTCACTCTAATTTCCTGGCCGGAAGAAGAATTAACCAAATTTGCAACCACCCTCCGGGAACCAGTATAGGTCCTGAACCAAAATTTTGCACATGCGTTCAGCTCAAAAAACATGAGTTGAAATATGGAGCTCAAGGGAACAGCAATTCACAAACTGGCAAAGTAATAAAGGACAACTATCATCCAAAAATCTGTTGAGGGAAGGCAACGAGGCGGACTTGAAAGTGAGGCAGAATATCAGGAAACAGATTTTAAGAGGTACGTTGGAATCACCTGTAAGGCACAGGAAGAGGGGCACAACTTCGACAATGATGCACTTGGCCAAAAAGGGCGTATGCATTTTCTCCTGAATATATGCAGGAGAAAACGCATACGCCCTTTTTGGCCAAGCAAGCAAGCAGGCAATGCAAATCTGCACTACAAAGAAGTATCACTTCCCACCAGTCAAAAAGGACATCCACAAAATGTATAAATACCAGAAAGGCAAGACAGGCCCTGGAGAACAGGGAGCCTTGTTATGCTGTTAGACCAGATGTAAATTGCCAACTGCCTCTCTGGAGGAGTGCATTGTGTTCCCCAAAACATGTAAACAACAGAGCTACAGAGCCAAGGGCACTTCCAGTCTAGGGAATATACCTTGGGAAAATTGAAAATCCATAAAACACAGCCACCGTCAAATTTAGGGCTGCAGTACTTACAAGAACCTCAACTTGGGTATACATTAAATATCCCAGGAAAGATAAAAATGGTTCAAAAAATTGTGGTACTTTCATACGATGGAATATCCATCAGCCATGAAATCAATGTCATAAGACCATTAGTAGCAAAAGGAGTGGATTCAGGTACGATGATTCTAAGTGAAATAAGTCACAAAGAAAAAGAAGCTTATCATAAGATATCACTTATGAAGATCCTGTAAACATGGCTACACATGAACTGAGTTAGGAAAGAGAACAGAGTCTCACATTTAGAAAACACTCTTATGCCTGCTTAAGGGGGAAGGAGAGGTGGGGTGATGCATAAAACCAGAGTTTGATATAAGCACAGGTACCATTCCGAAAATCAACTATGGAATAGACAAGACCTACCTATACCTTCCTCAGTGAAAGGGACTCAAAACCCCATATATCCCGCAGAGGAATATATCTGACTAGAAAGAAACTAAAAACCTATGTATTGATATGTCTCCATAAGGGAAACAAGTGTGTCTAGACTGGCATAACCATGGCAGCGAGAATCAGCTCAAACCCACTATAAAAAGGAATTTCAAAAACAAAACAAAAAAACAGGGAAATTCTTTACAGTTCCTTCAGGGTCTCTGATGAAACCTGGAATGACCCTGTCTACAATGACAGCTGGATATGGCATAAGGCTGGACACTTGGGAATGAGAGGATTGGTGAGATTGGGTGAGCAAATGCAGACCCTTTAAAGCAATAATGCATGGCACGCATTCCATGGGTCCCAACTCTCCAGGTTGAAGGGAATATTACTACAGCTATAACATGTACGGGAATCCTAGAGAATGCACACACTGTGAATACGAAAGGTCTCTAAATCTCAAAGAATAGTCCCTCTCCTGGTGCTCCGGTTTGACTTTCCAACTGCTTTACTATCAGTCTCCCAACTTGGAGAGCTAGCCCCTTTAACCTCCTGTTTCTCACAGGTTGCCAATTTGGCAGAGGATGAAAGGGAAGAGGGAGAACCAATGAGAGAGTAGCTATTAGGCATTTGGACGGGCATATGTCACTCTAATTTCCTGGCAGGAAGAAGAATTAACCAAATTTGCAGCCACCCACCGGGAACCAATATAGGTCCTGAACGAAAATTTTGGACATGCGTTCAGCTCACAAAAAACGACTTGAAAAATGGAGTTCAAGGGCACAGCAATTCACAAAATGGCACAGTAATAAAGGACAACTATCATCACAAAATCTGTTGAGGGAAGGCAACGAGGAGGAATTGAAAGCGAGGCAGAATAGCAGGAAACAGATTTCAAGAGGTACGTTGGAATCGCCTTTAAAGCACAGGAAGAGGGGCACAACTTCGACAATGATGCACTTGGCCAAATAGGGCGTATGCATTTTCTCCTGAATATATGCAGGAGAAAATGCATAGGCCCATTTTGGCCAAGCAAGCAAGCGGGCAATGCAAATCTGCACTACAAGGAAGTATCACCTCCCACCGGTCAAAATGGACATCCACAAAATGTGTAAATACCAGAAAGGCAAGACAGGCCCTGGAGAACAGGGAGCATTGTTATGCTGATGGGCGGGATGTAAATTGCCAACTGCCTCACTGGAGGAGTGCATTGTGTTCCCTAAAACAAGTAAACAACAGAGCTACAGAGCCAAGGACACTTCCAGTCTAGGGAATATACTTTGGGAAAATTGAAAATCATTAAGACAGAGCCACCCCCAAATTTAGGGCTGCATTGCTTACAAGAACCTCAACTTGGGTACACCTGAAATATCCTAGGAAATATTAAAATGGTTCAAAAAATTGTGGTACTTACGTACGATGGAATATCACTCAGCCATGAAATCACTGTCATAAGACCAGTAGCAGCAAAATGATTGGATTCAGGTACGATGATTCTAAGTGAAATAAGTTACAGAGAAAAAGAAGCTTATCATAAGATATCACTTACGAAGTTCCTGTAAACATGGCTACACATGAACTGAGTTAGGAAAGAGAACAGAGACTCACATTTAGAAATCACTCTCATGCCTCCTTAAGGGGGAAAGAGAGGTGGGGTGATGCATAAAACCAGAGTTTGATATAAGCACAGGTACCGTTCCAAAAACCAACTATGGAATAGACAAGACCTACACCTTCCTCAGTGAAAGGGACTCAAAACCCCATATTTCCCGCAGAGGAATATATCTGACTAGTAAGAATCTTAAAACCTATGTATTGATATGTCTCCATAAGGGAATCAAGTGTGTGTAGACTGGCATAAAGATGGCAGCGAGAATCAGCTCAAACCCACTATAAAAAGGAATTTCAAAAACAAAATATAAAAACAGGGAAATTCTTTACAATTCCTTCAGGGTCTCTGATGAAACCTGGAATGACCCTGTCTACAATGACAGCTGGATGTGGCATAAGGCTGGAAACTTGGGATTGAGAGAATTGGTGAGATTGGGTGAGCAAATGCAGACCCTTTTAAGCAATAATGCATGACACCCATCCCATGGGCTCCAACTCTCCAGGTTGAGGGGCATATTACTACAGCTATAACATGTATGGGAAACCTAGAGAATGGAAACACTGTGAATACGAAAGGTATCTAAAACTCAATGAATAGTCCCTCTCCTGGTGCTCCGGTTTGACTTTCCAACTGCTATACTATCAATCTCCCAACTTGGAGAGCTAGCCCCTTTAACCTACTGGTTCTCACAGGTTGCCAAATTGGCAGAGGATTAAAGGGAAGAGGGAGAACCAATGAGAGAGTAGCTATTAGGCATTTGGACGGGCATATGTCACTCTAATTTCCTGGCAGGAAGAAGAATTAACCAAATTTGCAGCCACCCACCGGGAACAAATATAGGTCCTGAACGAAAATATTGGACATGTGTTCAGCTCACAAAAAACGAGTGGAAAAATGGATCTCAAGGGCACAGCAATTCACAAACTGGCAGAGTAATAAAGGACAACTATCATCCAAAAATCTGTTGAGGGAAGACAATGAGGTGGACTTGAAAGCGAGGCAGAATAGCAGGAAACAGATTTCAAGAGGTACGTTGGAATCACCTGTAAAGCACAGGAAGAGGGGCACAACTTCGACAATGATGCACTTGCCCAAAAAGGGTGTATGCATTTTCTCCTGAATATATGCAGGAGAAAACGCATACACCCTTTTTGGCCAAGAAAGCAAGAAGGCAATGCAAATCTGAACTACAAAGAAGTATCACTTCCCACCAGTCAAAAGGGATATCCAGAAAATATGAAAAAACCAGAAAGGCAAGACAGGCCCTTGAGAACTGGGAGCCTTGTTATGCTCTTGGGCGGGATGTAAATTGCCAACTGCCTCTCTTGAGGAGTGCATTGTGTTCCCTGAAACAAGTAAACAACAGAGCTGCAGACCCAAGGGCATTTCCAGTCTAGGGAATATACCTTGGGAAAACTGAAAATCAATAAGACAGAGCCACCCTCAAATTTAGGGCTGCACTGCTTACAAGAACCTCAACTTGGGTACACCGGAAATATCCTAGGAAAAATAAAAATGGTTCAAAAAATTGTGGTACTTACGTATGATGGCATTTCACTCAGCCATGAAATCAATGTCATAAGACCAGTAGCAACAAAATGAGTGGATTCAGGTACGATGATTCTAAGTGAAATAAGTCACACAGAAAAAGAAGCTTATCATAAGATATCACTTATGAAGATCCTGTAAACATGGCTACACATGAACTGAGTTAGGAAAGAGAACAGAGTCTCACATTTAGAAAACACTCTTATACCTGCTTAAGGGGGAAGAAGAGGTGGGGTGATACATAAAACAAGAGTTTGATATTAGCACAGGTACCGTTCCAAAAACCAAGTATGGAATAGACAAGACCTACACCTTCCTCAGTGAAAGGGACTCAAAACCCCATATTTCCCACAGAGGAATATATCTGACTAGTAATAATCTTAAAACCAATATATTGATATGTCTCCGTGAGGGAATCAAGTGTGCCTAGACTGGCATAAACATGGCAGCAAGAATCAGGTCAAACCAACTATAAAAAGGAATTTCAAAAACAAAACAAAAAAACAGGGAAATTCTTTACAATTCCTTCAGGGTCTCTGATGAAACGTGGAATGACCATGTCTACAATGACAGCTGGATGTGGCATAAGGCTGGACTCTTGGGACTGAGAGGATTGGTGAGATTGGGTGAGCAAATGCAGACCCTTTAAAGCAATAATGCATGGCACCCATTCCATGGGTCCCAACTCTTCAGGTTGAAGGGAATATTACTACAGCTGTAACATGTACGGGAAACCTAGAAAATGCACACACAGTGAATAGGAAAGGTCTCTAAAACTCAACGAATAGTCCCTCTCCTGGTGCTCAAGTTTGACTTTCCAACTGCTTTACTATCAATCTCCCAACTTGGAGAGACAGCCCCTTTAACCTCCTGGTTCTCACAGGTTGCCAATTTGGCAGAGGATGAAAGCGAAGAGGGAGAACCAATGATAGAGTAGCTGTTAGGCATTTGGACGGGCATATGTCACTCTAATTTCCCAACAGGAAGAAGAATTAACCAAAGTTGCAGCCACCCACCGGGAACAAGTATAGGTCCTGAACCAAAATTTTGGACATGCGTTCAGCTACAAAAAACGAGTTGAATAATGGAGCTCAAGGGCACAGCAATTCACAAACTGGCAAAGTAATAAAGGACAACTATCATCCAATAATCTGTTGAGGGAAGGCAACGAGGCAGACTTGAAAGCGAGGCAGAATAGCAGGAAACAGATTTCAAGAGGTACTTTTGAATCACATGTAAAGAACAGGAAGAGGGGCACAACTTCGTCAATGATGCACTTGGCCAAAAACGGCGTATGCATTTTCTCCTGAACATATGCAGGAGAAAACGCATATGTCCTTTTTGGCCAAGCAAGCAAGCGGGCAATGCAAATCTGCACTACAAAGAAGTATCACTTCCCACCGGTCAAAAGGGACATCCACAAAATGTGTAAAAACCAGAAAGGCAAGACAGGCCCTGGAGAACAGGGAGCGTTGTTATGCTGTTGGGCGGGATGTTAATTGCCAACATTCTCTCTGGAGGAGTGCATTATGTTCGCTAAAACAGGTAAAAAACAGAGCTACAGTGCCAAGGGAACTTCCAGTCTAGGGAATATACCTTAGGAAAACTGAAAATCAATAAGACAGAGCCACCCTCAAATTTAGGGCTGCACTGCTTACAAGAACCTCAACTTGGTTACACCTGAAATATCCCAGAAAATATAAAAATGGTTCAAAAAATTGTGGTACTTACGTACGAAGGAATATCCCTCAGCCATGAAATCAATGTCATAAGACCAGTAGCAGCAAAATGAGTGGATTCAGGTACGAAGATTCTAAGTGAAATAAGTCACACAGAAAAAGAAGCTTATCATAAGATATCACTTATGAAGATCCTGTAAACATGGCTACACATGAACTGAGTTAGGAAAGAGAACAGACTCTCACATTTAGAAAACACTCTTATGCCTGCTTAAGGGGGAAGGAGAGGTGGGGTGATGCATAAAACCAGAGGTTGATATAAGCACAGGTACCGTTCCAAAATCCAACTATGGAATAGACAAGACCTACCTATACCTTCCTCAGTGAAAGGGACTCAAAACCATATATTTCCCACAGAGGAATATATCTGACTAGTAAGAATCTTAAAACCTATGTATTGATATTTCTCCGTAAGGGAATCAAGTGTGTCTAGACTGGCATAAACATGGCTGCGAGAATCAGCTCAAACCCACTATAAAAAGGAATTTAAAAAACAAAACAAAAAAACAGCGAAATTCTTTACAATTCCTTCAGGGTCTCTGATGAAACCTGGAATGACCCTATCTACAACGATAGCTGGATATGGCATAAGGCTGGACACATGGGACTGAGAGGATTGGTGAGATTGGGTGAGCAAACGCAGACCCTTTATAGCAATAATTCATGGCACCCATTCCATGGGCTCCAACTCTCCAGGTTGAAGGGAATATTAATACAGCTATAACATGTACGGGAAACATAGAGAATGGACACACTGAATACGAAAGGTCTCTAATCTCAACGAACAGACCCTCTTCTGGTGCTCCGGTTTGACTTTCCAACTGCTTTAGTATCAATCTCCCAACCTGGGAGACAGCACCTTTAACCTCCTGTTTCGCACAGGTTGCCAATTTCGCAGAGGATGAATGGGAAGAGGGAGAACCAATGAGAGAGTAGCTGTTAGGCATTTGGACGGGCATATGCCACTCTTATTTCCCAGGAGGAAGAAGAATTGACCAAAGTCTCAGCCACCCACCGGGAACCAGTAGAGTTTCTGAACCAAAATATTGGACTTGCGTTCAGCTCAGAAAAAACGAGTTAAAAAATGGAGCTCAGGGGCACAGCAATTCAGAAACTGGCAGTGTAATAAAGGGCAACTATCATCCAAAAATCTGTTGATGGAAGGCAACGAGGCGAACTTGAAAAGGAGGCAGAATAGCAGGAAACAGTTTTCAAGAGGTACGTTGGAATTGCCTTTAAAGCACAGGAAGAGGGGCACAACTTCGACAATGATGCACTTGGTCAAAAAGGGCGTATGCATTTTATCCTGAACATATGCAGGAGAAAACGCATACGCCCTTTTTCACCAATCCAGCAAGTGGGCAATGCAAATCTGCACTACAAAGAAGTATCACTTCCCACCGGTCAAAAGGGACATCCACAAAATGGGTAGAAATCAGAAAGGCAAGACAGGCCTTGGAGAACAGGGAGCCTTGTTATGCTGATGGGCGGAATGTAAATTGCCAACTGCCTCTCTTGAGGAGTGCATTGTGTTCCCTAAAACAAGTAAACAACAGAGCTACAGAGCCAAGGGCACTTCCAGTCTAGGGAATATACCTTGGGAAAACGGAAAATCAGTAAGACAGAGCCACCCCTAAATTTAGGGCTGCACTGCTTACAAGAACCTCAACTTGGGTACACTTTAAGTATCCCAGGAAAGATAAAAATGTTTCAAAAAATTGTCTTATTACGTACGATGGAATATCCCTCAGCCTTGAAATCAATGTCACAATACAGGTAGCAGCAAAATGAGTGGATTCAGGTAGGATGATTCTAAGTGAAATAAGTCACACAGAAAAAGAAACTTATCATAAGATATCACTTATGAAGATCCTGTAAACATGGCTAGATATGAACTGAGTTAGGTAAGAGAAGAGATTCTCACATTTAGAAAACACTCTTATGCCTGCTTAAGGGGGAAGGAGAGGTGGGGTGATGCATCAAACCAGAGTTTGATATAAGCACAGGTACCGTTCCAAAAACCAACTATGGAATAGACAAAACCTACCTATACCTTCCTCAGTGAAAGGGACTCAAAACGCCATATTTCCCACAGAGGAATATATCTGACTAGTAAGGATCTTAAAACCTATGTATTGATATGTCTCTGTAAGGGAATCAAGTGTGTCTAGACTGGCATAAACATGGCAGCGAGAATCAGCTCAAACCCAATATAAAAAGGAATTTCAAAAACAAAACAAAAAAACAGGGAAATTTTTTTCAATTCCTTCAGGGTCTCTGATGAAACCTGGAATGACCCTGTCTACAATGACAGCTGGATGTGGCATAAGGCTGGACACTTGGGAATGAGAGGATTGGTGAGATTGGGTGAGCAAATGCAGACCCTTTAAAGCAATAATGCATGGCACCCAATCCATGGGTCCCAACTCTCCAGGTTGAAGGGAATATTACTACAGGTATAACATGTACGGGAAACCTAGAGAATGGACACACAGTGAATACGAAAGGTCTCTAAAACTCAATGAATAGTCCCTCTCCTGGTGCTCCGGTTTGACTTTCCAACTGCTTTACTATCAATCTCCCAACTTGGAGAGCTAGCCCCTTTTACCTCCTGGTCCTCACAGGTTGCCAATTTGGCAGAGAATGAAATGGAAAGTGAGAACCAATGAGAGAGTAGCTGTTAGGCATTTGGACGGGCATATGTCACTCTAATTTCCTGGCAGGAAGAAGAATTATCCAAATTTGCAGCCACCCACCGGGAACCAATATAGTTCCTGAACAAAAATTTTGGACATGCGTTCAGCTCACAAAAAACGACTTGAAAAAAGGAGCTCAAGGGCACAGCAATTCACAAAATGGCAGAGTAATAAAGGACAACAATCATCACAAAATCTGTTGAGGGAAGGCAACGAGGAGGAATTGAAAGCGAGGCAGAATAGCAGGAAACAGATTTCAAGAGGTACGTTGGAATCACCTGTAAAGCACACGAAGTGGGGCACAACTTCGAAAATGATGCACTTGCCCAAAAAGGGTGTATGCATTTTCTCCTGAATATATGCAGGAGAAAACGCATAAACCCTTTTTGGCCAAGAAAGCAAGAAGGCAATGCAAATCTGAACTACAAAAAAGTATCACTTCCAACCAGTCAAAAGGGATATCCACAAAATATGTAAAAACCAAAAAGGCAAGACAGGCCCTGGAGAACAGGGAGCCTTGTTATGCTCTTGGGCGGGATGTAAATTGCACACTGCCTCACTGGAGGAGTGCATTGTGTTCCCTGAAACAATAAACAACAGAGATACAGAGCCAAGGGCATTTCCAGTCTAGGGAATATACCTTGGGAAAACTGAAAATCAATAAGACAGAGCCACCCTCAAATTTAGGGCTGCACTGCTTACAAGAACCTCAACGTGGGTACACCTGAAATATCCTAGGAAATATAAAAATGGTTCAAATAATTGTGGTACATATGTACGATGGAATATCCCTCAGCCACAAAATCAATGTCATACGACCAGCAGCAGCAAAATGAGTACATTCAGGTACGATGATTCTAAGTGAAATAAGTCACACAGAAAAAGAAGCTTATCATAAGATATCACTTACGAAGTTCCTGTAAACATGGCTACACATGAACTGAGTTAGGAAAGATAACAGAGTCTCACATTTAGAAATCACTCTCATCCCTCCTTAAGGGAGAAGGAGAGGTGGGGTGATGCATAAAACTGGAGTTTGATATAAGCACAGGTACCGTTCCAAAAACCTACTATGGAATAGACAAGACCTACACCTTCCTCAGTGAAAGGAACTCAAAACCCCATATTTCCCGCAGAGGAATATATCTGACTAGTAAGAATCTTAATACCTATGTATTGATATGTCTCCGTAAGGGAATCAAGTGTGTCTAGACTGGCATAAACATGGCAGCGAGAAACAGCTCAAACCCACTATAAAAAGGAATTTAAAAAACAAAACAAAAAAACAGGGAAATTCTTTACAATTCCTTCAGGGTGTCTGATGAAACATGGAATGACCCGGGACTCCCTGGTGGCACAGTGGTTGAGAGTCCGCCTGCCGATGCAGGGGATACGGGTTCGTGCCCCGGTCTGGAAGGATCCCATATGCCGCGGAGCAGCTGGGCCCGTGAGCCATGGCCGCTGGGCCTGCGCATCCGGAGCCTGTGCTCCGCAACGGGGGAGGCCACAACAGTGAGAGGCCCGCATACCGCAAAAAAAAAAAAAAAAAAATGGAATGACCCTATCTACAACGATAGCTGGATATGGCATAAGGCTGGACACATGGGACTGAGAGGATTGGTGAGATTGGGTGAGCAAACGCAGACCCTTTATAACAATAATGCATGGCACCCATTCCATGGGCTCCAACTCTCCAGGTTGTAGGGAATATTACTACAGCTATAACATGTATGGGAATCCTAGAGAATGGACACACTGTGAATACGAAAGGTTTCTAAATCTCAACGAATAGTCCCTCTCCTGGTGCTCCAGTTTCACATTCTAACTGCTTTACTATCAATCTCCCCACTGGGAGAGACAGCACCTTTAACCTCCTGGTTCGAACAGGTTGCCAATTTGGCAAATTATGACAGGGAAGAGGGAGAACCAAAGAGAGAGTAGTTGTTAGTCATTTGGACGGGCACATGTCACTCTTATTTACCGGGAGGAAGAAGAATTAACCAAAGGCTCAGCCACACACCGGGAACCCGTATAGGTCCGAAACCAAAATATGGGACTTGCGTTCAGCTCACAAAAAACGAGTTAAAAAATGGAGCTATAGGGCAGAGCAATTCACAAACTGGCAGAGTAATAAAGGACAACTATCATCCAAAAATCTGTTGAGGGAAGGCAACGAGGCCAACTTGAATGTGAGGCAGAAAAGCAGGAAACCGATTTCAAGAGGTACGTTGGAATCGCCTTTAAAACACAGGTAGAGGGGCACAACTTCGACAATGATGCACTTGTCCAAAAAGGGCGTATGCGTTTTCTACTGAGTATATTCAGGAGAAAACGCATACGCCCATTTTGGCCAAGCAAGCAAGCAAAAATGTAAGTCTGCCCTACAAAGAAATATCACTTCCCAACGGTCAAAGGGACATCCACAAAATGGGTCAAAACCAGAAATTCAAGACAGGCCCTGGAGAACAGGGAGCCTTGTTATGCTGATGGGCGGGATGAAAATTGCAAACTGCCTCTCTGGAGAAGTGCATTGTGTTCCCTAAAACAAGTAAACAACAGAGCTACAGAGCCAAGGGCACTTCCAGTCTAGGGAATATACCTTGGGAAAACTGAAAATCAATAAGACAGAGCCACCCCTAAATTTAGGGCTGCACTGCTTACAAGAACCTCAACTTGGGTACACCTTAAGTATCCCAGCAAAGATAAAAATGGTTCAAAAATTTCAGGTACTTACGTATGATGGAATATCCCTCAGCCATGAAATCAATGTCATAAGACCAGTAGCAGCAAAATGAGTGGATTCAGGTACGATGATTCTAAGTGAAATATGTCACACAGAAAAAGAAACTTATCATAAGATATCACTTATGAAGATCCTGTAAACATGGCTACACATGAACTGAGTTAGGAAAGAGAAGAGAGTCTCACATTTAGAAAACACTCTTATGGCTTCTTAAGGGGGAAGGAAAGGTGGGGTGATGCATAAAACCAGAGGTTGATATAAGCACAGGTACCGTTCCAAAAACCAACTATGGAATAGACAAGACCTACACCTTCCTCAGTGAAAGGGACTCAAAACCCCATATTTCCCGCAGAGGAATATATCTGACTAGTAAGAATCTTAAAACCTATATATTGATATGTCTCCGTAAGGGAATCAAGTGTGTCTAGACTGGCATAAATATGGCAGCGAGAATCAGCTCAAACCCACTATAAAAAGGAATATCAAAAACAAAACAAAAAAACCGCGAAATTCTTTACAATTCCTTCAGGGTCTCTGATGAAACTTGGAATGACACTATCTAGAACGACAGCTGGAGGTGGCATAAAGCTGGACACATGGGACTGAGAGGATTGGTGAGATTCGTGAGCAAATGCAGACCCTTTAAAGCAATAATGCATGGCACCCATTCCATGGGTCCCAATTCTCCAGGTTGTAGGGAATATTACTACAACTATAACATGTATGGGAAACCTAGAGAATGGACACACTGTGAATACGAAAGGTTTCTAAATCTCAACGAATAGTCCCTCTCCTGGTGCTCCAGTTTCACTTTCTAACTGCTTTACTATTAATCTCCCAACTTGGAGAGACAGCACCTTTAACCTCCTGGTTTGCACAGGTTGCCAATTTGGCAAAGGATGAAAGGGAAGAGGGAGAACCAAAGAGAGAGTAGCTGTTAGGCATTTGGAAGGGCACATGTCACTCTTATTTCCCGGGAGGAAGAAGAATTAACCAAAGTCTCAGCCACCCACCGGGAACCAGTATAGGTCCTAAACCAAAATATGGGACTTGCGTTCAGCTCACAAAAAAGAAGTTAAAAAATGGAGCTATAGGGCAGAGCAATTCACAAACTGGCAGAGTAATAAAGGACAACTATCATCCAAAAATCTGTTGAGGGAAGACAACTAGGCGGACATGAAAGTGAGGCAGAATAGCAGGAAACAGATTTCAAGAGGTACGTTGGAATTGCCTTTAAAGCACAGGAAGAGGGGCACAACTTCGAGAATGATGCACTTGTCCAAAAATGGCGTATGAGTTTTCTCCTGAGTATATTCAGGAGAAAACGCATACGCCCATTTTGGCCAAGCAAGCAAGCGGACAATGTAAGTCTGCACTACAAAGAAGTATCACTTCCCACCGGTCCAAAGGGACATCCACAAAAAGGGTAAAAACCAGAAATTCAAGACAGGCCCTGGAGAACAGGGAGCCTTGTTATGCTCATGGCCGGGATGTAAATGGCCAACTGCCTCTCTGGAGGAGTGCATTGTGTTCCCTAAAACAAGTAAACAACAGAGCTACAGAGCCAAAGGCACTTCCAGTCTAGGGAATATACCATGGGAAAACTGAAAATCAATAAGACAGAGCCACCCCAAAATTTAGGGCTGCACTGCTTACAAGAACTTCAACTTGGGTTCAACTTAAGTATCCCAGGAAAGATAAAAATGGTTCAAAAAATTGTTGTACTTACGTATGATGGAATATGCTTCAGCCATGAAAACAATGTCATAAGACCAGTAGCAGCAAAATGATTGGATTCAGGTACGATGATTCTAAGTGAAATAAGTCACACAGAAAAAGAAACTTATCATAAGATATCACTTATGAAGATCCTGTAAACATGGCTACACATGAACTGAGTTAGGATAGAGAAGAAAGTCTCACATATAGAAAACACTCTTATGCCTGCTTAAAGGGGAAGGAGATGTGGGGTGATGCATGGAACCAGAGGTTGATATAAGCACAGGTACTACCAAGTATGGAATAGACAAGACCTACACCTTCCTCAGTGAAAGGGACGCAAAAACCCATATTTCCGGCAGAGGAATATATCTGACTAGTAAGAATCTTAAAACCTATGTATTGATATGTCTCCGTAAGTGAATCAAGTGTGTGTAGACTGGCATAAAGATGGCAGAGAGAATCAGCTCAAACCCACTATAAAACGGAATTTCAAAAACAAAACAAAAAAACAGCGAAATTCTTTACAATTCCTTCAGGGTCTCTGATGATCTTGGAATGACCCTATCTAGAACGACAGCTGGAGGTGGCATAATTCTGGACACATGGGACTGAGAGGATTGGTGAGATTCGTGAGCAAATGCAGACCATTTAAAGCAATAATGCATGGCACCCATTCCATGGGTCCCAACTCTCCAGGTTGTAAGGAATATTACTACAGCTATAACATGTATGGGAAACCTAGAGAATGGACACACTGTGAATACGAAAGGTCTCTAAATCTCAACGAATAGTCCCTCTCCTGGTGTTCCAGTTTCACTTTCTAACTGCTTTACTATCAATCTCCCAACTTGGAGAGACAGCACCTTTAACCTCCTGGTTCGCACATGTTGCCAATTTGGCAAAGGATGAAAGGGAAGAGGGAGAACCAAAGAGAGAGTAGCTGTTAGGCATTTGGACGGGCACATGTCACTCTTATTTCCCGGGAGGAAGAAGAATTAACCAAAGTCTCAGCCACCCACAGGGAACAAGTATAGGTCCTAAACCAAAATATGGGACTTGCGTTCAGCTCAGAAAAAACGAGTTAAAAAATGGAGCTATAGGGCGGAGCAATTCACAAACTGGCAGAGTAATAAAGGACAACTATCATCCAAAAATCTGTTGAGGGACGGCAACGAGGCAGACTTGAAAGTGAGGCAGAATAGCAGGAAACATATTTCAAGAAGTATGTTGGAATCGCCTTTAAAACACAGGAAGAGGGGCACAACTTCGACAATGATGCACTTGTCCAAAAAGGGCGTATGCGTTTTCTCCTGAGTATATTCAGGAGAAAACGCATACGCCCATTTTGGCCAAGCAAGCAAGCAGACAATGTAAGTCTGCACTACAAAGTAGTATCACTACCCACCGGTCCAAAGGGACATCCACCAAAAGGTAAAAACCAGAAATTCAAGACAGGACCTGGAGAACAGGGAGCCTTGTTATGCTGATGGCCGGGATGTAAATTGCCAACTTCCTCTCTGGAGGAGTGCATTGTGTTCCCTAAAACAAGTAAACAACAGAGCTACAGAGCCAAGGGCACTTCCAGTCTAGGGAATATACCATGGGAAAACTGAAAATCAATAAGAGAGAGCCACCCCAAAATTTAGGGCTGCACTGCTTACAAGAACCTCAACTTGGGTGCAACTTAAGTATCCCAGGAAAGATAAAAATGGTTCAAATAATTGTGGTACTTACGTATGATGGAATATGCCTCAGCCATGAAAACAATGTCATAAGACCAGTAGCTGCAAAATGAGTGGATTCAGGTACGATGATTCTAAGTGAAATAAGTCACACAGAAAAAGAAACTTATAAAAAGATATCACTTATGAAGATCCTGTAAACATGGCTACACATGAACTGAGTTAGGAAAGAGAAGAGAGTCTCACATTTAGAAAACACTCTTATGCCAGCTTAAAGGGGAAGGAGATGTGGGGTGATGCATAAAACCAGAGGTTGAAATAAGCACAGGTACCGTTCCAAAAACCAAGTATGTCATAGACAAGACCTACACCTTCCTCAGTGAAAGGGATGCAAAAACCCATATTTCCGGCAGAGGAATATATCTGACTAGTAAGAATCTTACAACCTATGTATTGATATGTCTCCGTAAGTGAATCAAGTGTGTGTAGACTGGCATAAAGATGGCAGCGAGAATCAGCTCAAACCCACTATAAAACGGAATTTCAAAAACAAAACAAAAAAACAGCGAAATTCTTTACAATTCCTTCAGGGTCTCTGATGAAACTTGGAATGACCCTATCTAGAACGACAGCTGGAGGTGGCATAATTCTGGACACATGGGACTGAGAGGATTGGTGAGATTCATGAGCAAATGCAGACCCTTTAAAGCAATAATGCATGGCACCCATTCCATGGGTCCCAACTCTCCAGGTTGTAAGGAATATTACTACAGCTATAACATGTATGGGAAACCTAGAGAATGGACACACTGTGAATACGAAAGGTTTCTAAATCTCAACGAATAGTCCCTCTCCTGGTTTTCCAGTTTCACTTTCTAACTGCTTTACTATCAATCTCCCAACTTGGAGAGACAGCACCTTTAACCTCCTGGTTCGCACAGGTTGCCAATTGGCAAAGGATGAAAGGTAAGAGGGAGAACCAAAGAGAGAGTAGCTGTTAGCCATTTGGACGGGCACATGTCACTCTTATTTCCCGGGAGGAAGAAGAATTAACCAAAGTCTCAGCCACCCACCGGGAACCAGTATATGTCTTAAACCAAAATATGGGACTTGCGTTCAGCTCACAAAAAACGAGTTAAAAAATGGAGCTATAGGGCAGAGCAATTCACAAACTGGCAGAGTAATAAAAGACAACTATCATCCAAAAATCTGTTGAGGGAAGGCAACGAGGCGGACTTGAAAGTGAGGCAGAATAGCAGGAAACAGATTTCAAGAGGTACGTTGGAATCGCCTTTAAAGCACAGGAAGAGGGGCACATCTTCGACAATGATGCACTTGTCCAAAAAGGGCGTATGCTTTTTCTCCTGAGTATATTCAGGAGAAAACGCATACGCCCATTTTGGCCAAGCAAGCAAGCAGACAATGTAAGTCTGCACTACAAGGAAGTATCACTTCCCACCATTCCAAAGGGACATCCACAAAAAGGGTAAAAACCAGAAATTCAAGACAGGCCCTGGAGAACAGGGAGCCTTGTTATGCTGATGGGCGGGATGTAAATTGCCAACTGCCTCTCTGGAGGAGTGCATTGTGTTTCCTAAAACAAGTAAACAACAAAGCTACAGAGCCAAGGGCACTTCCAGTCTAGGGAATATACCATGGGAAAACTGAAAATCAATAAGAGAGAACCACCCCAAAATTTAGGAATGCACTGCTTACAAGAACCTCAACTTGGGTACACCTTAAATATCCCAGGAAATATAAAAATGGTTGAAAAAGTTGTGGTACTTATGTACGAGGGAATATCCCTCAGCCATGAAATCAATATCATATGACCAGTAGCAGTAAAATTAGTGGATTCAGGTACAATGATTCTAAGTGAAATAAGACACACAGAAAAAGAAACTTATCATAAGATATCACTTATGAAGATCCTGTAAACATGGCTACACATGAACTGAGTTAGGAAAGAGAAGAGAGTCTCACATTTAGAAAACACTCTTATGCCTGCTTAAGGGGGCAGGAGAGGTGGGGTGATGCATAAAACCAGAGTTTGATATAAGCCGAGGTACCGTTCCATAAACCAAGTATGGAATAGACAAGACCTACACCTCCCTAGTGAAAGGGACTCAAAACACCATATTTCCTGCAGAGGAATATATCTGACTAGTAAGAATCTTAAAACCTATGTATTGATATGTCTCCGTAAGGGAATCAAGTGTGTGTAGACTGGCATAAAGATGGCAGTGAGAATCAGCTCAAACCCACTATAAAAAGGAATTTCAAAAACAAAACAAAAAAAACAGCGAAATTCTTACAGTTCCTTCAGGCTCTCTGATGAAACTTGGAATGACCCTATCTAGAACGACAGCTGGAGGTGGCATAAGGATGGACACATGGGACTGAGAGGATTGGTGAGATTCGTGAGCAAATGCAGACCCTTTAAAGCAATAATGCATGGCACCCATTTCATGGGTCCCAACTCTCCAGGTTGTAGGGAATATTACAACAGCTATAACATGTATGGGAAACCTAGAGAATGGACACACTGTGAATACAAAAGGTTTCTAAATTTCAACGAATAGTCCATCTCCTGGTGCTCCACTTTCACTTTCTAACTGCTTTACTATCAATCTCCCAACTTGGAGAGACAGCACCTTTAACCTCCTGGTACGCACAGGTTGCCAATTTGGCAAAGGATGAAAGGGAAGAGGGAGAACCAAAGAGAGAGTAGCTGTTAGGCATTTGGAAGGGCACATGTCACTCTTATTTCCCAGGAGGAAGAAGAATTAACCAAAGTCTCAGCCACCCACCGGGAACCAGTATAGTTCCTAAACCAAAATATGGGACTTGCGTTCAGCTCAAAAATACGAGTTAAAAAATGGAGCTATAGGGCAGAACAATTCACAAACTGGCAGAGTAATAAAGGACAACTATCTTCCAAAAATCTGTTGAGGGAAGGCAGCGAGGCGGACTTGAAAGTGAGGCAGAATAGCAGGAAACAGATTTCAAGAGGTACGTTGGAATCGCCTTTAAAGCACAGGAAGAGGGGCACAACTTTGACAATGATGCACTTGTCCAAAAAGGGCGTATGCGTTTTCTCCTGAGTATATTCAGGAGAAAACGCATACGCCCATTTTGGCAAGCAAGCAAGGGGACAATGTAAGTCTGCACTACAAAGAAGTATCCCTTCCCACCATTCCAAAAGGACATCTACAAAAAGGGTAAAAACCAGAAATTCAAGACAGGCCTTGGAGAACAGGGAGCCTTGTTATGCTGATGGTCGGGATGTGAATTGCCAACTGCCTCTCTGGAGGAGTGCACTGTGTTCCCTAAAACAAGTAAACAACAGAGCTACAAAGCCAAGGGCACTTCCAATCTAGGGAATATACCTTGGGAAAACTGAAAATCAATAAGACAGATCCACCCAAAATTTAGGAATGCACTGCTTACAAGAACCTCAACTTGGGTACACCTTAATATCCCAGGAAATATAAAAATGGTTGAAAAAGTTGTGGTACTTACGTACGAGGGAATATCCCTCAGCCATGAAATCAATATCATATGACCAGTAGCAGCACAAAGAGTGGATTCGGGTACGATGATTCTAAGTGAAATAAGTCACACAGAAAAAGAAACTTATCATAAGATATCACTTATGAAGATCCTGTAAACATGGCTACACATGAACTGAGTTAGGAAAGAGAAGAGAGTCTCACATTTAGAAAACACTCTTATGCCTGCTTAAGGGGGCAGGAGAGGTGGGGTGATGCATAAAACCAGAGGTTGATATAAGCACAGGTACCGTTCCAAAAACCAAGTATGGAATAGAAATGACCTACACCTTCCTCAGTGAAAGGGACTGAAAACCCCATATTTCCCGCAGAGGAATATATCTGACTAGTAAGAATCTTAAAACCTATGTACTGATATGTCTACGTAAGGGAATCAAGTGTGTCTAGACTGGCATAAAGATGGCAGTGAGAATCAGCTCAAACCCACTATAAAAAGGAATTTCAAAAACAAAACAAAAAAACCGCGAAATTCTTTACAATTCCTTCAGGCTCTCTGATGAAACTTGGAATGACCCTATCTAGAAAGACAGCTGGAGGTGGCATAAAGCTGGACACATGGGACTGAGAGTATTGGTGAGATTCGTGAGCCAATGCAGACCCTTTAAAGCAATAATGCACGACACCCATTACATGGGTCCCAACTCTCCAGGTTGTAGGGAATATTACAACAGCTATAACATGTATGGGAAACCTAGAGAATGGACACACTGTGAATACAAAAGGTTTCTAAATCTCAACGAATAGTCCCTCTCCTGGTGCTCCGGTTTCACTTTCTAACTGCTTTACTATCAATCTCCCAACTTGGAGAGACAGCACCTTTAACCTCCTGGTACGCACAGGTTGCCATTTTGGCAAAGGATGAAAGGGAAGAGGGAGAACCAAAGAGAGAGTAGCTGTTAGGCATTTGGAAGGGCACATGTCACTCTTATTTCCCGGGAGGAAGAGGAATTAAACAAAGTCTCAGCCACCCACCGGGAACCAGTATAGGTCCTAAACCAAAATATGGGACTTGCGTTCAGCTCAAAAAAACGAGTTAAAAAATGGAGCTATAGGGCAGAGCAATTCACAAACTGGCAGAGTAATAAAGGACAACTATCATCCAAAAATCTGTTGAGGGAAGGCAACGAGGCGGACTTGAAAGTGAGGCAGAATAGCAAGAAACAGATTTCAAGAGGTACGTTGGAATCGCCTTTAAAGCACAGGAAGAGGGGCACAACATCGACAATGATGCACTTGTCCAAAAAGGGCATATGCGTTTTCTCCTGAGTATATTCAGGAGAAAACGCATACGCCCATTTTGGCCAAGCAAGCAAGCAGACAATGTAAGTCTGCACTACAAGGAAGTATCACTTCCCACCATTCCAAAGGGACATCCACAAAAAGGGTAAAAACCAGAAATTCAAGACAGGCCCTGGAGAACAGGGAGCCTTGTTATGCTGATGGGCGGGATGTAAATTGCCAACTGCCTCTCTGGAGGAGTGCATTGTGTTTCCTAAAACAAGTAAACAACAGAGCTACAGAGCCAAGGGCACTTCCAGTCTAGGGAATATACCATGGGAAAACTGAAAATCAATAAGAGAGAACCACCCCAAAATTTAGGAATGCACTGCTTACAAGAACCTCAACTTGGGTACACCTTAAATATCCCAGGAAATATAAAAATGGTTGAAAAAGTTGTGGTACTTATGTACGAGGGAATATCCCTCAGCCATGAAATCAATATCATATGACCAGTAGCAGTAAAATTAGTGGATTCAGGTACAATGATTCTAAGTGAAATAAGACACACAGAAAAAGAAACTTATCAAAAGATATCACTTATGAAGATCCTGTAAACATGGCTACACATGAACTGAGTTAGGAAAGAGAAGAGAGTCTCACATTTAGAAAACACTCTTATGCCTGCTTAAGGGGGCAGGAGAGGTGGGGTGATGCATAAAACCAGAGGTTGATATAAGCACAGGTACCGTTCCAAAAACCAACTATGGAATAGACAAGACCTACACCTTCCTCAGTGAAAGGGACTGAAAACCCCATATTTCCCGCAGAGGAATATATCTGACTACTAAGAAACTTAAAACCTATGTATTGATATGTCTCCGTAAGGGAATCAAGTGTGTGTAGACTGGCATAAAGATGGCAGTGAGAATCAGCTCAAACCCACTATAAAAAGGAATTTCAAAAACAAAACAATAAAACAGCGAAATTTTTTACAATTCCTTCAGGGTCTCTGATGAAACTTGGAATGACCCTATCTAGAACGACAGCTGGAGGTGGCATAAACCTGGACACATGGGACTGAGAGGATTGGTGAGATTCGTGAGCAAATGCAGACCCTTTAAAGCAATAATGCATGGCACCCATTCCATGGGTCCCAACTCTCCAGGTTGTAGGGAATATTACTCAAGCTATAACATGTATGGGAAACCTAGAGAATGGACTCACTGTGAATACAAATGGTTTCTAAATCTCAACGAATAGTCCCTCTCTTGGTTCTCCAGTTTCACTTTCTATCTGGTTTACTATCAATCTCCCAAGTTGGAGAGACAGCACCTTTAACCTCCTGGTACGCACAGGTTGCCAATTTGGCAAAGGATGAAAGTGAAGAGGGAGAACTAAAGAGAGAGTAGCTGTTAGGCATTTGGACGGGCACATGTCACTCTTATTTCCCGGGAGGAAGAAGAATTAACCAAAGTCTCAGCCACCCACCGGGAACCAGTATATGTCCTAAACCAAAATATGGGACTTGCGTTCAGCTCAAAAAAACGAGTTAAAAAATGGAGCTATAGGGCAGAGCAATATACAAACTGGCAGAGTAATAAAGGTCAACTATCTTCCAAAAATCTGTTGAGGGAAGGCAACGAGGCGGACTTGAAAGTGAGGCAGAATAGCAGGAAACAGATTTCAAGAGGTACGTTGGAATCACCTTTAAAGCACAGGAAGAGGGGCACAACTTCCACAATGATGCACTTGTCCAAAAAGGGCGTATGCGTTTTCCCCTGAGTATATACAGGAGAAAATGCATACGCCCATTTTGGCCAAGCAAGCAAGCGGACAATGTAAGTCTGCACTACAAAGAAGTATCCCTTCCCACCATTCCAAAGGGACATCCACAAAAAGGGTAAAAACCAGAAATTCAAGACAGGCCCTGGAGTACAGGGAGCCTTGTTAGGCAGATGGGCAGGATGTAAATTGCCAACTGCCTCTCTGGAGGAGTGCATTGTGTTCCCTAAAACAAGTAAACAACAGAGCTACAGAGCCAAGGGCACTTCCAGTCTAGGGAATATACCATGGGAAAACTGAAAATCAATAAGAGAGAGCCACCCAAAATTTAGGAATGCACTGCTTACAAGAACCTCAACTTGGGTACACCTTAATATCCCAGGAAATATAAAAATAGTTGAAAAAGTTGTGGTCCTTACGTACGAGGGTATATCCCTCAGCCATGAAATCAATATCATATGCCCAGTAGCAGCAAAATGAGTGGATTCAGGTACGATGATTCTAAGTGAAATAAGTCACACAGAAAAAGAAATTATCATAAGATATCACTTATGAAGATCCTGTAAACATGGCTACACATGAACTGAGTTAGGAAAGAGAAGAGAGACTCACATTTAGAAAACACTCTTATGCCTGCTTAAGGGGGCAGGAGAGGTGGGGTGATGCATAAAACCAGAGTTTCATATAAGCACAGGTAACGTTCCAAAAACCAAGTATGGAATAGACAAGACCTACACCTTCCTCAGTGAAAGGGACTGAAAACCCCATATTTCCCGCAGAGGAATATATCTGAATAGTAAGAATCTTAAAACCTATGTATTGATATGTCTCCGTAAGGGAATCAAGTGTGTGTAGAGTGGCATAAAGATTGCAGCGAGAATCAGCTCAAACCCACTATAAAAATGAATTTCAAAAACAAAACTAAAAAACAGCGAAATTCTTTACAATTCCTTCAGGGTCTCTGATGAAACTTGGAATGACCCTATCAAGAACGACAGCTGGTGCTGGCATAATTCTGGACACATGGGACTGAGAGGATTGGTGAGATTCGTGAGCAAATGCAGACCCTTTAAAGCAATAATGCATGGCACCCATTCCATGGGTCCCAACTCTCCAGGTTGTAGGGAATATTACTACAGCTATAACATGTACGAGAAACCTAGAGAATGGACACACTGTGAATACGAAAGGTTTCTAAATCTCAACGAATAGTCCCTCTCCTGGTGTTCCAGTTTCACTTTCTAACTGCTTTACTAGCAATCTCCCAACTGGGAGAGACAGCACCTTTAACCTCCTGGTTCGCACAGGTTGCCAATTTGGCAAAGGATGAAAGGGAAGATGGAGAACCAAAGAGAGAGTAGCTGTTAGGCATTTGGACGGGCACATGTCACTCTTATTTCCCGGGAGGAAGAAGAATTAACCAAAGTCTCAGCCACCCGCCAGGAACCAGTAAAGGTCCTAAACCAAAATATGGGACTTGCGTTCAGCTCACAAAAAACGAGTTAAAAAATGGAGCTATAGGGCAGAGCAATTCACAAACTGGCAGAGTAATAAAGGACAACTATCATCCAAAAATCTGTTGAGGGAAGGCAACGAGGCGCACTTGAAAGTGAGGCAGAATAGCAGGAAACTGATTTCAAGAGGCACGTTGGAATCACCTTTAAAGCACAGGAAGAGGGGCACATCTTCGACAATGATGCACTTGTCAAAAAAGGGCGTATGCGTTTTCTCCTGAGTATATTCAGGAGAAAACGCATACGCCCATTTTGGCCAAGCAAGCAAGCGGACAATGTAAGTCTGCACTACAAAAAAGTATCACTTCCCACCGGTCCAAAGGGACATCCACAAAAAGGGTAAAAACCAGAAATTCAAGACAGGCCGTGGAGAACAGGGAGCCTTGTTATGCTGATGGCCGGGATGTAAATTGCCAACTGCCTCTCTGGAGGAGTGCATTGTGTTTCCTAAAACAAGTAAACAACAGAGCTACAGAGCCAAGGGAACTTCCAGTCTAGGGAATATACCTTGGGAAAACTAAAAATCAATAAGACAGAACCACCCCAAAATGTAGGAATGCACTGCTTACAAGAACCTCAACTTGGGTACACCTTAAATATCCCAGGAAATATAAAAATGGTTGAAAAATTTGTGGTACTTACGTACGAGGGAATATCCCTCAGCCATGAAATCAATATCATATGACCAGTAGCAGCAAAATGAGTGGATTCAGGTACGATGATTCTAAGTGAAATAAGTCACACAGAAAAAGAAACTTATCATAAGATATCACTTATGAAGATCCTGTAAACATGGCTACACATGAACTGAGTTAGGAAAGAGAAGAGAGTCTCACATTTAGAAAACACTCTTATGCCTGCTTAAGGGGGCAGGAGAGGTGGGGTGATGCATAAAACCAGAGGTTGATATAAGCACAGGTACCGTTCCAAAAACCAAGTATGGAATAGACAAGACCTACACCTTCCTCAGTGAAAGGGACTCAAAACCCCATATTTCCCGCAGAGGAATATATCTGACTAGTAAGAATTTTAAAACCTATGTATTGATATGTGTCTTTTAGGGAATCAAGTGTGTCTAGACTGGCATAAACATGGCAGCGAGAATCAGCTCAAACCCAATATAAAAATGAATTTGAAAAACAAAAAAAAGGGAAATTCTTTACAATTCCTTCAGGGTCTCTGATGAAACCTGGAATGACCCTATCTACAATGACAGCTGGATAGGGCTTAAGGCTGGACACATGGGACTGAGAGGATTGGTGAGACTGGGTGAGCAAATGCAGACCGTTTAAAGCAATAATGCATGGCACCAATTCCATGGGTCCCAACTCTCCAGGTTGAAGGGAATATTACTACAGCTATAACATGTATGGGAAACTTAGAGAATGGACACACTGTGAATACGAAACGTTTCTAAAACTCAACGAATAGTCCCTCTCCTTGTGCTCCAGTTTGACTTTTTTTTTTGTCATTTATCGGACATCAGTTTTTATTTATTTATTTATTTATTTATTTATTTATTTATTTATTTGCTTCTATTTATTTTTTTTTTAATTTTTTGCCTTATGACAAATTTAATCAGTTATATATATACATATGTTTCCATTTCCCGTCCCTTTTGCGTCTCCCTCCCACCCTCCCTATCCCACCCCTCCAGGCGGTCAGAAAGCACCGAGCTGATCTCCCTGTGCTATGCGGCTGCTTCTCACTAGCTATCTACCTTACGTTTGGTAGTGTATATATGTCCATGCCGCTCTTTCACTTTGTCACAGCTTACCCTTCCCCCACCCCATATCCTCAAGTCCATTCTCTACTAGGTCTGTGTCTTTATTCCTGTCTTACCCCTATGTTCTTCATGACATTTTTTTACTTAAATTCCATATATATGTGTTAGCATACAGTATTTGTCTTTCTCTTTCTGACTTACTTCACTCTGTATGACAGACTCTAGTTCTATCCACCTCATTACAAATAGCTCAATTTCATTTCTTTTTATGGCTGAGTAATAATCCATTGTATATATGTGCCACATCTTCTTTATCCATTCATCCGATGATGGACACTTAGGTTGTTTCCATCTCCAGGCTATTGTAAATAGGGCTGCTATGAATATTTTGGTACATGTCTCTTTTTGAATTATGGTTTTCTCAGGGTGTATGCCCAGTAGTGGGATTGCTGGGTCATATGGTAGTCCTATTTGTAGTTTTTTAAGTAACCTCCATACCGTTCTCCATAGCGGCTGTACCAATTCACATTCCCACCAGCAGTGCAAGAGTGTTCCCTTTTCTCCACACCCTCTCCAGCATTTATTGTTTCTAGATTTTTTGATGATGGCCATTCTGACTGGTGTGAGATGATATCACATTGTAGTTTTGATTTGCATTTCTCTAATGAGTAAAGATGTTGAGCATCCTTTCATGTGTTTGTTGGCAGTCTGTATATCTTCTGTAGAGAAATGTCTATTTAGGTCTTCTGCCCATTTTTGGATTGGGTTGTTTGTTTTTTTGTTATTGAGCTGCATGAGCTGCTTATAAATTTTGGAGATTAATCCTTTGTCAGTTGCTTCATTTGCAAATATTTTCTCCCATTCTGAGGGTTGTCTTTTGGTCTTGTTTATGGTTTCCTTTGCTGTGCAAAAGCTTTTAAGTTTCATTAGGTCCCATGTGTTTATTTTTGTCTTTATTTCCATTTCTCTAGGAGGTGGGTCAAAAAGGATCTTGCTGTGATTTATGTCATAGAGTGTTCTGCCTATGTTTTCCTCTAAGAGTTTGAGAGTGTCTGGCCTTACATTTAGGTCTTTAATCCATTTTGAGCTTATTTTTGTGTATGGTGTTAGGGAGTGATCTAATCTCATACTTTTACATGTCCCTATCCAGTTTTCCCAGCACCACTTATTGAAGAGACTGTCCTTTCTCCACTGTACATTCCTGCCTCCTTTATCAAAGATAAGTTGACCATATGTCCATGGGTTTATCTCTGGGCTTTCTATCCTGTTCCACTGATCTATATTTCTGTTTTTGTGCCAGTACCATACTGTCTTGATTACTGTAGCTTTGTAGTATAGTCTGAAGTCAGGGAGCCTGATTCCTCCAGCTCCATTTTTCGTTCTCAAGATTGCTTTGGCTATTCGGGGTCTTTTGTGTTTCCATACAAATTGTGAAATTTTTTGCTCTAGTTCTGTGAAAAATGTCAGTGGTAGTTTGATAGGGATTGCATTGAATCTGTAGATTGCTTTGGGTAGTAGAGTCATTTTCACAATGTTGATTCTTCCAATCCAAGAACATGGTACATGTCTCCATCTATTTGTATCATCTTTAATTTCTTTCATCAGTGTCTTATAATTTTCTGCATACAGGTCTTTTGTCTCCTTAGGTAGGTTTATTCCTAGATATTTTATTCTTTTTGTTGCAATGGTAAATGGGAGTGTTTTCTTAATTTCACTTTCAGATTTTTCATCATTAGTATATAGGAATGCCAGAGATTTCTGTGCATTAATTTTGTATCCTGCAACTTGACCAAATTCATTGATTAGCTCTAGTAGTTTTCTGGTAGCATCTTTAGGATTCTCTATGTATAGTATCATGTCATCTGCAAACAGTGACAGCTTTACTTCTTCTTTTCCGATTTGGATTCCTTTTATTTCCTTTTCTTCTCTGATTGCTGTGGCTAAAACTTCCAAAACTAGGTTGAATAAGAGTGGTGAGAGTGGGCAACCTTGTCTTGTTCCTGATCTTAGTGGAAATGGTTTCAGTTTTTCACCATTGAGGATGATGCTGGCTGTGGGTTTGTCATATATGGCCTTTATTATGTTGAGGAAAGTTCCCTCTATGCCTACTTTCTGCAGGGTTTTTATCATAAATGGGTGTTGAATTTTGTCGAAAGCTTTCTCTGCATCTATTGAGATGATCATATGTTTTTTCTCCTTCAATTTGGTAATATTGTGTATCATGTTGATTGATTTGCGTATATTGAAGAATCCTTGCATTCCTGGAATAAACCCCACTTGATCATGGTGTATGATCCTTTTAATGTGCTGTTGGATTCTGTTTGCTAGTATTTTGTTGAGGATTTTTGCATCTCTGTTCATCAGTGATATTGGCCTATAGTTTTCTTTCTTTGTGACATCCTTGTCTGGTTTTGGTATCAGGGTGATGGTGGTCTCATAGAATGAGTTTGGGAGTGTTCCTCCCTCTGCTATATTTTGGAAGAGTTTGAGAAGGATAGGTGTTAGCTCTTCTCTGAATGCTTGATAGAATTCGCCTGTGAAGCCATCTGGCCCTGGGCTTTTGTTTGTTGGAAGATTTTTTATCACAGTTTCAATTTCAGTGCTTGTGATTGGTCTGTTCATATTTTCTATTTCTTCCTGATTCAGTCTTGGCAGGCTGTGCATTTCTAAGAATTTGTCCATTTCTTCCAGGTTGTCCATTTTATTGGCATAGAGTTGCTTGTAGTAATCTCTCATGATCTTTTGTATTTCTGCAGTGTCAGTTGTTACTTCTCCTTTTTCATTTCTAATTCTATTGATTTGTTTCTTCCCCTTTTTTTTCTTGATGAGTCTGGCTAATGGTTTATCAATTTTGTTTATCTTCTCAAAGAACCAGCTTTTAGTTTTATTGATCTTTGCTATCGTTTCCTTCATTTCTTTATCATTTATTTCTGATCTGATTTTTATGATTTCTTTCCTTCTGCTAACTTTGGGATGTTTTTGTTCTTCTTTCTCTAATTGCTTTAGGTGCAAGATTAGGTTGTTTATTCGAGATGTTTCCTGTTTCTTAAGGTGGGATTGTATTGCTATAAACTTCCCCCTTAGAACTGCTTTTGCTGTGTCCCATAGGTTTTGGGTCGTCGTGTCTCCATTGTCATTTGTTTCTAGGTATTTTTTTAATTTCCCCTTTGATTTCTTCAGTGATCACTTTGTTATTAAGTAGTGTATTGTTTAGCCTCCATGTGTTTGTATTTTTTACAGCTCTTTTCCTGTAATTGATATCTAGTCTCATAGCATTGTGGTCAGAAAAGATACTTGATACAATTTCAATTTTCTTAAATTTACCAAGGCTTGATTTGTGACCCAAGATATGATCTATCCTGGAGAATGTTCCATGAGCACTTGAGAAAAATGTGTATTCTGTTGTTTTTGGATGGGATGTCCTATAAATATCAATTAAGTCCATCTTCTTTAATGTATCATTTAAAGCTTGTGTTTCCTTATTTATTTTCATTTTGGATGATCTGTCCATTGGTGAAAGTGGGGTGTTAAAGTCCCCTACTATGAGTGTGTTACTGTCGATTTCTCCTTTTATGGCTGTTAGTATTTGCCTTATGTATTGAGGTGCTCCTATGTTGGGTGCATAAATATTTACAATTGTTATATCTTCTTCTTGGATCGATCCCTTGATCATTAGGTAGTGTCCTTCTCTGTCTCTTCTAGTAGTCTTTATTTTAAAGTCTATATTGTCTGATATGAGAATTGCTACTCCAGCTTTCTTTTGGTTTCCATTTGCATGGGATATCTTTTTCCATCCCCTTACTTTCAGTCTGTATGTGTCTCTAGGTCTGAAGTGGGTCTCTTGTAGACAGCATATAGATGGGTCTTGTTTTTGTATCCATTCAGCCAATCTGTGTCTTTTGGTGGGAGCATTTAGTCCATTTACATTTAAGGTAATTATTGTTATATATGTTCCTATTCCCATTTTCTTAATTGTTTTGGGTTCGTTATTGTAGGTCTTTTCCTTCTGTTGTGTTTCTTGCCTAGAGAAGTTCCTTTAGCATTTGTTGTAAAGCTGGTTTGGTGGTGCTGAACGCTTTCAGCTTTCGCTTGCCTGTAAACGTTTTAATTTCTCCATCAAATCTGAATGAGATCCTTGCTGGGTAGAGTAATCTTGGTTGCAGGTTTTTCTCTTTCATCACTTTAATTATGTCCTGCCACTCCCTTCTGGCTTGTAGAGTTTCTGCTGAGAGATCAGCTGTTATCCTGATGGGGATTCCCTTGTGTGTTATTTGTTGTTTTTGCCTTGGTGCTTTTAATATGATTTCTTTGTGTTTAATTTTTGACAGTTTGATTAATATGTGTCTTGGCGTATTTCTCCTTGGATTTATTCTGTATGGGACTCCCTGTGCCTCCTGGACTTGATTAACTATTTCCTTTCCCATATTAGGGAAGTTTTCAACTATAATCTCTTCAAATATTTTCTCAGTCCCTTTCTTTTTCTCTTCTTCTTCTGGAAGCCCTATAATTCGAATGTTGGTGCATTTAATGTTGTCCCAGAGTTCTCTGAGACTGTCCTCTGTTCTTTTCATTCTTTTCTCTTTATTTTGCTCTGCAGCAGTTATTTCCACTATTTTATCTTCCACCTCACTTATCCGTTCTTCTGCCTCAGTTATTCTGCTATTGATCCCATCTAGAGTATTTTTTATTTCATGTATTGTGTTTTTAATCGATGCTTGATTCATCTTTAGTTCTTCTAGGTCCTTGTTAACTGTTTCTTGCATTTTGTCTATTCTATTTCCAAGATTTTGGATCTGGAAAATAGAATCTTGGATCATCTTTACCATCATTATTCTGAATTCTTTTTCAGGTAGACTGCCTATTACCTCTTCATTTGTTAGGTATGGTGGGTTTTTATCTTGCTCCTTCTCCTGCTGCGTGTTTTTCTGTCTTCTCATTTTGCTTATCTTACTGTGTTTGGGGTCTCCTTTTTTCAGGCTGCAGGTTCGTAGTTTCCGTTGTTTTTGTTGTCTGTCCCCAGTGGCTAAGTTTGGTTTAGTGGGTTGTGTATGCTTCCTGGTGGAGGGGACTAGTGCCTGTGTTCTGGTGGGTGAGGCTGGATCTTGTCTTTCTGGTGGGTAGGTCCTCGTCTGGTGGTGTGTTTTGGGGTGTCTGCGGACTTTTTATGATTTTAGGCAGCCTCTCTGCTAATGGGTGGCGTTGTGTTCCTGTCTTGCTAGTTGTTTGGCATAGGGTGTCCAGCACTGTATCTTGCTGGTCGTTGAGTGAAGCTGGGTGCTGGTGTTGAGATGGAGATCTCTGGAAGATTTTCGCCATTTGATATTATGTGGAGCTGGGAGGTCTCTTGTGGACCAGTGTCCTGAAGTTGGCTCTCCCACCTCAGAGGCACAGCACTGACTCCTGGCTCCTCAATTTGGGATGATTTGTTGTCCATTCATGTATTCCACAGATGCAGGGTACATCAAGCTGATTGTGGAGCTTTAATCCACTGCTTCTGAGGCTGCTGGGAGAGGTGTCCCTTTCTCTTTGTTCTCACAGCTCCTGGGTCTCAGCTTTGGATTTGGCCCCGCCTCTGCATGTAGGTCGCCGGAGGGCGTCTGTTCTTCACTTAGACAGGAAAGGGTTAAAAGAGCAGCCTCTTCGGGGACTCTGGCTCACTCAGGCCGGGCGGGCGGGAGGGGCATGGAGTGCGGGGCGAGCCTGCAGCGGCAGAGGTCGGCGTGATGTTGCACCAGCCCGAGGCGCACCGTGCGTTATCCCAGAGAAGCCGCCCCTGGATCCCGGGACCCCGGCAGTGGCGGGCTGCACAGGCTCCAGGAAGGGCGGTGTGGACAGTGACCCACGCTCGCACACAGGCATCTTGCCGGTGGCAGCAGCAGCCCCAGCGTCCCACGCCCGTCACCGGGCTCCGCGCCTTCAGTCGCGTCTCGCGCCCGTCTGTGGAGCCCCTTTAAGCAGCTCTCTTAATCCCCTCTCCTCGCGCACCAGGAAACCAAGAGGAAAGAAAAAGTCTCTTGCCTCTTCGGCAGCTCCAGAGTTTTCCCGGACTACCTGCTGGCTAGCTGTGGCTCATTAGCCCCCTTCCGGCTGAGTTCTCGCTGCCAGCCCCAGTCCTCTCACTGCGCTCTGACCGAAGCCCGAGCCTCAGCTTCCAGCGATGACGGGGCGAGCGGACAAGCCTCTCGGGCTGGTGAGTGCCGCTCGGCACCGATCCTCTGTGCGGGAATCTCTCCGCTTTGCCCTACCAAGGAATGTGGGGAGTTTCTTGCCTTTTGGGAGGTCCGGGGTCCTCTGCCAGCATCCAGCAGGTGTTCTGTAAAAGTTGCTCCACGTGCAGCTGTATTTCTGGTGTATCCGTGGGGAGGACGGTGACCTCCACGTCTTACTCTTCCGCCATCTTACCCGGAAGTCTCTCGACATGGAGCATTTTGATGGCAAGGGCATTGTGCATTGTGATGAGAAAGGCAGGGAGCATTCTGATAACAGGGTCATGGAGCAATTTGATGAAAAGTGTCATGGAACATTTTGATGACAGGTGTTATGGAACATTGTGATGTCAGGGGTCATCGAACATTGTGATGATAAGTGCATGTAGCATTGTGATGACAGGAGTCATGGAACATTGTGATGACAGGGGTGAGGGAGTATTGTGACAAATAGTGATGTAGCATTGTGATATCAGTGGTGAGAGAGCATTTTGATGAGAAGTGCATGGAGCATTGTGATTACAAGGTTTATGGAGCATGGCAATGACAAGTATGTGGACCTTTGTGATGAAATGCGCGTGGCACATTTTGAAGACAATGGTCATGGAGCATTGTTCTCACAAAGAAATGGAGAATTGTGATGACAAGGGTCACAGAGAATTGTGATGAAATGTTCATGGAGCATTGTGGTTACAAAGGTCACAGACCCTTGTGATGACACGGGCATGGACCACTGTGATGACAAACGTTATGAAGCATTGTGATGACTGGAGTCACGGAGCATTGTGATGACAGGGGTCATGGAGCATTGTTCTGACAAGTGCATGGAGCATTGTGATGTCAAGGGTCATGGAGCATTGTGCTGAGAAAGGCATAGAGCATTGTGATGACAAGGGTCAAAGAGGATTGTGATGAAAAGTTCATGGAGCATTGTGGTTAAAAAGGTCACAGAGACTGTTGATGACGAGGGCATGGACCATTGTGGTGACAAAGGTCATGAAGCATTGTGATGACTGGAGTCACGGGGCATTGTGAAGACAGGGGTCAAGGAGCATTGTGATAACAAGGGCATGGAGCATTGTGATGACAAGGGCATGGAGCATTGATCTAATAAGTTTCAAGGATTATTGCGATGACAGTTGGAATGGTGCATTGTGATGAAAAGGGCATGGAGCATTGTGATGACCAGGTCATGCAGTATTGTGAAGACAGGTGTCAGGGAGCATTGTGATGACATATGTAATGGCCCATTGTGATGATAATGGCATGGAGCATTGTGATGCCAACTGTCATGGAGGATTCTGATGACAACGGTAATGGAGCATTGTGATGACAATGGCTTGGAGCATTGTGATGACAAGGGTCAGGGAGCATTGTGCTGACAAGTTCATGGAGAATTGTGATGACAAGGGTAATGGAGCATTCTGATGACAAGCTTCTGGAGTATTTTGATGACAATGGCATGGAGCATTGTGATGAAAACGGCATGGGGCGTTGCGATGAAAAAGCATGGAGCCTTTTCGTGACAGGTTTCAAGGAGAATTCTGACGACAAGTGTCAGGGAGCATTGTGATGAAAAGTGTATTGAGAATTGTGATGAGAAAGGTCATGGAGCATTGTGATGAAAAGGGCATGGAGTACTGTGATGACAGGCATCATGGAGCATTGTGATGACAAGTGTTATGGAACATTGTGATCACAAGACTTTGGAGCACTGTGATGACAGAGGTCATGGATCATTTTGATTTCAAGGAGCATGGAGCATTGTGATGACAAGGGCATGAAGCAATGTGATCCCAACTTTCATGGAGGATTGTGATGACAATGGAAATGGAGTATTGTGATGACAATCGAATAGAGCATTGTAATGACAAGGTCATGTAGCATTTTGCTGACAAAGGCATGGAGCATTGTAATGACATGTGTCATGGAGCACTGTGATGACAAGCATCACGGATCATTGTGAATACAGGGGTCATGGAGCATTGGGATGACAAGTGCATGGATAATTGTGATGACAAGTGTCATGGAGCACTTGGCTGAAAATTTTCTTGGAGTGTTGTGATGACAGGGGTCATGGAGCATTGTGATGTCTAGGGAATGGAGCATTGTGATGACAAGTGTCCTGGATCATTGTATTGTCAGGTGTCATGGAGTGTTGTGATGACAGTGGTCAGGGAGCATTGAGATGATATTGGCCATGGAGCATTGTGATGAATAGGTCGTGGAGCATTGGGCTGAAAATATTCATGGATTATTGTGATGACAGGGATCATGGAGCATTGTGATGACAAGGTAATGGAGCATGGTGATGACAAGGTCCTGGAGCATTGTGATGAGAAGACCATGGATACTTATGATGACAATTTTCCTGGAGCATTCTGATGAAAAGGGACATGGAGCATTGTGATTACAGGTGTCTTGGAGCATTGTGATAACTAGGACATGGAACATTGTGATACATGGGTCATGGGTCATGGAGCTTTGTGATGACAAGTCATGGAGCATTGTGATGACAAGGGCATGGAGCATTGTGATGACAGGGGCATGGAGCATTGGTCTGACAAGTTTCATAGATTATTGTGATGACAGTGGACATGGTGCATTGTGATGAAAAGGGCATGGATCATTGTGAAGAGAAGGTCATGGAGTATTTTGAAGACAGGTGTCAGGGAGCATTGTGATGACATACGTCATGGTCCATTGCGATGACAATGGCTGGGAGTATTGTGATGCCATATGTAATGGAGGATTGTGATGACAAATATAATGGAGCATTGTGATGACTAGGGCTTGGAGCATTATGATGACAATGGCCATTGAGAATTTTCATGACAAGGTCGTGAAGCATTGTGATGACAAGGTCCTGGAGCACTGTGATGAGAAAACCATGGAGCCTTGTGATGACAAGTCTCCTGGAGCATACTGATGAAAATGAGCATGGAGCATTGTGATTAGAGGGGTCTTGGCCCTTTGTGATGACAAGGGTATGGAGCACTGTGAGGAGAAGGCCAAGGAGCATTCTGATGGCATGCGTCATTGAGCTTTGTGAGGACAAGGGCATGGAGCACTGTGATTACAGGGGTCATGGAGCATTGTGATGAAAAGGGCATGGATCATTGTGATGAAAAATGCATGGAGCCTTGTCATGACAGGATTCAAGGAGCATGCAGACAACAAGTGTCTGGGAACATTTTGATGACAAGTGTACTGAGCATTGTGATGACAAAGGTCATGGAGCATTTTGATGAGAAGACGATGGATAACTGTGATGACGAGCATCATGGGGCATTGTGATGACAAGTGATATGGAATATTGTGATCACAAGGGTTTGGAGCATTGTTATGACAGAGGTCATGGAGCATTTTGATTTCATTGTGATGACAACAGCATGAAGCATTTTGATGATGGGCATGGTGCATTGTGATGACAGGGTTCAATGATCATTGAGATGAAAAGGGGCATAGAGCATTGTGATTAGAGGGTTCTTGGAGCATTGTGATGAGAAGGGTCCAGGAGCTTTGTGATGACAAGGCCATGCAACATCGTGATAGCAAGGGTCATGGAGCATTTTTATGACTGGAGTAATGGAGCACTGTGATGGCAAGGGAATGGAACATTGTGATGACAAGTCATGGAGCATTTTGATGACAAGAGTGTGGTGCATTTTGATGAGAAGTTCAGGTAGCATTTTGATGACAGGGTCATGGAACAATTTGATGAAAAGGGTAATGGAACACTTTGATGACAGGTGTTATTGAACATTGTGATGTCAGGGGTCTTGGAGCATTTTGATGAAAAGGATCATGGAGCAGTTTGATGACAGGTGTTATGGAACATTTTGATGTAAGGTGTCATCGAACATTGTGATGATAAGTGCATGTAGCATTGTGATGACAGATGCCATGAAACATTGTGATGACATTGGTGAGGGAGTATTGTGACAAATAGTGATGTAGCATTGTGATATCAGTGGTGAGAGAGCATTTTGATGAGAAGTGCATGGATGATTGTGATGACAAGTTTTATGGAGTATTGTGATGACAATTTTGTGTAGCATTGTGATGACAAGCGTATGGTGCATTGTGATGACATTTGTCATGGAGCATTGTGCTGAGAAAGGCATAGAGCATTTTGATGACAAGGTTCAAAGAGCATTGTGATGAAAATTTCATGGAGCATTGTGATTAAAAAGGTCACAGAGAGTGTTGATGACGAGGACCTGGACAATTGTGATGACAAAGTTCATGAAGCATTGTGATGACTGGAGTCACGGAGAATTGTGATTACAGGGATCATGGAGCATTGTGATAACAAGGGCATGGAGCATTGTGATGACAAGGGGATGGAACAGTGGTCTATTTAGTTTCATGGATTATTGTGATGACATTTGGAATGGGGCATTGTGATGACAAGGGCATGGAGAATTGTGATGCCAATTGTAATGTAGGATTCTGCTGTCAAATATAATTGAGCATTGTGATGACAATGGCTTGGAGAATTGTGCTGACAAGGGTCAGGGAGCATTGTTCTGACAAGTGCATGGAGGTTTGTGATGACAAGGGTCATGGAACATTCTGATGACAAGCTTGTGGAGTATTTTGATGAAAATGGCATGGAGCATTGTGATGAAAACGGCATGGGGCATTTTGATGAAAAAGGCATGGAGCCTTTTCGTGACAGGGAACAATGAGCATTCTGACGACAAGTGTCAGGGAGCATTGTGATGACAAGTGTATTGAGAATTATGATGAGAAGGTCATGGAGCATTGTGATGAAAAGGGCATGGAGTATTGTGATGACAGGCATCATGGAGCGTTGTGATGACAAGTGTTATGGATCATTGTGATCACAAGAGTTTGGAGCATTGTGATGACAGAGGTCATGGATCATTTTGATTTCAAGGAGCATGGAGCATTGTGATGACAAGGGCATGAAGCAATGTGATCCCAAGGTTCATGGAGGATTGTGATGACAATAGAAATGGAGTATTTTGATGACAAGCCCTTAGAGCACTGTAATGACAAGGTCATGTAGCATTTTGCTGACAAAGGCATGGAACATTTTAATGACAGGTGTCATGGAGCACTGTGATGACAAGCGTTACGGATCATTGTGAATACAGGGGTCATGGAGCATTGGGATGACAAGTGCATGGATAATTGTGATGACAAGTGTCATGGAGCACTGGGCTGAAAATATTCATGTAGTGTTGTGATGACAGGGGTCATGGAGCATAGTGATGAGTAGGGAATGGAGCACTGTGATGACAATAGTCTGGGATCATTGTGTCATCTGGTGTCATGGAGTGTTGTGATGACGGTGGTCATGGAGCATTGAGATGATATTGGCCATGGAGCATTGTGATGAATAGGTCGTGGAGCATTGGGCTGAAAATATTCATGGATTATTGTGATGACAGGGGTCATGGAGCATTGTGATGACAAGGTAATGGAGCATGGTGATGACAAGGTCCTGGAGCACTGTGATGAGAAGACCAGGGATACATATGATGACAATTCTCATGGAGCATTCTGATGAAAAGGGGCATGGAGCATGGTGATTACAGGGGTCTTGGAGCATTGTGATGACTAGGGCATGGAACACTGTGATACATGGGTCATGGAGCTTTGTGATGACAAATCATAGAGCATTGTGATGACAAGGGTATGGAGCATTGTGATGACAGGGGCATGGAGCATTGGTCTGACAAGATTAATAGATTATTGTGAGGAGAGTGGACATGGTGCATTGTGATGACAAGGGCATGGATCATTGTGAAGAGAAGGTCATGGAGTATTGTGAAGACAGGTGTCAGGGAGCATTGTGATGACATAGGTCATGGTCCATTGCGATGACTATGGCTGGGATTACTGTGATGCCAAATGTAATGGAGGATTGTGATGACAAATATAATGGAGCATTGTGATGACTAGGGCTTGGAACACTATGATGACAATGGCCATTGAGAATTTTCATGACAAGGTCGTGAAGCATTGTGATGACAAGGTCCTGGAGCACTGTGATGAGAAAACCATGGAGCTTTGTGATGACAAATCTCCTGGAGCATACTGATGAAAATGGGCATGGAGCATTGTGATTAGAGGGGTCTTGGCACATTGTGATAACAAGGGCATGGAGAATTGTGAGGAGAAGGCCAAGGAGCATTCTGATGGCATGCGTCATTGAGCTTTGTGATGACAAGGGCATGGAGCACTTTGATTACAGGGGTCTTGGAGCATTGTGATGAAAAGGGCATAGATCATTGTGATGAAAAATGCATGCAACCTTGTCATGACAGGATTCAAGGAGTATGTAGACAACAAGTGTCAGGAACATTTTGATGACAAGTGTACTGATCATTGTGATGAAAAAGTTCATGGAGCATTGTGATGACTGGAGTCATGGAGCATTATGATGACAGGGGTCATGGAGCATTGTGATAACAAGGGCATGGAACATTGTGATGACAAGGGCATGGAGCATTGGTCTAATAAGTTTCATGGATTATTGTGATGACAGTTGGAATGGTGCATTGTGATGACAAGGGCATGGAGCATTGTGATGACCAGGTCATGCAGTATTGTGAAGACAGGTGTCAGGGAGCATTGTGATGACATATGTAATGGCCAATTGTGATGACAATGGCATGGAGCATTGTGATGCCAAGTGTCATGGAGAATTCTGATGACAAATGTAATGGAGCATTGTGATGACAATGGCTTGGAGCACTGTGATGACAAGAGTCAGGGAGCATTGTGCTGACAAGTGCATGGAGAATTGTGATGACAAGGGTCATGGAGAATTCTGATGACAAGCTTGTGGAGTATTTTGATGACAATGGCATGGAACATTGTGATGAAAAAGGCATGGGGCGTTGTGATGAAAAAGTCATGGAGCCTTTTCGTGACAGGGTTCAAGGAGCATTCTGAAGACAAGTGTCAGGGAGCATTGTGATGACAAGTGTATTGAGAATTGTGATGAGAAAGGTCATGGAGCATTTTGATGAAAAGGGCATGGAGTATTGTGATGACAGGCATCATGGAGCGTTGTGATGACAAGTGCTATGGATCATTGTGATCACAAGACTTTGGAGCATTGTGATGACAGAGGTCATGGATCATTTTGATTTCAAGGAGCATGGAGCATTGTGATGACAAGGGCATGAAGCAATGTGATCCCAAGGTTCATGGAGGATTGTGATGACAATAGAAATGGAGTATTTTGATGACAAGCCCTTAGAGCACTGTAATGACAAGGTCATGTAGCATTTTGCTGACAAAGGCATGGAACATTTTAATGACAGGTGTCATGGAGCACTGTGATGACAAGCGTTACGGATCATTGTGAATACAGGGGTCATGGAGCATTGGGATGACAAGTGCATGGATAATTGTGATGACAAGTGTCATGGAGCACTGGGCTGAAAATATTCATGTAGTGTTGTGATGACAGGGGTCATGGAGCATAGTGATGAGTAGGGAATGGAGCACTGTGATGACAATAGTCTGGGATCATTGTGTCGTCTGGTGTCATGGAGTGTTGTGATGACAGTGGTCATGGAGCATTGAGATGATATTGGCCATGGAGCATTGTGATGAATAGGTCGTGGAGCATTGGGCTGAAAATATTCATGGATTATTGTGATGACAGGGGTCATGGAGCATTGTGATGACAAGGTAATCGAGCATGGTGATGACAAGGTCCTGCAGCATTGTGATGAGAAGACCATGGATACTTATGATGACAATTCTCATGGAGCATTCTGATGAAAAGGGGCATGGAGCATGGTGATTACAGGGGACTTGGAGCATTGCGATGACTAGGGCATGGAACACTGTGATACATGGGTCATGGAGCTTTGTGATGACAAATCATGGAGCACTGTGATGACAAGGGTATGGAGCATTGTGATGACAGGGGCATGGAGCATTGGTCTGACAAGATTAATAGATTATTGTGATGAGAGTGGACATGGTGCATTGTGATGACAAGGGCATGGATCATTGTGAAGAGAAGGTCATGGAGTATTGTGAAGACAGGTGTCAGGGAGCATTGTGATGACATATGTCATGGTCCATTGCGATGACAATGGCTGGGAGTACTGTGATGCCAAATGTAATGGAGGATTGTGATGACAAATATAATGGAGCTTTGTGATGACTAGGGCTTGAAACACTATGATGACAATGGCCATTGAGGATTTTCATGACAAGGTCGTGAAGCATTGTGATGACAAGGTCCTGGAGCACTGTGATGAGAAAACCATGGAGCTTTGTGATGAGAAGTCTTCTGGAGCATACTGATGAAAATGGGCATGGATCATTGTGATTAGAGGGGTCTTGGCACATTGTGATAACAAGGGCATGGAGAATTGTGAGGAGAAGGCCAAGGAGCATTCTGATGGCATGCGTCATTGAGCTTTGTGATGACAAGGGCATGGAGCACTTTGATTACAGGAGTCTTGGAGCATTGTGATGAAAAGGGCATGGATCATTGTGATGAAAAATGCATGCAGCCTTGTCATGACAGGATTCAAGGAGCAGGTAGACAACAAGTGTCAGGGAACATTTTGATGACAAGTGTACTGATCATTGTGATGAAAAAGTTCATGGAGCATTGTGATGACTGGAGTCATGGAGCATTATGATGACAGGGGTCATGGAGCATTGTGATAACAAGGGCATGGAACATTGTGATGACAAGGGCATGGAGCATTGGTCTAATAAGTTTCATGGATTATTGTGATGACAGTTGGAATGGTGCATTGTGATGACAAGGGCATGGAGCATTGTGATGACCAGGTCATGCAGTATTGTGAAGACAGGTGTCAGGGAGCATTGTGATGACATATGTAATGGCCCATTGTGATGACAATGGCATGGAGCATTGTGATGCCAAGTGTCATGGAGAATTCTGATGACAAATGTAATGGAGCATTGTGATGACAATGGCTTGGAGCACTGTGATGACAAGAGTCAGGGAGCATTGTGCTGACAAGTGCATGGAGAATTGTGATGACAAGGGTCATGGAGAATTGTGATGACAAGCTTGTGGAGTATTTTGATGACAATGGCATGGCACATTGTGATGAAAAATGCATAGGGCGTTGTGATGAAAAAGTCATGGAGACTTTTCGTGACAGGGTTCAAGGAGCATTCTGAAGACAAGTGTCAGGGAGCATTGTGATGACAAGTGTATTGAGAATTGTGATGAGAAAGGTCATGGAGCATTTTGATGAAAAGGGCATGGAGTATTGTGATGACAGGCATCATGGAGCGTTGTGATGACAAGTGTTATGGATCATTGTGATCACAAGAGTTTGGAGCATTGTGATGACAGAGGTCATGGATCATTTTGATTTCAAGGAGCATGGAGCATTGTGATGACAAGGGCATGAAGCAATGTGACCCCAAGTTTCATGGAGGATTGTGATGACAATGGAAATGGAGTATTGTGATGACAAGCGCATAGAGCATTGTAATGACAAGGTCATGTAGCATTTTGCTGACAAAGGCATGGAGCATTGTAATGACATGTGTCATGGAGCACTGTGATGACTAGCGTCAGAGATCATTGTGAATACAGGGGTCATGGAGCATTGGCATGACAAGTGCATGGATCATTTTGATGACAAATGTCATGGAGCACAGGGTTGAAAATTTTCATGGAGTGTTGTGATGACAGGGGTCATGGAGCATAGTGATGAGTAGGGAATGGAGCATTGTGATGACAAGAGTCCAGGATCATTGTGTCGTCATGTGTCATGGAGTGTTGTGATGACACTGGTCATGGAGCATTGAGATGATATTGGCCATGGAGCATTGTGATGAATAGGTCGTGGAGCATTGGGCTGAAAATATTCATGGATTATTGTGATGACAGGGGTCATGGAGCATTGTGATGACAAGTGTATTGAGAATTGTGATGAGAAAGGTCATGGAGCATTTTGATGAAAAGGGCATGGAGTATTGTGATGACAGGCATCATGGAGCGTTGTGATGACAAGTGCTATGGATCATTGTGATCACAAGACTTTGGAGCATTGTGATGACAGAGGTCATGGATCATTTTGATTTCAAGGAGCATGGAGCATTGTGATGACAAGGGCATGAAGCAATGTGATCCCAAGGTTCATGGAGGATTGTGATGACAATAGAAATGGAGTATTTTGATGACAAGCCCTTAGAGCACTGTAATGACAAGGTCATGTAGCATTTTGCTGACAAAGGCATGGAACATTTTAATGACAGGTGTCATGGAGCACTGTGATGACAAGCGTTACGGATCATTGTGAATACAGGGGTCATGGAGCATTGGGATGACAAGTGCATGGATAATTGTGATGACAAGTGTCATGGAGCACTGGGCTGAAAATATTCATGTAGTGTTGTGATGACAGGGGTCATGGAGCATAGTGATGAGTAGGGAATGGAGCACTGTGATGACAATAGTCTGGGATCATTGTGTCGTCTGGTGTCATGGAGTGTTGTGATGACAGTGGTCATGGAGCATTGAGATGATATTGGCCATGGAGCATTGTGATGAATAGGTCGTGGAGCATTGGGCTGAAAATATTCATGGATTATTGTGATGACAGGGGTCATGGAGCATTGTGATGACAAGGTAATCGAGCATGGTGATGACAAGGTCCTGCAGCATTGTGATGAGAAGACCATGGATACTTATGATGACAATTCTCATGGAGCATTCTGATGAAAAGGGGGCATGGAGCATGGTGATTACAGGGGACTTGGAGCATTGCGATGACTAGGGCATGGAACACTGTGATACATGGGTCATGGAGCTTTGTGATGACAAATCATGGAGCATTGTGATGACAAGGGTATGGAGCATTGTGATGACAGGGGCATGGAGCATTGGTCTGACAAGATTAATAGATTATTGTGATGAGAGTGGACATGGTGCATTGTGATGACAAGGGCATGGATCATTGTGAAGAGAAGGTCATGGAGTATTGTGAAGACAGGTGTCAGGGAGCATTGTGATGACATATGTCATGGTCCATTGCGATGACAATGGCTGGGAGTACTGTGATGCCAAATGTAATGGAGGATTGTGATGACAAATATAATGGAGCTTTGTGATGACTAGGGCTTGAAACACTATGATGACAATGGCCATTGAGAATTTTCATGACAAGGTCGTGAAGCATTGTGATGACAAGGTCCTGGAGCACTGTGATGAGAAAACCATGGAGCTTTGTGATGAGAAGTCTTCTGGAGCCTACTGATGAAAATGGGCATGGATCATTGTGATTAGAGGGGTCTTGGCACATTGTGATAACAAGGGCATGGAGAATTGTGAGGAGAAGGCCAAGGAGCATTCTGATGGCATGCGTCATTGAGCTTTGTGATGACAAGGGCATGGAGCACTTTGATTACAGGAGTCTTGGAGCATTGTGATGAAAAGGGCATGGATCATTGTGATGAAAAATGCATGCAGCCTTGTCATGACAGGATTCAAGGAGCAGGTAGACAACAAGTGTCAGGGAACATTTTGATGACAAGTGTACTGATCATTGTGATGAAAAAGTTCATGGAGCATTGTGATGACTGGAGTCATGGAGCATTATGATGACAGGGGTCATGGAGCATTGTTATAACAAGGGCATGGAACATTGTGATGACAAGGGCATGGAGCATTGGTCTAATAAGTTTCATGGATTATTGTGATGACAGTTGGAATGGTGCATTGTGATGACAAGGGCATGGAGCATTGTGATGACCAGGTCATGCAGTATTGTGAAGACAGGTGTCAGGGAGCATTGTGATGACATATGTAATGGCCCATTGTGATGACAATGGCATGGAGCATTGTGATGCCAAGTGTCATGGAGAATTCTGATGACAAATGTAATGGAGCATTGTGATGACAATGGCTTGGAGCACTGTGATGACAAGAGTCAGGGAGCATTGTGCTGACAAGTGCATGGAGAATTGTGATGACAAGGGTCATGGAGAATTGTGATGACAAGCTTGTGGAGTATTTTGATGACAATGGCATGGCACATTGTGATGAAAAATGCATAGGGCGTTGTGATGAAAAAGTCATGGAGACTTTTCGTGACAGGGTTCAAGGAGCATTCTGAAGACAAGTGTCAGGGAGCATTGTGATGACAAGTGTATTGAGAATTGTGATGAGAAAGGTCATGGAGCATTTTGATGAAAAGGGCATGGAGTATTGTGATGACAGGCATCATGGAGCGTTGTGATGACAAGTGTTATGGATCATTGTGATCACAAGAGTTTGGAGCATTGTGATGACAGAGGTCATGGATCATTTTGATTTCAAGGAGCATGGAGCATTGTGATGACAAGGGCATGAAGCAATGTGACCCCAAGTTTCATGGAGGATTGTGATGACAATGGAAATGGAGTATTGTGATGACAAGTGCATAGAGCATTGTAATGACAAGGTCATGTAGCATTTTGCTGACAAAGGCATGGAGCATTGTAATGACATGTGTCATGGAGCACTGTGATGACTAGCGTCAGAGATCATTGTGAATACAGGGGTCATGGAGCATTGGCATGACAAGTGCATGGATCATTTTGATGACAAATGTCATGGAGCACAGGGTTGAAAATTTTCATGGAGTGTTGTGATGACAGGGGTCATGGAGCATAGTGATGAGTAGGGAATGGAGCATTGTGATGACAAGAGTCCAGGATCATTGTGTCGTCATGTGTCATGGAGTGTTGTGATGACACTGGTCATGGAGCATTGAGATGATATTGGCCATGGAGCATTGTGATGAATAGGTCGTGGAGCATTGGGCTGAAAATATTCATGGATTATTGTGATGACAGGGGTCATGGAGCATTGTGATGACAAGTGTATTGAGAATTGTGATGAGAAAGGTCATGGAGCATTTTGATGAAAAGGGCATGGAGTATTGTGATGACAGGCATCATGGAGCGTTGTGATGACAAGTGCTATGGATCATTGTGATCACAAGACTTTGGAGCATTGTGATGACAGAGGTCATGGATCATTTTGATTTCAAGGAGCATGGAGCATTGTGATGACAAGGGCATGAAGCAATGTGATCCCAAGGTTCATGGAGGATTGTGATGACAATAGAAATGGAGTATTTTGATGACAAGCCCTTAGAGCACTGTAATGACAAGGTCATGTAGCATTTTGCTGACAAAGGCATGGAACATTTTAATGACAGGTGTCATGGAGCACTGTGATGACAAGCGTTACGGATCATTGTGAATACAGGGGTCATGGAGCATTGGGATGACAAGTGCATGGATAATTGTGATGACAAGTGTCATGGAGCACTGGGCTGAAAATATTCATGTAGTGTTGTGATGACAGGGGTCATGGAGCATAGTGATGAGTAGGGAATGGAGCACTGTGATGACAATAGTCTGGGATCATTGTGTCGTCTGGTGTCATGGAGTGTTGTGATGACAGTGGTCATGGAGCATTGAGATGATATTGGCCATGGAGCATTGTGATGAATAGGTCGTGGAGCATTGGGCTGAAAATATTCATGGATTATTGTGATGACAGGGGTCATGGAGCATTGTGATGACAAGGTAATCGAGCATGGTGATGACAAGGTCCTGCAGCATTGTGATGAGAAGACCATGGATACTTATGATGACAATTCTCATGGAGCATTCTGATGAAAAGGGGCATGGAGCATGGTGATTACAGGGGACTTGGAGCATTGCGATGACTAGGGCATGGAACACTGTGATACATGGGTCATGGAGCTTTGTGATGACAAATCATGGAGCACTGTGATGACAAGGGTATGGAGCATTGTGATGACAGGGGCATGGAGCATTGGTCTGACAAGATTAATAGATTATTGTGATGAGAGTGGACATGGTGCATTGTGATGACAAGGGCATGGATCATTGTGAAGAGAAGGTCATGGAGTATTGTGAAGACAGGTGTCAGGGAGCATTGTGATGACATATGTCATGGTCCATTGCGATGACAATGGCTGGGAGTACTGTGATGCCAAATGTAATGGAGGATTGTGATGACAAATATAATGGAGCTTTGTGATGACTAGGGCTTGAAACACTATGATGACAATGGCCATTGAGGATTTTCATGACAAGGTCGTGAAGCATTGTGATGACAAGGTCCTGGAGCACTGTGATGAGAAAACCATGGAGCTTTGTGATGAGAAGTCTTCTGGAGCCTGCTGATGAAAATGGGCATGGATCATTGTGATTAGAGGGGTCTTGGCACATTGTGATAACAAGGGCATGGAGAATTGTGAGGAGAAGGCCAAGGAGCATTCTGATGGCATGCGTCATTGAGCTTTGTGATGACAAGGGCATGGAGCACTTTGATTACAGGAGTCTTGGAGCATTGTGATGAAAAGGGCATGGATCATTGTGATGAAAAATGCATGCAGCCTTGTCATGACAGGATTCAAGGAGCAGGTAGACAACAAGTGTCAGGGAACATTTTGATGACAAGTGTACTGATCATTGTGATGAAAAAGTTCATGGAGCATTGTGATGACTGGAGTCATGGAGCATTATGATGACAGGGGTCATGGAGCATTGTGATAACAAGGGCATGGAACATTGTGATGACAAGGGCATGGAGCATTGGTCTAATAAGTTTCATGGATTATTGTGATGACAGTTGGAATGGTGCATTGTGATGACAAGGGCATGGAGCATTGTGATGACCAGGTCATGCAGTATTGTGAAGACAGGTGTCAGGGAGCATTGTGATGACATATGTAATGGCCCATTGTGATGACAATGGCATGGAGCATTGTGATGCCAAGTGACATGGAGAATTCTGATGACAAATGTAATGGAGCATTGTGATGACAATGGCTTGGAGCACTGTGATGACAAGAGTCAGGGAGCATTGTGCTGACAAGTGCATGGAGAATTGTGATGACAAGGGTCATGGAGAATTGTGATGACAAGCTTGTGGAGTATTTTGATGACAATGGCATGGCACATTGTGATGAAAAATGCATAGGGCGTTGTGATGAAAAAGTCATGGAGACTTTTCGTGACAGGGTTCAAGGAGCATTCTGAAGACAAGTGTCAGGGAGCATTGTGATGACAAGTGTATTGAGAATTGTGATGAGAAAGGTCATGGAGCATTTTGATGAAAAGGGCATGGAGTATTGTGATGACAGGCATCATGGAGCGTTGTGATGACAAGTGTTATGGATCATTGTGATCACAAGAGTTTGGAGCATTGTGATGACAGAGGTCATGGATCATTTTGATTTCAAGGAGCATGGAGCATTGTGATGACAAGGGCATGAAGCAATGTGACCCCAAGTTTCATGGAGGATTGTGATGACAATGGTAATGGAGTATTGTGATGACAAGCGCATAGAGCATTGTAATGACAAGGTCATGTAGCATTTTGCTGACAAAGGCATGGAGCATTGTAATGACATGTGTCATGGAGCACTGTGATGACTAGCGTCAGAGATCATTGTGAATACAGGGGTCATGGAGCATTGGCATGACAAGTGCATGGATCATTTTGATGACAAATGTCATGGAGCACAGGGTTGAAAATTTTCATGGAGTGTTGTGATGACAGGGGTCATGGAGCATAGTGATGAGTAGGGAATGGAGCATTGTGATGACAAGAGTCCAGGATCATTGTGTCGTCATGTGTCATGGAGTGTTGTGATGACACTGGTCATGGAGCATTGAGATGATATTGGCCATGGAGCATTGTGATGAATAGGTCGTGGAGCATTGGGCTGAAAATATTCATGGATTATTGTGATGACAGGGGTCATGGAGCATTGTGATGACAAGGTAATGTTGCATGGTGATGACAAGGTCCTGCAGCATTGTGATGAGAAGACCATGGATTCTTATGATGACAATTCTCATGGAGCATTCTGATGAAAACGGGCATGGAGCATTGTGATTACAGGGGTCTTGGAGCATTGTGATGACAAGTCATGGAGCATTGTGATGACAAGCACATGGAGCATTGTGATGACAGTGGCATGGAGTATTCTGATGACAAGATTCATAGATTATTGTTATGACAGTGGACATGGTGCATTCTGATGACAAGGGCATGGATCATTGTGAAGAGAAGGTCATGGAGTATTTTGAAGACAGGTGTCAGGGAGCATTGTGATGACATATGTCATGGTCCATTGTGATGACAATGGCTGGGAGTATTGTGATGCCAAATGTAGTGGAGGATTGTGATGACAAATATAATGGAGTATTGTGATGACTAGGGCTAGGAGCATTATGATGACAATGGCCATTGAGAATTTTCATGGCAAGGTCAGGAAGCATTGTGATGACAAGGTCCTTGAGCATTGTGATGAGAAAACCATGGAGCCTTGTGATGACAAATCTACTGGAGCATACAGGTGAAAATGGGCATGGAGCATTGTGATTAGAGGGGTCTTGGCACATTGTGATGACTAGGGCATGGAGCATTGTGAGGAGAAGGCCAAGGAGCATTCTGATGGCAAGCGTCATTGAGCTTTGTGCTGACAAGGGCATGGAGCATTGTGATTACAAGGGTCTTGGAGCATTGTGATGAAAAGAGCATGGATCATTGTGATGAAAAATGCATGGAGCCTTGTCATGACTGGATTCAAGGAGCATGCAGACAACAAGTGTCAGGGAACATGTTGATGACAAGTGTACTGAGCATTGTGATGATAAAGATCATGGAGCTTTCTGAGGAGAAGACCATGGATAACTGTGATGACGAGCATCATGGGGCATTGTGATGATAAGTGATATGGAATATTGTGATCACAAGGGTTTGGAGCATTGTTATGACAGAGTTCATGGAGCATTTTGATTTCATTGTGATGACAATAGCATGAAGCATTATGATGAAGGGCATGGTGCATTGTGATGACAGGGTTCATGGATCATTGAGATGAAAAGGGGCATAGAGCATTGTGATTAGAGGGTTCTTGGAGCATTGTGATGAGAAGGGTCCAGGAGCTTTGTGATGACAAGGCCATGCAACATCGTAATAGCAGGGGTTATGGAGCATTGTTATGACTGGGGTAATGGAGCACTGTGATGGCAAGGGCATGGAGCATTGTGATGACAAGTCATGGAGCATTTTGATGACAAAGTTGTGGTGCATTTTGATGAGAACGGCAGGGAGCATTTTGATGACAGGGTCATGGAACAATTTGATGAAAACCGTCATGGAACATTTTGATGACAGGTGTTATGGAACATTGTGATGTCAGGGGTCATGGAGCATTTTGATGAAAAGGATCATGGAGCAGTTTGATGACAGGTGTTATGGAACATTTTGATGTCAGGGGTCATCCAACATTGTGATGAGAAGTGCATGTAGCATTGTGATGACAGATGCCATGAATCATTGTGATGACATTGGTGAGGGATTATTGTGACAAATAGTGATGTAGCATTGTGATATCAGTGGTGAGAGAGCATTTTGATGAGAAGTGCATGGAGCATTGTGATGACAAGTTTTATGGAGTATTGTGATGACAAATTTGTGGAGCATTGTGATGACAAGCGCATGGTGCATTGTGATGACATGTGTCATGGAGCATTGTGCTGAGAAAGGCATAGAGCATTTTGATGACAAGGGTCAAAGAGCATTGTGATGAAAATTTCATGGAGCATTGTGGTTAAAAAGGTCACAGAGACTGTTGATGACGAGGACATGGACAATTTTGATGACAAAGTTCATGAAGCATTGTGATGACTGGAGTCATGGAGCATTGTGATGACAGGGGTTATGGAGCATTGTGATAACAAGGGCATGGAGCATTGTGATGACAAGGGGATGGAACAGTGGTCTCTTTAGTTTCATGGATTATTGTCATGACATTTGGAATGGGGCATTGTTATGACAAGGGCATGGAGAATTGTGATGCCAATTGTCATGTTGGATTCTGCTGTCAAAGATACTTGAGCATTGTGATGACAATGGCATGGAGCATTGTGATGACAAGGGTCAGGGAGCATTTTGCTGACAAGTGCATGGAGATTTGTGATGACAAGGGTTATGGAACATTCTGATGACAAGCTTGTGGAGTATTTTGATGACAATGGCATGGAGCATTGTGATGAAAACGGCATGGGGCATTGTGATGAAAAAGGCAAGGAGCCTTTTCGTGACAGGTTTCAAGGAGCATTCTGACGACAAGTATCAGGGAGCGTTGTGATGACAAGTGTATTGAGAATTGTGATGACAAAGGTCAAGGAGCATTGTGATGAAAAGGGCATGGAGTATTGTGATGACAGGCATCATGGAGCGTTGTTATGACAAGTGTTATGGAACAAGCTGATCACATGGGATTTGAGCATTTTGATGACAGAGGTCATGAATCATTTTGATTTCAAGGAGCATGGAGCATTGTGATGACAAGGGCATGAAGCAATGTGATCCCAAGGTTCATGGAGGATTGTGATGACAATGGTAATGGAGTATTGTGATGACAAGCGCATAGAGCATTGCAATGACAAGGTCATGTAGCATTTTGCTGACAAAGGCATGGAGCATTGTGATGACAGGGGTCATGGAGCACTGTGATGACAAGCGTCTTTGAGCATTGTGAATACAGGGATCATGGCGCATTGGGATGACAAGGGCATGGATCATTGTTATGGCAAGGTTCATTGAGCATTGGGCTGAAAATGTTCATGGAGTATTGTGATGACAGGGGTCATGGAGCATTGTGATGACAAGGGAAACGAGCATGATGATTACAAGGTCCTGGATCATTGTGATTAGAAGACCATGGAGACTTGTGATGACAAATCTCATGGAGCATTCTGATGAAAAGTGTCATGGAGCATTTTGATTACAGGGGTCTTGGAGCATTGTGATGACAAGGACATGGATTATTGTGATGACAAAGGCATGGAGCCTTTTCATGACTGGGTACAAGGAGCATACTGACGACAAGTGTCAGGGAGCATTGTGATGACAAGTGTATTGAGCATTGTGATGACAAAGATCATGGACCATTGTGATGAGAAGACCATGGATAATTGTGATGATGAGCCTCATGGCGTGTTGTGGTGATAAGTGTTATGGAACATTGTGATCACTAGGGTTTGGAGCATTATGATGACAGAGATCATGGAGAATATTGATTTCATTGTGATGACAATAGCCTGAAGCATTATGATGATGGGAATGGTGCACTGTGATGACAGGGTTCATGGAGCATTGAGATGAAAAGGGGCATGGAGCTTTGTGTTTACAGGGGTCTTGGAGCACTGTGATGACAAGGGCATGGAGCATTGTGATGTGAAGGGCATGGAACATTCTGATGACATGTGTCATGGAGCTTTGCGATGACAAGGGCATGGAGCATTGTGATTTAAGCGGCCTTCAGCATTGTGATGACAAGTGTCATGGAACCTTGTGATGAATAGGCCATGTTACATTGTGATGGCAGGGTTCATGGTGCATTGTTATGACAGAGGTACCGGAGCATTGTGATGAGAAGGGTATGGAACATTGCTCTGAAATGTTTCTGGGATAACTGTGATGAGAGTGGGCATGGAGCATTTTGATAACAAGGGCATGGAGCATTGTGATGACAAGGTAGGTTATGAAGTATTGTGAAGATAGGTGTCAGGGAGCATTGTGATGACATATGTAATGGCCCATTCTGATGACAATGGCATGGAGCATTGTGATGCCAAGTGTCATGGAGGATTCTGATGACAAAGGTAATGGAGCATTGTGATGACAATGGCTTGGAGCATTGTGATGACAAGGGTCAGGGAGCATTTTGCTGACAAGTGCATGGAGAATTGTGATGACAAGGGTCATGGAGCATTCTGATGACTAGCTTGTGGAGTATTTTGATGACAATGGCATGGAGCATTGTGATGAAAACGGCATGGGGCATTGTGATGAAAAAGGTATGGAGCCTTTTCGTGACGTTGTTCAAGGAGCATTCTGACGACAAGTGTCAGGGAGCATTGTGATGACAAGTGTATTGAGAATTGTGATGAGAAGGTCATGGAGCATTGTGATGAAAAGGGCATGGAGTATTGTGATGACAGGCATCATGGAGCGTTGTGATGACAAATGTTACAGAACATTGTGATCACAAGAGTTTGGAGCATTGTGATGACAAGGGCATGTAGCAATTTGATCCCATGTTTCATGGAGGATTGTGATGCCAAGCAAATAGAGCATTGTAATGACAAAGTCATGTAGCATTTTGCTGACAAAGGCATGGAGCATTGTGATGACAGGTGTCATGGAGCACTGTGATGACAAGCGTCACGGAGCATTGTGAAAACAGTGGTCATGGAGCATAGGGATGACAACGACATGGATCACTGTGATGACAAGGGGCATGGAACATTGGGCTGAAAATATTCATGGAGTATTGTGACGACAGGTGTCATGGAGCATTGTGATGACTAGGGAATGGAACATTATGATGACAAGAGTCCCGAATCATTGTGTTGTCAGGTGTCATTGAGTGTTGTGATGACAGTGGTTATGGAGAATTGTGATGATATTGGCTATGGAGCATTGTGATGAGCAGACCTTGGGTAATTGTGATGTCGAGCATCATGGAGCACTGTAATGAAAAGGGGCATGAAGCATTGTGATGACAGGTGTCAGTGAGCATTGTGATGACAGGGGTCATGGAGCATTGTGATGACAAGTGCATGGAGCTTTGTGATGACATGAGCATGGAGCATTGTGATGACAAGTGCATGGAGCATTGCAATGTCAAGTGGATGATGAATTTTGATGACAAGAGCATGTAACATTTTGATGAGTAGTGTCATGTAGCATTGTGATGACAAGGACGTGGAGAATTTTGATGACAAGGATCATGGAGCATTTTGATAACCAGGCCATGGTGCATTGTGATGACAGGGGACATGGAGCATTATTATGAGAACGGCCATGGTGCATTCTGACATAAGATATCACTTATGAAGAGAATGTAAACATGGCTACATATGAACTGATTTAGGGAAGAGAACAGAGTATCAGATTTAGAAAACATTCTAACGCTTGCTTAAGGGGAAAGAGAGGTGGCGAGATGCACAAAACATAAGATTGATATTAGCACAGGTACCGTTCCATAATCCAAAAACAGAAGATACAAGCCCTACTCCTTCCTCAGTGAACGGAACTCACCAACTCTATTCCCCGCAGAGAAATATATCTGACTAGTAAGAATTTTAAAACCTATGTATTGATATGTCTCCATAAGGGAACCAAGTGTGTCTAGAACGACATAAACATGGCAGTGAGAATCAGCTCAAACCCACTATAAAAATGAATTTCAAAACAAAACATAAAAACAGTAAAATTCTTACACAATACCTTCAGGGGTTCTGATGAAACCTGGAATGACCGTATCTACAATGACAGCTGGATGTGGCATAAGGCTGGTCACTTGGGACTGAGAGGATTGGTGAGATTGGGTGAAAAAATGCAGACCGTTTAAAGCAATAATGCCTGCCACCCATTCCATGGTTCCCATCTCTCCAGGTAGAAGGGAATATCACTACAGTTATACCGTGTATGGGAACCTAGAGAATGGAAACCATCTGATGGTGAAAGGTTTCTAAAACTCTACTACTTTTTTCTCTCCTTGTGCTCCAGTTTGACATTCCAACTACTTGACTATCAATCTCCCAACTTGGAAAGTCAGCCCCTATAACCTCCTGGTTCGCACAGTTGCCAAATTGTGCAGAGGATATAAGGGAAGAGAGAGAACCAATGAGAGAGTAGCTGTAGGCATTTGGACGGCCACATGACTCTCTAATTTCCCATCACAACGAGGAATTAACCAAAGTCTCAGCCTGCCCCCCAGAACCAGTATAAGTCCAGAAGCAAAAGTGTTGATTTGCGGTCAGCTCACAAAAACGCGAGTTGAAAAATGGAGCTCAAGGCCACAGCAATTCACTAACCTGCAGAGTTATAAAGGACTACTCTCTTCGAAAAATCTGTTGAGGGAAAACCACGAGGCGGAAGGGAAAATGAGGCAGAATGGCATGAAACAGATTTCAAGAGGTACATTGGAATCGCCTTTAAACACAGGAAAAGCATTACAACTTCGAAAATTATGGAAATGGCCATAAAGGGCATATGGGTTTTCACGTGAATATATTCAGGAGAAAACGCATATGCCCATTTTGGACAAGCAAGCAAGCGGGCAATGCAAATCTGCACTACAAAGAAGTATCAATTCCCACCGGTCAAAAGGGACATCCACAAAATGGGTAAAAACCAGAAAGGCAAGACAGGCCCTGGAGAACAGGGAGCCTTGTTATGCTGATGGGCGGGATGTAAACTGCCCACTGCCTCTCTGGAGGAGTGCATTGTGTTCCCTAAAACAAGTAAACAACAGAGCTACAGAGCCAAGGGCACTTCCAGTCTAGGGAATATACCTTGGGAAAACTGAAAATAAATAAGACAGATCCACACCAAAATTCAGGGCTGCACTGCTTACAAAAACCTCAACTTGTGTACACCTTAAATATCCCAGGAAAGACAAAAATGTTTCAAGAAATTGTGGTACTTACGTATGATGGAATATCGCTCAGCCATGAAATCAATGTCATAAGGCCAGTAGCAGCAAAATGAGTGGATTCTGGTACGATAATTCTAAGTGAAATAAGTCACACAGAAAAAGAAAAGTATCATAAGATATCACTTATGAAGATCCTGTAAACATGGCTACATATGAACTGAGTTAGGAAAGCGAAGAGAGACTCACATTAAAAAAAAAAAACGCTTATGCCTGCTTAAGGGGGAATGAGAGGTGGGGTGATGCATAAAATCAGATTTTGATATTAGTACAGGTACCGTTCCAAAAACCAAATACGAAATAGACAAGACCTACACATTCCTCAGTGAAAGGGACTCAACACCTCATATTCACCACAGAGTAATATAACTTACTAGTATGAATCTTAAAACCTATGTATTGATATGTCTCCATAAGGGAATCAAGTGTGTCTAGACTGGCATAAACGTGACAGTGAGAATCAGCTCAAACCCACTATAAAAAGGAATTTCAAAAACAAAACAAAAAACAGGGAAATTTCTTACAATTCCTTCAGGGTCTCTGATGAAACCTGGAATGACCCTATCTACAATGACAGCTGGATGTGACATAAGGCTGGACACTTGGGACTGAGAGGATTGGTGAGATTGGGTGAGCAAATGCAGACCCTTTAAAGCAATAATGAGTGGCACCCATTCCATGGGTCCCAACTCTCCAGGTTGAAGGGAATATTACTACAGCTATAACATGTACGGGAAACCTAGAGAATGGACACACTGTGAATACGAAAGGTCTCTAAAACTCAACTAATAGTCCCTCTCCTGGTGCTGCGGTTTTACTTTCCATTTGCTTTACTGTCAATCTCCCAACTTGGAGAGACAGCCCCTTTAACCTGTGGTTCTCACAAGTTGCCAATTTGGAAGAGGATGAAAGGGAAGAGGGAGAACCAATAAGAGAGTAGCTGTTAGGCATTTGGATGGGAACATGTCCCTCTAATTTCCCAGCCGGAAAAAAAATTAACCAAAGTCTCAGCCACCCACCACACACCAGTATAGGTCCTGAACCAAAGTTTGCACTTGCATTCAGCTCACAAAAAACGAGTTGAAAAATGGAGCTCATGGGCACAGCAATTCACAAACTGGCAGAGAAATACAGGACAACTATCGTCCAAATATTTGTTTAATGGGAGGCAACGAGGCGGACTTGAAAGCGAGGCAGAATAGCAGGAAACAGATTTCGAGAGGTACGTTGGAATCGCCTTTAAAGCACAGGAAGAGGGGCACAACTTCGACAATGATGCACTTGGCCAAAAAGGGCGTATGCCTTTTCTCCTGAATATATTCAGGAGAAAACGAATACGCCCTTTTTGGCCATCCAGCAAGCAGACAATGCAAATCTGCACTACAAAGAATTATCACCTCAAACCAGTCAAAAGGGATATCCGCAAAATGTGTAAAAACCAGAAAGGCAAGACAGCCCCTGGAGAACTGGGAGCCTTGTTATGCTGATTGGCGGGATTAAGTTGCCAACTGCCTCTCTGGAGGAGTGCACTGTGTGCCGTAAAACAAATAAACAACAGAGCTACAGAGCCAAGGGCAAGTCCAGTGTAGGAAATATACATTGGGAAAATTGAAAATCAAAAAGACAGAGCGACCCCAAAATTTAGGGTTTCACTTCCTTCAAGAACCTCAACTTGGGTACACCTTAAATATCCCAGGAAAGAAAAAATTGGTTCAAGAAATTGTGGTACTTATGTACAAGGAATATCCCTCAGCCATGTAATCAATGTCATAAGGCCAGTAGCAGCAAAATGAGTGGATTCAGGTACGATGATTCTAAGTGAAATAAGTCACACAGAAAAACAAAATTACCATAAGATATCACTTATGAAGATCCTGTAAACATGGCTACACATGAACTGTGTTAGGAAAGAGAAGAGAGACTCACATTTAGAAAACATTCTTATGCCTGCTTAAGGGGGATAGAGAGGTGGGGTGATGCATAAAACCAGAGTTTGAATTAGTACAGGTACCTTTCCAAAAACCTAATAAGGAATAGACAAGACCTACACCTTCCTCAGGGAAAGGGACACAACAACCCATATTCCCCGCAGAGGAATATATCTTACTAATAAGAATCTTAAGACCTATGTATTGATATATCTCCGTAAGGGAATCAAGTATGTCTAGACTGGCATAAACATGGCAGTGAGAATCAGCTCAAACCCACTATAGAAAGGAATTTCAAAATCAAACCAAAAAAACAGGGAAATTCTTTACAATTCCTTCAGGGTCTCTGATGAAAACTGGTATGACTCTATCTACAATGACAGCAGGATGTGGCCTATGGCTGGACACATGGGACAGAGAGGATTGGTGAGATTGGGTGAGCAAATGCAGAACCTTAAAGCAATAATGTGTGGCAGCCATTCGATGGGTCCCAACTCTCCAGGTTGAGGGGAATATTACTAGAGCTATAACATGTACGGGTAACCAAGAGAATGGACCCACTGTGAATATGAAAGGTTTCTAAAACTCAACGAATAGTCCCTATCCTGGTGCTCCGGTTTCACTTTCCAATGCCTTTAATATCAATCTCCCAACTTGGAGAGACAGCCCCTTTAACCTCCTGGTTTGCACAGGTTGACAATTTGGCAGAGGATGAAAGGGAAGAGGAAGAACCAATGAGAGAGTAGCTGTTAGGTATTTGGAGGGGCACATGTGACACTAATTTCACGGCAGGAAGAAGAATTAACCAAAGTCTCAGCCACCCGCCGGGAAGCAGTATAGGTCCTGAACCAAAATTTTGGACTTGCATTCAGCTCACAAAAAACGAGTTGAAAAATGGAGCTCAGGGGCACAGCAATTCACAAACTGGCAGAGGAGTAAAGGACCGCTATCGTGCAAAAATCTGTTGAGGGAAGGCAACGAGGCGGATTTGAAAGCGAGGCAGAATAGGCGGAAACAGATTTCAAGAGGTACGTTGGAAGTGCCTTTAAAGCACAGGAATAGGGGCACAACTTTGACAATGATACACTTGGCCAAAAAGGGCGTATGAGTTTTCTCCTGAATATATTCAGGAGAAAACACATAGAACCTTTTTGGCCAGGCAATCAAACGGGCAATGCGAATCTGCACTACAAAGAAGCATCACTTCCCACCGGTCAAAAGGGACATCTGCAAAATGTGTAAAAACCAGAAAGGCAAGACAGGCGCTGGAAAACTGGGAGCCTTTTTATGATGATGTTCGGGACGTAAGTTGCCAACTGCCTCTCTGGAGGAGTGCATTGTGTTCCCTACAAAAATAAACAACAGAGCTACACAGCCAAGGGCACTTTCAGGCTAAGGAATATACCTTGGGAAAATTGAAAATCAATAAGCCAGAGCCACCCCAAAATTTAGGGCTGCACTGCTTAAAAGAGCCTCAACTTGTGTCCACCTTAAATATCCCAGGAAAGACAAAAAGGCTTTAAGAAATTGTGGAACTTACGTACGATGGAATATCCCTCAGCCATGAAATCAATGTCATAAGACCAGTAGCAGCAAAATGAGTGGATTCAGGTACGATGATTCTAAGTGAAATAAGTCACACAGAAAAAGAAACTTATCATAAGATATCACTTATGAAGATCCTGTAAACATGGCTACACATGAACTGACTTAGGAAAGAGAACAGAGTCTCACATTTAGAAAACACTCTTATGCCTGCTTAAGGGGGAAGGAGAGGTGGGGTGATGCATAAAACCAGAGGTTGATATAAGCACAGGTACCGTTCCAAAAACCAACTATGGAATAGACAAGACCTACACCTTCCTCAGTGAAAGGGACTCAAAACCCCATATTTCCCGCAGAGGAATATATCTGACTAGTAAGAATCTTAAAACCTATGTATTGATATGTTTCCATAAGAGAATCATGTGTGTCTAGACTGGCATAAACATGGCAGCGAGTATCAGCTCAAACCAACTATAAAAAGGAATTTCAAAAATAAAAAAAAGGAAATTCTTTAAAATTCCTTCAGGATCTCTGATGAAACCTGGAATGACCCTATCTACAACGACAGCTGGATGTGGCATAAGGCTGGACACATGGGACTGAGAGGATTGGTGAGATTGGGTGAGCAAATGCAGACCCTTTAAAGCAATAATGCATGGCACACATTCCATGGGTCCCAACTCTGCAGGTTGAAGGGAATATTACTACAGCTATAACATGTACGGGAAACCTAGAGAATGGACACACTGTGAATATGAAAGGTTTCTAAAACTCAACAAATAGTCCCTCTCCTGGTGCTCCGGTATGACTTTCCAACTGCTTTACTATCAATCTCCCAACCTGGACAGACAGCACCTTTAACCTCCTGTTTCGCACAGGTTGCCAATTTAGCAGAGGATGAATGGGAAGAGGGACAACCAATGAGAGAGTAGCTGTAAGGCATTTGGATGGGCATATGTCACACTTATTTCCCTGGAGGAAGAAGAATTGACCAAAGTCTCAGCCACCCACCGGGAACCAGTATAGGTCCTGAACCAAATTATTGCATTGCGTACAGCTCAGAAAAAACGAGTTAAAAAACGGCGCTCAGGGGCACAGCAATACACAAAGTGGCAGAGTAATAAAGGGCAACTATCGTCCAAAAATCTATTGAGGGAAGTCACCGAGGTGGACTTGACATCGAGGCAGAATAGCCGGAAACAGATTTCAAGAGGTCCGTTGGAATCACATTTAAAGCACAGGAAGGGGGGCACAACTTCGACAATGATGCACTTGGCCAAAAAGGGCTTATGCATTTTCTCCTGAGTATATTCAGGAGAAAACGCATACACATTTTTTGGCCAAGCAAGCAAGCGGGCATGCAAGTCTGCACTACAAAGAAGTATCACTTCCCACCGGTCCACAGGAACATCCACAAAAAGGGTAAAAACAAGAAATTCAAGACAGGCCCCGGAGAAAAGGGTGCCTTGTTATGCTGATGGGCGGGATGTAAATTGCCAACTGCCTCTGTGGAGGAGTGCATTGTGTTCCATAAAAGAAGTAAACAACAGAGCTACAGAGCCAAGGGCACTTCCAGTCTAGGGAATATACCTTGGGAAAACTGAAAATCAATTATACAGAGCCACCCCAAAATTGAGGGCTGCACTGCTTACAAGAATCTCAACTTGGGTACACCTTAAATATCCCAGGAAATATAAAAATGGTTCAAAAAATTGTGGTACTTATGTACGATGGAATATCCCTCAGCCATGAAATCAATGTCATAAGACCAGTAGCAGCAAAATGAGTGGATTCAGGTACGATGATTCTAACTGAAATTAGTCACACTGAAAAAGAAACTTATCATAAGATATCACTTATGAAGATCCTGTAAACATGGCTACACATGAACTGAGTTAGGAAAGAGAACAGAGACTCACATTTAGAAAACACTCTTATGTCTGCTTAAGGGTGAAGGAGAGGTGGGGTAATGCATAAAACCAGAGTTTGATATAAGCACAGGTACTGTTCCAAAAACCAAATATGGAATAGACAAGACCTACACCTTCCTCAGTGAAAGGGACTCAAAACCCCATATTTCCCGCAGAGGAATATATCTGACTAGTAAGAATCTTAAAACCTATGTATTGATATGTTTCCATAAGGGAATCATGTGTGTCTAGACTGGCATAAACATGGCAGTGAGAATCAGCTCAAACCAACTATAAAAAGAATTTCAAAACAAAACAAAAAAACAGGGAAATTCTTTAAAATTCCTTCAGGGTCTCTGATGAAACCTGGAATGACCCTATCTACAATGACAGCTGGATGTGGCATAAGGCTGGACACATGGGACTGAGAGGATTGGTGAGATTGGGTGAGCAAACGCAGACCCTTTAAAGCAATAATGCATGGCACCCATCCCATGGATCCCAACTCTCCAGGTTGAAGGGAATATTGCTATAGCTATAACATGTACGGGAAACCTAGAGAATGGACACACTGTGAATACGAAACGTTTCTAAATCTCATCGAATAGTCCCTCTCCTTGTGCTCCAGTTTGACTTTTCAACTGCTTTACTATCAATCTCCCAACTTGGAGAGACAGCACGTTTAACCTCCTGGTTCGCACATGTTGCCAATTTGGCAAAGGATGCAAGGGAAGAGGGAGAAACAATGAGAGAGTAGCTGTTAGGCATTTGGACGGGCACATGTCCCTCTTATTTCCCGGGACGAAGAAGAATTAACCAAAGTCTCAGCCACCCACCCAAAACCAGTATAGGTCCTGAACAAAAATATTGGACTTGCGTTCAGCTCACAAAAAACGAGTTAAAAAATGGAGCTCAGGGGCACAGCAATTCACAAACTGGCAGAGTAATAAAGGACAACTATCGTCCAAAAATCTGTTGAGGGAAGCCAACGAGGCGGACTTGAAAGCGAGGCAGAATAGCAGGAAACAGATTTCAAGAGGTACGTTGGAATCGCCTTTAAAGCACAGGAAGAGGGGCACAACTTCGACAATGATGAACTTGGCCAAAAAAGGCATATGCGTTTTGTCCTGAATATATTCAGGAGAAAACGCATACTGCACTTTTGGCCAAGCAAGCAAGTGGGCAATGCAAGTCTGCACTACAAAGATGTATCACTTCCGACTGGTCAAAAGGGACATCCACAAAATGGGTAAAATCCAGAAAGGCAAGACAGGCCCTGGAGAACAGGGAGCCTTGTTATGCTGATGGCCGGAATGTAAATTGCCATCTGCCTCTCTGGAGGTTTGCATGATGTTCCCTAAAACAAGTAAACAACAGAGCTACAGAGCCAAGGACACTTCCAGTCTAGGGAATATACCTTGGGAAAACTGAAAATCAATATGACAGAGCCACCCCAAAATTGAGGGCTGCACTGCTTACAAGAACCTCAACTTCGGTACACCTTAAATATTCCAGGAAATATAAAAATGGTTCAAAAAATTGTGGTACTTCCGTATGATGGAATATCCATCAGCCATGAAATCAATGTCATAAGACCAGTAGCAGCAAAATGAGTGGATTCAGGTACGATGATTCTAAGTAAAATAAGTCAAACAGAAAAAGAAACGTATCATAAGATATCACTTATGAAGATCCTGTAAACATGGCTACACATGAACTGAGTTAGGAAAGAGAACAGAGTCTCACATTTAGAAAACACTCTTATGCCTGCTTAAGGGGGAAGGAGAGGTGGGGTGATGCATAAAACCAGAGTTTGATATAAGCACAGGTACCGTTCCAAAAACCAACTATGGAATAGAGAAAACCTACACCATCCGCAGTGAAAGGGACTCAAAACCCCATATTTCACGCAGAGGAATATATCTGACTAGTAAGAATCTTAAAACCTATGTATTGATATGTCTCCATAAGAGAATCAAGTGTTTCTAGACAGGCATAATCATGGCAGTGAAAATCAGCTCAAACCCACTATAAAAAGGAATTTCAAAAACAAAACAAAAAAACAGGGAAATTCTGTACAATTCCTTCAGGGTCTCTGATGAAACCTGGAATGACCCTATCTAAAACGACAGCTGGATGTGGCATAAGGCTGGACACATGAGACTGAGAGGATTGGTGAGATTGGGTGAGCAAATGCAGACCCTTTAAAGCAATAATGCAAGGCACCCATTCCATGGGTCCCAACTCTCCAGGTTGAAGGGAATATTACTACAGCTATATCATGTACGGGAAACCTAGAGAATGGACACACAGTGAATACGAAAGGTCTCTAAAACTCAACGAATAGTCCCTCTCCTGGTGCTCCGCTTTGACTTTCCAACTGCTTTACTATCAATCTCCTAACCTGGATAGACAGCACTTTAACCTCCTGTTTCGCACAGGTTACCCATTTCACAGACGATGAATGGGAGGAGGGAGAACCAATGAGAGAGTACCTGTTAGGCATTTGGACGGGCATATGTCACTCTTATTTCCCGGGAGGAAGAAGAATTGACCAAAGTCTCAGCCACCCACCGGCAACAGGTATAGGTCCTAATCGAAAAAAAGGGACTTACGTTCAGCTCACAAAAAACGAGTTAAAAAATGGAGCTATAGGGCAGAGCAATTCACAACCTGGCATAGTAATAAAGGACAACTATCATCCAAAAATCTGTTGAGGGAAGGCAAACACGTGGACTTGAAAGTGAGGCAGAATAGCATGAAACAGATTTCAGGAGATATGTTGGAATCGCCTTTAAAGCACAGGAAGAGGGGCACAATCTCGACAATGATGCACTTGGCCAAAAAGTGCGTATGCGTTTTCTCCTTAGTATATTCAGCAGAAAACACATACGCCCTTTTTGGTCAAGCAAGCAAGTGGGCAATGCAAGTATGCACTACAAAGATGTATCACTTCCCACCGGTCCGAAGGGACATTCACAAAAAGGGTAAAACCAGAAAGGCAAGACAGGCCCTGGAGAACAGGGAGCCCTGTTATGCTGATGGGCGGGATGTAAACTGCCAACTGCCTCTCTGGAGGAGTGCATTGTGTTCCCTAAAACAAGTAAACAACAGAGCTACAGAGCCAATGACACTTCCAGTCTAGGGAATATACCTTGGTAAAATTGAAAATCAATAAGACAGAGCCACCCCAAAATTTAGGGCTGCACTGCTTACGATAACCTCAACTTTGGTACACCTTAAATATCCCAGGAAATATAAAAATGGTTCAAAAAATTGTGGTACTTTCGTACGATGGAATATCCCTCAGCCATGAAATCAATGTCATAAGACCAGTAGCAGGAAAATGAGTGGATTCAGGTACGATGATTCTAAGTGAAATAAGTCACACAGATAAAGAAACTTATCATAAGATATCACTTATGAAGATCCTGTAAACATGGGTACACATGAACTCAGTTAGGAAAGAGAACAGAGTCTCACATTTAGAAAATACTCTTATGCCTGCTTAAGGGGTAAGGAGAGGTGGGGTGATGCATAAAACCAGAGGTTTATATAAGCACAGGTACTGTTCCAAAAACCAACTATGGATTAGAGAAGACCTACACCTTCCTCAGTGAAAGGGACTCATAACCCCATATTTCCCATAGAGGAATATATGTGACCAGTAAGATTCTTAAAATCTATGTATTGATATGTCTTCTTAAGGGAATCAAGTGTTTCTAGACTGGCATAAACATGGCAGCGAGAATCAGCTCAAACCCACTATAAAAAGGAATTTCAAAAACAAAACATAAAAACAGGGAAATTCTTTACAATTCCTTCAGGGTCTCTGATGAAACCTGGAGTGACCCTATCTACAATGACAGCTGGATGTGGCATAAGGCAGGACACATGGGACTGAGAGGATTGGTGAGATTGGGTGAGCAAATGCAGACCCTTTAAAGCAATAATGCTTGGCACCCATTCCATGGTTCCCAACTCTCCAGGTTGAAGGGGATATTACTATAGCTATAACATTTATGGGAAACCTACAGAATGGACACACTGTGAATATGAAAGGTTTCTAAAAATCAACAAATTGTCCCTCTCCATATGCTACAGTTTGACTTTCCAACTGCTTTACTATTAAGCTCCCAACTTGGGGAGACAGCCCCTTTAACCTCCTGGTTCGCACAGGTTGCCAATTTGGCAAAGGATGAAAGGGAAGTGGGAGAACCAATGAGAGAGTAGCTGTTACGCATTTGGACGGGCACATGTAACTCTTATTTCCCGGGAGGAAGAAGAATTAACCAAAGTCTCAGCCACCCACCCAAAACCAGTATAGGTCCTGAACAAAAATATTGGACTTGCGTTCAGCTCACAAAAAACGAGTTAAAAAATGGAGCTCAGGGGCACAGCAATTCACAAACTGGCAGAGTAATAAAGGACAACTATCGTCCAAAAATCTGTTGAGGGAAGCCAACGAGGCGGACTTGAAAGCGAGGCAGAATAGCAGGAAACAGATTTCAAGAGGTACGTTGGAATCGCCTTTAAAGCACAGGAAGAGGGGCACAACTTCGACAATGATGAACTTGGCCAAAAAAGGCATATGCGTTTTGTCCTGAATATATTCAGGAGAAAACGCATACTGCACTTTTGGCCAAGCAAGCAAGTGGGCAATGCAAGTCTGCACTACAAAGATGTATCACTTCCGACTGGTCAAAAGGGACATCCACAAAATGGGTAAAATCCAGAAAGGCAAGACAGGCCCTGGAGAACAGGGAGCCTTGTTATGCTGATGGCCGGAATGTAAATTGCCATCTGCCTCTCTGGAGGTTTGCATGATGTTCCCTAAAACAAGTAAACAACAGAGCTAGAGAGCCAAGGACACTTCCAGTCTAGGGAATATACCTTGGGAAAACTGAAAATCAATATGACAGAGCCACCCCAAAATTGAGGGCTGCACTGCTTACAAGAACCTCAACTTCGGTACACCTTAAATATTCCAGGAAATATAAAAATGGTTCAAAAAATTGTGGTACTTCCGTATGATGGAATATCCATCAGCCATGAAATCAATGTCATAAGACCAGTAGCAGCAAAATGAGTGGATTCAGGTACGATGATTCTAAGTAAAATAAGTCAAACAGAAAAAGAAACGTATCATAAGATATCACTTATGAAGATCCTGTAAACATGGCTACACATGAACTGAGTTAGGAAAGAGAACAGAGTCTCACATTTAGAAAACACTCTTATGCCTGCTTAAGGGGGAAGGAGAGGTGGGGTGATGCATAAAACCAGAGTTTGATATAAGCACAGGTACCGTTCCAAAAACCAACTATGGAATAGAGAAAACCTACACCATCCGCAGTGAAAGGGACTCAAAACCCCATATTTCCCGCAGAGGAATATATCTGACTAGTAAGAATCTTAAAACCTATGTATTGATATGTCTCCATAAGAGAATCAAGTGTTTCTAGACAGGCATAATCATGGCAGTGAAAATCAGCTCAAACCCACTATAAAAAGGAATTTCAAAAACAAAACAAAAAAACAGGGAAATTCTGTACAATTCCTTCAGGGTCTCTGATGAAACCTGGAATGACCCTATCTAAAACGACAGCTGGATGTGGCATAAGGCTGGACACATGAGACTGAGAGGATTGGTGAGATTGGGTGAGCAAATGCAGACCCTTTAAAGCAATAATGCAAGGCACCCATTCCATGGGTCCCAACTCTCCAGGTTGAAGGGAATATTACTACAGCTATATCATGTACGGGAAACCTAGAGAATGGACACACAGTGAATACGAAAGGTCTCTAAAACTCAACGAATAGTCCCTCTCCTGGTGCTCCGCTTTGACTTTCCAACTGCTTTACTATCAATCTCCTAACCTGGATAGACAGCACTTTAACCTCCTGTTTCGCACAGGTTACCCATTTCACAGACGATGAATGGGAGGAGGGAGAACCAATGAGAGAGTACCTGTTAGGCATTTGGACGGGCATATGTCACTCTTATTTCCCGGGAGGAAGAAGAATTGACCAAAGTCTCAGCCACCCACCGGCAACAGGTATAGGTCCTAATCGAAAAAAAGGGACTTACGTTCAGCTCACAAAAAACGAGTTAAAAAATGGAGCTATAGGGCAGAGCAATTCACAACCTGGCATAGTAATAAAGGACAACTATCATCCAAAAATCTGTTGAGGGAAGGCAAACACGTGGACTTGAAAGTGAGGCAGAATAGCATGAAACAGATTTCAGGAGATATGTTGGAATCGCCTTTAAAGCACAGGAAGAGGGGCACAATCTCGACAATGATGCACTTGGCCAAAAAGTGCGTATGCGTTTTCTCCTTAGTATATTCAGCAGAAAACACATACGCCCTTTTTGGTCAAGCAAGCAAGTGGGCAATGCAAGTATGCACTACAAAGATGTATCACTTCCCACCGGTCCGAAGGGACATTCACAAAAAGGGTAAAACCAGAAAGGCAAGACAGGCCCTGGAGAACAGGGAGCCCTGTTATGCTGATGGGCGGGATGTAAACTGCCAACTGCCTCTCTGGAGGAGTGCATTGTGTTCCCTAAAACAAGTAAACAACAGAGCTACAGAGCCAATGACACTTCCAGTCTAGGGAATATACCTTGGTAAAATTGAAAATCAATAAGACAGAGCCACCCCAAAATTTAGGGCTGCACTGCTTACGATAACCTCAACTTTGGTACACCTTAAATATCCCAGGAAATATAAAAATGGTTCAAAAAATTGTGGTACTTTCGTACGATGGAATATCCCTCAGCCATGAAATCAATGTCATAAGACCAGTAGCAGGAAAATGAGTGGATTCAGGTACGATGATTCTAAGTGAAATAAGTCACACAGATAAAGAAACTTATCATAAGATATCACTTATGAAGATCCTGTAAACATGGGTACACATGAACTCAGTTAGGAAAGAGAACAGAGTCTCACATTTAGAAAATACTCTTATGCCTGCTTAAGGGGTAAGGAGAGGTGGGGTGATGCATAAAACCAGAGGTTTATATAAGCACAGGTACTGTTCCAAAAACCAACTATGGATTAGAGAAGACCTACACCTTCCTCAGTGAAAGGGACTCATAACCCCATATTTCCCATAGAGGAATATATGTGACCAGTAAGATTCTTAAAATCTATGTATTGATATGTCTTCTTAAGGGAATCAAGTGTTTCTAGACTGGCATAAACATGGCAGCGAGAATCAGCTCAAACCCACTATAAAAAGGAATTTCAAAAACAAAACATAAAAACAGGGAAATTCTTTACAATTCCTTCAGGGTCTCTGATGAAACCTGGAGTGACCCTATCTACAATGACAGCTGGATGTGGCATAAGGCAGGACACATGGGACTGAGAGGATTGGTGAGATTGGGTGAGCAAATGCAGACCCTTTAAAGCAATAATGCTTGGCACCCATTCCATGGTTCCCAACTCTCCAGGTTGAAGGGGATATTACTATAGCTATAACATTTATGGGAAACCTACAGAATGGACACACTGTGAATATGAAAGGTTTCTAAAAATCAACAAATTGTCCCTCTCCATATGCTACAGTTTGACTTTCCAACTGCTTTACTATTAAGCTCCCAACTTGGGGAGACAGCCCCTTTAACCTCCTGGTTCGCACAGGTTGCCAATTTGGCAAAGGATGAAAGGGAAGTGGGAGAACCAATGAGAGAGTAGCTGTTACGCATTTGGACGGGCACATGTAACTCTTATTTCCCGGGAGGAAGAAGAATTAACCAAAGTCTCAGCCACCCACCCAAAACCAGTATAGGTCCTGAACAAAAATATTGGACTTGCGTTCAGCTCACAAAAAACGAGTTAAAAAATGGAGCTCAGGGGCACAGCAATTCACAAACTGGCAGAGTAATAAAGGACAACTATCGTCCAAAAATCTGTTGAGGGAAGCCAACGAGGCGGACTTGAAAGCGAGGCAGAATAGCAGGAAACAGATTTCAAGAGGTACGTTGGAATCGCCTTTAAAGCACAGGAAGAGGGGCACAACTTCGACAATGATGAACTTGGCCAAAAAAGGCATATGCGTTTTGTCCTGAATATATTCAGGAGAAAACGCATACTGCACTTTTGGCCAAGCAAGGAAGTGGGCAATGCAAGTCTGCACTACAAAGATGTATCACTTCCGACTGGTCAAAAGGGACATCCACAAAATGGGTAAAATCCAGAAAGGCAAGACAGGCCCTGGAGAACAGGGAGCCTTGTTATGCTGATGGCCGGAATGTAAATTGCCATCTGCCTCTCTGGAGGTTTGCATGATGTTCCCTAAAACAAGTAAACAACAGAGCTAGAGAGCCAAGGACACTTCCAGTCTAGGGAATATACCTTGGGAAAACTGAAAATCAATATGACAGAGCCACCCCAAAATTGAGGGCTGCACTGCTTACAAGAACCTCAACTTCGGTACACCTTAAATATTCCAGGAAATATAAAAATGGTTCAAAAAATTGTGGTACTTCCGTATGATGGAATATCCATCAGCCATGAAATCAATGTCATAAGACCAGTAGCAGCAAAATGAGTGGATTCAGGTACGATGATTCTAAGTAAAATAAGTCAAACAGAAAAAGAAACGTATCATAAGATATCACTTATGAAGATCCTGTAAACATGGCTACACATGAACTGAGTTAGGAAAGAGAACAGAGTCTCACATTTAGAAAACACTCTTATGCCTGCTTAAGGGGGAAGGAGAGGTGGGGTGATGCATAAAACCAGAGTTTGATATAAGCACAGGTACCGTTCCAAAAACCAACTATGGAATAGAGAAAACCTACACCATCCGCAGTGAAAGGGACTCAAAACCCCATATTTCCCGCAGAGGAATATATCTGACTAGTAAGAATCTTAAAACCTATGTATTGATATGTCTCCATAAGAGAATCAAGTGTTTCTAGACAGGCATAATCATGGCAGTGAAAATCAGCTCAAACCCACTATAAAAAGGAATTTCAAAAACAAAACAAAAAAACAGGGAAATTCTGTACAATTCCTTCAGGGTCTCTGATGAAACCTGGAATGACCCTATCTAAAACGACAGCTGGATGTGGCATAAGGCTGGACACATGAGACTGAGAGGATTGGTGAGATTGGGTGAGCAAATGCAGACCCTTTAAAGCAATAATGCAAGGCACCCATTCCATGGGTCCCAACTCTCCAGGTTGAAGGGAATATTACTACAGCTATATCATGTACGGGAAACCTAGAGAATGGACACACAGTGAATACGAAAGGTCTCTAAAACTCAACGAATAGTCCCTCTCCTGGTGCTCCGCTTTGACTTTCCAACTGCTTTACTATCAATCTCCTAACCTGGATAGACAGCACTTTAACCTCCTGTTTCGCACAGGTTACCCATTTCACAGACGATGAATGGGAGGAGGGAGAACCAATGAGAGAGTACCTGTTAGGCATTTGGACGGGCATATGTCACTCTTATTTCCCGGGAGGAAGAAGAATTGACCAAAGTCTCAGCCACCCACCGGCAACAGGTATAGGTCCTAATCGAAAAAAAGGGACTTACGTTCAGCTCACAAAAAACGAGTTAAAAAATGGAGCTATAGGGCAGAGCAATTCACAACCTGGCATAGTAATAAAGGACAACAATCATCCAAAAATCTGTTGAGGGAAGGCAAACACGCGGACTTGAAAGTGAGGCAGAATAGCATGAAACAGATTTCAGGAGATATGTTGGAATCGCCTTTAAAGCACAGGAAGAGGGGCACAATCTCGACAATGATGCACTTGGCCAAAAAGTGCGTATGCGTTTTCTCCTTAGTATATTCAGCAGAAAACACATACGCCCTTTTTGGTCAAGCAAGCAAGTGGGCAATGCAAGTATGCACTACAAAGATGTATCACTTCCCACCGGTCCGAAGGGACATTCACAAAAAGGGTAAAACCAGAAAGGCAAGACAGGCCCTGGAGAACAGGGAGCCCTGTTATGCTGATGGGCGGGATGTAAACTGCCAACTGCCTCTCTGGAGGAGTGCATTGTGTTCCCTAAAACAAGTAAACAACAGAGCTACAGAGCCAATGACACTTCCAGTCTAGGGAATATACCTTGGTAAAATTGAAAATCAATAAGACAGAGCCACCCCAAAATTTAGGGCTGCACTGCTTACGATAACCTCAACTTTGGTACACCTTAAATATCCCAGGAAATATAAAAATGGTTCAAAAAATTGTGGTACTTTCGTACGATGGAATATCCCTCAGCCATGAAATCAATGTCATAAGACCAGTAGCAGGAAAATGAGTGGATTCAGGTACGATGATTCTAAGTGAAATAAGTCACACAGATAAAGAAACTTATCATAAGATATCACTTATGAAGATCCTGTAAACATGGGTACACATGAACTCAGTTAGGAAAGAGAACAGAGTCTCACATTTAGAAAATACTCTTATGCCTGCTTAAGGGGTAAGGAGAGGTGGGGTGATGCATAAAACCAGAGGTTTATATAAGCACAGGTACTGTTCCAAAAACCAACTATGGATTAGAGAAGACCTACACCTTCCTCAGTGAAAGGGACTCATAACCCCATATTTCCCATAGAGGAATATATGTGACCAGTAAGATTCTTAAAATCTATGTATTGATATGTCTTCTTAAGGGAATCAAGTGTTTCTAGACTGGCATAAACATGGCAGCGAGAATCAGCTCAAACCCACTATAAAAAGGAATTTCAAAAACAAAACATAAAAACAGGGAAATTCTTTACAATTCCTTCAGGGTCTCTGATGAAACCTGGAGTGACCCTATCTACAATGACAGCTGGATGTGGCATAAGGCAGGACACATGGGACTGAGAGGATTGGTGAGATTGGGTGAGCAAATGCAGACCCTTTAAAGCAATAATGCTTGGCACCCATTCCATGGTTCCCAACTCTCCAGGTTGAAGGGGATATTACTATAGCTATAACATTTATGGGAAACCTACAGAATGGACACACTGTGAATATGAAAGGTTTCTAAAAATCAACAAATTGTCCCTCTCCATATGCTACAGTTTGACTTTCCAACTGCTTTACTATTAAGCTCCCAACTTGGGGAGACAGCCCCTTTAACCTCCTGGTTCGCACAGGTTGCCAATTTGGCAAAGGATGAAAGGGAAGTGGGAGAACCAATGAGAGAGTAGCTGTTACGCATTTGGACGGGCACATGTAACTCTTATTTCCCGGGAGGAAGAAGAATTAACCAAAGTCTCAGCCACCCACCGAAAACCAGTATAGGTTCTGAACCAAAATATTGGACTTGCGTTCAGCTCACAAAAATCGTGTTAAAAAATGGAGCTCAGGGGCACAGCAATTCACAAACTGGCAGAGTAACAAAGGGCAACTATCGTCGAAAAATCAGTTGAGGGATGGAAATGATGCGGACTTGAAAGCGAGGCAGAATAGCAGGAAACAGATTTCAAGAGGTACGTTGGAATTGCCTTTAAAGCACATGAAGAGGGGCACAACTTCGACTATGATGCACTTAGCCAAAAAGAGTGTATGCGTTCAGGAGAAAACGCAACGCCATTTTTGGCCAAGCAATCAAGCGGGCAATGCAAATCTGCACTACAAAGTAGTTTCACTTCCCACCGGACAAAAGGGACATCCGCAAAATGTCTAAAAATCAGAAAGGCAAGACAGGCCCTGGAGAACAGGGAGCGTTGTTTTGCTGATGGGCGGGATGTAAATTGCCAACTGCCTCTCTGGAGGAGTGCATTGTGTTCCCTAAAACAAGTAAACTACAGAGCTACAGAGCCAAGGGCACTTCCAGTCTAGGGAATATACATTTGGAAAACTGAAAATCAGTATGACAGAGCCACCCCATATTTAGGGCTGCACTGCTTACAAGAACCTCAACTTGGGTACACCTTAAGTATCCCACTAAAGATAAATATGGTTCAAAAAATTTTGGTACTTTTGTACGATGGAATATCCCTCAGCCATGAAATCAATGTCATAAGACCAATAGCAGCAAAATGAGTGGATACAGGTACGATGATTCTAAGTGAAATTAGTCACACAGAAAAAGAAACTTATCATAAGATATCACTTATGAAGGTCCTGTAAACATGGCTACACATGAACGGAGTTAGGAAAGATTACAGAGTAACTAATCTTATCATAAGGTATCACTCATAGCGGGAATGTACACATGACTACACATGAACTGAATGACAAACACAACAGATTCACACATTTAGAAAACATCTTCTGCCTGCTTAATGGGAAAGCCGAGGTGGGGTGATGCATAATACCACAGTTTTAAATTAGCACAGATACCGTTATATAAACCATGTATGTAATAGACAACACCTACTCCCGGCACAATGAACTGGACTCAACACCCCCTATTCATTGCAGAGGAATATGTCTGACTCTAAGTATTTTAAAACATATGTATTCTCATGTCTCCTTAAAGGAATCATGTGTGTGTATAACGGCATGAACACAGCACTGAAATTCAGTTGAACCCACTTATAAAAATAAATTTCAAAAGCAAAATGCAAAAACAGATAGAAAGTTTTAAAAACTACGTTCAGGGCCTGTGATGCAAGCTAGATTGACCACCTTTACACCCACAGCTGAATGAGACATAAGACTGGACACTTGGGGCTGCCAATATTGCTGAAGTTGTGTGAACAAAAAAACACCACTTAGAGCAATACTGTGTGCTATCCATTCTAGTGGTCCCAACTCTCCAGGTTTAAGGGAATCTTCCTCCAGTTAAAACATGCATGGGAAACCCAGTGGATGGTACACTGTGTAATTGGAAAAGTTTTCTAAAAGGTACCTCATTTTTGTTTTGTCGTGCTCGGCTTCGCCACTCCATCTGCATTACTCAAAATCTCCCCACTTGGAGTGTCAGCGCCTTTACCCTCCCGTTATGCACAGTTTGCAAATTGTGCAGAGGATGAACAGGAAGAGGGGAAATAAATGAGAGATTAGCTGTAGGTGTTTGGATGGGCACATGTCACTCTAGTTTCCCATCAGGAAGAAGAATTAACCAAAGGCTCAGCCTGAAGCCCCGGAACCAGACTAGGGCCTAAAGCCATCCTGCGGTATTGCAGCCAGCTCACAAATAGGCGAGTTGAAAAATGGAAATCAGGGGCACAGCAATTCACAAACTTGCAGAGTTATAAAGGACAACTATCATCCAGAAATATATTGAGGAAAGGCAGTGAAGAGGATTTGAATGCAAGGCAGAATTGAAGGAAACAGATTACAAGAGGTAGACTGGAGTCGTCTTTAAAGCACATGAAAAGCGACAGAATTTCGACAATGTTGCCCTTGGCTGAAAAGGGATTATGTGTATTTTCTTGAATATATTCGGGAAAAAATGCATATGCCCTTTTTGGCCAAGCAAGCCATCAGGCATTGAAAATCCACACTACATAGAAGTGTCCCTTACCTCCAGTCAAAAGGGCCATCCACAAATAGTGTAAAAACCACAAATGCAGGACAGGCCATGGAGGAAAGGGAGCCTGGTTACGCCGATGGACAGGATGTAAATTGCCAACAGCGTCTCTGGAGAACTGTATGTTGTTTTCTAAAACAGAGCTACAGAGCATAGCACACTTCCACTCATGGGCGTGTATTTTGAGAAAACTAAAAATCCACAACACACAGACCGCCCAAACTTTAGGGCTGCTCTGTTTACAAGAACCTCGACTTCGGTACACTTTATATTTCCCAGGAAAGGAAAAAAAAATGGATATAGATGTTGTGGTACTTATATACAATGGAATGTCACTCAGACATAAAATCAATGTCATAAGGCCAATAGCAGCATAATGAGTGGCTTTAGGTACGATGATGCTAAGTGAAATGAGCCACAAAGAAAAAGAAACTTATTGTAATATATCACTTATAGAGGAAATGTAAACATGGCTACACATGAACTGAATTTCAAAAGATAACAGAGTTACACATTTAGAGAACACACTTATGCCTCCTTAAGGGGAAAGGTGACATGGGGTGATGTGTAAAAGCAGAGTTTGAAATTAGCACAGATCCCATTCCATCTACCAAATATGTAATAGACAAGACCTACTCCTTTCTCAATGAACTGGACACAAAACACCCTATTCACTGAAGAGGAATATATCTGACTGGTAATAACCTTGAAACCTATGTATTTATATGTCTCCATAATGGAATCAAGTGTATGTACATTGGCATAAACACAGATCAATGGAACAGGACAGAAAGCCCAGAGATAAACCTACATACCTATGGCTATCTCATCTATGACAAAGGAGCTAAGGATATACAATGGAGAAAAGACAGTCTCTTCAGTAATTGGTGCTGGGAAAACTGGACCCCTACACATAAAGGAATGAAATTAGAACACTCCATAACACCATACATAAAAATAAACTCTAAATTGATTAGAAATCTAAATATAAGACCAGACACTATAAAACACTTAGAGGAAACCATAGGCAGAACACTCTATGACATAAATCACAGCAAGATCGTTTTTGACCCACCTCCTAGAGAAATGGAAATAAAAACAGAAATCAACAAATGGGACCTAATGAAACTAAAAAGCTTTTACACAGTACAGGAAAACATAAACAAGATGCAAAAACAACCCTCAGAATGGGAGAAAATATTTTCAAATGAAGCAATTGACAAAGGATTAATCTCCAAACTTTACAAGCACCGCATGTAGCTCAATATCACAAAAACAAACAACCCAATCTAAAAACGGGCAGAAGACCTAATAGACATTTCTCCAAAGAAGATATACAGATTACCAAGAAACACATGAAAGGATGCTGAACATCACTAATCATTAGAGAAATGCAAATCAAAACTACCGTGAGGTATCACCTCACAGCAATCAGAGTGGCAATCATCAAAAAAATCTACAAAACAATAAATGCTGGAGAGGCCTTTATTGGAGGAAAGGGAACACACTTGCACTGTGGGTGGGAATGTAAATTGATATGGGCACTAGGGAGAACAGTACGGAGGGTCCTTTAAATAACTAACAATAGAAGTACCATACGACACAACAATCCAACTACTGGGCATTTGCCTTGCGAAAACCATAATTCAAAAAGAGTTATGTACAAAAATGTTCATTGAGCTCTATTTGCATTAGCCAGGAAATGGAAGCAACCTAAGTGTCCATCGACAGATGAATGGATAAAGAAGATCTGGCACATATATACAATCAAATATTACTCAACCATAAAAAGAAGCAAAACTGAGTTATTTGTACTGAGGTGGATGGACTTAGAATCTGTCCTACACAGTGAAGTAAGTCAGAAAGGGAAAAACAAATACTGTATGTTAACAGAGATATATGGAATCTAATGAAGAAAAAAAAAGATTTTGAAGAACCTAGTGGCAGGACAGGATTAAGGACACAGACATAGAGAAAGGACTTGAGGACACCGGAAGGGGGATGGGTAAGCTGGGACGAAGTGAGAGAGTGGCATGGACATAAATACATTACCAAATGTAACACCGATAGCTACTGGGAAGCAGCCACATAGAACAGGGAGATCAGCTCGGTGCTTTGTGACCACATAAAGGGGTGGGATATGGAGTGTGGGAGGGAGATGCAAGAGGGAGGGGATCTGGTGATATTTGTATATGTATAGCTTATTCACTTTGTTATACAGCAGAATCGAACAATCCATTGTAAAGCAATTATACTCGAATAAACGTGTAAAAGGAAAAAAACAAAAAAAAAAAAAGAAAGCCCAAGGATAAACCTACACACCTATGGTCAACTAATCTATGGCAAAGGAGGCAAGACTATACAATGGAGATAAGACAGTCTCTTCAATCATTGGTGCTGGGAAATATGGAGAGCTACATGTAAAAGAATGAAATTAGAACACTTCCCAACACCATACATAAAAATATATTCAAAATGGATTAGAGACCTTAATGTAATACCGGACAGTATAAAACTCTGACAGGAAAACTTACGAAGGATACTCTGACGTAAATCACAGCAAGATCTTTTTTGATCCACCTCCTTTAGCAATGAAATTAAAAAGAAATCTAAACAGATGGGACCTAATGAAACGTAAAAGCTTTTGCAAAACAAAGGAAACTACAAACAAGATGAAAAGACAACCCTCAGAATGGCAGAAAATATTTGCAAACGAATCAATGGACAAATGATTAATCTCCAATATATATAAACAGCTCATGCAGCTCAATATTAATAAAACAAACAACCCAATACCAAAATGGAAAATCTAAATAGACATTTCTTCCAAGAAGACATAGAGATGGCCAGTACGCACATGAAAATCTGCTCAACATCACTAATTATTAGAGAAATGGAAATCGAAAGTACAATGAGGTATCACGTCACACCTGTTAGAATGGGCATCATCAGAAAATCTACAAACAACAAATGCTGGAGAGGGTGTGGAGAAAAGGAACCTTCTTCCACTATTGTTGGGAATGTAAATCGATACAGTCTCTATGGAGAACAGTATGGAGGTTCCTTAAAAAACTAAAAATAGAATTACCATATAATCCAGCTATCCCACTACTGGGCATATACCCAGAGAAAACCATAAATCAAAAAGACACATTCACCACAATGTTCATTGCAGCACTATTTACAATAGCCAGGTAATGAAAGCAACCGAAGTGCCCACAGACAGACGAATGGATAAAGACGTGGTACATATATACAACGGAATATTACTCAGCCATACATAGGAATGAAATTGGGTCATTTGTAGAGACCTTGATGGATCTAGAGACTGTCATACAGAGTGAAGTAAGTCAGAAAGAGAAAAACAAATATTGTATATTAATGCATATATGTGGAACCTAGAAAAATGGTACAGATGAACCAGTTTGCAGGGCAGAGATAGAGACAGATGTAGAGAACAAACATATGGACACCAAAGAGGGAACGCCATGTGAGGGTGGTGGTGGGATGAATAGGCAGACTGGGATTCACATGTGCACACTTATATGTATAAAATAGATATCCAATAAGAACCTGCTGTATAAAAGAAATAAATTTAAAAAAAATTAAAAATAAATAAATAACATTTAATAAAATAAAACAGAAAAAAATTTTTTCCCTTCACATAGACGTCTTTATATTAATGCATTATTTCCATGTTTATATCTCCAAATTAAAAAAAAAGAGGAATAAATAAAATCTAACTTGAACCAAAAAGAAAAAAAGGAAAATAAAACAGAACTCACCAGTTATACAGAGGAAAATCGTATCAGGGCACTTGCTCCAGTGGTAAAAAATTCTTAATGTTGGTCAGAGGTGGGAAATCGTCTCCCATGCACTCAGCAGCGCTGCCCCCTACAAGGAGCATCCTCATTGCAAAGCTGGGGGACTGTGTCGAGGCGTCTGTGAGTAAATGTGAGCTGAGCCCCAGTCCTGCTGCAGCTGAACTCTTCCCAACCTTTCCAGGTAAAACACCTGAATATGTACAAGCACTTGCAAGCCTAGAGGAAGAGCTGTGGAGCCACACTAGTGAGAGCACGCAGGCCGACTTGGTGTCCGCAGGCCAGCCAGAATGGTCCTGGCCCCAGATGCTCTTCTGGAATCTTTCCATTTCCCTGCCTGAGATACCCTTCCTGCCACGGCACCCACTGCTTTTTACTTCCTCACCTCTGCCTGGGGGGAAATTCCAGTGGCAGGTATGGGTGACACATCCTCTTCTTTAGCAGGTGGCAGCCTGGCAACTCCTGCAGAAAATCCAGCAGAGCCCCACTCACACTGGGCCACCCACAAAGCCACGGCCCCTCACTCCCTCCCACCACCCCAGCCCCGACACTGCTGACGGGGCAGAGAATATGGCATCAGGCACAGCTACAGGTGATCTTGCTGACTGGAGAGTTGTTTATATTGACCTCAACCCAGGCACACCTGTGGGGGGGGCTGGCAGGCAGTGTCAGGCTGTCCAAATCAGCCAATCCTCACCCCTCAGGGGCTCACAGTTGCAGAAAAAGAACCTTGCTAAACAGGTCAGTCCCAAGGAACAGGTGTGGGCTCTTGAGAGTCAGGATAGACAAGGAGCTGCCACTGCGGCTTGTTTTCTTATCATTTTATCTGGTCCATGAGTGGAAAACAACTTCAAGAAGACCCTATCCTAATGAGAGGAACCCAGGAGTCAGGGAGAAGAGTGATGGTGGGTGGAGACAGAGGCCTGGTGCCCTGGCTGCAGTGGAAGTGTCTGGAAGACCAGGCAGAGAGAGACTGCACAGAGTGATAGCCAGGGTCACAGACCTGTCAGAGCTGCTGTTTGTTAGTTCAAGTCCTGCTCTGAGGTGTTCTGTGTCAGCTGTGAGCGACAGGTGAGCTGGGGGTTCTCTGCAAGGTGGGCTATGTGCACAGTTCCTGTGTGTCCAGCGCTGCTGTGGTACCTGCCCAGGGGAGTTCCGTATCCTGGGAAGGGCCTGACTATGAGAGCCCCATGGGCTGCTGGGTAGCTGCACAGGTGAGCTCCGTACCCTGGGAGGGACTTGACCATGAGAGCCCCGTGGGCTGTGGGGTGCGGGATGCAGCCCAGGTGAGCTCCATATCCTGGGATTGGCCTTACCACGAGAGCCCCATGGGCTGCTGGAGACCTGGTAAAGGATATCAGGACAGTCAGTGAAGCCACCGAGGATATACATCCAGTAGCTCCTATTTCCTACACCCTGCTGCTCATTCTACCATCCACCAGGCCATGGCATTCTGTATTACACTTCAATGATGCCTTCTTCTGTATTCCATTCATCTCAGAGTCACAAGAATTTTTGGCTTGTGAGTGGCAGGACACAACATGCAACACAAGCAATAATGCTGGGCCGTCCTGCCCCAGTGGTTCAAAAATCCCCACACCATCATTGGGGAAATGTCCTCTAAAGACCTAAAAGTTCTACCTCTGTAAAAGGGAACCCTCCTTCAATATGCAGATGACATTCTGATCGCCAGGCCTACTAAAGACGCCTCTGAACTACCTAGCCAAGAAAGGTTAGAAGGTGTCCAAGAAAAAGGCTCAAATATCACAGGCTCAGGTGACATGCCTGGGCTTCATTCTCACAGATATTCGGAGAAACGCATCCCAGGATAGGGAAGAAGCCATTTGCAGCCTTACCTCTGCTAAAACTAGAAGACAGCTTAGGGGTTCCTGGGGAGGCCAAGGTTTTCTGCATCTGGATCCCTAACTACAGTCTAATAGCTGGGCCTCTACCTGAAACACTGACACGAAAAGATGATGATCCTTTTGAATAGAATCCAGAAGCAGCCTTTCAAGAATGGAAAGAGCAGTCAATTCAGATCCTTGCCCAGGAACTCGCTAATTTAGCTAAACCCTTTGACCAATACATACCCGGTCAAAGGTTAATCGCCCTTGGAGCCTTAGTGCAAAAACTGGGACCACTTGAAATGGAGCAACACAAGAATGCCCTTCAGGTATGATAAACTATGGTCACCAAGGGCTTTGCCCACCGACTCATCAGGCCAGGATACTGGGGTATCTAAAAAGCTGGAAATCAGCAGCCCACAAGGCCAGCTCCCTCCTAAGGGAAAAGGACCCCACGTCGTGATCCTAACCACCCATCATACCCTGAAGTTGCAGGGCTCGCTCTGTGGCACACTGACCTCGAGTGAGGAGGCCCTCCAGCTCCAACCTCCAGAGAGACAAATGGGGGCAACGGGCCCCCAAGATGACTCGTGTGACCATCACTTGACCTGGAGTTTCTCTCAGAAAACAAGAAGACTGTGCCCCGAAAGAGCAGACTACTGCTTGCAGGACTTACTGCACCCAGAGGGGAGCTAATAAGCTTGGCGGGGGAAAGGTATATCACGCTTTCACCATAGAAAACCCTACAGACACCACGGTGATGGTGGCCAATATGACCGGCTGGACTGCTGGCTACTTCTAAAGGCCGTTGACTCAGTGGACGTCATGGTCCTGGATCACAACTGACCCTGGACTGTCTGGGAGTTGCACGGGCAGGGCTCTGACACATGGTGCTGTTTGTACATTAATTCAGGGACCTAATTAAAGAAAGCACAGACTACTGGTCAGAGCATCTAGGCTGGCAAAAACCGTCAGCCTAAGGTCACCGAACAAATGTGGGGTGGGGTGAAACCTGCCACCACAGCATCTCTGCACATCTCTTTCCTGGACCCTTAAAGGTCATTAGAATCAATAACACTTCCAATGCTGGTGCTCAGGTGGACGAGAAGTGAGGCAGGAGGCCTTGGGACACTCAACCTCACCTGGAGGCTGGTGGGGAGACGTTTTGCCCCTCCCCCTACGTATCAGGGCTGCCACCACAGCATGAAGCAGTTACAAAAGAGGGGTCTGCACCCTCAACACCCCCAGAATGAGGAACGGAACAAAAAGCAGAGGAGGGGTTCGTCTCTGGCAACGTTCATTAAAAATTCCTGGGAGATAAAAAGAGAATCTGGGCAATAAAATAAATTCTAACCTGTTTTTCCTTTGTGCTTTGTCTAATTTCACGTGCTCCTAGGGTTCCGCATGCAGAGGTCCCACACCCGGAACTTCAGACACGACTTCCTAGTGCAGAATGGCTGGGTCAACACCTCAGCTAGCGGAGTCCCATGCAGACTCCACGGCATAGAGCCTGAGCTGCAGCCAACACAGCCCTCGAGTGCTCCATCCCCTAACTCCCACTGACGCTGCCGGGATCCCTACACAGCAGCCCAGCCCACAGCCCGTGGGGGAGGGCACGCTCTCACCTCTCCATTCGGTTTTCAAAATAATGTTTCCTTTGCTTCTGAACCAAACTCAGTCTTGATCTGTTGGCTCCAATGACACTGGGCTCGGGGACTCCTGTTGGGGTCCACTCTGGAGGATCAGTAACAGAAATTGAGAACATTGTAACTTCAATGAACAGATGTGTGAGCCAAACTGTAGTTAACATAGAGCAGTGTATAATGCTCGGGTAAAATAAGATTTTTCTAAGACTTACATTTGATACTTCCATCACTTTACTATAAGCAAGTTCAGTGAAGACGTCTGTCTTATTTGTCAGGTCAACATTAGAGAAATGAAGTGATTTATTTCCATGGTTGTACATCGAATACTCTTGGCTGAAGCTTCAATCTTGTTTTGAATGCTTTTCCATTGAAAAGGATACCTCTCTTTCAGCTCCCCCATTTCTGAGAAGTATAAAATCTTATAATTTATTATTACCAAAGGGGAAAGGTAGGAAAAGGGATAAATTAACAGTTTGGGATTAACACATACACACTGATATGTATAAAATAGATCATCAACAAGGAATTACTGTATAGCACAGGGAACTACACTGAATATTTTGCAATAACCTATAAGGGGAAATAATCTGAAAAAGAATTGATATTTTTTATTGACATCATCTATCAATGACAGATAAAATGTAACCTAAGCAAGGCCGATGGTGAGCGCTTCTGAACCTGAAGATTTCAATCATCTAAAGTTTGGGCTCTGCCTATTTCCCAAGGCCCTTAATGGACATACGTGTAGCCGTAGTTTAAAAATTCCCCAGTTTGGGGTTCGGGGAGGCACTGATTTGGAAAAATCCCTGGTGTTCTCCTTCCATGCACGGGACCCTTCCTACAGCTAAAACATGCCTGTCACACCTAGAGGATGGTACACCGTTTGATCGGAAAGAGTTTGGAAAAGGCACCTCATCTCCTCATCGCCTGGTGCACGGGTTCACCCCTCCAGCATCTTTCCTGACAATCTCCTTACTTGGGGATATCAGCACCGTCAACATCCTGTTGCACACAGTTTGGAATTTGTCCAGAGGATGAAGCGGAAGGATGAGAAAAATTTAGAGACAGGTCTTAGGTGTTCGGACAGGCACATGCCACTCTAATTTCCAATCCGGAAGACAAATTCATCAAAGGCTAGAAATGCCCACGGAAAGAGAATAGGGCTAGAGGAAATCCCGCTGTTTTGTGTCCAGTTTCCAAAAACACAAGTTGAAAAATGGAACTCAGGGGCACTAAAATTCATGAAACTGCAGAGTTGAAAATATCTATTGTTGAAAAATGTCTTGAGGTAAGTCACAGAAAATGACTTGTAAGCAAGGGGGAGTGGCAGGAAACAGATTTGAAGAGGTAGAAAGGACTCCCCATTAAAGCACAAGAAAAGGGGCTGAACATCGCCAATGATGCACTTGGCCCAAAAGGGCGTATGCATTTTTTTCTGAATATATTCAAGTAAAGGCCATACACACTTTTTATCCAACCAAAGAGGTGGGCACTGGAAATCAATACTACAAAATGTATCACTTCACATCAGTCATAAGGGCCATCCACATAAAGTGTAAACACCAGAAATGCAGGACTGGGTGAGGAGAAAAGGGAGTCCTGTGAGGCTGATAGTGGAAATGTAATTTGCCAACGGCCACTCTGGAGAAGTGTATTGTGTTTGCTAAAACATCTGAAAACTGAGCTACAGAGCATAGGGCACTTGCACTCATGGGCGTATACCTTGGGAAAAACAAAAAATGACAGAAAACAGGCACCCCAAAGTTTACCACCTCTCTGTTAAAAAGGGCCTCCACTTGGATATAACATAATGTCCCTGGAAGGATAAAATGGATAAAAGAGATGGGGTACTTATGTAGAGTGGAATATTACTCATCCAGAAATCAATGAAATAAGGCCAGTTGTAACAACTCTGGAGGAGTTACATACGATCATTCTAAGTGACACATGTCAGAAAGAAAAAGACACATATCATAAGATGTCACTTAAAGGTGGAATCAAAAATGGCTACACATGAAATAAACTACAAAACAGAAACATAGTCAAATATGTAGAAAAGAGACATAAGGCTGCTAAATGGGAAAGGTGGGGAATGGTGAGGTATTATCCAGGAGGTTGAAATTAGCAAAGATACCTTTCCAAGTACCAAATTGAATAACTGGCAAGGCCTACACGGTACCTCAAAGAACTGCACTCAGTCCACTCAAGTCACTGGAAAATAAGACATATGACTCGTAAGCATCTAAGAAAGAATTTATTGTTGTCTCACAGTACATGAATCAAGTGGATGTACAGCAGCAAAAAACAGAGCTTTGAAAATCAGCTGTAACCAATATAAAAATAAATTTAAAAATATTTATAAAAACGGTGAGACAGGCAAAAATTCTTACAACTTTTGTTGAAGGGCTACGATGTAACATGGATTGAACACATGTAGACCCACAGCAGGATGATATATAAGGCTGGAAGCCATGCACGCTAAGCGATGTTAGAGAGGCTGGGTGAGGAAATGCAGACCCTTTAAAGTAATACTGCCTGATACCCATTTCATGGGTCCCAAATCTGCACTTTCAAGGGAATCTTCTGACAGGGAAAACATGCCTGGGAAACCGAGATGAATGTACACCGTGTGCTCAGGAGAGGTGTCTAAAATGCACCTCATTTTTGATCTCCTGGTGCTGGGGTTTGCCATTCCAGCCACATTACTAACAATCTCCCGACTTGGAGAATCAGCACCTTTAACCTCCTGTTTCACACAGTTTGCAATTTTTGCAGAGGATAAATGGGAAGAGGAGGAACCAATGAGAGATTAGCTGTAGGAGTTTTGACAGGCACATGTCACTCTAATATCACTTTAGGAAGAAGAATTAACCAAAGGCTCAGCCTGCCTCCCCAGAACCAGAATAGGGCCGGAAGCAATCCAATGGTTTGGCGGTCAGCTCACAAAAATATTGAGTTGCAAAATGGAGCTCAGGAGCAGACAATTCAAAGACCTGCAAAGATATAAATGATAACCAACGTCCAAAAATATATTCAGGTAAGGCAACGAAGAGGTTCTGAATGAGAGGCAGAATTGCAGGAAACATTTTTCAAAAGGTAGATTGTACTCACATTTAAAGCATATGAAAAGCAGCAGAATTTCTAAAATGATGCAGTTGGGCAAAAGGTTGTATGCATTTTTTTCGTGAATATCTTCAGGAAAAAAACACATACAGAGTTTTTGGCCAACCAAGCAAGGGGGAAATGCAAATCCGCACAATAAAGAAGTCTCAATTTCCACTGCTCAGAAAGTCCATCCAAAAAATGTGTACAAATCAAAAATGCAGGAGAGGCCATGGAGGAAAGGGAGCCTGGTTACGCCGATGGACAGGATGTAAATTGCCAACAGCGTTTCTGGAGAACTGTATGTTGTTTTCTAAAACAGAGCTACAGAGCATAGCACACTTCCACTCATGGGCGTGTATTTTGAGAAAACTAAAAATCCACAACACACAGACCGCCCAAACTTTAGGGCTGCTCTGTTTACAAGAACCTCGACTTCGGTACACTTTATATTTCCCAGGAAAGGAAAAAAAAATGGATATAGATGTTGTGGTACTTATATACAATGGAATGTCACTCAGACATAAAATCAATGTCATAAGGCCAATAGCAGCATAATGAGTGGCTTTAGGTACGATGATGCTAAGTGAAATGAGCCACAAAGAAAAAGAAACTTATTGTAATATATCACTTATAGAGGAAATGTAAACATGGCTACACATGAACTGAATTTCAAAAGATAACAGAGTTACACATTTAGAGAACACACTTATGCCTCCTTAAGGGGAAAGGTGACATGGGGTGATGTGTAAAAGCAGAGTTTGAAATTAGCACAGATCCCATTCCATCTACCAAATATGTAATAGACAAGACCTACTCCTTTCTCAATGAACTGGACACAAAACACCCTATTCACTGAAGAGGAATATATCTGACTGGTAATAACCTTGAAACCTATGTATTTATATGTCTCCATAATGGAATCAAGTGTATGTACATTGGCATAAACACAGATCAATGGAACAGGACAGAAAGCCCAGAGATAAACCTACATACCTATGGCTATCTCATCTATGACAAAGGAGCTAAGGATATACAATGGAGAAAAGACAGTCTCTTCAGTAATTGGTGCTGGGAAAACTGGACCCCTACACATAAAGGAATGAAATTAGAACACTCCATAACACCATACATAAAAATAAACTCTAAATTGATTAGAAATCTAAATATAAGACCAGACACTATAAAACACTTAGAGGAAACCATAGGCAGAACACTCTATGACATAAATCACAGCAAGATCGTTTTTGACCCACCTCCTAGAGAAATGGAAATAAAAACAGAAATCAACAAATGGGACCTAATGAAACTAAAAAGCTTTTACACAGTACAGGAAAACATAAACAAGATGCAAAAACAACCCTCAGAATGGGAGAAAATATTTTCAAATGAAGCAATTGACAAAGGATTAATCTCCAAACTTTACAAGCACCGCATGTAGCTCAATATCACAAAAACAAACAACCCAATCTAAAAACGGGCAGAAGACCTAATAGACATTTCTCCAAAGAAGATATACAGATTACCAAGAAACACATGAAAGGATGCTGAACATCACTAATCATTAGAGAAATGCAAATCAAAACTACCGTGAGGTATCACCTCACAGCAATCAGAGTGGCAATCATCAAAAAAATCTACAAAACAATAAATGCTGGAGAGGCCTTTATTGGAGGAAAGGGAACACACTTGCACTGTGGGTGGGAATGTAAATTGATATGGGCACTAGGGAGAACAGTACGGAGGGTCCTTTAAATAACTAACAATAGAAGTACCATACGACACAACAATCCAACTACTGGGCATTTGCCTTGCGAAAACCATAATTCAAAAAGAGTTATGTACAAAAATGTTCATTGAGCTCTATTTGCATTAGCCAGGAAATGGAAGCAACCTAAGTGTCCATCGACAGATGAATGGATAAAGAAGATCTGGCACATATATACAATCAAATATTACTCAACCATAAAAAGAAGCAAAACTGAGTTATTTGTACTGAGGTGGATGGACTTAGAATCTGTCCTACACAGTGAAGTAAGTCAGAAAGGGAAAAACAAATACTGTATGTTAACAGAGATATATGGAATCTAATGAAGAAAAAAAAAGATTTTGAAGAACCTAGTGGCAGGACAGGATTAAGGACACAGACATAGAGAAAGGACTTGAGGACACCGGAAGGGGGATGGGTAAGCTGGGACGAAGTGAGAGAGTGGCATGGACATAAATACATTACCAAATGTAACACCGATAGCTACTGGGAAGCAGCCACATAGAACAGGGAGATCAGCTCGGTGCTTTGTGACCACATAAAGGGGTGGGATATGGAGTGTGGGAGGGAGATGCAAGAGGGAGGGGATCTGGTGATATTTGTATATGTATAGCTTATTCACTTTGTTATACAGCAGAATCGAACAATCCATTGTAAAGCAATTATACTCGAATAAACGTGTAAAAGGAAAAAAACAACAAAAAAAAAGAAAGCCCAAGGATAAACCTACACACCTATGGTCAACTAATCTATGGCAAAGGAGGCAAGACTATACAATGGAGATAAGACAGTCTCTTCAATCATTGGTGCTGGGAAATATGGAGAGCTACATGTAAAAGAATGAAATTAGAACACTTCCCAACACCATACATAAAAATATATTCAAAATGGATTAGAGACCTTAATGTAATACCGGACAGTATAAAACTCTGACAGGAAAACTTACGAAGGATACTCTGACGTAAATCACAGCAAGATCTTTTTTGATCCACCTCCTTTAGCAATGAAATTAAAAAGAAATCTAAACAGATGGGACCTAATGAAACGTAAAAGCTTTTGCAAAACAAAGGAAACTACAAACAAGATGAAAAGACAACCCTCAGAATGGCAGAAAATATTTGCAAACGAATCAATGGACAAATGATTAATCTCCAATATATATAAACAGCTCATGCAGCTCAATATTAATAAAACAAACAACCCAATACCAAAATGGAAAATCTAAATAGACATTTCTTCCAAGAAGACATAGAGATGGCCAGTACGCACATGAAAATCTGCTCAACATCACTAATTATTAGAGAAATGGAAATCGAAAGTACAATGAGGTATCACGTCACACCTGTTAGAATGGGCATCATCAGAAAATCTACAAACAACAAATGCTGGAGAGGGTGTGGAGAAAAGGAACCTTCTTCCACTATTGTTGGGAATGTAAATCGATACAGTCTCTATGGAGAACAGTATGGAGGTTCCTTAAAAAACTAAAAATAGAATTACCATATAATCCAGCTATCCCACTACTGGGCATATACCCAGAGAAAACCATAAATCAAAAAGACACATTCACCACAATGTTCATTGCAGCACTATTTACAATAGCCAGGTAATGAAAGCAACCGAAGTGCCCACAGACAGACGAATGGATAAAGACGTGGTACATATATACAACGGAATATTACTCAGCCATACATAGGAATGAAATTGGGTCATTTGTAGAGACCTTGATGGATCTAGAGACTGTCATACAGAGTGAAGTAAGTCAGAAAGAGAAAAACAAATATTGTATATTAATGCATATATGTGGAACCTAGAAAAATGGTACAGATGAACCAGTTTGCAGGGCAGAGATAGAGACAGATGTAGAGAACAAACATATGGACACCAAAGAGGGAACGCCATGTGAGGGTGGTGGTGGGATGAATAGGCAGACTGGGATTCACATGTGCACACTTATATGTATAAAATAGATATCCAATAAGAACCTGCTGTATAAAAGAAATAAATTTAAAAAAAATTAAAAATAAATAAATAACATTTAATAAAATAAAACAGAAAAAAAATTTTTCCCTTCACATAGACGTCTTTATATTAATGCATTATTTCCATGTTTATATCTCCAAATTAAAAAAAAAGAGGAATAAATAAAATCTAACTTGAACCAAAAAGAAAAAAAGGAAAATAAAACAGAACTCACCAGTTATACAGAGGAAAATCGTATCAGGGCACTTGCTCCAGTGGTAAAAAATTCTTAATGTTGGTCAGAGGTGGGAAATCGTCTCCCATGCACTCAGCAGCGCTGCCCCCTACAAGGAGCATCCTCATTGCAAAGCTGGGGGACTGTGTCGAGGCGTCTGTGAGTAAATGTGAGCTGAGCCCCAGTCCTGCTGCAGCTGAACTCTTCCCAACCTTTCCAGGTAAAACACCTGAATATGTACAAGCACTTGCAAGCCTAGAGGAAGAGCTGTGGAGCCACACTAGTGAGAGCACGCAGGCCGACTTGGTGTCCGCAGGCCAGCCAGAATGGTCCTGGCCCCAGATGCTCTTCTGGAATCTTTCCATTTCCCTGCCTGAGATACCCTTCCTGCCACGGCACCCACTGCTTTTTACTTCCTCACCTCTGCCTGGGGGGAAATTCCAGTGGCAGGTATGGGTGACACATCCTCTTCTTTAGCAGGTGGCAGCCTGGCAACTCCTGCAGAAAATCCAGCAGAGCCCCACTCACACTGGGCCACCCACAAAGCCACGGCCCCTCACTCCCTCCCACCACCCCAGCCCCGACACTGCTGACGGGGCAGAGAATATGGCATCAGGCACAGCTACAGGTGATCTTGCTGACTGGAGAGTTGTTTATATTGACCTCAACCCAGGCACACCTGTGGGGGGGGCTGGCAGGCAGTGTCAGGCTGTCCAAATCAGCCAATCCTCACCCCTCAGGGGCTCACAGTTGCAGAAAAAGAACCTTGCTAAACAGGTCAGTCCCAAGGAAGAGGTGTGGGCTCTTGAGAGTCAGGATAGACAAGGAGCTGCCACTGCGGCTTGTTTTCTTATCATTTTATCTGGTCCATGAGTGGAAAACAACTTCAAGAAGACCCTATCCTAATGAGAGGAACCCAGGAGTCAGGGAGAAGAGTGATGGTGGGTGGAGACAGAGGCCTGGTGCCCTGGCTGCAGTGGAAGTGTCTGGAAGACCAGGCAGAGAGAGACTGCACAGAGTGATAGCCAGGGTCACAGACCTGTCAGAGCTGCTGTTTGTTAGTTCAAGTCCTGCTCTGAGGTGTTCTGTGTCAGCTGTGAGCGACAGGTGAGCTGGGGGTTCTCTGCAAGGTGGGCTATGTGCACAGTTCCTGTGTGTCCAGCGCTGCTGTGGTACCTGCCCAGGGGAGTTCCGTATCCTGGGAAGGGCCTGACTATGAGAGCCCCATGGGCTGCTGGGTAGCTGCACAGGTGAGCTCCGTACCCTGGGAGGGACTTGACCATGAGAGCCCCGTGGGCTGTGGGGTGCGGGATGCAGCCCAGGTGAGCTCCATATCCTGGGATTGGCCTTACCACGAGAGCCCCATGGGCTGCTGGAGACCTGGTAAAGGATATCAGGACAGTCAGTGAAGCCACCGAGGATATACATCCAGTAGCTCCTATTTCCTACACCCTGCTGCTCATTCTACCATCCACCAGGCCATGGCATTCTGTATTACACTTCAATGATGCCTTCTTCTGTATTCCATTCATCTCAGAGTCACAAGAATTTTTGGCTTGTGAGTGGCAGGACACAACATGCAACACAAGCAATAATGCTGGGCCGTCCTGCCCCAGTGGTTCAAAAATCCCCACACCATCATTGGGGAAATGTCCTCTAAAGACCTAAAAGTTCTACCTCTGTAAAAGGGAACCCTCCTTCAATATGCAGATGACATTCTGATCGCCAGGCCTACTAAAGACGCCTCTGAACTACCTAGCCAAGAAAGGTTAGAAGGTGTCCAAGAAAAAGGCTCAAATATCACAGGCTCAGGTGACATGCCTGGGCTTCATTCTCACAGATATTCGGAGAAACGCATCCCAGGATAGGGAAGAAGCCATTTGCAGCCTTACCTCTGCTAAAACTAGAAGACAGCTTAGGGGTTCCTGGGGAGGCCAAGGTTTTCTGCATCTGGATCCCTAACTACAGTCTAATAGCTGGGCCTCTACCTGAAACACTGACACGAAAAGATGATGATCCTTTTGAATAGAATCCAGAAGCAGCCTTTCAAGAATGGAAAGAGCAGTCAATTCAGATCCTTGCCCAGGAACTCGCTAATTTAGCTAAACCCTTTGACCAATACATACCCGGTCAAAGGTTAATCGCCCTTGGAGCCTTAGTGCAAAAACTGGGACCACTTGAAATGGAGCAACACAAGAATGCCCTTCAGGTATGATAAACTATGGTCACCAAGGGCTTTGCCCACCGACTCATCAGGCCAGGATACTGGGGTATCTAAAAAGCTGGAAATCAGCAGCCCACAAGGCCAGCTCCCTCCTAAGGGAAAAGGACCCCACGTCGTGATCCTAACCACCCATCATACCCTGAAGTTGCAGGGCTCGCTCTGTGGCACACTGACCTCGAGTGAGGAGGCCCTCCAGCTCCAACCTCCAGAGAGACAAATGGGGGCAACGGGCCCCCAAGATGACTCGTGTGACCATCACTTGACCTGGAGTTTCTCTCAGAAAACAAGAAGACTGTGCCCCGAAAGAGCAGACTACTGCTTGCAGGACTTACTGCACCCAGAGGGGAGCTAATAAGCTTGGCGGGGGAAAGGTATATCACGCTTTCACCATAGAAAACCCTACAGACACCACGGTGATGGTGGCCAATATGACCGGCTGGACTGCTGGCTACTTCTAAAGGCCGTTGACTCAGTGGACGTCATGGTCCTGGATCACAACTGACCCTGGACTGTCTGGGAGTTGCACGGGCAGGGCTCTGACACATGGTGCTGTTTGTACATTAATTCAGGGACCTAATTAAAGAAAGCACAGACTACTGGTCAGAGCATCTAGGCTGGCAAAAACCGTCAGCCTAAGGTCACCGAACAAATGTGGGGTGGGGTGAAACCTGCCACCACAGCATCTCTGCGCATCTCTTTCCTGGACCCTTAAATGTCATTAGAATCAATAACACTTCCAATGCTGGTGCTCAGGTGGACGAGAAGTGAGGCAGGAGGCCTTGGGACACTCAACCTCACCTGGAGGCTGGTGGGGAGACGTTTTGCCCCTCCCCCTACGTATCAGGGCTGCCACCACAGCATGAAGCAGTTACAAAAGAGGGGTCTGCACCCTCAACACCCCCAGAATGAGGAACGGAACAAAAAGCAGAGGAGGGGTTCGTCTCTGGCAACGTTCATTAAAAATTCCTGGGAGATAAAAAGAGAATCTGGGCAATAAAATAAATTCTAACCTGTTTTTCCTTTGTGCTTTGTCTAATTTCACGTGCTCCTAGGGTTCCGCATGCAGAGGTCCCACACCCGGAACTTCAGACACGACTTCCTAGTGCAGAATGGCTGGGTCAACACCTCAGCTAGCGGAGTCCCATGCAGACTCCACGGCATAGAGCCTGAGCTGCAGCCAACACAGCCCTCGAGTGCTCCATCCCCTAACTCCCACTGACGCTGCCGGGATCCCTACACAGCAGCCCAGCCCACAGCCCGTGGGGGAGGGCACGCTCTCACCTCTCCATTCGGTTTTCAAAATAATGTTTCCTTTGCTTCTGAACCAAACTCAGTCTTGATCTGTTGGCTCCAATGACACTGGGCTCGGGGACTCCTGTTGGGGTCCACTCTGGAGGATCAGTAACAGAAATTGAGAACATTGTAACTTCAATGAACAGATGTGTGAGCCAAACTGTAGTTAACATAGAGCAGTGTATAATGCTCGGGTAAAATAAGATTTTTCTAAGACTTACATTTGATACTTCCATCACTTTACTATAAGCAAGTTCAGTGAAGACGTCTGTCTTATTTGTCAGGTCAACATTAGAGAAATGAAGTGATTTATTTCCATGGTTGTACATCGAATACTCTTGGCTGAAGCTTCAATCTTGTTTTGAATGCTTTTCCATTGAAAAGGATACCTCTCTTTCAGCTCCCCCATTTCTGAGAAGTATAAAATCTTATAATTTATTATTACCAAAGGGGAAAGGTAGGAAAAGGGATAAATTAACAGTTTGGGATTAACACATACACACTGATATGTATAAAATAGATCATCAACAAGGAATTACTGTATAGCACAGGGAACTACACTGAATATTTTGCAATAACCTATAAGGGGAAATAATCTGAAAAAGAATTGATATTTTTTATTGACATCATCTATCAATGACAGATAAAATGTAACCTAAGCAAGGCCGATGGTGAGCGCTTCTGAACCTGAAGATTTCAATCATCTAAAGTTTGGGCTCTGCCTATTTCCCAAGGCCCTTAATGGACATACGTGTAGCCGTAGTTTAAAAATTCCCCAGTTTGGGGTTCGGGGAGGCACTGATTTGGAAAAATCCCTGGTGTTCTCCTTCCATGCACGGGACCCTTCCTACAGCTAAAACATGCCTGTCACACCTAGAGGATGGTACACCGTTTGATCGGAAAGAGTTTGGAAAAGGCACCTCATCTCCTCATCGCCTGGTGCACGGGTTCACCCCTCCAGCATCTTTCCTGACAATCTCCTTACTTGGGGATATCAGCACCGTCAACATCCTGTTGCACACAGTTTGGAATTTGTCCAGAGGATGAAGCGGAAGGATGAGAAAAATTTAGAGACAAGTCTTAGGTGTTCGGACAGGCACATGCCACTCTAATTTCCAATCCGGAAGACAAATTCATCAAAGGCTAGAAATGCCCACGGAAAGAGAATAGGGCTAGAGGAAATCCCGCTGTTTTGTGTCCAGTTTCCAAAAACACAAGTTGAAAAATGGAACTCAGGGGCACTAAAATTCATGAAACTGCAGAGTTGAAAATATCTATTGTTGAAAAATGTCTTGAGGTAAGTCACAGAAAATGACTTGTAAGCAAGGGGGAGTGGCAGGAAACAGATTTGAAGAGGTAGAAAGGACTCCCCATTAAAGCACAAGAAAAGGGGCTGAACATCGCCAATGATGCACTTGGCCCAAAAGGGCGTATGCATTTTTTTCTGAATATATTCAAGTAAAGGCCATACACACTTTTTATCCAACCAAAGAGGTGGGCACTGGAAATCAATACTACAAAATGTATCACTTCACATCAGTCATAAGGGCCATCCACATAAAGTGTAAACACCAGAAATGCAGGACTGGGTGAGGAGAAAAGGGAGTCCTGTGAGGCTGATAGTGGAAATGTAATTTGCCAACGGCCACTCTGGAGAAGTGTATTGTGTTTGCTAAAACATCTGAAAACTGAGCTACAGAGCATAGGGCACTTGCACTCATGGGCGTATACCTTGGGAAAAACAAAAAATGACAGAAAACAGGCACCCCAAAGTTTACCACCTCTCTGTTAAAAAGGGCCTCCACTTGGATATAACATAATGTCCCTGGAAGGATAAAATGGATAAAAGAGATGGGGTACTTATGTAGAGTGGAATATTACTCATCCAGAAATCAATGAAATAAGGCCAGTTGTAACAACTCTGGAGGAGTTACATACGATCATTCTAAGTGACACATGTCAGAAAGAAAAAGACACATATCATAAGATGTCACTTAAAGGTGGAATCAAAAATGGCTACACATGAAATAAACTACAAAACAGAAACATAGTCAAATATGTAGAAAAGAGACATAAGGCTGCTAAATGGGAAAGGTGGGGAATGGTGAGGTATTATCCAGGAGGTTGAAATTAGCAAAGATACCTTTCCAAGTACCAAATTGAATAACTGGCAAGGCCTACACGGTACCTCAAAGAACTGCACTCAGTCCACTCAAGTCACTGGAAAATAAGACATATGACTCGTAAGCATCTAAGAAAGAATTTATTGTTGTCTCACAGTACATGAATCAAGTGGATGTACAGCAGCAAAAAACAGAGCTTTGAAAATCAGCTGTAACCAATATAAAAATAAATTTAAAAATATTTATAAAAACGGTGAGACAGGCAAAAATTCTTACAACTTTTGTTGAAGGGCTACGATGTAACATGGATTGAACACATGTAGACCCACAGCAGGATGATATATAAGGCTGGAAGCCATGCACGCTAAGCGATGTTAGAGAGGCTGGGTGAGGAAATGCAGACCCTTTAAAGTAATACTGCCTGATACCCATTTCATGGGTCCCAAATCTGCACTTTCAAGGGAATCTTCTGACAGGGAAAACATGCCTGGGAAACCGAGATGAATGTACACCGTGTGCTCAGGAGAGGTGTCTAAAATGCACCTCATTTTTGATCTCCTGGTGCTGGGGTTTGCCATTCCAGCCACATTACTAACAATCTCCCGACTTGGAGAATCAGCACCTTTAACCTCCTGTTTCACACAGTTTGCAATTTTTGCAGAGGATAAATGGGAAGAGGAGGAACCAATGAGAGATTAGCTGTAGGAGTTTTGACAGGCACATGTCACTCTAATATCACTTTAGGAAGAAGAATTAACCAAAGGCTCAGCCTGCCTCCCCAGAACCAGAATAGGGCCGGAAGCAATCCAATGGTTTGGCGGTCAGCTCACAAAAATATTGAGTTGCAAAATGGAGCTCAGGAGCAGACAATTCAAAGACCTGCAAAGATATAAATGATAACCAACGTCCAAAAATATATTCAGGTAAGGCAACGAAGAGGTTCTGAATGAGAGGCAGAATTGCAGGAAACATTTTTCAAAAGGTAGATTGTACTCACATTTAAAGCATATGAAAAGCAGCAGAATTTCTAAAATGATGCAGTTGGGCAAAAGGTTGTATGCATTTTTTTCGTGAATATCTTCAGGAAAAAAACACATACAGAGTTTTTGGCCAACCAAGCAAGGGGGAAATGCAAATCCGCACAATAAAGAAGTCTCAATTTCCACTGCTCAGAAAGTCCATCCAAAAAATGTGTACAAATCAAAAATGCAGGAGAGGCCATGGAAAACAGGGAGACTAGTCACGCTGATGGGTGGGGTATAAATATCCAAGAGCTACTCTGAAGAAGTGTATGCTGTTTCCTAAAACATCTAAAATACAAAGCCCCCGAGCAAAGGGGACTTCAACTCATGGACATATAACTTGGGAAGACTAAATATCAACAAGACACAGGCACCCCAAAGTTTAGGGCTGCTCTGCATACAAGAACCTCAACTTCGGTACACCTAAAGTATCCCAGGAAAAAGAGAAATGCATAAAGAATTTGTGGTAATTTTGTACAATGGAATATCACTCAGACGTGAAATCAATGTCATAAGGCCAGTAGCAGCATAATGAGAGGATTTAGGTATGATGATTCTAAGGGAAATTAGTAACACAGAAAAAGAATCTTATCATAAGATATCACTTACAGAGGGAATGTCAACATCACAACACATGAACTGAATTAGGAAAGAGAGCAGCGTCTCACATTTAGAAAACACTCTTATGCCTCCTTAAGGGGAAAGGAGAGGTGGGGTGATGCATAAAACCAGAGTTTGATATTAGCACAGGTACCATTCCATAAACCAAATACACAATAGACAAGACCTACACCTTCCTCAGTGAACGGGACTCAAAACCCCTATTCCCCACAGAGGAATATATCTGATTAGTAAGAATCTTAAAACCTATGTATTTATATGCCTCTGTAAGGGAATCAAGTGTGTCTAGACCGGCATAAACACGTCAGGGAAAATCAGCTCAACCCCATTATAAAAATGAATTTCAAAAACAAAACAAAAAAACAGCGAAATTCTTACACAATTCCTTCAGGGGTTCTGATGAAACCTAGAATGACCCTATCTGCAAAGACAGCTGGATGAGACATAAGGCTGGACACTTGGGACTGAGAGGACTGGTGAGATTGGGAGAGAAAATGCAGACCCTTTAAAGTAGTAATGCATGCCACCATTCCATGGGTCCCAAATTTCCAGGTAGAAGGGAATATCACTACAGTTATAACATGTATGGGAAACCTAGAGAATGGACACCCTGTGATGGCGAAAGGTTTCTGAAAGTCTCCTACTTTTTCCTCTCCTTGTGCTACAGTTTGGCATTCCAACAACTTTACTATCAATCTCCCAACTTAGGAGAGTCATCCCCTATAACCTCCTGGTTCGCACAGTTTGCTAATTGTTCAGAGGATGAAAAGGAAGAGGGAGAACCAATCAGAGAGTAGATGTAGGCCTTTGGACGGACACATGTCACTCTAAATTCCCGTCAGGAAGAAGAATTAACCAAAGCCTCAGCCACCCACAGGGAACCAGTATAGCCACCCCTGGAACCAGTATAGTTCCTGAAGCAAAATTGTGGATTTGCGGTCAGCTCCCAATAATGGGATTTGAAAATTGGAGCTCAGGGGCAAAGCAAATCAAAAACCTGCAGAGTTATAAAGGACTACTCTCTTCCAAAAATCTGTTGAGGGAAGGCAACAAAGCGGACTTGAAAATGAGGCAGAATTGCACAAAACATATTTCAAGAGGTAAATTGGAATCGCCTTTAAAGCACAGGAAAGGCATCACAACTTCGAGAATGATGCACTTGGCCAAAACAAGCGTATGACTTTTCTCCTGAATATATTCAAGAGAAAAGGCATAGGCCCTTTTTGGCCAATCAAGCAAGCGAGCAATGCAAATCCACACTACAAAGAATTTTCACTTCCCACCGGTCCAAAAGGACATCCGAAAATCTGTAAAAACCAGAAAGGCAAGATAGAGATGACAAGGGCATAAAGCAATATGATCCCAAGGGTCATGGAGGATTGTGATGACAAGTGTATGGAGCATTGTGATGACAAGATTATGTATCATTTTGCTGTCAAAGGCATTGTGATGACAAGGTTCATGGAGCACTGTGATGACAAGCGTCATGGAGCATTGTGATTACAGGGTTCATGGAGCATTGGGAAGACAAGGGAATGGAGCATTTTGATGACAAGATTCCCGGATCATTGTGTTGTCAGGGTTCATGGAGCATTGTGATGACAGTGGTCATGGCGCATTGTGATGACAGAGGTCATGGAGCATTTTGATGAGAACGTCATGGAGCATTGGGCTGAAAATGTTCATGGAGTATTGTGATGACAGCGATCAAGGAGCATTGTGATTACAAGGTACTAGAGCATTGTGATGAGAAGACCATGGAGCCATGTGATGACGTCTCATGGAGCATTCTGATGAAAAGGGTCCTGGAGCATTGTGATTACAGGGGTCTTGGAGCATTGTGATGACATGGGCATGGAACATTGAAATGAGAATGTCATAGAGCGTTCTGATGACATGCATCATGGAGCTTTGTGCTGACAAAGGCATGGAGCAATGTGATGACAAGGGTTACCGAGCATTGTGATGAAAATTTCATGGAGCATTTTGGTGACAAATGTCACAGAGCCTTGTGATGATGAGGGCATGGACAATTGTGATGACAAAGGTCATGAAGCATTGTGATGACTGGAGTCACGGAGCATTGTGATGACAGGGGTCATAGAGCTTTGTGATGAAAACGCAATGAGCATTGTGATGACAGGGGCATGGAGCATTGGCCTGTCATGTTTCATGGATTATTGTGATGACAGTGGGCATGGTGCAATGTGATGACAAAGGCATGGAGCATTGTGATGAGAAGGTCATGGAGTATTTTGAAGACAGGTCTCAGGGAGCATTGTGATGACATATGTCATGGTCCATTGCGATGACAATGGAATGGAATATTGTGATGCCAAGTGTCATGGAGGATTGTGATGACAAATGTAATGGAGCATTGTGATGACAAGGGCTTGGAGCATTGTGATGACAATGGACATGGAGCATTGTGATGACAAGGGCATGGAGCATTGTGATGACAAGGGCCATTGAGAATTTTGATAACAAGTTCATGAAGCATTGTGATGAGAAGCACATGGAGCTTCCTATGACAGGGGTCATGGAGCATTGCGATGACAAGTGCATAGAGAATTGTGATGACAAATCATGTAACACGGTGATGAGAAGTGTCATGGAGCACAGTGATGCCAAGAACGAGGAGAAATGTGATGACAGGGGACATGGAGCATTGTGATGACCAGGGCATGGAGCATTGTGATGGCAAGACCGTGGAGCTTTTTGATGAGAAGACCATGGACAATTGCGATGACGAGGGTCATGGAGCACAGTAATGACAAGGGGTATGGAGCATTGTGATGACAGTGACCATGGAGCACTGTGATGACAAGTGTCATGCAGCATTCTGATGACAAGCTTGTGGAGTACTGTGACGACAATGGCATGTAACATTGAGATGAAAAGGGCATGGAGCATTGTGATAAAAAAGGCATGAAGCCATTTCATGACAGGTTTCAAGGAGCATTCTGACGACAAGTGTCAGGGAACATTGTGATGACATGTGTATTGAGAATGGTGATGAAAAAGATCATGGAGCATTTTGACGAAAAGGACATGGAGTATTGTGATGACAGGCATCATGGAGCATTGTGATGACAAGTGTAATGGAACATTGTGATCACAAGGGTTTGGAGCATTGTGATGGTAGAAGTCATGGATCATTTTTTTTTTCAAGGTGCATGGAGCATTGTGATGACAAGGGCATGAAGCAATGTGATCCCAAGTTTCATGGAGGATTGTGATGACAATGGTAAGGGAGTATTGTGATGACAAGCAAATGGAGCATTGTGATGACAAGGTCATGTAGCATTTTGCTGACACAGGCATGGAGCATTGTGATGATAAGGGTCATGGAGCACTGTGATGAGAAGCATCACGGATGATTGTGATTACAGAGGTCATGGAGCATAGGGATGGCAAGGGCATGGATAATTGTGATGACAAGTGTCATGGAGCATTGGGCTGAAAATGTTCATGGAGCACTCTGATGACTAGGGAATGGAGCATTGTGATGACAAGTGTCCCGGATCACTGTGTTGTCAGGGATCATGAAGCATTGTGATGAGAAGTTCCTGGAGAATTGGACTGAAAATGTTCAGGAAGTACTGTGAGGACAGGGGTCATGGAGCATTGTGATGATAAGGGAATGGAGCACTTTGATGAAAACTTCCTGGAGCATTGTGATGAGAAGACCATGGAGCCTTGTAATAACAAGTCTCATGAAGCATTCTGATGAAAAGGGGCATGGAGTATTGTGATTACAGGGGTCTTGGAGCATTGTGATGACAAGGGCATGGAGCATTGTGATTACATGGGTTTTGGAGCATTGTGATGAAAATGGCATGGATCATTGTGACGAAAATGGCATGGAGCCTTGTCATGACAGGGTTCAAGGAGCATATTGACGACAAGTGTCAGGGAGCATTGTGATGACAAGTGTATTTGAGAATTTTTATGACAAAATCATGGAGCATTGTGATGAGAAGACCATGTATAATTGTGATGACGAGCGTCATGGGGCATTGTGATGACAAGGGTTTTGGAATATTGTGATCACAAGGGTTTGGAGCATTTTTATGACAGAGGTCATGGAGCATTTTGATTTCATTCTGATGACAATAGCATGAAGCATTATGATGATAGGCAAGGTGCATTGTGATGACAGGGTTCATGGATCTTTGAGATGAAAAGGGGCATAGAGCATTGTAATTACAGGGTTCTTGGAGCATTGTGATGAGATGGGTCATGGAGCTTTGTGATGAAAAGGCCATGGAACATAGTGATGGCAGGGGTCATGGAGCATTGTTATGACAGGGGTAATGGAGCATTGTGATGGCAAGGGCATGGAGCATTGTGATGAGAAGGCCATGGAGCATTCTGATGACATGTGTCATGGAGCTTTGTGAAGACAAGGGCATGGAGCAATGGGATGAGAGCGTTCATGGAGCACTGTGATGACAATCACATGGAGCACTGTGATGCCAAGGGTCATGGATCTTTGTGATGACAAAAGTCATGGAGCATTTTGATGGCAAGGGTGTTGTGCATTGTGATGAGAAGGGCAGGGAACATTCTGATGACAGGGTCATGGAGCAATTTGATGACAAGTGTCATGGAACATTTTGATGACAGGTGTTCTGGAACATTGTGATGTCAGGGGTCATCGAACATTGTGATGATAAGAGCATGTAGCATTGTGATGACAGCAGTCATGGAACATTGTGATGACAGGGGTCAGGGAGTATTGTGACAAATAGTGATGTAGCATTGTGATATCAGTGGTGAGAGAGCATTTTGATGAGAAGTACATGGAGCAATGTGATGACAAATTTTATGGAGCATTGTGATAACAAGATTGTGGAGCACTGTGATGACAAGCGCATGGTGCATTTTGATGACAGGTGTCATGGAGCATTGTGCTGACAAGCGCATGGAGCATTGTGATGACAAGGGTCAAAGAGCATTGTGATGAAAAGTTCATGGAGCATTGTGGTTAAAAATGTCACAGAGACTGTTGATGACGAGGGCATGGACCACTGTGATGACAAATTCATGAAGCATTTTGATGACTGGAGTAACGGAGCACTGTGATGACAGGGGTCATGGAGCATTGTGATTACAACGGCATGGAGCATTGTGATGACAAGGGCATGGAACATTGGTCTAATATGTTTCATGGATTACTGCGATGACAGTTGGAATGAACAATGTGATGACAAGGGCATGGAGAATTGTGATGATCAGGTCATGCAGTATTGTGAAGACAGGTGTCAGGGAGGATTGTGATGACATATGTAATGACCCATTGTGATGACAATGGCATGGAGCATTGTGTTGCCAAGTGTCATGGAGGATTCTGATGACAAAGGTAATGGAGCATTGTGATGACAATAGCTTGGAGCATTGTCATGACAAGGGTCAGGGAGCATTGTGCTGACAAGTGCATGGAGAATTGTGATGACAAGCGTCATGGAGCATTCTGATGACAAGCTTGTGGAGTATTTTGATGACAATGGCATGGAGCATTGTGATGAAAACGGCATGGGGCATTGTGATGGAAAAGGCATGGAGCCTTTTCATGACAGGGTTCAAGGAGCATTCTGATGACATGTGTCAGTGAGCATTGTGATGACAAGTGTATTGAGAATTTTGATGACAAAGGTCATGGAGCATTGTGATGAAAAGGGCATGGAGTATTGTGATGACAGGCATCATGGAGCATTGTGATGACATGTGTTATGGAACACTGTGATCACACGGTTTTGGAGCATTGTGAAGACAGAGGTCATGGATCATTTTGATTTCAAGGAGCATGGAGCATTGTGATGACAAGGGCATGAAGCAATGTGATCCCAAGTTTCATGGAGGATTGTGATGACAATGGAAATGGAGTATTGTGATGACAAGCGCACAGAGCATTGTAATGACAAGGTCATGTAGCATTTTGCTGACAAAGGCATGGAGCATTGTGATGACATGTGTAATGGAGCATTGTGATGACAACGGAGTGGAGCATGGTGATGAAAATGTCCTGGAGCATTGTGATGAGAAGACCATGGAGACTTGTGATGACAAGTCTCATGGAGCATTCTGATGAAAAGGGGCATGGAGCATTGTGTTTACATTGTTCTTGGAGCATTGTGATGACTAGTGCTTGGAGCATTGTGATGAGAATGCCATGGTGCATTCTGATCACATGCGTCATGGAGTTTTGTGATGACAAGGGCATGGAGCATTTGTGATTACAGGGATCTTGGAACATTGTGATGAAAAGTGCATGGATCATTGTTATGAAAAAGGCATGGAGCCTTGTCATGACAGGGTTCAAGGAGCATACTGATGACAAGTGTCAGGGAGCATTGTGATGACAAGGTCATGGAGCTTTGTGATGAGAAGACCATGGATAATTGTGATGATGAGCGTCATGGGGTGTTGTGATGATAAGTGTTATGGAACATTGTGATCACAAGGGTTTGGAGCATTATGATGACAGAGGTCATGGAGAATATTGATTTCATTGTGATGACAATAGCCTGAAGCATTATTATCATGGGCATGGTGCATTGTCATGACAGGGTTCATGGAGCATTGAGATGAAAAGGGCATGGAACATTCTGATGACATGCGTCATGGGGCTTTGTGATGAAAAGTGCATGGGGCATTGTGATTTCAGGGGTCTGGAGCATTGTGATGACAAGTGTTATGGAACCTTGTGATGACTAGGCCATGGAACATTGTGATGGCAAGGGTCATGGAGCATTGTTATGACAGTGGTCATGGAGCATTTTGATTTCATTGTGATGACAATAGCATGAATCATTATGATGATGGGCATGGTGCATTGTGATGACAGGGTTCACGGATCATTGAGATGTAAAGGGGCATAGAGCATTGTGATTAGAGGGTTCTTGGAGCATTGTGATGAGAAGGGTCATGGAGCTTTGTGATGACAAGGCCATGCAACATCGTGGTAGCAGGGGTCATGGAGCATTGTTATGACTGGGGTAATGGAGCATTGTGATGGCAAGGGCATGGAGCATTGTGATGCCAAGTCATGGAGCATTTTGATGACAAGGGTGTGGTGCATTTTGATGAGAAGGGCGGGGAGCATTTTGATGACAGGGTCATGGAACTATTTGATGACAGGTGTTATGGAACATTGTGATGTCAGGGGTCATGGAGCATTTTGATGAAAAGGATCATGGAGCAGTTGGATGACAGGTGTTATGGAACATTTTGATGTCAGGGGTCATCGAACATTGTGATGATAAGTGCATGTAGCATTGTGATGACAGATGCCATGAAACACTGTGATGACAGTGGTGAGGGAGTATTGTGACAAATAGTGATGTAGCATTGTGATATCAGTGGTGAGAGAGCATTTTGATGAGAAGTGCATGGAGCATTGTGGTGACAGGTTTTATGGAGCATTGTAATGACAAATTTGTGGAGCATTGTGATGACAAGTGCATGGTGCATTGTGATGACATGTGTCATGGAGCATTGTGCTGAGAAAGGCATAGAGCATTTTGATGACAAGGGACAAAGAGCATTGTGATGAAAATTTCATGGAGCATTGTGATTAAAAAGGTCACAGAGACTGTTGATGACGAGGACATGGACAATTGTGATGACAAAGTTCATGAAGCATTGTGATGACTGGAGTCACGGAGCATTGTGATTAATGGGGTCATGGAGAATTGTGATAACAAGTGCATGGAGCATTGGGAAGACAAGGGGATGGAACAGTGGTCTATTTAGTTTCATGGATTATTGTGATGACATTTGGAATGGGGCATTGTGATGACAATGGCATGGAGAATTGTGATGCCAATTGTCATGTAGGATTCTGCTGTCAAAGATAATGGAGCACTGTGATGACAATGGCTTGGAGTATTGTGATGACAAGGATCAGGGAGCATTGTGCTGACAAGTGCATGGAGATTTGTGATGACAAGGGTCATGGAACATTCTGATGACAAGCTTGTGGAGTATTTTGATGACAATGGCATGGAGCATTGTGATGAAAACGGCATGGGACATTGTGATGAAAAAGGCATGGAGCCTTTTCGTGACAGGGTTCAAGGAGCATTCTGACGACAAGTGTCAGTGAGCATTGTGATGACAAGTGAATTGAGAATTGTGATGACAAATGTCATGTAGCATTGTGATGAAAAGGGCATGGATTTTTGTGATGACAGGCATCATGGAGCGTTGTGATGACAAGTGTTATGGAACACTGTGATCACAAGGGATTTGAGCATTTTGATGACAGAGGTCATGGATCATTTTGATTTCAAGGAACATGGAGCATTGTGATGACAAGGGCATGAAGCAATGTGATCCCAAGGTTCATGGAGGATTGTGATGACAATGGTAATGGAGTATTGTGATGACAAACGCATAGAGCATTGTAATGACAAGGCCATGTAGCATTTTGCTGACAAAGGCATGTAGCATTGTGATGACAGGGATCATGGAGCACTGTGATTGAAATCGTCATGGAGCATTGTGAATACAGGGGTCATGGAGCATTGGGATGACAAGGGTATGCATCACTGTGATGGCAAGGTTCATGGAGCATTGGGCTGAATATGTTCATGGGGTATTGTGATGACAAGGGTCATGGAGCATTGTGATGACAAGGGAATGGAGCATGGTGATGACAAGTTCCTGGAGCATTGTTATGAGAAGACCATGGAGACTTATGATGACAAGTCTCATGGAGCATTCTGATGAAAAGGGTCATGTAGCATTTTGATAACAGGGGTCTTGCAGCTTTGTGATGACAAGGGGATGGATTATTTTGATGACAAAGGCATGGAGCCTTTTCATGAGAGGGTACAAGAGCATACTGACGACAAGTGTCAGGGAGCATTGTGATGACATGTGTATTGAGCATTGTGATGACAAAGATCATGGAGCATTGTGATGAGAAGACCATGGATAATTGTGATGATGAGCGTCATGGGGTGTTGTGGTGATAAGTGTAATGGAACATAGTGATCACAAGGGTTTGGAGCATTATGATGACAGAGATCATGGAGAATATTGATTTTATTGTGATGACAATAGCCTGAAGCATTATGATGATGGGCATGGTGCATTGTGATGACAGGGTTCATGGAGCATTGAGATGAAAAGGGGCATGGAGCATTGTGTTTACAGGGGTCTTGGAGCATTGTGATGACAACGGCATGGAGCATTGTGATGTGAAGTCCATGGAATATTCTGATGACATGTGTCATGGAGCTTTGTGATGACAAGGGCATGGAGCATTGTGATTTAATGGGCCTTCAGCATTGTGATGACAGGTGTCATGGAACCTTGTGATGACTAGGCCGTGGAACATTGTGATGGCATGGGTCATGGTGCATTGTTATGACAGAGGTAATGGAGCATTGTGATGAGAAGTTTATGGAACATTGGTCTGAAATGTTTCACGGATTATTGTGATGAGAGTGGGCATGGAGCATTGTGATGAGAACGCATCGAGCATTGTGATGACAAGTGTCATGGAGCTTTGTGATGACAAGGGCATTGAGCAATATGATGGGAGGGTTAATGGAGCATTGTGATGACAATGACATGGAGCATTGTGATTCCAATGGTCATGGAGCTTTGTGATGACAAGTCATGGAGCATTTTGATGACAAGGGCATGGTGCATTGTGATGAGAAGGGCAGGGAGCATTTTGATGACCGGGTCATGCAGCAATTTGATGAAAATTGTAATGGAACATTTTGATGGCAGGGGTTATAGAACATTGTGATGTCAGGGGTCTTGGAGCTTTGGGATGAAAAGGATCATGAAGCATTTTGATGACAGGGGTTATGGAACATTGTGATGTCAGGGGTCATGGAACATTGTGAAGATAAGGGGATGTAGCAGTGTGATGACAGGTTCATGGAACATTGTGATTAGAGGGGTGAGGGAGTATTGTGATGACTAGTGATGGAACACTGTGATATCTCTGGTGAGAGAACATTTTGATGAGAAGTGCATGGAGCATTGTGATTACAAGTTTATGGAGCATGGCAATGACAAATATGTGGACCATTGTGATGAAATGCGCGTGGCACATTTTGAAGACAATGGTCATGGAGCATTGTTCTCACAAAGAAATGGAGCATTGTGATGACAAGGGTCACAGAGAATTGTGATGAAATGTTCATGGAGCATTGTGGTTACAAAGGTTACAGAGCCTTGTGATGACACGGGCATGGACCATTGTGATGACAAACGTTATGAAGCATTGTGATGACTGGAGTCACGGAGCATGTTGATGTCAGGGGTCATGGAGCATTGTGATGACGTGTCATGGAGCATTGTACTGACAATTGCATGGAGCATTGTGCTGACAAGGGTCATGGAGCATTGTGCTGAGAAAGGCATAGAGCATTGTGATGACAAGTGTCAAAGAGCATTGTGATGAAAATTTCATGGAGCATTGTGGTTAATAAGTTCACAGAGACTGTTGATGACGAGGGCATGGAACATTGTGGTGACAAAGGTCATGAAGCATTGTGATGACTGGAGTCACGGAGCATTGTGATGGCAGGGGTCATGGAGTATTGTGATAACAAGGGCATGGATCATTGTGATGACAAGGGCATGGATCATTGGTCTAATAAGTTTCATGGATTATTGCGAAGACAGTTGGAATGGTGCACTGTGATGACAAGGGAATGGAGCATTGTGATGACCAAGTCACGCAGTATTGTGCAGACAGGTGTCAGGGAGCATTGTGATGACATATGTAATGGCCCATTGTGATGACAATGGTATGGAGCATTGGGATGCCACGTGTCATGGAGGATTCTGATGACAAAGGTAATGGGGCATTGTGATGAAAATGGCTTGGAGCATTGTGATGACAGGTGCATGGAGCATTGGTCTGAGAAGATTCACAGATTATTGTGATGACAGTGGACATGGTGCATTGTGATGACAAGGGCATGGATCATTGTGAAGAGAAGTTCATGGAGTATTGAGAAGACAGGTGTCAGGGAGCATTGTGATGACATATGTCATGGTCCATTGCGATGACAATGGCTGGGAGTATTGTGATGCCAAATGTAATGGAGGATTGTGATGACAAATATAATGGAGCATTGTGATGACTAGGGCTTGGAGCATTATGATGACAATGGTCATTGAGGATTTTCATGACAAGGTCGTGAAGCATTGTGATGACAACGTCCTGGAGCATTGTGATGAGAAAACCATGGAGCCTTGTGATGACAAGTCTCCTGGAGCATACTGATGAAAATGGGCATGGAGCATTGTGATTAGAGGGGTCTTGGCACATTGTGATGACAAGGGCATGGAGCATTGTGAGGAGAAGGCCAAGGAGCATTCTGATGACATGGGTCATTGAGCTTTGTGATGACAAGGGCATTGAGCACTGTGATTACAGGGGTCTTGGAGCATTGTGATGAAAATGGCATGGATCATTGTGATGAAAAATGCATGGAGCCTTGTCATGACAGGATTCAAGGAGCATACAGACAACAAGTGTTAGGGAATATTTTGATGACAAGTGTACTGAGCATTGTGATGACAAAGGTCATGGAGCATTTTGATGAGAATACCATGGATAACTGTGATGACGAGCGTCATGGGGCATTGTGATGACAAGTGATATGGAATATTGTGATCACAAGGGTTTGGAGCATTGTTATGACAGAGGTCATGGAGCATTTTGATTTCATTGTGATGACAATAGCATGAAGCATTATGATGATGGGCATGGCACATTGTGATGAGAGTGTTCGTGGATCACTGAGATGAAAAGGGGCATAGAGCATTGTGATTAGAGGGTTCTTGGAGCATTGTGATGAGAAGGGTCAAGGAGCTTTGTGATGACAAGGCCATGGAACATCGTGATAGCAGGGGTCATGGAGCATTGTTATGACTGGGATAATGGAGCATTGTGATGGCAAGGGCATGGAGCATTGTGATGACAAGTCATGGAGTATTTTGATGACAAGGGTGAGGTGCATTTTGATGAGAAGGGAAGGGAGCATTTTGATGACAAGGTCATGAAACAATTTGATGAAAAGTGTCATGGAACATTTTGATGACAGGTGTTATGAAACATTGTGATGTCAGGGGTCATGGAGCATTTTGATGAAAAGGATCATGGAGCAGTTGGATGACAGGTGTTATGGAACATTTTGATGTCAGGGGTCATCGAACATTGTGATGATAAGTGCATGTAGCATTGTGATGACAAGTGCCATGAAACATTGTGATGAGAGAGGTGAGTGAGTATTGTGACAAATAGTGATGCAGCATTGTGATATCAGTGGTGAGAGAGCATTTTGATGAGAAGTGCATGGAGCAGTGTGATGACAAGTTTTATGGAGCATTGTGAAGACAATTTGGTGGAGCATTGTGATGACAAGCGCATGGTGCATTGTGATGACATGTGTCATGGAGCATTGTGGTGAGAAAGGCATAGAGCATTTTGATGACAAGGGTCAAAGAGCATTGTGATGAAAATTTCATGGAGCATTGTGGTTAAAAAGGTCACAGAGACTGTTGATGACGAGGACATTGACAAATGTGATGACAAAGTTCATGAAGCATTTTGATGACTGGAGTCACGGAGCATTGTGATGACAGGGGTCATGGAGCATTGTGATAACAAGGGCATGGATCATTGTGATGACAAGGGGATGGAACAGTAGTCTATTTAGTTTCATGGATTATTGTGATGACAGTTGGAATGGGGCATTGTGATGACAATGGCATGGAGCATTGTGATGCCAAGTGTCATGTAGGATTCTGATGACAAAGGTAATGGAGCATTGTGATGACAATGGCTTGGAGCATTGTGATGACAAGGGTCTGGGAGCATTGTGCTGACAAGTGCATGGAAAATTGTGATGACAAGGGTCACGGAACATTCTGAGGACAAGCTTGTGGAGTATTTTGATGACAATGGCATGGGGCATTGTGATGAAAACGGCATGGGTCATTGTGATGAAAAAGGCATGGAGCCTTTTCGTGATAGGGTTCAAGGAGCATTCTGACGACAAGTGTCAGGGAGCATTGTGATGACAAGTGTATTGAGAATTGTGATGACAAAGGTCATGGAGCATTGTGATGAAAAGGGCATGGAGTATTGTGATTACAGGCATCATGGAGCGTTGTGATAACAAGTGTTATTGAACATTGTGATCACAAGGGTTTGGAGCATTGTGATGAGAGAGGTCATGGATCATTTTGATTTCAAGGAGCATGGAGCATTGTGATGACAAGGGCATGAAACAATATGATCCCTAGGTTCATGGAGGATTGTGATGACAATGGAAGTGGAGTATTGTGATGACAAGCGCATAGAGCATTGTAATGACAAGGTCATGTAGCATTTTTCTGACAAAGGCATGGAGCATTGTGATGACATGTGTCATGGAGCACTGTGATTACAAGCGTCACGGAGCATTGTGAATACAGGGGTCATGAAGCATTGGGATGACAAGGGCATGGATAATTGTGATGACAAGTGTAATGGAGCACTTGGCTGAAAATTTTCATGGAGTGTTGTGATGACAGGGGTCATGGAGCATTGTGATGACTAGGGAATGGAGCATTGCGATGACAAGAGTCCCGGATCATTGTCTTGTCAGGTGTCATGGAGTGTTGTGATGACAGTGGTCATGGAGCTTTTAGATGATATTGGTCATGGAGCATTGTGATGAATAGGTCGTGGAGCATTGGGCTGAAAATATTCATGGATTATTGTGATGACAGGGGTCATGGAGCATTGTGATGACAAGGTAATCGAGCATGGTGATGACAAGGTCCTGGAGCATTGTGATGAGAAGACCATGGCTACTTATGATGACAAGTCGCATGGAGGATTCTGAGGAAAAGGGACAAGGAGCATTGTGACTACAGGGGTCTTGGAGCATTGTGATGACTAGGGCATGGAACACTGTGATACATGGGTCATGGGTCATGGAGCTTTGTGATGACAAGTCATGGAGCATTGTGATGACAAGGGCATGGAGCATTGTGATGACAGGGGCATGGAGCATTGGTCTGACAAGATTCACAGATTATTGTGATGACAGTGGACATGGTGCATTGTGATGACAAGGGCATGGATCATTGAGAAGAGAAGGTCATGGAGTATTGTGAAGACAGGTGTCCGGGAGCATTGTGATGACATATGTCATGGTCCATTGCGATGACAATGGCTGGGAGTATTGTGATGCCAAATGTAATGGAGGATTGTGATGAGAAATATAATGGAGCATTGTGATGACTAGGGCTTGGAGCATTATGATGACTATGGTCATTGAGAATTTTCATGACAATGTCGTGAAGCATTGTGATGACAAGTCTCCTGGAGCATACTGATGAAAATGGGCATGGAGCATTGTGATTAGAGGCGTCTTGGCACATTGTGATGACAAGGGCATGGAGCATTGTGAGGAGAAGGCCAAGGAGCATTCTGATGACATGGGTCATTGAGCTTTGTGATGACAAGGGCATGGAGCACTGTGATTACAGGGGTCTTGGAGCATTGTGATGAAAATGGCATGGATCATTGTGATGAAAAATGCATGGAGCCTTGTCATGACAGGATTCAAGGAGCATACAGACAACAAGTGTCAGGGAATATTTTGATGACAAGTGTACTGAGCATTGTGATGACAAAGGTCATGGAGCATTTTGATGAGAAGACCATGGATAACTGTGATGACGAGCGTCATGGGGCATTGTGATGACAAGTGATATGGAAAATTGTGATCACAAGGGTTTGGAGCATTGTTATGACAGAGGTCATGGAGCATTTTGATTTCATTGTGATGACAATAGCATGAAGCATTATGATGATGGGCATGGTGCATTGTGATGAGAGGGTTCGTGGATCATTGAGATGAAAAGGGGCATAAAGCATTGTGATTAGAGGGTTCTTGGAGCATTGTGATGAGAAGGGTCAAGGAGCTTTGTGATGACAAGGCCATGGAACATCGTGATAGCAGGGGTCATGGAGCATTGTTATGACTGGGATAATGGAGCATTGTGATGGCAAGGGCATGGAGCATTGTGATGACAAGTCATGGAGTATTTTGATGACAAGGGTGAGGTGCATTTTGATGAGAAGGGCGGGGAGCATTTTGATGACAGGGTCATGGAACAATTTGATGAAAAGTGTCGTGGAACATTTTGATGACAGGTGTTATGAAACATTGTGATGTCAGGGGTCATGGAGCATTTTGATGAAAAGGATCATGGAGCAGTTGGATGACAGGTGTTATGGAACATTTTGATGTCAGGGGTCATCGAACATTGTGATGATAAGTGCATGTAGCATTGTGATGACAGGTGCCATGAAACATTGTGATGACAGAGGTGAGTGAGTATTGTGACAAATAGTGATGCAGCATTGTGATATCAGTGGTGAGAGAGCATTTTGATGAGAAGTGCATGGAGCAGTGTGATGACAAGTTTTATGGAGCATTGTGAAGACAATTTGCTGGAGCATTGTGATGACAAGCGCATGGTGCATTGTGATGACATGTGTCATGGAGCATTGTGGTGAGAAAGGCATAGAGCATTTTGATGACAAGGGTCAAAGAGCATTGTGATGAAAATTTCATGGAGCATTGTGGTTAAAAAGGTCACAGAGACTGTTGATGACGAGGACATTGACAATTGTGATGACAAAGTTCATGAAGCATTTTGATGACTGGAGTCACGGAGCATTGTGATGACAGGGGTCATGGAGCATTTGATAACAAGGGCATGGAGCATTGTGGTGACAAGAGGATGGAACAGTAGTCTATTTAGTTTCATGGATTATTGTGATGACAGTTGGAACGGGGCATTGTGATGACAAAGGTACAGAACACTATGATACATGGGTCATGCAGGATTTTAATGACAAGGGCATGGAGCATTGTGATGAGAAGGGCATCGAGCATTGTGATGACAAGTGTCATGGAGCTTTGTGATGACAAGGGCATTGAGCTATATTATGAGCGGGTTCATGGAACATTGTGATGACAATGACATGGAGCATTGTGATTCCAAGGGTCATGGAGCTTTGTGATGACAAGTCATTGAGCATTTTGATGACAAGGGCATGATGCATTGTGATGAGAAGGGCAGGGAGCATTTTGATGACCCGGTCATGCAGTAATTTGATGAAAAGTGTAATGGAACATTTTGATGGCATGTGTTATAGAACATTTTGATGTCAGGGGGCTTGGATCTTTAGGATGAAATAGGTCATGGAGCATTTTGATGACAGGGGTCATGGAACATTGTGAAGATAAGGGGATGTAGCAGTGTGATGACAGGGTCATGGAACATTGTGATTACAAGGGTGAGGGAGTATTGTGATGACTAGTGATAGAACACTGTGATATCTCTGGTGAGAGAGCATTTTGAGGAGAAGTGCATGGAGCATTGTGATTACAAGGCTTATGGAGCATTGCAATGACAATATTGTGGACCGTTGTGATGAAATGCGCGTGGCACATTGTGAAGACAATGGTCATGGAGCATTGTTCTGAAAAAGACAAGGAGCATTGTGATGACAAGCGTCACAGAGAATTGTGATGAAATATTCATTGAGCGTGTTGGTTACAAAGGTCACAGAGCCTTGGGATGACGCAGGCATGGACTATTATGATGACAAACGTTATAAATCATTGAGACGACTTGAGTCATGGAGCATTGTGATGACAGGGTTCATGGAGCATTGTGATGACAAGGGCATGAAGCATTGTGATGACAGGGGCATGGAGCATTGGTCTGACAAGTCTCATAGATTATTGTGAGGACAGTGGGCATGGTGAATTGTGATGAAAAGGGCATGGAGAATTGTGATGAGGAGGTCAGGGAGTATTGTGAAGACAGGTGTCAGGGAGCATTGTGATGACATTTGTCATGGTCCATTGCGATGACAATGGCATGGAGAACTGTGATGCCAAATGTAATGGAGAATTGTGATGACAAATATAAAGGAGCATTGTGATGGTTAGGGCTTGGAGCATTATGATGACAAGGGCCATTGAAAATTTTCATGACAATTTCGAGAAGCATTGTGATGACAAGATCCTGGAGCATTGTGATAACAAATTCATGGAACCTTGTGATGACAATTCTCATGGAGCATACTGATGAAAAGGGGCATGGAGCATTGTGATTACAGGCTTCTTGGAACATTGTGATGAGAAGGTCATGGAGCTTTGTGTGGAGAAGACCAAGGAGCATTCTGATGGCATGCGACATTGAGCTTTGTGATGACAAGGGCAGGGAGCATTGTGATTACAAGGGTCTTTGATCATTGTGATAAAAAGGGCATGGATCATTGTGATGAAAAATGCATGGAGCCTTGTCATGACAGGATTCAAGGGGCATACAGACAACAAGTGTAAGGGAGCATTTTGATGACAAGTGTATTGAGCATTGTGATGACAAAGGTCATGGAGCATTGTGATGAGTAGACCATAGATAATTGTGATGACGAGCATCACGGGGCATTGTGATGACAAGTGTTATGGAATATTGTGATCACAAGGGTTTGGAGCATTGTTATGATGGAGGTCATGGAGCATTTTGATTTCATTGTGATGACAATAGCATGAAGCATTATAATGATGGGCATGGAGCATTGTGTTGACCGGGTTCATGGATCATTGAGATGAAAAGGGGCATAGAGCATTGTGATTACAGGGTTCTTGGAGCATTGTGATGAGAAGGGTCATGGAGCTTTGTGATGACAAGGCCATGGAACATTGTTATGGCTGTGGTCATGGAGCATTGTTCTCACAGGGGAAAGGGAGCATTGTGATGGCAACGGCATGGAGCATTGTGATGAGAAGGCCATGGGGCATTCTGAAGACATGTGTCATGGAGCTTTGTGAAGAAAAGGGCATGGAGCAATGTGATGAGAGCGTTCATGGAGCATTGTGATGACAATGACATGGAGCATTGTGATGCCAAATATCATGGATCTTTGTGATGACAAAGGTCATGGAACATTTTGAAGGCAAGGGCGTTGTGCATTGTGATGAGAAGGGCAGGGAGCATTCTGATGACAGGGTCATGGAGCAATTTGATGAAAAGTGTCATTGAACATTTGAAGACAGGTGTTATGGAACATTGTGATGTCAGGGGTCATCGAACATTGTGATGATAAGTGCATGTAGAAGTGTGATGACAGGAGTCATGGAACATTGTGATGACAGGGTTGAGGGAGTATTGTGACAAATAGTGATGTAGCATTGTGATATCAGTGGTGAGAGAGCATTTTGATGAGAAGTGCATGGAGCATTGTGATGACAAATTTTAAGGAGCATAGTGATGACAAGATTGTGGAGCACTGTGATGACAAGTGCATGGTGCATTGTGATGACATGTGTCATGGAGCATTGTGCTGACAAGCGCAAGGAGCATTGTGATGACAAGGGTCAAAGAGCATTGTGATGAAAAGTTCATGGAGCATTGTGGTTAAAAAGGTCACAGAGATTGTTGATGACGAGGGCATGGACCATTGTGATGACAAAGGTCATGAAGCATTGTGATGACTGGAATCACGGAGCATTGTGATGACAGTGGTCATGGAGCATTGTGATAACAAGGGCATGGAGCATTGTGATGACAAGGACATGCAACATTGTTCTAATAAGTTTCATGGATTATTGCAATGACAGTTGGAATGGCGCATTTTGATGACAAGGGCATGGAGCATTGAGATGACCAGGTCATGCAGTATTGTGAAGACAGGTGTTAGGGAGCATTGTGATGACATATGTAATGGCCCATTGTGATGACAATGGCATGGAGCATTGTGATGCCAAGTGTCATGAAGGATTCTGATGACAAAGTTTATGGAGCATTGTGATGACAATGGCTTGGAGCATTGTGATGACAAGGTTCAGGGAGCATTGTGCAGACAAGTGCATGGAGAATTGTGATGACAAGTGTCATGGAGCATTCTGAGGACAAGCTTGTGGAGTATTTTGATGACAATGGCATGGAGCATTGTGAAGAAAACGGCATGGGACATTGTGATGAAAAAGGCTTGGAGCCTTTTCGTGACAGGGTTCAAGGAGCATTCTGATGACAAGTGTCAGGGAGCATTGTGATGACAAGTGTATTGAGAATTGTGATGAGAAAGGTCATGGAGCATTGTGATGAAAAGGAAATGGAGTATTGTGATGACTGGCATCATGGAGCGTTGTGATGACAAGTGTTATGGAACACTGTGATCACAAGTGTTTGGAGCATTGTGATGACAGAGGTCATGGATCATTTTGATTTCTAGGAGCATGGAGCACTGTGATGACAAGGGCATGAAGCAATGTGATCCCAAGGTTCATGGAGGATTGTGTTGACAATGGAAATGGAGTATTGTGATGACAAGCGCATAGAGCATTGTAATGACTAGGTCATGTAGCATTTTTCTGACAAAGGCATGGAGCATTGTGATGATAGGTGTCATGGAGCATTGTGATGACAAGCGTCACGGAGCATTGTGAATACAGGGGTCATGGAGCATTGGGATGACAAGGGCATGGATCATTGTGATGACAAGTGTCATGGAGCACTGTGCTGACAATGTTCATGGAGTGTTGTGATGACATGGGTCATGGAGCATTGTGATGACTAGGGAATGGAGCAATGTGATGACAAGAGTCCCGGATCATTGTGTTGTCAGTTGCCATGGAGTGTTGTGATGACAGTGGTCAAGGAGAATTGTGATGATATTGGCCATGGAGCATTGTGATGAGTATGTCGTGGAGCACTGGGCTAAAAATGTTCATGGATTATTGTGATGACTGCGGTCATGGAACATTGTGATGACAAGGGAATGGAGCATGGTGATGACAAGGTCCTGGAGCATTGTGATGAGAAGAGCTTGGAGACTTGTGATGACAAATGTTATGGAGCATTCTGATGAAAAGGGGCATGGAGCATTGTGATTACAGGGGTCTTGGAGCATTGTGATGACTAGGGCATGGAGCATTGTGATGAGAAGGCCATGGAGCATTCTGATGACATGCATCATGGAGTTTTGTGATGACAAGGGCATGGAGCATTGTTATTACAGGGATCTTGGAGCATTGTGATGAAAAGGACATGGATCATTGGGATGAATAAAGCATGGAGCCTTGTCATAACAAGGTTCAAGGAGCATACTGACGACAAGTGTCAGTGAGCATTGTGATGACAAGTGTTTTGAGCATTGTGATGACAAAAATCATGGAGTATTGTGATGAGGAGACCATGGATAATTGTGATTATGAGCGTCATGGCGTGTTGTGATGATAAGTGTTATGGAACATTGTGATCACAAGGGTTTGGAGCATTTTGATGACAGAGGTCATGGAGAATATTGATTTCATTGTGATGACAATAGCCTGAAGCATTATTATGATGGGCATGGTGCACTGTGATGACAGGGTTCATGGAGCATTGAGATGAAAAGGGGCATGGAACATTGTGATTACAAGGGTCTTGGAGCATTGTGATTACAAGGGCATGGAGCATGGTGATGAGAAGGCGATGGAACATTCTGATGACATGCGTCATGGAGCATTGTGAAGACAAGGGCATGGAGCATTGTGATTTCAGTGGTATTGAGCATTGTGATGACAAGTGTCATGGAACCTTGTGATGACTAGGCCGTGGAACATTGTGATGGCTGGGGTCATGGTGCATTGTTATGACAGTTGTAATGGAGCATTTTGATGAGAAGGGCATGGAACTTTGGTCTGAAATGTTTCATGGATTATTGTGATGAGAGTGGGCATGAAGCATTGTGAGGATAAGGGCACAGAACACTATGATACATGGGTCATGCAGGATTGTAATGACAAGTGCATGGAGCATTGTGATGAGAAGGGCATCGAGCATTATGATGACAAGTGTCATGGAGCCTTCTGATGACAAGGGCATTGAGTAATGTGATGAGAGGTTTCATGGAGCATTGTGATGACAATGACATGGAGCATTGTGATGCCATGGGACATGGAGCTTTGTGATGACAAGTCATGGAGCATTTTGATGACAAGGGCATGATGCATTGTGATGAGAAGGGCAGGGAGCATTTTGATGACCGGGTCATGCAGCAATTTGATGAAAAGTGTAATGGAATATTTTGATGGCAGGGGTTATAGAACATTGTGATGTCAGGGGTCTTGGAGCTTTGGGACGAAAAGGGTCATGGAGAATTTTGATGACAGGGTTTATGGAACATTGAGATGTCAGGAGTCATGGAGCTTTTTGATGACAAGTGTTATGGAACATTGTGATCACAAGGGATTGGAGCATTGTGATGACAGAGTTCATGGATCATTTTGCTTTGAAGGAGCATGGAGCATTTTGATGACTAGGGCATGAAGCAATGTGATCCCAATGTTCATGGAGGATTGTGATGACAATGGTAATGGTGTATTTTGATGACAAGCGCATAGAGCATTGTAATGACAAGGCCATGTAGCATTTTGCTGACAAAGGCATGGAGCTTTGTGATGACAGGGTCATAGAGCACTGTGATGACAAGCGTCACGGAGCATTGTGAAAACAGTGGTCATGGAGCATAGGGATGACAAGGACATGGATCATTTTGATGACAAGGGTCATGGATCATTGGGCTGAAAATGATCATGGAGTATTGTGATGACAGGTGTCATGGAGCATTGTGATGACTAGGGAATGAAACACTGTGATGACAAGAGTCCCGAATCATTGTGTTGTCAGGTGTCATGGAGTGTTGTGATGACAGTTGTCATGGAGCATTATGATGATATTGGCCAATGAGCATTGTGATGTGAAGACCTTGGGTAATTGTGATGTCGAGCATCATGGAGTACTGAAATGACAAGGGGCATGAAGCATTGTGATGACAGGTGTCACGGAGTATTGTGATGACAGGGGTCATGGAGCATTGTGATGACAAGTGCATGGAGCTTTGTGATGACAAGTGCATGGAGCATTGCAATGTCAAGTGGATGGAGAATTGTGATGACAAGAGCATATAACATTTTGATGAGAAGTGTCATGTAGCCTTGTGATTACAAGGACGTGGAGAATTGTGATGACAAGGGACATGGAGCATTGTGATAACCAGGGCATGGTGCACTGTGATGAAATGGGTCATGGAGGATTATTATGAGAATGGCCATGGTGCATTCTGACATAAGATATCACTTCTGAAGGGAATGTAAACATGGCTACATATGAACTGATTTAGGGAAGAGAACAGAGTCTCAGATTTAGAAAACAATCTAACGCTTGCTTAAGGGGAAATAGAGGAGGGGAGATGCACAATACATAACATTGATATTAGCACAGGTACCGTTCCATAATCCAAAAACAGAAGAAACAAGCCCTACTCCTTCCTCAGTGAACGGAACTCAACATCCCTATTCCCCACCGAGAAACATATCTGACTAGTAAGAATTTTAAAACCTATGTAATGATATGTCTCTGTAAGGGAACCAAGTGTGTCTAGAACGATATAAACATGGCAGTGAGAATCAGCTCAAACGCACTATAAAAATTAATTTCAAAACATAACATAAAAACAGTAAAATTCTTACACAATACCTTCAGGGGTTCTGTTGAACCCTGGAATGACCCTATCTACAATGACAGCTGGATTTGGCATAAGGCTGGTCACTTGGGACTGAGAGGATTGGTGAGATTGTGTGAAAAAATGCAGACCCTTTAAAGCAATAATGCCTGCCAACCATTCCATGGTTCCCAACTCTCCAGGTAGAAGGGAATATCACTACAGTTATAACGTGTATGGGAACCTAGAAAATGGAAACCAGCTGATGGTGAAAGGTTTCTAAAACTCTACTACTTTTTTCTCTCCTTGTGATCCAGTTTGAAATTCCAACTGCTTTACTATCTATCACCCAACTTGGATAGTCAGCACCTATAACCTCCTGGTTTGCACAGTTGGCAAATTGTGCAGAGGATATATGGGAAGACAGAGAACCAATGAGAGAGTAGCTGTAGGCATTTGGACGGCCACATGTCTCTCTAAATTCCCGTCACAAAGAGGAATTAACCAAAGTCTCAGCCTGCCCCCCAGAACCAGTATAAGTCCAGAAGCAAAACGGTTGATTTGCAGTCATCTCACAAAAACGCGAGTGGAAAAATGGAGCTCAGGGCCACAGCAATTCACTAACCTGCAGAGTTATAAAGGACTACTCTCTTCGAAAAATCTGTTGAGGGAAACCCACGAGGCGGAAGGGAAAATGAGGAAGAATGGCATGAAACAGATTTCAAGAGGTACATTGGAATCGCCTTTAAACACATGAAAAGCATTACAACCTTGAAAATTATGGAAATGGCCATAAAGGGCATATGGGTTTTCACTTGAATATATTCAGGAGAAAACGCATATGCCCTTTCTGGACAAGCAAGCAAACGGGCAATGCAAATCGGCACTACAAAGAAGTATCACTTCCCACCGGTCAAAAGGGACATCCAAAAAATGGGTAAAAACCAGACAGGCAAGACAGGCCCTGGAGAACAGGGAGCCTTGTTATGCTGATGGGCGGGATGTAAATTGCCAACTCTCTCTCTGGAAGAGTGCATCGTGTTCCCTAAAACAAGTAAATAACAGAGCTACAGAGCCAAGGGCACTTCCAGTCTAGGGAATATACCTTGGGAAAACTGAAAATCAATAAGACAGAGACACCCCAAAATTTAGGGCTGCACTGCTTACAAAAACCTCAACTTTGGTACACCTTAAATACCCCAGGAAAGACAAAAATGGTTCAAGAAATTGTGGTACTTACGTAAGATGGAATGTCCCTCAGCCATGAAATCAATGTCATAAGACAAGTAGCAGCAAAATGAGTGGACTCAGGTATGATGATTCTAACTGAAATAAGTCACACAGAAAAAGAAACTTATCATAAAATATCACTTATGAAGATCCTGTAAACATGGCTACACATGAACTCAGTTAGGAAAGAGAACAGAGTCTCACATTTAGAAAACACTCTTATGCCTGCTTAAGGGGGAAGGAGAGGTGGGGTGATGCATAAAACCAGAGTTTGATATTAGTACAGGTACCGTTCCAAAAATCAAATATGGAATAGACAAGACCTACAACTTCCTCAGTGAAAGGGACTCAAAAGCCCATATTCCCCACAGAGGAATATATCTGACTAGTAAGAATTTAAAAACCTATGTATTGATATGTCTCCGTAAGGGAATTAAGTGTGTCTAGACTGGCATAAACATGGCAGTGAGAATCAGCTGAAACCAACTATAAAAAGGACTTTCAAAAAAAAAAACAAAAAAACAGGGAAATTCTTTACAATTCCTTCAGGGTCTATGATGAAACCTGGAATGACCCTATCTACAGCAACAGCTGGAAGTGGCATAAGGCTGGACACCTGGGACTGAGAGGATTGGTGAGATTGGGTGAGCAAATGCACACCCTTTAATGCAATAATACGTGGCACCCATTCCTTGGGTCCCAACTTTCCAGGTTGAAGGGAATATTGCAACAGCTATAACATGTACTGGAAGCCAAGAGAATGTACATTTCCAAAAACCTAATACGGAATAGACAAGACCTACACCTTCCTCAGGGAAAGGGCCTCAACAACCCATGTTCCCCACAGAGGATTTTATCATACTATTAAGAATCTTAAAACCTATGTATTGATATATCTCCATAAGGGAATCACGTATATCTAAACTGGCATAAACATGGCAGTGAGAGTCAGCTCAAACCCAATATAAAAAGGAATTTCAAAATCAAACCAAAAACACCGGGAAATTCTTTACAAGTCCTTCAGGGTCTCTGATGAAACCTGGTATGACTCTACCTACAATGACTGCAGGATGTGGCATAATGCTGGACACTTGGGACTGAGAGGATTGGTGAGATTGTGAGAGCAATTGCAGACCCTTTAAAGCAATAATGCATGGCACCCATTCCATGGGTCCCAAGTCTGCAGGTTGAAGGGAATATTACTACAGATATAACATGTACGGGAAACCTAGAGAATGGACACACTGTGAATAGGAAAGGTCTCTAAAACTCAACGAATAGTCCCTCTCCTGGTGCTCCGGTTTGACTCCCAACTGCTTTACTATCAATCTCCCAACTTGCAGAGACAGCCTCTTTAACCTCCTGGTTCGCACAGGTTGCCAATTTGGCAGAGCATGAAAGGGAAGATGGTGAACCAATGAGAGAGTAGCTGTTAGGCATTTGGACGGGCACATGTCACTCTTATTTCCTGGGAGGAAAAAGAATTAATCAACGTCTCAGCCACCCACCGGGAACCAGTATAGTTCCTGAACCAAAATTTTGGACTTGCATTCAGCACACAAAAAACGAGTTGAAAAATGGAGCTCAGGGGCAGACTAATTCACAAACTGGCAGAGGAGTAATGGACCGCTATCGTGCAAAAATCTGTTGAGGGAAGGCAACGAGGTGGACTTGAAAGTGAGGCAGAATAGGCGGAAACAGATTTCAAGAGGTAAGTTGGAAGTGCCGTTAAAGCACAGGAAGAGGGGCAAAACTTCGACAATGATGCACTTGGCCAAAAAGAGCATATGAGTTTTCTCCTGAATATATTCAGGAGAAAACGCATAGAACCTTTTTGGCCAGGCAAGCAAACGGGCAATGTGAATCTACACTACAAAGAAGTATCACTTCCCACCGGCCAAAAGGGACATCCGCAAAATGTGTAAAAACCAGAAACGCAAGACAGGCCCTGGAAAACAGGGAGCCTTGTTATGATGATGGTGGGGAGGTAAGTTGCCAACTGCCTCTCTGGAGGAGTGCATTGTGTTCCCTAAAAAAATGAACAACAGAGCTACAGAGCCAAGGGCACTTCCAGGCTAAGGAATATACCTTGGGAAAATTGGAAATCAATAAGCCAGAGAAACCGCAAAATTTAGGTTTGCACTGCTTAAAGTTCCTCAACTTGGGACCACCTTAAATATCCCAGGAAATACAAAAAGGGTTTAAGAAATTGTGGAACTTACGTACGATGGAATATCCCTCAGCCAAGAAATCAATGTCTTAAGGCCAGTAGCAGCCAAGTGAGTGGATTCAGGTACGATGATTCTAAGTGAAATAAGTCACACAGAAAAAGAAACTTATCATAAGATATCACTTATGAAGATCCTTAAACATGGCTACACATGAACTGAGTTAGGAAAGAGAACAGAGTCTCACATTTAGAAAACACTCTTATGCCTGATTAAGTGGGAAGGAGAGGTGGAGTGATGCATAAAACCAGAGTTTGATATAAGCACAGGTACCGTTCCAAAAACCAACGATGGAATAGACAAGGCCTACACCTTCCTCAGTGAAAGGGACCCAAAACCCCATATTTCCCGCAGAGGAATATATCTGACTAGTAAGAATATTAAAATCTATGTATTGATATGTCCCCATAAGGGAATCAAGTGTGCCTAGACTGGTATAAACATAGCAGTGAGAATCAGCTCAAACCCACTATAAAATGGAATTTCAAAAACAAAACAAAAATACAGGGAAATTCTTTACAATTCCTTCAGGGTCTCTGATGAAACCTGGAATGACCCTATCTACAACGAGAGCTGGATGTGGCATAAGGCTGGACAGTTGGGACTGAGAGGATTGATGAGACTGGATGAGCAAATGCAGACCCTTTAAAGCAATAATTTGTAGCACCCATTCCATGGGTCCACCTCTCCATGTTGAAGGGAGCATTACTACATCTATAACATGTACGGGAAACTTAGAGAATGGACACACTGTGAATACGAAAGGTTTCTATAAGTCACTAATAGTCCCTCTCCTGGTGCTCTGTTTTGATTTTCCAACTGCTTTACTATCAATCTCCCAACTTGGACAGACAGCCCCTTTATCCTCCTGGTTCACACAGGTTGCCAATTTGGCAGAGTATGAAAGGGAAGAGGAAGAACCAATGAGAGAGTAGCTGTTAGGCATTTGGACAGGTACATGTCACTCTAATTTCCCGAGAGGAAGAAGAATTAACCAAAATCTCAGCCACCCGCTTGGAACAAGTATAGGTCTTGAACCAAAATTTTGGACTTGCTGTCAGCTCCCAAATGACGAGTTGAAAAATGGAGCTCAGGGACAAAGCAATTCTCAAACTGGCAAAGGAGTAAAAGACCACTATCGTGCAAAAATCTGTAGAGGAAAGGCACCGAGGCGGAATTCAAAGCGAGGCAGAATAGCCGGAAACAGATTTCAAGAGGTACGTACGAAGTGCCTTTAAAGCACAGGAAGAGGGGCACAAATTCGACAAGGATGCACTTGGCCAAAAAGGGCGTATAAGTTTTCTTCTGAATATATTCAGGCGAAAACACATACACCCTTTTTGGCCATGCAAGCAAGCGGGCAATCCAAATCTGCACTACAAAGAAGTATCACTTCCCACCAGTCAAAAGGGGCATCCGCAAAATATGTAAAAACCAGAAAGGCAAGACAGGCCCTGGAGAACAGGGGGCCTTGTTATGCTGATTGGTGGGAATAAGTTGCCAACTGCCTCTCTGGAGGAGTGCATTGTGTTCCATAAAACAAATAAACAACAGAGCTACAGAGCCAAGGGCACTTCCAGTCTAGGGAATATACCTTTAGAAAACTGGAAATCAGTAAGACAGAGTCACCCCTAAATTTAGGGTTGCACTTCTTTCAAGAACATCAACTTGGGTACACCTTAAATATCCCAGGAAAGACAAAAATGGTTCAAGAAATTGTGGTACTTATGTACAAGGAATATCCCTCCGCCATGTAATCAATGTCATAAGGCAATTAGCAGCAAAATGAGTGGATTCAGGTACGATGACTCTAAGTGAAATAAGTCACACAGAAAAAGAAAATAATCATAAGATATCACTTATGAAGATCCTGTAAACATGGCTACACATGAACTGTGTTAGGAAAGAGAAGAGAGACTCACATTTAGAAAACATTCCTATGCCTACTTAAGGGGGAATGAGAGGTGGGGTGATGCATAAAACCAGAGTTTGAATTAGTACAGGTACCTTTCCAAAAACCTAATACGGAATAGACAAGACCTACATCTTCCTCAGGGAAAGGGACTCAACAACCCATATTCCCCTCAGAGGAATATATCTAACTAATAAGAATCTTAAAACCTATGTATTGATATATCCCATTAAGGGCATCATGTATGTCTAGACTGGCAAAAACATGGCAGTGAGAATCAGCTCAAACCCACTATAAAAAGGAATTTCAAAATCAAACCAAAAAAACAGGGAAATTCTTTACAATTCCTTCAGGGTCTCTGATGAAAAATGGTATGACTCTATCTACAATGACAGCAGGATGTTGCATATGGCTGGACACTTGGGAATCAGAGGATTGGTGAGATTGGGTGGGCAAATGCAGAACCTTTAAAGCAATAATGTGCGGCACCCATTCCATGGGTCCCAACTCTCCAGGTTGAAGGAAATATTACTACAGCTATAACATGTACGGGAAACCAAGAGAATGGGCCCACTGTGAACACGAAATGTTTCTAAAACTCAACTAATAGTCCCTCTCCTGGTGCTCTGGTTTGACTTTCCAATGGCTTTACTATCAATCTCCCAAATTGGAGAGACAGCCCCTTTAACCTCCTGGTTTGCACAGGTTGCCAATTTGGCAGAGGATGAAAGGGAAGAGGAAGAACCAATGGGAGAGTAGCTGTTAGGCATTTGGAGGGGCACATATAACACTAATTTCCCGGCAGGAAGAAGAATTAACCAAAGTCTCAGCCACCCGCCAAGAACCAGTATAGGTCCTGAACCAAAATTTTGGACTTGCATTCAGCTTACAAAAAACGAGTTGAAAAATGGAGCTCAGGGGCGCAGCAATTCACAAATTGGCAGACTAGTAAAGGACGACTATCGTGCAAAAATCTGTTGAGGGAAGGCAACGAGGCAGACTTGAAAGCGAGGCAGAATAGCCGGAAAGAGATTTCAAGAGGTACGTTGGAAGTGCCTTTAAAGGACAGGAAGAGGGGCACAACTTCGACAATGATGCACTTGGCCAAATAGGGCGTATGAGTTTTCCCCTGATTATATTCAGGAGAAAACACATACACCCATTTTGGCCAAGCAACAAGCGGGCAATGCAAATCTGCACTACAAAGAAGTATCACGTCTCATGGGTCAAAAGGGGCATCCGCAAAATCTGTATAAACCAGAAAGGCAAGACAGGCACTGGAGAACAGGGAGCCTTGTTATGCTGATTGGCGGGATTATGTTGCCAACTGCCTCTCTGGAGGAGTGCATTGTGTTCCGTAAAACAAATAAACAACAGAGCTACAGAGCCAAGGGCACTTCCAGTCTAGGGAATAAACCATCGGAAAACTGGAAATCAATAAGACAGAGCCACCCCCAAATTTAGGGCTGCACTTCTTTCAAGAACCTCAACTTGGTCACACCTTAAATTTCCCAGGAAAGCCAAAAATGGTTCACGAAATTGTGCTACTTATGTACAAGAAATATCCCTCAGACATGTAATCAATGTCATAAGGCCAGTAGCAGCAAAATGAGTGGATTCAGGTACGATGATTCTAAGTGAAATAAGTCACACAGACAAAGAAACTTATCATAAGATATCACTTATGAAAATCCTGTAAACATGGCTACTCATGAACTGAGTTAGGAAAGAGAAGAGAGTCTCACATTTAGAAAACACTCTTATGCCTGCTTAAGGGGGAAGGAGAGGTGGGGTGATGCATAAAACCAGAGTTTGATATAAGCACATGTACCATTCCAAAAACCTACTATGGAACACACAATACCTATACCTTCCTCAGTGAAAGGGACTCAACACACCATATTCCCCACAGAGGAATATATCTGACTAGTAAGAATCTTAAAACCTATGTATTGATATGTCTCCATAAGGGAATCAAGTGTGCCTAGACTGGCATAAACATGGCAGTGAGAATCAGCTCAAACACACTAAAAAAAGGAATTTCAAAAACAAATGAAAAAAACTGGGAAATTCTTTACAATTCCTTCAGAGTCTTTGATGAAACCTGGAATGACCCTATCTACAATGACAGATGGATGTGGCATAAGGCTGGACACTTGGGACTGAGAGGATGAGTTAAATTGGGTGAGCAAATGCAGACCCTTTAAAGCAATAATTCATGGCACACATTCCATGGGTCCCAACTCTCCAGGTTGAAGGGAATATTACTACAGCTGTAACACGTAAGGGAAACCTAGAGAATGGACACACTGTGAATAGGAAAGGTCTCTAAAACTCAACGAATACTCCCTCTCCTGGTGCTCAGGTTTGACTTTCCAACTGCTTTACTATCAATCTCCCAACTTGGAGAAACAGCCGCTTTAAGCTCCTGGTGTGCAAAGTTTGCCAATTTGGCAAAGGATGAAAGGGAAGAGGGAGAACCAATGAGAGAGTAGCTGTTAGGCATTTGGAGGGGCACATGTCACTCTAATTGCCCGGCAGGAAGAAGAATTAATAAAAGTCTCAACCACCCGCCGGAAACCAGTATGGGTCCTGAACAAAATTTTCGACTTGCGGTCAGCTCACAAAAAACGAGTTGAAAAATTGAGCAAGAGGCACAGCAATTCACAAACTGGCACAGTAATAAATGACAACTATCGTCCAAAAATGTGTTGAGGGAAGGCGAAGAGGAAGAGTTGAAAGTGAGGCAGAATAACAGGAAACAGATTTCAAGATGTACATTAGAATCACATTTAAACACAGGAAAAGGGGCACAACTTCGAAAATGTTGCACTTGGCCAAAAAGGGTGTATGTGTTTTCTCCTAAATATATTCAATTCAAAACGCATATGCCCTTTTTGGCCAAGCAAGCAAGCAGGCAATGCAAATCTGCACTACAAAGAAGCATCACTTCCCACCAGTCAAAAGGGACATCTTCAAAATGTGAAAAAACCAGAAAGGCAAGACAGGCCCTGGAGAACAGGGAGCCTTGTTATGCTAATGGGCGGGATGTAAATTTCCAACTGCCTCTCTGCAGGAGTGCATTGTGTTCCGTAAAACAAGTAAACAACAGAGCTACAGAGCCAAGGGCACTCCCAGTCTTGGGAATATTCCTTGGGAAAACTGAAAATCAATAAGACACAGCCACCCCATATTTTAGGGCTGCACTGCTTACAAGAACCTCAAGTTGGGTACACCTTAAATATCCCAGGAAAGACAAAAATGGTTCAAGAAATTGTGGTACTTACGTATGATGGAATATCCCTCAGTCATGAAATCAATGTCATAAGGCCAGTAGCAACAAAATGAGTGGATACAGGTACGATGATTCTAAGAGAAATAAGTCACACAGAAAAAGAAACTTATCATAAGATATCAAGTATGAAGGTCCTATAAACATGGCTACACATGAACTGAGTTAGGAAAGAGAACAGAGACTCACATTTAGAAAAATCTCTGTTGCCGGCTTAAGAGGGAAGGTGAAGTGGGGTGATGCATAAAACCAGAGTTTGATATTCGTACAGGTAACGTTCCAAAAATCAAATATGGAATAGACAAGACCTACAACTTCCTCAGTGAAAGGGACTCATCAAACCGTATTCCCCGCAGACAAATATATCTGACTAGTAAAATCTTAAAACTTATGTATTGATATGTCTCCATAAGGGAATCAAGTCTGTCTAGACTGGCATAAACATGGCAGTGATAATCACCTCAAACACACTATAAAAATGAATTCCCCAAAAAACAAAAACAGGGAAATTCTTTACAATTCCTTCAGGGTCTCTGATGAAACCTGGAATGACCCTATCTACAATGACAGCTGGATGTGGAATAAGGCTGGACACATGGGACTGAGAGGATTGGTGAGATTGGGTGAGCAAATGCAGACCCTTTAAAGCAATAATGCATGGCACCCATTCCATGGGTCCCATGTCTCTAGGTTGAAGGGAATATTACTACAGCTTTAACATGTATGGGAATCCTAGAGAATGGACACACTGTGAATATCAAAGGTCTCTAAAACTCAACTAATAGTCCCTCTCCTGGTGCTCCGGTTTGACTTTCCAACTGCTTTACTATCAATCTCCCAGCTAGGAGAGAAAGCACCTTTAACCTTCTGGTTCGCACACGTTGCCAATTTGGCCGTGGATGAAAGGGAATAGGGAGAACCAATGAGAGAGTAGCTGTTAGGCATTTGGACGGGCATATGTCACTCTTATTTCCCGGGAAGAAGAAGAACTAAACAAAGTCTCAGCCACCCACCGGGAACCAGTATAGTTCCTAAACCAAAATATTGGACTTGCCTTCAGCTCACAAAAAATGAGTTAAATAATGGAGCTCAGGGGCACAGCAATTCACAAACAGGCAGAGTAATAAAGGACAACTATCGTCCAACAATCTGTTGAGGGAAAGCAACGAGGCGGACTTGAAAGCGAGGCAGAATAGCAGGAAACAGATTTCAAGGGTTACGTTGGAATTGCCTTTAAGCACATGAAGAGGGGCACAACTTTGACAATGATGCACTTGGCCAAAAAGGGCATATGCGTTTTCTCCTGAATATATTCAGGAGAAAACGCATACAACCTTTTTGGCCAAGCAAGCAAGTGGGCAATGCAAATCTGCACTACAAAAAAGTATCACTTCCCAAAGGTCAAAAGGGACATCCAGAAAATGGGTAAAATTCAGAAAGGCAAGACAGGCCCTGGAGAACATGGATCCTTGTTATGCAGAAGGGCGGGATGTAAATTGCCAACTGCCTCACTGGAGGAGTTCATTGTGTTCCCAAAACAAGTAAACAACAGAGCTACAGAGCCAAGGGCACTTCCAGTCTAGGGAATATACCTTGAGAAAACTGAAAATCAATAAGACAGAGCCACCCAAAAATTTAGGGCTGCACTGCTTACAAGAACCTCAACTTGGGTACACCTTAAGTATCCCAGAAAAGATAAAAATGGTTCAAAAAATTGTGGTACTTACGTACGATGGAATATCCCTCAGCCATGAAATCAATATCATATGACCAGTAGCAGCAAAATGAGTGGATTCAGGTACGATGATTCTAACTAAAATGCGTCACACAGGAAAAGAAAATAATCATAAGATATCACTTATGAAGGTCCTGTAAACATGGCTACTCATGAACTGAGTTAGGAAAGAGAACAGTGTCTCACATTTAGAAAACACTCTTATGCCTGTGTAAGGGGGAATGAGAGGTGGGGTGATGCATAAAACCAGAGTTTGATATGAGCACAGGTACCGTTCCAAAAACCAACTATGGAATAGACACGACCTACACCTTCTTCAGTGAAAGGGACTCAAAACCACATATTTACCGCAGAGGAATATATCTGACTATTAAGAATCTTAAAACCAATATACTGATATGTCTCCATAAGGGAATCAAGTGTGTCTAGACTGTAATAAACATGGCAGTCAGAATCAGCTCAAACCCACTATAAAAAGGAATTTGAAAAACAAAAAAAGGGAAATTCTTTACAATTCCTTCAGTGTCTCTGATGAAACCTGGAATGACCCTATCTACAATGACAGCTGGATGTGGTATAAGGCTGGACACATGGGACTGAGAGGACTGTTGAGATTGGGTGAGCAAATGCAGACCCTTTAAAGCAATAATGCATGACACACATTCCATGGGGCCAATGTCTCCAGGTTGAAGGGAATATTACTACAGCTATAACATGTACGGGAAACATAGAGAATGGACACACTCTGAATACGAAAGGTCTCTAAATCTCAACGAATACTCCCCCTCCTGGTGCCCCGGTTTCAATTTCCAACTGCTTTACTATCAATCTCCCAACTTGGAGAGACAGCCCCTTTAACCTCCTGGTTTGCACAGGTTGCCAATTTGGCAGAGGATGAAAGGGAAGAGGGAGAACCAATGAGAGAGTAGCTTTTAGGCATTTGGACGGGCACATGTCACTCTTATTCCCTGGGTGGAAGAAGAATTAACCAAAGTCTCAGACAACCACAGGGAACCAGTATAGGTACTGAACCAAAATTTTGGACATGCGTTCAGCTCACAAAAAAACGAGTTAAAAATGGAGCTCAGGGGCTTCCCTGGTGGCGCCGTGGTTGAGAGTCCGCCTGCCGATGCAGGGGACACGGGTTCGTGCCCCGGTCTGGGAAGATCCCACATGCCGCAGAGCGGCTGGGTCCGTGAGCCATGGCCGCTGAGCCTGCACATCCGGAGCCTGCGCTCCGCAACGGGAGAGGCCACAACAGTGAGAGGCCCGCATACCGAAAAAAAAAAAAAAATGGAGCTCAGGATCACAGCAATTCACAAACAGGCAGAGTAATAAAGGACAACTATCGTCCAACAATCTGTTGAGGGAAGGCAACGAGGCGGACTTGAATGCGAGGCAGAATAGAAGGAATCAGATTTCAAGAGGTATATTGGAATCTCCTTTAAAGCACAGGAAGAGGGGCACAACTTCGACAATGATGCACTTGGCCAAAAAGGGCGTATGCGTTTTGTCCTGAATATATTCAGGAGAAAATTTATACGCCTTTTTGCCAAGCAAGCAAGTGGGCAATGCAAATCTGCACTGCAAAGAAGTATCATTTACCACCAGTCAAAAGGGGTATCCACAAAATGGGTAAAATTCATAAAGGCAAGACAGGCCCTGGAGAACAGGGAGCCTTGTTATGCTGATGGGCGGGATGTAAATTGCCAACTGCCTCTCTGGAGGAGTGCATTGAGTTCCCTAAAACAAGTAAACAACAGAGCTACAGAGCCAAGGGCACTTCCAGTCCAGGGAATATACCTTGGGAAAACTGAAAATCAATAAGACAGAGCCACCCCAAAATTTACGGATGCACTGCTTACAAGAACCTCAACATGGGTACACCTTAAGTATCACAGGAAAGATAAAAATGGTTTAAAAAGATTTTGTACTTACGTACGCTGGAATATCCCTCAGCCATGAAATAAATATCATAAGACCAGTAGCAGCAAAATGAGTGGATTCAGGTACGATGATTCTAAGTGAAATAAGTCACACAGAAAAAGAAACTTATCATAAGATATCACTTATGAAGGTCTTGTAAACATGGCTACACATGAACTGAGTTAGGAAAGAGAAGAGAGATTCACATTTAGAAAATATTCTTATGCCAGCATAAGGGGGAAGGAGAGGTGGGGTGATGCATAAAACCAGAGTTTGATATAAGCACAGGTACCGTTCCAAAAACCAACTATGGAATAGAGAAGACTTACACCTTCCTCAGTGAAAGGGATTCAAAATCCCATATTTCCCGCAGAGGAATATATCTGACTAGTAAGAATCTTAAAACCTATGTATTGATATGTGTCCCTAAGGGAATCAAGTGTGTCTAGACTGGCATAAACATGAGAGCTAGAATCAGCTCCAACCCACTATAAAAAGGAATTTGAAAAAAAAAGGAAATTCTTTACAATTCCTTCAGGGTTTCTGATGAAACCTGGAATGACCATATCTACAATGACAGCTGGATGTGGCATAAGGCTGGACACATGGGACTGAGAGGATTGGTGAGATTGGGTGAGCAAATGCAGACCCTATAAAGCAATAATGCATGGCACCCATTCCATGGGTCCCATGTCTCCAGGTTGAAGGGAATATTACTACAGCTATAACATGTACGGGAAACCTAGAGAATGGACACACTGTGAATACGAAAGGTTTCTAAAACTCAACGAACAGTCCCTCTCCTGGTGCTCCGCTTTGAGTTTCCAACTGCTTTCCTATCAATCTCCCAACTTGGAGAGACAGACCCTTTAAGCTCCTGGTTCGCACAGGTTGCCAATTTGGCAGAGGATGAAAGGGAAGAGGGAGAACCAATGAGAGAGTAGCTGTTAGGCATTTGGACGGGCACATGTCACTCTTATTTCCCGGGAGGAAGAAGAATTACCCAAAGTCTAAGCCACCCAGCGCGAACCAGTATAGGTCCTGTACCAAAATATTGGACTTGCGTTCAGCCCACAATAAACGAGTTAAATTATGGAGCTCAGGGGCACAGCAATTCACAAACAGGCAGAGTAATAATGGACAACTATCATCCAAAAATCTGTTGAGGTAAGGCAACGAGGCGGACTTGAAAGCGAGGCAGAATAGCAGGAAACAGATTTCAAGAGGTACATTGGAATCGCCTTTAAAGCACAGAAAGAGGGGCACAACTTCGACAATGATGCACTTTTACAAAAGGTGCGTAAACGTTTTCTCCTGAATATATTCAGCAGAAAACGCATACACCCTTTTTGGCCAAACAAGCAAGCGGAAAATGCAAATCTGCACTACAAAGAAGTATCACTTCCCACCGGTCAAAAGGGACATCCACAAAATGGGTAAAAACCAGAAAGGCAAGACTGGTCCTGGAGAACAGGGAGCCGTGTTATGCTGATGGGCCGGATGTAAATTGCCAACTGCCTCTCTGGAGGAGTGCATTGTGTTCCCTAAAACAAGTAAACAACAGAGCTACAGAGCCAAGGGCACTTCCAGTCTAAGGAATATTCCTTGGGAAAACTGAAAATCAATAAGACAGGGCCACCCCCAAATTTAGGGCTGCACTGCTTACAAGAACCTCAACTTGGGTACACCTTAAGTATCCCAGGAAAGATTAAAATGGTTCAAAAAATTCTTGTACTTACGTACGATGGAATATCCCTCAGCCATGAAATCAATGTCATAAGACCAGTAGCAGCAAAATGAGTGGATTCAGGTACGATGATTCTACGTGAAATAATTCACACAGAAAAAGAAACTTATCATAAGATATCACTTATGATGGTCCTGTAAACATGGCTACACATGAAATGAGTTAGGAAAGAGAAGAGAGATTGACATTTAGAAAATATTCTTATGCCTGCTTAAGGGGGAAGGAGAGGTGGGGTGATGCATAAAATCAGAGTTTGATATAAGCACAGGTACCGTTCCAAAAACCAACTATGGAATAGAGAAGACTTACACCTTCCTCAGTGAAAGGGATTCAAAATCCCATATTTCCCGCAGAGGAATATATCTGACTAGTAAGAATCTTAAAACCTATGTATTGATATGTCTGCGTAAGAGAATCAAGTGTGTCTACACTGGCATAATCATGGCAGCGAGAATCAGCTCAAACCCACTATAAAAAGGAATTTCAAAAAGAAAACAAAAAAACAGGGAAATTCTTTACAATTCCTTCAGGGTCTCTGATGAAACCTGGAATGACCCTTTCTACAACGACAGCTGGATGTGGCATAAGGCTGGACACATGGGACTGAGAGGATTGGTGAGATTGGGTGAGCAAATGCAGACCCTTTAAAGCAATAATGCATGGCACCCATTCCATGGGTCCCAACTCTCCAGGTTGAATGGAATATTACTACAGCTATAACATGTACGGGAAACCTAGAGAATGGACACACTGTGAATACGAAAGGTCTCTAAAACTCAACGAATAGTCCCTCTCCTGGTGCTCCAGTTTGACTTTCCAACTGCTTTACTATCAATCTCCCAACCTGGAGAGACAGCACCTTTATCCTCCTGTTTCGCACACATTGCCAATTTCGCAGAAGATGAAAGGGAAAAGGGAGAACCAATGAGAGAGTAGCTGATAGGCATTTGGACGGGAATATGTCACTGTTATTTCCCGCGAGGAAGAATAATTGACCAAAGTCTCAGCCACCCACTGTGAACCAGTATAGGTTCTGAACCAAAATATTGGACTTGCGTTCAGCTCAGAAAAAACGAGTTAAAAATGGAGCTCAGGGGCACAGCAATTCACAAACTGGCAGAGTAATAAAGGGCAACTATCGTCCAAAAATCTGTTGAGGGAAGGCAACGAGGCGAACTTGAATTGGAGGCAGAATAGCAGGAAACAGATTTCAAGAGGTACCTTGGAATCGCCTTTAAAGCACAGGAAGAGGGGCACAACTTCGACAATGATGCACTTGGCCACAAAAGGCGTATGCATTTTCTCCTGAATATATTCAGGAGAAAACGCATACGCCATTTCTGGCCAAGCAAGCAAGCGGGCAATGCAAATCTGCACTAAAAAGAAGTATCACTTCCCACCAGTCAAAAGGGACATCCACAAAATGGGTAAAAACCAGAGGCTAGACAGGCCCTGGAGAACAGGGAGCCTTGTTATGCTGATGGGCGGGATGTAAATTGCCAACTGCCTCACTGGAGGAGTGCATTGTGTTCCCTAAAACAAGTAAACAAGAAAGCTACAGAGCCAAGTGCACTTCCAGTCTAGGGTATATACCTTGGGAAAACTGAAAATCAATAAGACAGAGCCACCCTCAAATTTAGGGCTGCACTGCTTACAAGAACCTCAACTTGGGTACACCATAAATATCCCAGGAAATATAAAAATGGTAAAAAAAATTGTGGTACTTACATACGATGGAATATCCCTCAGCCATGAAATCAATGTCATAAGACCAGTAGAAGCTAAATGAGTGGATTCAGGTACGATGATTCTAACTGAAATAAGTCACACAGAAAAAGAAACTTATCATAAGATATCACTTATGAAGATCCTGTAAACATGGCTTCATATGAACTGAGTTAGGAAACAGAACAGAGTCTCACATTTAGAAAACACTCTTATGCCTGCTTAATGGGGAAGGAGAGGTGGGGTGATGCATAAAACCAGAGTTTGATATAAGCACAGGTACCATTCAAAAACCAACTATGGAATAGACAAGACTTACACCTTCCTCAGTGAAAGGGATTCAAAACCCCATATTTCCCACAGTGGAATATATTGGATTAGTTAGAATCTTAAAACCTATGTATTGATATGTCTCCGTAAGGGAATCAAGTGTGTCTAGACTGGCATAAACATGGCAGCGAGAATCATCTCAAACCCACTATAAAAGGGAATTTCAAAAACAAAACAAAAAAACAGGGAAATTCTTTACAATTCCTTCAGAGTCTCTGATGAAACCTGGAATGACCCTATCTACAATGACAGCTGGATGTGGCATAAGGCTGGACACATGGGACTGAGAGGATTGGTTAGATTGGGTGAGCAAATGCAGACCCTATAAAGCAATAATGCATGGCAACCATTCCATGGGTCCCAACTCTCCATGTTGACGAGTATATTACTACAGCTATAAAATGTACGGGAAACCTAGAGACTGGACACACTGTGAATACGAAAGGTCTCTAAAACCCAACGAATAGTCCCTCTCCTGGTGCTCAGGTTTGACTTTCCAACTGCTTTACTATCAATCTCCCAGCTTGGAGAGACTGCACCTTTAACCTCCTGTTTCGCACAGGTTGCCAATTTGGCAGAGGATGAAAGGGAAGAGGGAGAACCAATGAGAGAGTAGCTGTTAGGCATTTGGACGGGCACATGTCACTCTTATTTCCCACGAGGAAGAAGAATTACCCAAAGTCTAAGCCACACACCGCGAACCAGTATAGGTCCTGTACCAAAATATTGGACTTGCGTTCAGCCCACAATAAACGAGTTAAATTATGGAGCTCAGGGGCACAGCAATTCACAAACAGGCAGAGTAATAATGGACAACTATCATCCAAAAATCTGTTGAGGTAAGGCAACGAGGCGGACATGAAAGCGAGGCAGAATAGCAGGAAACAGATTTCAAGAGGTACATTGGAATCGCCTTTAAAGCACAGAAAGAGGGGCACAACTTCGACAATGATGCACTTTTACCAAAGGTGCGTAAACGTTTTCTCCTGAATATATTCAGCAGAAAACGCATACACCCTTTTTGGCCAAACAAGCAAGCGGACAATGCAAATCTGCACTACAAAGAAGTATCACTTCCCACCGGTCAAAAGGGACGTCCACAAAATGGGTAAAAACCAGAAAGGCAAGACTGGTTCTGGAGAACAGGGAGCCGTGTTATGCTGATGGGCAGGATGTAAATTGCCAACTGCCTCTCTGGAGGAGTGCATTGTGTTCCCTAATACAAGTAAACAACAGAGCTACAGAGCCAAGGGCACTTCCAGTCTAAGGAATATTCCTTGGGAAAACTGAAAATCAATAAGACAGAGCCACCCCAAAATTTAGGGCTGCACTGCTTACAAGAACCTCAACTTGGGTACACCTTAAGTATCCCAGGAAAGATTAAAATGGTTCAAAAAATTCTGGTACTTACGTACGACGGAATATCCCTCAGCCACGAAATCAATGTCATAAGACCAGTTGCAGCAAAATGAGTGGATTCAGGTACGATGATTCTACGTGAAAAAATTCACACAGAAAAAGAAACTTATCATAAGATATCACTTTTGATGGTCCTGTAAACATGGCTACACATGAAATGAGTTAGGAAAGAGAAGAGAGATTGACATTTAGAAAATATTCTTATGCCTGCTTAAGGGGGAAGGAGAGGTGGGGTGATGCATAAAACCAGAGTTTGATATAAGCACAGGTACCGTTCCAAAAACCAACTATGGAATAGAGAAGACTTACACCTTCCTCAGTGAAAGGGATTCAAAATCCCATATTTCCCGCAGAGGAATATATCTGACTAGTAAGAATCTTAAAACCTATGTATTGATATGTCTGCGTAAGAGAATCAAGTGTGTCTACACTGGCATAATCATGGCAGCGAGAATCAGCTCAAACCCACTATAAAAAGGAATTTCAAAAAGAAAACAAAAAAACAGGGAAATTCTTTACAATTCCTTCAGGGTCTCTGATGAAACCTGGAATGACCCTTTCTACAACGACAGCTGGATGTGGCATAAGGCTGGACACATGGGACTGAGAGGATTGGTGAGATTGGGTGAGCAAATGCAGACCCTTTAAAGCAATAATGCATGGCACCCATTCCATGGGTCCCAACTCTCCAGGTTGAATGGAATATTACTACAGCTATAACATGTACGGGAAACCTAGAGAATGGACACACTGTGAATACGAAAGGTCTCTAAAACTCAACGAATAGTCCCTCTCCTGGTGCTCCAGTTTGACTTTCCAACTGCTTTACTATCAATCTCCCAACCTGGAGAGACAGCACCTTTAACCTCCTGTTTCGCACACGTTGCCAATTTCGCAGAAGATGAAAGGGAAAAGGGAGAACCAATGAGAGAGTAGCTGATAGGCATTTGGACGGGAATATGTCACTGTTATTTCCCGCGAGGAAGAATAATTGACCAAAGTCTCAGCCAACCACTGTGAACCAGTATAGGTTCTGAACCAAAATATTGGACTTGCGTTCAGCTCAGAAAAAACGAGTTAAAAATGGAGCTCAGGGGCACAGCAATTCACAAACTGGCAGAGTAATAAAGGGCAACTATCGCCAAAAATCTGTTGAGGGAAGGCAACAGGGCGAACTTGAAATGGAGGCAGAATAGCAGGAAACAGATTTCAAGAGGTACCTTGGAATCGCCTTTAAAGCACAGGAAGAGGGGCACAACTTCGACAATGATGCACTTGGCCACAAAAGGCGTATGCATTTTCTCCTGAATATATTCAGGAGAAAACGCATACGACCTTTATGGCCAAGCAAGCAAGTGGGCAATGCAAATCTGCACTACAAAGAACTATCACTTCCCACCGGTCAAAAGGGACATCCACAAAATGTGTAAATACCAGAAAGGCAAGACAGTCCCTGGAGAACAGGGAGCCTTGTTATGCTGATGGGCGGGATGTAAATTGCTAACTGCTTCTCTGGAGGAGTGCATTTTGTTCCCTAAAACAAGTAAACAACAGAGCTACAGAGGCAAGGACACATCCAGTCTGGGGAATATAGCATGGGAAAACTGAAAATCAATAAGACAGAGCCACCCCAAAATTTAGGGCTGCACTGCTTACAAGAACCTCAACTTGGGTACACCGTAAATATCTCAGAAAATATAAAAATGGTTCAAAAAATTGTGGTACTTACGTATGATAGAACATCCCTCAGCCACGAAATCAATGTCATAAGACCAGTAGCAGCAAAATGAGTGGATTCAGGTACGATGATTCTAAGTGAAATAAGTCACACAGAAAAATAAACGTATCATAAGATATCACTTATGAAGATCCTGTAAACATGGCTACACATGAACTGAGTTAGGAAAGAGCACAGAGTCTCACATTTAGAAAAAAACACTTATGCCTGCTTAAGGGGGAAGGAGAGGTGGGGTGATGCATAAAACCAGAGTTTGATATAAGCATAGGTACCGTTCCAAAAACCAACTATGGAATAGAGAAGACTTACACCTTCCTAAGTGAAAGGGATTCAAAATCCCATATTTCCCGCAGAGGAATATATCTGACTAGTAAGAATCTTAAAATCTATGTATTGATATGTCTTTGTAAGGGAATCAAGTGTTTCTAGACTGGCATAAACATGGCAGCGAGAATCAGCTCAAACCCACTATAAAAAGGAATTTCCAAAACAAAACAAAAACAAGGGAAATTCTATACAATTCCTTCAGGGTCTCTGATGAAACCTGGAATGACCCTATCTATAATGACAGCTGGATGTGGCATAAGGCTGAACACATGGGACTGAGAGGATTTGTGAGATTGGGTGAGCAAATGCAGACCCTTTAATGCAATAATGCATGGCAGCCATTCCATTGGTCACAACTCTCCAGGTTGAAGCGAATATTTCTACAGCTATAACATGTACAGGAAACCTAGAGAATGGACACACTGTGAATATGAAAGGTCTCTAAAACTCAAGGAATAATCCCTCTCCTTGTGCTCCAGTTTGACTTTCCAACTGCTTTACTATCAATCTCCCAACTTGTAGAGACAGAATGTTTAACCTCCTGTTGTACACATGTTGCCAATTTAGCAAAGGATGAAAGGCAAGAGGGAGAACCAATGAGAGAGTAGCTGTTAGACATTTGGACGGGCACATGTCTTTCTTATTTCCCGGGAGGAAGAAGAATTAACCAAAGTCTCAGCCACCCACCAAAAACCAGTATAGGTCCTGAACCAAAATATTGGACTTGCGTTCAGCTCACAAAAAACGAGTTAAAAAATGGAGCTCAGGGACACAACTATTAACAAACTGGCAGAGTAATAAAGGGCAACTATCGTCCAAAAATCTGTTGAGGGAAGTCAACCAGGCGGACTTGACAGCGAGGCAGAATAGCAGGAAACAGATTTCAAGAGACACGTTGGAATCGCCTTTAAAGCACAGGAAGAGGGGCACAACTTCGAAAATGATGCACTTGGCAAAAAAGTGCGTATGTGTTTTCTCCTGAATATATTCAGGAGAAAACGCATACGCCATTTCTGGCCAAGCAAGCAAGCGGGCAATGCAAATCTGCACTAAAAAGAAGTATCACTTCCCACCAGTGAAAAGGGACATCCACAAAATGGGTAAAAACCAGAGGCTAGACAGGCCCTGGAGAACAGGGAGCCTTGTTATGCTGATGGGCGGGATGTAAATTGCCAACTGCCTCACTGGAGGAGTGCATTGTGTTCCCTAAAACAAGTAAACAAGAAAGCTACAGAGCCAAGTGCACTTCCAGTCTAGGGAATATACCTTGGGAAAACTGAAAATCAATAAGACAGAGCCACCCTCAAATTTAGGGCTGCACTGCTTACAAGAACCTCAACTTGGGTACACCATAAATATCCCAGGAAATATAAAAATGGTAAAAAAAATTGTGGTACTTACATACGATGGAATATCCCTCAGCCATAAAATCAATGTCATAAGACCAGTAGCAGCTAAATGAGTGGATTCAGGTACGATGATTCTAACTGAAATATGTCACACAGAAAAAGAAACTTATCATAAGATATCACTTATGAAGATCCTGTAAACATGGCTTCATATGAACTGAGTTAGGAAACAGAACAGAGTCTCACATTTAGAAAACACTCTTATGCCTGCTTAAGGGGGAAGGAGAGGTGGGGTGATGCATAAAACCAGAGTTTGATATAAGCACAGGTACCATTCAAAAACCAACTATGGAATAGACAAGACTTACACCTTCCTCAGTGAAAGGGATTCAAAACCCCATATTTCCCACAGAGGAATATATTGGATTAGTTAGAATCTTAAAACCTATGTATTGATATGTCTCCGTAAGGGAATCAAGTGTGTCTAGACTGGCATAAACATGGCAGCGAGAATCATCTCAAACCCACTATAAAAGGGAATTTCAAAAACAAAACAAAAAAACAGGGAAATTCTTTACAATTCCTTCAGAGTCTCTGATGAAACCTGGAATGACCCTATCTACAATGACAGCTGGATGTGGCATAAGGCTGGACACATGGGACTGAGAGGATTGGTGAGATTGGGTGAGCAAATGCAGACCCTATAAAGCAATAATGCATGGCAACCATTCCATGGGTCCCAACTCTCCATGTTGACGAGTATATTACTACAGCTATAAAATGTACGGGAAACCTAGAGACTGGACACACTGTGAATACGAAAGGTCTCTAAAACTCAACGAATAGTCCCTCTCCTGGTGCTCAGGTTTGACTTTCCAACTGCTTTACTATCAATCTCCCAGCTTGGAGAGACTGCACCTTTAACCTCCTGTTTCGCACAGGTTGCCAATTTGGCAGAGGATGAAAGGGAAGAGGGAGAACCAATGAGAGAGTAGCTGTTAGGCATTTGGACGGGCACATGTCACTCTTATTTCCCGGGAGGAAGAAGAATTACCCAAAGTCTAAGCCACCCACCGCGAACCAGTATAGGTCCTGTACCAAAATATTGGACTTGCGTTCAGCCCACAATAAACAAGTTAAATTATGGAGCTCAGGGGCACAGCAATTCACAAACTGGCAGAGTAATAAAGGACAACTATAGTACAAAAATCTGTTGAGGGAAGGTGACGAGGCGGAATTGAAATCGAGGCAGAATAGAAGGAAACAGATTTCAACAGATACGTTGGAATCGCTTTTAAAGCACAGGAAGAGGGGCACAACTTGGAAAATGATGCACTTGGCCAAAAAGGGCGTATGCGTTTTCTCCTGAGTATATTCAGGAGAAAACGCATACGCCCTTTTTGGCCAAGCAAGCAAGTGGGCAATGCAAATCTGCACTACAAAGAAGTATCACTTCCCACAGGTCAAAAGGGATATCCACAAAATGGGTAAAAAACATAAAGGCAAGACAGGGCCTGGAGAACAGGGAGCCTTGTTATGCTGATGGGCGGGATGTAAATTGCCAACTGCCTCTCTGGAGGAGTGCATTGTGTTCCCTAAAACAAGTAAACAACAGAGCTACAGAGACAAGCGCACTTCCAGTCTAGGGTATATACCTTGGGAAAACTGAAAATGAGTAAGACAGAGCCACCCCAAAATTTAGGGCTGCACTGCTTACAAGAACCTCAACTAGGCTACACCTTAAATATCCCAGGAAAGACAAAAATTTTTCAAGAGATTGTGGTAATTACATACGATGGAATATTTCTCTGCCATGAAATCAATGTCATCAGGCCAGTAGCAGCAAATTTAGTGGATTCAGTTACGAGGATTCTAAGTGAAATTAGTCACAGAGTAAAATAAACTTATCATAAGATATCACTTATGAAGGTCATGTAAACATGGCTACACATGAACTGAGTTAGTAAAGAGAAGAGAGTCTCACATTTAGAAAACATTCTTACACCTGCTTAAGGGGTAAGGAGAGGTGGGGTGTTGCATAAAACCAGAGTTTGATATTAGTAAAGGCTCCATTCCAGAAACCAAATACAGAATAGAAAAGATCTACACCTTCCTCACTGAAAAGGAATCAACACCCCATACTTCCCTCAGAGGAATATATCTGACTAGTAAGAATCTTCAAACATATATATTGATATGTCTCCGTAAGGGATCAAGTGTGTCTACACTGGCATAAAAATGCAGTGGGAATCAGCACTAACTCACTGTAAAAAGGAATTTCAATAACAAAACAACAAAACAGGGAAATTCTTTACAATTCCTTCAGGGTCTCTAATGAAACCTGAAATGAACCTATCTACAACTACAGCTTGATTTGGCATAATGCTGGACATTTGGGACTGAGAGGATTGGTGAGACTGGGTGAGCAAACACAGAAAGTTTAAAGCAATAATGCATGGCCTCCATTTCATGGTTCCAAACTCTCCAGGTGGAAGGGAATATTACTACAGTTATAACATGTACGGGAAACCTAGAGAATGGACACACTGTGTATACGAAAGGTTTCTAAAACTCAACTAATTGTCCCTCTCCTGGTGCTCCAGTTTGACTTTCCAACTGCTTTACTATCAATCTCTCAACTTGGAGAGACAGCCCCTTTAACCTCCTGGATAACACAGGTTGCCAATTTGGCAGAGGATGAAAGGGAACAGGGAGAACCAATGAGAGAGTAGCTGTTAGGCATTTGGACGGGCATATGTCACTCTAATTGCCCGGTAGGAAGAATAATTAACCAAGGACTCATCCCCCTGCCGGGAACCAGTATAGGTCCTGAACCGAAATTTTGGACTTGCGGTCAGCTCACAAACAACGATTTGATAAATGGAGCTCAGGGGCACAGCAATTCACAAACTGGCAGAGTAATAAAGGACAACTATCGTCCAAAAATATTTTGAAGGAAGGCAACGAGGCGGACTTGAAACCGAGGCAGAATTGCAGGAAACAGATTTCAAGAGGTACGTTGGAATCACCTGTAAAGCACAGGAAGAGGGGCACAATTTCGACAATGAGGCACTTGGCCAAAAATGGTTTATTCGTTTTCTCCTGAATATATTCTGGAGAAAACGCATACACAGTTTTTGGCCAAGCAAGCAGGCGGGCAATGCAAATCTGCACTACAAAGAAGTATCCCTTCCCCTCGGTCAAAAGGGACATCGGCAAAATGTGTAAAAACCAGAAAGGCAAGAGAGGGCCTGCAGAACAGGGAGCCTTGTTATGTTGATGGGCGGGATGTAAGTTGGCAACTGCCTCTCTGGAAGAGTGCACTGTGTTCCCTAAAACAAGTAAACAACAGAGCTACATAGCGAAGGGCACTTCCAGTCTAGGGAATATACCTTGGGAAAACTGAAAATAAATAAGACAGAGCCACCCCAAAATTTAGGGATGCACTGCTTACAAGAACCTCAACTTGGGTACACTTTAAATATCCCAGGAAAGTTAAAAATTGTTCATAAAATTGTGGTATTTACGTACGATGGAATATCCCTCAGCCATGAAATCAATGTCATAAGACCAGTAGCAGCAAAATGAGTGGATTCAGGTATGATGATTCTAAGTGAAATAAGTCACACAGAAAAAGAATCTTATCATACGATATCACTTAAGAAGATCCTGTAAACATGGCTACACATGAAGTGAGTGAGGAAATAGAACAGTGTCTAACATTTAGAAAACTCTCTTATGCCTGCTTAAGGGGGAAGGAGAGGTGGGGTGATGCATAAAACCAGAGTTTGATATAAGCACAGGTACCATTCCAAAAACCTACTATGGAATAGACAAGACCTACAAATTCCTTGGGGAAAGGGACTCAAAAACGTATATTTTCTGCAGAGGAATATATCTGAGTAGTAAGAGTCTTAAAACCTATGTATTGATATGTCTCCGTCAGGGAATCAAGTGTGTCTAGACTGGCATAAACACGGCAGTGAGAATCAGCTCAAATCCACTATAAAAAGGAATTTCAATAACAAAACAACAAAACAGGGAAATTCTTTACAATTCCTTCAGGGTCTCTGATGAAACGTGGAATGAACATATCTACAACTACAGCTTGATGTGGCATAAGGCTGAACACTTGGGACTAAGAGGATTGGTGCGACTGGGTGAGCAAACACAGACCGTTTAAAGAAATAATGCATGGCCTCCATTCCATGGTTCCAAACTCTCCAGGTTGAAGGGAATATTACTACAGCTATAACATGTACGGGAAACCTAGAGAATGGACACACTGTGTATACGAAAGTTTTCTAAAACTCAACTAGTTGTCCCTCTCCTGGTGCTCCAGTTTGACTTTCCAACTGCTTTCCTATCAATCTCCCAACTTGGAGAGACAGCCCCTTTAATCTCCTTGATAACACAGGTTGCCAATTTGGCAGAGGATGAAAGGGAACAGGGAGAACCAATGAGAGAATAGCTGTTAGGCAGTTGGACGGGCACATGTCACTCTAATTGACTGGCAGAAAGAAGAATTAACCAAAGACTCATCCCGCTGCCGGGAACCAGGATAGTTCTTGAACCGAAATTTTGGACTTGCGGTCAGCTCACAAAAAACGATTTGATAAATGGAGCTCAGGGGCACAGCAATTCACAAACTGGCAGTGTAATAAAGGACAACTATCGTCCAAAAATCTTTTGAAGGAAGACAACGAGGCGGACTTGAAAGCGAGGCAGAATAGCAGGAAAAAGATTTCAAGGGGTACTTTGGAATCACCTGTAAAGCACAGGAAGAGGGGCACAACTACGACAATGATGCACTTGGCCAAAAATAGTGTATGTGTTTTCTCCTGAATATATTCAGGAGAAAACACATACGCCATTTTTGGCCAAGCCAGCAAGCAGGCAATGCAAATCTGAGGTACAGAGAAGTATCACTTCCCATCAGTCAATAGGGACATCCACAAAATATGTAAAAACCAGAAAGGCAAGAGAGGACCTGAAGAACAGGGATCCTTGTTATGCTAATGGCTGGAATGTAAGTTGCCAACTGCCTCTCTGGAGGAGTGCATTGTGTTCCCTAAAACAAGTAAACAACAGAGCTACAGAACCAAGGGAACTTCCAGTCTAGGGAATATACCTTGGGAAAACTGAAAATCAATAAAACAGAGCCACTCCAAAATATAGGGATGCACTGTTTACAAGAACCTCAACTTGGGTACACCTTAAGTAGCCCAGGAAAGATAAAAATTGTTCAAAAAATTGTGGTACATACGTATGATTGAATATCCCTCAGCTATGAAATCAATGTCATAAGACCAGCAGCAGCAAAATGAGTGGATTCAGGTACGATGATTCTAAGTGAAATAAGTCACACAGAAAAATAAACGTATCATAAGATATCACTTATGAAGATCCTGTAAACATGGCTACACATGAACTGAGTTAGGAAAGAGCACAGAGTCTCACATTTAGAAAAAAACACTTATGCCTGCTTAAGGGGGAAGGAGAGGTGGGGTGATGCATAAAACCAGAGTTTGATATAAGCACAGGTACCGTTCCAAAAACCAACTATGGAATAGAGAAGACTTACACCTTCCTCAGTGAAAGGGATTCAAAATCCCATATTTCCCGCAGAGGAATATATCTGACTAGTAAGAATCTTAAAATCTATGTATTGATATGTCTTTGTAAGGGAATCAAGTGTTTCTAGACTGGCATAAACATGGCAGCGAGAATCAGCTCAAACCCACTATAAAAAGGAATTTCCAAAACAAAACAAAAACAAGGGAAATTCTATACAATTCCTTCAGGGTCTCTGATGAAACCTGGAATGACCCTATCTATAATGACAGCTGGATGTGGCATAAGGCTGAACACATGGGACTGAGAGGATTTGTGAGATTGGGTGAGCAAATGCAGACCCTTTAATGCAATAATGCATGGCAGCCATTCCATTGGTCACAACTCTCCAGGTTGAAGGGAATATTACTACAGCTATAACATGTACAGGAAACCTAGAGAATGGACACACTGTGAATATGAAAGGTCTCTAAAACTCAAGGAATAATCCCTCTCCTTGTGCTCCAGTTTGACTTTCCAACTGCTTTACTATCAATCTCCCAACTTGTAGAGACAGAACCTTTAACCTCCTGTTGTACACATGTTGCCAATTTAGCAAAGGATGAAAGGCAAGAGGGAGAACCAATGAGAGAGTAGCTGTTAGACATTTGGACGGGCACATGTCTTTCTTATTTCCCGGGAGGAAGAAGAATTAACCAAAGTCTCAGCCACCCACCAAAAACCAGTATAGGTCCTGAACCAAAATATTGGACTTGCGTTCAGCTCACAAAAAACGAGTTAAAAAATGGAGCTCAGGGACACAACTATTAACAAACTGGCAGAGTAATAAAGGGCAACTATCGTCCAAAAATCTGTTGAGGGAAGTCAACCAGGCGGACTTGACAGCGAGGCAGAATAGCAGGAAACAGATTTCAAGAGACACGTTGGAATCGCCTTTAAAGCACAGGAAGAGGGGCACAACTTCGAAAATGATGCACTTGGCAAAAAAGTGCGTATGTGTTTTCTCCTGAATATATTCAGGAGAAAACGCATACGCCATTTCTGGCCAAGCAAGCAAGCGGGCAATGCAAATCTGCACTAAAAAGAAGTATCACTTCCCACCAGTGAAAAGGGACATCCACAAAATGGGTAAAAACCAGAGGCTAGACAGGCCCTGGAGAACAGGGAGCCTTGTTATGCTGATGGGCGGGATGTAAATTGCCAACTGCCTCACTGGAGGAGTGCATTGTGTTCCCTAAAACAAGTAAACAAGAAAGCTACAGAGCCAAGTGCACTTCCAGTCTAGGGAATATACCTTGGGAAAACTGAAAATCAATAAGACAGAGCCACCCTCAAATTTAGGGCTGCACTGCTTACAAGAACCTCAACTTGGGTACACCATAAATATCCCAGGAAATATAAAAATGGTAAAAAAAAAATTGTGGTACTTACATACGATGGAATATCCCTCAGCCATGAAATCAATGTCATAAGACCAGTAGCAGCTAAATGAGTGGATTCAGGTACGATGATTCTAACTGAAATAAGTCACACAGAAAAAGAAACTTATCATAAGATATCACTTATGAAGATCCTGTAAACATGGCTTCATATGAACTGAGTTAGGAAAGAGAACAGAGTCTCACATTTAGAAAACACTCTTATGCCTGCTTAAGGGGGAAGGAGAGGTGGGGTGATGCATAAAACCAGAGTTTGATATAAGCACAGGTACCATTCAAAAACCAACTATGGAATAGACAAGACTTACACCTTCCTCAGTGAAAGGGATTCAAAACCCCATATTTCCCACAGAGGAATATATTGGATTAGTTAGAATCTTAAAACCTATGTATTGATATGTCTCCGTAAGGGAATCAAGTGTGTCTAGACTGGCATAAACATGGCAGCGAGAATCATCTCAAACCCACTATAAAAGGGAATTTCAAAAACAAAACAAAAAAACAGGGAAATTCTTTACATTTCCTTCAGAGTCTCTGATGAAACCTGGAATGACCCTATCTACAATGACAGCTGGATGTGGCATAAGGCTGGACACATGGGACTGAGAGGATTGGTGAGATTGGGTGAGCAAATGCAGACCCTATAAAGCAATAATGCATGGCAACCATTCCATGGGTCCCAACTCTCCATGTTGACGAGTATATTACTACAGCTATAAAATGTACGGGAAACCTAGAGACTGGACACACTGTGAATACGAAAGGTCTCTAAAACTCAACGAATAGTCCCTCTCCTGGTGCTCAGGTTTGACTTTCCAACTGCTTTACTATCAATCTCCCAGCTTGGAGAGACTGCACCTTTAACCTCCTGTTTCGCACAGGTTGCCAATTTGGCAGAGGATGAAAGGGAAGAGGGAGAACCAATGAGAGAGTAGCTGTTAGGCATTTGGACGGGCACATGTCACTCTTATTTCCCGGGAGGAAGAAGAATTACCCAAAGTCTAAGCCACCCACCGCGAACCAGTATAGGTCCTGTACCAAAATATTGGACTTGCGTTCAGCCCACAATAAACAAGTTAAATTATGGAGCTCAGGGGCACAGCAATTCACAAACTGGCAGAGTAATAAAGGACAACTATAGTACAAAAATCTGTTGAGGGAAGGTGACGAGGCGGAATTGAAATCGAGGCAGAATAGAAGGAAACAGATTTCAACAGATACGTTGGAATCGCTTTTAAAGCACAGGAAGAGGGGCACAACTTGGAAAATGATGCACTTGGCCAAAAAGGGCGTATGCGTTTTCTCCTGAGTATATTCAGGAGAAAACGCATACGCCCTTTTTGGCCAAGCAAGCAAGTGGGCAATGCAAATCTGCACTACAAAGAAGTATCACTTCCCACAGGTCAAAAGGGATATCCACAAAATGGGTAAAAAACATAAAGGCAAGACAGGGCCTGGAGAACAGGGAGCCTTGTTATGCTGATGGGCGGGATGTAAATTGCCAACTGCCTCTCTGGAGGAGTGCATTGTGTTCCCTAAAACAAGTAAACAACAGAGCTACAGAGACAAGCGCACTTCCAGTCTAGGGTATATACCTTGGGAAAACTGAAAATGAGTAAGACAGAGCCACCCCAAAATTTAGGGCTGCACTGCTTACAAGAACCTCAACTAGGCTACACCTTAAATATCCCAGGAAAGACAAAAAATTTTCAAGAGATTGTGGTAATTACATACGATGGAATATTTCTCTGCCATGAAATCAATGTCATCAGGCCAGTAGCAGCAAATTTAGTGGATTCAGTTACGAGGATTCTAAGTGAAATTAGTCACAGAGTAAAATAAACTTATCATAAGATATCACTTATGAAGGTCATGTAAACATGGCTACACATGAACTGAGTTAGTAAAGAGAAGAGAGTCTCACATTTAGAAAACATTCTTACACCTGCTTAAGGGGTAAGGAGAGGTGGGGTGTTGCATAAAACCAGAGTTTGATATTAGTAAAGGCTCCATTCCAGAAACCAAATACAGAATAGAAAAGATCTACACCTTCCTCACTGAAAAGGAATCAACACCCCATACTTCCCTCAGAGGAATATATCTGACTAGTAAGAATCTTCAAACATATATATTGATATGTCTCCGTAAGGGATCAAGTGTGTCTACACTGGCATAAAAATGCAGTGGGAATCAGCACTAACTCACTGTAAAAAGGAATTTCAATAACAAAACAACAAAACAGGGAAATTCTTTACAATTCCTTCAGGGTCTCTAATGAAACCTGAAATGAACCTATCTACAACTACAGCTTGATTTGGCATAATGCTGGACATTTGGGACTGAGAGGATTGGTGAGACTGGGTGAGCAAACACAGAAAGTTTAAAGCAATAATGCATGGCCTCCATTTCATGGTTCCAAACTCTCCAGGTGGAAGGGAATATTACTACAGTTATAACATGTACGGGAAACCTAGAGAATGGACACACTGTGTATACGAAAGGTTTCTAAAACTCAACTAATTGTCCCTCTCCTGGTGCTCCAGTTTGACTTTCCAACTGCTTTACTATCAATCTCTCAACTTGGAGAGACAGCCCCTTTAACCTCCTGGATAACACAGGTTGCCAATTTGGCAGAGGATGAAAGGGAACAGGGAGAACCAATGAGAGAGTAGCTGTTAGGCATTTGGACGGGCATATGTCACTCTAATTGCCCGGTAGGAAGAATAATTAACCAAGGACTCATCCCCCTGCCGGGAACCAGTATAGGTCCTGAACCGAAATTTTGGACTTGCGGTCAGCTCACAAACAACGATTTGATAAATGGAGCTCAGGGGCACAGCAATTCACAAACTGGCAGAGTAATAAAGGACAACTATCGTCCAAAAATATTTTGAAGGAAGGCAACGAGGCGGACTTGAAACCGAGGCAGAATTGCAGGAAACAGATTTCAAGAGGTACGTTGGAATCACCTGTAAAGCACAGGAAGAGGGGCACAATTTCGACAATGAGGCACTTGGCCAAAAATGGTTTATTCGTTTTCTCCTGAATATATTCTGGAGAAAACGCATACACAGTTTTTGGCCAAGCAAGCAGGCGGGCAATGCAAATCTGCACTACAAAGAAGTATCCCTTCCCCTCGGTCAAAAGGGACATCGGCAAAATGTGTAAAAACCAGAAAGGCAAGAGAGGGCCTGCAGAACAGGGAGCCTTGTTATGTTGATGGGCGGGATGTAAGTTGGCAACTGCCTCTCTGGAAGAGTGCACTGTGTTCCCTAAAACAAGTAAACAACAGAGCTACATAGCGAAGGGCACTTCCAGTCTAGGGAATATACCTTGGGAAAACTGAAAATAAATAAGACAGAGCCACCCCAAAATTTAGGGATGCACTGCTTACAAGAACCTCAACTTGGGTACACTTTAAATATCCCAGGAAAGTTAAAAATTGTTCATAAAATTGTGGTATTTACGTACGATGGAATATCCCTCAGCCATGAAATCAATGTCATAAGACCAGTAGCAGCAAAATGAGTGGATTCAGGTATGATGATTCTAAGTGAAATAAGTCACACAGAAAAAGAATCTTATCATACGATATCACTTAAGAAGATCCTGTAAACATGGCTACACATGAAGTGAGTGAGGAAATAGAACAGTGTCTAACATTTAGAAAACTCTCTTATGCCTGCTTAAGGGGGAAGGAGAGGTGGGGTGATGCATAAAACCAGAGTTTGATATAAGCACAGGTACCATTCCAAAAACCTACTATGGAATAGACAAGACCTACAAATTCCTTGGGGAAAGGGACTCAAAAACGTATATTTTCTGCAGAGGAATATATCTGAGTAGTAAGAGTCTTAAAACCTATGTATTGATATGTCTCCGTCAGGGAATCAAGTGTGTCTAGACTGGCATAAACACGGCAGTGAGAATCAGCTCAAATCCACTATAAAAAGGAATTTCAATAACAAAACAACAAAACAGGGAAATTCTTTACAATTCCTTCAGGGTCTCTGATGAAACGTGGAATGAACATATCTACAACTACAGCTTGATGTGGCATAAGGCTGAACACTTGGGACTAAGAGGATTGGTGCGACTGGGTGAGCAAACACAGACCGTTTAAAGAAATAATGCATGGCCTCCATTCCATGGTTCCAAACTCTCCAGGTTGAAGGGAATATTACTACAGCTATAACATGTACGGGAAACCTAGAGAATGGACACACTGTGTATACGAAAGTTTTCTAAAACTCAACTAGTTGTCCCTCTCCTGGTGCTCCAGTTTGACTTTCCAACTGCTTTCCTATCAATCTCCCAACTTGGAGAGGCAGCCCCTTTAATCTCCTTGATAACACAGGTTGCCAATTTGGCAGAGGATGAAAGGGAACAGGGAGAACCAATGAGAGAATAGCTGTTAGGCAGTTGGACGGGCACATGTCACTCTAATTGACTGGCAGAAAGAAGAATTAACCAAAGACTCATCCCGCTGCCGGGAACCAGGATAGTTCTTGAACCGAAATTTTGGACTTGCGGTCAGCTCACAAAAAACGATTTGATAAATGGAGCTCAGGGGCACAGCAATTCACAAACTGGCAGTGTAATAAAGGACAACTATCGTCCAAAAATCTTTTGAAGGAAGACAACGAGGCGGACTTGAAAGCGAGGCAGAATAGCAGGAAAAAGATTTCAAGGGGTACTTTGGAATCACCTGTAAAGCACAGGAAGAGGGGCACAACTACGACAATGATGCACTTGGCCAAAAATAGTGTATGTGTTTTCTCCTGAATATATTCAGGAGAAAACACATACGCCATTTTTGGCCAAGCCAGCAAGCAGGCAATGCAAATCTGAGGTACAGAGAAGTATCACTTCCCATCAGTCAATAGGGACATCCACAAAATATGTAAAAACCAGAAAGGCAAGAGAGGACCTGAAGAACAGGGATCCTTGTTATGCTAATGGCTGGAATGTAAGTTGCCAACTGCCTCTCTGGAGGAGTGCATTGTGTTCCCTAAAACAAGTAAACAACAGAGCTACAGAACCAAGGGAACTTCCAGTCTAGGGAATATACCTTGGGAAAACTGAAAATCAATAAAACAGAGCCACTCCAAAATATAGGGATGCACTGTTTACAAGAACCTCAACTTGGGTACACCTTAAGTAGCCCAGGAAAGATAAAAATTGTTCAAAAAATTGTGGTACATACGTATGATTGAATATCCCTCAGCTATGAAATCAATGTCATAAGACCAGCAGCAGCAAAATGAGTGGATTCAGGTACGATGATTCTAAGTGAAATAAGTCACACAGAAAAATAAACGTATCATAAGATATCACTTATGAAGATCCTGTAAACATGGCTACACATGAACTGAGTTAGGAAAGAGCACAGAGTCTCACATTTAGAAAAAAACACTTATGCCTGCTTAAGGGGGAAGGAGAGGTGGGGTGATGCATAAAACCAGAGTTTGATATAAGCACAGGTACCGTTCCAAAAACCAACTATGGAATAGAGAAGACTTACACCTTCCTCAGTGAAAGGGATTCAAAATCCCATATTTCCCGCAGAGGAATATATCTGACTAGTAAGAATCTTAAAATCTATGTATTGATATGTCTTTGTAAGGGAATCAAGTGTTTCTAGACTGGCATAAACATGGCAGCGAGAATCAGCTCAAACCCACTATAAAAAGGAATTTCCAAAACAAAACAAAAACAAGGGAAATTCTATACAATTCCTTCAGGGTCTCTGATGAAACCTGGAATGACCCTATCTATAATGACAGCTGGATGTGGCATAAGGCTGAACACATGGGACTGAGAGGATTTGTGAGATTGGGTGAGCAAATGCAGACCCTTTAATGCAATAATGCATGGAAGCCATTCCATTGGTCACAACTCTCCAGGTTGAAGGGAATATTACTACAGCTATAACATGTACAGGAAACCTAGAGAATGGACACACTGTGAATATGAAAGGTCTCTAAAACTCAAGGAATAATCCCTCTCCTTGTGCTCCAGTTTGACTTTCCAACTGCTTTACTATCAATCTCCCAACTTGTAGAGACAGAACCTTTAACCTCCTGTTGTACACATGTTGCCAATTTAGCAAAGGATGAAAGGCAAGAGGGAGAACCAATGAGAGAGTAGCTGTTAGACATTTGGATGGGCACATGTCTTTCTTATTTCCCGGGAGGAAGAAGAATTAACCAAAGTCTCAGCCACCCACCAAAAACCAGTATAGGTCCTGAACCAAAATATTGGACTTGCGTTCAGCTCACAAAAAACGAGTTAAAAAATGGAGCTCAGGGACACAACTATTAACAAACTGGCAGAGTAATAAAGGGCAACTATCGTCCAAAAATCTGTTGAGGGAAGTCAACCAGGCGGACTTGACAGCGAGGCAGAATAGCAGGAAACAGATTTCAAGAGACACGTTGGAATCGCCTTTAAAGCACAGGAAGAGGGGCACAACTTCGAAAATGATGCACTTGGCAAAAAAGTGCGTATGTGTTTTCTCCTGAATATATTCAGGAGAAAACGCATACGCCATTTCTGGCCAAGCAAGCAAGCGGGCAATGCAAATCTGCACTAAAAAGAAGTATCACTTCCCACCAGTGAAAAGGGACATCCACAAAATGGGTAAAAACCAGAGGCTAGACAGGCCCTGGAGAACAGGGAGCCTTGTTATGCTGATGGGCGGGATGTAAATTGCCAACTGCCTCACTGGAGGAGTGCATTGTGTTCCCTAAAACAAGTAAACAAGAAAGCTACAGAGCCAAGTGCACTTCCAGTCTAGGGAATATACCTTGGGAAAACTGAAAATCAATAAGACAGAGCCACCCTCAAATTTAGGGCTGCACTGCTTACAAGAACCTCAACTTGGGTACACCATAAATATCCCAGGAAATATAAAAATGGTAAAAAAAAATTGTGGTACTTACATACGATGGAATATCCCTCAGCCATGAAATCAATGTCATAAGACCAGTAGCAGCTAAATGAGTGGATTCAGGTACGATGATTCTAACTGAAATAAGTCACACAGAAAAAGAAACTTATCATAAGATATCACTTATGAAGATCCTGTAAACATGGCTTCATATGAACTGAGTTAGGAAAGAGAACAGAGTCTCACATTTAGAAAACACTCTTATGCCTGCTTAAGGGGGAAGGAGAGGTGGGGTGATGCATAAAACCAGAGTTTGATATAAGCACAGGTACCATTCAAAAACCAACTATGGAATAGACAAGACTTACACCTTCCTCAGTGAAAGGGATTCAAAACCCCATATTTCCCACAGAGGAATATATTGGATTAGTTAGAATCTTAAAACCTATGTATTGATATGTCTCCGTAAGGGAATCAAGTGTGTCTAGACTGGCATAAACATGGCAGCGAGAATCATCTCAAACCCACTATAAAAGGGAATTTCAAAAACAAAACAAAAAAACAGGGAAATTCTTTACATTTCCTTCAGAGTCTCTGATGAAACCTGGAATGACCCTATCTACAATGACAGCTGGATGTGGCATAAGGCTGGACACATGGGACTGAGAGGATTGGTGAGATTGGGTGAGCAAATGCAGACCCTATAAAGCAATAATGCATGGCAACCATTCCATGGGTCCCAACTCTCCATGTTGACGAGTATATTACTACAGCTATAAAATGTACGGGAAACCTAGAGACTGGACACACTGTGAATACGAAAGGTCTCTAAAACTCAACGAATAGTCCCTCTCCTGGTGCTCAGGTTTGACTTTCCAACTGCTTTACTATCAATCTCCCAGCTTGGAGAGACTGCACCTTTAACCTCCTGTTTCGCACAGGTTGCCAATTTGGCAGAGGATGAAAGGGAAGAGGGAGAACCAATGAGAGAGTAGCTGTTAGGCATTTGGACGGGCACATGTCACTCTTATTTCCCGGGAGGAAGAAGAATTACCCAAAGTCTAAGCCACCCACCGCGAACCAGTATAGGTCCTGTACCAAAATATTGGACTTGCGTTCAGCCCACAATAAACAAGTTAAATTATGGAGCTCAGGGGCACAGCAATTCACAAACTGGCAGAGTAATAAAGGACAACTATAGTACAAAAATCTGTTGAGGGAAGGTGACGAGGCGGAATTGAAATCGAGGCAGAATAGAAGGAAACAGATTTCAACAGATACGTTGGAATCGCTTTTAAAGCACAGGAAGAGGGGCACAACTTGGAAAATGATGCACTTGGCCAAAAAGGGCGTATGCGTTTTCTCCTGAGTATATTCAGGAGAAAACGCATACGCCCTTTTTGGCCAAGCAAGCAAGTGGGCAATGCAAATCTGCACTACAAAGAAGTATCACTTCCCACAGGTCAAAAGGGATATCCACAAAATGGGTAAAAAACATAAAGGCAAGACAGGGCCTGGAGAACAGGGAGCCTTGTTATGCTGATGGGCGGGATGTAAATTGCCAACTGCCTCTCTGGAGGAGTGCATTGTGTTCCCTAAAACAAGTAAACAACAGAGCTACAGAGACAAGCGCACTTCCAGTCTAGGGTATATACCTTGGGAAAACTGAAAATGAGTAAGACAGAGCCACCCCAAAATTTAGGGCTGCACTGCTTACAAGAACCTCAACTAGGCTACACCTTAAATATCCCAGGAAAGACAAAAATTTTTCAAGAGATTGTGGTAATTACATACGATGGAATATTTCTCTGCCATGAAATCAATGTCATCAGGCCAGTAGCAGCAAATTTAGTGGATTCAGTTACGAGGATTCTAAGTGAAATTAGTCACAGAGTAAAATAAACTTATCATAAGATATCACTTATGAAGGTCATGTAAACATGGCTACACATGAACTGAGTTAGTAAAGAGAAGAGAGTCTCACATTTAGAAAACATTCTTACACCTGCTTAAGGGGTAAGGAGAGGTGGGGTGTTGCATAAAACCAGAGTTTGATATTAGTAAAGGCTCCATTCCAGAAACCAAATACAGAATAGAAAAGATCTACACCTTCCTCACTGAAAAGGAATCAACACCCCATACTTCCCTCAGAGGAATATATCTGACTAGTAAGAATCTTCAAACATATATATTGATATGTCTCCGTAAGGGATCAAGTGTGTCTACACTGGCATAAAAATGCAGTGGGAATCAGCACTAACTCACTGTAAAAAGGAATTTCAATAACAAAACAACAAAACAGGGAAATTCTTTACAATTCCTTCAGGGTCTCTAATGAAACCTGAAATGAACCTATCTACAACTACAGCTTGATTTGGCATAATGCTGGACATTTGGGACTGAGAGGATTGGTGAGACTGGGTGAGCAAACACAGAAAGTTTAAAGCAATAATGCATGGCCTCCATTTCATGGTTCCAAACTCTCCAGGTGGAAGGGAATATTACTACAGTTATAACATGTACGGGAAACCTAGAGAATGGACACACTGTGTATACGAAAGGTTTCTAAAACTCAACTAATTGTCCCTCTCCTGGTGCTCCAGTTTGACTTTCCAACTGCTTTACTATCAATCTCTCAACTTGGAGAGACAGCCCCTTTAACCTCCTGGATAACACAGGTTGCCAATTTGGCAGAGGATGAAAGGGAACAGGGAGAACCAATGAGAGAGTAGCTGTTAGGCATTTGGACGGGCATATGTCACTCTAATTGCCCGGTAGGAAGAATAATTAACCAAGGACTCATCCCCCTGCCGGGAACCAGTATAGGTCCTGAACCGAAATTTTGGACTTGCGGTCAGCTCACAAACAACGATTTGATAAATGGAGCTCAGGGGCACAGCAATTCACAAACTGGCAGAGTAATAAAGGACAACTATCGTCCAAAAATATTTTGAAGGAAGGCAACGAGGCGGACTTGAAACCGAGGCAGAATTGCAGGAAACAGATTTCAAGAGGTACGTTGGAATCACCTGTAAAGCACAGGAAGAGGGGCACAATTTCGACAATGAGGCACTTGGCCAAAAATGGTTTATTCGTTTTCTCCTGAATATATTCTGGAGAAAACGCATACACAGTTTTTGGCCAAGCAAGCAGGCGGGCAATGCAAATCTGCACTACAAAGAAGTATCCCTTCCCCTCGGTCAAAAGGGACATCGGCAAAATGTGTAAAAACCAGAAAGGCAAGAGAGGGCCTGCAGAACAGGGAGCCTTGTTATGTTGATGGGCGGGATGTAAGTTGGCAACTGCCTCTCTGGAAGAGTGCACTGTGTTCCCTAAAAGAAGTAAACAACAGAGCTACATAGCGAAGGGCACTTCCAGTCTAGGGAATATACCTTGGGAAAACTGAAAATAAATAAGACAGAGCCACCCCAAAATTTAGGGATGCACTGCTTACAAGAACCTCAACTTGGGTACACTTTAAATATCCCAGGAAAGTTAAAAATTGTTCATAAAATTGTGGTATTTACGTACGATGGAATATCCCTCAGCCATGAAATCAATGTCATAAGACCAGTAGCAGCAAAATGAGTGGATTCAGGTATGATGATTCTAAGTGAAATAAGTCACACAGAAAAAGAATCTTATCATACGATATCACTTAAGAAGATCCTGTAAACATGGCTACACATGAAGTGAGTGAGGAAATAGAACAGTGTCTAACATTTAGAAAACTCTCTTATGCCTGCTTAAGGGGGAAGGAGAGGTGGGGTGATGCATAAAACCAGAGTTTGATATAAGCACAGGTACCATTCCAAAAACCTACTATGGAATAGACAAGACCTACAAATTCCTTGGGGAAAGGGACTCAAAAACGTATATTTTCTGCAGAGGAATATATCTGAGTAGTAAGAGTCTTAAAACCTATGTATTGATATGTCTCCGTCAGGGAATCAAGTGTGTCTAGACTGGCATAAACACGGCAGTGAGAATCAGCTCAAATCCACTATAAAAAGGAATTTCAATAACAAAACAACAAAACAGGGAAATTCTTTACAATTCCTTCAGGGTCTCTGATGAAACGTGGAATGAACATATCTACAACTACAGCTTGATGTGGCATAAGGCTGAACACTTGGGACTAAGAGGATTGGTGCGACTGGGTGAGCAAACACAGACCGTTTAAAGAAATAATGCATGGCCTCCATTCCATGGTTCCAAACTCTCCAGGTTGAAGGGAATATTACTACAGCTATAACATGTACGGGAAACCTAGAGAATGGACACACTGTGTATACGAAAGTTTTCTAAAACTCAACTAGTTGTCCCTCTCCTGGTGCTCCAGTTTGACTTTCCAACTGCTTTCCTATCAATCTCCCAACTTGGAGAGACAGCCCCTTTAATCTCCTTGATAACACAGGTTGCCAATTTGGCAGAGGATGAAAGGGAACAGGGAGAACCAATGAGAGAATAGATGTTAGGCAGTTGGACGGGCACATGTCACTCTAATTGACTGGCAGAAAGAAGAATTAACCAAAGACTCATCCCGCTGCCGGGAACCAGGATAGTTCTTGAACCGAAATTTTGGACTTGCGGTCAGCTCACAAAAAACGATTTGATAAATGGAGCTCAGGGGCACAGCAATTCACAAACTGGCAGTGTAATAAAGGACAACTATCGTCCAAAAATCTTTTGAAGGAAGACAACGAGGCGGACTTGAAAGCGAGGCAGAATAGCAGGAAAAAGATTTCAAGGGGTACTTTGGAATCACCTGTAAAGCACAGGAAGAGGGGCACAACTACGACAATGATGCACTTGGCCAAAAATAGTGTATGTGTTTTCTCCTGAATATATTCAGGAGAAAACACATACGCCATTTTTGGCCAAGCCAGCAAGCAGGCAATGCAAATCTGAGGTACAGAGAAGTATCACTTCCCATCAGTCAATAGGGACATCCACAAAATATGTAAAAACCAGAAAGGCAAGAGAGGACCTGAAGAACAGGGATCCTTGTTATGCTAATGGCTGGAATGTAAGTTGCCAACTGCCTCTCTGGAGGAGTGCATTGTGTTCCCTAAAACAAGTAAACAACAGAGCTACAGAACCAAGGGAACTTCCAGTCTAGGGAATATACCTTGGGAAAACTGAAAATCAATAAAACAGAGCCACTCCAAAATATAGGGATGCACTGTTTACAAGAACCTCAACTTGGGTACACCTTAAGTAGCCCAGGAAAGATAAAAATTGTTCAAAAAATTGTGGTACATACGTATGATTGAATATCCCTCAGCTATGAAATCAATGTCATAAGACCAGCAGCAGCAAAATGAGTGGATTCAGGTACGATGATTCTAAGTGAAATAAGTCACACAGAAAAATAAACGTATCATAAGATATCACTTATGAAGATCCTGTAAACATGGCTACACATGAACTGAGTTAGGAAAGAGCACAGAGTCTCACATTTAGAAAAAAACACTTATGCCTGCTTAAGGGGGAAGGAGAGGTGGGGTGATGCATAAAACCAGAGTTTGATATAAGCACAGGTACCGTTCCAAAAACCAACTATGGAATAGAGAAGACTTACACCTTCCTCAGTGAAAGGGATTCAAAATCCCATATTTCCCGCAGAGGAATATATCTGACTAGTAAGAATCTTAAAATCTATGTATTGATATGTCTTTGTAAGGGAATCAAGTGTTTCTAGACTGGCATAAACATGGCAGCGAGAATCAGCTCAAACCCACTATAAAAAGGAATTTCCAAAACAAAACAAAAACAAGGGAAATTCTATACAATTCCTTCAGGGTCTCTGATGAAACCTGGAATGACCCTATCTATAATGACAGCTGGATGTGGCATAAGGCTGAACACATGGGACTGAGAGGATTTGTGAGATTGGGTGAGCAAATGCAGACCCTTTAATGCAATAATGCATGGCAGCCATTCCATTGGTCACAACTCTCCAGGTTGAAGGGAATATTACTACAGCTATAACATGTACAGGAAACCTAGAGAATGGACACACTGTGAATATGAAAGGTCTCTAAAACTCAAGGAATAATCCCTCTCCTTGTGCTCCAGTTTGACTTTCCAACTGCTTTACTATCAATCTCCCAACTTGTAGAGACAGAACCTTTAACCTCCTGTTGTACACATGTTGCCAATTTAGCAAAGGATGAAAGGCAAGAGGGAGAACCAATGAGAGAGTAGCTGTTAGACATTTGGACGGGCACATGTCTTTCTTATTTCCCGGGAGGAAGAAGAATTAACCAAAGTCTCAGCCACCCACCAAAAACCAGTATAGGTCCTGAACCAAAATATTGGACTTGCGTTCAGCTCACAAAAAACGAGTTAAAAAATGGAGCTCAGGGACACAACTATTAACAAACTGGCAGAGTAATAAAGGGCAACTATCGTCCAAAAATCTGTTGAGGGAAGTCAACCAGGCGGACTTGACAGCGAGGCAGAATAGCAGGAAACAGATTTCAAGAGACACGTTGGAATCACCTTTAAAGCACAGGAAGAGGGGCACAACTTCGAAAATGATGCACTTGGCAAAAAAGTGCGTATGTGTTTTCTCCTGAATATATTCAGGAGAAAACGCATACGCCATTTCTGGCCAAGCAAGCAAGCGGGCAATGCAAATCTGCACTAAAAAGAAGTATCACTTCCCACCAGTGAAAAGGGACATCCACAAAATGGGTAAAAACCAGAGGCTAGACAGGCCCTGGAGAACAGGGAGCCTTGTTATGCTGATGGGCGGGATGTAAATTGCCAACTGCCTCACTGGAGGAGTGCATTGTGTTCCCTAAAACAAGTAAACAAGAAAGCTACAGAGCCAAGTGCACTTCCAGTCTAGGGAATATACCTTGGGAAAACTGAAAATCAATAAGACAGAGCCACCCTCAAATTTAGGGCTGCACTGCTTACAAGAACCTCAACTTGGGTACACCATAAATATCCCAGGAAATATAAAAATGGTAAAAAAAAAATTGTGGTACTTACATACGATGGAATATCCCTCAGCCATGAAATCAATGTCATAAGACCAGTAGCAGCTAAATGAGTGGATTCAGGTACGATGATTCTAACTGAAATAAGTCACACAGAAAAAGAAACTTATCATAAGATATCACTTATGAAGATCCTGTAAACATGGCTTCATATGAACTGAGTTAGGAAAGAGAACAGAGTCTCACATTTAGAAAACACTCTTATGCCTGCTTAAGGGGGAAGGAGAGGTGGGGTGATGCATAAAACCAGAGTTTGATATAAGCACAGGTACCATTCAAAAACCAACTATGGAATAGACAAGACTTACACCTTCCTCAGTGAAAGGGATTCAAAACCCCATATTTCCCACAGAGGAATATATTGGATTAGTTAGAATCTTAAAACCTATGTATTGATATGTCTCCGTAAGGGAATCAAGTGTGTCTAGACTGGCATAAACATGGCAGCGAGAATCATCTCAAACCCACTATAAAAGGGAATTTCAAAAACAAAACAAAAAAACAGGGAAATTCTTTACATTTCCTTCAGAGTCTCTGATGAAACCTGGAATGACCCTATCTACAATGACAGCTGGATGTGGCATAAGGCTGGACACATGGGACTGAGAGGATTGGTGAGATTGGGTGAGCAAATGCAGACCCTATAAAGCAATAATGCATGGCAACCATTCCATGGGTCCCAACTCTCCATGTTGACGAGTATATTACTACAGCTATAAAATGTACGGGAAACCTAGAGACTGGACACACTGTGAATACGAAAGGTCTCTAAAACTCAACGAATAGTCCCTCTCCTGGTGCTCAGGTTTGACTTTCCAACTGCTTTACTATCAATCTCCCAGCTTGGAGAGACTGCACCTTTAACCTCCTGTTTCGCACAGGTTGCCAATTTGGCAGAGGATGAAAGGGAAGAGGGAGAACCAATGAGAGAGTAGCTGTTAGGCATTTGGACGGGCACATGTCACTCTTATTTCCCGGGAGGAAGAAGAATTACCCAAAGTCTAAGCCACCCACCGCGAACCAGTATAGGTCCTGTACCAAAATATTGGACTTGCGTTCAGCCCACAATAAACAAGTTAAATTATGGAGCTCAGGGGCACAGCAATTCACAAACTGGCAGAGTAATAAAGGACAACTATAGTACAAAAATCTGTTGAGGGAAGGTGACGAGGCGGAATTGAAATCGAGGCAGAATAGAAGGAAACAGATTTCAACAGATACGTTGGAATCGCTTTTAAAGCACAGGAAGAGGGGCACAACTTGGAAAATGATGCACTTGGCCAAAAAGGGCATATGCGTTTTCTCCTGAGTATATTCAGGAGAAAACGCATACGCCCTTTTTGGCCAAGCAAGCAAGTGGGCAATGCAAATCTGCACTACAAAGAAGTATCACTTCCCACAGGTCAAAAGGGATATCCACAAAATGGGTAAAAAACATAAAGGCAAGACAGGGCCTGGAGAACAGGGAGCCTTGTTATGCTGATGGGCGGGATGTAAATTGCCAACTGCCTCTCTGGAGGAGTGCATTGTGTTCCCTAAAACAAGTAAACAACAGAGCTACAGAGACAAGCGCACTTCCAGTCTAGGGTATATACCTTGGGAAAACTGAAAATGAGTAAGACAGAGCCACCCCAAAATTTAGGGCTGCACTGCTTACAAGAACCTCAACTAGGCTACACCTTAAATATCCCAGGAAAGACAAAAATTTTTCAAGAGATTGTGGTAATTACATACGATGGAATATTTCTCTGCCATGAAATCAATGTCATCAGGCCAGTAGCAGCAAATTTAGTGGATTCAGTTACGAGGATTCTAAGTGAAATTAGTCACAGAGTAAAATAAACTTATCATAAGATATCACTTATGAAGGTCATGTAAACATGGCTACACATGAACTGAGTTAGTAAAGAGAAGAGAGTCTCACATTTAGAAAACATTCTTACACCTGCTTAAGGGGTAAGGAGAGGTGGGGTGTTGCATAAAACCAGAGTTTGATATTAGTAAAGGCTCCATTCCAGAAACCAAATACAGAATAGAAAAGATCTACACCTTCCTCACTGAAAAGGAATCAACACCCCATACTTCCCTCAGAGGAATATATCTGACTAGTAAGAATCTTCAAACATATATATTGATATGTCTCCGTAAGGGATCAAGTGTGTCTACACTGGCATAAAAATGCAGTGGGAATCAGCACTAACTCACTGTAAAAAGGAATTTCAATAACAAAACAACAAAACAGGGAAATTCTTTACAATTCCTTCAGGGTCTCTAATGAAACCTGAAATGAACCTATCTACAACTACAGCTTGATTTGGCATAATGCTGGACATTTGGGACTGAGAGGATTGGTGAGACTGGGTGAGCAAACACAGAAAGTTTAAAGCAATAATGCATGGCCTCCATTTCATGGTTCCAAACTCTCCAGGTGGAAGGGAATATTACTACAGTTATAACATGTACGGGAAACCTAGAGAATGGACACACTGTGTATACGAAAGGTTTCTAAAACTCAACTAATTGTCCCTCTCCTGGTGCTCCAGTTTGACTTTCCAACTGCTTTACTATCAATCTCTCAACTTGGAGAGACAGCCCCTTTAACCTCCTGGATAACACAGGTTGCCAATTTGGCAGAGGATGAAAGGGAACAGGGAGAACCAATGAGAGAGTAGCTGTTAGGCATTTGGACGGGCATATGTCACTCTAATTGCCCGGTAGGAAGAATAATTAACCAAGGACTCATCCCCCTGCCGGGAACCAGTATAGGTCCTGAACCGAAATTTTGGACTTGCGGTCAGCTCACAAACAACGATTTGATAAATGGAGCTCAGGGGCACAGCAATTCACAAACTGGCAGTGTAATAAAGGACAACTATCGTCCAAAAATCTTTTGAAGGAAGACAACGAGGCGGACTTGAAAGCGAGGCAGAATAGCAGGAAAAAGATTTCAAGGGGTACTTTGGAATCACCTGTAAAGCACAGGAAGAGGGGCACAACTACGACAATGATGCACTTGGCCAAAAATAGTGTATGTGTTTTCTCCTGAATATATTCAGGAGAAAACACATACGCCATTTTTGGCCAAGCCAGCAAGCAGGCAATGCAAATCTGAGGTACAGAGAAGTATCACTTCCCATCAGTCAATAGGGACATCCACAAAATATGTAAAAACCAGAAAGGCAAGAGAGGACCTGAAGAACAGGGATCCTTGTTATGCTAATGGCTGGAATGTAAGTTGCCAACTGCCTCTCTGGAGGAGTGCATTGTGTTCCCTAAAACAAGTAAACAACAGAGCTACAGAACCAAGGGAACTTCCAGTCTAGGGAATATACCTTGGGAAAACTGAAAATCAATAAAACAGAGCCACTCCAAAATATAGGGATGCACTGTTTACAAGAACCTCAACTTGGGTACACCTTAAGTAGCCCAGGAAAGATAAAAATTGTTCAAAAAATTGTGGTACATACGTATGATTGAATATCCCTCAGCTATGAAATCAATGTCATAAGACCAGCAGCAGCAAAATGAGTGGATTCAGGTACGATGATTCTAAGTGAAATAAGTCACACAGAAAAATAAACGTATCATAAGATATCACTTATGAAGATCCTGTAAACATGGCTACACATGAACTGAGTTAGGAAAGAGCACAGAGTCTCACATTTAGAAAAAAACACTTATGCCTGCTTAAGGGGGAAGGAGAGGTGGGGTGATGCATAAAACCAGAGTTTGATATAAGCACAGGTACCGTTCCAAAAACCAACTATGGAATAGAGAAGACTTACACCTTCCTCAGTGAAAGGGATTCAAAATCCCATATTTCCCGCAGAGGAATATATCTGACTAGTAAGAATCTTAAAATCTATGTATTGATATGTCTTTGTAAGGGAATCAAGTGTTTCTAGACTGGCATAAACATGGCAGCGAGAATCAGCTCAAACCCACTATAAAAAGGAATTTCCAAAACAAAACAAAAACAAGGGAAATTCTATACAATTCCTTCAGGGTCTCTGATGAAACCTGGAATGACCCTATCTATAATGACAGCTGGATGTGGCATAAGGCTGAACACATGGGACTGAGAGGATTTGTGAGATTGGGTGAGCAAATGCAGACCCTTTAATGCAATAATGCATGGCAGCCATTCCATTGGTCACAACTCTCCAGGTTGAAGGGAATATTACTACAGCTATAACATGTACAGGAAACCTAGAGAATGGACACACTGTGAATATGAAAGGTCTCTAAAACTCAAGGAATAATCCCTCTCCTTGTGCTCCAGTTTGACTTTCCAACTGCTTTACTATCAATCTCCCAACTTGTAGAGACAGAACCTTTAACCTCCTGTTGTACACATGTTGCCAATTTAGCAAAGGATGAAAGGCAAGAGGGAGAACCAATGAGAGAGTAGCTGTTAGACATTTGGACGGGCACATGTCTTTCTTATTTCCCGGGAGGAAGAAGAATTAACCAAAGTCTCAGCCACCCACCAAAAACCAGTATAGGTCCTGAACCAAAATATTGGACTTGCGTTCAGCTCACAAAAAACGAGTTAAAAAATGGAGCTCAGGGACACAACTATTAACAAACTGGCAGAGTAATAAAGGGCAACTATCGTCCAAAAATCTGTTGAGGGAAGTCAACCAGGCGGACTTGACAGCGAGGCAGAATAGCAGGAAACAGATTTCAAGAGACACGTTGGAATCGCCTTTAAAGCACAGGAAGAGGGGCACAACTTCGAAAATGATGCACTTGGCAAAAAAGTGCGTATGTGTTTTCTCCTGAATATATTCAGGAGAAAACGCATACGCCATTTCTGGCCAAGCAAGCAAGCGGGCAATGCAAATCTGCACTAAAAAGAAGTATCACTTCCCACCAGTGAAAAGGGACATCCACAAAATGGGTAAAAACCAGAGGCTAGACAGGCCCTGGAGAACAGGGAGCCTTGTTATGCTGATGGGCGGGATGTAAATTGCCAACTGCCTCACTGGAGGAGTGCATTGTGTTCCCTAAAACAAGTAAACAAGAAAGCTACAGAGCCAAGTGCACTTCCAGTCTAGGGAATATACCTTGGGAAAACTGAAAATCAATAAGACAGAGCCACCCTCAAATTTAGGGCTGCACTGCTTACAAGAACCTCAACTTGGGTACACCATAAATATCCCAGGAAATATAAAAATGGTAAAAAAAAAATTGTGGTACTTACATACGATGGAATATCCCTCAGCCATGAAATCAATGTCATAAGACCAGTAGCAGCTAAATGAGTGGATTCAGGTACGATGATTCTAACTGAAATAAGTCACACAGAAAAAGAAACTTATCATAAGATATCACTTATGAAGATCCTGTAAACATGGCTTCATATGAACTGAGTTAGGAAAGAGAACAGAGTCTCACATTTAGAAAACACTCTTATGCCTGCTTAAGGGGGAAGGAGAGGTGGGGTGATGCATAAAACCAGAGTTTGATATAAGCACAGGTACCATTCAAAAACCAACTATGGAATAGACAAGACTTACACCTTCCTCAGTGAAAGGGATTCAAAACCCCATATTTCCCACAGAGGAATATATTGGATTAGTTAGAATCTTAAAACCTATGTATTGATATGTCTCCATAAGGGAATCAAGTGTGTCTAGACTGGCATAAACATGGCAGCGAGAATCATCTCAAACCCACTATAAAAGGGAATTTCAAAAACAAAACAAAAAAACAGGGAAATTCTTTACATTTCCTTCAGAGTCTCTGATGAAACCTGGAATGACCCTATCTACAATGACAGCTGGATGTGGCATAAGGCTGGACACATGGGACTGAGAGGATTGGTGAGATTGGGTGAGCAAATGCAGACCCTATAAAGCAATAATGCATGGCAACCATTCCATGGGTCCCAACTCTCCATGTTGACGAGTATATTACTACAGCTATAAAATGTACGGGAAACCTAGAGACTGGACACACTGTGAATACGAAAGGTCTCTAAAACTCAACGAATAGTCCCTCTCCTGGTGCTCAGGTTTGACTTTCCAACTGCTTTACTATCAATCTCCCAGCTTGGAGAGACTGCACCTTTAACCTCCTGTTTCGCACAGGTTGCCAATTTGGCAGAGGATGAAAGGGAAGAGGGAGAACCAATGAGAGAGTAGCTGTTAGGCATTTGGACGGGCACATGTCACTCTTATTTCCCGGGAGGAAGAAGAATTACCCAAAGTCTAAGCCACCCACCGCGAACCAGTATAGGTCCTGTACCAAAATATTGGACTTGCGTTCAGCCCACAATAAACAAGTTAAATTATGGAGCTCAGGGGCACAGCAATTCACAAACTGGCAGAGTAATAAAGGACAACTATAGTACAAAAATCTGTTGAGGGAAGGTGACGAGGCGGAATTGAAATCGAGGCAGAATAGAAGGAAACAGATTTCAACAGATACGTTGGAATCGCTTTTAAAGCACAGGAAGAGGGGCACAACTTGGAAAATGATGCACTTGGCCAAAAAGGGCGTATGCGTTTTCTCCTGAGTATATTCAGGAGAAAACGCATACGCCCTTTTTGGCCAAGCAAGCAAGTGGGCAATGCAAATCTGCACTACAAAGAAGTATCACTTCCCACAGGTCAAAAGGGATATCCACAAAATGGGTAAAAAACATAAAGGCAAGACAGGGCCTGGAGAACAGGGAGCCTTGTTATGCTGATGGGCGGGATGTAAATTGCCAACTGCCTCTCTGGAGGAGTGCATTGTGTTCCCTAAAACAAGTAAACAACAGAGCTACAGAGACAAGCGCACTTCCAGTCTAGGGTATATACCTTGGGAAAACTGAAAATGAGTAAGACAGAGCCACCCCAAAATTTAGGGCTGCACTGCTTACAAGAACCTCAACTAGGCTACACCTTAAATATCCCAGGAAAGACAAAAATTTTTCAAGAGATTGTGGTAATTACATACGATGGAATATTTCTCTGCCATGAAATCAATGTCATCAGGCCAGTAGCAGCAAATTTAGTGGATTCAGTTACGAGGATTCTAAGTGAAATTAGTCACAGAGTAAAATAAACTTATCATAAGATATCACTTATGAAGGTCATGTAAACATGGCTACACATGAACTGAGTTAGTAAAGAGAAGAGAGTCTCACATTTAGAAAACATTCTTACACCTGCTTAAGGGGTAAGGAGAGGTGGGGTGTTGCATAAAACCAGAGTTTGATATTAGTAAAGGCTCCATTCCAGAAACCAAATACAGAATAGAAAAGATCTACACCTTCCTCACTGAAAAGGAATCAACACCCCATACTTCCCTCAGAGGAATATATCTGACTAGTAAGAATCTTCAAACATATATATTGATATGTCTCCGTAAGGGATCAAGTGTGTCTACACTGGCATAAAAATGCAGTGGGAATCAGCACTAACTCACTGTAAAAAGGAATTTCAATAACAAAACAACAAAACAGGGAAATTCTTTACAATTCCTTCAGGGTCTCTAATGAAACCTGAAATGAACCTATCTACAACTACAGCTTGATTTGGCATAATGCTGGACATTTGGGACTGAGAGGATTGGTGAGACTGGGTGAGCAAACACAGAAAGTTTAAAGCAATAATGCATGGCCTCCATTTCATGGTTCCAAACTCTCCAGGTGGAAGGGAATATTACTACAGTTATAACATGTACGGGAAACCTAGAGAATGGACACACTGTGTATACGAAAGGTTTCTAAAACTCAACTAATTGTCCCTCTCCTGGTGCTCCAGTTTGACTTTCCAACTGCTTTACTATCAATCTCTCAACTTGGAGAGACAGCCCCTTTAACCTCCTGGATAACACAGGTTGCCAATTTGGCAGAGGATGAAAGGGAACAGGGAGAACCAATGAGAGAGTAGCTGTTAGGCATTTGGACGGGCATATGTCACTCTAATTGCCCGGTAGGAAGAATAATTAACCAAGGACTCATCCCCCTGCCGGGAACCAGTATAGGTCCTGAACCGAAATTTTGGACTTGCGGTCAGCTCACAAACAACGATTTGATAAATGGAGCTCAGGGGCACAGCAATTCACAAACTGGCAGAGTAATAAAGGACAACTATCGTCCAAAAATATTTTGAAGGAAGGCAACGAGGCGGACTTGAAACCGAGGCAGAATTGCAGGAAACAGATTTCAAGAGGTACGTTGGAATCACCTGTAAAGCACAGGAAGAGGGGCACAATTTCGACAATGAGGCACTTGGCCAAAAATGGTTTATTCGTTTTCTCCTGAATATATTCTGGAGAAAACGCATACACAGTTTTTGGCCAAGCAAGCAGGCGGGCAATGCAAATCTGCACTACAAAGAAGTATCCCTTCCCCTCGGTCAAAAGGGACATCGGCAAAATGTGTAAAAACCAGAAAGGCAAGAGAGGGCCTGCAGAACAGGGAGCCTTGTTATGTTGATGGGCGGGATGTAAGTTGGCAACTGCCTCTCTGGAAGAGTGCACTGTGTTCCCTAAAACAAGTAAACAACAGAGCTACATAGCGAAGGGCACTTCCAGTCTAGGGAATATACCTTGGGAAAACTGAAAATAAATAAGACAGAGCCACCCCAAAATTTAGGGATGCACTGCTTACAAGAACCTCAACTTGGGTACACTTTAAATATCCCAGGAAAGTTAAAAATTGTTCATAAAATTGTGGTATTTACGTACGATGGAATATCCCTCAGCCATGAAATCAATGTCATAAGACCAGTAGCAGCAAAATGAGTGGATTCAGGTATGATGATTCTAAGTGAAATAAGTCACACAGAAAAAGAATCTTATCATACGATATCACTTAAGAAGATCCTGTAAACATGGCTACACATGAAGTGAGTGAGGAAATAGAACAGTGTCTAACATTTAGAAAACTCTCTTATGCCTGCTTAAGGGGGAAGGAGAGGTGGGGTGATGCATAAAACCAGAGTTTGATATAAGCACAGGTACCATTCCAAAAACCTACTATGGAATAGACAAGACCTACAAATTCCTTGGGGAAAGGGACTCAAAAACGTATATTTTCTGCAGAGGAATATATCTGAGTAGTAAGAGTCTTAAAACCTATGTATTGATATGTCTCCGTCAGGGAATCAAGTGTGTCTAGACTGGCATAAACACGGCAGTGAGAATCAGCTCAAATCCACTATAAAAAGGAATTTCAATAACAAAACAACAAAACAGGGAAATTCTTTACAATTCCTTCAGGGTCTCTGATGAAACGTGGAATGAACATATCTACAACTACAGCTTGATGTGGCATAAGGCTGAACACTTGGGACTAAGAGGATTGGTGCGACTGGGTGAGCAAACACAGACCGTTTAAAGAAATAATGCATGGCCTCCATTCCATGGTTCCAAACTCTCCAGGTTGAAGGGAATATTACTACAGCTATAACATGTACGGGAAACCTAGAGAATGGACACACTGTGTATACGAAAGTTTTCTAAAACTCAACTAGTTGTCCCTCTCCTGGTGCTCCAGTTTGACTTTCCAACTGCTTTCCTATCAATCTCCCAACTTGGAGAGGCAGCCCCTTTAATCTCCTTGATAACACAGGTTGCCAATTTGGCAGAGGATGAAAGGGAACAGGGAGAACCAATGAGAGAATAGCTGTTAGGCAGTTGGACGGGCACATGTCACTCTAATTGACTGGCAGAAAGAAGAATTAACCAAAGACTCATCCCGCTGCCGGGAACCAGGATAGTTCTTGAACCGAAATTTTGGACTTGCGGTCAGCTCACAAAAAACGATTTGATAAATGGAGCTCAGGGGCACAGCAATTCACAAACTGGCAGTGTAATAAAGGACAACTATCGTCCAAAAATCTTTTGAAGGAAGACAACGAGGCGGACTTGAAAGCGAGGCAGAATAGCAGGAAAAAGATTTCAAGGGGTACTTTGGAATCACCTGTAAAGCACAGGAAGAGGGGCACAACTACGACAATGATGCACTTGGCCAAAAATAGTGTATGTGTTTTCTCCTGAATATATTCAGGAGAAAACACATACGCCATTTTTGGCCAAGCCAGCAAGCAGGCAATGCAAATCTGAGGTACAGAGAAGTATCACTTCCCATCAGTCAATAGGGACATCCACAAAATATGTAAAAACCAGAAAGGCAAGAGAGGACCTGAAGAACAGGGATCCTTGTTATGCTAATGGCTGGAATGTAAGTTGCCAACTGCCTCTCTGGAGGAGTGCATTGTGTTCCCTAAAACAAGTAAACAACAGAGCTACAGAACCAAGGGAACTTCCAGTCTAGGGAATATACCTTGGGAAAACTGAAAATCAATAAAACAGAGCCACTCCAAAATATAGGGATGCACTGTTTACAAGAACCTCAACTTGGGTACACCTTAAGTAGCCCAGGAAAGATAAAAATTGTTCAAAAAATTGTGGTACATACGTATGATTGAATATCCCTCAGCTATGAAATCAATGTCATAAGACCAGCAGCAGCAAAATGAGTGGATTCAGGTACGATGATTCTAAGTGAAATAAGTCACACAGAAAAATAAACGTATCATAAGATATCACTTATGAAGATCCTGTAAACATGGCTACACATGAACTGAGTTAGGAAAGAGCACAGAGTCTCACATTTAGAAAAAAACACTTATGCCTGCTTAAGGGGGAAGGAGAGGTGGGGTAATGCATAAAACCAGAGTTTGATATAAGCACAGGTACCGTTCCAAAAACCAACTATGGAATAGAGAAGACTTACACCTTCCTCAGTGAAAGGGATTCAAAATCCCATATTTCCCGCAGAGGAATATATCTGACTAGTAAGAATCTTAAAATCTATGTATTGATATGTCTTTGTAAGGGAATCAAGTGTTTCTAGACTGGCATAAACATGGCAGCGAGAATCAGATCAAACCCACTATAAAAAGGAATTTCCAAAACAAAACAAAAACAAGGGAAATTCTATACAATTCCTTCAGGGTCTCTGATGAAACCTGGAATGACCCTATCTATAATGACAGCTGGATGTGGCATAAGGCTGAACACATGGGACTGAGAGGATTTGTGAGATTGGGTGAGCAAATGCAGACCCTTTAATGCAATAATGCATGGCAGCCATTCCATTGGTCACAACTCTCCAGGTTGAAGGGAATATTACTACAGCTATAACATGTACAGGAAACCTAGAGAATGGACACACTGTGAATATGAAAGGTCTCTAAAACTCAAGGAATAATCCCTCTCCTTGTGCTCCAGTTTGACTTTCCAACTGCTTTACTATCAATCTCCCAACTTGTAGAGACAGAACCTTTAACCTCCTGTTGTACACATGTTGCCAATTTAGCAAAGGATGAAAGGCAAGAGGGAGAACCAATGAGAGAGTAGCTGTTAGACATTTGGACGGGCACATGTCTTTCTTATTTCCCGGGAGGAAGAAGAATTAACCAAAGTCTCAGCCACCCACCAAAAACCAGTATAGGTCCTGAACCAAAATATTGGACTTGCGTTCAGCTCACAAAAAACGAGTTAAAAAATGGAGCTCAGGGACACAACTATTAACAAACTGGCAGAGTAATAAAGGGCAACTATCGTCCAAAAATCTGTTGAGGGAAGTCAACCAGGCGGACTTGACAGCGAGGCAGAATAGCAGGAAACAGATTTCAAGAGACACGTTGGAATCGCCTTTAAAGCACAGGAAGAGGGGCACAACTTCGAAAATGATGCACTTGGCAAAAAAGTGCGTATGTGTTTTCTCCTGAATATATTCAGGAGAAAACGCATACGCCATTTCTGGCCAAGCAAGCAAGCGGGCAATGCAAATCTGCACTAAAAAGAAGTATCACTTCCCACCAGTGAAAAGGGACATCCACAAAATGGGTAAAAACCAGAGGCTAGACAGGCCCTGGAGAACAGGGAGCCTTGTTATGCTGATGGGCGGGATGTAAATTGCCAACTGCCTCACTGGAGGAGTGCATTGTGTTCCCTAAAACAAGTAAACAAGAAAGCTACAGAGCCAAGTGCACTTCCAGTCTAGGGAATATACCTTGGGAAAACTGAAAATCAATAAGACAGAGCCACCCTCAAATTTAGGGCTGCACTGCTTACAAGAACCTCAACTTGGGTACACCATAAATATCCCAGGAAATATAAAAATGGTAAAAAAAATTGTGGTACTTACATACGATGGAATATCCCTCAGCCATGAAATCAATGTCATAAGACCAGTAGCAGCTAAATGAGTGGATTCAGGTACGATGATTCTAACTGAAATAAGTCACACAGAAAAAGAAACTTATCATAAGATATCACTTATGAAGATCCTGTAAACATGGCTTCATATGAACTGAGTTAGGAAAGAGAACAGAGTCTCACATTTAGAAAACACTCTTATGCCTGCTTAAGGGGGAAGGAGAGGTGGGGTGATGCATAAAACCAGAGTTTGATATAAGCACAGGTACCATTCAAAAACCAACTATGGAATAGACAAGACTTACACCTTCCTCAGTGAAAGGGATTCAAAACCCCATATTTCCCACAGAGGAATATATTGGATTAGTTAGAATCTTAAAACCTATGTATTGATATGTCTCCGTAAGGGAATCAAGTGTGTCTAGACTGGCATAAACATGGCAGCGAGAATCATCTCAAACCCACTATAAAAGGGAATTTCAAAAACAAAACAAAAAAACAGGGAAATTCTTTACATTTCCTTCAGAGTCTCTGATGAAACCTGGAATGACCCTATCTACAATGACAGCTGGATGTGGCATAAGGCTGGACACATGGGACTGAGAGGATTGGTGAGATTGGGTGAGCAAATGCAGACCCTATAAAGCAATAATGCATGGCAACCATTCCATGGGTCCCAACTCTCCATGTTGACGAGTATATTACTACAGCTATAAAATGTACGGGAAACCTAGAGACTGGACACACTGTGAATACGAAAGGTCTCTAAAACTCAACGAATAGTCCCTCTCCTGGTGCTCAGGTTTGACTTTCCAACTGCTTTACTATCAATCTCCCAGCTTGGAGAGACTGCACCTTTAACCTCCTGTTTCGCACAGGTTGCCAATTTGGCAGAGGATGAAAGGGAAGAGGGAGAACCAATGAGAGAGTAGCTGTTAGGCATTTGGACGGGCACATGTCACTCTTATTTCCCGGGAGGAAGAAGAATTACCCAAAGTCTAAGCCACCCACCGCGAACCAGTATAGGTCCTGTACCAAAATATTGGACTTGCGTTCAGCCCACAATAAACAAGTTAAATTATGGAGCTCAGGGGCACAGCAATTCACAAACTGGCAGAGTAATAAAGGACAACTATAGTACAAAAATCTGTTGAGGGAAGGTGACGAGGCGGAATTGAAATCGAGGCAGAATAGAAGGAAACAGATTTCAACAGATACGTTGGAATCGCTTTTAAAGCACAGGAAGAGGGGCACAACTTGGAAAATGATGCACTTGGCCAAAAAGGGCGTATGCGTTTTCTCCTGAGTATATTCAGGAGAAAACGCATACGCCCTTTTTGGCCAAGCAAGCAAGTGGGCAATGCAAATCTGCACTACAAAGAAGTATCACTTCCCACAGGTCAAAAGGGATATCCACAAAATGGGTAAAAAACATAAAGGCAAGACAGGGCCTGGAGAACAGGGAGCCTTGTTATGCTGATGGGCGGGATGTAAATTGCCAACTGCCTCTCTGGAGGAGTGCATTGTGTTCCCTAAAACAAGTAAACAACAGAGCTACAGAGACAAGCGCACTTCCAGTCTAGGGTATATACCTTGGGAAAACTGAAAATGAGTAAGACAGAGCCACCCCAAAATTTAGGGCTGCACTGCTTACAAGAACCTCAACTAGGCTACACCTTAAATATCCCAGGAAAGACAAAAATTTTTCAAGAGATTGTGGTAATTACATACGATGGAATATTTCTCTGCCATGAAATCAATGTCATCAGGCCAGTAGCAGCAAATTTAGTGGATTCAGTTACGAGGATTCTAAGTGAAATTAGTCACAGAGTAAAATAAACTTATCATAAGATATCACTTATGAAGGTCATGTAAACATGGCTACACATGAACTGAGTTAGTAAAGAGAAGAGAGTCTCACATTTAGAAAACATTCTTACACCTGCTTAAGGGGTAAGGAGAGGTGGGGTGTTGCATAAAACCAGAGTTTGATATTAGTAAAGGCTCCATTCCAGAAACCAAATACAGAATAGAAAAGATCTACACCTTCCTCACTGAAAAGGAATCAACACCCCATACTTCCCTCAGAGGAATATATCTGACTAGTAAGAATCTTCAAACATATATATTGATATGTCTCCGTAAGGGATCAAGTGTGTCTACACTGGCATAAAAATGCAGTGGGAATCAGCACTAACTCACTGTAAAAAGGAATTTCAATAACAAAACAACAAAACAGGGAAATTCTTTACAATTCCTTCAGGGTCTCTAATGAAACCTGAAATGAACCTATCTACAACTACAGCTTGATTTGGCATAATGCTGGACATTTGGGACTGAGAGGATTGGTGAGACTGGGTGAGCAAACACAGAAAGTTTAAAGCAATAATGCATGGCCTCCATTTCATGGTTCCAAACTCTCCAGGTGGAAGGGAATATTACTACAGTTATAACATGTACGGGAAACCTAGAGAATGGACACACTGTGTATACGAAAGGTTTCTAAAACTCAACTAATTGTCCCTCTCCTGGTGCTCCAGTTTGACTTTCCAACTGCTTTACTATCAATCTCTCAACTTGGAGAGACAGCCCCTTTAACCTCCTGGATAACACAGGTTGCCAATTTGGCAGAGGATGAAAGGGAACAGGGAGAACCAATGAGAGAGTAGCTGTTAGGCATTTGGACGGGCATATGTCACTCTAATTGCCCGGTAGGAAGAATAATTAACCAAGGACTCATCCCCCTGCCGGGAACCAGTATAGGTCCTGAACCGAAATTTTGGACTTGCGGTCAGCTCACAAACAACGATTTGATAAATGGAGCTCAGGGGCACAGCAATTCACAAACTGGCAGAGTAATAAAGGACAACTATCGTCCAAAAATATTTTGAAGGAAGGCAACGAGGCGGACTTGAAACCGAGGCAGAATTGCAGGAAACAGATTTCAAGAGGTACGTTGGAATCACCTGTAAAGCACAGGAAGAGGGGCACAATTTCGACAATGAGGCACTTGGCCAAAAATGGTTTATTCGTTTTCTCCTGAATATATTCTGGAGAAAACGCATACACAGTTTTTGGCCAAGCAAGCAGGCGGGCAATGCAAATCTGCACTACAAAGAAGTATCCCTTCCCCTCGGTCAAAAGGGACATCGGCAAAATGTGTAAAAACCAGAAAGGCAAGAGAGGGCCTGCAGAACAGGGAGCCTTGTTATGTTGATGGGCGGGATGTAAGTTGGCAACTGCCTCTCTGGAAGAGTGCACTGTGTTCCCTAAAACAAGTAAACAACAGAGCTACATAGCGAAGGGCACTTCCAGTCTAGGGAATATACCTTGGGAAAACTGAAAATAAATAAGACAGAGCCACCCCAAAATTTAGGGATGCACTGCTTACAAGAACCTCAACTTGGGTACACTTTAAATATCCCAGGAAAGTTAAAAATTGTTCATAAAATTGTGGTATTTACGTACGATGGAATATCCCTCAGCCATGAAATCAATGTCATAAGACCAGTAGCAGCAAAATGAGTGGATTCAGGTATGATGATTCTAAGTGAAATAAGTCACACAGAAAAAGAATCTTATCATACGATATCACTTAAGAAGATCCTGTAAACATGGCTACACATGAAGTGAGTGAGGAAATAGAACAGTGTCTAACATTTAGAAAACTCTCTTATGCCTGCTTAAGGGGGAAGGAGAGGTGGGGTGATGCATAAAACCAGAGTTTGATATAAGCACAGGTACCATTCCAAAAACCTACTATGGAATAGACAAGACCTACAAATTCCTTGGGGAAAGGGACTCAAAAACGTATATTTTCTGCAGAGGAATATATCTGAGTAGTAAGAGTCTTAAAACCTATGTATTGATATGTCTCCGTCAGGGAATCAAGTGTGTCTAGACTGGCATAAACACGGCAGTGAGAATCAGCTCAAATCCACTATAAAAAGGAATTTCAATAACAAAACAACAAAACAGGGAAATTCTTTACAATTCCTTCAGGGTCTCTGATGAAACGTGGAATGAACATATCTACAACTACAGCTTGATGTGGCATAAGGCTGAACACTTGGGACTAAGAGGATTGGTGCGACTGGGTGAGCAAACACAGACCGTTTAAAGAAATAATGCATGGCCTCCATTCCATGGTTCCAAACTCTCCAGGTTGAAGGGAATATTACTACAGCTATAACATGTACGGGAAACCTAGAGAATGGACACACTGTGTATACGAAAGTTTTCTAAAACTCAACTAGTTGTCCCTCTCCTGGTGCTCCAGTTTGACTTTCCAACTGCTTTCCTATCAATCTCCCAACTTGGAGAGACAGCCCCTTTAATCTCCTTGATAACACAGGTTGCCAATTTGGCAGAGGATGAAAGGGAACAGGGAGAACCAATGAGAGAATAGATGTTAGGCAGTTGGACGGGCACATGTCACTCTAATTGACTGGCAGAAAGAAGAATTAACCAAAGACTCATCCCGCTGCCAGGAACCAGGATAGTTCTTGAACCGAAATTTTGGACTTGCGGTCAGCTCACAAAAAACGATTTGATAAATGGAGCTCAGGGGCACAGCAATTCACAAACTGGCAGTGTAATAAAGGACAACTATCGTCCAAAAATCTTTTGAAGGAAGACAACGAGGCGGACTTGAAAGCGAGGCAGAATAGCAGGAAAAAGATTTCAAGGGGTACTTTGGAATCACCTGTAAAGCACAGGAAGAGGGGCACAACTACGACAATGATGCACTTGGCCAAAAATAGTGTATGTGTTTTCTCCTGAATATATTCAGGAGAAAACACATACGCCATTTTTGGCCAAGCCAGCAAGCAGGCAATGCAAATCTGAGGTACAGAGAAGTATCACTTCCCATCAGTCAATAGGGACATCCACAAAATATGTAAAAACCAGAAAGGCAAGAGAGGACCTGAAGAACAGGGATCCTTGTTATGCTAATGGCTGGAATGTAAGTTGCCAACTGCCTCTCTGGAGGAGTGCATTGTGTTCCCTAAAACAAGTAAACAACAGAGCTACAGAACCAAGGGAACTTCCAGTCTAGGGAATATACCTTGGGAAAACTGAAAATCAATAAAACAGAGCCACTCCAAAATATAGGGATGCACTGTTTACAAGAACCTCAACTTGGGTACACCTTAAGTAGCCCAGGAAAGATAAAAATTGTTCAAAAAATTGTGGTACATACGTATGATTGAATATCCCTCAGCTATGAAATCAATGTCATAAGACCAGCAGCAGCAAAATGAGTGGATTCAGGTACGATGATTCTAAGTGAAATAAGTCACACAGAAAAATAAACGTATCATAAGATATCACTTATGAAGATCCTGTAAACATGGCTACACATGAACTGAGTTAGGAAAGAGCACAGAGTCTCACATTTAGAAAAAAACACTTATGCCTGCTTAAGGGGGAAGGAGAGGTGGGGTGATGCATAAAACCAGAGTTTGATATAAGCACAGGTACCGTTCCAAAAACCAACTATGGAATAGAGAAGACTTACACCTTCCTCAGTGAAAGGGATTCAAAATCCCATATTTCCCGCAGAGGAATATATCTGACTAGTAAGAATCTTAAAATCTATGTATTGATATGTCTTTGTAAGGGAATCAAGTGTTTCTAGACTGGCATAAACATGGCAGCGAGAATCAGCTCAAACCCACTATAAAAAGGAATTTCCAAAACAAAACAAAAACAAGGGAAATTCTATACAATTCCTTCAGGGTCTCTGATGAAACCTGGAATGACCCTATCTATAATGACAGCTGGATGTGGCATAAGGCTGAACACATGGGACTGAGAGGATTTGTGAGATTGGGTGAGCAAATGCAGACCCTTTAATGCAATAATGCATGGCAGCCATTCCATTGGTCACAACTCTCCAGGTTGAAGGGAATATTACTACAGCTATAACATGTACAGGAAACCTAGAGAATGGACACACTGTGAATATGAAAGGTCTCTAAAACTCAAGGAATAATCCCTCTCCTTGTGCTCCAGTTTGACTTTCCAACTGCTTTACTATCAATCTCCCAACTTGTAGAGACAGAACCTTTAACCTCCTGTTGTACACATGTTGCCAATTTAGCAAAGGATGAAAGGCAAGAGGGAGAACCAATGAGAGAGTAGCTGTTAGACATTTGGACGGGCACATGTCTTTCTTATTTCCCGGGAGGAAGAAGAATTAACCAAAGTCTCAGCCACCCACCAAAAACCAGTATAGGTCCTGAACCAAAATATTGGACTTGCGTTCAGCTCACAAAAAACGAGTTAAAAAATGGAGCTCAGGGACACAACTATTAACAAACTGGCAGAGTAATAAAGGGCAACTATCGTCCAAAAATCTGTTGAGGGAAGTCAACCAGGCGGACTTGACAGCGAGGCAGAATAGCAGGAAACAGATTTCAAGAGACACGTTGGAATCGCCTTTAAAGCACAGGAAGAGGGGCACAACTTCGAAAATGATGCACTTGGCAAAAAAGTGCGTATGTGTTTTCTCCTGAATATATTCAGGAGAAAACGCATACGCCATTTCTGGCCAAGCAAGCAAGCGGGCAATGCAAATCTGCACTAAAAAGAAGTATCACTTCCCACCAGTGAAAAGGGACATCCACAAAATGGGTAAAAACCAGAGGCTAGACAGGCCCTGGAGAACAGGGAGCCTTGTTATGCTGATGGGCGGGATGTAAATTGCCAACTGCCTCACTGGAGGAGTGCATTGTGTTCCCTAAAACAAGTAAACAAGAAAGCTACAGAGCCAAGTGCACTTCCAGTCTAGGGAATATACCTTGGGAAAACTGAAAATCAATAAGACAGAGCCACCCTCAAATTTAGGGCTGCACTGCTTACAAGAACCTCAACTTGGGTACACCATAAATATCCCAGGAAATATAAAAATGGTAAAAAAAAAATTGTGGTACTTACATACGATGGAATATCCCTCAGCCATGAAATCAATGTCATAAGACCAGTAGCAGCTAAATGAGTGGATTCAGGTACGATGATTCTAACTGAAATAAGTCACACAGAAAAAGAAACTTATCATAAGATATCACTTATGAAGATCCTGTAAACATGGCTTCATATGAACTGAGTTAGGAAAGAGAACAGAGTCTCACATTTAGAAAACACTCTTATGCCTGCTTAAGGGGGAAGGAGAGGTGGGGTGATGCATAAAACCAGAGTTTGATATAAGCACAGGTACCATTCAAAAACCAACTATGGAATAGACAAGACTTACACCTTCCTCAGTGAAAGGGATTCAAAACCCCATATTTCCCACAGAGGAATATATTGGATTAGTTAGAATCTTAAAACCTATGTATTGATATGTCTCCGTAAGGGAATCAAGTGTGTCTAGACTGGCATAAACATGGCAGCGAGAATCATCTCAAACCCACTATAAAAGGGAATTTCAAAAACAAAACAAAAAAACAGGGAAATTCTTTACATTTCCTTCAGAGTCTCTGATGAAACCTGGAATGACCCTATCTACAATGACAGCTGGATGTGGCATAAGGCTGGACACATGGGACTGAGAGGATTGGTGAGATTGGGTGAGCAAATGCAGACCCTATAAAGCAATAATGCATGGCAACCATTCCATGGGTCCCAACTCTCCATGTTGACGAGTATATTACTACAGCTATAAAATGTACGGGAAACCTAGAGACTGGACACACTGTGAATACGAAAGGTCTCTAAAACTCAACGAATAGTCCCTCTCCTGGTGCTCAGGTTTGACTTTCCAACTGCTTTACTATCAATCTCCCAGCTTGGAGAGACTGCACCTTTAACCTCCTGTTTCGCACAGGTTGCCAATTTGGCAGAGGATGAAAGGGAAGAGGGAGAACCAATGAGAGAGTAGCTGTTAGGCATTTGGACGGGCACATGTCACTCTTATTTCCCGGGAGGAAGAAGAATTACCCAAAGTCTAAGCCACCCACCGCGAACCAGTATAGGTCCTGTACCAAAATATTGGACTTGCGTTCAGCCCACAATAAACAAGTTAAATTATGGAGCTCAGGGGCACAGCAATTCACAAACTGGCAGAGTAATAAAGGACAACTATAGTACAAAAATCTGTTGAGGGAAGGTGACGAGGCGGAATTGAAATCGAGGCAGAATAGAAGGAAACAGATTTCAACAGATACGTTGGAATCGCTTTTAAAGCACAGGAAGAGGGGCACAACTTGGAAAATGATGCACTTGGCCAAAAAGGGCATATGCGTTTTCTCCTGAGTATATTCAGGAGAAAACGCATACGCCCTTTTTGGCCAAGCAAGCAAGTGGGCAATGCAAATCTGCACTACAAAGAAGTATCACTTCCCACAGGTCAAAAGGGATATCCACAAAATGGGTAAAAAACATAAAGGCAAGACAGGGCCTGGAGAACAGGGAGCCTTGTTATGCTGATGGGCGGGATGTAAATTGCCAACTGCCTCTCTGGAGGAGTGCATTGTGTTCCCTAAAACAAGTAAACAACAGAGCTACAGAGACAAGCGCACTTCCAGTCTAGGGTATATACCTTGGGAAAACTGAAAATGAGTAAGACAGAGCCACCCCAAAATTTAGGGCTGCACTGCTTACAAGAACCTCAACTAGGCTACACCTTAAATATCCCAGGAAAGACAAAAAATTTTCAAGAGATTGTGGTAATTACATACGATGGAATATTTCTCTGCCATGAAATCAATGTCATCAGGCCAGTAGCAGCAAATTTAGTGGATTCAGTTACGAGGATTCTAAGTGAAATTAGTCACAGAGTAAAATAAACTTATCATAAGATATCACTTATGAAGGTCATGTAAACATGGCTACACATGAACTGAGTTAGTAAAGAGAAGAGAGTCTCACATTTAGAAAACATTCTTACACCTGCTTAAGGGGTAAGGAGAGGTGGGGTGTTGCATAAAACCAGAGTTTGATATTAGTAAAGGCTCCATTCCAGAAACCAAATACAGAATAGAAAAGATCTACACCTTCCTCACTGAAAAGGAATCAACACCCCATACTTCCCTCAGAGGAATATATCTGACTAGTAAGAATCTTCAAACATATATATTGATATGTCTCCGTAAGGGATCAAGTGTGTCTACACTGGCATAAAAATGCAGTGGGAATCAGCACTAACTCACTGTAAAAAGGAATTTCAATAACAAAACAACAAAACAGGGAAATTCTTTACAATTCCTTCAGGGTCTCTAATGAAACCTGAAATGAACCTATCTACAACTACAGCTTGATTTGGCATAATGCTGGACATTTGGGACTGAGAGGATTGGTGAGACTGGGTGAGCAAACACAGAAAGTTTAAAGCAATAATGCATGGCCTCCATTTCATGGTTCCAAACTCTCCAGGTGGAAGGGAATATTACTACAGTTATAACATGTACGGGAAACCTAGAGAATGGACACACTGTGTATACGAAAGGTTTCTAAAACTCAACTAATTGTCCCTCTCCTGGTGCTCCAGTTTGACTTTCCAACTGCTTTACTATCAATCTCTCAACTTGGAGAGACAGCCCCTTTAACCTCCTGGATAACACAGGTTGCCAATTTGGCAGAGGATGAAAGGGAACAGGGAGAACCAATGAGAGAGTAGCTGTTAGGCATTTGGACGGGCATATGTCACTCTAATTGCCCGGTAGGAAGAATAATTAACCAAGGACTCATCCCCCTGCCGGGAACCAGTATAGGTCCTGAACCGAAATTTTGGACTTGCGGTCAGCTCACAAACAACGATTTGATAAATGGAGCTCAGGGGCACAGCAATTCACAAACTGGCAGAGTAATAAAGGACAACTATCGTCCAAAAATATTTTGAAGGAAGGCAACGAGGCGGACTTGAAACCGAGGCAGAATTGCAGGAAACAGATTTCAAGAGGTACGTTGGAATCACCTGTAAAGCACAGGAAGAGGGGCACAATTTCGACAATGAGGCACTTGGCCAAAAATGGTTTATTCGTTTTCTCCTGAATATATTCTGGAGAAAACACATACACAGTTTTTGGCCAAGCAAGCAGGCGGGCAATGCAAATCTGCACTACAAAGAAGTATCCCTTCCCCTCGGTCAAAAGGGACATCGGCAAAATGTGTAAAAACCAGAAAGGCAAGAGAGGGCCTGCAGAACAGGGAGCCTTGTTATGTTGATGGGCGGGATGTAAGTTGGCAACTGCCTCTCTGGAAGAGTGCACTGTGTTCCCTAAAACAAGTAAACAACAGAGCTACATAGCGAAGGGCACTTCCAGTCTAGGGAATATACCTTGGGAAAACTGAAAATAAATAAGACAGAGCCACCCCAAAATTTAGGGATGCACTGCTTACAAGAACCTCAACTTGGGTACACTTTAAATATCCCAGGAAAGTTAAAAATTGTTCATAAAATTGTGGTATTTACGTACGATGGAATATCCCTCAGCCATGAAATCAATGTCATAAGACCAGTAGCAGCAAAATGAGTGGATTCAGGTATGATGATTCTAAGTGAAATAAGTCACACAGAAAAAGAATCTTATCATACGATATCACTTAAGAAGATCCTGTAAACATGGCTACACATGAAGTGAGTGAGGAAATAGAACAGTGTCTAACATTTAGAAAACTCTCTTATGCCTGCTTAAGGGGGAAGGAGAGGTGGGGTGATGCATAAAACCAGAGTTTGATATAAGCACAGGTACCATTCCAAAAACCTACTATGGAATAGACAAGACCTACAAATTCCTTGGGGAAAGGGACTCAAAAACGTATATTTTCTGCAGAGGAATATATCTGAGTAGTAAGAGTCTTAAAACCTATGTATTGATATGTCTCCGTCAGGGAATCAAGTGTGTCTAGACTGGCATAAACACGGCAGTGAGAATCAGCTCAAATCCACTATAAAAAGGAATTTCAATAACAAAACAACAAAACAGGGAAATTCTTTACAATTCCTTCAGGGTCTCTGATGAAACGTGGAATGAACATATCTACAACTACAGCTTGATGTGGCATAAGGCTGAACACTTGGGACTAAGAGGATTGGTGCGACTGGGTGAGCAAACACAGACCGTTTAAAGAAATAATGCATGGCCTCCATTCCATGGTTCCAAACTCTCCAGGTTGAAGGGAATATTACTACAGCTATAACATGTACGGGAAACCTAGAGAATGGACACACTGTGTATACGAAAGTTTTCTAAAACTCAACTAGTTGTCCCTCTCCTGGTGCTCCAGTTTGACTTTCCAACTGCTTTCCTATCAATCTCCCAACTTGGAGAGGCAGCCCCTTTAATCTCCTTGATAACACAGGTTGCCAATTTGGCAGAGGATGAAAGGGAACAGGGAGAACCAATGAGAGAATAGCTGTTAGGCAGTTGGACGGGCACATGTCACTCTAATTGACTGGCAGAAAGAAGAATTAACCAAAGACTCATCCCGCTGCCGGGAACCAGGATAGTTCTTGAACCGAAATTTTGGACTTGCGGTCAGCTCACAAAAAACGATTTGATAAATGGAGCTCAGGGGCACAGCAATTCACAAACTGGCAGTGTAATAAAGGACAACTATCGTCCAAAAATCTTTTGAAGGAAGACAACGAGGCGGACTTGAAAGCGAGGCAGAATAGCAGGAAAAAGATTTCAAGGGGTACTTTGGAATCACCTGTAAAGCACAGGAAGAGGGGCACAACTACGACAATGATGCACTTGGCCAAAAATAGTGTATGTGTTTTCTCCTGAATATATTCAGGAGAAAACACATACGCCATTTTTGGCCAAGCCAGCAAGCAGGCAATGCAAATCTGAGGTACAGAGAAGTATCACTTCCCATCAGTCAATAGGGACATCCACAAAATATGTAAAAACCAGAAAGGCAAGAGAGGACCTGAAGAACAGGGATCCTTGTTATGCTAATGGCTGGAATGTAAGTTGCCAACTGCCTCTCTGGAGGAGTGCATTGTGTTCCCTAAAACAAGTAAACAACAGAGCTACAGAACCAAGGGAACTTCCAGTCTAGGGAATATACCTTGGGAAAACTGAAAATCAATAAAACAGAGCCACTCCAAAATATAGGGATGCACTGTTTACAAGAACCTCAACTTGGGTACACCTTAAGTAGCCCAGGAAAGATAAAAATTGTTCAAAAAATTGTGGTACATACGTATGATTGAATATCCCTCAGCTATGAAATCAATGTCATAAGACCAGCAGCAGCAAAATGAGTGGATTCAGGTACGATGATTCTAAGTGAAATAAGTCACACAGAAAAATAAACGTATCATAAGATATCACTTATGAAGATCCTGTAAACATGGCTACACATGAACTGAGTTAGGAAAGAGCACAGAGTCTCACATTTAGAAAAAAACACTTATGCCTGCTTAAGGGGGAAGGAGAGGTGGGGTGATGCATAAAACCAGAGTTTGATATAAGCACAGGTACCGTTCCAAAAACCAACTATGGAATAGAGAAGACTTACACCTTCCTCAGTGAAAGGGATTCAAAATCCCATATTTCCCGCAGAGGAATATATCTGACTAGTAAGAATCTTAAAATCTATGTATTGATATGTCTTTGTAAGGGAATCAAGTGTTTCTAGACTGGCATAAACATGGCAGCGAGAATCAGCTCAAACCCACTATAAAAAGGAATTTCCAAAACAAAACAAAAACAAGGGAAATTCTATACAATTCCTTCAGGGTCTCTGATGAAACCTGGAATGACCCTATCTATAATGACAGCTGGATGTGGCATAAGGCTGAACACATGGGACTGAGAGGATTTGTGAGATTGGGTGAGCAAATGCAGACCCTTTAATGCAATAATGCATGGAAGCCATTCCATTGGTCACAACTCTCCAGGTTGAAGGGAATATTACTACAGCTATAACATGTACAGGAAACCTAGAGAATGGACACACTGTGAATATGAAAGGTCTCTAAAACTCAAGGAATAATCCCTCTCCTTGTGCTCCAGTTTGACTTTCCAACTGCTTTACTATCAATCTCCCAACTTGTAGAGACAGAACCTTTAACCTCCTGTTGTACACATGTTGCCAATTTAGCAAAGGATGAAAGGCAAGAGGGAGAACCAATGAGAGAGTAGCTGTTAGACATTTGGATGGGCACATGTCTTTCTTATTTCCCGGGAGGAAGAAGAATTAACCAAAGTCTCAGCCACCCACCAAAAACCAGTATAGGTCCTGAACCAAAATATTGGACTTGCGTTCAGCTCACAAAAAACGAGTTAAAAAATGGAGCTCAGGGACACAACTATTAACAAACTGGCAGAGTAATAAAGGGCAACTATCGTCCAAAAATCTGTTGAGGGAAGTCAACCAGGCGGACTTGACAGCGAGGCAGAATAGCAGGAAACAGATTTCAAGAGACACGTTGGAATCGCCTTTAAAGCACAGGAAGAGGGGCACAACTTCGAAAATGATGCACTTGGCAAAAAAGTGCGTATGTGTTTTCTCCTGAATATATTCAGGAGAAAACGCATACGCCATTTCTGGCCAAGCAAGCAAGCGGGCAATGCAAATCTGCACTAAAAAGAAGTATCACTTCCCACCAGTGAAAAGGGACATCCACAAAATGGGTAAAAACCAGAGGCTAGACAGGCCCTGGAGAACAGGGAGCCTTGTTATGCTGATGGGCGGGATGTAAATTGCCAACTGCCTCACTGGAGGAGTGCATTGTGTTCCCTAAAACAAGTAAACAAGAAAGCTACAGAGCCAAGTGCACTTCCAGTCTAGGGAATATACCTTGGGAAAACTGAAAATCAATAAGACAGAGCCACCCTCAAATTTAGGGCTGCACTGCTTACAAGAACCTCAACTTGGGTACACCATAAATATCCCAGGAAATATAAAAATGGTAAAAAAAAATTGTGGTACTTACATACGATGGAATATCCCTCAGCCATGAAATCAATGTCATAAGACCAGTAGCAGCTAAATGAGTGGATTCAGGTACGATGATTCTAACTGAAATAAGTCACACAGAAAAAGAAACTTATCATAAGATATCACTTATGAAGATCCTGTAAACATGGCTTCATATGAACTGAGTTAGGAAAGAGAACAGAGTCTCACATTTAGAAAACACTCTTATGCCTGCTTAAGGGGGAAGGAGAGGTGGGGTGATGCATAAAACCAGAGTTTGATATAAGCACAGGTACCATTCAAAAACCAACTATGGAATAGACAAGACTTACACCTTCCTCAGTGAAAGGGATTCAAAACCCCATATTTCCCACAGAGGAATATATTGGATTAGTTAGAATCTTAAAACCTATGTATTGATATGTCTCCGTAAGGGAATCAAGTGTGTCTAGACTGGCATAAACATGGCAGCGAGAATCATCTCAAACCCACTATAAAAGGGAATTTCAAAAACAAAACAAAAAAACAGGGAAATTCTTTACATTTCCTTCAGAGTCTCTGATGAAACCTGGAATGACCCTATCTACAATGACAGCTGGATGTGGCATAAGGCTGGACACATGGGACTGAGAGGATTGGTGAGATTGGGTGAGCAAATGCAGACCCTATAAAGCAATAATGCATGGCAACCATTCCATGGGTCCCAACTCTCCATGTTGACGAGTATATTACTACAGCTATAAAATGTACGGGAAACCTAGAGACTGGACACACTGTGAATACGAAAGGTCTCTAAAACTCAACGAATAGTCCCTCTCCTGGTGCTCAGGTTTGACTTTCCAACTGCTTTACTATCAATCTCCCAGCTTGGAGAGACTGCACCTTTAACCTCCTGTTTCGCACAGGTTGCCAATTTGGCAGAGGATGAAAGGGAAGAGGGAGAACCAATGAGAGAGTAGCTGTTAGGCATTTGGACGGGCACATGTCACTCTTATTTCCCGGGAGGAAGAAGAATTACCCAAAGTCTAAGCCACCCACCGCGAACCAGTATAGGTCCTGTACCAAAATATTGGACTTGCGTTCAGCCCACAATAAACAAGTTAAATTATGGAGCTCAGGGGCACAGCAATTCACAAACTGGCAGAGTAATAAAGGACAACTATAGTACAAAAATCTGTTGAGGGAAGGTGACGAGGCGGAATTGAAATCGAGGCAGAATAGAAGGAAACAGATTTCAACAGATACGTTGGAATCGCTTTTAAAGCACAGGAAGAGGGGCACAACTTGGAAAATGATGCACTTGGCCAAAAAGGGCGTATGCGTTTTCTCCTGAGTATATTCAGGAGAAAACGCATACGCCCTTTTTGGCCAAGCAAGCAAGTGGGCAATGCAAATCTGCACTACAAAGAAGTATCACTTCCCACAGGTCAAAAGGGATATCCACAAAATGGGTAAAAAACATAAAGGCAAGACAGGGCCTGGAGAACAGGGAGCCTTGTTATGCTGATGGGCGGGATGTAAATTGCCAACTGCCTCTCTGGAGGAGTGCATTGTGTTCCCTAAAACAAGTAAACAACAGAGCTACAGAGACAAGCGCACTTCCAGTCTAGGGTATATACCTTGGGAAAACTGAAAATGAGTAAGACAGAGCCACCCCAAAATTTAGGGCTGCACTGCTTACAAGAACCTCAACTAGGCTACACCTTAAATATCCCAGGAAAGACAAAAATTTTTCAAGAGATTGTGGTAATTACATACGATGGAATATTTCTCTGCCATGAAATCAATGTCATCAGGCCAGTAGCAGCAAATTTAGTGGATTCAGTTACGAGGATTCTAAGTGAAATTAGTCACAGAGTAAAATAAACTTATCATAAGATATCACTTATGAAGGTCATGTAAACATGGCTACACATGAACTGAGTTAGTAAAGAGAAGAGAGTCTCACATTTAGAAAACATTCTTACACCTGCTTAAGGGGTAAGGAGAGGTGGGGTGTTGCATAAAACCAGAGTTTGATATTAGTAAAGGCTCCATTCCAGAAACCAAATACAGAATAGAAAAGATCTACACCTTCCTCACTGAAAAGGAATCAACACCCCATACTTCCCTCAGAGGAATATATCTGACTAGTAAGAATCTTCAAACATATATATTGATATGTCTCCGTAAGGGATCAAGTGTGTCTACACTGGCATAAAAATGCAGTGGGAATCAGCACTAACTCACTGTAAAAAGGAATTTCAATAACAAAACAACAAAACAGGGAAATTCTTTACAATTCCTTCAGGGTCTCTAATGAAACCTGAAATGAACCTATCTACAACTACAGCTTGATTTGGCATAATGCTGGACATTTGGGACTGAGAGGATTGGTGAGACTGGGTGAGCAAACACAGAAAGTTTAAAGCAATAATGCATGGCCTCCATTTCATGGTTCCAAACTCTCCAGGTGGAAGGGAATATTACTACAGTTATAACATGTACGGGAAACCTAGAGAATGGACACACTGTGTATACGAAAGGTTTCTAAAACTCAACTAATTGTCCCTCTCCTGGTGCTCCAGTTTGACTTTCCAACTGCTTTACTATCAATCTCTCAACTTGGAGAGACAGCCCCTTTAACCTCCTGGATAACACAGGTTGCCAATTTGGCAGAGGATGAAAGGGAACAGGGAGAACCAATGAGAGAGTAGCTGTTAGGCATTTGGACGGGCATATGTCACTCTAATTGCCCGGTAGGAAGAATAATTAACCAAGGACTCATCCCCCTGCCGGGAACCAGTATAGGTCCTGAACCGAAATTTTGGACTTGCGGTCAGCTCACAAACAACGATTTGATAAATGGAGCTCAGGGGCACAGCAATTCACAAACTGGCAGAGTAATAAAGGACAACTATCGTCCAAAAATATTTTGAAGGAAGGCAACGAGGCGGACTTGAAACCGAGGCAGAATTGCAGGAAACAGATTTCAAGAGGTACGTTGGAATCACCTGTAAAGCACAGGAAGAGGGGCACAATTTCGACAATGAGGCACTTGGCCAAAAATGGTTTATTCGTTTTCTCCTGAATATATTCTGGAGAAAACGCATACACAGTTTTTGGCCAAGCAAGCAGGCGGGCAATGCAAATCTGCACTACAAAGAAGTATCCCTTCCCCTCGGTCAAAAGGGACATCGGCAAAATGTGTAAAAACCAGAAAGGCAAGAGAGGGCCTGCAGAACAGGGAGCCTTGTTATGTTGATGGGCGGGATGTAAGTTGGCAACTGCCTCTCTGGAAGAGTGCACTGTGTTCCCTAAAACAAGTAAACAACAGAGCTACATAGCGAAGGGCACTTCCAGTCTAGGGAATATACCTTGGGAAAACTGAAAATAAATAAGACAGAGCCACCCCAAAATTTAGGGATGCACTGCTTACAAGAACCTCAACTTGGGTACACTTTAAATATCCCAGGAAAGTTAAAAATTGTTCATAAAATTGTGGTATTTACGTACGATGGAATATCCCTCAGCCATGAAATCAATGTCATAAGACCAGTAGCAGCAAAATGAGTGGATTCAGGTATGATGATTCTAAGTGAAATAAGTCACACAGAAAAAGAATCTTATCATACGATATCACTTAAGAAGATCCTGTAAACATGGCTACACATGAAGTGAGTGAGGAAATAGAACAGTGTCTAACATTTAGAAAACTCTCTTATGCCTGCTTAAGGGGGAAGGAGAGGTGGGGTGATGCATAAAACCAGAGTTTGATATAAGCACAGGTACCATTCCAAAAACCTACTATGGAATAGACAAGACCTACAAATTCCTTGGGGAAAGGGACTCAAAAACGTATATTTTCTGCAGAGGAATATATCTGAGTAGTAAGAGTCTTAAAACCTATGTATTGATATGTCTCCGTCAGGGAATCAAGTGTGTCTAGACTGGCATAAACACGGCAGTGAGAATCAGCTCAAATCCACTATAAAAAGGAATTTCAATAACAAAACAACAAAACAGGGAAATTCTTTACAATTCCTTCAGGGTCTCTGATGAAACGTGGAATGAACATATCTACAACTACAGCTTGATGTGGCATAAGGCTGAACACTTGGGACTAAGAGGATTGGTGCGACTGGGTGAGCAAACACAGACCGTTTAAAGAAATAATGCATGGCCTCCATTCCATGGTTCCAAACTCTCCAGGTTGAAGGGAATATTACTACAGCTATAACATGTACGGGAAACCTAGAGAATGGACACACTGTGTATACGAAAGTTTTCTAAAACTCAACTAGTTGTCCCTCTCCTGGTGCTCCAGTTTGACTTTCCAACTGCTTTCCTATCAATCTCCCAACTTGGAGAGGCAGCCCCTTTAATCTCCTTGATAACACAGGTTGCCAATTTGGCAGAGGATGAAAGGGAACAGGGAGAACCAATGAGAGAATAGCTGTTAGGCAGTTGGACGGGCACATGTCACTCTAATTGACTGGCAGAAAGAAGAATTAACCAAAGACTCATCCCGCTGCCGGGAACCAGGATAGTTCTTGAACCGAAATTTTGGACTTGCGGTCAGCTCACAAAAAACGATTTGATAAATGGAGCTCAGGGGCACAGCAATTCACAAACTGGCAGTGTAATGAAGGACAACTATCGTCCAAAAATCTTTTGAAGGAAGACAACGAGGCGGACTTGAAAGCGAGGCAGAATAGCAGGAAAAAGATTTCAAGGGGTACTTTGGAATCACCTGTAAAGCACAGGAAGAGGGGCACAACTACGACAATGATGCACTTGGCCAAAAATAGTGTATGTGGTTTCTCCTGAATATATTCAGGAGAAAACACATACGCCATTTTTGGCCAAGCCAGCAAGCAGGCAATGCAAATCTGAGGTACAGAGAAGTATCACTTCCCATCAGTCAATAGGGACATCCACAAAATATGTAAAAACCAGAAAGGCAAGAGAGGACCTGAAGAACAGGGATCCTTGTTATGCTAATGGCTGGAATGTAAGTTGCCAACTGCCTCTCTGGAGGAGTGCATTGTGTTCCCTAAAACAAGTAAACAACAGAGCTACAGAACCAAGGGAACTTCCAGTCTAGGGAATATACCTTGGGAAAACTGAAAATCAATAAAACAGAGCCACTCCAAAATATAGGGATGCACTGTTTACAAGAACCTCAACTTGGGTACACCTTAAGTAGCCCAGGAAAGATAAAAATTGTTCAAAAAATTGTGGTACATACGTATGATTGAATATCCCTCAGCTATGAAATCAATGTCATAAGACCAGCAGCAGCAAAATGAGTGGATTCAGGTACGATGATTCTAAGTGAAATAAGTCACAAAGAAAAATAAACGTATCATAAGATATCACTTATGAAGATCCTGTAAACATGGCTACACATGAACTGAGTTAGGAAAGAGAACAGAGTCCCACATTTAGAAAACACTCTTATGCCTGCTTAAGGGGGAAGGAGAGGTGGGGTGATGCATAAATCCAGAGTTTGATATAAGCCCAGGTACCGTTCCAAAAACCAACTATGAAATAGACAAGACCTACACCTTCCTCAGTAAAAGGGACTCAAAACCCCATATTTCCCGCAGAGGAATATATCTGACTAGTAAGAATCTTAAAACCTATGTATTGATATGTCTCCATAAGAGAATCAAGTGTGTCTAGACTGGCATAAACATGGCAGCGAGAATCAGCTCAAACCCACTATAAAATGGAATTTCAAAAACAAAACAAAAATACAGGGAAATTCTTTTCAATTCCTTCAGGGTCTCTGATGAAACCTGGAATGACCCTATCTACAACGACAGCTGGATGTGGCATAAGGCTGGACACATAGGACTGAGAGTATTGGTGAGATTCGGTGAGCAAATTCAGATGCTTTAAAGCAATAATGCATGGCACCCATTCCATGCGTCCCAACTCTCCAGGGTGAAGCGAATATTACTGTAGCTCTAACATGTACGGGAAACTGAGAGAATGGACACACTGTGAATACAAAAGGTCTCTAAAACTCAACAAATAGTCCCTCTCCTGGTGCTCCGGTTTGACTTTCCAACTGCTTTACTATCAATCTCCCAACTTGGAGAGACAGCCCATTTGACCTCCTGTTTCACACAGGTTGCCAGTTTGGCAAAGGATGAAAGGGAAGATGGAGAACCAATGAGAGAGTAGCTGTTAGGCATTTGGACGGGCACATGTCACTCTTGTTTCCCGGGAGGAAGAAGAATTAACCAAAGTCTCAGCCAACCACCGGGTACCAGTATAGGTCCTGAACCAAAATATTGGACTTGTGTTCAGCTCACAAAAAACGAGTTAAATAATGGAGCTGTTGGGCACGGCAATTCACAAACAGGCAGAGTAATAAAGGAAAACTATTGTCCAAAAATCTGTTGAGGGAAGGCAACGAGGCAGACTTGAAAGCGAGGCAGAATAACAGGAAACAGATTTCAAGAGGTATGTTGGAATCGCCTTTAAAGCACAGAAAGAGGGGCACAACTTCGAAAATGATGCAGTTGGCCAAAAAGTGCGTATGCGTTTTCCCCTGAATATATTTAGCAGAAAATGCATATGCCCTTTTTGGCCAAACAAGCAAGCGGGCAATGCAAATCTGCACCACAAAGAAGTATCACTTCCCACAGGTCAAAAGGGAAATCCAAAAAATGTGTAAAAATGAGAAAGGCAAGACAGGCCCTGAAGAACAGGGAGCCTTGTTATGCTGATGGGCGGGATGTAAATTGCCAACTGCCTCTCTGGAGGAGTGAATTGTGTTCCCTAAAACAAGTAAACAACAGAGCTACAGAGCCAAGGGCACTTCCAGTCTAGGGAATATACCTTGGGAAAACTGAAAATCAATAAGACAGTGCCACCCCCAAATTTAGGGCTGCACTGCTTACAAGAACCTCAACTTGGGTACACCATAAATATCCCAGGAAATATAAAAATGGTTCAAAAAATTGTGGTACTTACGTACAATGGAATATCCCTCAGCCATGAAATCCATATTGTAAAACCAGTAGCAGCAAAATGAGTGGATTCAGGTACGATGATTCTAAGTGAAATAAGTCACAAAAAACGAAGCTTATCAGAAGATATCACTTATGAAGATCCTGTAAACATGGCTACACATAAACTGAGTTAGGAAAGAGAACAGAGTCTCACATTTAGAAAACACTCTCATGCCTCCTTAAGGGGGAAGGTGAGGTGGGGTGATGCATAAAACCAGAGTTTGATATAAGCACAGGTACCTTTCCCAAAACCAACTATGGAATAGACAAGACCTACCTATACCTTCTTCAGTGAAAGGGACTCAAAACCCCATATTTCCCGCAGAGGAATATATCTGACTAGTAAGAATTTTAAAACCTATGTATTGATATGTCTCCATAAGGGAATCAAGTGTGTCTAGACTGGCATAACCATGGCAGCGAGAATCAGCTCAAACCCACTATAAAAAGGAATTTCAAAAACAAAACAAAAAAACAGGGAAATTCTTTACAATTCCTTCAGGGTCTCTGATGAAACGTGGAATAACCCTGTCTACAATGACAGCTGGATGTGGCATAAGGCTGGACAATTGGGACAGAGTGGATTAGTGAGATTGGGTGAGCAAATGCAGACCCTTTAAAGCAATAATGTATGGCACCAAATCCATGGGTCCCATCTCTCCAGGTTGAAGGGAATATTACTACAGCTACAACATGTACGGGAAACCTAGAGAATGGACACATTGTGAATATGAAAGGTTTCTAAAACTCAACGAATAGTCCCTCTCCTGGTGCTCCGGTTTGACTTTCCAACTGCTTTACTATCAATCTCCCAAATTGGAGAGACAGCGCCTTTAATCTCCTTGTTCTCACAGGTTGCCAATTTGGCACAGGATGAAAGGGAAGAGGGAGAACCAATGAGGGAGTAGCTGTTAGGCATTTGGATGGGCATATGTCACTCTAATTTCCCGGCAGGAAAAATAATTAACCAAAGTTGCAGCCACCCACCGGGAACCAATATAGGTCCTGAACCAAGATTTTGGACATGCGTTCATCTCACTAAAAACGAGTTGAAAAATGGAGCTCATGGGGAGAGCAATTCAAAAACTGGCAGAGTAATAAAGGCCAAATATCGTCCAGAAATCTGTTGAGGGAAGGCAACAAAGCAGACTTGAATGTCAGGCTGAATAGCAGGAAACAGATTTCAAGAGGTACGTTGGAATCGTCTGTAAAGCACAGGGAGAGGGGCACAACTTCGACAATGATGCACTTGGCCAAAAAGGGCATATGCATTTTCTCCTGAATATATGCAGGAGAAAACGCATATGCCCTTTTGGCCAAGCAAGCAACTGGGCAATGCAAATCTGCACTACAAAGAAGTATCACTTCCCACCAGTCAAAAGGAACATCCACAAAATATGTAAAAACCAGAAAGGCAAGACAGGCATTGGAGAACTGCGAGCCTTGTTATGCTGATGGGCAGGATATAAATTGTCAACTGCCTCTCTGGATGAGTGCATTGTGTTCCCTAAAACATGTAAACAACAGAGCTACAGAGCCAAGAGAAGTTCCAGTCTAAGGAATATACCTTGGGCAAACTGAAAATCAATAAGACAGAGCCAGCCCAAAATTTAGGGCTGCACTGCTTACAAGAACTTCAACTTGTCTACACCTTAAATATCCCTGGAACCATAAAAATGGTTCAAAAAATTGTGGTACTTACGTACGATGGAATATCCCTCAGCCATGAAATCAATGTCATAAGACCAGTAGCAGCAAAATGAGTGCATTCAGGTACGATGATTCTAAGTGAAATAAGTCACACAGAAAAAGAAACTTATCATAAGATATCACTTATGAAGGTCCTGTAAACATGGCTACACATGAACTGAGTTAGGAAAGAGAAGAGAGTTTGACCTTTAGAAAACATTCTTATGCCTGCTTAAGGGGGAAGGAGAGGTGGGGTGATGCATTAAACCAGATTTTGATATTAGTTCTGGTACCGTTCCACAAACCATATACGGAATAGACAAGAAATACTCCTTCTTCAGTGAAAAGGACTCAACTACCCATATTCCATGCAGAGGGATATATCTTAATAGTAAGAATCTTAAAACATATGTATTGATATGTCCACATAATGGAATAAAGTGTGTCTAGACTGGCATAAACATGGCAGTGAGAATCAGCTCAAACCCAGTATAAAATGGAATTTCAAAAACAAAACAAAAAAAAACAGGGAAATACTTTTCAATTCCTTCAGGGTCTCTGATGAAACTTGGAATGACCCTATCTACAATGACAGCTGGATGTGGCATAAGGCTGGACACATGGGACTGAGAGGATTGGTGAGATTGGGTGAGCAAATGCAGAAACTGTAAAGCAATAATGCATGGCACCCATTCCCTGGGTCCCAACTCTCCAGGTTGAAGGGAATATTACTACAGCTATAACATGTACGGTAGACCTAGAGAATGGACACACTGTGAATACGAAAGTTCTCTAAAACTCAACGAATACTCCCTCTCCTGGTGCTCCAGTTTGACTTTCCAACTGTTTTACTATCAATCTCCCTACCTAGAGAGACAGCACCTTTAACCTTCTGTTTCGCACAGGTTTCCAATTTGGCAGAGGATGAATGGGAAGAGGGAAAACCAATGAGAGAGTAGCTGTTAGGCATTTGGACGGGCATATGTCACACTTATTTCCTGGGAGGAAGAAGAATTAACCAAAGTTTCAGCCACACACCAAAAACCAGTATAGGTCCTGAACCAAAATATTGGACTTGCGTTCAGCTCACAAAAAAACGAGTTAAATAATGTAGCTCAGGGGCACAGCAATTCACAAAATGGCAGAGTAATAAAGGGGAGCTATCGTCCAACAATCTGTTGAGGGGAGGCAACGAGGCGGACTTGAAAGCGAGGCAGAATAGCAGGAAACATATTTCAAGAGGTTCATTGGAATCACATTTAAAGCACAGGAAGAGGGGCACAACACTGACAATGATGCACTTGGCCAAAAGGGCGTATGCGTTTTCTCCTGAATATATTCAGGAGAAAACGCATACGCCCTCTTTGGCCAAGCAAAGAAGCGGGCAATGCAAATCTGCACTAAAAAGAAGTATCACTTCCCACCACTCAAAAGGGACATCCACAAATGGATAAAAACCAGAAAGGCAAGACAGGCCCTGGAGAACAGGGAGCCTTGTTATGCTGATGGGCGTGATGTAAATTGCCCACTGCCTCTCTGGAGGAGTGCATTGTGTTCCCTAAAACAAATAAACAACAGAGCTACAGAGCCAAGGGCACTTCCAGTCTAGGAAATATACCTTGGGAAAACTGAAAATCAATAAGACAGAGCCACCCCAAAATTTAGGGCTGCACTTCTTACAAGAACCTAAACTTGGGTACACTTTAAATATCCCAGGAAATATAAAAATGGTTCAAAAAATTGTGGTACATACGTACGAATGGAAGATCCCTCAGGCATGAAATCAATGTCATAAGACCAGTAGCAGCAAAATGTGTGGATTCAGGTACGATGATTCTAAGTGAAATAAGTCACACAGAAAAAGAAACTTATCCTAAGATATCACTTATGAAGATCCTGTAATCATGGCTACACATGAACTGAGTTAGGAAAGAGAAAAGAGTCTCACATTTACAAAACACTCTTATGCCTGCTTAAGGGGGATGGAGAGGTTGGGTGATGCATAAAACCAGAGTTTGATATAAGCACAGGTACCGTTCCAAAAACCAACTATGGAATACACAATACCTACACCTTACTCAGGGAAAGGGATTCAAAATACCATATTTCCCGCAGAGGAATATATCTGACTAGTAAGATTCTTAAAACCTATGTATTGATATGTCTCCATAAGGGAATCAAGTGTGTCTAGACTGGCATAAACATGGCAGCGAGAATCTGCTCAAACCCACTATATAATGAATTTCAAAAACAAAATAAAAGGGAAATTCTTTACAATTCCTTCAGGGTCTCTGATGAAACCTGGAATGACCCTATCTACAATGACAGCAGGATGTGGCATAAGGCTGGACACATGGGACTGAGAGGATTATTGAGATTGGGTGAGCAAGTGCAGACCGTTTAAAACAATAATGCATGGCACCCATTCCATGGGTCCTATGTCTCCAGGTTGAAGGGAATATTACGACAGCTATAACATGTACGGGAAACCTTGAGAATGGACACACTGTGAATACGAAAGGTCTCTAAAACTCAACGAATAGTCCCTCTCCTGGTGCTCCGGTTTGAATTTCCAACAGCTTTACTATCAATCTCCCAACTTGGAGAAGACAGCACTTTTAACCTCCTGGTTCGCACAGGTTCCCATTTTGACAGAGGAGGAAAGGGAAGAGGGAGAACCAATGAGAGAGTAGCTGTTAGGCATTTGGACGGTCACATGTCAGTCTTATATCCCGGGAGGAAGAAGAATTAACCAAAGTCTCAGCCACCCTCTGGGAACCAGTTTAGGTCCTGAACCAAAATTTTGGACTTGAGATCAGCTCACAAAAAAACAAGTTAAAAATGGAGCTCAGGGGCACAGTAATTCACAAACTGGGAGAGTAATTAAGGGAAACTATCATCCAAAAATCTGTTGAGGGGAGGCAACAAGGCGGACTTGATAGGGAGGCAGAATAGCAGGAAACACATTTCAAGAGGTACGTTGGAATCACCTTTAAAGCACAGGAAGAGGGGCACAATTTCGACAATGATGCACTTGGCCAAAAAGGGCGTATGCAGTTTCTCTTGAATATATACAGGAGAAATCGCATACACCCTTTTTGGCCAAACAAGCAAGCGGGCAATGCAAATCTTCACTACAAAGATGTATGACTTCCCACGGGTCAAAAGGGACATCCACAAAATGGGTAAAACCAGAAAGGCAAGACAGGCCGTGGAGAACAGGGAGCCTTGTTATGCTGATGGGCGGCAAGTAAATTAACAACTGCCTCTCTGGATGAGTGCATTGAGTTCCCTGAAACAAGTAAACAACAGAGCTACAGAGCCAAGGGCACTTACAGTCTAGGGAATATACCTTGGGAAAACTGAAAATCAATAAGCAGAGCTACCCCAAAATTTAGGGCTGCACTTCTTACAAGAACCTCAACTTGGGTACACCTTAAGTATCCTAGGAAAGGTAAAATTTGTTCAAAAAATTGTGGTACTTATGTATGATGTAATATCCCTCAGCCATGAAATCAATGTCATAAAACCAGTAGCAGCAAAATGAGTGGATTCAGGTACGATGATTCTAAGTGAATTAAGTCACACAGAAAAAGAAACTTATCATAAGATATCACTTATGAAGATCCTGTAAACATGGCTACACATGAACTGAGTTAGGAAAGAGAACAGAGTCTCACATTTAGAAAACACTCTTATGCCTGCTTAAGGGGGAAGGAGAGGTGTGGTGATGCATAAAACCAGAGTTTGATATAAGCACAGGCAACGTTCCAAAAACCAACTATGGAATAGACAAGACCTACACCTTCCTCAGTGAAAGGGACTCAAATCCCATAATACCGCAGAGGAATATATCTGTCTAGTAAGAATCTTAAAATCTGTGTATTGATATGTCTCCGTAAGGGAATCAACTGTGTCTAGACTGGCATAAACATGGCAGCGAGAATCAGCTCAAACGCCCTATAAAAAGGAATTTCAAAAACAAAACAAAAAAACAAGGAAATTCTTCACAATTCCTTCAGGGTCTCTGATGAAACCTGGAATGACCCTATCTAAAATGACCGCTTGATGTGGCATAAGGTTGGACACATGGGACTGAGAGTATTGGTGAGATTGCATGAGCAAATAGAGACCTTTTAAAGCAATAATTCATGGCACCCATTCCATGGGTCCCAAATCTCCAGGTTGAAGGGAATATTACTATAGCTATAACATGTATGGGAAACGTAGAAAATGGACACAGAGTGAATACGAAAGGTTTCTAACACTCAAAGAATAGTCCCACTCCTGGTGTTCTGGTTTCACTTTCCAACTGCTTTAATATCAATCGCCCAACTTGGAGAGACAGCACCTTTAACCTCCTGGTTTGCACAGGTTGCCAATTTGGCAGAGGATGAAAGCGAAGAGGGAGAACCAATGAGAGAGTAGCTGTTAGGCATTTGGACGGACTCATGTCACTCTTATTTCTCGTGAGGAAGAAGAATTAAACAAAGTCTCAGCCAACCACCGAAAACCAGTATAGGTTCTGAACCAAAATATTCTACTTGCGTTCAGCTCACAAAAAATGAGTTAAAAATTGGAGCCCAGTGGCACAGCAATTCAAAAAATGGCAGAGTAATAAAGGGCAACTATTGTCCACAAATCTCTTGAGGGAAGACAAAGAGGCAGACTTGAAAGCAAGGCAGAATAGCAGGAAACAGATTTCAAGAGGTACGTTGGAATCACCTTTAAAGCACAGGAAGAGGGGCACAACTTTGAAAATGATGCACTTGGCCAAAAAGGTCGTATGCATTTTCACCTGAATATATTCAGGAGAAAACGCATACGCCCTTTTTGGCCAAGCAAGCAAGTAGGCAATGCAAATCTGCACTACAAAGAAGTATCACTTCCCACCGGTCAAAAGGGACATCCACAAAATGGGTAAAACCAGAAAGGCAACACAGGACCTGGAGAACAGGGAGCCTTGTTATGCTGATTGGCGGCATGTAAATTGCCAACTGCCTCTCTGGAGGATTGCATTGTGTTCCCTAAAACAAGTAAACAACAGGGCTAGAGAGCCAAGGGCACTTCCAGTCTAGGGAATATACCTTGGGAAAACTGAAAATCAATAAGACAGAGCCACCCCAAAATTTAGGGCTGCACTGCTTTCAAGAACCTCAACTTGGGTACACCTTAAATATCCCAGGAAAGATAAATATGGTTCAAAAAACTGTGGTACTTATGTACGATGGAATATACCTCAGGCATGAAATCAATGTCATAAGACCAGTAGCAGCAAAATGAGTGGATTCAGGTACGATGATTCTAAGTGAAATAAGTCACACAGAAAAAGAAACTTATCATAAGCTATCACTTATGAAGATCCTGTAAACATGGCTACACATGAACTGAGTTAGGAAAGAGAACAGAGACTCACATTTAGAAAACACTCTTATGCCTGCTTAAGGGGGATTGAGAGGTGGCGTAATGCATAAAACCAGAGCTTGATATAAGCAGAGGTACCGTTCCAAAAACCAACTATGGAATAGACAAGACCTACACCTTCCTCAGTGAAAGGGACAAAAAACCACATATTTCCCGCAGAGGAATATATCTGACAAGTAAGAATCTTAAAACCTATGTACTGATATGTCTCCGTAAGGGAATCAAGTGTGTCTAGACTGGCATAAATATGGCAGCGAGAATCAGCTCAAACCCACTATAAAAAGGAATTTCAAAAGCAAAAAAAGGGAAATTCTTTACAATTTCTTCAGGGTCTCTGATGAAACCTGGAATGACCCTTTCTACAACGAGAGCTGGATATGGCATAAGGCTGGACACATGGGACTGAGAGGATTAGAGAGATTGGGTGAGCAAATGCAGACCCTTTAAAGCAATAATGCATGGCACCCATTCCATGGGTCTGATGTCTCCAGGTTGAAGGGAATATTACTACAGCTATAACATGTACGGGAAACCTAGAGAATGGACACATTGTGAATACGAAAGGTCTCTAAAACTCAACGAATAGTCCCACTCCTTGTGCTCTAGTTTGACTTTCCAACTGCTTTACTGTCAATCTCCCAACTTGGAGGGACAGCACCTTTAACCTCCTGGTTCGCACAGGTTGCCAATTGGCAAAGGATGAAAAGGAATAGGGAGAACCAATGAGAGAGTAGCTCTTAGGCATTTGGACGGGCACATATCACTCTTATTTCCCGGGAGGAAGAATAATTAACTGAAGTTTCAGCCACCCCCTGAAAACCAGTATAGGTCCTGAACCAAAATACTGCACTTGCGTTCAGCTCACAAAAAACGAGTTAAAAAATGGAGCTCAGGGGCAAAGCAATTCACAAACTGGCAGAGTAATAAAGGGCAACTATCTTCCAACAATCTGTTGAGGGAAGGCAACTAGGCGGAATTGAATTCGAGGCAGAATAGCAGGAAACAGATTTCAAGTGGTACGTTGGAATCGCCTTTAAAGCACAGGAAGAGGATCACAACTTCGACAATGATGCACTTGGCCAAAAAGGGCATATGCGTTTTCTCCTGAATATATTTAGGAGAAAACGCATACGCCCTTTTTGGCCAAGCAAGCAAGTAGGCAATGCAAATCTGCACTACAATGAAGTATCAATTCCCACCGGTCAAAAGGGACATCCACAAAATGGGCAAAAATCAGAAAGGCAAGACAGGCCCTGGAGAACAGGGAGCCATTTTATGCTGATGGGCGGGATGTAAATTGCCAACTGCTTCTCTGGAGGAGTGCATTGTGTTCCCTAAAATAAGTAAACAACAGAGCTACAGAGCCAAGTACACTCCCAGTCTAGGGAATAAACCTTGGGAAAACTGAAAATGAATAAGACAGAGCCACCCCAAAATTTAGGGCTGCACTGCTTTCAAGAACCTCAACTTGGGTACACTTTAAGTATCCCAGGAAAGGTAAAAAATGTTGAAAAAATTGTGGTAATTACATATGATGGAATATCCCTCAGCTATGAAATCAATGTCATAAGATCAGTAGCAGCAAAATGAGTGGATTCAGGTACGATGATTCTAAGTGAATTAAGTCACACAGAAAAAGAAACTTATCATAAGATATCACTTATGAAGATCCTGTAAACATGGCTACACATGAACTGAGTTAGGAAAGAGAACAGAGTCTCACATTTAGAAAACACTCTTATGCCTGCTTAAGGGGGAAGGAAAGGTGGGGTGATGCATAAAACCAGAGGTTGATATAAGCACAGGTACCCTTCCAAAAACCAACTATGGAATAAACAACACCTACACCTTCCTCAGTGAAAGGGACTCAAAACCCCACATTTCCCGCAGAGGAATATATCTGACTAGTAAGAATCTTAAAACCTATTTATTGATATGTCTCCGTAAGGGAATCAAGTGTGTCTAGACTGGCATAAAGATGGCAGCGAGAATCAGATCAAACCCACTATAAAACGGAATTTCAAAAACAAAACAAAAAAAAACAGCAAAATACTTTACAATTCCTTCAGGCTCTCTGATGAACCTTGGAATGACCCTATCTACAATGACAGCTGGAGGTGGCATAAGGCTGGGTACATGGGACTGAGAGGATTGTTGAGATTGGGTGAGCAAATGCCGACCCTGTAAAGCAATAATGAATGCCACCCATTCCATGTGTCCCAACTCTCCAGGTTGAAGGTAATATTACTACAGCTATAAAAGGTATGGGATACGTAGAGAATGGACACACTGTGAATACAAATGCTTTCTAAAACTCAACGAATAATCGCTCTCCTGGTGCTCCAGTTTGACTTTCCAACTGCTTAACTATCAATCTCCCAACTAGGAGAGACTGCACCTTTACCCTCCTGGTTCGCACAGGTTGCCAGTGTGGCAAAGTATGAAAGGGAAGAGGGAGAACCAAAGAGAGAGTAGCTGTTAGGCATTTGGACGGGCACATGTCACTCTTATTTCCCGGTAGGAAGAAGAATTAACCAAAATCTCAGCCACACACCGAAAACAAGTATAGGTCCTGAACCAAAATATGGGACTTGTGTTCAGCTCACAAAAAACGAGTTAAAAAATGGAGCTCAGGGGCACAGCAATTCACAAACTGTCAGAGTAATAAACGACAACTATCATCCAAAAATCTGTTGAGGGAAAGCAACGAGGCAGACTTGAATGTGAGGCCGAATAGCAGGAACCAGATTTCAAGAGGTACGTTGGAATCGCCTTTAAAGCACAGGAAGAGGGGCACAACTTCGACAATGATGCACTTGGCCAAAGAGGGCATAAGCGTTTTCTCCTGAGTATATTCAGGAGAAAACGCATACACCCATTTTGGCCAAGAAAACAAGCGGGCAATGCAAATCTCCACTACCAAGAAGTATCACTTCCCACCGGTCCTAACGGACAAACACATAAAGGGTAATAACCAGAAATTCAAGACAGGCCCTGGAGAACAGGAAGCCTTGTTATGCTGATGGCCGGGATGTAAAATGCCAAATGCCTCTCTGGAGGAGTGCATTGTGTTCCCTAAAACAAGTAAACAACAGAGCTACAGAGCCAAGGACACTTCCAGTCCAGGGAATATACCTTGGGAGAACTGAAAATCCATAAGACAGAGCCACCCCAAAATTTAGGGCTGCACTGCTTACAATAACCTCAACTTGGGTACAACTTAAATATCACAGGAAATATAAAAATGGTTCAAAAAATTGTGGTACTTACGTATGATGGAATATCCCTCAGCGATGAAATCAATGTCATAAGACCAGTAGCAGCAAAATGAGTGGATTCAGGTACGAAGATTCTAAGTGAAATAAGTCACACAGAAATAGAAACGTATCATAACATATCACTTATGAAGATCCTGTAACATGGCTACACATGAACTGAGTTAGGCAAGAGAACAGAGTCTCACATTTAGAAAACACTCTTATGCCTGCTTAAGGGGGAAGGAGAGGTGGGGTGATGCATCAAACCAGAGTTTGATATAAGCACATGTACCGTTCCAAAAACCAACTATGGAATAGACAAGACCTACACCTTCCTCAGTGAAAGGGACTCAAAACCCCATATTTCCCGCAGAGGAATATATCTGACTAGTAAGAATCTTAAAACCTATGTATTGATATGTCTCCGTAAGGGAATCAGTGTGTCTATATTGGCATAATTATGGCAGCGAGAATCAGCACAAACTCACTATAAAAAGGAATTTCAAAAACAAAAAAACAGGGAAATTCTTTTCAATTCCTTCAGGGTCTCTGATGAAACCTGGAATGACCCTATCTACAATGACAGCTGGATATGGCATAAGGCTGGATACCTGGGACTGAGAGGATTGGTGAGATTGGGTGAGCAAATGCAGACCCTTTAAAGGAATAATGCATGGCACACATTCCATGGGTCCGATGTCTCCAGGTTGAAGGGACTATTACTACCGCTATAACATGTACGGGAAACCTAGAGAATGGACACACTGTGAATACGAAAGCTTTCAAAACTCAATGAATAATCGCTCTCCTGGTGCTCCAGTTTGACTTTCCAACTGCTTTACTATCAATCTCCCAACTTGGAGAGACAGCACCTTTAACTTTCTGGTTCGCACAGGTTGCCAATTTGGCAAAGGATGAAAGGGAATAGGGAGAACCAATGAGAGAGTAGCTGTTAGGCATTTGGACGGGCACATATCACACTTATTTCCGAGGAGGAAGAATAATTAACCAAAGTCTCAGCCACCCACCGAAAACCAGTATAGTTCCTGAACCAAAATATTGGATTTGCATTCAGCTCACAAAAAACGAGTTAAATAATGGAGCTCAGGGGCAAAGCAATTCACAAAATGGCAGAGTAATAAAGGGCAACTATCTTCCAACAATCTGTTCAGGGAAGGCAACTAGGCACACTTGAAAGCGAGGCAGAATAGCAGGAAACAGATTTCAAGAGGTACGTTGGAATCGCCTTTAAAGCACAAGAAGAGGAGCACAACTTCGAAAATGATGCACTTGGCCAAAAAGGCCATATGCGTTTTCGCCTGTATATATTCAGGGGAAAATGCATACGCACTTTTGGCCAAGCAAGCAAGTGGGCAATGCAAGTCTGCACTAAAAAGAAGTATCACTTCCAACCGGTCACAAGGGACATCCACAAAATGGGTAAAAACCAGAAAGGCAAGACAGACCCTGGAGAACAGGGAGCCTTGTTATGCTGATGGCTGGGCTGTAAATTGCCAACTGCCTCTCTGGAGAAGTGCACTGTGTTCCCTAAAACAAGTAAACAACAGAGTTACAGAGCCAAGGGCACTTCCAGTCTAGGGAATATACCTTGGGAAAACTGAAAATGAATAAGACAGAGCCACCCCAAAATATAGGGCTGCACTGCTTACAAGAACATCAACTTGGGTACACATTAAATATCCCAGGAAATACAAAAGTGGTTCAAAAAATTGTGGTACTTACGTACGATGGAATATCCCTCAGCCATGAAATCAATGTCATAAGACCAGTAGCAGCAAAATGAGTGGATTCAGGTACGATGATTCTAAGTGAAATAAGTCACACAGAAAAAGAAACTTATCATAAGATATCACTTATGAACATCCTGTAAACATGGCTACACATGAATTGAGTTAGGAAAGAGAACAGAGTCTCACATTTAGAAAACCCTCTTATGCCTGCTTAAGGGAGAAGGAGAAGTGGGGTGATGCATAAAACCAGAGTTTGATATAAGCACAAGTACCGTTCCTAAAACCAACTATGGAATAGACAAGACCTACCTATACTTTCCTCAGTGAAAGGGACTCAAAACCCCATATTTCCCGCAGAGGAATATATCTGATTAGTTAGTTTCTTAAAACCTATGTATTGATATGTCTCTGTAAGGGAATCAAGTGTGTCTAGACTGGTATAAACATGGCAGCGAGAATCAGCTCAAACCCACTATAAAAAGGAATTTCAAAAAGAAAACAAAAAAACTGGGAAATTATTTACAATTCCTTCAGGGTCTCTGATGAAACCTGGAATGACCCTGTCTACAATGACAGCTGGATGTGGCATAAGGCTCGACACCTGGGAATGAGAGGATTGGTGAGATTGGGTGAGCAAATGCAGACCCTTTAAAGCAATAATGCATGGCACCCATTCCATGGGTCCCAACTCTCCATGTTGAAGGGAATATTACTACAGCTATAACATGTACGGGAAACTTAGAGAATGGACACACTGTGAATACGAAAGGTTTCTAAAACTCAACGAATAGTCCCTCTCCTGGTGCTCCCGTTTGACTTTCCTACTCATTTACTATGAATCTCCCAACTTGGAGAGACAGCCCCTTTAACCTCCTTGTGCTCACAGTTTGCCCATTTGGCAGAGGATGAAAGGGAAGAGGGAGAACCAATAAGAGAGTAGCTGTTACGCATTTGAACGGTCATATGTCACTCTAATTTCCCGGCAGGGAGAAGAATTACCCAAAGTTGTAGCCACCCACCTGGAACCAGTATAGGCCCTGAACCGAAATTTTAGACATGCGTTCAGCTCACAAAAAACGAGTTGAAAAATGGAGCTCAAGGGCACAGCAATTCACAAACTGGCAGAGTAATAAAGGACAACTATCATCCAAAAGTCTGTTGAGGGAATGCAACGAGGCGGACTTGAATGCGAGGCAGAATAGCAGGAAACAGATTTCAAGAGGTACGTTGGAGTCACCTGTAAAGCACAGGAAGAGGGGCACAACTTCGACAATGATGCCCTTGGCCAAAATGGGTGTATGCATTTTCTCCTGAATATATGCAGGAGAAAACGCATATGCCCTTTTTGGCCAAGCAAGCACGCGAGCAATGCAAATCTGCAGTACAAAGAATTATCACTCCCCACCGGTCAAAAGGGACATCCACAAAATGTGTAAATACCAGAAAGGCAAGACAGGTCCTTGAGAACAGGGAGCCTTGTTATACTGATGGGAGGGATGTAAATTGCGATCTGCCTCACTGGAGGAGTGCATTGTGTTCCCCAAAACAAGTAAACAACAGATCTACTGAGCCAAGGGCACTTCGAGTCTAGGGAATATACCTTGGGAAAATTGAAAATCAATGAGACAGAGCCACCCCGAAATTTAGGGCTGCACTGCTTACAAGAACCTCAACTTGGGTACACCTTAAATATCCAAGGAAAGATAAAAATGGTTCAAAAAATTGTGGTACTTACGTACGATGGAATATCCCTCAGCCATGAAATCAATGTCATAAGACCAGTAGCAGCAAAATGAGTGGATTCAGGTACGATGATTCTAAGTGGAATAAGTCACACAGAAAAAGAAGCTTATCATAAGATATCAATTATGAAGATCCTGTAAACATGGCTACACATGAACTGAGTTAGGAAAGACAACAGAGTCTAACATTTAGAAAACACTCTTATGCCTGCTTAAGGGGGAAGGAGAGGTGGGGTGATGCATAAAACCAGAGTTTGATATAAGAACAGGTACCGTTCCAAAAACCAACTATGGAATAGACAAGACCAACCTATACCTTCCTCAGTGAAAGGGACTCAAATCCCCATATTTCCCGCAGAGGAATATATCTGACTAGTAAGAATCTTAAAACCTATGTATTGATATGTCTCCGTAAGGGAATAAAGTGTGTGTAGACTTGCATAAACATGGCAGCGAGAATCAGCTCAAACCCACAATAAAAAGGAATTTCAAAAACAAAACAAATACAGGGAAATTCTTTACAATTCCTTCAGGGTCTCTGATGAAACCTGGAATATCCCTGTCTACAATGACAGCTCGTTGTGGAATAAGGCTGGACACTTGGGATTGAGAGGATTGGTGAGATTGGGTGAGCAAATGCAGACACTTTAAAGCAATAATGCATGGCACCCATTCCATGGGTCCCAACTCTCCAGGTTGAAGGGAATATTACTACAGCTATAACATGTACGGAAAACCTAGAGAATGGACACACTGTGAATACGAATTGTCTCTAAAACACAACGAATAGTCCCTCTCCTGGTTCTCCGGTTTGACTTTCCAAGTGCTTTACTATCAATCTCGCAACTAGGAGAGACAGCCCCTTTAACCTCCTGGTTCTCACAGTTTGCCAATTTGGCAGAGGATGAAAGGGAAGAAGGAGAACCAATGATAGAGTAGCTGTTAGGAATTTGGACGGGCATGTGTCACTCTAATTTCCCGGCAGGAAGAAAAATTAACCAAATTCTCAACCACCCACTGGGAACCAGTATAGCTCCTGAAACAAAATTTTGTACTTGCATTCAGCTCACAAAAAACGAGTTGAAAAATTGAGCTCAGTGGCAGAGCAATTCACAATCTGGCATAGTAATAAAAGCCAACTATCGTCCAGAAATCTGTTGCGGGAAGGCAACGAAGCAGACTTGAAAGTGAGGCCGAATAGCAGGAAACAGATTTCAAGAGGTACGTTGGAATCGTCTGTAAAGCACAGGAAGAGGGGCACAACTTCGACAATGATGCACTTGGCCAAAAAGGGCGTATGCTTTTTCTGCTGAATATATGCAGGAGAAAACGCATACGACCTTTTTGGCCAAGCAAGCAAGCAGGCAATGCAAATCTGCACTACAAATAAGTATCACTTCCCACTTGTCACAAGGGACATACACATAATGGTTAAATACCATAAATTCAAGACAGGCCCTGGAGAACAGGGAGCCTTGTTATGCTGATGGGCGGGATGTAAACTGCCAACTGCCTCTCTGGAGGAGTGCATTGTGTTCCCTAAAACAAGTAAAAAACAGAGCTACAGAGCCAAGGACACTTCCAGTCTAGAGAATATACCTTGGGAAAACTGAAAATCAATAAGACAGATCCACCCTAAAATTTAGGGCTGCACTGCTTACAAGAACCGCAACTTGGGTAAACCTTAAATATCCAAGGAAATATAAAAATGGTTCAAAAAATTGTGGTACTAACGTACGATGGAATATCCCTCAGCCATGAAATCAATGTCATAAGACCAGTAGCAGCGAAATGAGTGGATTCAGGTAAGATGATGCTAAGTGAAATAAGTCACACAGAAAAAGAAAATTATCATAAGATATCACTTATGAAGGTCCTGTAAACATGGCTACACATGAACTGAGTTAGGAAAGAGAAGAGAGTCTCACATTTAGAAAACACTCTTATGCCTGCTTAAGGGGGAAGGAGAGGTGGGGTGATGCATAAAACCAGAGTTTGATATAAGCACATGTACCGTTTCATAAACCAACTATGGAATAGACAAGACCTACACCTTCTTCAGTGAAAGCGACTCAAAACCCCATATTTCCCGCAGAGGAATATATCTGACTAGTAAGAATCTTAAAACCTATGTATTGATATGTCTCCATAAGGGAATCAAGTGTTTTAGACTGGCATAAACATGGCAGAGAGAATGAACTCAAACCCACTATAAAAAGGAATTTCAGAAACAAAACAAAAAAACAGGGAAATTCTTTACAATTCCTTCAGGGTCTCTGATGAAACCTGGAATGACCCTATGTACAATGACAGCTGGATGTGGCATAGGTCAGGACACATGGGACTGAGAGGATTGGTGAGATTGGGTGAGCAAAGGCAGACCCTTTAAAGCAATAATGCATGGCAACCATTCCATGGTTCCCAACTCTCCAGGTTGAAGGGAATATTACTACAGCTATAACATATATGGGAAACCTAGAGAATGGACACACTGTGAATATGAAAGGTCTCTAAAACTCAACGAATATTCCCTCTCCTGGGGCTCCGGTTTGACTTTCCAACTGCTTTACTATCAATCTCTGAACCTGGAGAGACAGCACCTTTAACCTCCTGTTTCGCACAGGTTGCCAATTTTGCAGAGGATGAATGGGAAGAGGGAGAACCAATGATAGAGTAGCTGTTAGGAATTTGGACGGGCATATGTCACTCTTATTTCCCGGGAGGAAGAAGAATTGACCAAAGTCTCAGCCACCCACCGGGAACCAATATAGGTCCTGAACCAAAATATTGGACTTGCGTTCAGCTCAGAAAAAACGAGTTAAAAGATGGAGCTCAGGGGCACAGCAATTCACAAACTGGCAGAGTAACAAAGGGCAACTATCGTCCAAAAATCTGTTGCGGGAAGGCAACGAGGTGGCCTTGAAAGCGAGGCAGAATAGCAGGAAACAAATTTCAAGAGGTACGTTCGAATCACCTTTAAAGCACAGGAAGAGTGTCACAACTTCGACAATGATGCACTTGGCCAAAAAGTGCGTATGTGATTTCTCCTGAATATATTCAGGAGAAAACGTATACGCCCTTTTTGGCCAAGCAAGCAAGCGGGCAATGCAAATCTGCACTATAAAGTAGTATCACTTCCCACCGGTCAAAAGGGACATCCAAAAAATGGGTAAAAAGCAGAAAGGCAAGAGAGGCCGTGGAGAAAAGGGAACCTTGTTATGCTGAAGGAAGGCATGTAAATTGCCAATTGCCTCTCTGGAGGAGTGCACTGTGTTCCCTAAAACAAGTAAACAACAGAGCTACAGAGCCAAGGGCACTTCCAGTCTAGGGAATATACCTTGGGAAAACTGAAAATCAATAAGACAGAGCCACCCCAAAATTTAGGGCTGCACTGCTGACAAGAACCTCAACTTGGGTACACCTTAAATATTCCGTGAAAGATAAAAATGGTTCAAAAAATTGGGGTACTTACGTTATGACGGAATATCCCTCAGCCATGAAATCAATGTCAAAAGACCAGTAGCAGCAAAATGAAAGGATTCATGTATGATGATTCTAAGTGAAATAAGTCACACAGAAAAAGAATCTTATCATAAGATATCACTTATGAAAATCCTGTAAACATGTCTACACATGAACTGAGTTAGGAAAGAGAACAGAGTCTCACATTTAGAAAACACTCTTACGCCTGCTTAAGGGGGAAGGAGAGGAGGGGTGTTGCATAAAACAGAGTTTGATATAAGTACAGGCACCATTGCAGAAACCAAATACAGAATGGACAAGATCTACACCTTCCTCACTGAAAGGTTATCAAGACCCCATACTTCACACAGAGGAATATATCTGACTAGTAAGGATCTTAAAACCTATGTATTGATATATCTCCGTAAGGGAAACAAGTGTGTCTAGACTGGCATAAACACGGCAGTGAGAATCAGCTCAAACCCACTATAAAAAGGAATTTCAAAAACAAAACAACAAAACAGGGAAATTCTTTACAATTCCTTCAGGGTCTCTGATGAAACCTTGAATGACCCTGTTTACAACGACAGCTGGATGTGGCATAAGGCTGGACACTTGGGACTGGGAGGATTGGTGAATTTGGGTGAGCAAATGCAGACCCTTCAAAGCAATAATGTGTGGCACCCATTTCATGGTTCCCAACTCTCCATGTTGAAGGGAATATTACTACAGCTATAACATGTACAGGAAACCAAGAGAATGGACACACAGTGAATACGAAAGGTTTCTAAAACCCAAGTAACTGTCCCTCTCCTGGTGCTCCGGTTTGACTTTCCAACTGCTTAACTATCAATCTCCCAACTTGGAGAGACAGCCCCTTTAACCTCCTGGTTTGCTCAGGTTGCCAATTTGGAAGAGGATGAAAGGGAAAAGGGGGAACCAATGAAAGAGTAGCTGATAGGCATTTGGACGGGCACATGTCACTCTAAATGCCCGGCAGGAAGAAGAATTAACCAAAGTCTCAGCCACCCGCCGTGAACAAGTATAGGTCCTGAACCAAAATTTTGGACTTGCGGTCAGCTCACAAAAAACGATTTAGAAAATGGAGCTCAAGGGCACAGCAATTCACAAACTGGCACAGTAATAAAGGACAACTATCGCCCAAAAAATCTGTTAAGGGAAGGCAACGAGGCGACCTTCAAAGCGAGGGAGAATAGCAGGAAACAGATTTCAAGTGGTTCGTTGGAATCACCTGTAAAGCACAGTAAGAGGGGCACAACTTCGAAAATGTTGCACTTGGCCAAAAAGGGCGTATGCATTTTCTCCTGAATATATTCAGGAGAAAACGCATACGCCCTTTTTGGCCAAGCAAGCAAGCGGGCAATGCAAATCTGCACCGCAAAATAGTATCACTTCCCACCTGTCAAAAGGGACATCCACAAAATGTGTAAAAACAAGAAATCTTAGAGAGGCCCTGGAGAACATGGAGCCTTGTTATGCTGATGGGCGGGATGTAAATTGCCAACAGCCTCTCTGGAGGAGTGCATTGTGTTCCCTAAAACAAGTAAACAACAGAGCTACAGAGCCAAGGGCACTTCCATTCTAGGGAATATACCTTGGGAAAACTGAAAATCAATAGGATAGAGCCACCCCAAAATTTAGGCCTGCACTACTTACAAGTATATCAAATTGAGTACTCTCTAAATATCCCAGGATAGATAAAAATGATTCAAAAAATTGTGGTACTTATGTACGATGGATTATCCCTCAGCCATGAAATCAATGTCATAATGCCAGTAACAGGAAAACGAATGGATTCAGGTACAATGATTGTAAGTGAAATAAGTCACACAGAAAAAGAAACTTATCATAAAATAGCACTTATGAATTTTCTGTAACATGGCTACACATGAACTGATTTAGGAAAGGGAACAGCGTCTCACATTTAGAAAACACACTTATGCCTGCTTAAGGAGGAAGGAGAGGTGGGGTGATGCATAGAACCAGAGTTTGATATTAGTACAAGTACCATTCCAAAATCAAAATACGGAATAGACAAGACCTACAACTTCATCAGTGAAAGGGACGCAAAACCCAATATTCTGCGCAGAGGTATATATCTGACTAGTAAGAATCTTAAAACCTATGTATTGATATGTCACCGTAAGGGAATCAAGTGTGTCTAAACTGGCATAAACATGACAGTGAGAATCAGCTCAAACCCAGTAAAAAAAGAAATTTCAAATACAGTACAAAAAAAACAGGGAAAATCTTTACAATTCCTTCAGGGGCTCTGATGTAACCTGGAATGACCCTACCTACAACGAGACCTGGATGTGGCATAAAGCTGGACACTTGAGACTGAGAGGTTTGGTGAGACTGGGTGAGCAAATGCAGACCCTTTAAAGCAATAATATGTGGCACCCATTCCATGTGTCCCAACTCTCCATGTGTAAGGGAATATTACTAGAGCCATAACATTTACGGGAAACCTAGAGAATGGACACACTGTGAATACGAAATGTTTCTAAAACTCAACATATAGTCCCTCTCCTTGTGCTCCAGTTTGAACTTCCAACGGCTTTACTATCAATGTCCCAACTTGGAGCGATAGCCCGTAAAACCTCCTGATTCGCACAGGTTGCCAATTTGGCAGAGGATGAAAGGGAAGTGGGAGAACCAATGAGAGAGTAGCTGTTAGGCATTTGGACAGGTACATGTCACTTTAATTGCCCGGCAGGAAGTAGAATTAACCAATGTCTCAGCAACCCGCCGGGAACCAGTACAGTTTTTGAACCATAATTTTGTATTTGCTGTCAGCTCACAAAAACGAGTTGAAAAATGGAGCTCAGGGGCACAGCAATTTACAAACTGGTAGAGTAATAGAGGAAAACTATCATCCAAAAATCTTTTGAGGGAAGGCAGAGAGGCGGACTTAAAAACGAGGCAGAATAGCAGGAAACAGATTTCAAGAGGTACGTTGGAATCACCTTTCAAGCACAGGAAGAGGGGTACAACTTCGACAATGATGCACTTGGCCAAAAAGGGCGTATGCGTTTTCTCCTGAGTATATTAAGGAGAAAATGCATACAACATTTTTGGCCAAGCAAGCAAGCAGCAATGCAAATCTGCACTAGAAAGAAGTATCCCTTCCCACCGGTCAAAAGGGACATCCACAAAATGTGTAAAAACCAGGAAGGCAAGACAGGCCCTGGAGATCAGGGAGCCTTGTTATGCTGATGGGCAGGATGTAAGTTGCCAACTGCCTCTCTGGAGGAGTGCATTGTGTTCCCTAAAACAAGTAAACAACAGAGCTACACAGCCAAGGGCAGTTCCAGTCTAGGGAATATACCTTGGGAAAACTGAAAATCAATAAGACAGTGACACCCTAAAATTTAGCGTTGCACTGCTTACAAGAACCTCAACTTGGGTACACCTTAAGTATCCCAGGAAAGACAAAAATGGTTCAAGATATTGTGGTACTTACGTACGATGGAATATCGCTCAGCCATGAAATCAATGTCATAAGGCCAGTAGCAGCAAAAAGAATGGATTCAGGTACGATGATTCTAAGTGAAATAAGTCACACAGAAAGAGAAACTTATCATAAGATATCACTTATGAAGGTCCTGTAAACATGGCTACACATGAACTGAGTTAGGAAAGATTACAGAGTAACTAATCTTATCATAAGTTATCACTCATAGCGGGAATGTACACATGACTACACATGAACTGAATTACAAACACAACAGAGTCACACATTTAGAAAACATCTTCTGCCTGCTTAATGGGAAAGCCGAGGTGGGGTGATGCATAAAACCACAGTTTCAAATTAGCACAGATACCGTTATATAAACCATGTATGTAATAGACAACACCTACTCCCGGCACAATTAACTGGACTCAACACCCCCTATTCATTGCAGAGGAATATGTCTGACTCTAAGTATTTTAAAACATACGTATTCTCATGTATCCATAAAGGAATCATGTGTGTGTATAACGGCATGAACACAGCACTGAAATTCAGTTAAACCCACTTATAAAAATAAATTTCAAAAGCAAAATGCAAAAACAGATAGAAAGTCTTAAAAACTACGTTCAGGGCCTGTGATGCAAGCTAGATTGACCACCTTTACACCCACAGCTGGATGAGACATAAGACTGGACACTTGGGGCTGACAAGATTGCTGAGGTTGTGTGAACAAAAGAACACCACTTAGAGCAATACTGTGTGCTACCCATTCAAGTGGTCCCAACTCTTCAGGTTTAAGGGAATCTTCCTACAGTTAAAACATGCATGGGAAACCCAGTGGATGGTACACTGTGTAATTGGGAAAGTTTTCTAAAAGGTACCTCATTTTTCCTTTTGGCGTGCTCGGCTTCGCCATTCCATCTGCATTACTCAAAATCTCCCCACTTGGAGTGTCAGCGCCTTTACCCTCCCGTTATGCACAGTTTGCAAACTGTGCAGAGGATGAACAGGAAGAGGGGAAATAAATGAGAGATTAGCTGTAGGTGTTTGGATGGGTACATGTCACTCTAGTTACCCATCAGGAAGAATAATTAACCAAAGGCTCAGCCTGAAGCCCCGGAACCAGACTAGGGCCTAAAGCCATCCTGCGGTATTGCAGCCAGCTCACAAAGAGGCGAGTTGAAAAATGGAAATCAGGGGCACAGCAATTCACAAACTTGCAGAGTTATAAAGGACAACTATCATCCAGAAATATATTGAGGAAAGGCAGTGAAGAGGATTTGAATGCAAGGCAGAATTGAAGGAAACAGATTTCAAGAGGTAGATTGGAGTCGTCTTTAAAGCACATGAAAAGCGACAGAATTTCGACAATGTTGCCCTTGGCTGAAAAGGGATTATGTGTATTTTCTTGAATATATTCGGGAAAAAATGCATATGCCCTTTTTAGCTAAGCAAGCCATCAGGCATTGCAAATCCACACTACAGAGAAGTGTCCCTTACCTCCAGTCAAAAGGGCCATCCACATATAGTGTAAAAGCCACAAATGCAGGACAGGCCATGGAGAAAAGGGAGCCTGGTTACGCCGATGGACAGGATGTAAATTGCCAACAGCCTCTCTGGAGAACTGTATGTTGTTTTCTAAAACAGAGCTACAGAGTATAGCACACTTCCACTCATGGGCGTGTATTTTGGGAAAACTAAAAATCCACAACACACAGCCAGCCCAAACTTTAGGGCTGCTCTGTTTACAAGAACCTCGACTTCGGTACAGTTTATATATCCCAGGAAAGGAAAAAAAAATGGATATAGATGTTGTGGTACTTATATACAATGGAATGTCACTCAGATATAAAATCAATGTCATAAGGCCAATAGCAGCATAATGAGTGGCTTTAGGTACGATGATGCTAAGTGAAATGAGCCACAAAGAAAAAGAAACTTATTGTAATATATCACTTATAGAGGAAATGTTAACATGGCTACACATGAACTGAATTTCAAAAGAGAACAGAGTTACACATTTAGAAAACACACTTATGCCTCCTTAAGGGGAAAGGTGACGTGGGGTGATGTGTAAAAGCAGAGTTTGAAATTAGCACAAATCCTATTCCATATACCAAATAGTTAATAGACAAGACCTACTCCTTTCTCAATGAACTGGGCACAAAACACCCTATTCACTGAAGAGGAATATATCTGACTGGTAATAACCTTGAAACCTATGTATTTATATGTCTCCATAATGGAATCAAGTGTATGTAGATTGGCATAAACACAGATCAATGGAACAGGACAGAAAGCCCAGAGATAAACCTACATACCTATGGCTATCTCATCTATGACAAAGGAGCTAAGGATATACAATGGAGAAAAGACAGTCTCTTCAGTAATTGGTGCTGGAAAAACTGGACACCTACACATAAAAGAATGAAATTAGAACACTCCATAACACCATACACAAAAATAAACTCTAAATTGATTAGAGATCTAAATATAAGACAAGACACTAAAAAACACTTAGAGGAAACCATAGGCAGAACACTCTATGACATAAATCACAGCAAGATCCTTTTTGACCCACCTCCTAGAGAAATGGAAATAAAAACAGAAATCAACAAATGGGACCTAATGAAACTTAAAAGCTTTTACACAGTACAGGAAAACATAAACAAGATGCAAAAACAATCCTCAGAATGGGAGAAAATATTTTCAAATGAAGCAATTGACAAAGGATTTATCTCCAAACTTTAGAAGCACCGCATGTAGCTCAATATCACAAAAACAAACAACCCAATCCAAAAACGGGCAGAAGACCTAAATAGACATTTCTCCAAAGAAGATATACAGATTACCAAGAAACACATGAAAGGATGCTGAACATCACTAATCATTAGAGAAATGCAAATCAAAACTACCCTGAGGTATCACCTCACAGCAGTCAGAGTGGCAATCATCAAAAAAATCTACAAAACAATAAATGCTGGAGAGGCCTTTATTGGAGAAAATGGAACACACTTGCACTGTGGTTGGGAATGTAAATTGATATGGGCACTAGGGAGAACAGTACGGAGGTTCCTTTAAATAACTAACAATAGAAGTACCATATGACACAACAATCCAAGTACTGGGCATTTGCCTTGCGAAAACCATAATTCAAAAAGAGTTATGTACAAAAATGTTCATTGCAGCTCTATTTGCATTAGCCAGGAATTGGAAGCCACCTAAGTGTCCATCGACAGATGAATGGATAAAGAAGATCTGGCACATATATACAATCAAATATTACTCAACCATAAAAAGAAGCAAAACTGAGTTATTTGTACTGAGGTGGATGGACTTAGAATCTGTCCTACACAGTGAAGTAAGTCTGAAAGGGAAAAACAAATACTGTATGTTAACAGAGATATATGGAATCTAATGAAGAAAAAAAGAAAGATTTTGAAGAACCTAGTGGCAGGACAGGATTAAGGACACAGACATAGAGAAAGGACTTGAGGACACCGGAAGGGGGATGGGTAAGCTGGGACGAAGTGAGAGAGTGGCATGGACATAAATACATTACCAAATGTAACACTGATAGTTACTGGGAAGCAGCCACGTAGAACAGGGAGATCAGCTCGGTGCTTTGTGACCACATAAAGGGGAGGGATATGGAGTGTGGGAGGGAGATGCAAGAGGGAGGGGATTTGGTGATATTTGTATATGTATAGCTGATTCACTTTGTTATACAGCAGAAACGAACCCTCCATTGTAAAGCAATTATACTCGAATAAACGTGAAAAGGAAAAAAAAAAAAAAAAACAAAGCCCAAGGATAAACCTACACACTTATGGTCAACTAATCTATGACAAAGGAGGCAAGACTATACAATGGAGATAAGACAGTCTCTTCAATCATTGGTGCTGGGAAATATGGAGAGCTACATGTAAAAGAATGAAATTAGAACACTCCCCAACACCATACATAAAAATATATTCAAAATGAATTAGAGACCTTAATGTAAGACCAGACAGTATAAAACTCTGAGTGGAAAACTTATGAAGGATACTCTGACGTAAATCACAGCAAGATCTTTTTTGATCCACCTCCTATAGTAATGAAATAAAAAAGAAAACTAAACAAATGGGACTAATGAAACGTAAACGCTTTTGCAAAGCAAAGGAAACTACAAACAAGACGAAAAGAAAACCCTCAGAATGGCAGAAAATATTTGCAAACGAATCAATGGACAAATGATTAATCTCCAATATATATAAACAGCTCATGCAGCTCAATATTAATAAAACAAACAACCCAATACAAAATGCAAGATCTAAATAGACATTTCTTCCAAGAAGACATAGAGATGGCCAGTACGCACATGAAAATCTGCTGAACATCACTAATTATTAGAGAAATGGAAATCGAAACTACAATGAGGTATCACGTCACACCTGTTAGAATGGGCATCATCAGAAAATCTACAAACAACAAATGCTGGAGAGGGTGTGGAGAAAAGGAACCTTATTCCACTATTGTTGGGAATGTAAATCGATACAGTCTCTATGGAGAACAGTATGGAGGTTCCTTAAAAAACAAAAATAGAATTACCATATAATCCAGCAATCCCACTACTGGGCATATACCCAGAGAAAACCATAAATCAAAAAGACACATTCACCACAATGTTCACTGCAGCACTATTTACAATAGACAGGTAATGAAAGCAACCTAAGTGCCCACAGACAGATGAATGGATAAAGACGTGGTACATATATACAATGGAATATTACTCAGTCATACATAGGAATGAAATTGGGTCATTTGCAGAGACCTCGATGGATCTAGAGACTGTCATACAGAGTGAAGTAAGTCAGAAAGAGAAAAACAAATATTGTATATTAATGCATATATGTGGAACCTAGAAAAATGGTACAGATGAACCAGTTTGCAGGGCAGAGATAGAGACAGATGTAGAGAACAAACATATGGACACCAAGGAGGGAACGCCATGTGAGGGTGGTGGTGGGATGAATTGGGAGACTGGGATTCACATGTGCACACTTATATGTATAAAATATATATCCAATAAGAACCTGCTGTATAAAAGAAATAAATTTAAAAAAATTAAAAATAAATAAATAACATTTAATAAAATAAAACAGAAAAAAAGTTTTTCCCTTCACATAGACGTCTTTATATTAATGCATTATTTCCATGTTTATATCTCCAAATTAAAAAAAAAGAGGAATAAATAAAATCTAACTTGAACCAAAATAAAAAAAAGAAAAAAAAAAAAAAAACAGAACTCACCAGTTTTACAGAGGAAAATTGTATCAGGGCACTTGCTCCAGTGGTAAAAAATTATTAAGTTGGTCAGAGGTGGGAAATCGTCTCCCATGCAGTCAGCAGCGCTCCCCCCCACAAGGAGCATCCTCACTGCAAAGCTGGGGGACTGTGTCGAGGTGTCTGTGAGTAAATGTGAGCTGAGCCCCAGTCCTGCTGCAGCTGAACTCTTCCCACCCTTTCCAGGTAAAACACCTGAATATGTACAAGCACTTGCAAGCCTACAGGAAGGGCTGTGGAGCCACACTAGCGAGAGCACGCAGGCTGACTTGGTGCCTGCAGGCCAGCCAGGATGGTCCTGGCCCCAGATGCTCTTCTGGAAGCTTTCCATTTCCCTGCCTGAGATACCCCTCCTGCCACAGCACCCACTGCTTTTTTACTTCCTCACCTCTGCCTGGGGAGAAATTCCAGTGGCAGGTATGGGTGACACATCCTCTTCTTTAGCAGGTGGCAGCCTGGCAACTCCTTCAGAAAGTCCAGCAGAGCCCAAATCACACTGGGCCACCCACAAAGCCACGGCCTCTCACTCCCTCCCACCACCCCAGCCCCGAAACTGCTGACGGGGCAGAGAATATGGCGTCAGTCACAGCTACAGGTGCTCTTGCTGACTGGAGAGGTGTTTATATTGACCTCAACCCAGGCACACCTCTGGGGTGGGGGCTGGCAGGCACTGTCAGGCTGCCCAAATCAGCCAAACCTCACCCCTCAGGGGCTCACAGTTGCAGAAAATGAACCTTGCTAAACGGGTCAGTCCCAAGGAACAGGTGTGGGCCTTGAGAGTCAGGATAGACAAGGGGCTGCAGCTGCGGCTTGTTTTCTTATCATTTTATCTGGTCCATGAGTGGAAAAGAAATTCAAGAAGACCCTATCCTAATGAGAGGAACCCAGGAGTCAGGGAGAGGAGTGATGGTGGGTGGAGACAGAGGCCTGGTGCCCTGGCTGCAGTGGAAGTGTCTGGAAGTCCAGGCAGAGAGAGGCTGCACAGAGTGATAGCCAGGGTCACAGACCTGTCAGAGCTGCTGTTTGTTAGTTCAAGTCCTGCTCTGAGGTGTTCTGTGTCAGCTGTGAGCGACAGGTGAGCTGGGGGTTCTCTGCAAGGTGGGCTATGTGCACAGTTCCTGTGTGTCCAGCCCTGCTGGGGTACCTGCCTATGGGAGTTCCGTATCCTGGGAAGGGCCTGACTATGAGAGCCCCATGGGCTGCTGGGTAGCTGCACAGGTGAGCTCCATACCCTGGGAGGGACTTGAACACGAGAGCCGGGTGGGCTGTGGGGTGTGGGATGCAGCCCAGGTGAGCTCCATATCCTGGGATTGGCCTAACCACGAGAGCCCCATGGGCTGCTGGAGACCTGGTAAAGGATATCAGGACAGTCAGTGAAGCCACTGAGGATCTACATCTAGTAGATCCTATTTCCTACACGCTGCTGCTCATTCTACCATCCACCAGGCCATGACATTCTGTATTAGACTTCAATGATGCCTTCTTTTGTATTCCATTCATCTCAGAGTCACAAGAATTTTTGGCTTGTGAGTGGCAGGACACAACATGCAACAAAACCAATAATGCTGGGCCGTCCTGCCCCAATGGTTCAAAAATCCCCACACCATCATTGGGGAAATGTCCTCTAAAGACCTAAACGTTCTACCTCTGTAAAAGGGAACCTTCCTTCAATATGCAGATGACATTCTGATTGCCAGGCCTACTAAAGACGCCTCGGAACTACCTAGCCAAGAAAGGATAGAAGGTGTCCAAGAAAAAGGCTCAAATATCCCAGGCTCAAGTGACTTGCCTGGGCTTCATTCTCACAGATATTTGGAGAAACGCATCCCAGGATAGGGAAGAAGCCATTTGCAGCCTTACCTCTTCTAAAACTAGAAGACAGCTTAGGGGTTCCTGGGGAGGCCAAGGTTTTCTGCATCTGGATCCCTAACTACAGTCTAAAGGCTGGGCCTCTACCTGAAACACTGACACGAAAAGATGATGATCCTTTTGAATAGAATCCAGAAGCAGCCTTTCAAGAATGGAAAGAGCAGTCAATTCAGATCCTTGCCCAGGAACTCGCTAATTTAGCTAAACCCTTTGACCTTTACATACCCGGTCAAAGGTTAATTGCCCTTGGAGCCTTAGTGCAAAACAGGGACCAATTGAAATGGAGCAACACAAGAATGCCCTTCAGGTATGATAAACTATGGTCACCAAGGGCTTTGCCCACTGACTCATCAGGCCAGGATACTGGGGTATCTAAAAAGCTGGAAATCAGCAGCCAACAAGGCCAGCTCCCTCCTAAGGGAAAAGGACCCCACGTGGTGCTCCTAACCACCCATCATGTCCTGAAGTTACAGGGGTCGCTCTGTGGACACAATGACCTCGAGTGAGGAGGCCCTCCAACTCCAACCTCCAGAGAGACAAACGGGGGAAACGGGCCCCCAAGATGACTCGTGTGACCATCACTTGACCTGGAGTTTCTCTCAGAAAACAACAAGACTGTGCCCCAAAAGAGCAGACTACTGCTTGCAGATCTTACTGCACCCTGAGGTGAGCTAATAAGCTTGGCGGGGGAAACGTATATCACGCTTTCACCATAGAAAACCCTACAGACACCGCGGTGATGGTGGCCAATATGACCGGCTGGACTTCTGGCTACTTCTAAAGGCCGTTGACTCAGTGGACGTCATGGTCCTGGATCACCACTGACCCTGGACTGTCTGGGAGTTGCACGGGCAGGGCTCTGACACATGGTGCTGTTTGTACATTAATTCAGGGACCTAATTAAAGAAAGCACAGACTACTGGTCAGAGCATCTAGGCTGGCAAAAAAGTCAGCCTAATGTCACTGAACAAATGTGGGGTGGGGTGAAACCTTCCACCACAGCATCTCTGCACATCTCTTTCCTGGACCCTTAAAGGTCATTAGAATCTATAACACTTCCAATGCTGGTGCTCAGGCGGACGAGAAGTGAGGCAGGAGGCTTTGGGACAATCAACCTCACCTGGAGGCTGGTGGGGAGATGTTTTGCCCCTCCCCCTACGTATCAGGGCTCCCACCACAGCATGAAGCAGTTACAAAAGAGGGGTCTTCACCCTCAACACACCAAGAATGGGGAACGGAACAAAAACAGAGGAGGTGTTCGTCTCTGGCAACGTTCATTAAAAATTCCTGGGAGATAAAAAGAGAATCTGGGCAATAAAATAAAGTCTAACCTGTTTTTCCTTTGTGCTTTGTCTAATTTCACATGCTCCTAGGGTTCCGCATGCAGAGGTCCCACACCCGGAACTTCAGACACGACTTCCTAGTGCAGAATGGTGGGTCGACACCTCAGCTAGCGGAGTCCCATGCAGACTGCACGGCATAGAGCCTGAGCTGCAGCCAACCCAGCCCTCGAGAGCTCCATCCCCTAACTCCCACTGACGCTGCCGGGATCCCTACTCAGCATATCAGCCCACAGCCCGTGGGGGAGTGCACACTCTCACCTCTCCATTCGGTTTTCCAAATAATGTTTCCTTTGCTTCTGAACCAAACTCAGTCTTGATCTGTTGGCTCCAATGACACTGGGCACGGGGACTACTGTTGGGGTCCCCTCTGGATGATCAGTAACAGAAATTGAGAAGTTTGTAACTTCATTGAACAGATGTGTGAGCCAAACTGTAGTTAACATAGAGCAGTGTATAATGCTCGGGTAAAATAAGATTTTTCTAAGACTTACATTTGATATTTCCATCACTTTACTATAACCAAGTTCAGTGAAGACGTCTGTCTTATTTGTCAGGTCAACATTAGAGAAATGAAGTGATTTATTTCCATGGATGTACATCAAATACTCTTGGCTGAAGCTTCAATCTTGTTTAGAATGCTTTTCCATTGAAAAGGATACCTCTCTTTCAGCTCCCCCATTTCTGAGTAGTATAAAATCTTATAATTTATTATTACCAAATGGGAAAGGTAGGAGAAGGGATAAATTAACAGTTTGGGATTAACACATACACACTGCTATGTATAAAATAGATCATCAACAAGGAACTACTGTAAAGCACAGGGAACTACACTGAATATTTTGCAATAACCTATAAGGGGAAATAATCTGAAAAAGAATCGATATTTTTATTGACATCATCTATCAATGACAGATAAAATGTAACCTAAGCAAGGCCGATGGTGAGCGCTTCTGAACCTGAAGATTTCAATCATCTAAAGTTTGGGCTCTGCCTATTTCCCAAGGCCCTTAATGGACATACGTGTAGCCGTAGCTTAAAAGTTCCCCAGTTTGGGGTTCGGGGAGGCACTGATTTGGAAAAATCCCTGGTGTTCTCCTTCCATGCACGGGACCCTTCCTACAGCTAAAACATGCCTGTCACACCTAGAGGAGGTACACCGTTTGATCGGAAAGAGTTTGGAAAAGGCACCTCATCTCCTCATCGCATGGTGCTCGGGTTCACCCCTCCAGCATCTTTCCTAACAATCTCCTCACTTGGGGATATCAGCACCGTCAACATCCTGTTGCACACAGTTTGGAATCTGTCCACAGGATGAAGCGGAAGGATGAGAAAAATTTAGAGACAAGTCTTAGGTGTTTGGACAGGCACATGCCACTCTAATTTCCAATCCGGAAGACAAATTCATCAAAGGCTAGAATTACCCACAGCAAGAGAAAAGGGCTAGAGGATATCCTGCTGTTTTGTGTCGAGTTTCCAAAAACACAAGTTGAAAAATGGAACTCAGGGGCACTAAAATTCATGAAACTGCAGAGTTGAAAATATCTATTGTTGAAAAATGTCTTGAGGTAAGTCACAGAAAAGGACTTATAAGCAAGGGAGAGTGGCAGGAATCAGATTTGAAGAGGTAGTAAGGTCTCCCCAATAAAGCACAAGAAAAGGGGCTGAACATCGCCAATGATGCACTTGACCCAAAAGGGCGTATGCATTTTTTTCTGAATATATTCAAGTAAAGGCCATACACACTTTTTATCCAACCAAACAGGTGGGCACTGGAAATCAATACTACAAAATGTATCACTTCACATCAGTCAGAAGGGCCATCCACATAAAGTGTAAACACCAGAAATGCCAGACAGGGTGAGGAGAAAAGGGAGCCCTGTGAGGCTGATAGTGGAAATGTAATTTGCCAACGGCCACTCTGGAGAAGTGTATTGTGTTTGCTAAAACATCTGAAAACTGAGCTACCGAGCATAGGACACTTGCACTCATGGGCGTATACCTTGGGAAAAACAAAAAAATGACATAAAACTGGCACCCCAACGTTTACCACCTCTCTGTTAAAAAGGGCCTCCACTTGGATATAACCTAAATGTCCCTGGAAGGATAAAATGGATAAAAGAGATGGGATACTTATGTAGAGTGGAATATTACTCATCCAGAAATCAATGAAATAAGGCCAGTTGTAACAACTCTGGAGGAGTTACATACGATCATTCTAAGTGACACATGTCAGAAAGAAAAAGACACATATCATAAGATGTCACTTAAAGGTGGAATCAAAAATGGCTACACATGAAATAAACTACAAAACAGAAACATAGTCAAATATGTAGAAAATAGACATAAGGCTGCTAAATGGGAAAGGTGGGGAATGGTGAGGTATTATCCAGGAGGTTGAAATTAGCAAATATACCATTCCAAGTACCAAATTGAATAACTGACAAGGCCTACACGGTACCTCAAAGAACTGCACTCAGTCCACTCAAGTCACTGGAAAATAATACATATGACTCATAAGCATCTGAGAAAGAATTTATTGTTGTCACACAGTACATGAATCAAGTGGATGTACAGCAGCAAAAAACAGAGCTTTGAAAATCAGCTGTAACCAATATAAAAATAAATTTAAAAATATTTATAAAAACAGTGAGACAGAAAAAAATTCTTACAACTTTTGTTGAAGGGCTACGATGTAACATGGATTGAACACATGTAGACCCACAGCAGGATGATATATAAGGCTGGAAGCTATGCACGCTAAGAGATGTTAGAAAGGCTGTGTGAGGAAATGCAGACCTTTTAAAGTAATACTTCCTGGTACCCATTCCATGGGTCCCAAATCTGCACTTTCAAGGGAATCTTCTGACAGTGAAAACATGCCTGGGAAACCGAGATGAATGTACACCGTGTGCTCAGGAGAGGTGTCTAAAATGCACCTCATTTTTGATCTCCTGGTGCTGGGGTTCGCCATTCCAGCCACATTACTAACAATCTCCCCAGTTGGAGAATCAGCACCTTTAACCTCTTGTTTCACACAGTTTGCAATTTTTGCAGAGGATAAATGGGAAGAGGAGGAACCAATGAGAGATTAGCTGTAGTAGTTTTGACAGGCACATGTCACTCTAATTTCCCATTAGGAAGAAGAATTAACCAAAGGCTCAGCCTGCCTCCCCAGAACCAGAATAGGGCCGAAATCAATCCAATGGTTTGGTGGTCAGCTCACAAAAAATGCGAGTTGCAAAATGGAGCTCAGGAGCAGGCAATTCAAAGACCTGCAAAGATATAAATGATAACCAACGTCCAAAAATATATTCAGGTAAGGCAACGAAGAGGTTCTGAATGAGAGGCAGAATTGCAGGAAACAGATTTCAAAAGGTAGATTGTACTCACATTTAAAGCATATGAAAAGCAGCAGAATTTCTAAAATGATGCAGTTGGGCAAAAGGGTGTATGCGTTTTTTTCGTGAATATCTTCAGGAAAAAAACACATACAGAGTTTTTGGCCAACCAAGCAAGAGGGAAATGCAAATCCGCACAATAAAGAAGTCTCAATTTCCACTGCTCAGAAAGTCCATCCAAAAAATGTGTACAAATCAAAAATGCAGGAGAGGGCCTCCCTGGTGGCGCAGTGGTTGAGAGTCCGCCTGCCGAAGCAGGGGATATGGTTTCGTGCCCCGGTCTGGGAGGATCCCATATGCCGCGGAGCGGCTGGGCCCATGAGCCATGGCCGCTGAGCCTGCTCATCCGGAGCCTGTGCTCTGCAACGGGAGAGGCCACAACAGTGAGTGGCCCGTGTACGGAAAAAAAAAAATGCAGGAGAGGCCATGGAAAACAGGGAGACTCGTCACGCTGATGGGTGGGGTATAAATATCCAAGAGCTACTCTGAAGAAGTGTATGCTGTTTCCTAAAACATCTAAAATACAAAGCCCCCGAGCAAAGGGGACTTCAACTCACGGACATATAACTTGGGAAGACTAAATATCAACAAGACACAGGCACCCCAAAATTTAGGGCTGCTCTGCATACAAGAACCTCAACTTCGGTACACCTAAAGTATCCCAGGAAATAGAGAAATGCATAAAGAATTTGTGGTAATTTTGTACAACGGAATATCACTCAGACGTGAAATCAATGTCATAAGGCCAGTAGCAGCATAATGAGAGGATTAAGGTATGATGATTCTAAGGGAAATTAGTCACACAGAAAAAGAATCTTATCATAAGATATCACTTACAGAGGGAATGTCAACATCACAACACATGAACTGAATTAGGAAAGAGAGCAGCGTCTCACATTTAGAAAACACTCTTATGCCTCCTTAAGGGGAAAGGAGAGGTGGGGTGATGCATAAAACCAGAGTTTGATATTAGCACAGGTACCATTCCATAAACCAAATACAGAATAGACAAGACCTACACCTTCCTCAGTGAACGGGACTCAAAACCCCTATTCCCCACAGAGGAATATATCTGATTAGTAAGAATCTTAAAACCTATGTATTGATATGCCTCTGTAAGGGAATCAAGTGTGTCTAGACCAGCATAAACACGTCAGGGAAAATCAGCTCAACCCCATTATAAAAATGAATTTCAAAAACAAAACAAAAAAAAACAGCGAAATTCTTACACAATTCCTTCAGGGGTTCTGATGAAACCTAGAATGACCCTATCTGCAAAGACAGCTGGATGAGACATAAGGCTGGACACTTGGGACTGAGAGGACTGGTGAGATTGGGAGAGAAAATGCAGACCCTTTAAAGTAGTAATGCATGCCACCATTCCATGGGTCCCAAATTTCCAGGTAGAAGGGAATATCACTACAGTTATAACATATATGGGAAACCTAGAGAATGGACACCCTGTGATGGCGAAAGGTTTCTGAAAGTCTCCTACTTTTTCCTCTCCTTGTGCTACAGTTTGGCATTCCAACTACTTTACTATCAATCTCCCAACTTAGGAGAGTCATCCCCTATAACCTCCTGGTTCGCACAGTTTGCTAATTGTGCAGAGGATGAAAGGGAAGAGGGAGAGCCAATCAGAGAGTAGATGTAGGCATTTGGACGGACACATGTCACTCTAAATTCCCATTAGGAAGAAGAATTAACCAAAGCCTCAGCCACCCACAGGGAACCAGTATAGCCACCCCTGGAACCAGTATAGGTCCTGAAGCAAAATTGTGGATTTGCGGTCAGCTCCCAATAATGGGATTTGAAAATTGGAGCTCAGGGGCAAAGCAAATCAAAAACCTGCAGAGTTATAAAGGACTACTCTCTTCCAAAAATCTGTTGAGGGAAGGCAACAAAGCGGACTTGAAAATGAGGCAGAATTGCACAAAACATATTTCAAGAGGTAAATTGGAATCGCCTTTAAAGCACAGGAAAGGCATCACAACTTCGAGAATGATGCACTTGGCCAAAAACAGTGTATGACTTTTCTCCTGAATATATTCAGGAGAAAAGTCATAGGCCCTTTTTGGCCAATCAAGCAAGCACACAACGCAAATCCACACTACAAAGAATTCTCGCTTCCCACCGGTCAAAAAGGGCATCCGAAAATCTTTAAAAACCAGAAAGGCAAGATAGAGATGACAAGGGCATAAAGCAATATGATCCCAAGGGTCATGGAGGATTGTGATGACAAGCACATGGAGCATTGTGATGACAAGATTATGTATCATTTTGCTGACAAAGGCATTGTGATGACAAGGTTCATGGAGCACTGTGATGACAAGCGTCATGGAGCATTGTGATTAAAGGGTTCATGGAGAATTGGGATGACAAGGGCATGGAGCATTTTGATGACAAGCGTCCCGGATCATTGTGTTGTCCGGGTTCATGGAGCGTTGTCATGACAGTGGTCATGGAGCATTGTTATGACAGAGGTCATGGAGCATTGTGATGAGAACGTCATGGAGCATTGGGCTGAAAATGTTCATGGAGTATTGTGATGACAGGGGTCAAGGAGCATTGTGATGACAAGGTACTGGAGCACTGTGATGAGAAGACCATGGAGCCATGTGATGACAAGTCTCATGGGGCATTCTGATGAAAAGGCTCATCGAGCATTGTGATTACAGGGGTATTGGAGCATTGTGATGACAAGATTATGTATCGTTTTGCTGACAAAGGCATTGTGATGACAAGGTTCATGGAGCACTGTGATGACAAGCGTCATGGAGCATTGTGATTAAAGGGTTCCTGGAGCATTGGGATGACAAGGGCATGGAGCATTTTGATGACAAGCGTCCCGGATCATTGTGTTGTCAGGGTTCATGGAGCATTGTCATGATAGTGGTCATGGAGCATTGTTATGACAGAGGTCATGGAGCATTGTGATGACCATGGCATGGAGCATTGTGATGACCAGTGAATGGAGCATTGTGATGGCAAGACCGTGGAGCATTGTGATGACGAGCGTCATGGAGCACTGTAATGACAAGGGGAATGGAGCATTGTGATGACAGTGGCCATGGAGCATTGTGATGACAAGTGTCATGGAGCATTCTGAAGACAAGCTTGTGGAGTATTGTGACGACAATGGCATGGAGCATTGTGATGAAAAGGGCAGGGAGCATTGTGATGAAAAAGGCATGAAGCCATTTCATGACAGGTTTCAAGGAGCATTCTGACGACAAGTGTCAGGGAACATTGTGATGACATGTGTATTGAGAATTGTGATGAAAAAGATCATGGAGCATTTTGACGAAAAGGGCATGGAGTATTGTGATGACAGGCATCATGGAGCGTTGTGATGACAAGTGTTATGGAACTTTGTGATAACAAGGGTTTGGAGCATTGTGATGATAGAAGTCATGGATCAATTTGTTTTCAAGGAGCATGGAGCATTGGGATGACAAGGGCATGAAGCAATGTGATCCCAAGATTCATGGAGGATTGTGATGACAATGGTAAGGGAGTATTGTGATGACAAGCAAATGCCGCATTTTGATGACAAGGTCATGTAGCATTTTGCTGACACAGGCATGGAGCATTGTGATGATAAGGGTCATAGAGCACTGTGAAGAGAAGCATCACGGATCATTGTGATTACAGGGGTCATGGAGCATTGGGATGACAAGTTCATGGATCATTGTGATGAAAACGGTTATGGAGCATTGGGCTGAAAATATTCATGGAGCATTGTGATGACTAGGGAATGGAGCACTGTGATGACAAGAGTCCCGGATCACTGTGTTTTCAGGGTTCATGGAGCGTTGTGATGACAGTGGTCATGGAGCATTGTGATGATAGGGATCATGAAGCATTGTGATGAGAAGTTCCTGGAGAATTGGACTGAAAATGTTCAGGAAGTATTGTGAGGACAGGGGTCATGGAGCCTTGTGATGACAAGGGAATGGAGCACTGTGATGAAAAGTTCCTGGAGAATTGTGATGAGAAGACCATGGAGCCTTGTAATAACATGTCTCATGGAGCATTCTGATGAAAAGGGGCATGGAGTATTGTGATTACAGGGGTCTTGGGGCATTGTGATGAAAAGGGCATGGAGCATTGTGATTACTGGTGTCTTGGAGCATTGTGATGAAATTGGCATGGATCATTGTTATGAAAATGGTATGGAGCCTTGTCATGACAGGGTTCCAGGAGCATACTGATGACAAGTGTCAGGGAGCATTGTGATGACAAGTGTATAGAGCACTGTGATGACAAATTTCATGGAGCACTGTGATGAGAAGACCATGGATAATTGTGATGATGAGCGTCATTGGACATTTTGATGATAAGTGTTATGGAACATTGTGATCAAAAGGATTTGGAGCATTGTGATGAGATAGCTCATCAAATATTTTGATTTCATTGTGATGACAATAGCCTGAAGCATTATGATGATGGGTATGGTGCATTTTGATGACAGGGTTCATGGAGCATTGAGATGCAAATGTGCATGGAGCATTGTGATTAGAGGGTTCATGGAGTTTTGTGATGACAATGGCATGGAGCATTGAGATGCCAAGGGTCATGGATCCTTGTGATGACAAAGGTCATGGAGCATTTTGATGACAAGGGCGTGGTACATTGTGATGAGAAGGGCAGGGAGTATTGTGATGACAGGTTTATAGAGCAATTTGATGAAAAGAATCATGGAATATTTTGATGACAGTTGTTATGGAACATTGTGATGTCAGGGGTCATTGAGCATTTTGAGGAAAATTGTTATGGAGCATTTTGATGACAGGGGTTATGGAACATTGTGATATCAGGGGTCATCGAACTTTGTGATGATATGTGCATGTAGCATTGCAAAGACAGAAGTCATGGAATATTGTGATGACAGGGGTGAGGGAGTATTGTGATGAATAGTGATGTAACATTGTGATATCAGTGTTGAGAGAGCATTTTGATGAGAAGTGCATGGAGAATTGTGATGACAAGTTTTATGGAGCATTGTGGTGACAAGATTGTGGAGCACTGTGATGAAAAGTGCAGGGTGCATTGTGATGACATGGGTCATGGAGCATTGTGATGACGAGATTCATGGAGCATTGTGCTGAGAAAGGCATAGAGCATTGTGATGACAAGGGTCAAAGAGCATTGTGATGAAAAGTTCATGGAGCATTGTGGTTAAAAAGGTCACAGAGACTGCTGATGACGAGGGCATGGACCATTTTGATGACAAAGGTCATGAAGCATTGTGATGAATGGAGGCATGGAGCATTGTGATGACAGGGGTCATGGAACATTGTGATTACAAGGGCATGGAGCCTTGTGATGACAAGGGAATGGAGCATTGGTCTAATAAGTTTCATGGATTATTGTGATGAGAGTGGGCATAGAGCATTGTGATGATAAGGGCATGGAACACTGTGATACATGGGTCATGAAGGATTGTAATGACAAGGTCATGGGGCATTGTGATGAGAAGGGCATGGAGCATTTTGATGACAAGTGTCATGGAGCTTTGTGATGACAAGGGCATGGAGCAATGTGATGAGAGGGTTCATGGAGCATTGTGATGCCAAGTGTCATGGCGCTTTGTGATGACAAATGTCATGGAGCATTTTGATGACAAGTGCATGGTGCATTGTGATGATAAGGGCAGGGAGTATTTTGATGAAAGGGTCATTCAGCAATATGATGGAAAGTGTATTGGAACATTTTGATGACAGGGGTTATAGAATATTGTTATGTCAGGGGTCATGGAACATTGTGATGATAAAGGGATGTAGCACTGTGATGACAGGGGTCATGGGACATTGTGATTACTGTAGTGAGGGAGTATTGTGACAACTAGTGTTGGAACACTGTGATATCTCTGGTGAGAGAGCATTTTGATGAGAAGTGTATGGAGCATTGTGATTACAAGGTTTATGGAGCATTGCAATGAAAATTTTCTGGACCGTTGTGATGAAAAGCGAATGGCACATTGTGATGACAAGGGTCATGGAACATTTTTCAGACAAAGTCATGGAGCATTTTGATGACAATGGTCACGGATCATTTTGATGAAAACGGAATGCGGCATTGTGATGAAAAAGGCATGGAGCCTTTTCGTGACAGGGTTCAAAGAGCATTCTGATGACAAGTGTCAGGGAGCATTGTGATGGCAAGTGTACTGAGCATTTTGATGCCAAATGTCATGGAGCACTGTGATGAAAAGGGCATGGAATTTTGTGATGACAGGCATCATGGAGCATTGTGATGACAAGTGTTATGGAACACTGGGATCACAAGGGTTTGGAGCATTGTGATGACAGAGGACATGGATCATTTTGATTTCAAGGAGCATGGAGCATTGTGATGACAAGGGCATGAAGAAATGTGCTCTCAAGGTTCATGGAGGATTGTGATGACAATGGAAATGGAGTATTGTGATGACAAGCGCATAGAGCATTGTAATGACAAGGTCATGCAGCATTTTGCTGACAAAGTCATGGAGCATTGTGATGACAGGTGTCATGGAGCACTGTGATGACAAGGCCACGGAACATCGTGATGGCAGGGGTCATGGAGCATTGTTATGACAGGGGTAATGGAGCATTGTGACCGCAAGGGCATGGAGCATTATGATGAGAAGGCCATGGAGCATTCTGATGACATCTGTCATGGAGCTTTGTGATGACAAGGGCATGGAGCAATGTGATGAGAGTGTTCATGGAGGATTGTGATGACAATGACATGGAGCATTTTGATGCCAAGGGTCATGGATCTGTGTGATTACAAATGTCATGGAGGATTTTGATGACAAGGGCGTTGTGCATTGTGATGAGAAGGGCAGGGAGCATTGTGATGACAGGGTCATGGAGCAATTTGATGAAAAGGGTCATGGAACATTTTGATGACAGGGGTTATGGAACATTGTGATGTCAGAGGTCATGGAGCATTATGATGAAAAGGGTCAAGAAGCATTTTGATGACAGGGGTTATGGAGCATTGTGATGTCAGGGGTCATCGAACATTGTGATGATAAGTGCATGTAGCATTGTGATGACAGGGGTCATGGAACATTGGGATAACAAGTGTGAGTGAGTATTGTGACGAATAGTGATGTAACATTGTGATATCTGTGGTGAGAGAGCATTTTGATGAGAGGTGCATGGAGCATTGTGATGACAACGTTTATGGAGCATTGTGATGACAAGCTTGTGGAGCACAGTGATAACAAGCCCATGGTTCATTATGATGACATGTGTCATGGAGCATCATGCTGAGAAGTGCATGGAGCATTGTGATGACAAGGGTCACGGAGCAATGCACTGAGAAAGGCATAGAGCATTGTGATGACAAGGAACAAAGAGCACTGTGATGAAAAGTTCACGGAGCATTGTGATTACAAGGGTCATGGAGCATTGTGATGACAAGGTCATGGAGCATTGGTCTAATAAGTTTCATGGATTATTGCGATGACTGTTGGAATGGTGCATTGTGGTGACAAGGGCATGGAGCATTGTAATGCCAGGTGTCATGGAGGATTCTGATGACAAATGTAATGGTGCATTGTGATGACAGTGGCTTGGAACATTGAGATGACAAGGTCAGGGAGCATTGTGCTGAAAAGTGCATGGAGAATTGTGATGACAAGGGTCATGGAACATTCTCATGATAAGCTTGTGGAGTTTTTTGCTGACAGTGGCGTGGAGCATTGTGATGAATACGGCATGGGGCATTGTGTTGAAAAAGGCATGGAGCCTTTTCGTGACAGGGTTCAAGGAGCATTCTGACGACAAGTGTCAGGGAGCATTGTGATGACAAGTGTATTGAGAATTGTGATGAAAAAGGTCATGGAGCATTGTGATGAAAAGTGCATGGAGTATTGTGATGACAGGCATCATGGAGCGTTGGGATGAAAAGTTTTATGGAACATTGTGATCACAAGGGTTTGGAGCATTGTGATGACAGAGGTCATGGATCATTTTGATTTCAAGGAGCATGGAGCATTGTGATAACAAGGGCATGTAGCAATGTGATCCCAAGATTCATGGAGGATTGTGATGACAATGGTAATGCAGTATTGTGATGACAAGCGCATAGAGCATGGTAATGACAAAGTCATGTAGCATTTTGCTGACAAAGGCATGGAACATTGTCATGACAGGTGTCATGGAGCACTGTGATGAAAAGTGTCACGGAGCATTGTGAATACAGGGGTCATGGAGCATTGGGATGACAAGGGCATGGATCATTGTGATGACAAGGGTCATGGAGCATTGGGCTGAAAATGTTCATGGATTATTGTGATGACAGGGGTCTTGGAGCATTGTGATGACAGAGGTCATGGAGAATATTGATTTCTTTGTGCTGACAATAGCCGGAAGCATTATGATGATGGGCTTGGTGCATTGTGATGACAGGTTTCATGGAGAATTGAGATGAAAAGGGGCATGGAGCATTGTGATTACTGGGGTCTTGGAGCACTGTGATGAAAAGGGCATGGAGCATTTTGATGAGAAGTTCATGGAACATTCTGATGACATGTGTCATGGAGCTTTTTGATGTTAATGGCATGGAGTATTCTGAATAAAGGGGTCTTGGAGCATTGTGATGACAAGTGTCATGGAGCCTTGTGATGACAAGGCCGTGGAATATTGTGATGGCAGGGGTCATGGAGCATTGTTATGACAGGAGTAATCGAGCATTGTGATGAGAAGAGCATGGAGCATTGTGATTACAAGGTTTATGGAGCATTACCATGACAAATTTGTGGATCGTTGTGATGAAAATCACGTAGCACATTGTGATGACAAGGGTCATGGAGCATTTTTCTGACAAACGCATGGAGCATTTTGATGACAAGGGTCACGGAGCATTGTGATGAAAAGTTCATGGAGCATTGTGGTTATAAAGGTCACAGAGCCTTCTGATGACGCGGACATGGACCATTGTGATGACAAATGTTATGAAGCATTGTGATGACTGGAGTCACCGAGCATTGTGATGACAGTGGTCATGGAGCTTTGTGATGACAAGGGCATGGAGCATTGTGGTGACAGGGGCATGTAGCATTGGTCTGACAAGTTTCATAGATTATTTTGATGACATTGGACATGGTGCATTGTGATGACAAGGGCATGGATCATTGTGATGGGAAGGTCATGGAGTATTGTGAAGACAGGTGTCAGGGAGCATTGTGATTACATATGTCACGGTCCATTGCAATGACAATGGCAGGGAGCATTGTGATGCCAAATGTAATGGAGGATTTTGATGACAAATATAATGGAGCATTGTGATGACTAGGGCTTGGATCACTATGATGACAAGGGCCATTGAGAATGTTCATAAAATGGTCGTGAAGCATTGTGATGACAAGGTCCTGGAGCATTGTGATGGGAAATCCATAGAGACTTGTGATGACAAATTTCATGGAGCATACTGATGAAAAGGGGCATGGACCATTGTCATTACAGGGGTCTTTGAACATTGTGATGACATGGGCATGGAGCATTGTGAGGAGAAGGCCAAGGAGCAGTCTGAAGACATGATTCATTGAGCTTTGTGATGACAAGGGCATGGAGCATTGTGTTTAAAGGGTTCTTGGAGCATTGTGAGGAAAAGGGCATGGATCATTGTGATGAAAAAGGCATGGAGCCTTGTCATGACAGGGTTCAAGGAGCATACAGACAACAAGTGTCAGGGAGCATTTTGATGACAAGTGTATTGAGCATTGTGATGACAAAGGTCATGGAGCATTGTGATGTGAAGACAATGGATATTTGTGATGACGAGTGTCATGGGGCACTGTGCTGACAAGTGTTATGGAATATTGTGATCACAAGGGTATGGAGCATTGTTATGACAGAGGTCATGGAGCATTTTGATTTCATTGTGATGACAATAGCATGAAGCATTATGATGATGGGCATGGTGCATTGTGATGACAGTGTTCATGGATCATTGAGATGAAAAGGGGCATGGAGCATTGTGATTACAGGGGTCTTGGAACACTGTGATGACAAGGGCATGGAACATTGTGAAGAGAAGGCCATGGAACCTCCTGATGACATGCGTCATGGAGCTTTGTTATGACAAGGTCATGGAGCATTTTGATTACAGGTGTCTTGGAGCATTGCGAAGACATGGGTAATGGAGCCTTGTGATGACAAGGCCGTGGAACATTGTGATGGCAATGGTCATGGAGCATTGTTATGACAGAGGTAATGGAGCATTGTTATGAGAAGGGAATTGAGCATTGGTCTGAAATATTTCATGGATTATTGTGATGAGATTGGGCATGGAGCATTGTGATGAAAAGGGCACGGAACACTGTGATACATGGGTCATGGAGGATTGTAATGTCAAGGGCAAGAAGCAATGTGATGAGAGGGTTCATGGAGCACTGTGATGACAATGACATCGAGCGTTGTGAGGAGAAGGTCATGGAGCATTCTGATGTCTTGCGTCATGGAGCTTTGTGATGACAAGGGCATAGAGCTTTGTGATTACAGGGGTCTTGGAGCATTGTGATGAAAAGGGAATGGATCACTGTGATGAAAAAGGCATGGAGCCTTGTCATGACAGGGTTCAAGGAGCATACTGACGACAAGTGTCAGGGAGCATTGTGATGACAAGTGTATTGAGCATTGTGATGACAAAGATCATGGAGCATTGTGATGAGAAGACCATGGATAATTGTGATGATGATCGTCATGCGGTGTTGTGATGATAAGTGTTATGAAACATTGTGATCACAAGGGTTTGGAGTATTATGATGACAGAGTTCATGGAGAATTTTGATTTCATTGTGATGACAATAGCCTGAAGCATTATGATGATGGGCATGGTGCATTGTGATGACACGGATCATGGAGCATTGAGATGAAAAAGGGCATGGAACATTGTGATTACAGGGTTATTGGAGCATTGTAATGACAAGCGCATAGAGCTTTCTAATGACAAGGTCATGTAGAATTTTGCTGACAAATGCATGGAGCATTGTGATGACAAGTCATGGAGCATTTTGATGACAAGGGCATGGTGCATTGTGATGAGAAGGGCAGGAAGAATTTTGATGACCTGGTCATGCAGCATTTTGATGAAAAGTTTAATGGAACGTTGTGATGGCAGTGGTCATGGAGCATTGTTATGACAGAGGTAATGGAGCATTTTGATGAGAAGGGCATTGAGCATTGGTCTGAAATGTTTCAAGGATTATTGTGATGAGAGTGGGCATGGAGCATTGTGATGACAAGGGCACGGAACACTGTGATACATGGGTCATGGAGGATTGTAATGTCAAGGGCAAGAAGCAATGTGATGAGAGGGTTCATGGAGCACTGGGATGACAATGACATCGAGCGTTGTGAGGAGAAGGCCATGGAGCATTCTGATGTCTTGCGTCATGGAGCTTTGTGATGACAAGGGCATAGAGCTTTGTGATTACAGGGGTCTTGGAGCATTGTGATGAAAAGGAAATGGATCACTGTGATGAAAAAGGCATGGAGCCTTGTCATGACAGGGTTCAAGGAGCATACTGACGACAAGTGTCAGGGAGCATTGTGATGACAAGTGTATTGAGCATTGTGATGACAAAGATCATGGAGCATTGTGATGAGAAGACCATGGATAATTGTGATGATGATCATCATGCGGTGTTGTGATGATAAGTGTTATGAAACATTGTGATCACAAGGGTTTGGAGCATTATGATGACAGAGTTCATGGAGAATTTTGATTTCATTGTGATGACAATAGCCTGAAGCATTATGATGATGGGCATGGTGCATTGTGATGACACGGATCATGGAGCATTGAGATGAAAAAGGGCAAGGAACATTGTGATTACAGGGTTCTTGGAGCATTGTAATGACAAGCGCATAGAGCTTTCTAATGACAAGGTCATGTAGAATATTGCTGACAAATGCATGGAGCATTGTGATGACAAGTCATGGAGCATTTTGATGACAAGGGCATGGTGCATTGTGATGAGAAGGGCAGGAAGCATTTTGATGACCTGGTCATGCAGCATTTTGATGAAAAGTTTAATGGAACGTTGTGATGGCAGTGGTCATGGAGCATTGTTATGACAGAGGTAATGGAGCATTTTGATGAGAAGGGCATTGAGCATTGGTCTGAAATGTTTCAAGGATTATTGTGATGAGAGTGGGCATGGAGCATTGTGATGACAAGGGCACGGAACACTGTGATACATGGGTCATGGAGGATTGTAATGACAAGGGCATGGGGTATTGTGATGAGAAGGGCATCGAGCATTGTGATGACAAGTGTCATGGAGGATTGTAATGACAAGGGCATGGAGCAATGTGATGAGAGCGTTTATGGAGCACTGTGATGACAATGACATGGAGCACTGTGATGCCAAGGGTCATGGAGCGTTGTGATGACAAAGGTCATAGAACATTTTGATGACAAGGATGTGGTGCATTGTGATGAGAAGGGCAGGGAACATTTTGATGACAAGGTCATGCAGCAATTTGATGAAAAGTGTAATGGAACATTTTGATGACAGGGGTTATAGAACATTTTGATGCCAGGGGTCATGGAGCTTTGGGATGAAAAGGGTCATGAAGCATTTTGATGACAGTGGTTATGGAAGATTGTGATGTCAGGGGTTATGGAACATTGTGCTGATAAGGGGCTGTAGCATTGTGATGAATGGGGTCATGGAACATTGTGATTACCGGGGTGAGGGATGATTGTGATAACTAGTGACGGAACATTGTGATATCTCAGGTGAGAGAGCATTTGGATGAGAAGTGCATGGAGCATTGTGATTACAAGGTTTATGGCGGATAGCGATGACAAGGTTGTGGATCATTGTGATGAAAAGCGCGTGGCACATTGTGATGACAAGGGTCATGGAGTATTGTTCTGACAAAGGCATGGAGCATTGTGATGACAAGGGTCACGGAGCATTGTGATGAAAATTTCATGGAGCATTGAGGTTACAAAGGACACAGAGCCTTTTCGGACGCGAACATGGAACGTTGTGTTGACAAACATTATGAAGAATTGTGATGACAGGATTCAGGGAGCATAGTGATGACAGGTGTAATGGAGCAGTGTGATGACAAGGGCATGGAGCATTGCGATTACAGGGGCATGGAGCATTGGTCTGACAAGTTTCATAGATTATTGTGATGACAGTGGACATGGAGCATTGTGATGACAAGGGCATGGAGCATTGTGATGAGAAGGTCATGGAGTATTGTGAAGACATGTGTCATGGAGCACTGTGATGACAAGGGTCACGGAGCATTGTGAATACAGGGGTCATGGAGCATTGGGATGACAAGGTCATGGATCATTGTGATGAGAAGGTCATGGAGTATAGTAAAGACAGGTGTCAGGGAGCACTGTGATGACATATGTCATGGTCCATTGCGATGACAATGTCAGGGAGCATTGAGATGCCAAATGTAATGGAGGATTGTGATGACAAATATAATGGAGCATTGTGATGACTAGGGCTTGGAGCATTATGATGACAAGGGCCATTGAGAATTTTCATGAGAAGGTCGAGGAGCATTGTGATGACAAGGTCCTGGATCTTTGTGATTAGAAATACATGGAGCCTTGTGAAGACAAGTCTCATGGAGCATACTGATGAAAAGGGACATGGAACATTCTGATTACAGGGGTCTTGCAACTTTGTGATGACAAGTGCATGGAGCATTGTGATGACAAGGGCATGGAGCATTGGTCTAATACGTTTCATGGATTACTGTGATGACAGATGGAATGGCGCATTGTGATGACAAGGGCATGGAGCATTGTGATGACCAGGTCATGCCGTATTGTGAAGACAGGTGTCAGGGAGCATAGTGATGACATATGTAATGGCCCATTGTGATGACAATGGCATGGAGCATTGTGATGCAAAGTGTCATGGAGGATTCTGATGACAAAGGTAATGGAGCATTCTGATGACAATGGCTTGGAGCATTGTGATGACAAGGGTCAGGGAGCATTGTGCTGAAAAGTGCATTGAAAATTGTGATGACAATGGTCATGAAGCATTCTGATGACAAGCTTGTGGAGTATTTTGATGACAATGGCATGGAGCATTGTGATGAAAACAGCATGGGGCATTGTGTTGAAAACGGCATGGAGCCTTTTCGTGACAGGGTTCAAGGAGCATTCTGATGACAAGTGTCAGTGAGCACTGTGATGACAAGTGTATTGAGAATTGTGATGACAAAGGTCATGGAGAATTGTGATGAAAAGGGCATGGAGTATTGTGATGACAGGCATCATGGAGCGTTGTGATGACAAGTGTTATGGAACATTGTGATCACAAGTGTTTGGAGAATTGTGATGACAAATGTCATGGATCATTTTGATTTCAAGGAGCAGGGAGCATTTTGATGACAAGAGCATGAAGGAATGTGATCCCAAGGTTCATGGAGTATTGTGATGACAATGGAAATGGAGTATAGTGATGACAAGCGCATAGAGCATTGTAATGACAAGGTCATGTAGCATTTTGCTGACAAAGGCATGGAGCATTGTGATGACAGGTGTCATGGAGCACTGTGATGACAAGCGTCATGGAGCATTGTGAATACAGGGGTCATGGAGCATTGGGATGACAATGGCATGGATCATTGTGATGACAAGGGTCATGGAGCACTGAGCTGAAAATGTTCATGGAGTGTTGTGATGACAGGGGTCATGGAGCATTGTGATGACCAAGGAATGGAGCAATGTGATGACAAGAGTCCCGGATCATTGTGTTGTCAGGTGTCATGGAGTGTTGTCATGACAATGGTCATGAAGCATTGTGATGATTAGGTCGTAGAGCATTGGGCTGAAAATGCTAATGGATTATTGTGATGACAGGGGTCATGGAGCATTGTGATGACAAGGGAATGGAGCATGGTGATGACAAGGTCTTGGAGCATTGTGATGAGAAGACCATGGAGACTTGTGACGACAACTCACATGGAGCATTCTGATGAAATTGGGCATGGAGTATTGTGATTACAGTGGTCTTAGAGCATTGTGATGACAAGGGCATGGAGCATTGTGATGAGAAGGCCATGAAGCATTCTGATGACATGCTTCATGGAGTTTTGTGATGACAAGGGCATGGAGCATTGTGATTACAGGGGTCTTGGAGCATTGTGATGACAAGAGTCCCGGATCATTGTGTTGTCAGGTGTCATGGAGTGTTGTGATGACAGTGGTCATGGAGCATTGTGATGATATTGGCCATGGAGCTTTGTGATGAGTAGGTCGTGGAGCATTGGGCTGAAAAATTTCATGGTTTATTGTGATGACAGGTGTCAAGGTGCATTGTGATGACAAGGGAATGGAGCATGGTGATGACAAGGTCCTGGAGCACTGTGATGAGAAGACCATGGAGACTTGTGATGACAAGTCTCAAGGAGCATTCTGATGAAAAGGGGCATGGAGCATCGTGATTACAGGGGTATTGGTGCATTGTGATGACGAGGGCATGGAACATTGTGATGAGAAGGCCATGGAGCATTCTGATGACATGCGTCATGTAGTTTTGTGATGACAAGTACATAGAGCATTGTGATTACAGAGATTTTGGAGCATTGTGATGAAGAGGGCATGGATCATTGTGATGACAAGGGCACGGAACACTGTGATATATGGGTCATGCAGGATTGTAATGAGAAGGGCATGGAGCACTGTGATGAGGAGGGCATCAAGCATTGTGATGACAAGTGTCCTGGAGCTTTGTGATGACAAGGGCATGGAGCCATGTGATGAGAGGGTTCATGGAGCATTGTGATGACAAAGACATGGAGCATTATGATGCCAAGGGTCATGGAGATTTGTGATGACAAGTCATGGAGCATTTTGATGACAAGGGCATGGTGCATTGTGTTGAGAAGGGCAGGGAGCATTTTGATGACCGGGTCATGCAGCAATTTGATAAAAAGTGTAATGGAACACATTGATGGCAGTGGTTAGAGAACATTGTGAATTCAGGGGTCTTGGAGCTTTGGGATGAAAAGTGTCATGGAGCATTTTGATGAGAGGGGTTATAGAACATTGAGATGTCAAGGGTCACGGAACATTGTGATGATAAGAGGATGTAGCATTGTGATGACAGTGTCATGGATCATTGTGATTACAGAGGTGAGGGAGTATTGTGATGCTTAGTGATGGAACATTGTGATATCTCTGGTGAGAGAGCATTTTGATGAGAAGTGCATGGACCATTGTGATTACAAGGTTTATGTAGCATTGCAATGACAAGGTTTTGGACCGTTGTGATGAAATGCGTGTGGCACTTTGTGATGACAATGGTCATGGAGCATTGTTCTGCCAAAGACATGGAGCGTTGTGATGACAAGTGTCACAAAGAATTGTGATGAAAATTTCATGGAGCATTGTGGTTACAAATGTCACAGAGCCTTGTGATGACGCGGGCATGGACCACTGTGATGACAAATGTTATGAAACATTGTGATAACTGGAGTCACGGAGCATTGTGATGACAGAGGTCATGGAGCATTGTGATGACAAGGGCATGGAGCATTGTGATGACAGTGACATGGAGCATTGGTCTGACAAGTTTCATAGATTATTGTGATGACAGTGGGCATGGTGCATTGTGATGACAAAGGCATGGAGCTTTGTGATGAGAAGGTCATGGAGTATTGTGAAGACAGGTGTCAGGGAGCATTGTGATGCCAAATGTAATGGAGAATTGTGATGACAAATATAATGGAGCATTGTGATGATTAGGGCTTGGAGGATTATGATGACAAAGGCCATTGAAAATTTTCATGACAATGTCGAGAAGCATTGTGATGAGAAGGTCCTAGAGCATTGTGATGACAAAACCATGGAGCCTTGTGATGACAAGTCTCATGGAGCATACAGATGAAAAGGGGCATGGAGCATTGTGACTACAGGGGTCTTGGAACATTGTGATGACAAGGGCATGGAGCATTGTGAGGAGAAGACCAAGGAACAATCTGACGGCATGCGTCATTGAACTTTGTGATGACAAGGGCATGGAGCATTGTGATTACATGGGTCTTGGAGCATTGTGATTAAAAGAGCATGGATCATTGTGATGAAAAAGGCATGGAGCCTTGTCATGACAGGGTTCAAGGAGCATACAGAAAACAAGTGTCAGGGAGCATTTTGATGAAAAGTGTATTGAGCATTGAGATGACAATGGTCATGGAGCATTGTGATGAGAAGACCATTGATAATTGTGATGACGAGCGTCATGGGGCATTGTGATGACAAGTGTTATGGAATACTGTGATCAAAAGGGTTTGGTGCATTGTTATGACAGAGGTCATGAAGCATTTTGACTTCATTGTGATGACAATAGCATGAAGCATTATGATGATGGGCATGGTGCATTGTGATGACAGTGTTCTTAGAGCATTGTGATGAGAAGTATCATGGCGCTTTGTGATGACAAGGCCATGGTTCATCGTGATGGCAGGGGTCATGGAGCATTGTTATGACAGGGGTAATGGAGCATTGTTATGGCAAGGGCATGGAACATTGTGATGAGAAAGCCATGGAGCATTCTGAAGACATGTGTCATGGAGGTTTCTGAAGACAAGGTCATGGAGCAATGTGATGACAATGACATGGAGCTTTGTGATGCCAAGGATCATGGATCATTGTGATGACAAAGGTCATGGAGCATTTTGATGGCAAGGGCGTTGTGCATTGTGATGAGAAGAGCAGGGAGCATTCTGATGACAGGGTCATGGAGCAATGTGATGAAAAGTTTCATGGAACATTTTGATGACATTTGTTATGGAGCACTGTGATGTCAGGGGTCATCGAACATTGTGATGATAAGTGCATGTAGCTTTCTGATGACAGGAGTCATGGAGCATTGTGATGACAGGTGTGAGGGAGTATTGTGACAAATAGTGATGTAGCATTGTGATACCAGTGGTGAGAGAGCATTTTGATGAGAAGTGCATGGAGCATTGTGATGACAAATTTTAAGGAGCATTGTGATGACAAGATTGGGGAGCACTGTGATGACATGTGCATGATGCATTGTGATGACATGTGTCATGGAGCATTTTGCTGACAAGCGCATGGAGCACAGTGATGACAATTGTCAAAGAGCATTGTGATGAAAATTTCATGGAGCATTGTGGTTAAAAAGGTCACAGAGACTGTTGATGACGAGGGCATGGACCATTGTGATGACAAAGGTCATGAAGCATTGTGATGACTGGATTCACGGAGCACTGTGATGACAGGGGTCATGGAGCATTGTGATAACAAGGGCATGTAGCATTGTGATGTCAAGGGCATGGAACATTGGTCTCATAAGTTTCATGGATTATTGCAATGACAGTTGGAATGGCGCATTTTGATGACAAGGGCATGGAGCATTGTGATGACCAGGTCATGCAGTATTGTGAAGAGAGGTGTCAGGGAGCATTGTGATGACATATGTAATGGCCCATTGTGATGACACTGACATGGAGCATTGTGATGCCAAGTGTCATGGAGGATTCTGATGACAAAGGTAATGGAGCATTGTGATGTCATTGTCTTGGAGCATTGTGATGACAAGGGTCAGGGAGCATTGTGCTGAAAAGTGCATGGAGCATTGTGATGACAAAGGTCATGGAGCATTCTGAGGAGAAGCTTGTGGATTATTTTGATGACAATGGCATGGAGCATTGTGATGAAAACGGCATGGGGCATTGTGATTAAAAAGGCATGGAGCCTTTTCGTGACAGGATTCAAGGAGAATTCTGATGACAAGTGTCAGGGAGCATTGTGATGACGAGTGTATTGAGAATTGTGATGACAAAGGTCATGGAGCTTTGTGATGAAAAGGGCATAGATTATTGTGATGACAGGCATCATGGAGCGTTGTGATGACAAGTGTTATGGAACACTGTGATCACAAGGGTTTGGAGCATTGTGATGACAGAGGTCATGGATCATTTTGATTTCAAGGAGCATGGAGCATTGTGATGACAAGGGCATGAAGCAATGTGATCCCAAGTTTCATGGAGGATTGTGATGACAATAGAAATGGAGTATTGTGATGACAAGCGCATAGAGCATTGTAATGACAAGGTCATGTAGCATTTTGCAGACAAAGGCGTGGAGCATTGTGATGACATGTGTCATGGAGCACTGTGATGACAAGCGTCACGGAGCATTGTGAATACAGGGGTCATGGAGCATAGGGATGTCAAGGACATGGATCATTGTGATGACAAGTGTCATGGAACATTGGGCTGAAAATGTTCATGGAGTATTGTGAAGACAGGGGCTATGGAGCATTGTGATGACTAGGGAATGGAACATATTGATGACAAGAGTGCCGTATCATTGTGTTGTCAGGTGTCATGGAGTGTTGTGTTGAAAGTGGTCATGGAGCATTGTGATGATATTGGCCATGGAGCTTTGTGATGAGAAGACCTTGGGTAATTGTAATGTCGAGCATTATGGAGCACTGTAATGACAAGTGGCATGATGCATTGTGATGACAGGTGTCAGGGAGCATTGTGATGACATGGGTCATGGAGCATTTTGATGACAAGGGGATGGAGCATTGTGATGACAAGTGCATGGAGCATTGTGATGACAAGTGCATGGAGCATTGCAATGTCAAGTTGATGGAGAATTGTGATGACAAGAGCATGTAACATATTGACGAGAAGTGTCATGTAGCACTGTGATGACATGGACGTGGAGAATTGTGATGAGAAGGGACATGGAGCATTGTGATAACCGGGGCATGGTGCATTGTGATGACAGGGGTTATGGAGCATTATTATGAGAACGGCCATGGTGCATTCTGACATAAGATATCACTTATGAAGGGAATGTAAACATGGCTACATATGAACTGAATTAGGGAAGAGAACAGAGTCTAAGATTTAGAAAACACTCTAACGCCTGCTTAAGGGGAAAGAGAGGTGGGGAGATGCACAAAACATAAGATTGATATTAGCACAGGTACCGTTCCATAGTCCAAAAACAGAAGAGACAAGCCCTACTCCTTCCTCAGTGAATGGAACTCAACATCCCTATTCCCCGCCGAGAAACATATCTGACTAGTAAGAATTTTAAAACCTATGTATTGATATGTCTTCGTAAGGGAAACAAGTGTGTCTAGAATGACATAAACATGGCAGTGAGAATCAGCTCAAACCCAATATAAAACTGAATTTCAAAACAAAACATAAAAACAGTAAAATTCTTACACAATACCTTCAGGGGTTCTGATGAAACTTGGAATGACCCTATCTACAATGACAGATGGATGTGGCATAAGGCTGGTCACTTGGGACTGAGAGCATTGGTGAGATTGGGTGAAAAAATGCAGACTCTTTAAAGCAATAATGCCTGCCACCCATTCCATGGTTCCCAACTCTCCAGGTAGAAGGGAATATCACTACATTTATAACGTGTATGGGAACCTAGAGAATGGAAACCATCTGATGGTGAAAGGTTTCTAAAACTCTACTACTTTTTTTTTCTCCTTGAGCTCCAGTTTGACATTCCAACAGCTTGACTATCAATCTCCCAACTTTGAAAGTCAGCCCCTATAAACTTCTGGTTCGCACAGTTGGCAAATTGTGCAGAGGATATAAGGGAAGAGAGAGAACCAATGAGAGAGTAGCTGTAGGCATTTGGACAGCCACATGTCACTATAATTTCCCGTCACAAAGAGGAATTAACCAACGTCTCAGCCCGCCCCCCCAGAATCATTATAAGTCCAAAAGCAAAACTGTTGATTTGCGGACAGCTCACAAAAACGCGAGTTGAAAAATGGAGCTCAGGGCCACAGCAATTCACTAACATGCAGAGTTATAAAGGACTACTCTCTTCCAAAATCTGTTGAGAGAAAGCCACGAGGCGGAAGGGAAAATGAGGAAGAATGGCATGAAACAGATTTCAAGAGGTACACTGGAATCGCCTTTAAACACAGGAAAAGCATTACAACTTCGAAAATTATGGAAATGGCCATAAAGGGCATATGGGTTTTCACGTGAATATATACAGGAGAAAACGCATATGCCCTTTTTGGACAAGCAAGAAAGTGGGCAATGCAAATCAGCACTACAAAGAAGTATCACTTCCTACCGGTCAAAAGGGACATCCACAAAATGTGTAAAAAACAGAAAGGCAAGACAGGCCCTGGAGAACAGGGAGCCTGGTTATGCTGATGGGCGGGATGTAAATTGCCAACTGCCTCTCTGGAGGAGTGCATTGTGTTCCCTAAAACAAGTAAAGAACAGAGCTACAGAGCCAAGGGCACTTCCAGTCTAGGGAATATACCTTGGGAAAACTGAAAATAAATAAGACAGATCCACACCAAAATTCAGGGATGAACAGCTTACAAAAACCTCAACATGGGTACACTGGAAATATCCCAGGAAAGACATAAATGGTTCAAGAAACTGTGGTACTTACATATGATGGAATATCCCTCAGCCATGAAATCAATGTCATAAGGCCAGTAGCAGCAAAATGAGTGGATTCATGTACGATAATTCTAAGTGAAATAAGTCACACAGAAAAAGACACTTATCATAATATATCACTTATGAAGATCCTGTAGACATGGCTACACATGAACTGAGTTAGGAAAGAGAAGAGAGACTCACATTTAAAAAACACCCTTATGCCTGCTTAAGGGGGAAGGAGAGGTGGGGTGATGCATAAAACCAGAGTTTGATATTAGTACAGCTACTGTTCCAAAAACCAAATACAGAAGAGACAAGACCTACACTTTCCTCAGTGAAAGGGACTCAACACCCCATATTCACCGCAGAGTAATATATCTTACTAGTATGAATCATAAAACCTATGTATTGATATGTCTCCATAAGGGAATCAAGTGTGTCTAGACTGGCATAATCATGGCAGCGAGAATCAGCTCAAACCCACTATAAACTGGAATTTCAAAAATAAAACAAAAAAACAGGGGAATTCTTTTCAATTCCTTCAGGGTCTCTGATGAAACCTGGAATGACCCTATCTACAATGACAGCTGGATGTGGCATAAGGCTGGACACTTGGGACTGAGAGGATTGGTGAGATTGGGTGAGCAAATGCAGACCCTTTAAAGCAATAATGAGTGGCACACATTCCATGTTTCCCAACTCTACAGGTTGAAGGGAATATTACTATAGCTATAACATGTACGGGAAACCTAGAGAATGGACACACTGTGAATAGGAAAGGTCTCTAAAACTCAACGAATAGTCCCTCTCCTGGTGCTCCTGTTTGACTTTCCAACTGCTTTACTATCAATCTCCCAACTTGGAGAGATAGCCCCTTTAACCTCCTGGTTCTCACAGGTTGCCAATTTGGCAGAGGATGAAACGGAAGAGGGAGAACCAATGAGAGAGTAGCTGTTAGGCATTTGGACGGGCACATGTCACTCTTCTTTCCCGGGAGGAAGAAGAATTAACCAGAGTCTCAGCCACCCAACGGACACCAGTATAGGTCCTGATCCAAAGTTTGGACTTGCATTCAGCTCACAAAAAACGAGTTGAAAAATGGAGCTCAGGGGCACAGCAATTCACAAACTGGCAGAGAAATACAGGACAACTATCGTCCAAATATCAGTTTAATGTAGGCAACGAGGCGGACTTGAAAGCGAGGCAGAATAGCAGGAGACAGATTTCAAGAGGTACGTTGGAATCCCCTTTAAAGCACAGGAAAAGGGGCACAACTTCGGCAATGATGCACTAGGCCAAAAAGGGCGTATGAGTTTTCTCCTGAATATATTCAGGAGAAAACATATATACGCTTTTTGGCCAGGCAAGCAAGCAGGCAATTCAAATCTGCACTACAAAGAAGTATCACTTCCCACCGGTCAAAAGGGACATCCACAAAATGGGTAATTACCTGAAAGGCAAGACAGGTCCTGGAGAACAGGGAGCCTTGTTATGCTGATGGGCGGGATGTAAATTGTCAACTGCCTCTCTGGAGGAGTGCATTGAGTTCCCTAAAAGAAGTAAAAAACAGAGGTACAGAGCCAAGGGCACTTCCAGTCTAGGGAATATACCTTGGGAAAACTGAAAATCAATAAGACAGAGCCACCCCACTATTTAGGGCTGCACTGCTTACAAGAAGCTCATTTGGGTGCACCTTAAATATCCCTGAAAGATAAAAATGGTACAAAAAATTGTGGTACTTACGTCCGATGAAATATCCCTCAGCCATGAAATCAATGTCATAAGACCAGTAGCAGCAAAATGAGTGGATTCAGGTACGATGATTCTAAGTGAAGTAAGTCACACAGAAAAAGAAACTTATCATAAGATATCACTTATATTTGTCCTGTAAACATGGCTACACATGAACTGAGTTAGGAAAGAGAACAGAGTCTCACATTTAGAAAACACTCTGATGCCTGCATAAGGGGGAAGGAGAGGTGGGGTGATGCATAAAACAAGAGTTTAATATTAGAACAAGTACCGTTCCAAAAACCTAATACGTAATAGCAAGACCTACAACTTCCTCAGTGAACGGGACGCAACAACCCATATTCCGTGCAGAGGAATATATCTGACTAATAAGAATCTTAAAACCTATGTACTGATATGTCTCCATAAGGGAATCAAGTGTGTCTAGACTGGCATAAACATGGCAACGAGAATCAGCTCAATCCCAATATAAAAAAAATTTCAAAAACAAAACAAAAAAACAGGGAAATTCTTTACAATTCCTTCAGGGTCTCTGATGAAACCTGGAATGACAATGTCTACAATGACAGCAGGATGTGGCATTAGGCTGGACACTTGGGACTGGGAGGATTGATGAGACTGGGTGAGCAAATGCAGACCCTTTAAAGCAATAATGCATGGCACCCATTCCATGGGTCCCAGCTCTCCAGGTTGAAGGGAATATTACTACAGCTATAACATGTACGGGAAACCTAGAGAATGGACACACAGTGAATATGAAAGGTTTCTAAAACTCAAGGAATAGTCCCTCTCCTTGTGCGCCAGTTTTACTTTCCAACAGCTTTACTATCAATCTCCCAACTTGGAGAGACAGCACCTTTAACCTCCTGGTCCTCACAGGTTGCCAATTTGGCAGAGGATGAAAGGGAAGAGGCAGAACCAATGAGAGAGTAGCTGTTAGGCATTTGGACGGGCACATGTCACTCTAATTGCCCGGCAGGAAGAAGAATTAAACAAAGACTCTTCCCCCTGCTGGGAACCAGTATAGGTCCTGAACCGAAATTTTGGACTTGCGGTCAGCTCACAAATAACGATTTGATAAATGGAGCTGAGGTGCACAGCAATTCACAAACTGGCAGAGTAATAAAGGAGAGCTATCTTCCAAAAATCTTTTGAAGGAAGGCAAAGAGGCGGACTTGAAAGCGAGGCAGAATAGCAGGAAACAGATTTCAAGCGGTACGTTGGAATCACCTGTAAAGCACAGGAAGAGGGGCACAACTTCGACAATGATGCACTTGGCCCAAAAGTGTGTATGTGTTTTCCCCTGAATATATTCAGGGGAAAACGCATACGCCCTTTTTGGCCAAGCAAGCAATTGGGCAATGCAAATCTGCAGTACAAAGAAGTAACACTTCCCACCAGTCAAAAGGGACATCGGCAAAATGTGTAAAAACCAGAAAGGCAAAAGAGGACCTGGAGAATCGGGAGCCTTTTTATGCTGATGGGCGGAATGTAAGTTGCCAACTGCCACTCTGGAGGAGTGCATTGTGTTCCCTAAAACAAGTAAACAACTGAGCTACATAGCCAAGGGCACTTCCAGTCTAGGGAATATACCTTGGGAAAACTGAAAATCAATAAGACAGAGCCACCCCAAAATTTAGGGATGCACTGCTTAAAAGAACCTCAACTTGGGTACATATTAATTATCACAAGAAAGTTAAAAATGGTTCAAAAAATTGTGGTACATACGTAGGATGGAATATCCCTCAGCCATGAAATCAATGTCATAAGACCCATAGCAGCAAAATGAGTGGATTCAGGTACGATGATTCTAAGTGAAATAAGTCACACAGAAAAAGAAGCTTATCATAGGATATGACTTATGAAGATCCTGTAAACATGGCTACACATGAACTGAGTTAGGAAAGAGAACAGAGTCTCACATTTTGAATACACTCTTATGCCTGCTTAATGGGGAAGGAGAGGTGGGGTGATGCATAAAACCAGAGTTTGATATAACACAGGTACTGTTCCAAAAACCAACTATGGAATAGTTAAACCTACACCTTTCTCGGGGAAAGGGACTCAAAATACCATATTTTCCACAGAGGAATATACCTGACTAGTAAGAATCTTAAAACCTATGTATTGATATGTCTCCGTAAGGGAATCAAGTGTGTCTAGACTGGCATAAACATGGCAGTGAGAATCAGCTCAAACCCACTATTAAAAGGAATTTCAAAAACAAAACAAAAAAACAGGGAAATTCTTTACAATTCCTTCAGGGTCTCTGATGAAACCTGGACTGAATCTATCTACAACTACAGCTTGATGGGGCATAAGGCTGGACACTTGGGACTGAGAGGCTTGGTGAGACTGTGTGAACAAACACAGATCATTTAAAGCAATAATGCGTGGCCTCCATTCCATGGTTCCAAACTCTCCAGGTTGAAGGGAATATTAATACAGCTATAACATGTACTGGAAACGTAGAGAATGGACACATTGTGAATACGAAAACTTTCTAAAACTCAAGGAATAGTCCCTCTACTGGTGTTCCAATTTGACTTTCCAACCACTTGACTAGTAATCTCCCAACTTAGAGAGACAGCACCTTTAACCTCCTGGATAACACAGGTTGCCAATTTGGCAGAGGATGAAAGGGACCAGGGAGAACCAATGAGAGAGTAGCTGTTAGGCATTTGGACGGGCACATGTGACTCTAATTGCCCGGCAGGAAGAAGAATTAACCAAAGCCTCATCCCGCTGCCGGAAACCAGTATAGGTCCTGAACCGAAATTTTGGACTTGCGCTCAGCTCACAAAAAACGATTTGATAAATGGAGCTCAGAGACACAGCAGTTCACAAACTGGCAGAGTAATAAAGGACAGCTATCGTCCAAAAATTGTTTGAAGGAAGGCAACGAGGTGGACTTGAAAGCGAGGCAGAATCACAGTAAACAGATTTCAAGAGGTACGTTGGAATCACCTTTCAAGCACAGGAAGTGGGGCACAACTTCGACAATGATGCACTTGTCCAAAAATGGTGTATTCGTTTTCTCCTGAATATATTCAGGAGAAAATGCATACGCCCTTTTTGGCCAAGCTAGCAAGCGGGCAAGGCAAATCTGCAGTACAAGGAAATATCCCTTCCCACCGGTCAAAAGGGACATAGGCAAAATGTGTAAAATCCAGAAAGGCAAGAGAGGACCTGGAGAACAGGGAGGCTTTTTATGCTGTTGGGCGGGATGTAAGTTGGCAACTGCCTCTCTGGAGGAGTGCATTGTGTTCCCTAAAACATGTAAACAACAGAGCTACATAGCCAAGGGCACTTCCAGTCTAGGGAATATACCTTGGGAAAACTGAAAATCAATAAGACAGACCCACCCCAACATTTAGGGATGCACTGCTTACAAGAACCTCAACTTGGGTACACCTTAAATATGCCAGGAAAGTTAAAAATTGTTCAAAAAATAGTGGTACTTACGTACGATGGAATATCCCTCAGCCATGAAATCAATGTCATAAGACCAGTAGCAACAAAATGAGTGGATTCAGGTACGATGATTCTAAGTGAAATAAGTCACACAGAAAAAGAAACTTATCATAAGATATCACTTATGAAGGTCCTGTAAACATGGATACAGATGAACGGAGTAAGGAAAGATTACAGAGTAACTAATCTTATCATAAGATATCACTCATAGCGGGAATGTACACATGACTACACATGAACTGAATGACAAACACAACATAGTCACACATTTAGGAAACATTTTTTGCCTGCTTAAGAGGAAAGCTGAGGCGGGGTGATGCATAAAACCACAGTTTTAAATTAGCACAGATACCGTTATATAAACCATGTATGTAATAGACAACACCTACTCCCGGCACAATGAACTGGACTCAACACCCCCTATTCATTGCAGAGGAATATGTCTGACTCTATGTATTTTAAAACATATGTATTCTCATGTCTCCATAAAGGAATCATGTGTGTGTATAACAGCATGAACACAGCACTGAAATTCAGTTAAACCCACTTATAAAAATAAATTTCAAAATCAAAATGCAAAAACAGAGAGAAAGTCTTAAAAATTACGTTCAGGGCCTGTGATGCAAGGTAGATTGACCACCTTTACACCCACAGCTGGATGAGACATAAGACTGGACACTTGGGGCTGACAAGATTGCTGAGGTTGTGTGAACAAAAGAACACCACTTAGAGCAATACTGTGTGCTACCCATTCTAGTGGTCCCAACTCTCCAGGTTTAAGGGAATCCTCCTACAGTTAAAACATGCATGGGAAACCCAGTGGATGGTACACTGTGTAATTGGGAAAGTTTTCTAAAAGGTACCTCATTTTTCCTTTTGTCGTGCTCGGCTTCGCCATTCCATCTGCATTACTCAAAATCTCCCCACTTGGAGTGTCAGCGCCATTACCCTCCCATTATGCACAGTTTGCAAATTGTGCAGAGGATGAACAGGAAGAGGGGAAATAAATGAGAGATTAGCTGTAGGTGTTTGGATGGTCACATGTCACTCTAGTTACCCATCAAGAAGAAGAATTAACCAAAGGCTCAGACTGAAGCCCCGGAACCAGACTAGGGCCTAAAGCCATCCTGCGGTATTGCAGCCAGCTCACAAATAGGCGAGTTGAAAAATGGAAATCAGGGGCACAGCAATTCACAAACTTGCAGAGTTAAAAAGGACAACTATCATCCAGAAATATATTGAGGAAAGGCAGTGAAGAGGATTTGAATGCAAGGCAGAATTGAAGGAAACAGATTACAAGAGGTAGACTGGAGTCGTCTTTAAAGCACATGAAAAGCGACAGAATTTCGACAATGTTGCCCTTGGCTGAAAAGGGACTATGTGTATTTTCCTGAATATATTCGGGAAAAAATGCATATGCCCTTTTTGGCTAAGCAAGCCATCAAGCATTGCAAATCCACACTACAGAGAAGTGTCCCTTACCTCCAGTCAAAAGGACCATCCACAAATAGTGTAAAAGCCACAAATGCAGGACAGGCCATGGAGAAAAGGGAGTCTGGTTACGCCAATGGACAGGATGTAAATTGCCAAAAGACTCTCTGGAGAATTGTATGTTGTGTTCTAAAACAGAGCTACAGAGCATAGCACACTTCCACTCATGGGCGTGTATTTTGGGAAAACTAAAAATCCACAACACACAGCCAGCCCAAACTTTAGGGCTGCTCTGTTTACAAGAACCTCGACTTCGGTACACTTTATATATCCCAGGAAAGGAAAAAAAAATGGATATAGATGTTGTGGTACTTATATACAATGGAATGTCACTCAGACATAAAATCAATGTCATAAGGCCAATAGCAGCTTAATGAGTGGCTTTAGATACGATGATGCTAATTGAAATGAGCCACAAAGAAAAAGAAACTTATTGTAATACATCACTTATAGAGGAAATGTAAACATGGCTACACATGAACTGAATTTCAAAAGAGAACAGAGTTACACATTTAGAAAACACACTTTTGCCTCCTTAAGGGGAAAGGTGACGTGGGGTGATGTGTAAAAGCAGAGTTTGAAATTAGCACAGATCCCATTCCATATACCAAATATGTAATAGACAAGACCTACTCCTTTCTCAATGAACTGGACACAAAACACCCTATTCACTGAAGAGGAATATATCTGACTGGTAATAACCTTGAAACCTATGTATTTATATGTCTCCATAATGGAATCAAGTGTATGTAGATTGGCATAAACACAGATCAATGGAACAGGACAGAAAGCCCAGAGATAAACCTACATACCTATGGCTATCTCATCTATGACAAAGGAGCTAAGGATATACAATGGAGAAAAGACAGTCTCTTCAGTAATTGGTGCTGGGAAAACTGGACCCCTACACATAAAAGAATGAAATTAGAACACTCCATAACACCATACACAAAAATAAACTCTAAATTGATTAGAGATCTAAATATAAGACCAGACACTATAAAACACTTAGGGGAAACCATAGGCAGAACACTCTATGACATAAATCACAGCAAGATCCTTTTGGACCCACCTCCTAGAGAAATGGAAATAAAAACAGAAATCAACAAATGGGACCTAATGAAACTTAAAAGCTTTTACACAGTACAGGAAAACATAAACAAGATGCAAAAACAACCCTCAGAATGGGAGAAAATATTTTCAAATGAAGCAATCGACAAAGGATTAATCTCCAAACTTTACAAGCACCACATGTAGCTCAATATCACAAAAACAAACAACCCAATCCAAAAACGGGCAGAAGACCTAAATAGACATTTCTCCAAAGAAGATATACAGATTACCAAGAAACACATGAAAGGATGCTGAACATCACTAATCATTAGAGAAATGCAAATCAAAACTACCCTGAGGTATCACCTCACAGCAGTCAGAGTGGCAATCATCAAAAAAATCTACAAAACAATAAATGCTGGAGAGGCCTTTATTGGAGAAAAGGGAACACACTTGCACTGTGGTTGGGAATGTAAATTGATATGGGCACGAGGGAGAACAGTACGGAGGTTCCTTTAAATAACTAACAATAGAAGTACCATACGACACAACAATCCAAGTACTGGGCATTTGCCTTGCGAAAACCATAATTCAAAAAGAGTTATGTACAAAAATGTTCATTGCAGCTCTATTTGCATTAGCCAGGACATGGAAGCAACCTAAGTGTCCATCGACAGATGAATGGATAAAGAAGATCTGGCACATATATACAATCAAATATTACTCAACCATAAAAAGAAGCAAAACTGAGTTATTTGTCCTGAGGTGGATGGACTTAGAATCTGTCCTACACAGTGAAGTAAGTCTGAAAGGGAAAAACAAATACTGTATGTTAACAGAGATATATGGAATCTAATGAAGAAAAAAAAAAGATTTTGAAGAACCTAGTGGCAGGACAGGATTAAGGACACAGACATAGAGAAAGGACTTGAGGACACCGGAAGGGGGATGGGTAAGCTGGGACGAAGTGAGAGAGTGGCATGGACATAAATACATTACCAAATGTAACACTGATAGTTACTGGGAAGCAGCCACGTAGAACAGGGAGATCAGCTCGGTGCTTTGTGACCACATAAAGGGGTGGGATATGGAGTGTGGGAGGGAGATGCAAGAGGGAGGGGATCTGGTGATATTTGTATATGTATAGCTGATTCACTTTGCTATACAGCAGAAACGAACACTCCATTGTAAAGCAATTATACTCCAATAAACGTGTAAAAGGAAAAAAATAAAAGAAAGAAAGCCCAAGGATAAACCTACACACCTATGATCAACTAATCTATGACAAAGGAGGCAAGACTATACAATGGAGATAAGACAGTCTCTTCAATAATTGGTGCTGGGAAATATGGAGAGCTACATGTAAAAGAATGAAATTAGAACACTCCCCAACACCATACATAAAAATATATTCAAAATGGATTAGAGACCTTATTGTAAGACCGGACAGTATAAAACTCTGAGAGGAAAACTTACGAAGGATACTCTGACGTAAATCACAGCTAGATCTTTTGATCCACCTCCTATAGTAATGAAATAAAAAAGACAACTAAACAGATGGGACCTAATGAAACGTAAAAGCTTTTGCAAAACAAAGGAAACTACAAACAAGACGAAAAGACAACCCTCAGAATGGCAGAAAATATTTGCAAACGAATCAATGGACAAATGATTAATCTCCAATATATATAAACAGCTCATGCAGCTCAATATTAATAAAACAAACAACCCAATACAGAAATGGAAGATCTAAATAGACATTTCTTCCAAGAAGACATAGAGATGGCGAGTACGCACATGAAAATCTGCTCAACATCACTAATTATTAGAGAAATGGAAATCGAAACTACAATGAGGTATCACGTCACACCTGTTAGAATGGGCATCATCAGAAAATCTACAAACAACAAATGCTGGAGAGGGTGTGGAGAAAAGGAACCTTCTTCCACTATTGTTGGGAATGTAAATCGATACAGTCTCTATGGAGAACAGTATGGAGGTTCCTTAAAAAACTAAAAATAGAATTACCATATAATCCAGCAATCCCAGTACTGGGCATATACCCAGAGAAAACCATAAATCAAAAAGACACATTCACCACAATGTTCACTGCAGCACTATTTACAATAGCCAGGTAATGAAAGCAACCTAAGTGCCCACAGACAGACGAATGGATAAAGACGTGGTACATATATACAACGGAATATTACTCAGCCATACATAGGAATGAAATTGGGTCATTTGTAGAGACCTCGATGGATCTAGAGATTGTCATACAGAGTGAAGTAAGTCAGAAAGAGAAAAACAAATATTGTATATTAATGCATATATGTGGAACCTAGAAAAATGGTACAGATGAACCGGTGTGCATGGCAGAGATAGAGACACAGATGTAAAGAACAAACATATGGACACCAAGGAGGGAACGCCATGTGAGGGTGGTGGTGGGATGAATTGGGAGACTGGGATTCACATGTGCACACTTATATGTATGAAATAGATATCCAATAAGAACTTACTGTATAAAAGTTATAAATTAAAAAAAACTAAATAAATAACATTTAATAAAATAAAACAGAAAAATAGTTTTTCCCTTCACATAGACGTCTTTATATTAATGCATTATTTCCATGTATATATCTCCAAATTAAAAAAAAAAGAGGAATAAATAAAATCTAACTTGAACCAAAAAGAAAAAAAGTAAAAAAAAAAAAACAAACAAACAGAACTCACCAGTTATAGAGAGGATAATCGTATCAGGGCACTTGCTCCAGTGGTAAAAATTTCTTAAGTTGGTCAGAGGTGGGAAATCGTCTCCCATGCAGTCAGCAGTGCTCCCCCCCACAAGGAGCATCCTCATTGCAAAGCTGGGGGAATGTGTCGAGGCGTCTGTGAGTAAATGTGAGCTGAGCCCCAGTCCTGCTGCAGCTGAACTCTTCCCACCCTTTCCAGGTAAAACACCTGAATATGTACAAGCACTTGCAAGCCTACAGAAAGGGCTGTGGAGCCACACTAGCGAGAGCACGCAGGCCGACTTGGTGCCTGCAGGCCAGCCAGGATGGTCCTGGACCCAGATGCTCTTCTGGAATCTTTCCATTTCCCTGCCTGAGATACCCCTCCTGCCACGGCCCCCACTGCTTTTTTACTTCCTCACCTCTGACTGGGGAGAAATTCCAGTGGCAGGTATGGGTGATACATCCTATTCTTTAGCAGGTGGCAGCCTGGCAACTCCTGCAGAAAGTCCAGCAGAGCCCAAATCACACTGGGCCACCCACAAAGACACGGCCCCTCACTCCCTCCCTCCACCCCAGCCCCGAAACTGCTGACGGGGCAGAGAATATGGCGTCAGGCACAGCTACAGGGGCTCTTGCTGACTGGAGAGGTGTTTATATTGACCTCAATCCAGGCACAACTGTGGGGGGGGCTGGCAGGCAGTGTCAGGCTGCCCAAATCAGCCAATCCTCACCCCTCAGGGGCCCACAGTTGCAGAAAATGAACCTTGCTAAACGGGTCAGTCCCAAGGAACAGGTGTGGGCTCTTGAGAGTCAGGCTACACAAGGGGCTGCAGCTGCGGCTTGTTTTCTTATCATTTTATCTGGTCCATGAGTGGAAACCAACTTCAAGATGACCCTATCCTAATGAGAGGAACCCAGGAGTCAGGGAGAGGAGTGATGGTGGGTGGAGACAGAGGCCTGGTGCCCTGTCTGCAGTGGAAGTGTCTGGAAGACCAGGCAGAGAGAGGCTGCACAGTGTGATAGCCAGGGTCACAGACCTGTCAGAGCTGCTGTTTGTTAGTTCAAGTCCTGCTCTGAGGTGTTCTGTGTCAGCTGTGAGCGACAGGTGAGCTGGGGGTTCTCTGCAAGGTGGGCTATGTGCACAGTTCCTGTGTGTCCAGCCCTGCTGGGGTACCTGCCCAGGGGAGTTCCATATCCTGGGAAGGGCCTGAACTATGAGAGCCCCATGGGCTGCTGGGTAGCTGCAGAGGTGAGCTCCATACCCTGGGAGGGACTTGAACACGAGAGCCCCGTGGGCTGTGGGGTGCGGGATGCAGCCCAGGTGAGCTCCATATCCTGGGATTGGCCTGACCACGAGAGCCCCATGGGCTGCTGGAGACCTGGTAAAGGATATCAGGACAGTCAGTGAAGCCACCGAGGATATACATCCAGTAGCTCCTATTTCCTACACCCTGCTGCTCATTCTACCATCCACCAGGCCATGGCATTCTGTATTAGACTTCAATGATGCCTTCTTCTGTATTCCATTCATCTCAGAGTCACAAGAATTTTTGGCTTGTGAGTGGCAGGACACAACATGCAACACAAGCAATAATGCTGGGCCGTCCTGCCCCAATGGTTCAAAAATCCCCACACCATCATTGGGGAAATGTCCTCTAAAGACCTAAACGTTCTACCTCTGTAAAAGGGAACCCTCCTTCAATATGCAGATGACATTCTGATCGCCAGGCCTACTAAAGACACCTCTGAACTACCTAGCCAAGAAAGGATAGAAGGTGTCCAAGGAAAAGGCTCAAATATCACAGGCTCAGGTGACATGCCTGGGCTTCATTCTCACAGATATTCGGAGAAACGCATCCCAGGATAGGGAAGAAGCCATTTGCAGCCTTACCTCTTCTAAAACTAGAAGACAGCTTAGGGGTTCCTGGGGAGGCCAAGGTTTTCTGCATCTGGATCCCTAACTACAGTCTAATAGCTGGGACTCTACATGAAACACTGACACGAAAAGATGATGATCCTTTTGAATAGAATCCAGAAGCAGCCTTTCAAGAATGGAAAGAGCAGTCAATTCAGATCCTTGCCCAGGAACTGACTAATTTAGCTAAAGCCTTTGACCTTTACATACCCGGTCAAAGGTTAATCGCCCTTGGAGACTTAGTGCAAAAACTGGGACCTCTTGAAATGGAGCAACACAAGAATGCCCTTCAGGTATGATAAACTATGGTCCCCAAGGGCTTTGCCCACCGACTCATCAGGCCAGGATACTGGAGTATCTAAAAAGCTAGAAATCAGCAGCCCACAAGGCCAGCTCCCTCCTAAGGGAAAAGGACCCCACGTGGTGATCCTAACCACCCATCATGCCCTGAAGTTGCAGGGGTCGCTCTGTGGACACACTGACCTAGAGTGAGGAGGCCTTCCAACACCAACCTCCAGAGAGACAAATGGGGGCATCGGGCCCCCAAGATGACTTGTGTGAGCATCACTTGACCTGGAGTTTCTCTCAGAAAACAACAAGACTGTGCCCCGAAATAGCAGACTACTGCTTGCAGGACTTACTGCACCCAGAAGGGAGCTAATAAGCTTGGCGGGGGAAACGTATATCACGCTTTCACCATAGAAAACCCTACAGACACCTCGGTGATGGTGGCCAATATGACCAGCTGGTCTGCTGGCTACTTCTAAAGGCCGTTGACTCAGTGGACGTCATGGTCCTGGATCACCACTGACCCTGGACTGTCTGGGAGTTGCGTGGGCAGGGCTCTGACACATGGTGTTGTTTGTACATTAATTCAGGGACCTAATTAAAGAAAGCACAGACTACTGGTCAAAGCATCTAGGCTGGCAAAAACCGTCAGCCTAAGGTCACCGAACAAATGTGGGGTGGGGTGAAACCTGCCACCACAGCATCTTTGCACATCTCTTTCCTGGACCCTTAAAAGTCATTACAATCTATAACACTTCCAATGCTGGTGCTCAGGCGGACGAGAAGTGAGGCAGGAGGCCTTGGGACAATCAACCTCACCTGGAGGCTGGTGGGGAGACGTTTTGCCCCTCCCCCCAGTTATCAGGGCTGCCACCACAGCATGAAGCAGTTACAAAAGAGGGGTCTGCACCCTCAACACCCCAAGAATGAGGAACGGAACAAAAAGCAGAGGAGGTGTTCGTCTCTGGCAACGTTCATTAAAAATTCCTGGGAGATAAAAAGAGAATCTGGGCAATAAAATAAAGTCTAACCGGTTTTTCCTTTGTGCTTTGTCTAATTTCACGTGCTCCTAGGGTTCCGCATGCAGAGGTCCCACAACCGGCACTTCAGAGCTGATTTCCTAGTGCAGAATGGCTGGGTCGACACCTCAGCTAGCGGAGTCCCATGCAGACTCCACGGCATAGAGCCTGAGCGGCAGCCAACCCAGCCCTCGAGAGATCCATCCCCTAACTCCCACTGACGCTGCCGGGATCCCTACACAGCAGCCCAGCCCACAGCCCTTGGGGGAGTGCACTCTCTCACCTCTCCATTCTGTTGTCAAAATAATGTTTCCTTTGCTTCTGAACCAAACTCAGTCTTGACCTGTTGGCTCCAATGACACTGGGCTCGGGGACTTCTGTTGGGGTCCAGTCTGGAGGTTCAGTAACAGAAATTGAGAACATTGTAACTTCAATGAACAGATGTGTGAGCCAAACTGTAGTTAACATAGAGCAGTGTATAATGCTCGGGTAAAATAAGATTTTTCTAAGACTTACATTTGATAATTCCATCACTTTACTATAAGCAAGTTCAGTGAAGACGTCTGTCTTATTTGTCAGGTCAACATTAGAGAAATGAAGTGATTTATTTCCATGGTTGTACATCGAATACTCTTGGCTGAAACTTCAATCTTGTTTTGAATGCTTTTCCATTGAAAAGGATACCTCTCTTTCAGCTCCCCCATTCCTGAGAAGTATAAAATCTTATAATTTATTATTACCATAGGTGAAAGGTAGGAAAATGGATAAATTAACACTTTGGGATTAACACATACACACTGCTATGTATAAAATAGATCATCAACAAGGAACTACTGTATAGCACAGGGAACTACACTGAATATTTTGCAATAACCTATAAGGGAAAATAATCTGAAAACGAATCGATATATTTTTTTTTTTTCTTTTTGCTGTATGTGGGCCTCTCACTGTTGTGGCCTCTCCCGTTGCGGAGCACAGGCTCCGGATGCGCAGGCCCAGCGGCCATGGCTCACGGGCCCAGCCACTCCGCGGCATATGGGATCCTCCCAGACCGGGGCACGAACCCGTATCCCCTGCATCGGCAGGCGGACTCTCAACCACTGCGCCACCAGGGAGGCCCACGAATCGATATTTTTATTAACATCATCTATCAATGACAGATAAAATGTAACCTAAGCAAGGCCGATGGTGAGCGCTTCTGAACCTGAAGATTTCAATCATCTAATATTTGGGCTCTGCCTATTTCCCAAGGCCCTTAATGGACTTACGTGTAGCCGTAGCTTAAAAATTCCCCAGTTTGGGGTTCGGGGAGGCACTGATTTGGAAAAATCCCTGGTGTTCTCCTTCCATGCACGGGACCCTTCCTACAGCTAAAACATGCCTGTCACACATAGAGGATGGTACACCGTTTGATCGGAAAGAGTTTGGAAAAGGCACCTCAACTCCTCATCGCCTGGTGCACGGGTTCACCCCTCCAGCATCTTTCCTGACAATCTCCTTACTTGGGGATATCAGCACCGTCAACATCCTGTTGCACACAGTTTGGAATTTGTCCAGAGGATGAAGCGGAAGGATGAGAAATATTTAGAGACAAGTCTTAGTTGTTCAGACAGGCAAATGGCACTCTAATTTCCTATCTGGAAGACAAATTCATCAAAGGCTATAATTGCCCATGGAAACAGAATAGGGCTAGAGGAAATCCCGCTGTTTTGTGTCCAGTTTCCAAAAACACAAGTTGAAAAATGGAACTCGGGGGCAATAAAATTCATGAAACTGCAGAGTTGAAAATATCTATTGTCGAAAAATGTCTTGAGGTAAGTCACAGAAAAGGACTTGTAAACAAGGGGGAGTGGCAGGAAACAGATTTGAAGAGGTAGAAAGGACTCCCCATTAAAGCACAAGAAAAGGCGCTGAACATCGCCAATGATGCAGTTGGCCCAAAAGGGCATATGCATTTTTCTCTGAATATATTCAAGTAAAGGCCATACACACTTTTTATCCAACCAAACAGGTGGGCACTGGAAATCAATACTACAAAATGTATCACTTCACATCAGTCAGAAGGGCCATCCACATAAAGTGTAAACACCAGAAATGCCGGACAGGGTGAGGAGAAAAGGGAGCCCTGTGAGGCTGATAGTGGAAATGTAATGTGCCAACGGCCACTCTGGAGAAGTGTATTGTGTTTGCTAAAACATCTGAAAACTGAGCTACAGAGCATAGGGCACTTGCACTCATGGGCGTGTACCTTGGGAAAAACAAAAAATGACAGAAAACAGGCACTCCAACGTTTACCACCTCTCTGTTAAAAAGGGCCTCCACTTGGATATAACCTAAATGTCCCTGGAAGGATAAAATGGATAAAAGAGATGGGGTACTTATGTAGAGTGGAATATTACTCATCCAGAAATCAATGAAATAAGGCCAGTTGGAACAACTCTGGAGGAGTTACATACGATCATTCTAAGTGACACATGTCAGAAAGAAAAAGACACATATCATAAGATGTCACTTAAAGGTGGAATCAAAAATGGCTACACATGAAATAAACTACAAAACAGAAACATAGTCAAATATGTAGAAAAGAGACATAAGGCTGCTAAATGGGAAAGGTGGGGAATGGTGAGGTATTATCCAGGAGGTTGAAATTAGCAAAGATACCATTCCAAGTACCAAATTGAATAACTGGCAAGGCCTACACGGTACCTCAAAGAACTGCACTCAGTCCACTCAAGTCACTGGAAAATAATACATATGACTCGTAAGCATCTGAGCAAGAATTTATTGTTGTCACACAGTACATGAATCAAGTGGATGTACAGCAGCAAAAAACAGAGCTTTGAAAATCAGCTGTAACCAATATAAAAATAAATTTAAAAATATTTATAAAAACAGTGAGACAGACAAAAATTCTTACAACTTTTGTTGAAGGGCTACGATGTAACATGGATTGAACACATGTAGACCCACAGCAGGATGATATATAAGGCTGGAAGCTATGCACGCTAAGAGATGTTAGAGAGGCAGGGTGAGGAAATGCAGACCTTTTAAAGTAATACTGCCTGGTACCCATTCCATGGGTCCCAAATCGGCAGTTTCAAGTGAATCTTCTGACAGTGAAAACATGCCTGAGAAACCGAGATGAATGTACACCGTGTGCTCAGGAAAGGTGTCTAAAATGCACCTCATTTTTGATCTCCTGGTGCTGGGGTTCACCATTCCAGCCACATTACTAACAATCTCCCCACATGGAGATTCAGCACCTTTAACCTCCTGTTTCACACAGTTTGCAATTTTTGCAGAGGATAAATGGGAAGAGGAGGAACCAGTGAGAGATTAGCTGTAGGAGTTTTGACAGGCACATGTCACTCTAATATCCCTTTAGGAAGAAGAATTAACCAAAGGCTCAGCCTGCCTCCCCAGAACCAGAATAGGGCCGGAATCAATCCAATGGTTTGGCGGCCAGCTCACAAAAAAAGCGAGTTGCAAAATGGAGCTCAGGAGCAGACAATTCAAAGACCTGCAAAGATATAAATGATAACCAACGTCCAAAAATATATTCAGGTAAGGCAACGAAGAGGTTCTGAATGAGAGGCAGAATTGCAGGAAACATTTTTCAAAAGGTAGATTGTACTCACATTTAAAGTATATGAAAAGCAGCAGAATTTCTAAAATGATGCAGTTGGGCAAAAGGTTGTATGCGTTTTTTTCGTGAATATCTTCAGGAAAAAAACACATACAGAGTTTCTGGCCAACCAAGCAAGAGGGAAATGCAAATCCGCACAATAAAGAAGTCTCAATTTCCACTGCTCAGAAAGTCCATCCAAAAAATGTGTACAAATCAAAAATGCAGGAGAGGCCATGGAAAACAGGGAGACTAGTCACGCTGATGGGTGGGGTATAAATATCCAAGAGCTACTCTGAAGAAGTGTATGCTGTTTCCTAAAACATCTAAAATACAAAGCCCCCGAGCAAAGGGGACTTCAACTCATGGACATATAACTTGGGAAGACTAAATATCAACAAGACACAGGCACCCCAAAATTTAGGGCTGCTCTGCATACAAGAACCTCAACTTCGGTACACCTAAAGTATCCCAGGAAAAAGAGAAATGCATAAAGAACTTGTGGTAATTTTGTACAATGGAATATCACTCAGACGTGAAATCAATGTCATAAGGCCAGTAGCAGCATAATGAGAGGATTTAGGTATGATGATTCTAAGGGAAATTAGTCACACAGAAAAAGAATCTTATCATAAGATATCACTTACAGAGGGAATGTCAACATCACAACACATGAACTGAATTAGGAAAGAGAGCAGCATCTCACATTTAGAAAACACTCTTATGCCTCCTTAAGGGGAAAGGAGAGGTGGGGTGATGCATAAAACCAGAGTTTGATATTAGCACAGGTACCATTCCATAAACCAAATACAGAATAGATAAGACCTACACCTTCCTCAGTGAACGGGACTCAAAACCCCTATTCCCCACAGAGGAATATATCTGATTAGTAAGAGTCTTAAAACCTATGTACTGATATGCCTCTGTTAGGGAATCAAGTGTGTCTAGACCGACATAAACACGTCGGTGAAAATCAGCTCAACCCCATTATAAAAATGAATTTCAAAAACAAAACAAAAAACAGCGAAATTCTTACACAATTCCTTCAGGGGTTCTGATGAAACCTAGAATGACCCTATCTGCAAAGACAGCTGGATGAGACATAAGGCTGGACACTTGGGACTGAGAGGACTGGTGAGATTGGGAGAGAAAATGCAGACCCTTTAAAGTAGTAATGCATGCCACCATTCCATGGGTCCCAAATTTCCAGGTAGAAGGGAATATCACTACAGTTATAACATATATGGGAAACCTAGAGAATGGACACCCTGTGATGGCGAAAGGTTTCTGAAAGTCTCCTACTTTTTCCTCTCCTTGTGCTACAGTTTGGCATTCCAACAACTTTACTATCAATCTCCCAACTTAGGAGAGTCATCCCCTATAACCTCCTGGTTCGCACAGTTTGCTAATTGTGCAGAGGATGAAAGGGAAGAGGGAGAACCAATCAGAGAGTAGATGTAGGCCTTTGGACGGACACATGTCACTCTAAATTCCCGTCAGGAAGAAGAATTAACCAAAGCCTCAGCCACCCACAGGGAACCAGTATAGCCACCCCTGGACCCAGTATAGTTCCTGAAGCAAAATTGTGGATTTGCGGTCAGCTCCCAAAAATGGGATTTGAAAATTGGAGCTCAGGGGCAAAGCAAATCAAAAACCTGCAGAGTTATAAAGGACTACTCTCTTCCAAAAATCTGTTGAGGGAAGGCAACAAAGCGGACTTGAAAATGAGGCGGAATTGCACAAAACATATATCAAGAGGTAAATTGGAATCGCCTTTAAAGCACAGGAAAGGCATCACAACTTCGAGAATGATGCACTTGGCCAAAAACAGCATATGAATTTTCTCCTGAATATATTCAGGAGAAAAGGCATAGGCCCTTTTTGGCCAATCAAGCAAGCGCACAATGCAAATCCACACTACAAAGAATTGTCACTTCCCACCGGTCAAAAATGACATCCGAAAATCTGTAAAAACCAGAAAGGCAAGATAGAGATGACAAGGGCATAAAGCAATATGATCCCAAGGGTCATGGAGGATTGTGATGACAAGCGCATGGAGCATTGTGATGACAAGATTATGTATCATTTTGCTGTCAAAGGCATTGTGATGACAAGGTTCATGGAGCACTGTGATGACAAGCGTCATGGAGCATTGTGATTACTGGGTTCATGGAGCATTGGGATGACAACGGCATGGACCATTTTGATGACAAGATTCCCGGATCATTGTGTTGTCAGGGTTCAAGGAGCGTTGTGATGACAGTGGTCATGGCGCATTTTGATGACAGAGGTCATGGAGCATTGTGATGAGAACGTCATGGAGCATTGGGCTGAAAATGTTCATGGAGTATTGTGATGACAGGGGTCAAGGAGCATTGTGAAGACAAGGTACTGGAGCATTGTGATGAGAAGACCATGGAGCCATGTGATGACAAGTCTCAAGGAGCATTCTGATGAAAAGGGTCATGGAGCATTGTGATTACAGGGGTCTTGGAGAATTGTGATGACAAGGGCATGGAACATTGGGATGAGAATGTCATGGAGTGTTCTGATGACATGCATCATGGAGCTTTGTGATGACAAGGGCATGGAACATTGTGATTACAGGGCTCTGGGAGCATTGTGATGACAAGGGCAGTGAACAATGGGATGAGAATGTCATGGAGCGTTCTGATGACATGCATCATGGAGCTTTGTGATGCCAAGGGCATGGAGCATTGTGATTACAGGGGTCTTGGAGCACTGTGAGGGAAAGGGCATGTAACATTGTGATGAAAAAGGCATGGAGCCTTGTCATGACAGGGTTCAAGGAGCATACTGATGACAAGTGTCAGGGACCATTGTGATGACAAGGGTATTGAGCACTGTGATGACAAATGTCATGGAGCATTGTGATTAGAAGACCATGGATACTTGTGATGATGAGCGTTATGGGGCGTTGTGATGATAGGTGTTATGGAATATTGTGATCACAAGGATTTGGAGCATTGTGATGACAGAGGTCATAGAGCATTTTGATTTCATTGTGATGACAATAGCATGAAGCATCATGATGATGCGCATTTGGTGCATTGTGATGACAGCGTTCATGGAGCATTGAGATGAAAAGGGGCATGGAGCCTTATGATTACAAGCGTCTTGGATCATTGTGATGAAAAGGGCATGGAACATTGGTCTGAAATGTTTCATGGATTATTGTGATGAGAGGGGGCAAGGAGAATTGTGATAACAATGGCACGGAACACTGTGATACATGGTTCATGGAGGATTGTAATCAGAAGCGCATGGAGCATTGTGAGAGGAATGGCATCGAGCATTATGATGAAAAGCATCATGGATCCTGTGATGACAAGGGGTTGGAACAATGTGATGAGAGGTTTTGGAGCATTGTGATTACAATGGCATGGAGCATTGTGATGCCAAGGGTCATGAAGTTTTGTGATGACAAAGGTCATGGAGCCTTTTGATGACAAGGGTGTGGTGCATTCTCTTGTGATGGGCAGGGAGCACTGTGATGAAAGGGTCATGGAGCAATGTGATGAAAAGTGTCATGGAACATTTTGATGACGGGTTATGGAACATTGTGATGTCAGGAGTCATGGAACATTTTCATGACGGTGTTGTGGACCATTGTGATGACAGGGGAGTGGGTGTATTGTGATGACTAGTGAGGGAAGATTTTGATATCATTCGTGAGAGAGCATTTTGATAAGAAGTGCATGGAGCATTGTGATGACAAGTTTTATGGAGCATTGTGATGAAAAGATTGTGGAGCACTGTGATGACAAGCACATGGTGCATTGTGATGACATGGGTAATGGAGCACTGTGCTGACAAAGGCATAGAGCAATGTGATGACAAGGGTCACCGAGCATTGTGATGAAAATTTCATGGAGCATTTTGGTGACAAAGGTAACAGAGCCTTTTGATGACGAGGGCATGGACCATTGTGATGACAAAGGTCATGAAGCATTGTGATGACTGGAGTCATGGAGCATTGTGATGACAGGGGTCATAGAGCTTTGTGATGAAAAGGCAATGAGCATTGTGATGACAGGGGCATGGAGCATTGGCCTGACATGTTTCATGGATTATTGTGATGACAGTGCGCATGGTGCAATGTGATGACAAAGGCATGGAGCATTGTGATGAGAAGGTCATGGAGTATTTTGAAGACAGTTCTCAGGGAGCATTGTGATGACATATGTCATGGTCCATTGCGATGACAATGGAATGGAATATTGTGATGCCAAGTGTCATGGAGGATTGTGATGAGAAATGTAAAGGAGCATTTTGATGATAAGGGCTTGGAGCATTGTGATGACAATGGACATGGAGCATTGTGATGACAAGGGCATGGAGCATTGTGATGACAAGGGCCATTGAGAATTTTGATGACAAGTTCATGAAGCATTGTGATGAGAAGCACATGGAGCTTCCTATGACAGGGGTCATGGAGCATTGCGATGACAAGTGCATAGAGAATTGTGATGACAAATCATGTAACACGATGATGAGAAGTGTCATGGAGCATAGTGATGCCAAGAACGAGGAGAATTGTGATGACAGGGGACATGGAGCATTGTGATGACCAGGGCATGGAGCATTGTGATGGCAAGACCATGGAGCTTTGTGATGAGATGACCATGGATAATTGTGATGACGAGCGTCATGGAGCACTGTAATGACAAGGGGAATAGAGCATTGTGATGAGAGTGGCCATGGAGCATTGTGATGACAAGGGTCATGGAGCATTTTGATGACAAGGGCGTGGAGCTTTGTGATGAGAAGACCATGGATAATTTTGATGATGAGCGTCATGGAGCACAGTAATGACAAGGGGTATGGAGCATTGTGATGACAATGGCCATGGAGCATTGTGATGACAAGTGTCATGGAGCATTCTGATGACAAGCTTGTGGAGTATTGTGATGACAATGGCATGGAGCATTGTGATGAAAAGGGCATGGAGCATTGTGATAAAAAATGCATGAAGCCATTTCATGACAGGTTTCAAGGAGCATACTGACGACAAGTGTCAGGGAACATTGTGATGACAAGTGTATTGAGAATGGTGATGAAAAAGATCATGGAGCATTTTGACGAAAAGGGCATGGAGTATTGTGATGACAGGCATCATGAAGCGTTGTGATGACAAGTGTTATGGAACATTGTGATCCCAAAAGTTTGGAGCATTGTGATGATAGAAGTCATGGATAATTTTGTTTTCAAGGAGCATGGAGCATTGGGATGACAAGGGCATGAAACAATGTGATCCCAAGGTTCATGGAGGATTATGATGACAATGGTAATGGGGTATTGTGATGACAAGCAAATGGAGCATTGTGATGACAAGGTCATGTAGCATTTTGCTGACACAGGCATGGAGCATTGTGATGATAAGGGTCATGGAGCACTGTGATGAGAAGCATCACGGATCATTGTGATTACAGGGGTCATGGAGCATAGGAATGGCAAGGCCATGGATCATTGTGATGACAAGTGTCATAGAGCATTGGGCTGAAAATGTTCATGGAGCATTGTGATGACTAGGGAATGGTGCATTGTGATGACAAGAGTCCCGGATCACTGTGTTGTCAGGGGTCATGGAGCGTTGTGATGACAGTGGTCATGGAGCATTGTGATGATAGGGATCATGAAGCATTGTGATGAGAAGTTCCTGGAGAATTGGACTGAAAATGTTCAAGAAGTATTGTGAGGACAGGGGTCATGGAGCATTGTGATGACAAGGGAATGGAGCACTGTGATGAAAAGTTCCTGGAGCATTGTGATGAGAAGACCATGGAGCCTTGTAATAACAAGTCTCATGGAGCATTCTGATGAAAAGGGGCATGGAGTATTGTGATTACAGGGGTCTTGGAGCATAGTGATGACAAGGGCATGGAGCACTGTGATTACTGGTGTCTTGGAGCATTGTGATGAAATTGGCATGGATCATTGTTATGACAATGGTATGGAGCCTTGTCATGACAGGGTTCAAGGAGCATACTGATGACAAGTGTCAGGGAGCATTGTGATGACAAGTTTATAGAGCATTGTGATGACAAAGGTCATGGAGCACTGTGATGAGAAGAGCATGGATAATTGTGATGATGAGCGTCATGGGGCGTTGTGATGATAAGTGTTATAGAACATTGTGATCACAAGGATTTGGAGCATTGTGATGAGACAGATGATCGAATATTTTTATTTCATAGTGATGACAATAGCCTGAAGCATTATGATGATGGGCATGGTGCATTTTGATGACAGTGTTCATGAAGCATTGAGATGCAAAGGGGCATGGAGCATTGTGATTAGATGGTTCATGGAGCATTGTGATGACAATGGCATGGAGCCTTTTCGTGACAGGGTTGAAGGAGCATTCTGATGACAAGTGTCAGGGAGCATTTTGATGACAAGTGAACTCTGCATTGTGATGACAAAGGTCATGGAGCATTGTGATGAAAAGGGCAAGGAATTTTGTGATGACTGTCATCATGGAGCATTGTGATGACAAGTGTTATGGAACTTTGGGATCACAATGGTTTGGAGCATTGTGATGACAGAGGTCATGGATCATTTTCATTTCAAGGAGCATGGAGCATTGTGATGACAAGGGCATGAAGCAATGTGATCCCAAGTTTCATGGATGATTGTGATGACAATGGAAATGGAGTATTTTGATGACAAGCACATAGAGCATTGTAATGACAAGGTCATGTAGCATTTTGCTGACAAAGTCATGGCGCATTGTGATTACAGGGGTCTTGGAGCATTGTGATGACAATGGCATGGAGCATTGTGATGAGAAGGCCATGGAGCATTCTGATGACATGCATCATTGAGCTTTATGATGACAAGGGCATGGAGCATTGTGATTACAGGTGTCTTGGAGCATTGTGATTAAAATGGCATGGATCATTGTGATGAAAAAGGCATGGAGACGTGTCATGAAAGGGTTAATGGAGCATACTGATGACAAGGGTCAGGGAGCATTGTGATAACAAGTGTAATAAGCATTGTGATGACAAAGGTCATGGAGCATTGTGATGAGAAGACCATGGATAATTGTGATGATGAGCGTCAAGGGGTGTTGTGATGATAAGTGTTATGGTACATTGTGATCACCAGGGTTTGGAGCATTGTGATGACAGAGGTCATGGAGCATTTTGATTTCATTGTGAGGACAATAGCCTGAAGCATTATGATGATGGGCATGGTCCATTGTGATGACAGGTTTCATGCAGCATTGAGATGAAAAGACGCATGGGGCATTTTGATTACAAGGGTCTTGGAGCATTGTGATGACAACGGCATGGAGAATTTTGATGACAGGGCCATGGAACATTCTGATGACATGCGTCATGTAGCTTTTTGATGACAAGGGCATGGAGCATTTTGATTAGATGTGTCGTGGAGCATTGTGATGACAAGGCCGTGGAACATTGTGATGGCAGGTGTCATGGAGCGTAGTTATGACAGAGGTAAAGGAGCATTGTGATGAGAAGGGCATGGAGCATTGATCTGAAATGATTCATGGATTATTGTGATGAGAGTGGGCATAGAGCATTGTGACGATAAGGGCATGGAACACTGTGATACATGGGTCATTGAGGATTGTAATGACAAGGGTATGGGGCATTGTGATGAGAAGGGCATCGAGCATTGTGATTACAAGTGTCATGGAGCTTTGTGATGACTAGGGCATGGAGAAATCTGATGAGAGGGTTCATGGAGCATTGTGATGACAATGACATCGAGCATTGTGATGCCGGGGGTCATGGAGCTTTGTGATGACAAAGGTCATGGAGCATTTTGATGACAAGTGCATGGTGCATTGTGATGAGAATGGCAGGGAGTATTTTGATGCCAGGGTCATGCAGCAATTTGATGAAAAGTGTATTGGAACATTTTGATGACAGGGGTTATAGAACATTGTGATGTAAGGGGTCAAGGAACATTGTGATGATAAGGGGATGTAGCATTGTGATGACAGGGGTCATGCGACATTGTGATTACAGGGGTGAGGGAGTATTGTGACGACTAGTGATGAAACATTGTGATATCTCTGGTGAGAGAGCATTTTGATGAGAAGTACATGGAGCATTGGGATTATAAGATTTATGGAGCATATCGATGACAAGCTTGTGGACCGCTGTGATGAAAGGCACGTGGCACATTGTGATGACAAGGGTCAGGGAACATTTTTCAAACAAAGGCATGGAGCATTTTGATGACAATTGTCACGGAGCATTGTGATGAAAACGGCATGGGGCATTGTGATGAAAATGGCATGGAGCCTTTTTGTGACAGGGTTGAAGAAGCATTCTGATGACAAGTGTCAGGGAGCATTTTGATGACAAGTGAACTGAGCATTGTGATGACAAAGGTCATGGAGCATTGTGATGAAAAGGGCATGGAATTTTGTGATGACAGTCATCATGGAGCATTGTGATGACAAGTTTTATGGAACTTTGGGATCACAATGGTTTGGAGCATTGTGATGACAGAGGTCATGGATCATTTTGATTTCAAGTAGCATGGAGCATTGTGATGACAAGGGCATGAAGCAATGTGATCCCAAGGTTCATGGAGGACTGTGATGACAATGGAAATGGAGTATTTTGATGACAAGCACATAGAGCATTGTAATGACAAGGTCATGTAGCATTTTGCTGACAAAGTCATGGAGCATTGTGATGACAGGTGTCATGGAGCACTGTGATGACAAGCGTCACGGAGCATTGTGAATTCAGGGGTCATAGAGCATTGGGATGACAAGGGCATGGATCATTGTGATGACAAGTGTCATGGAGCAGTGGGGTGAAAATGTTCATGGAGTATTGTGATGACAGGGGTCATGGAGCTTTGTGATGACAGAGGTCAAGGAGAATTTTGATTTCATTGTGCTGACAATAGCCGGAAGCAATATGATGTTGGGCATGATGCATTGTGATGACAGGGTTCATGGAGCATGGAGATGAATAGGGGAAGGGAGCATTGTGATTACAGGGTTCTTGAAGCACTGTGATGACAGGGGCATGGACCATTTAATGAGAAGTCCATGGAACATTCTGATGACATGTGTCATGGTGCTTTGTGATGACAAGGGCATGGAGCATTGTGATTATAGGGGTCTTGGAGCATTGTGATGACAATTGTCATGGAGCCTTGTGATGACAAGGCCATGGAACATCGTGATGGATGGGGTCATGGAGCACTGTTATGACAGGGGTAATGGAGCATTGTGATGAGAAGGGCATGGAGCATTGTGATTACAAGGTTTATGGAGCATTGGAATGAGAAAATTGTGGACCGTTGTGATGAAAAGTGTGTGGCAAATTGTGATGAAAAGGGTCATGGAGCATTTTATTGACAAAGGCATGGAGCATTGTGATGACAAGGGTCACGGAACATTGTGATGAAATGTTCATGGAGAATTGTGGTTACAAACGACACAGAGCCTTGTGATGACGCGGTTATGGAGCATTGTGATGACAAATGTTATGAAGCATTGTGATGACTGGAGTCACGGAGCATTGTGATGACAGGGGTCATGGTGCATTGTGATGACAAGGGCATGGATCATTGTGATGAGAAAGTCATGGAGTATTGTGAAGACAGTTGTCAGGGAGCATTGTGATGACATATGTCATGGTCCATTGCGATGACAATAGCAGGGAGCCTTGTGATGCCAAATGTAATGGAGGATTGTGTTGACAAATATAATGGAGCACTGTGATGACTAGGGCTTGGACCATTATGATGACAAGGGCCATTGAGAATTTTCAGGACAAGGTCGTGAAGCATTGTGATGACAACGTCCTGGAGCATTGTGTTGAGAAAAACATGGAGCCTCGTGATGACAAATCTCATGGAGCATACTGATGAAAATGGACATGGACCATTGTGATTACAGGCGTCTTGGAACATTGTGATGACATGTGCATGGAGCATTGTGAGGAGAAGGCCAAGAGCATTCTGAAGACATGCGTCATTTAGCTTTGTGATGACAACGGCATGGAGCATTGTGATTACAGTGGTCTTGGAGCATTGTGATGAAAAAGCATGGAGCCTTGTCATGACAGGGTTCAAGGAGCATACAGACAACAAGTGTCAGGGAGCATTTTGATGACAAGTGTATTGAGCATCGTGATGACAATGGTCATGGAGCATTGTGATGAGAAGTCCATGGATAACTGTGATGACGAGCATCATGGAGCATTGTGATGACAAGCGTTTTGGAATATTGTGATCATAAGCGTTTGGAGCATTGTGATGACAGAGGTCTTGGAGCATTTTGATTTCATTGTGATGACAATAGCATGAAGCATTATGATGATGGTCATGGTGCATTGTGATGACAGGGTTCATGAATCATTGAGATGAAAATGGGCATGGATCATTGTGGTTACAGGGTTCTTGGAACATTGTGATGAGAAGGGTCATGGAGCCTTGTGATGACAAGGCCATGGAATATCATGATGGCAGTGGTCATGGATCATGGGTATGACAGGGATATTGGAGCATTGTGATGGCAGTGCAAGGAGCATTGTGATGAGAAGGCCATGGAGCATTCTGATGATATGTGTCATGGAGGTTTGTGATGACAAGGACATGAAGCAATGTGATGAGAACCTTAATGGAGCATCATGATGACAATGACATGGAGCATTTTGATGACAAGTGTGTTGTGCATTGTGATGAGAAGTGTAGGGAGCATTGTGATGACAGGGTCATGGAGCAATTTGATGAAAAGTGTCTTGGAACATTTTGATGACAGTGCTTATGGAACATTGTGATGCCAGGGGTCATCGAACATTGTGATGATAAGTGCATGTAGCACTGTGATGACAGGAGTCATGGCACATTTTGATGACAGGGGTGAGGGAATATTGTGACGAATTGTGATGTAACATTGTGATATCAGTGGTGAGAGAGCATTTTGGTGAGAAATCCATGGAGCATTGTGATGACAAGTTTCATGGAGCATTGTGATGTCAAGATTGGGGAGCACTGTGATGACAAGCGCATGGTGCATTGGGATGACATGTGTCAAGGAGCATTGTGCTGACAAGTGCATGGAGCATTGTGATGACAAGGGTCATGGAGCATTGTTCTGAGAAAGGCATAGAGCATTGTGATGACAAGGGTCAAAGAGCATTGTGATGAAAAGTTCATTGAGCATTGTGGTTAAAATGGTCACAGAGACTGTTGATGACGAGGTCATGGACCATTGTGATGACAAAGGTCATGAAGCATTGTGATAACAAGGGCATGGGGTATTGTGATGACAAGGGCATGGAGCATTGGTCTAATAATTTTCATGGATTATTGCGATCACAGTTGGAATGGCACATTGTGATGACCAGGGCATGGAGCATTGTGATGACCAGGTCATGCAGTATTGTGAAGACAGGTGTCAGGGAGCATTGTGATGACATATGTAATGACCCATTGTGATGACAATGGCATGGAGCATTGTGATGCCAAGAGTCATGGAGGATTCTGATGACAAAGGTAATGGAGCATTGTGATGACAATGGCTTGGAACATTGTGATGACAAATGTCAGGGAGCATTGTGCTGACAAGTGCATGGAGAATTGTGATGACAAGGGTCATGGAGCATTCTGATGACAAGCTTTTGGAGTATTTTGATGACAATGGCATGGAGCATTGAGATGAAAAGGGGCATGGAGCATTGTGATTACAGGGGACTTGGAGCATTTTGATGACAAGGGCATGGAGCATTGTGTGGAGAAGGACATGGAACATTCTGATGACATGTGTCATGGAGTTTTGTGATGACAAGGGCATGGAGCATTGTGCTTACAGGAGTCTTGGAGCATTGTGATGACAAGTGTCATGGAGCCTTGTGAAGACAAGGCCGTGGAACATTGTGATGGCAGTGGTAATGGAGCATTGTTATGACAGGTGTAATGGAGCATCGTGATGAGAAGGGAATGGAGCATTGTGATTTCAAGGTTTATGGAGCATTGCCATGACAAATTTGTGGACCGTTGGGATGAAAAGCGTGTCGCACATTGTGATGACAAGGGTCATGGAGCAGTTTTCTGACAAAGGCATGGAGCATTGTGATGACAAGTTTCACGGAGCATTGTGATGAAAAGTTCATGGAGCATTGTGTTTACAATGGTCACAGAGCCTTGTGATGACATGGTTATCGACAATTGTGATGACAAATGTTATGAAGAATTGTGATGACTGGAGTCACGGAGCATTGTGATGACAGGGGTCATGGAGCACTGTGATGAAAAGGGCATGGAGCATTGTACTGACAATGGCATACAGCATTGTGATGACATGTGTCATGGAGCACTGTGATGAAAATCGTCACGGAGCATTGTGAATACAGGGGTCATGGAGCATTAGGATGACAAGGGCATGGATCATTGTGATGACAAGGTTCATGGAGCACTGGGCTGAAAATGTTCGTGGAGTATTGTGATGACAGGGGTCATGGAGCATTGTGATGACAATGGAATGGAGTGTGGTGATGACAAGGTCCTGGAGCATTGTGATGAGATGACCAGGGAGACTTGTGATGACAAGTTTCATGGAGCATTGTGATGAAAAGGGGCATGGAGCATTGTGATTACAGGGGTCTTGGAGCATTGTGATGACAAGGGCATGGAGCATTGTGAGGAGAAGACCATGGAATATTCTGATTACATGCGTCATGGAGCTTTGTGATGAAAAGGGCATGGAGAATTGTGATTACAGGGGTCTTGGAGCATTGTGATGACAAGAGTCATGGAGCCTTGTGGTGACAAGGCCGTGGAACATTGTGATAGCAGGTGTCATGGAGCATTGTTATGATAGAGGTAATGGAGCCTTGTGATGAGAAGGGCATTGAGCATTGGTCTGAAATGTTTCATGGATTGTTGTGATGAGAGTGGGCATAGAGCATTGTGATGACAAGAGCATGGAACACTGCGATACATGGGTCATGGAGGATCGTAATGACAAGTGCATGGAGCATTGTGATGACAAGTGTCATGGTGCTTTTTGATGACAAGGACATGGAGCCATGTGATGAGAGGGTTCATGGAGCATTGTGATGGCAATGGCATGGAGCATTGTGATGCCAAGTTTTATGGAGCTTTGTGATAACAAAGGTCATGGAGCATTTTGATGACAAGGGTGTGGTGCATTGTGATGAGAAGGGCAGGGAGCATTTTCATGACAGGGTCATGCAGCAATTTGATGAAAAGTGTAATGGAACATTTTGATGACAGGGGTTATAGAACATTGTGATGCCAGGGGTCATGGAGCCTTGGGATGAAAAGAGTCATGGAGCATTTTGATGACAGTGGTTATGGAACATTGTGATGTCAGGGGTCATGGAACATTGTGTTGATAAGGGGATGTAGCATTGTGATGACAGGGGTCATGGAACATTGTGATAACAGGGTTGAGCGAGGAGTGTGATGACTAGTGATGGAACATTGTGATATCTCTGGTGAGAGAGCATTTGGATGAGAAGTGCATGGAGCATTGTGATTACAAGGTTTAGGGAGCATAGCGATGAAAAGGTTGTGGATCATTGTGATGAAAAGTGCATGGCACATTGTGATGAGAAACGTCATGGAGCATTGTTCTGACAAAGGCATGGAGCAATGTGATGACAAGGGTCAAGGAGCATTGTGATGAAAAGTTCATGGAGCATTGGGGTTACAAAGGTAACAGAGCCTTGTGATGACGCAGGCATGGACCGTTGTGATGACAAACGTTATGAAGCATAGTGATGACTGGAGTCACAGAGCATTGTGATGACAGGGGTCATGGAGCATTGTGATGACAAGGGAATGGAGCATTGTGATGACAGGGGCATGGAGCATTGGTCTGACAAGTTTCATAGATTATTGTGATGACAGTGGACATGGTGCATTGTGATGCCTAGGGCATGGAGCATTGTGAAGACAAGGGCATGGAGTAATGTGAAGACAGGTGTCAGGGAGCATTGTGATAACCTATGACATGGTCCATTGCGATGACAATAGCATGGAGCATTGTGATGCCAAATGTAATGGAGGATGTGATGACAAATATAATGGAGCATTGTGATGACTAGGGCTTGGAGCATTATGTTGACAAGGGCCATTGAGAATTTTCATGACAATGTCCTGAAGCATTGTGATGACAAGGTCCTGGAGCATTGTGATGAGAAAACCATGGAGGCTTGTGATGACAAATCTCAAGGAGCATACTGATGAAAAGGGGCCTGGAGCATTCTGATTACAGGGGACTTGGAACATTGTGATACAAGGGCATGGAGCACTGTGATGACAAGGGAATGCAGTATTGTGAAGAGAGGTGTCAGGGAGCATTGTGATGACATATGTAATGGCCCATTGTGATGACAAAGGCATGGAGCATTGTGATGCCAAGTGTCATGGAGGATTCTAATGACAAATGTAATGGAGCATTGTGATGACAAGTGTTTGGAGCATTGTGATGACAAGGGTCAGGGAGCATTGTGCTGACAAATGCATGGATAATTGTGATGACAAGAGACATGGAGCATTCTGATGACAAGCTTATGGAGTATTTTGATGACAATAGCATGGAGCATTGTGATGAAAATGGCATGGGGCATTGTGATGAAAAAGGAATGGAGCCTTTTGGTGACAGGGTTCAAGGAGCACTCTGACGACAATGTCAGGGAGCATTGTGATGACAAGTGTATTGAGAATTGTGATGACAAAGGTCATGGAGCATTGTGATGAAAAGGGCATGGAGTATTGTGATGACAGGCATCATGGAGCTTTGTGATGACAAGTGTTACGGAACATTGTGATCACAAGGGTTTGGAGCATTGTGATGACAGAGGTCATGGATCATTTTGATTTCAAGGAGCAGGGAGCATTGTGATGACAAGGGCATGAAGCAATGGGATCCCAAGTTTCATGAAGGATTGTAATGATAATGGTAAAGGAGTAATTTGATGACAAGCGCATAGAGCATTGTAATGACAAGGTCATGTAGCATTTTGCTGACAAAGGCATGGAGCATTGTGATGACAAGTTTCATGGAGCACTGTGATGACAAGCGTCACGGAGCATTGTGAATACAGGGGTCATGGAGCATTGCGATGACAAGGGCATGGATCATTGTGATGACAAGTGTCATGGAGCCTTGGGCTGAGAATGTTCATGGAGTACTGTGATGACAGGGGTCATGTAGAATTTTGATTTCATTGTGCTGACAATAGCCGGAAGCATTATGATGATTGGCATGATGCATTGTGATGACAGGGTTCATGGAGCATTGAGATGAAGAGGGGCATGGAGCATTGTGATTACAGGGGTCTTGGAGCATTGTGATGACAAGGGCATTGAGCATTTTGATGAGAAGTACATGGAACATTCTGAAGACGTGTCATGGAGCTTTGTGATGACAAGGGCATAGAAAATTGTGATGGCAAGTGTCATGGAGCATTGTTATGACAGGGGTAATGGAGTATTGTGATAAGAAGGGCATGGAGCATTGTGATTACAAGGTTCATGGAGCATTGCGATGACAAATTTGTGGACCGTTGGGATGAAAAGTACGTGGCACATTGTGATGACAAGGGTCATGGAGCGTTTTTTTGACAAAGGCATGGAGCATTGTGATGACAAGGGTCACGGAGCACTGTGATGAAAAGTTCATGGAGCATTGTGGTTACAAATAACAGAGCCTTGTGATAACGTGGCTATCGCCCATCGTGATGACAAATGTTATGAAGAATTGTGATGACTGGAGTCATGGAGCATTGTGATGACAGGGGTCATGGAGCATTGTGATGAAAAGGGCATGGAACATTGTGCTGAGAAAGGCATAGAGCATTGTGATGACATGTGTCATGGAGCACTGTGATGACAAGCGTCACGGAGCATTGTGAATACAGGGGTCATGGAGCATTGGCAAGACAAGGGCATGGATCATTGTGATGACAAGGGTCATGGAGCACTGGGCTGAAAATGTTCATGGAGTGTTGTGATGACAGTGGTCAAGGAGCATTTTGATGACTAGGGAATGGAACATTGTGATGACAAGAGTCCCGGATCATTGTGTTGTCAGGTGTCATGGAGTGTTGTGATGACATTGGTCATGGAGAATTGTGATGATATTGGCCATGGAGCATTGTGCTGAGTAGGTCGTGGAGCATTGGGCTGAAAATGTTCATGGATTATTGTGAAGACAGGGGTCATGGAGCATTGTGATGACAAGGGAATGGAGCATGGTGATGACGAGGTCCTAGAGCATTGTGATGAGAAGACCATGGAGACTTGTGATGATAAGTCTCATGGAGCATTCTGATGAAAAGGGGCATGGAGCATTGTGATTACAGGGGTCTTGGAGCATTTTGATGACAAGAACATGGAGCATTGTGATGAGAAGGCCATGAAGCATTCTGATGACATGTGTCATGGAGCTTTTTGATGACAAGGGCATGGAGCATTGTGATGACATGTGTCATGGAGCATTGTGATGACAACGGAATGGAGCATGTTGATGACAAGGTACTGGGGCATTGTGATGAGAAGACCATGGAGACTTCTGATGAGAAGTCTCATGGAGCATTCTGATGAAAACGAGCATGGAGCATTGTGATTACAGGTGTCTTGGAGCATTGTGATGACTAGGGCATGGAGCATTGTGATGAGAAGGCCATGGAGCATTCTGATGACATGTGTCATGGAGTTTTGTGATGACAAGGGCATGGAGCTTTTGTGATTACAGGGATCTTGGAGCATTGTGATTAAAAGGGCATGGATCATTGTAATGAAAAAGGCATGGAGATGTGTCATGACAGGGTTAATGGAGCATACTGATGAGAAGTGTCAGGGAGCATTGTGATGACAAGTGTATTGAGCATTGTGATAACAATTGTCATGGAGCATTGTGATGAGGAGACCATGGATAATTGTGATGATGAGCGTCATGGGGTGTTGTGATGATAAGTGTTATGGAACCTTGTGATCACAAGGGTTTGGAACATTTTGATGACAGAGGTCATGGAGAATATTGATTTCATTGTGATGACAATAGCCTGTAGCATTATGATGATGGGAATGGTGCATTGAGATGACAGGGTTCATGGAGCATTGAGATGAAAAGGGGCATGAAGCATTGTGATTACAAGGGTCTTGGAGCATTGTGATGACAAGGGCATGGAGCACTGTGATGAGAAGGCCATGGAACATTCTGATGACATGCGTCATGGAGCTTTGTGATGACAAGGGCATGGAGCATTGTGCTTTCAGGGGTCTGGAGCATTGTGATGACAAGTGTCATGGAACCTTGTGATGACTTGGCCGTGGAACATTTTGATGGCAAGGGTCATGGTGCATTTTTATGACAGGTGTAATGGAGCATTTTGATGAGAAGGGCATGGAACATTGGTATGAAATGTTTCATGGATTATTGTGATGAGAGTGGGCATGGAGCATTGTGATGACAAGGGCACGGAACACTGTGATACATGGGTCATGCAGGATAGTAATGACAAGGGCATGGAGCATTGTGATGAGAAGGGCATCGAGCATTGTGATGACAGGTGCCATGGAGCTTTGTGATGACAAGGGCATGGAGCAATGTGATGAGAGGGTTCATGGAGCATTGTGATGACAATGACATGGAGCATTGTGATGCCAAGGGTCATGGAGCTTTGTGATGACAAGTCATGGAGCATTTTGATGACAAGGGCATGGTGCATTGTGCTGAGAAATGCAGGGAGCATTTTGATGACCAGGTCATGCAGCAATTTGATAAAATGTGTAAAGGAACATTTTGATGGCAGGGGTTATAGAACATTGTGTTGTCAGGGGTCTTGGAGCTTTGGGATGAAAAGGGTCATGGAGCATTTTGATGACAGGGGTTTTGGAACATTGTGATGTCAGGGGTCATGGAACATTGTGATGATAAGGGGATGTAGCATTGTGATGACAGTGTCCTGGAACATTGTGATTACAGGGATGAGGGAGTATTGTGATGACTAGAGATGGAACATTGTGATATCTCTGGTGAGAGAGCATTTTGATGAGAAGTGCATGGACCATTGTGATTACAAGGTGTATGAAGCATAGCAATGACAAGATTGTGGACCGTTCTGATGAAATTCGCGTGGCACATTGTGAAGACTATGTTCATTGAGCATTGTTCTGACAAAGAAATGGAGCTTGGTGATGACAAGGGCATGGAGCATTGTGATTACATGGGTCATGGAGCATTTTGATGACAATGGCGTCGAGCATTGTGATGAGAAGGCCATGGATAATTGTGATGATGCGCGTCATGGAGCACAGTAATGACAAGGGGTATGGAGCATTGTGATGACAGTGGCCATGGAGAAATGTGATGACAAGTGTCATGGAGCATTCTGATGACAAGCTTGTGGAGTATTGTGAGGACAATGGCTTGGAGCATTGTGATGAAAAGGGCATGGAGCATTGTGATGAAAAAGGCATGAAGCCATTTCATGACAGGTTTCAAGGAGCATTCTGATGACAAGTGTCAGGGAACATTGTGATGACATGTGTATTGAGAATTGTGATGAAAAAGATCATGGAGCATTTTGACGAAAAGGGCATAGAGTATTGTGATGACAGGCATCATGGAGCGTTGTGATGACAAGTGTTATGGAACATTGTGATCACAAGGGTTTGGAGCATTGTGATGATAGAAGTCATGGATCATTTTGTTTTCAAGGAGCATGCAGCATTGTGATGACAAGGGCATGAAGCATTGTGATCCCAAGGTTCATGGATAATTGTGATGACAATGCTAAGGGAGTATTGTGATGACAAGCAAATGGAGCATTTTGATGGCAAGGTCATGTAGCATTTTGCTGACACAGGCATGGAGCATTGTGATGATAAGGGTCATAGAGCACTTTGATGAGAAGCATCACGGATCATTGTGATTACAGTGGTCATGGAGCACTGGGATGGCAAGGACATGGATCATTGTGATGACAAGTGTCATGGAGAATTGGGCTGAAAATATTAATGGAGCATTGTGATGACTAGGGAATGGAGCATTGTGATGACTAGAGTCCCGGATCACTGTGTTGTCAGGGGTCATGGAGCGTTGTGATGACAGTGGTCATGGAGCATTGTGATGATAGGGATCATGAAGCATTGTGATGAGAAGTTCCTGGAGAATTGGACTGAAAATGTTCAGGAAGTATTGTGAGGACAGTGGTCATGGAGCATTGTTATGACAAGGGAATGGAGCACTGTGATGAAAGGTTCCTGGAGCACTGTGATGAGGAGACCATGGAGCCTCGTAATAAGAAGTCTCATGGAGCATTCTGATGAAAAGGGGCATGGAGTATTGTGATTACAGGGGTCTTGGGGCATTGTGATGACAAGGGCAGGGAGCATTGTGATTACTGGTGTCTTAGAGCATTGTGATGAAATTGGCATGGATCATTGTTATGAAAATGGTATGGAGCCTTGTCATGACAGGGTTCCAGGAGCATACTGATGAGAAGTGTCAGGGAGCATTGTGATGACATGTGTATAGAGCATTGTGATGACAAAGGTCATGGATCACTGTGATGAGAAGACCATGGTTAACTGTGATGATGAGCTTCATGGGGCGTTGTGATGATAAGTGTTATGGAACATTGTGATCACAAGGATTTGGAGCATTGTGATGAGATAGATCATCAAATATTTTGATTTCATTGTGATGACAGTAGCCTGAAGCATTATGATGATGGTCATGGTGCATTTTGATGACAGGGTTCATGGAGCATTGAGATGCAGAGGGGCATGGAGCATTGTGATTAGAGGGTTCATGGAGAATTGTGATGACAATGACATGGAGCATTGAGATGCCAATTGTCATGGAGCTTTGTGATGACAAAGGTCATGGAGCATTTTGATGACAAGGGCGTGGTACATTGTGATGAGAAGGGCAGGGAGCATTGTGATGACAGGTTCATAGAGCAATTTGATGAAAAGTGTCATGGAATATTTTAATGACAGGGGTTATGGAACATTGTGATGTCAGGGTTCATGGAGCATTTTGATGAAAAGGATCATGGAGAATTATGATGAAAGGGGTTATGGAACACTGTGATGTCAGGGGTCATTGAGCATTTTGAGGAAAAGTGTTATGGAGCATTATGATGACACGGATTATGGAACATTGTGATGTCAGGGGTCACCGAACTTTGCGATGATATGTGCATGTAGCATTGCAAAGACAAAAGTCATGGAACATTGTGATGACAGGGGTGAGGGAGTATTGTGATGAATAGTGCTGTAACATTGTGATATCATTGGTGAGAAAGCATTTTGATGAGAAGTGCATGGAGTATTGTGATGACAAGTTTTATGGAGCATCGTGGTGACAAGATTGTGGAGCACTGTGATGAGAAGCACAGGGTGCATTGTGATGACATGGGTCATGGAGCATTGATCTGACAAGCGCATGGAGCATTGTGATGACAAGGGTCATGGAGCATTGTGCTGAGAAAGGCATAGAACATTGTGATGACAAGGGTCAAAGAGCATTGTGATGAAAAGTTATTGGAGCATTGTGGTTAAATATGTCACAGAGACTGTTGATGACGAGGTCATGGACCACTGTGATGAAAAAGGTCATGAATCATTGTGATGAATGGAGGCATGGAGCATTGTGATGACAGGCGTCATGGAGCATTGTGATAACAAGGACATGGAACATTGTGATGACAAGGGAATGGAGCATTGGTCTAATAAGTTTCATGGATTATTGTGATGACTGTTGTAATGGAGCATTGTGATGACCAGGTCATGCAGTATTTTGAAGACAGGTGTCAAGGAGCACTGTGATGACATATGTAATGGCCCATAGTGATGACAATGGCATGGAGCATTGTGATGCCAAGTGTCATGGAGGATTCTGATGACAAATGTAATGGAGCATTGTGATGACAATGGCTTAGAGCATTGTGATGACAAGGGTCAGGGAGAATTTTGCTGACAGGTGCAGGGAGAACTGTGATGAAAACGGTCATGTAGTATTGTGATGACAAGCTTGTGGAGTATTTTGATGACAATGGCATGGAACATTGTGATGAAAAAGGCATGTGGCATTGTGATGACAAGTGTATTGAGAATTGTGATGACAAATGTCATGGAGAATTGTGATGAGTAGGGCATGGAGTATTGTGATGACAGGCATCATGGAGCGTTGTGATGACAAGTGTTATGAAACATTGTGATCACAAGGGTTTGGAGCACTGTGATGACAGAGGTCATGGATCATTTTGATTTCAAGGAGCATGGAGCATTGTGATGACAAGGGCATGAAGCAATGTGATCCCAAGGTTCATGGAGGACTGTGATGACAATGGTAATGGAGTATTGTGATGAAAAGCGAATGGAGCATTGCAATGACAAGGTCAGGTAGCATTTTGCCGACAAAGGCATGGAGCATTGTGATGACAGGTGTCATGGAGCAATGTGATGACAAGCGTCATGGAGCATGGTGAATACAGGGGTCATGGAGCATTGGGATGACAAGGGCATGGATCTTTGTGATGACAAGTGTCATGGAGCATTGGGCTGAAAATGTTCATGGAGTATTGTGATGACAGGGATCATGGAGCATGTTGATGACAAGTTCCTGGAGCACTTTGATGAGAAGACAATGGAGACTCGTGATGACAAGTCTCATGGAGCATTCTGATGAAAAGGGACATGTAGCATTGTGATTACAGGGGTCTTGGAGCATTGTGATGACAAGGGCATGGAGCATTGTGATGAGAAGGCCATGGAGCATTCTGATGACATGCGTCATTGAGCTTTGTGATGACAAGTGTATTGAGCATTGTGATAACAATGGTCATGGAGCATTGTGATGAGGAGACCATGGATAACTGTGATTATGAGCATCATGGGGTGTTGTGATGATAAGTGTTATGGAATATTGTGATCACAACGGTTTGGAGCATTGTGATGACAGAGGTCATGGAGAATATAGATTTCATTGTGATGACAATAGCCTGAAGCATTATCATGATGGGCCTGATGCATTGTGATGACAGTGTTCATGGAGCATTGAGATGAAAAGGGGCATGGAGCATTGTGATTACAGGGTTCTTGGAGCATTGTGATGTCAAGGGCATGGAGCATTTTGATGAGAAGGACATGGAACATTCTGATGGCATGTGTCATGGAGCTTTGTGATGACAAGTGCATGGAGCATTGTGATTACAGGGGTCTTGGAGCATTGTGATGAGAAGTGTCATGGAGCCTTGTGATGACAAGGCCGTGGAATATTGTGATGGCAGGGTTCACGGAACATTGTTATGATAGGGATAATGGAGCATTGTGATGAGAAGGACATGGAGCATTGTGAATACAAGGTTTATGCAGCATTACCATGACAAATTTGTGGACCGTTGTGATGAAAAGCTCGTAGCATATTGTGATGACAAGGGTCATGGAGCATTTTTCTGACAAAGTCATGAAGCATTTTGATGACAATGGTCACGAAGCATTGTGATGAAAAGTTCATGGAGCATTGTGGTTATAAAGGTCACAGAGCCTCGTGATAACGCGGTCATGGACCATTGTGATGACAAATGTTATGAAGCATTGTGATGACTGGAGTCATGGAGCATTGTGATGACAGTGGACATGGAGCATTGTGATGACAAGGGCATAGAGCATTTTGCTGACAGGGGCATGGAGCATTGGTCTGACAAGTTTCATAGATTATTGTGATGACAGTGTACATGGTGCATTGTGATGACAAGGGCATGGATTATTGTGATGAGAAGTTCATGCAGTATTGTGAAGACAGCTGTCAGGGAGCATTGTGATGACATATGTAATGGCCCACTGTGGTGACAATGGCATGGAGCATTGTGATGCCAAGTGTCGTGGATGATTCTGATGACAAATGTAATGGAGCATTGTGATGACAATGGCTTGGAGCATTGTGATAACAAGAGTTAAGGAGCATTGTGCTGACCAGTGCATGGAGAATTGTGATGACAAGGGTCATGGAGCAATCTGATGACAAACTTGTGGAGTATTATGATGACAATGGCATGGAGCAGTGTGATGAAAACGGCATGGGGCATTGTGATGAAAAAGGCATGGAGCCTTTTCATGACAGAGTTCAAGGAGCATTCTGACGACAAGTGTCAGGGAGCATTGTGATGACAAGTGTATTGAGAATTGTGATGACCAAGGTCATGGAGCATTGTGATGAAAAGAGCATGGAGTATTGTGATGACAGGCATCATGGAGCGTTGTGATGACAAGTGATATGGAGCATTGTGATCACAAGGCTTTGGAACATTTTGATGACAGATTTCATGGATCATTTTGATATCAAGGAGCATGGAGCATTGTGATGACAAGGGCATAAAGCAATGTGATCCCAAGTTTCATGGAGGATTGTGATGACAATGGTAATGGAGTATTGTGATGACAAGCGCATAGAGCATTGTAATTACAAGGTCATTTAGCCTTTTGCTGACAAAGTCATCTAGCATTTTGATGACAGGTGTCATGGAGCACTGTGATGACAAGCATCACGGAGGATTGTGAACACAGGGGTCATGGAGCATTGGGCTGAAAAGGGCATGCATCATTGTGATGACAAATATCATGGAGCATTGGGCTAAAAATATTCATGAAGTATTGTGATAACAGGGGACATGGAGAATTGTGATGACATAGGTCATGGAGAATTTTGATTTCATTGTGCTGACAATAGCCGGAAGCATAATAATGATGGGCATGATGCATTGTGATGACAGGGTTCATGGAGCATTGAGATGAAAAGGGAAATGGAGCATTGTGATTACAGGGGTCTTGAGCATTGTGATGACAAAGGCATGGAGCATTGTGATGAGAAATCCATGGAACATTCTGATGACATGTGTCATGGAGCTTTGTGATGACAAGGGCATAGAGCATTGTGATTACAGGGGTCTTGGATCATTGTGATGACAAGTGCCATGGAGCCTTGTGATTACAAGTCCGTGGAACATTGTGATGGCAGGGGTCATGGAGCATTGTGATGAGAAGGGCATGGAGCATTGTGATTACATGGGCACGGAACACTGTGATACATGGGTCATGCAGGATTTTAATGTCTAGGGCATGGAGCATTGTGATGAGAAATGCATCGAGCATTTTGATGACAAGTGTCATGGAGCTTTGTGATGACAAGGGCATGGAGCAAGGTGATGAGAGGTTTCATGGAGCACTGTGATGACAATGACATGGAGCATTGTGATGCCATGTGTCATGGAGATTTGTGATGACAAGTCATGGAGCATTTTGATGACAAGGGAATGGTGCATTGTGATGAGAAGTGCAGGGAGCATTTTGATGACCGGGTCATGCAGCAATTTGATAAAAACTGTAATGGAATATTTTGATGGCATGGGTTATAGAACATTGTGATGTCAGGGTTCTTGGAGCTTTAGGATGAAATGGGTCATGGAGCATTTTGATGACAGGGGTTATGGAACATTGTTATGTCAGGGGTCATGCAATATTGTGATGATAAAGGGATGTAGCATTGTGATGACAGGGTCATGGAACATTGTGATTCCATGGGTGAGGGTGTATTGTGATGACTAGTGATGGAACATTGTGATATCTATGGTGAGAGAGCATTTTGATGAGAAGTTCATGGACCATTGTGATAACAAATTTATGGAGCATTGCAATTATAAAGTTGTGGACAGTTGTGATGAAATGTGCTTGGCACATTGTGATGACAATGGTCATGGAGCATTGTTCTGACAAAGAAATGGAGCATTGTGATGACAAGGGTCCCAGAGAATGCTGAGGAAATGTTCATGGAGCATTGTGGTTACAAATGTCACAGAGCCTTGTGATGACGCGGACATGGACCACTGTGATGACAAACGTTATGAATCATTGTGATGACTGGAGTCACGGAGCATTGGGATGACAGGGGTCATGGAGCATTGTGATGACAAGTGCATGGAGCATTGTGATGACAGGGGAATGGAGCATTGGTCTGAAAAATTTCATAGATTATTGTGATGACCATGGGCATGGTGCATTGTGATGACAAGGTCATGGAGCATTGTGATGAGAAGGTCATGGAATATTGTGAAGAGAGATGTCAGGGAGCATTGTGATGACATATGTGATGGTCCATTGCGATGACAATGGCATGGAGCATGGTGATGCCAATTGTAATGGAGGATTGTGATGACAAATATAATGGAGCATTGTGATGATTAGGGCTTGCAGCATTATGATGACAAGGGCCATTGAGAATTTTCATGACAAGGTCGTGAAGCATTGTGATGACAAGATCCTGGAGCATTGTGATGACAAAGCTATGGAGCCTTGTGATGACAAGTCTCATGGAGCATACTGATGAAAAGGGGCATGGAGCATTGTGATTACAGGGGTCATGGAACATTGTGATGACAAGGGCATGGAACATTGTGAGGAGTAGACCAAGGAGCATTCTGATGGCATGCATCATTGAGATTTGTGATGACAAGGGCATGGAGCATTTTGATTACATGGGTCTTGGAGCATTGTGATGAAAAGGGCATGGATCATTGTGATGAAAAAGGCATGGAGCCTTGTCATGACAGAGTTCAAGGAGCATACAGACAACAAGTGTCAGGGAGCATTTTGATGACAAGTGTATTGAGCATTGTGATGACAAAGGTCATGGAACATTGTGATTAGAAGACCAAGGATAATTGTGATGACGAGCGTCAAGGGGCATTGTGATGACAAGTGTTATGGAATATTGTGATCACATGGGATTGGAGCATTGTTATGACAGAGGTCATGGTGCATTTTGATTTCATTGTGATGACAATAGCATGAAGCACTATGATTATAGGCATGGTGCATTGTGATGACAGGTTTAATGGATCATTGAGATGAAAAAGGGCATGGAGCATTGTGATTACAGGGTTCTTGGAGTGTTGTGATGAGAAGGGTCATGGAGCCTTGTGATGACAAGGCCATGGAATATCGTGATGGCAGGGGCATGGAGCATTGTTATGAGAGGGGTAATGGAGCATTGTGATGGCAAGGTCATGGATCATTGTGATGAGAAGGCCATGTAGCATTCTGATGACATGTGTCATGGAGCATTGTGATGACAATGACATGGAGCATTGTGATGCCATGGGTCAGGGCTCTTTGAGATGACAAAGGTCATGGAGCATTTTGATGGCAAGGGCGTTGTGCATTGTGATGAGAAGGGCAATGAGAATTGTGATGACAGGTTCATGGAGCAATTTGTTGAAAATTTTCATGGAACATTTTGATGACAGGTGTTATGGAACATTGTGATGTCAGGGGTCATCGAACATTTTGATGATAAGTGCATGTAGCATTGTGATGACAGGAGTCATGAAACATTGTGATGAAAGGTGGGAGGGAGTATTGTGACAAATAGTGATGTAGCATTGTGATATCAGTGGTGAGAGAGCATTTTGATTAGAAGTGCATGGAGGATTATGATGACAATGTTTATGGAGCATTGTGATGACAAGATTGTAGAGCACTGTGATGACAAGCGCATGGTACATTGTGATGACATGTGTCATGGAGCATTGTGCTGACAAGCGCAAGGAGCATTGTGATGACAAGGGTCATGGAGCATAGTGCTGAGAAAGGCATAGAGCATTGTGATGACAAGGGTCAAAGAGCATTGTCTGAAAAGTTCATGGGGCATTGTGGTTAAAATGGTCACAGAGACTGTTGATGACGAGGGCATGGACCATTGTGATGACAAAGGTCATGAAGCATTGTGATGACTGGAGTCACGGAGGATTGTGATGACAGGGGTCAGGGAGCATTGTGATAACAAGGGCATGGAGCACTGTGATGACAAGGGCATGGAACCTTAGTCTAATAAGTTCCATGGATTGTTGCGATGACAGTTCAAATGGCACATTGTGATGACAAGGGCATGGAGCATTGTGATAACCAAGTCATGCAGTATTGTGAAGAGAGGTGTCAGGGAGCATTGTGATGACATATGTAATGGCCCATTGTGATGACAATGGCATGGAGAATTGTGATGACCAGGTCATGCAGTATTGTGAAGAGAGGTGTCAGGGAGCATTGTGATGACATATGTAATGGCCCATTGTGATGACAATGGCATGGAGCATTGTGATGCCAAGTGTCATGGAGGATTCTGATGACAAAGTTTATGGAACATTGTGATGACAATGGCTTGGAGCATTGTGATGACATGGGACAGGGAGCATTGTGCTGACAATTGCATGAAGAATTGTGATGACAAGGGTCATGGATCATTCTGATGACAAGCTTGTGGAGTATTTTGATGACAATGGCATGGAGCATTGTGATGAAAATGGCATGGGGCATTGTGAAGGAAAAGGCATGGAGCCTTTTCGTGGCAGGTTTCAAGGAGCATTCTGATGACAATGTCAGGGAGCATTGTGATGACATGTATATTGAGAATTGTGATGACAAAGGTTATGGAGCATTGTGATGAAAAGGGCATGGAGTATTGTGATGACAGGCCTCATGGAGCGTTGTGATGACAAGTGTTATGGTAGATTGTGATCACAAGGGTTTGGAGCATTGTGATGACAGAGTTCATGGATCATATTGATTTAAAGGAGCATGGAGCATTGTGATGACAAGGGCATGAAGCAATGTGATCCCAAGGTTCATGGAGGATTGTGATGTCAATGGAAATGGAGTATTGTGATGACAAGCGCATAGAGCATTGTAATGACAAGGTCATGTAGCATTTTGCTGACAAAGGCATGGAGCATTGTGATGACATGTGTCATGGAGCACTGTGATGACAAGCGTCATGGAGCATTGTGAATACAGGGTTCATGGAGCATTGGGATGACAAGGGCATGGATCATTGTGATGACAAGTGTCATGGAGCACTGGGCTGAAAATGTTCATGGAGTGTTGTGATGACATGGGTCATGGAGCATAGTGATGAGTAGGGAATGGAGCATTGCGATGACAAGAGTCCCGGATCATTGTGTTGTCAGGAGTCATGGAGTGTTGTGATGACAGTGGTCATGGACCATTGTGATGATATTGGCCATGGAGCATTGTGATGTGTAGGTCGTGGAGCATTGGGCTGAATATGTTAATGGATTATTGTTATGACAGGGGTCATGGAGCATTGTGATGACAAGGGAATGGAGAATGGTGATGAAAATATCCTGGATCTTTGTGATGAGAAGACCATGGAGACTTGTGATGAGAAGTCTCACGGAGCATTCTGATGAAAAGGGGCATGGAGCATTTTGATTACCGGGGTCTTGGAGCATTTTGATGACTAGGGCATGGAGCATTGTGATGAGAAGGCCATGGGGCATACTGATGACATGCTTCATGGAGTTTTGTGATGACAAGCACATGGAGCATTGTGATGACAGTGATCTTGGAGCATTGTGATGAAAAGGGCACGGATCACTGTGATGAAAACGTCATGGAGCCTTGTCATGACAGGGTTCAAGGAGCATACTGACGACAAGTGTCAGGGAGCATTGTGATGACAAGTGTATTGAGCATTGTGATGACAAAGGTAATGGAGCATTGTGATGAGAATACCATGGATAATTGTGTTGATGGGCGTCATGGGGATTTGTGATGATAAGTGTTATGGAACATTGTGATCACAAGGGTTTGGAGCATTATGATGACAGAGGTCATGGAGAATTTAGATTTAATTGTGATGACAATAGCCTGAAGCATTATGATGATGGGCATGGTCCATTGTGATGACAGGGTTCATGGAGCATTGAGATGCAAAGTGGCATGGAGCATTGTGATTACAAGGGTCTTGGAGCATTGTGATGTCAAGGGTCAGGGATCCTTGTGATGACAAGGCCGTGGAACATTGTGATGGCAGGGGTCATGGAGCATTTTTATGACAGAGGTAATGGAGCATTGTGATGAGAAGTGCATTGAGCATTGGCCCGAAAGTTTTCATGGATTATTGTGATGAGAGTGGGAATGGAGCACTGTGATGACAAGGGCGCGGAACACTGTGATACATGGGTCATGGAGCATTGTGATGACAAGGGCATGGAGCAATGGGATGAGAGGTTCAGGGAGCATTGTGATGACAATGACATGGAGCATTGTGATGCCAAGTGTCATGGAGCTTTGTGATGACAACGGTCATGGAGCATTTTGATGACAAGTGTGTGGTGCATTGTGATGAGAAAGAAAGGGAGCATTTTGATGACAGGTTCATGCTGCAATTTGATGAAAAGTGTCATGTAACATTTTGACGACAGGGGTTACAGAACATTGTGATGCCATGGGTCATGGAGCTTTGGGATGAAATGTGTCATGGAGCATTGTGATGACAGTGGTTATGGAATATTGTGATGTCACGGGTCATGGAACATTGTGATTACAGGGTTGAGGGAGGATTGTGATGACTAGTGATGGAACATTGTGATATCTCAGGTGAGAGAGCATTTGGATGAGAAGTGCATGGACCATTGTGATTACAAGGTTTATGGAGCATATCGATGACAAGGTTGTGGATCTTTGTGATGAAAAGCGCATGGCACATTGTGATGACAAGGGTCATGGAACATTGTTCTGACAAAGGCATGGAGCATTGTGATGACAAGTGTCATGGAGCATTGTGATGAAAAGTTCATGGAGCATTGTGGTTACAAAAGTCACAGAGCCTTGTGATGACGCGGGCATGGACCATTGTGATGAAAAATGTTATGAAGCATTATGATGACTGGAGTCACGGAGCATTGTGATGTCAAAAGTAATTTAGCATTGTGATGACAATGGCTTGGAGCATTGTGATGACAAGGTTCAGGGAGCATTGTGCTGACAAGTGCATGGATAATTGTGATGAAAAAGGTCATGGAACATTCTGATGACAATGTTGTGGAGTATTTTGATGACAATAGCATGGAGCATTGTGATGAAAACGGCATGGGACATTGTGATGAGAAAAGCATGGAGCCTTTTCGTGACAGGTTTCAAGGAGCATTCTGACGGCAAGTTTCAGGAAGCATTGTAATGACAAGTGTATTAGAATTGTGATGACAAAGGTTATGGAGCATTGTGATGAAAAAGCCGTGGAGTATTGTGATGACAGACATCATGGAGCGTTGTGATGACAAGTGTTATGGAACATTGTGATGACAAGGGTTTGGAGCATTGTGATGACAGAGGTCATGGATCATTTTGATTTCAAGGAGCATGGAGCATTGTTATGACAAGGGTATGAAGCAATGTGATCCCAAGGTTCATGGAGGATTGTGATGACAATGGTAATGGAGTATTGTGATGACAAGCGCATAGAGCATTGTAATGACAAGGTTATATAGCATTTGCTGACAAAGACATGGAGCATTGTGATGACAGGTGTCATGGAGCACTGTGATGACAAGCGTCACGGAGCATTGTGAATACAGTGGTCATGGAGCATTGGGATGACAAGCGCATGGTTCAATGTGATGACAAGGGTCATAGAGCATTGGGCTGAAAATGTTCATGGAGTATTGTGATGACAGGGGTCATGGAGCATTGTGATGACTTGGGAATGGAGCATTTTGATGACAAGGATTCCGGATCATTGTGTTGTCAGGTGTCATGGAGTGTTGAGATGACAGTGGTCATGGTGCATTGTGATGATATTGGCCATGGAGAATTGTGATGAGTAGGTCTTGGAGCATTGTGATTACAGGTGTCTTGATGCATTGTGATGAAAAGGGCATGTATCATTGTGAAGAAAAAGGCATTGAGCCTTGTCATGACAGTGTTCAAGAAGCATACTTACGACAAGTGTCAGATAGCATTGTGATGACAAGTGTATTGAGCATTTGATGACCAAGGTCATAGAGCATTGTGATGAGAAGTTCATGGATAATTGTGATGATGAGCGTCATGGGGTGTTGTGATGATAATTCTTATGGAACATTATGATCACAAGGGTTTGGAGCATTATGATGACAGATGTCATGGAGAATTTAGATTTCATTGTGATGACAATAGCATGAAACATTATGATGATGGGCATGGTGCACTGTGATGACTGGGTTCATGGAGCATTGAGATGAAAAGGGGAATGGAGCATTGTGATTACCGGGGTCTTGGAGCATTGTGATGACTAGGGCATGGAGCATGGTGATGAGAAGGCCATGGAAAATTCTGATGACATGCATCATGGAGCACTGTGATGACAAGGGCATGGAGTATTGTGATTACAGTGGTCTTGGGGAATTGTGATGACAATTATCATGGAGCCTTGTGATGATATGCCGTTGAACAATGTGATGGCAGGTGTCATGGAGCATTGTTATGACAGAGGTAATGGTGATGAGAAGGGCAATGAGCTTTGGTCTAAAGTATTTCATGGATTATTGTAATGAGAGTGGGCATGGAGCATTGGGATGACAAGGGCACGGAACACTGTGATACATGGTTCATGGAGGATTGTAATGACCAGGACATGGAGCATTGCAATGAGAAGGGCATCGAGCATTGTGATGACAAGTGTCATGGAGCTTTGTGATTACAAGGGCATGGAGCAATGTGATGAGAGCGTTCATGGAGCACTGTGATGACAATGACATGGATCATTGTGATGCCAAGGGTCATGGAGATTTGTGATGACAAATAACAGGGAGCATTTCAATGACTATGGTGTGGTGCATTGTGATGAGAAGGGCAGGGAGCATTTTGATTACAGGTTCAAGCAGCAATTTGATTAAAATATAATGGAATATTTTGAGGGCAGGGGTTATAGAACATTGTGATGTCAGGGGTCATGGAGCTTTGGGATGAAAAGGGTCATGCAGCATTTTGATTACAGGGGTTATGGAACATTGTGATGTCAGGGATCATGGAACATTGTGATGATAACGGTATGTAGCACTGTGATGACAGGGGTCATGGAACATTATGATTACAGGGTTGAGGGAGTATTGTGATGACTAGTGATGGAACATTGTGATATCTCATGTGAGAGAGCATTTGGATGAGAAGTGCATGGAGCATTGGGATTACAAGGTTTATGAAGCATAGCGATGACAAGGTTGTGGACCGATGTGATGAAAAGCACGTGGCACATTGTGATGACAAGGGTCATGGAGCATTGTTCTGACAAAGGCATGGAGCATTTTGATGACAAGGGTCACGGAGCATTGTGATGAAAAGTTCATGGAGCATTTTGTTTACAAAGGTCACAGAGCCTTGTGATGACACGGGCAAGGACCGTTTTGATGACAAACATTATGAAGCATTGTGATGACTGGAGTCATGGAGCACTGTGATGATAGGGGTCATGGAGCATTGTGATGACATGGGCATGGAGCATTGTGATGACAAGGGTATGGATTATGGTGATGAGAAGGTCATGGAGTATTGTGAAGACAGGTGGCAGGGAGCATTGTGATGACATATGTCATGGTCCATTGCGATGATAATGGCATTGAGCATTGTGATGCCAAATGTAATGGAGGATTGGGATGACAAATTAAATGGAGCATTGTGATGACTAGGGCTTGGAGCACTATGATGACAAGGGCCATTGAGAATTTTCATGACAAGGTCGTGAAGCATTGTGATGACAATGTCCTGGAGCATTGTGATGAGAAATCCATGGAGCCTTGTGATGACAATCTCATATAGCATACTGATCAAAAGTGGCATGGACAATTGTGATTACAGGAGTCTTGGAACATTGTGATGACAAGGGCATGGATCATTGTGAAGAGAAGGCCAAGGAGCATTCTGAGGACATGCGTCATTGAGCTTTGTGATGACAAGCGCATGGAGCATTGTGATTACAGGGGTCTTGTAGCATTGTGATGAAAATGGCATGGAATATTGTGATGAAAAATGCATGGAGCCTTGCCATGACAGGGTTCAAGGAGCATACAGACAAAAAGTGTTATGGAGCATATTGATGACAAGTGTATTGAGCATTGTGATGACAAAGATCATGGAGCATTGTGATGAGAAGGCCATGGAGCATTCTGATGACATGTGTCATGGAGCTTTGTGATGACAAGGGCATGGAGCAATGTGATGCCAAGGGTCATGGATATTTGTGATGACAAAGGTCATGGAACATTTTGATGACAAGGGCGTTGTGCATTGTAATGAGCAGTGCAGGGAGCATTGTGATGACATGGTCACGGAGAAATTTGATGAAAAGTGTCAAGGAACATTTTGATGACAGGGGTTATGGAAATTGTGATGTCATGGGTCATTGAACATTGTGATGATAAGTGCATGTAGCATTGTGATGACAGGAGTCATGGAACATTGTGATGACAGATGTGAAGGAGTATTGTGTCGAATAGTGAAGTAACATTGTGATATCAGTGGTGAGAAAGCATTTTGATGAGAAGTGCATGGAGCATTGTGATGACAAGGTTTATGTAGCACTGTGATTACAAGATTTTGGAGCACTGTGCTGACAAGCGCATGGTGCATTGTGAGGACAAGGGTCATGTAGCATTGTGCTGAGAAAGGCATAGAGCATTGTGATGACAAGGGTCAAAGAGAATTGTGATGAAAAGTTCATGGAGCATTGTGGTTAAAAAGGTCACAGAGACTGTTGATGACGAGGGCATGGACCATTGTGATGAGAAAGGTCATGAAGCATTGTGATGACTGGAGTCACGGAGCACTGTGATGACAGGGGTCACGGAGCATTGTGATGAAAAGGGGCATGGAGCATTGCGATGAAAAGGGTCATGGAGCATTGTGATGACAAGGGCATGTATCATAGGTCTCATAATTTTCATGGATTATTGCGATGACAGTTGGAATGGTGCATTGTGGTGACAAGGGCATGGAGCATTGTGATAAAGAGGTCATGCTGTATTGTGAAGACTGGTTTCATGGAGCATTGTGATGACAGGGTTCATGCAGCATTGTGATGACTAGGGAATGGAGCATAGTGATGACAAGAGTCCCGGATCATTGTGTTGTCAGGTGTCATGGAGTGTTGTGATGACAGTTGTCATGGTGCATTGTGATGATATTGGTCATGGAGCATTGTGATGAGAAGGTTATGGAGCATTGTGCTGATAATATTCATGGAGTATTGTGATGACAATGGTCATGGAGCATTGTGATGACAAGGGAATGGAGCATAGTGATGACAAGGTCATGTAGCATTGTGATGAGAAGTCCTTGGAGGCTTGTGATGAAAAGTTTCATGGAGCATTCTGATGAAAAGTAGCATGGATCATTGTGATTACAGTGGTCTTGGAGCATTGTGATGACAAGGGCATGGAGCATTGTCAGAGATGGCCACGCAGCATTCTTATGACATGGGTCATGGAGCTTTGTGATGACAAGGGCTTGGAGCATTGTGATTACAGGTGTCTTGGAGCATTGTGATGAAAAGGGCACGGATCATTGTGATGAAAATGTCATGGAGACTTGTCATGACAGGGTTAATGGAGCATACTGAAGACAAAGGTCAGGGAGCATTGTGATCACAAGTGGATTGAGCATTGTGATGACAAAGGTCATGGAGCATTGTGATGAGAAGACCATGGATAATTGTGATGATGAGCGTCATGGTGTGTTGTGATGATAAGTGTTATGGAACATTGTGATCACAAGGGTTTGGAGCATTATGATGACAGAGGTCATGGAGAATATTGATTTCATTGTGATGACAATAGCCTGAAGCATTATGATGAAGGGCATGGTGCATTGTGATGACAGGGATCATGGAGCATTGAGATGAAAAGTGGCATGGAACATTGTGTTTACAGTGGTCATGGAGCATTGTGATGACAAGGGCATGGAGCATTGGTCTAATAAGTTTCATGGATTATTGCGATGACAGTTGGAAGGGCGCATTGTGATGACAAGGGCATGGAGCATTGTGATGAACAGGTCATGCAGTATTGTGAAGACAGGTGTCAGGGAGCATTGTGATGACATATGTAATGGCCCAATGTGATGACGATGGCATGGAGCATTGTGATGCCAAGTGTCATGGAGGATTCTGATGACAAAGTTAATAGAGCATTGTGATGACAATGGCTTGGAGCATTGCAATGACAAGGGTGAAGGAGCATTGTGTTGACAAGTGCATGGAGAATTGTGATGACAAGGGTCATGGAGCATTCTGGTGACAAGCTTGTGGAATATTTTGATGACAATGGCATGGAGCATTGTGATGAAAACGGCATGGGGCATTGTGATGAAAAAGGCAGGGAACCTTGTGATGACAGGTCTCATGGAGCATACTAATGAAAAGGGGCATGGAGCATTCTGATTACAGGGGTCTTGGAACATTGTGATAGCAAGGGCATGGAGCACTGTGATGACAAGTGCATGGAGCATTGGTCTAAAAAGTTTCATGGATTATTGTGATGACAGTTGGAATGGCGCATTGTGATGACAGTGGTCATGGAGCATTGTGATGATACTGCTCATGGAGCATTGTGATAAGACCGTCATGGAGCATTGGGTTGAAAATGTTCATAGAGTATTGTGATGACAGGTGTCAAGGAGCATTGTGATGACAAGGGAATGGAGCATGGTGATGACAAGGTCCTGGAGCATTGTGATGAGATGACGATGGAGACTTGTGATGACAAGTCTCATGGAGCATTCTGACGAAAAGGGGCAAGGAGCTTTGTGATTACAGGGGTCTTGGAGCACTGTGATGACAAGGGCATGGAGCATTCTGAGGAGAAGACCATGGAACATTCTGATGGCATGCGTCATGGAGCTTTTTGATGACAAGGGCATGGAGCATTGTGATTACAGGGGTCTTGGAGCATTGTGATGACAAGGGTCATGGAGCCTTGTGATGACAAGGCCGTGGAACATTGTGATGGCAGCGCTCATGGAGCATAGTTATGACAGAAGTAATGGAGCACTGTAATCCGAATGGCATTGAGCATTTGTCTGAAATGTTTCATGGATTATTGTGATGAGAGTGGGCATGGAGCATTGTGATGACAAGGGCACGGTACACTGTGATACATGGGTCATGGTGGATTATAATGACCAGGGCGTGGAGCATTGTGATGAGAAGGGCATCGAGCATTGTGATGACAATTGTCATGGAGCTTTGTGATGACAAGGGCATGGAGCAATGTGATGAGATTGTTCATGGAGCATTGTGATGACAATGACATGGAGCATTGTGATGCCAAGGGTCATGGAGCTTTGTGATGTCAAATGTCATGGAGCATTTTGATGACAAGTGTGTTGTGCATTGTGATGAGAATGGCAGGGAGCATTTTGATGACAGGGTCATGCAGCAATTTGATGTAAAATGTAATGGAACATTTTGATGACAGGGGTTATAGAACATTGTGATGCCAGGGATCATTGAGCTTTGGGATGAAAAGGGTCATGGAGCATTTTGATGACAGGGGTTATGGAACATTGTGATGACTGGAGTCAAGGAGTATTGTGATGACAGGGGTCATTGAGCATTGTGATAACAAGGGCATGGAGCATTGTGATGACAGGGGAATGGAGCATTGGTCTGACACGTTTCATAGATTATTGTGATGACAGTGGACATGGTGCATTGTGATGACAAGGGCCTGGAGCATTTTGATGACAAGAGTCCCGGATCATTGTGTTGTCAGGTGTTATGGGTGGTTGTGATTACAGTGGTCATGGAGCATTGTGATGATATTGGTCATGGAGCATTGTGATGAGAAGGTCATGGTGCATTGGGCTGAAAATATTAATGGATTATTGTAATGACAGGGGTCATGGAGCATTGTGATGACAAGGGAATAGAGCATGGTGATGACAATGTCCTGGAGCATTGTTATGAGATGACCATGGAGACTTGTGATGACAAGTCTCATGGAGCATTCTAATGAAAAGGGGCATGGCGCATTGTGATTACAGTGGACTTGGAGAATTGTGATGACAAGGGCATGGAGCATTTTGAGGAGAAGGCCATGGAGAATTCTGATGACATGCGTCATGGAGCTTTGTGCTGACAAGGCCATGGAGCATTGTGATTATAGGGGTCTTGGAGCATTGTGATGAAAAGGCATGGATCATTGTGATGTAAAAGGCATGGAGCCTTGTCATCACAGGGTTCAAGGAGTATACTGACGACTGGTGTCAGGGAGTATTGTGATGACAAGTGTATTGAGCATTGTGATGACAATGATCATGGAGCATTCTGATGAGAAGACCATGGATAACTATGATGATGATCGTCATGGGGTTTTGTGATGATAAGGGTTATGGAACATTGTGATCACAAGGGTTTGGAGCATTATGATGACAGAGGTCATGGAGAATTTTGATTTTATTGTAGTGAAAATAGCCTGAAGCATTATGATGATGGTCATGGTGCTTTGTGATGACAGGGTTCATGAAGCATTGAGATGAAAAAGGGCATGGATCATAGTGATTACAGGGGTCTTGGAGCATTGTGATGACAAGGACATGGAGCATTGTGATGAGAAGGCCATGGAACCTTCTGATACATGCGTCATGGAGCTTTGTTATTACAAGGGCATGGAGAATTTTGATTACAAGTTTCTTGGAGCATTGTGATGGCAAAGGTCATGGAGCCTTGTGATGAAAAGGCCGTGGAACATTGTGATGGCAATGGTCATGGTGCATTGTTATGACAGAGGTAATGGAGCATAGTGATGAGAAGGGCATTGAGCATTGGTTTGAAATATTTCATAGATTATTGTGATGAGATTGGGCTGGAGCATTGTGATGACAAGGGCACGGAACAATGTGATACATGGGTCATGGAGGATTGTAATATCAAGGGCATGGAGCAATGTGATGAGAGGGTACATGGAGCATTGTGATGACAACGCCATGGAGCATTGTGAGGAAAAGGCCATGGAGCATTCTGATAACATGCCTCATGGAGCTTTTTGATGACAAGGGCATGGAGCATTGTGATTAAATGGGTCTTGGAGCATTTTGATGAAAAGGGCATGGATCATTGTGATGAAAAAGGCATGGAGCCTTGTCATGACAGCGTTCAAGGAGCATACTTACGACATGTGTCAGGGAGCATTGTGAAGCCAAGTGTATTGAGCATTGTGATGACAAAGATCAGGGAGCATTGTGATCAGAAGACCAAGGATAATTGTGATGATGAGCGTCATGGTGTGTTGTGATGATAAGTGTTATGGAACATTGTGATCACAAGGGTTTGGAGCATTAGGATGACAGAGGTCATGGAGAGTATTGATTTCATTGTGATGATAATAGCCTGAAGCATTGTGATGATGGGCATGGTGCATTGTGATGACAGGGTTCATGGAGCATTGAGATGAAAAGGGGCATGGAGCATTGTGATTACAGAGGTCTTGTAGCATTGTGATGACAAGCGCATAGAGCATTGTATTGACAAGATCATGGAGAATTCTGCAGACAAAGGCATGGAGCACTGTGATGACAGGTGTCATGGAGCACTGTGATGACATGTGTCACGGAGCCTTCTGAATACAGGGGTCATGGATCGTTGTGATGACAAGGGTCATGGAGCATTGAGCTGAAAATGTTCATGGAGTATTGTGATGACAGGGGTCATGGAGCATTGTGATGACAGAGGTCATGGAGAATTTTGTTTTCATTGTGCTGACAATAGCCGGAAGCATTATGATGATGGGCATGATACATTGTGATGACAGGGTTCATGGGGCCTTGAGATGAAAAGGGGCATGGAGCATTGTGATTACAGGGGTCTTGGAGCATTGTGATGACAAGGACATGGAGCATTTGGATGAGAAGGACATGGAACATTCTGATGACATGTGTCATTGTGCTTTGTGATGACAAGGGCATGGAGCATTTTGATTACAGGGGTCTTGGAGCATTGTGATGAAAAGGGTCATGGAGCTTTGTGATGACAAGGCCGTGGAACATTGTGATGGCAGGGGTCAAGGAGCATTTTTATGACAGGGGTAATGGAGCATTGTGATTTGAAGGGCATGGAGCATTGTGATTACAAGTTTTATGCAGCATTGTGATGACAAATCTGTGGACCATTGGGGTAAAAAGCGCGTGGCACATTGTGATGACAAGGGTCATGGAGCATTTTTCTGACAAAGGCATGGAGCACTGTGATGACAAGGGTCACGGAGCATTGTGATGAAATGTTCATGAAGCATTGAGGTTAAAATGTCACAAAGCCTTGTGATGACACGGACATGGACCATTGTGATGACAAATGTTATGAAGCATTGTGATGACAGGGTCATGGAGCATTGTGATGACAAGGGCATGGAGCATTGTGCTGAGAAAGGCGTAGATCATTGTGATGACAAGGGTCAAAGAGCATTGTGATGCAAAGTTCATGGAGCATTGTGGTTAAAAAGGTCACAGAGACTGTTGATGATGAGGTAATGGACCATTGTGATGACAAAGGTCATGAAGCATTGTGATGACTGGAGTCACGGAGCATGGTGATGACAGGGGTCCTGGAGCATTGTGATAACAAGGGCATGGAGCATTGTGATGACAAGGGCATGGAGCATTGGTCTAATATGTTTCATGGATTATTGTGATGACATTTGGAATGGCACATTGTAATGGCAAGGGCAAGGAACATTGTGATGACCATTTCATGCAGTATTGTGAAGAGCATTGTGATGACATATGTAATGGTCCATTGTGATGAAAATGGCATGGAGCATTGTGATGCCAAGTTTCATGAAAGATTCTGATGACCAAGGTAATGGAGCATTGTTATGACAATGGCTTGGTGCATTGTGATGACAAGGGTCAGGGAGCATTTTGCTGACAAGTGCATGGAGAATTGTGATGACAAGGGTCATGGAGCATTCTGATGACAAGCTTGTGGAGTATTTTGATGACAATGTCATGGAGCATTGTGATGAAAACGGCATGGGGCAATGTGATGAAAAAGGCATGCAGCCTTTTCGTGACAGGTTTCAAGGAGCATTCTGAAGACAAGTGTCAGGGAGCATTGTGATGACAAGTGTATTGAGAATTGTGATGACAAAAGTCATGGAGCATGGTGATGAGAAGGCCATGGATAATTGTGATGATGATCGTCATGGGGTGTTGTGATAATAAGTGTTATGGTACATTGTGATCACAAGGCTTTGGAGCATTACGATGACAGAGGTCAAGGAGAATTTTGATTTCATTGTGATGACAATAGCCTGAAGCATTATGATGATGGGCATGGTGCATTGTGATGACAGAGTTCATAGAGCATTGAGATGAAAAGGGGCATGGAGCATTGTGATTACAGGGGTCTTGGAGCATTGTGGTGACAAACGCATAGAGCATTGTAATGACAAGGTCATGTAGAATTTTCCTGACAAAGGCATGGAACATTGTGATGACAGGTGTCATGGAGAACTGTGACACAACTGTCACGGAGCATTTTGAATAGAGTGGTCATGGATCACTGGGATGACAAGTGCATGGATTATTGTGATGACAAGGGTCATGGAGCATTGGGCTGAAAATATTCATGGAGTATTGTGATGACAGGGGTCATGGAGCATTTTGATTACAGGGGTCTTGGAGCACTGTGATGACAAGAGTCCCGGATCATTGTGTTGTCACATGTCATGCAGTGTTGTGATGACAGGGTTCATGGAGCATTGAGATGAATAGGGGCGTGGAGCACTGTGTTTACAGGGGTTTTGGAGCATTGTGATGACAAGGGCAAGGAGCATTTTGATGAGACTGCCATGGAACATTCTGATGACATGTGTCATGGAGCTTTGTGATGACAACGGCATGGAGCATTGTGATTAAAGGGGTCTTGGAGCATTGTGATGACAAGTGTCATGGAGCCTTGTGATGACAAGGCCGTGGAACATTGTGATGGCAGGGGTCATGGAGCATTGTTATGACAGGGGTAATGGAGCATTGTGATGAGAAGGGCATGCAGCATTGTGATTACAATTTTTATGGAGCATTGTGATGACAAATTTTTGGACCGTTGGGATGAAAAGCGCGTGGCACATTGTGATGACAATGGTCATGGAGCATTTTAATGAGAAAGGCATGGAGCATTGTGATGACAAGGGTCATGGAGCATTGTGATGAAATGTTCATGGAGCATTTTGGATACAAAGGTAACAGAGCCTTGTGATGACGTGGGCATGGACCATTGTGATGACAAATATTATGAAGCACTGTGATGACTGGAGTCACAGAGCATTGTGATGACAGGTGTCATGGAGCATTGTGATGACAAAGTCCGGGTGCATTGTGATGAGATGACCATGGAGACTTGTGATGACAAGTCTCATGGAGCATTCTGATGAAAATGGGCATGGAGCATTGTGATTACAGGGGTCTGGGAGCATTGTGATGACAAGGGCATGGAGCACTGTGAGGAGAAGGCCATGGAGCATTCTGATGACATACGTCATGGAGCATTGTGCTGAGAAAAGCATAGAGCATTGTGATGACAGGGGATAAAGAGCATTGTGAAGAAAAGTTCATGGAGCATTGTGGTTAAAAAGGTCACAGAGACTCTTGATGATGAGGGCATGGACCATTGTGATGACAAACTTCATGAAGCATTGTGATGACTGGAGTCACGGAGCATTGTGATGACAGGTGTCAGGGAGCATTGTGATGACAAGTGTCATGGAGCTTTGTGATGACAAGTGCATGGAGCAATGTGATGAGAGGGTTCATGGAGCATTATGATGACAATGACATGGAGCACTGTGATGCCGTGGGTCATGGAGCTTTGCGATGACAAAGGTCATGGAGCATTTTGATGATAAGTGTGTGGTGCATTTTGATGAGAAGGGCAGGGAGCATTTTGATGACAGGTTCATGCAGTAATTTGCTGAAAAGTGTAATGGAACATTTTGATGACAGGGGTTATAGAGCATTGTGATGCCAGGGGTCATGGAGCTTTGGGATGAAATGGGTCATGGAGCATATTGATGACAGGGGTTATGGAACTTTGTAATGTCAGGGGTCATGGAACATTGTGCTGATTAGGGGATGTAGCATTGTGATGACAGGGGCCATGGAATATTGTGATAACAGGGGTGAGGGAGGATTGTGATGAAAAGGGCATGGATAATTTTGATGAAATAGGCAAGGAGCCTTGTCATGACTGGGTTCAAGGAGCATACAGACAACAAGTGTCAGGGAGCATTTTGATGACAAGTGTATTGAGCATTGTGATGACAAAGGACATGGAGCATTGTGATGAGAAAACCATGGATAATTGTGATGACGAGCGTCATGGGGCATTGTGATGACAACTGTTATGGAATATTGTGATCACAAGGGTTTGGAACATTGTTATGACAGAGGTCATGGAGCATTTTGATTTCATTGTGATGACAATAGCATGAAACATTAGGATGATTGGCATGGTGCATTTTGATGACAGGGTTCATGGATAATTGAGATGAAAAGGGGCAAGGAGCATTGTGATTACAGGGGTCATGGAGCATTGTGATGGCAAGGGCATGGAACATTGTGAAGAGAAGATCATGGAACCTACTGATGACATGCGTCATGGAGCTTTTTTATGACAAGTTCATGGAGCATTTTGATTACACGTGTCTTGGATCATTGCGATGACATGGGTAATGGAGCCTTGTGATGACAAGGCGGTGGAGTATTGTGATGGCAATGGTCATGGAGCATTGTTATGAGAAGGGAATTGAGCACTGGTCTGAAATATTTCATGGATTATTGTGATGAGATTGGGCATGGAGCATTGTGATGACAAGGGCACGGAACACTTTGATACATGGGTCATGGAGGATTGTAATGTCAAGGGCAAGGAGAAATGTGATGAGAGGTTTCATGGAGCATTGTGATGACAATGACATCGAGCGTTGTGAGAAGGCCATGGAGCATTCTGATGACTTGCGTCATGGAGCTTTGTGATGACAAGGGCATAGAGCATTGTGATTACAGGGGTCATGGTGCATTGTGATGAAAAGGGCATGGATCACTGTGATGAAAAAGGCATGGAGCCTTGTCATGACAGGGTTCAAGGAGCATACTGACGACAAGTGTCAGGGAGCATTGTGATGACAAGTGTATTGAGCATTGTGATGACAAAGATCATGGAGCATTGTGATGAGAAGTCCATGGATAATTGTGATGATGATCGTCATGCGGTGTTGTGATGATAAGTGTTTTGGAACATTGTTATCAGAAGGGTTTGGAGCATTATGATGACAGAGGTCATGGAGAATTTTGATTTCATTGTGATGACAATAGCCTGAAGCATTATGATGATGGACATGGTGCATTGTGATGACAGGGTTCATGGAGCACTGAGATGAAAAAGGGCATGGAGCTTTGTGATTACATGGTTCTTGGAGCATTGTAATGACAAGCGCATAGAGCTTTCTAATGACAAGTTCATGTAGAATTTTGCTGACAAATGCATGGAGCATTGTGATGACAGGTGTCATGGAGCTTTGTGATGACAAGTCATGGAGCATTTTGATGACAAGGGCATGGTGCATTGTGATGAGAAGGGCAGGAAGCATTTTGATGACCGGTCATGCAGCAATTTGATGAAAAGTGTAATGGAACATTGTGATGGCAGTGGTCATGGAGCATTGTTATGACAGAGGTAATGGATCATTGTGATGAGAAGGGCATTGATCATTGGTCTGAAATGTTTCATGGATTATTGTGATGAGAGTGGGCATGGAGAATTGTGAGGACAAGGGCACGGAACACTGTGATACATGGGTCATGGAGGATTGTAATGACAAGGGCATGGAGCACTGTGATGAGAAGGGCATAGAGCATTGTGATGACAAGTGTCATGGAGCTTTGTAATGACAAGGGCATGGAGCAATGTGATGAGAGGGTTCATGGAGCATTGTGATGACAATGACATGGAGCATTGTGATGCCAAGTGTCATGGAGATATGTGAAGACAAAGGTCATGGAGCATTTTGATGCCAAGGGTGTGGTGCATTGTGATGAGAAAGGCAGGGAGCATTTTGATGACTGGGTCATGCAGAAATTTGATGAAAAATGTAATGGAACATTTTGATGACAGGAGTTATATAACATTGTGATGCCAAGGGTCATGGAGCTTTGGGATGAAAAGTTTCATGGAGCATTTTGATGACAGTGGTTATGGAACATTGTGATGTCATGGGTCATGGAACATTGTGATGATAAGAGGATGTAGCATTGTGTTGAGAGGGGTCATGGAACATTGTGATAACAGGGGTGAGGGAGGATTCTGATGACTAGTGATGGAACATTGTGATATCTCATGTGAGAGAAGATTTGGATGAGAAGTGCATGGAGCATTTTGATTACATGGTTTATTTAGCATAGCGATGACAATGTTGTGGATCATTGTGATGAAAAGCGCATGGCACATTGTGATGACAAGGGTCATGGAGCATTGTTCTGACAAAGGCATGGAGCATTGTGATGACAAGGGTCACGGAGCATTGTGATGAAAAGTTCATGGAGCATTGTGGTTACAAAGGTCACAGAGCCTTGTGATGATGCAGGCATGGACTGTTCGGATGACAAACGTTATGAAGCATTGTGACGACTGGAGTCACGGAGCATTGTGATGACAGGGGTCATGGAGCATTGTGATGACAAGGGCATTGAGCATTGTGATGACAGGGGCATCGAGCATTGGTCTGACAAGTTTCATAGACTATTGTGATGACATTGGACATGGTGAATTGTGATGACATGGACATGGAGCTTTTTGATGAGAAGGCCATGGAACATTCTGATGACGTGTGTCATGGAGCTTTGTGATGACAAGGGCATGGAGCATGGTGATTACAGGGGTCTTGGAGCATTGTGATGACAAGGGTCATGGAGCCTTGTGAGGACAAGGCCGTGGAACATTGTGATGGCAGGGGTCATGGAGCATTGTGATGACAAGGGCGTGAAGAATTGTGATGACCAGGTCTTGCTCTATTGTGAAGAGAGTTGTCAGGGAGCACTGTGATTATATATGTAATGGCCCATTGTGATGACAATGGCATGGAGCATTGTGATGCCAAGTTTCATGGAGGATTCTGATGACAAAGGTAATGAAGAATTGTGATGACAATGGCTTGGAGCACTGTGATGACAAGGGCCAGTGAGCATTGTGCTGACAAGTGCATGGTGCATTGTGATGACAAAGGCATGGAGCATTTGATGAAAAGGCCATGGAACATTCTGATTACATGTGTCCTTGAGCTTTGTGATGACAAGAGCATGGAGCATTGTGATTACAGGGGTCTTGGAGCATTGTGATGACAAGAGTCCCGGATCATTGTGTTGTCAGGTGTCATGGAGTGTTGTGATGACAGTGGTCATGGAGTAGTGTGATGATATTGTTCATGGAGCATTGTGATGACAAGGGAATGGAGCATGGTGATGACAAGTCCTAGAGCATTGTGATGAGAAGACCATGGAGACTTTTGATGAGAAGTCTCATGGAGCATTCTGTTGAAAAGAGGCATGGAGCATTGTGATTACAGGGGTCTTGGAGCATTGTTATGACAAGGGCATGGATCATGGTGATGAGAAGGCCATGGAGCATTCTGATGACATGCGTCATGGAGCTTTGTGATGACAAGGGCATGGATCATTGTGATTACAGGGGTCTTGGAGCATTGTTATAAAAAGGGCATGGATCACTGTGATGAAAAAGGCATGCAGCCTTGTCATGACAGGGTTCAAGGAGCATACTGACGACAAGTGTCAGGGATCATTGTGATGACAAGTGTATTGAGCATTGTGATGACAAAGATCATGGAACATTATGATGAGAAGACCATGGATAATTGTGATGACGAGCGTCATGGGGCATTGTGATGACAACTGTAATGGAGCCTTGTGATGACAAGGCCGTGGAACATTGTGATGGCAGGGGTCATGGAGCATTGTTATGACAGGGGTAATGGAGCATTTTGATGAGAGGTGCATGGAACATTTGTCTGAAATATTTCATGGATTATTGTGATGAGAGTGGCATGGTGTATTGTGATGACAAGGGCACGGAACACTGTGATACATGGGTCTTGGGTCATGGAGCTTTGAAATGACAAGTCATGGAGCATTGTGATGACAAGGGCATGGAGCATTGTGATGACAGGTACATGGAGCATTGTTAAGACAGGGGCATGGAGCATTGGTCTGACAAGTTTCATAGATTATTGTGATGACAGTGGACATGGTGCATTGTGATGACAAGGGCATGGAACATTGTGAGGAGAAGGTCATGGAGTATTGTGAAGACAGGTGTCATGGAGCACTGTGATGATAAGGGTCACAGAACATTGTGAGGAGAAGGTCATGGAGTATTGTGAAGACAGGTGTCAGGGAGCATTGTGATGACAAGTGTCATGGAGCTTTGTGATGACAAGTGCATGGAGCAATGTGATGTGAGGGTTCATGAAGCATTATGATGACAATGACATGGAGCATTGTGATGCCGTGGGTCATGGAGCTTTGCGATGACAAAGGTCATGGAGCATTTTGATGACAAGTGTGTGGTGCATTTTGATGAGAAGGGCAGGGAGCATTTTGATGACAGGATCATGCAGTAATTTGCTGAAAAGTGTAATGGAACATTTTGATGACAGGGGTTATAGAGCATTGTGATGCCAGGGGTCATGGAGCTTTGGGATGAAATGGGTCATGGAGCATATTGATGACAGGGGTTATGGAACATTGTGATGTCAGGGGTCATGGAACATTGTGCTGATTAGGGGATGTAGCATTGTGATGACAGGGGCCATGGAATATTGTGATAACAGGGGTGAGGGAGGATTGTGATGAAAAGGGCATGGATAATTTTGATGAAATAGGCAAGGAGCCTTGTCATGACTGGGTTCAAGGAGCATACAGACAACAAGTGTCAGGGAGCATTTTGATGACAAGTGTATTGAGCATTGTGATGACAAAGGACATGGAGCATTGTGATGAGAAAACCATGGATAATTGTGATGACGAGCGTTATGGGGCATTGTGATGACAACTGTTATGGAATATTGTGATCACAAGGGTTTGGAACATTGTTATGACAGAGGTCATGGAGCATTTTGATTTCATTGTGATGACAATAGCATGAAACATTAGGATGATTGGCATGGTGCATTTTGATGACAGGGTTCATGGATCATTGAGATGAAAAGGGGCAAGGAGCATTGTGATTACAGGGGTCATGGAGCATTGTGATGACAAGGGCATGGAACATTGTGAAGAGAAGATCATGGAACCTACTGATGACATGCGTCATGGAGCTTTTTTATGACAAGTTCATGGAGCATTTTGATTACACGTGTCTTGGATCATTGCGATGACATGGGTAATGGAGCCTTGTGATGACAAGGCGGTGGAGTATTGTGATGGCAATGGTCATGGAGCATTGTTATGAGAAGGGAATTGAGCACTGGTCTGAAATATTTCATGGATTATTGTGATGAGATTGGGCATGGAGCATTGTGATGACAAGGGCACGGAACACTTTGATACATGGGTCATGGAGGATTGTAATGTCAAGGGCAAGGAGAAATGTGATGAGAGGTTTCATGGAGCATTGTGATGACAATGACATCGAGCGTTGTGAGAAGGCCATGGAGCATTCTGATGACTTGCGTCATGGAGCTTTGTGATGACAAGGGCATAGAGCATTGTGATTACAGGGGTCATGGTGCATTGTGATGAAAAGGGCATGGATCACTGTGATGAAAAAGGCATGGAGCCTTGTCATGACAGGGTTCAAGGAGCATACTGACGACAAGTGTCAGGGAGCATTGTGATGACAAGTGTATTGAGCATTGTGATGACAAAGATCATGGAGCATTGTGATGAGAAGTCCATGGATAATTGTGATGATGATCGTCATGCGGTGTTGTGATGATAAGTGTTTTGGAACATTGTTATCAGAAGGGTTTGGAGCATTATGATGACAGAGGTCATGGAGAATTTTGATTTCACTGTGATGACAATAGCCTGAAGCATTATGATGATGGACATGGTGCATTGTGATGACAGGGTTCATGGAGCACTGAGATGAAAAAGGGCATGGAGCTTTGTGATTACATGGTTCTTGGAGCATTGTAATGACAAGCGCATAGAGCTTTCTAATGACAAGTTCATGTAGAATTTTGCTGACAAATGCATGGAGCATTGTGATGACAGGTGTCATGGAGCTTTGTGATGACAAGTCATGGAGCATTTTGATGACAAGGGCATGGTGCATTGTGATGAGAAGGGCAGGAAGCATTTTGATGACCGGTCATGCAGCAATTTGATGAAAAGTGTAATGGAACATTGTGATGGCAGTGGTCATGGAGCATTGTTATGACAGAGGTAATGGATCATTGTGATGAGAAGGGCATTGATCATTGGTCTGAAATGTTTCATGGATTATTGTGATGAGAGTGGGCATGGAGAATTGTGAGGACAAGGGCACGGAACACTGTGATACATGGGTCATGGAGGATTGTAATGACAAGGGCATGGAGCACTGTGATGAGAAGGGCATAGAGCATTGTGATGACAAGTGTCATGGAGCTTTGTAATGACAAGGGCATGGAGCAATGTGATGAGAGGGTTCATGGAGCATTGTGATGACAATGACATGGAGCATTGTGATGCCAAGTGTCATGGAGATATGTGAAGACAAAGGTCATGGAGCATTTTGATGCCAAGGGTGTGGTGCATTGTGATGAGAAAGGCAGGGAGCATTTTGATGACTGGGTCATGCAGAAATTTGATGAAAAATGTAATGGAACATTTTGATGACAGGAGTTATATAACATTGTGATGCCAAGGGTCATGGAGCTTTGGGATGAAAAGTTTCATGGAGCATTTTGATGACAGTGGTTATGGAACATTGTGATGTCATGGGTCATGGAACATTGTGATGATAAGAGGATGTAGCATTGTGTTGAGAGGGGTCATGGAACATTGTGATAACAGGGGTGAGGGAGGATTCTGATGACTAGTGATGGAACATTGTGATATCTCATGTGAGAGAAGATTTGGATGAGAAGTGCATGGAGCATTTTGATTACATGGTTTATTTAGCATAGCGATGACAATGTTGTGGATCATTGTGATGAAAAGCGCATGGCACATTGTGATGACAAGGGTCATGGAGCATTGTTCTGACAAAGGCATGGAGCATTGTGATGACAAGGGTCACGGAGCATTGTGATGAAAAGTTCATGGAGCATTGTGGTTACAAAGGTCACAGAGCCTTGTGATGATGCAGGCATGGACTGTTCGGATGACAAACGTTATGAAGCATTGTGACGACTGGAGTCACGGAGCATTGTGATGACAGGGGTCATGGAGCATTGTGATGACAAGGGCATTGAGCATTGTGATGACAGGGGCATCGAGCATTGGTCTGACAAGTTTCATAGACTATTGTGATGACATTGGACATGGTGAATTGTGATGACATGGACATGGAGCTTTTTGATGAGAAGGCCATGGAACATTCTGATGACGTGTGTCATGGAGCTTTGTGATGACAAGGGCATGGAGCATGGTGATTACAGGGGTCTTGGAGCATTGTGATGACAAGGGTCATGGAGCCTTGTGAGGACAAGGCCGTGGAACATTGTGATGGCAGGGGTCATGGAGCATTGTGATGACAAGGGCGTGAAGAATTGTGATGACCAGGTCTTGCTCTATTGTGAAGAGAGTTGTCAGGGAGCACTGTGATTATATATGTAATGGCCCATTGTGATGACAATGGCATGGAGCATTGTGATGCCAAGTTTCATGGAGGATTCTGATGACAAAGGTAATGAAGAATTGTGATGACAATGGCTTGGAGCACTGTGATGACAAGGGCCAGTGAGCATTGTGCTGACAAGTGCATGGTGCATTGTGATGACAAAGGCATGGAGCATTTGATGAAAAGGCCATGGAACATTCTGATTACATGTGTCCTTGAGCTTTGTGATGACAAGAGCATGGAGCATTGTGATTACAGGGGTCTTGGAGCATTGTGATGACAAGAGTCCCGGATCATTGTGTTGTCAGGTGTCATGGAGTGTTGTGATGACAGTGGTCATGGAGTAGTGTGATGATATTGTTCATGGAGCATTGTGATGACAAGGGAATGGAGCATGGTGATGAGAAGACCATGGAGACTTTTGATGAGAAGTCTCATGGAGCATTCTGTTGAAAAGGGGCATGGAGCATTGTGATTACAGGGGTCTTGGAGCATTGTTATGACAAGGGCATGGATCATGGTGATGAGAAGGCCATGGAGCATTCTGATGACATGCGTCATGGAGCTTTGTGATGACAAGGGCATGGATCATTGTGATTGCAGGGGTCTTGGAGCATTGTTATGAAAAGGGCATGAAACATTGTGATGAAAAAGGCATGCAGCCTTGTCATGACAGGGTTCAAGGAGCATACTGACGACAAGTGTCAGGGATCATTGTGATGACAAGTGTATTGAGCATTGTGATGACAAAGATCATGGAACATTATGATGAGAAGACCATGGATAATTGTGATGACGAGCGTCATGGGGCATTGTGATGACAACTGTAATGGAGCCTTGTGATGACAAGGCCGTGGAACATTGTGATGGCTGGGGTCATGGAGCATTGTTATGACAGGGGTAATGGAGCATTTTGATGAGAGGTGCATGGAACATTTGTCTGAAATATTTCATGGATTATTGTGATGAGAGTGGCATGGTGTATTGTGATGACAAGGGCACGGAACACTGTGATACATGGGTCTTGGGTCATGGAGCTTTGAAATGACAAGTCATGGAGCATTGTGATGACAAGGGCATGGAGCATTGTGATGACAGGTACATGGAGCATTGTTATGACAGGGGCATGGAGCATTGGTCTGACAAGTTTCATAGATTATTGTGATGACAGTGGACATGGTGCATTGTGATGACAAGGGCATGGAACATTGTGAGGAGAAGGTCATGGAGTATTGTGAAGACAGGTGTCATGGAGCACTGTGATGATAAGGGTCACGGAACATTGTGAGGAGAAGGTCATGGAGTATTGTGAAGACAGGTGTCATGGAGCACTGTGATGACAATGGTCACGGATCATTGTGAATACAGGGGTCATGGAGCATTGGGATGACAAGGGCATGGATCATTTTGATGAGAAGGTCATGGAGTATTGTAAAGACATGTGTCAGGGAGCATTGTGATGACATATGTCATGGTCCATTGCGATGAAAATGGCAGGGAGCATTGAGATGCCAAATGTAATGGAGTATTGTGATGACAAATATAATGGAGCATTGTGATGACTAGGGCTTGGAGCATTATGATTACAAGGGCCATTGAGGATTTTCATGACAAGGTCTTTAAGCATTGTGATGACAAGTTCCTGGAGATATATGATTAGAAAACCATGGAGCCTTGTGAAGACAAGTCTCATGGAGCATACTGATGAAAAGGGGCATGGAGCATTCTGATTACAGGGGTCTTGGAACACTGTGATAACAAGGGCATGGAGCATGGTGATGACAATGGCATGGAGCATTGGTCTAATACGTTTCATGGATTATTGTGATGAAAGATGGAAGGGCGCATTGTGATGACAAGGGCATGGAGCATTATGATGACCAGGTCACGCAGTATTGTGAAGACAGGTGTGAGGGAGCATTGTGATGACATATGTAATGGCCCATTGTGATTAAAATGGCATGGAGAATTGTGATGCCAAGTGTCATGGAGGATTCTGATGACAAGTGTCAAAGAGCATTGTGATGACAAGTGTCATGGAAGATTCTGATGACAAATATAATGGAGCATTGTGATGACAAAGGCTTGGAATATTGGGATGACAATGGTCATGGAGCATTGTGCTGAGAAAGGCATAGAGCATTGTGATGACAAGGGTCAAAGAGCATTGTGATGAAAAGTTCATGGAGCATTGTGGATAAAAATGTCACAGAGACAGTTGATGATGAAGGCATGGACCATTGTGTTGACAAAGGTCATGAAGCGTTTTGATGACTGGAGTCACGGAGCATTGTGATGACAGGGGTCATGGAGCATTGTGATAACAAGGTCATGGAGCATTGTGACGACAAGGGCATGGATCATTGCTCTAATAATTTTCATGGATTACTGCGATGACATTTGGAATGGCGCATTGTGATGACAAGGGCATGGAGCATTGTGTTGACCAGATCATGCAGTATTGTGAAGACAGTTGTCAGCGAGCATTGTGATGACATATGTAATAGCCCATTGTGATGACAATTGCATGGAGCATTGTGATACCAAGTGTCATGGAGGATTCTGATGACAAAGGTAATGGAGCATTGTGATGACAATAGCTTGGAGCATTGTGATGACAAGGGTCAGGGCGCATAGAGGTGACAAGTGCATGGAGAATTGTGATGACAAGGGTCATGGAGCATTCTGATGACAAGCTTGTGGAGTATTTTGATGACAATGGCATGGAGCATTGTGATGAAAACGGTATGGGGCTTTGTGATGAAAAAGGCATGGAGCCTTTTCGTGACAGGGTTCAAGGAACATTCTGATGACAAGTGTCAGGGAGCATTGTGATGACATGTATATTGAGAATTGTGATGAAAAAGGTCATGGAGCATTGTGTTTTAAAGGGCATGGAGTATTGTGATGACAGGCATCATGGAGCATTGTGATGACAAGTGTTATGGAGCACTGTGATCACAAGGTTTTGGAGCATTGTGATGACAGAGGTCATGGATCATTTTGATTTCAAGGAGCATGGAGCATTGTGATGACAAAGGAATGAAGCAATGTGATCTCAAGGTTCATGGAGGATTGTGATGACAATGGAAATGGAGTAGTGTGATGACAAACGCACAAAGCATTGTAATGACAAGGTCATGTAGCATTTTGCTGACAAAGGCATGGAGCATTGTGAGGACATGTGTCATGGAGCACTGTGATGACAAGCGTCAAGGAGCATTGTGAATACAGGGGTCATGGAGCATTGGGATGATAAGGACATGGATCATTGTGATGACAATAGTCCCGGATCATTGTGTTGTGAGGTGTCATGGAGTGTTGTGATGACAGTGGTCATGGAGCATTGTGATGATATTGGCCATGGAGCATTGTAATGAGTAGGCCGTGGAGCATTGGGCTGAAAATGTGCATGGAGTATTGTGATGATAGGGTTCCTGGAGCATTGTGATGACAAGGAAATGGAGCATGGTGATGACAAGGTCCTGGAGCATTGTGATGAGAAGACCATGGAGACTTGTGATGACAAGTCTCATGGAGCATTCTGATGAAAAGGGGCATGGAGCACTGTGATTACAGGGGTCTTGGAGCATTGTGATGACTAGGGCATGGAGCATTGTGATGAGAAGGCCATGGAGCATTCTGATGACATGTTTCCTGGAGTTTTGTGATGACAAGGGCATGGAGCACTGTGATTACAGGGATCTTGGAGCATTGTGATGAAAAGGGCATGGATCAATTTGATGAAAAAGGCATGGAGCCTTGTCATGACAGGGTTCAAAGAGCATACTGACGACAAGTGTCAGGGAGCATTGTGATGACAAGTGTATTGAGCATTGTGATGACAAAGATCATGGAGCATTGTGATGAGAAGACCATGGATAATTGTGATGATGAGCGTCATGGGGTGTTGTGATGATAAGTGTTATGCAAAATTGTGATCACAAGGGATTGGAGCATTATGATGACAGAGGACATGCAGAATATTGATTTCATTGTGATGACAATAGCCTGAAGCATTATGATGATGGGCATGGTGCATTGTGATGACAGGGTTCATGGGGCATTGAGATGAAAAGTGGCATGGAGCATTGTGATTACAAGGGTCTTGGAGCATTGTGCTGAAAAGGGCATGGAACATTGTGATGAGAAGGCCATGGATCATTCTGATGACATGCGTCATGGAGCTTTGTGATGACAAGGGCATGGAGCATTGTGATTTCAGGGGTGTTGAGCATTGTGATGAGAAGTGTCATGGAACCTTTTGATGACTAGGCCGTGGAACATTTTGATGGCAGGGGTCATGGTGCATTGTTATGACAGGAGTAATAGAGCATTGTGATGACAAGGGTATGGATCATTGGTCTGAAATGTTTAATGGATTATTGTGATGAGAGTGGGCATGGAGCATTGTTATGACAAGGGCACGGAACACTGGGATACATGGGTCATGCAGGACTGTAATGACAAGGGCAGGGAGCATTGTGATGAGAATGGCATCGAGCATTGTGATGACAAGTGCCATGGAGCTTTTTGATGACAAGGGCATTGAGCAATGTTATGAGAGTGTTCATGGAGCATTGTGATGACAATGATATGGAGCATTGTGATGCCAAGGGTCATGGAGCTTTGTGATGACAAAGGTCATGGAGCATTTTGATGACAAGTGTGTGGTGCATTGTGATGAGAAAGGCAGGAAGCATTTTGATGACAGGGTCATGCAGCAATTTGATGAATAATGTAATGGAGCATTTTGATGACAGGGGTTATAGAACATTGTGATGCCAGGGGTCATGGAGCTTAGGGATGAAACCTGTCATGGAGCATTTTGATGACAGTGGTTATGGAACATTGTGATGTCATGGGTCATAGAACATTGTGCTGATAAAGGGATGTAGCATTGTGATGACAGTGTTCATGGAACATTGTGATAACAGGGGTGAGGGAAGTTTGTGATGACTAGTGATGGAACATTTTGATATCTCATGTGAGAGAGCATTTGGATGAGAAGTGCATGGAGCATTGTGCTTATAAGGTTTATTGAGCATAACGATGACAAGGTTGTGGATCATTGTGATGAAAAGCGCATGGCACACTGTGATGACTAGTGTCATGGAGCATTGTTCTGACAAAGGCATGGAACATTGTAATGACAAGGGTCACGCAGCAATGTGATGAAAAGTTCATGGATCATTGTGGTTACAAATGTCACAGAGCCTTGTCATGACGCGGGCATGGACCGTTGTGATGACAAACGTTATGAAGCATTGTGATGACTGGAGTCACGGAGCATTGTGATGACAAGGGTCATGCAGCATTGTGATGAAAAGGGCATAGAGCATTGTGATGACTGGGGCATGGAGCATTGGTCTGACAAGTTTCATAGATTATTGTGATGACATTGGACATGGTGCATTGTGATGACAAGGGCATGGAGCCTTTTGATTTGAAGGCCATGGAACATTCTGATGACATGTGTCAGGGAGCATTGTGATGACATATGTCATGGTCCATTGCGATGACAATGGCATGGAGCATTGTGATGCCAAATGTAATGGAGGATTGTAATGACAAATATAATGGAGCATTGTGATGACTAGGGCTTGGAGCATTATGATGACAAGGGCCATTGAGGATTTTCACGAAAATGTTGTGAAGCATTGTGATGACAAGGTCCTGGAGCATTGTGATGAGAAAACCATGGAGAATTGTGATGACAAATCTCATGGAGCATACTGATGAAAAGGGGCATGGAGCATTCTGATTACAGGGGTTTTGGAACATTGTGATAACTAGGGCATGGAGCATTGTGATGACAAGGGCATGCAGCATTGGTCTAATAAGTTTCATGGATTTTCCTGATGAAACTTGGAATGGCGCATTGTGATGACAAGGGCCTGGAGCATTGTGATGACAAGGTCATGCAGTATTGTGAAGAGAGCTGTCAGGGAGCATTGTGATGACATATGTAATGGCCCATTGAGATGACAATGGCATGGAGCATTGTGATGCCAAGTGTCATGGAGGATTCTGATGACAATAGTAATGGAGCATTGTGATGACTAGGGCATGGAGCATTGTTATGACAAAGGTCAGGGTGCATTGTGCTGACAAGTGCATGGAGAATTGTGATGACAAGGGTCATGGAGCATTCTGATGACAAGCTTGTGGAGTAGTTTGATGACAATGGCATGGAGTATTGTGATGAAAATGGCATGGGGCTTTGTGATGAAAAATGCATGGAGCCTTTTCATAACAGGGTTCAAGGAGCATTCTGATGACAAGTGTCAGGGAGCATTGTGATGACAAATGTATTGAGAATTGTGATAACAAAGGTCATGGAGCATTGTGATGAAAAGAGCATGGATTATTGTCATGGCAGGCACCATGGAGCGTTGTGATGACAAGTGCTATGGAACATTGTGATCACAAGGGTTTGGAGCATTGTGAAGACAGAGGTCATGGATCATTTTATTTCAAGGAGCATGGAGCATTGTGATGCTAAGGGCATGAAGCAATGTGACCCCAAGGTTCATGGAGGAATGTGATGACAATGGTAATGGAGTATTGTGATGACAAGCGCATAGAGCATTGTAATGACAAGTTCATGTAGCATTTTGCTGACAAAGGCATGGAGCATTGTGATGACAGGTGTCATGGAGCACTGTGAATACAGGGGTCATGGAGCATTGGGATGACAAGGTCAAGGATCATTGTGATGACAAGAGTCATGGAGCATTGGGCTGAAAATGTTCATGGAGTATTGTGATGAATGGGGTCATGGAGAATTGTAATGCGTAGGGAATGGTGCATTGTGATGACAAGAGTCCCGGATCATTGTGATGTCAGGTGTCATGGAGTGTTGTGATGACAGTGGTCATGGAGCATTTTGATGATATTTGTCATGGAGCATTGTGATGAGAATTTCATGGAGAATTGGGCTGAAAATATTCATGGAGTATTGTGATGACAGGGGTCATGGAGCATTGTGATGACAAGGGAATGGAGCATGGTGATGACAAGGTCCTGGAGCATTGTGATGATAAGACCATGGAGACTTGTGATGACAAGTCTCATGGAGCATTCTGATGAATAGGGGCATGGAGCATTGTGATTACATGGGTCTTGGAGCATTGTGATGACAAGGGCATAGAGCATTGTGAGGAGAAGGCAATGGAGCATTCTGATGACTTGTGTCATGGAGCATTGTGATGAAAAGGGCATGAAGTATTGTGATGACAAGGGTCATTGAGCCTTGTGATGACAAGGCCGTGGAACACTGTGATGGCAGGGGTCATGGAGCATTGTTATGACAGAGGTAATGGAGCATTGTGATGACAAGCGTCACGGAACATTGTGAATACAGGGTTCATGGAGCATTGGGATGACAAGGGCATGGATTATTGTGATGACAAGGGTCATGGAGGATTGGGCTGAAAATGTTCATGGAGTATTTTGATGACAGGGGTCATGGAGCATTGTGCTGATAAGGGGATGTAGCATTGTGATGACAGGGGTCATGGAACATTGTGATAACAGGGTTAAGGGAGGATTGTGATGACTAGTGATGGAACATTGTGATATCCCATGTGAGAGAGCATTTGGATGAGAAGTGCATGGAGAATTGTGATTACAAGCTTTATGGAGCATAGCAATGACAAGGTTGTGTATCATTGTGATGAAATGTGCATGGCACAATGTGATGACAAGGGTCATGGAGCATTGTTCTGACAAAGGCATGGAGCATTGTGATGACAAGTGTCACGGAGCATTGTGATGAAAAGTTCATGGAACATTGTGGTTATAAAGGTCACAGAGCCTTGTGATGATGCGGGCATAGATCGTTGTGATGACAAACGTTATGAAGCACTGTGATGACTGGAGTCACGGAGCATTGTGATGACAGGGGTCTTGGAGCATTGAGATGACAGAGGTAATGGAGCATTGTGATGAGCAGGGCATTGAGCACTGGTCTGATATGTTTAATGGATTATTGTGATGAGAGTGGGCATGGAGCATTGTGATGACAAGGGCATGGAACACTGTGATACATGGGTCAAGGAGGATTGTAATGACAAGGGCATGGATAATTGTGATGAGAAGGGCATCAAGCATTGTGATGACAAGTGTCATGGAGCTTTGTGATGACAAGGGCATGGAGCAATGTGATGAGAGGGTTCATGGAGCACTGTGATGACAATGACATGGAGCATTTTGATGCCAAGGGTCATGGAGGTTTGTGATGACAAGGTCATGGAGCATTTTGATGAGAAGGGTGTGGTGCATTGTGATGAGAAGTGCAGGGAGCATTTTGATGACAGGGCCATGCAGCAATTTGATGAAAAGTGTCATGGAACATTTTGATGACAGGTGTTATAGAACATTGTGTTGCCAGGGGTCATGGAGCTTTGGGATGAAAAGGGTCATGGAGCATTTTGATGACAGGGGTTATGTAACATTGTGATATCAGGGGTCATGGAACATTGTGATGATAAGGGGTGAGGGAGTATTGTGATGAGTAGGGATGGAAGCTTGTGATATATCTGGTGAGAGAGCATTTGGATGAAAAGTGCATGGAGCATTGTGATAACAATATTTATGGAGCATAGCGATGACAAGTTTGTGGACCGTTGTAATGAAAAGTGCGTGGCACAGTGTGATGAAAAGGGTCACTGAGCATTGTTCTGACAAACGCATGGAGCATTGTGATGACAAGGGTCACGGAGCATTGTGATGAAATGTTCAAGGAGCACTGTGGTTACAAAGGTCACAGAGCCTTGCAATGACGCGGGCATCGACAATTGTGATGACAAATGTTATGAAGAATTGTGATGACTGGAGTCACGGAGCATTGTGATGACAGGGGTCATGGAGCATTGTGATGAGAAGGGCATGGAGCATTGTGCTGAGAAAGGCATAGAGAATTGTGATGACAAGGGTCAAATAGCATTGTGATGAAATGTTCATGGAGCATTGTGGTTAAAAAGTCACAGAGACTGTTGATGATGAGGGCAAGGACCATAGTGATGACAAAGGTCATGCAGCATTGTGATGACTGGAGTCACGGAGCATTGTGATGACAGGGGTCAAGGAGCATTATGATGAAAAGGGCATGGATCATTTGTCTAGTATGTTTCATGGAGTATTGTGATGACAGTTGGTATGTAACATTGTGATGACAAGGGCATGGAACATTGTGATGACCAGGTCATGCAGTATTGTGAAGATAGGTGTCAGGGAGCATTGTGATGACATATGAAATGGCCCATTGGGATGACAACGGCATGGAGCATTGTGATGATAATGGCATGGGGCATTGTGATGAAAACGTCATGGAGCCTTTTCGTGACAGGGTTCAAGGAGCATTCTGAAGACAAGTGTCAGGGAGCATTGTGATGATAAGTGTATTGAGGATTGTGATGACAAAGGTCATGGAGCATTGTGATGAAAAGGGCATGGATTATTGTGATGACAGGCATCATGGAGCGTTGTGATGTCAAGTGTTATGGAACATTGTGATCACAAGGGTTTGAAGAATTGTGATGCCACAGGTCATGGATCATTTTGATTTCAAGGATCATGGAGCATTTTGATGACAAGGGCATGAAGAAATGTGATTCCAAGGTTCATGGAGGATTGTGATGAAAATGTTAATGGAGTACTGTGATGACAAGCACATAGAGCATTGTAATGACAAGGTCATGTAGCATTTTGCTGACAAAGGCATGGAGCATTGTGATGACCGGTGTGATGGAGCACTGTGATGACAAGGGTCATGGAGCATTGTGAATAGAGGGGTCATGGAGCATTGTGATGACAAGGGCATGGAACATTGTGATGACACGGGCATGAAACATTGGTCTGACATGTTGCTTAGATTATTGTGATGACAGTGGACATGGTGCATTGTGATGACAAGGGCATGGAGCATTGTGATGAGAAGGTCATGGAATATGGTGAAGACAGATGTTAGGGAGCATTGTGATGACATATATCATGGTCCATTGCAATGACAGTGTAATGGAGCATTGTGATGCGAAATGTAATGGAGGATTGTGATGAAAAATATAATGGAGCATTGTGATGACTAGGGCTTGGAGCATTATGATGACAAGGGCCATTGAGAATTTTCATAACAAGGTCATGAAGCATTGTGATACAAAGTCCTGGAGAATTTTGATGAGAAAACCATGGAGCCTTGTGATGAAATATCTCACGGAGCATACTGATGAAAAGGGTCATGGACCATAGTGATTACATGGGTCTAGGAACATTGTGATGACAAGGGCATGGAGCATTGAGATGAGTAGGTCATGGAATATGGTGAAGACAGATGTCAGGGAGCATTGTGATGACATATGTAATGGCCCATTGTGATGACAATGGCATGGAGCATTGTGATGCCAAGTGTCATGGAGGATTCTGATGACAAAGTTAATGGAGTTTTGTGATGACAATGGCTTGGAGCATTGTGATGACAAGGGTCAGGGAACATTGTGCTGACAAGTGCATGGAGAATTGTGATGACAAGAGTCATGGAGCATTCTGATGAAAAGCTTGTGGAGTATTTTGATGACAATGGCATGGAGCATTGTGATGAAAATGGCATGGGGCTTTGTGATGAAAAAGGCATGGAGACGTTTTGTGACAGGGTTCAAGGAGCGTTCTGACGAAAAGTGTCAGGGAGCATTGTGATGACAAGTGTAATGAGAATTGTGATGACAAAGTCATGGAGCATTGTGATGAAAAGGGCATGGAATATTGTGATGAGAGGCATCATGGAGCGTTGTGATGACAAGTGTTATGGAACATTGTGATCACAAGGGTTTGGAGCATTGGGATGACAGAGGTCATGGATCATTTTGATTTCAAGGAGCATGGAGCATTGTGATGACAAGGGCATGAAGCAATGTGATCCCAAATTTCATGGATCATTTTGATGACAAGGGTCATGGAGCATTGGGCTGAAAATATTCATGGAGTATTGTGATGACAGGGGTCATGGAGCATTGTGATGGCTAGGGAATGGAGCATTGTGATGACAAAATCCCAGATCATTGTGTTGTCAGGTGTCGTGGAGTGTTGTGACGGCAGTGGTCATGGACCATTGTGATAATATTGCTCATGGAGCATTGTGATGAGAAGGTAATGGAGCATTGGGCTGAAAACGTTCATGGAGTATTGCGATGAAAATGGTCAAAGAGCATTGTGATGAAAAGTTCATGGAGCATTGTGCTTAAGAAGTTCACAGAGACTGTTGATGATGAGGGCATGGACCAATGTGATGACAAAGGTCATGAAGCATTTTGATGACTGGAATCACGGAACATTGTGATGACAGGGGTCATGGAGCATTGTGATAATAAGGGCATGGAGTATTGTGATGACAGGCATCATGGAGCGTTGTGATGACAAGTGTTATGGAACATTGTGATCACAATGGTTTGGAGCATTGTGATGACAGAGGTCATGGATCATTTTGATTTCAAGGAGCATGGAGCATTTTGATGACAAAGGATTGAAGCAATCTGATCCAAAGTTTCATGGAGGATTGTGATGACAATGGAAATGGAGTATTGTGATGACAAGTGCATAAAGCATTGTAATGACAAGGTCATGTAGCATTTTGCTGACAAAAGCATGGAGCATTGTGATGACATGTGTCATGGAGCACTGTTATGACAAGTGTCACGGCGCATTGTGAATACAGGGGTCATGGAGCTTTGGGATGACAAGGGCATGGATCATTGTGATGACAAGGGTCATGGAGCACTGGGCTGAAAATGTTCATGGAGTGTTGTGATGACAGGGGTCATGGAGCATTGTGATAACTATGGAATGGAGCAATGTGATGACAAGAGTCCCGGATCATTGTGTTGTCAGGTGTCATGGAGTGTTGTGATGACAGTGGTCATGGAGCATTGTGATCATATTGGCCATGGAGCATTGTGATGTGTCGGTCGTGGAGCATTGGGCTGAAAATATACATGGATTATTGTGATAACAGGTGTCATGGAGCTTTGTGATGACAAGGGAATGGAGCATGGTGATGACAAGGTCCTTGAGCATTGTGATGAGAAGACTATGGAGACTTGTGATGACAAGTCTCATGGAGTATTCTGATGCAAAGGGGCATGGAGCATTGTGATTACAGGGATCTTGGAGCATTGTGATGAAAAGGGCATGGATTATTGTGTTGAAAAAGGCATGGAGCCTTGTCATGACAGGGTTCAAGTAGCATACTGACGACAAGTGTCAGGGAGCATTGTGATGACAAGTGTATTGAGCATTGTGATGACAAAGATCATGGAGCATTGTGATGAGAAGACCATGGATAATTGTGATGATGAGCGTCATGGGGTGTTGTGATGATAAGTGTTATGGAACATTGTGATCACAAGGGTTTGGAGAATTATGATGACAGAGGTCATGGAGAATATTGATTTCATTGTGATGACAATAGCCTGAAGCATTATGATGATGGGCATGGTGTACTGTGATGACAGGGTTCATGGAGCATTGAGATGAAAAGGGGCATGGAGCATTGTGATTACAAGGGTCTTGGAGCTTTGTGATGACATGGGCATGGAGCACTGTAATGAGAAGGCCATGGAACATTCTGATGACATTCGTCATGGAGCTTTGTGATGACAAGGGCATGGAGCATTGTTATTTCAGGGGTCTTGATCATTGTGATGACAAGTGTCATGGAACCTTGTGATGACTAGGCCGTGGAACATTGTTATGGCAAGGGTCATGGTGCATTGTTATGACAGGGGTTATGGAGCAATTTGATGAGAAGGGTATGGAACATTTGTCTGAAATGTTTCATGGATTATTGTGATGAGAGTGGGCATGGAGCACTGTGATGACAAGGGTACGGAACACTGTGATACATGGGTCATTCAGGATTGTAATGACAAGCGCATGGAGCATTGTGATGAGAAGGGCATCGAGCATTGTGATGACAAGTGTCATGGAGCTTTGTGATGACAAGGGCATGGAGCAATGTGATCAGAGGGTTCATGGAGCATTGTGATGACAATGACATGGAGCACTGTGATGCCATGTGTCATGGAGCTTTGTGAAGACAAGTCATGGAGCATTTTGATGACAAGGGCATGGTGCATTGAGTTGAGAAAGGCAGGGAGCATTTTGATGAACGGGTCATGCAGCAATTTGATAAAAAGTGTAATGGAACATTTTGATGGCAGGTGTTATAGAACATTGTGATGTCAGGGGTCTTGGAGCTTTGGGATGAAAAGGATCATGGAGCATTTTGATGACAGGGGTTATGGAACATTATGATGTCAGGGGTCATGGAACATTGTGATGATAAAGTGATATAGCATTGTGATGATAGGGTCATGGAACTTTGTGATACCAGGGGTGTGGGAGTATTGTGATGACTAGTGATGGAACATTGTGATATCTCTGGTGAGACAGCATTTTGATGAGAAGTGCATGGATCATTTTGATTACAAAGTTTATGTAGCATTGCAATGACAAATTTGTGGACCGTTGTGATGAAAAGCACGTGGAACATTCTGATGACAATGGTCATGGAGCACTGTTCTGACAAAGACATGGAGCATTGTGATGAAAAGTATCACAGAGAATTGTGATGAAAAGTTCATGGAGCATTGTGCTTACAAAGGTCACAGAGCTTTGTGATGACGCGGGCATGGACCATTGTGATGACAAACGTTATGAAGCATTGTGATGATTGGAGTCACGGAGCATTGTGATGACAAGGGCATGGAGCATTGTGATGATAGGGGCATGGAGCATTAGTCTGACAATTTTCATGGATTATTGTGATGACAGTGGGCATGGAGCATTGTGATGAGAAGGGCATGGAGTATTGTGAAGACAGGTGTCAGGGAGCATTGTGATGACATATGTCATGGTCCATTGCGATGACAATGGCATGGAACATTGTGATGCCAAATGTAATGGAGAATTGTGATGACAATTATAATGGAGCTTTGTGATGATTAGGGCTTGGAGCATTATGATGACAAGGGCCATTGAAAATTTTTAAGACAATGGCGAGAAGCATTGTGATGACAAGGTCCTGAATCATTGTGATGACAAAACCATGGAGCCTTGTGATGACAAGTCTCATGGAGCATACTGATGAAAAGGGGCATTGAGCATTGTGATTACAGGGGTCTTGGAACATTGTGATGACAAGGGCATGGAGCATTGTAAGGAGAAATCCAAGGAGCATTCTGATGGCATTCGTCCTTGAGTTTTGTGATGACAAGGGCATGGAGCATTGTGATTACATGGGTCTTGGACCATTGTAATGAAAACACCATGGATCATTGTGATGAAAAAGGCATGGAGCCTTGTCATGACAGGGTTCAAGGAGCATGCAAACAACAAGTGTCAGGGAGCATTTTGATGACAAGTGTATTGAGCATGTGATGATGAAGGTCATGGAACATTGTGATGAGAAGACCATTGATAATTTTGATGACGAGCTTCATGGGGCATTGTGATGACAAGTGTTATGGAATATTGTGATCACAAGGGTTTGGAGCATTGTTATGACAGAGGTCATGGAGCATTTTGATTTCATTGTGATGACAACAGCATGAAGCATTATGATGATGGGCATGGTGCATTGTGATGACAGTGTTCATGGATCATTGAGATGAAAACGGGCATAGAACACTGTGATTACAGTGTTCTTGGAGCATTGTGATGAGAGGGTCATGGAGCAATTTGATGAAAAGTGTCAAGGAACCTTTTGATGACAGGTGTTATGGAACATTGTGATGTCATGGGTCATCGAACATTGTGATGATAAGTGCATGTAGCATTGTGATGACAGGAGTCATGGAACATTGTGATGACAGGGGTGAGGGTGTATTGTGACAAATAGTGATGTAGCATTGTGATATCAGTGGTGAGAGAGCATTTTGATGAGATGTGCATGGAGCATTCTGATGACAAATTTTAAGGAGCATTGTGATGAGAAGATTGTGGAGCACTGTGATGACAAGCGCATGGTGCGTTGTGATGACATGGGTCATGGACATTTGTGCTGACAAGCGCAAGGAGCATTGTGATGACAAGGGTCAAAGAGCATTGTGATGAAAAGTTCATGAAGCATTGTGGTTAAAAAGGTCACATAAATTGTTGATGACGAGGGCATGGACCATTGTGATGACAAAGGTCATGAAGCATTGTAATGACTGGAGTCACGGAGCATTGTGATGACAGGGTTCATGGAGAATTCTGATAACAAGAGCATGGAGCATTGTGATGACAAGGGCATGGAACATTGGTCTAATATGTTTCATGGATTATTGTGATGACAGTTGGAATGGTGCATTGTGATGACAAGGACATGGAGCATTGTGATGACCAGATCATGCAGTATTGTGAAGAGAGGTGTCAGGGAGCATTGTGATGACATATGTAGTGGCCCATTGTGATGACAATGGCATGGAGCATTGTGATGCCAAGTGTCATGGAGGATTCTGATGAGAAAGGTAATGGAACATTGTGATGACAATGGCTTGGAACATTGTGATGACAAGGGTCAGGGAGCATTTTGCTGACAAGTGCATGGAGAATTGTGATGACAAGGGTCATGGAGCATTCTGATGACAAGATTGTGGAGTATTTTGATGACAATGGCATGTAGCATTGTGATGAAAACGGCATGGGGCCTTGTGATGAAAAAGGCATGGAGCCTTTTTGTGACATGGTTCAAGGAGCATTCTGATGACAAGTGTCAGAAAGCATTGTAATGACAAGTGTATTGAGAATTGTGATGACAAATGTCATGGAGCATTGTGATGAAAAGGGCATGGAGTATCGTGATGACAGGCATCATGGATCGTTGTGATGAAAAGTGTTATGGAATATTGTGATCACAAGGCTTTGGTGCATTGAGATGACAGAGGTCATGGATCATTTTGATTTCAAGGAGCATGGAGCATTGTGATGACAAGGGCATGAAGCAATGTGATCCCAAGTATCAAGGAGGATTGTGATGACAATGGTAATGGAGTATTGTGATGACAAACGCATAGAGCATTTTAATGACAAGGTCATGTAGCATTTTGCTGACAAAGGCATGGAGCATTGTGATGACATATGTCATGGAGCACTGTGATGACATATGTCATGGAGCACTGTGATGATAAGCGTCACGGAGCATTGTGAATACATGGGTCACGGAGCATTGGGATGACAAGGGCATGGATCATTGTGATGACAAGGGTCATGGAGCATTGTGATGAGTAGAGAATGGAGCATTGTGATGACAAGAGTCCCGGATCATTGTGTTGTCAGGTGTCATGGAGTGTTGTGATGACCGTGGTCATGGAGCATTTTGATGATATTTGTCATGGAGCACTGTGATGAGAATATAATGGAGCATTGGGCTGAAAATATTCATGGATTATTGTGATGACAGGGGTCATGGAGCATTGTGATGACAAGGGAATGGAGCATGGTGATGACAAGGTCCTGGAGCATTGTGATGAGAAGGCCATGAAGCATTCTGATGACATGCTTCATGGAGTTTTGTGATGACAAGGGCATGGAGCATTGTGATTACAGGGGTCTTGGAGCATTGTGATGACAAGAGTCCCGGATCATTGTGTTGTCAGGTGTCATGGAGTGTTGTGATGACAGTGGTCATGGAGCATTGTGATCATATTGGCCATGGAGCATTGTGATGTGTCGGTCGTGGAGCATTGGGCTGAAAATATACATGGATTATTGTGATAACAGGTGTCATGGAGCTTTGTGATGACAAGGGAATGGAGCATGGTGATGACAAGGTCCTTGAGCATTGTGATGAGAAGACTATGGAGACTTGTGATGACAAGTCTCATGGAGTATTCTGATGCAAAGGGGCATGGAGCATTGTGATTACAGGGATCTTGGAGCATTGTGATGAAAAGGGCATGGATTATTGTGTTGAAAAAGGCATGGAGCCTTGTCATGACAGGGTTCAAGTAGCATACTGACGACAAGTGTCAGGGAGCATTGTGATGACAAGTGTATTGAGCATTGTGATGACAAAGATCATGGAGCATTGTGATGAGAAGACCATGGATAATTGTGATGATGAGCGTCATGGGGTGTTGTGATGATAAGTGTTATGGAACATTGTGATCACAAGGGTTTGGAGAATTATGATGACAGAGGTCATGGAGAATATTGATTTCATTGTGATGACAATAGCCTGAAGCATTATGATGATGGGCATGGTGTACTGTGATGACAGGGTTCATGGAGCATTGAGATGAAAAGGGGCATGGAGCATTGTGATTACAAGGGTCTTGGAGCTTTGTGATGACATGGGCATGGAGCACTGTAATGAGAAGGCCATGGAACATTCTGATGACATTCGTCATGGAGCTTTGTGATGACAAGGGCATGGAGCATTGTTATTTCAGGGGTCTTGATCATTGTGATGACAAGTGTCATGGAACCTTGTGATGACTAGGCCGTGGAACATTGTTATGGCAAGGGTCATGGTGCATTGTTATGACAGGGGTTATGGAGCAATTTGATGAGAAGGGTATGGAACATTTGTCTGAAATGTTTCATGGATTATTGTGATGAGAGTGGGCATGGAGCACTGTGATGACAAGGGTACGGAACACTGTGATACATGGGTCATTCAGGATTGTAATGACAAGCGCATGGAGCATTGTGATGAGAAGGGCATCGAGCATTGTGATGACAAGTGTCATGGAGCTTTGTGATGACAAGGGCATGGAGCAATGTGATCAGAGGGTTCATGGAGCATTGTGATGACAATGACATGGAGCACTGTGATGCCATGTGTCATGGAGCTTTGTGAAGACAAGTCATGGAGCATTTTGATGACAAGGGCATGGTGCATTGAGTTGAGAAAGGCAGGGAGCATTTTGATGAACGGGTCATGCAGCAATTTGATAAAAAGTGTAATGGAACATTTTGATGGCAGGTGTTATAGAACATTGTGATGTCAGGGGTCTTGGAGCTTTGGGATGAAAAGGATCATGGAGCATTTTGATGACAGGGGTTATGGAACATTATGATGTCAGGGGTCATGGAACATTGTGATGATAAAGTGATATAGCATTGTGATGATAGGGTCATGGAACTTTGTGATACCAGGGGTGTGGGAGTATTGTGATGACTAGTGATGGAACATTGTGATATCTCTGGTGAGACAGCATTTTGATGAGAAGTGCATGGATCATTTTGATTACAAAGTTTATGTAGCATTGCAATGACAAATTTGTGGACCGTTGTGATGAAAAGCACGTGGAACATTCTGATGACAATGGTCATGGAGCACTGTTCTGACAAAGACATGGAGCATTGTGATGAAAAGTATCACAGAGAATTGTGATGAAAAGTTCATGGAGCATTGTGCTTACAAAGGTCACAGAGCTTTGTGATGACGCGGGCATGGACCATTGTGATGACAAACGTTATGAAGCATTGTGATGATTGGAGTCACGGAGCATTGTGATGACAAGGGCATGGAGCATTGTGATGATAGGGGCATGGAGCATTAGTCTGACAATTTTCATGGATTATTGTGATGACAGTGGGCATGGAGCATTGTGATGAGAAGGGCATGGAGTATTGTGAAGACAGGTGTCAGGGAGCATTGTGATGACATATGTCATGGTCCATTGCGATGACAATGGCATGGAACATTGTGATGCCAAATGTAATGGAGAATTGTGATGACAATTATAATGGAGCTTTGTGATGATTAGGGCTTGGAGCATTATGATGACAAGGGCCATTGAAAATTTTTAAGACAATGGCGAGAAGCATTGTGATGACAAGGTCCTGAATCATTGTGATGACAAAACCATGGAGCCTTGTGATGACAAGTCTCATGGAGCATACTGATGAAAAGGGGCATTGAGCATTGTGATTACAGGGGTCTTGGAACATTGTGATGACAAGGGCATGGAGCATTGTAAGGAGAAATCCAAGGAGCATTCTGATGGCATTCGTCCTTGAGTTTTGTGATGACAAGGGCATGGAGCATTGTGATTACATGGGTCTTGGACCATTGTAATGAAAACACCATGGATCATTGTGATGAAAAAGGCATGGAGCCTTGTCATGACAGGGTTCAAGGAGCATGCAAACAACAAGTGTCAGGGAGCATTTTGATGACAAGTGTATTGAGCATGTGATGATGAAGGTCATGGAACATTGTGATGAGAAGACCATTGATAATTTTGATGACGAGCTTCATGGGGCATTGTGATGACAAGTGTTATGGAATATTGTGATCACAAGGGTTTGGAGCATTGTTATGACAGAGGTCATGGAGCATTTTGATTTCATTGTGATGACAACAGCATGAAGCATTATGATGATGGGCATGGTGCATTGTGATGACAGTGTTCATGGATCATTGAGATGAAAACGGGCATAGAACACTGTGATTACAGTGTTCTTGGAGCATTGTGATGAGAGGGTCATGGAGCAATTTGATGAAAAGTGTCAAGGAACCTTTTGATGACAGGTGTTATGGAACATTGTGATGTCATGGGTCATCGAACATTGTGATGATAAGTGCATGTAGCATTGTGATGACAGGAGTCATGGAACATTGTGATGACAGGGGTGAGGGTGTATTGTGACAAATAGTGATGTAGCATTGTGATATCAGTGGTGAGAGAGCATTTTGATGAGATGTGCATGGAGCATTCTGATGACAAATTTTAAGGAGCATTGTGATGAGAAGATTGTGGAGCACTGTGATGACAAGCGCATGGTGCATTGTGATGACATGGGTCATGGACATTTGTGCTGACAAGCGCAAGGAGCATTGTGATGACAAGGGTCAAAGAGCATTGTGATGAAAAGTTCATGAAGCATTGTGGTTAAAAAGGTCACATAAATTGTTGATGACGAGGGCATGGACCATTGTGATGACAAAGGTCATGAAGCATTGTAATGACTGGAGTCACGGAGCATTGTGATGACAGGGTTCATGGAGAATTCTGATAACAAGAGCATGGAGCATTGTGATGACAAGGGCATGGAACATTGGTCTAATATGTTTCATGGATTATTGTGATGACAGTTGGAATGGTGCATTGTGATGACAAGGACATGGAGCATTGTGATGACCAGATCATGCAGTATTGTGAAGAGAGGTGTCAGGGAGCATTGTGATGACATATGTAGTGGCCCATTGTGATGACAATGGCATGGAGCATTGTGATGCCAAGTGTCATGGAGGATTCTGATGAGAAAGGTAATGGAACATTGTGATGACAATGGCTTGGAACATTGTGATGACAAGGGTCAGGGAGCATTTTGCTGACAAGTGCATGGAGAATTGTGATGACAAGGGTCATGGAGCATTCTGATGACAAGATTGTGGAGTATTTTGATGACAATGGCATGTAGCATTGTGATGAAAACGGCATGGGGCCTTGTGATGAAAAAGGCATGGAGCCTTTTTGTGACATGGTTCAAGGAGCATTCTGATGACAAGTGTCAGAAAGCATTGTAATGACAAGTGTATTGAGAATTGTGATGACAAATGTCATGGAGCATTGTGATGAAAAGGGCATGGAGTATCGTGATGACAGGCATCATGGATCGTTGTGATGAAAAGTGTTATGGAATATTGTGATCACAAGGCTTTGGTGCATTGAGATGACAGAGGTCATGGATCATTTTGATTTCAAGGAGCATGGAGCATTGTGATGACAAGGGCATGAAGCAATGTGATCCCAAGTATCAAGGAGGATTGTGATGACAATGGTAATGGAGTATTGTGATGACAAACGCATAGAGCATTTTAATGACAAGGTCATGTAGCATTTTGCTGACAAAGGCATGGAGCATTGTGATGACATATGTCATGGAGCACTGTGATGACATATGTCATGGAGCACTGTGATGATAAGCGTCACGGAGCATTGTGAATACATGGGTCACGGAGCATTGGGATGACAAGGGCATGGATCATTGTGATGACAAGGGTCATGGAGCATTGTGATGAGTAGAGAATGGAGCATTGTGATGACAAGAGTCCCGGATCATTGTGTTGTCAGGTGTCATGGAGTGTTGTGATGACCGTGGTCATGGAGCATTTTGATGATATTTGTCATGGAGCACTGTGATGAGAATATAATGGAGCATTGGGCTGAAAATATTCATGGATTATTGTGATGACAGGGGTCATGGAGCATTGTGATGACAAGGGAATGGAGCATGGTGATGACAAGGTCCTGGAGCATTGTGATGATAAGACCATGGAGACTTGTGATGACAAGTCTCATGGAGCATTCTGATGAAAAGGGGCATGGAACATTGTGATTACAGGGGTCTTGGAGCATTGTGATGACAAGGGCATTGAGCATTGTGAGGAGAAGGCCATGGAGCATTCTGATGACATGTGTCATGGAGCTTTGTGATGACAAGCGCATGGAGCATTGTGATTACAGGGGTCTTGAAGCATTGTGATGAAAAGGGCATGGATCATTGTGATGAAAAGGCATGGAGCCTTGTCATGACAGGTTTCAAGGAGCATACTGACGACAAGTGTCAGGGAGCATTGTGATGACAACTGTATTGAGAATTGTGATGACAAAGGTCATGGAGCATTGTGATGAGAAGACCATGGATAATTGTTATGATGAGCATCACAGGGTGTTGTGATGACAAGTGTTATGGAATATTGTGATCACAAGGGTTTGGGGCATTATGATGACAGTGGTCATGGATAATTTTGATTTCATTGTGATGACAATAGCCTGAAGCCTTATGATGATATGCAAGGTGCACTGTGATGACAGGGTTCATGGATCGTTGAGATGAAAAGGGGAATAGAGCATTGTGATTACAGGGTTCTTGGAGCACTGTGATGAGAAGGGTCATGGAGCTTTGTGATGACAAGGCCATGGAACATCGTGATGGCAGCGTTCATGGAGCATTGTTATGGCAAGGGCATTGGCATTGTGATGAGAAGGCCATGGAACATTCTAATGACATGTGTCATGGAGCCTTGTGAAGTCAATGGCATGGAGCAATGTGATGAGAGCGTTCATGGAGCATTGTGATGACAATGACATGGAGCATTGTGATGCCAAGGGTCATGGATCTTTGTGATGACAAAGGTCATGGAACATTTTGATGGCAAGGGCATTGTGCATTGTGATGAGAAGGGCAGGGATCATTCTGATGACAGGGTCATGGAGCAATTTGATGAAAAGTGTCAAGGAACATTTTGATGACAGGTGTTATGGAACATTGTGATATCAGCGTTCTTGGAGCATTTTGATGAGAAGAGTCAGGGAGCTTTGTGGTGACAAGGCCATGGAACATCGTGATGGCAGGGGTCATGGAGCATTTTGATGAAAAATGCCGTGGAGCATTTTGATGACAGGGGTTATGGAACATTGTGATGTCAGTGGTCATGGAGCATTTTGATGAAAAGGGTCATGGAGCATTTTGATGACATGGGTTATGGAACATTGTGATGTCAGTGGTCATCGAACATTGTGATGATATGTACATGTAGCATTGTGATGACAGGAGTCATGGAATATTGTGATGACAGCGGTGAGGTAGTATTGTGACGAATAGTGATGTATCATTGTGATATCAGTGGTGAGAGAGCGTTTTGATGAGAAGTGCATGGAGCATTGTGATGACAAGTTTTATGGAGCATTGTGATGACAAGATTGTGGAGCACTGTGATGACAGGTGCATGGCGCATTGTGATGACATGTGTCATGGAGCATTGTGCTGAAAAGCTCATGGAGCATTGTGATGACAAGTGTTATGGATCATTGTGCTGAGAAAGGCATAGAGCACATTGATGACAAGGGTCAAAGAGCATTGTGATGAAAAGTTCATGGAGCATTGTGGTTAAAAAGGACACAGAGACTGTTGATGATGAGGGCATGGATCATTGTGATGACAAACGTCATGAAATATTGTGATGACTGGAGTCATGGAACATTGTGATGACAGGGGTCATGGAGCATTTTGATAACATGGGCATGGATCATTGTGATGTCAAGGCATGGAGCATTGTTCTAATAAATTTCATGGATTATTGCGATGACAGTTCGAATGGCGTATTGTGATGACAAGGGCATGGAGCATTTTGATGACCAGGTCAAGCAGTATTGTGAAGACATATGTCAGGGAGCATTGTGATGACATATGTAATGGCCCATTGTGATGACAAGGGCATGGAGCATTGTGATATCAAGGGCCATTGATCATTTTAATATCCAAGTCGTGAAACATTGTGATGAACAGCACATGGAGCTTCCTATGACAGGGGTCATGGAGCATTGTGATGACAAGTGCATGGAGTATTGTGATGACAAGAGCATATAACATTTTGATGTGAAGTGCCATGGAGCATTGTAATGACAAGGTCGTGGAGAATTCTGAGGACAAAGGACATTGAGCTTTGAGATGACAAGGCATGGAGCATGGTGATGGCAAAACTGTGGAGCATTGTGATGAGAAGTCCTTGGGTAATTGTGGTGTCGAGCATCATGGAGCACTGTAATGACAAGGGGCATGAAGCATTGTGATAACAGGTGTCAGGGAGCATTGTGATGACAGGTGTCATGGAGCAATCTGATGACAAGGGCATGGAACTTTGTGATGACAAGTGCATTGAGCATTGTGATGACAAGTGCATGGAGCATTGCAATATCAAGTGCATGGAGAATTGTGATGACAAGAGCATGTAATATTTTGATGAGAAGTGTCATGTAGCATTGTGATGACAAGGACGTGGAGAATTGTGATGACAAGGGACATGGAGCATTGTGATAACCAGGGCATGGAGCATTGTGATGACAGGGGCCATGGAGCATTATTATGACAAGGCCATGGTGCATTCTGACATAAGATATCACTTATGAAGGGAATGTAAACATGGCTACATATGAACTGAATTAGGGAAGAGAACAGAGTCTCAGATATAGAAAACACTCTAACGCTTGCTTAAGGGGAAAGACAGGTGGGGAGATGCACAAAAAAAAGTTTGATATTAGCACAGGTACCGTTCCATAATCCAAAAAGAGAAGAGACAAGCCCTACTCCTTCCTCAGTGAACGGAACTCAACATCCTTATTCCCCGCAGAGAAATATATCTGACTAGTAAGAATCTTAAAACCTATGTATTGATATGTCTCTGTAAGGGAACTAAGTGTGTCTAGAACGACATAAACATGGCAGTGAGAATAAGCTCAAACCCACTATAAAAATGAATTTCAAAACAAAACATAAAAACAGTAAAATTCTTACACAATACCTTCAGGGGTTCTGATGAAACCTGGAATGACCCTATCTACAATGACAGCTGGATGTGGCATAAGGCTGGACACTTTGGACTGAGAGGATTGTTGAGATTGGGTGAGCAAATGCAGACCCTTTAAGGCAATAATTCATGGCACCCATTCCATGGGTCCCAACTCTCCAGGTTGAAGGGAATATTACAACAGCTATAACATGTATGGGAAACCTAGAGAATGGACACACTGTGAATACGAAAGGTTTCTAAAATTCAACTAATAGTCCCTCTCCTCGTGCTCCGGTTTGACTTTCCAACTGCTTTACTATCAATCTCCCAACTTAGAGAGACAGCCCCTTTAACCTCCTGCTTTTCACAGGTTGCCAATTTGGCAGAGGATGAAAGGGAAGAGGGAGAACCAATGAGAGAGTAGCTGTTAGGCATTTGGACCGGCAAATGTCACTCTAATTTTCCGGCCGGAAGAAGAATTAACCAAAGTCTCAGCCACCCACCGGACACCAGTATAAGTCCTGAACCAAAATTTGGACTTGCATTCAGCTCACAAAAAACGAGGTGAATAATGGAGCTCAGTGGCACAGCAATTCACCAAATGGCTGAGTAGTAAAGGACAACTCTCGTCCAAAACTCTGTTGAGGGAAGGTTAAGAGGCAGACGTGAAAGCGAGGCAGAATAGCAGGAAACAGATTTCAAGAGGTATGCTGGAATCGCCTTTAAAGCACAGGAAGAGGGGCTCAACTTCGACCATGATGCACTTGGCCAAAAAGGGTGTATGAGTTTTCTCCTGAATATATTCCGGAGAAAACACATACACCCTTTTTGGCCAAGCAAGCAAGCGGGCAATTCAAATCTGCACTACAAAGAAGTATAACTTCCCACAAGACAAAAGGGATATCCACAAAATGGGTAAAAACCAGAAAGGCAAGACAGGCCCTGGCGAACTGGGAGCCTTGTAATGCTGATGGGTGGGAGGCAAATTGCCAACGGCCTCTCTGGAGCAGTGCATTGTGTTCCCTAAAACAAGTAAACAACAGAGCTACAGAGCCCAGGGCACTTCCAGTCTACATAAAATACCTTGGGAAAACTGAAAATCAATAAGACACAGCCACCGAAATATGTATGGGTGCACTGCTTACAAGACCCTCATCTTGGATTCACCTTAAATATCCCAGGAAAGATAAAAATGGTACAAAAATTTGTGGTACTTACGTCTGATGAAATATCCCTCAGCCATGAAATCAATGCCATAAGACATGTAGCAGCAAAATGAGTGGATTCAGGTACGATGATTCTAAGTGAAATAAGTCACACAGAAAAAGAAAGTTATCATAAGATATCACTTATAGAGATTCTGTAAACATGGCTACACATGAACTGAGTTAGGAAACAGAACAGAGTCTCACATTTAGAAAACACTCTTATGCCTGCTTAAGGGGGAAGGAGAGGTGGGGTGATGCATAAAACCCAGAGTTTTATATAAGCACAGGTACCGTTCAAAAAATCAAATACGGAATAGACAAGACCTACACCTTCCTCAGTGAAAGGGACTCCAAACCCCATATTTCCCTCAGAGGAATATATCTGACTAGTAAGAATCTTATAATCTATTTATTGATATGTCTCCATGAGGGAATCAAATGTGTCTAGACTGGCATAAACATGGCAGTGAGAATCAGCTCAAACCCATTATAAAAAGGAATTTCAGACACACAAAAAGAACCAGGAAATTCTTTACAATTTCTTCACGGTCTCTGATGAAACCTGGAATGACCCTATCTACAACGACAGCTGGATTTGCCATAAGTCTGGACACTTGGGGCTGAGAGGATTGGTGAGATTGGGTGAGCAAATGCAGACCCTTTAAAGCAATAATGCATGGCCCCCCTTCCATGGGTCCCAACTCTCCAGGGTGAAGGGAATATTACTACAGCTATAACATGTATGGGAAACCTAGAGAATGGACACACTGTGAACATGAAAGGTCTCTAAAACTCAACAAATAGTCCCTCTGCTGGTGCTCTGGTTTGACTTTCCAACTGCTTTACTATCAATCTCCCAGGTTGCAGAGACTGCACATTTAACCTCCTGGTTCGAACAGGTTGCCAATTAGGCAGAGGATGAAAGGGAAGAGGGAGAACCAATGAAAGAGTAGCTGTTAGGCATTTGGATGTGCACATGTCACTCTTATTTCCCGGAGGAAGAAGAATTAACTAAAGTCTCAGCCACCCACCGGGAACCAGTATAGGTCCTGAACCAAATTATTGGACTTGCATTCAGCTCACAAAAAACGAGTTAAATAATTGAGCTCAGGGGCAAATCAATTCACAAACAGGCAGAGTAATAAAGGACAACTATCGTCCAAAACTCTGTTGAGGGAAGGCAACGAGACGGACTTGAAAGCGAGGCAGAGTAGCAGGAAACAGATTTCAAGAGGTACGTTGGAATCGCCTTTAAAGCACAGGAAGAGGGGCACAACTTCGACAATCATGCACTTGGCCAAAAAGGGTGTATGCGTTTTCTCCTGAATATATTCAGGAGAAAACGCATACACCCTTTTTGGCCAAGCAAGCAAGCGGGCAATGCAAATCTGCACTACAAAGAAGTATCACTTCCCACCTGTCAAAAGGGACATCCAAAAAATGGGTAAAATCCAGAAAGGCAAGACAGGCCCTGGAGAACATGGAGCATTGTTATGCTGATGCGCAAGATGTACATTGCCAACTGCCTCTCTGGAGGAGTGCATTGTGTTCCCTAAACCAAGTAAACAGCAGAGCTACAGAGCCAAGGGCACTTCCAGTCTAGCGAATATATCTTGGGAAAACTGAAAATCAATAAGACAGAGCCATTCCAAAATTTAGGGCTGCACTGCTTACAAGAACCTCAACTTGGGTACACCTTAAATATCCAAGGAAAGATAAAAACGGTTCAAAAAATTATGTTATTTACATACAATGGAATATCCCTCAGCCATGAAATCAATGTCATAAGACCAGTAGCAGCAAAATGAGTGGATTCAGGTACGATGATTCTAAGTGAAATAAGTCACACAGAAAAAGAAACTTATCATAAGATATCACTTATGAAGATCCTGTAATCATGGCTAAACATGAACTGAGTTAGAAAAGAGAACAGAGCCTCACATTTAGAAAACATTCTTATGCCTGCTTAAGGGGAAAGGAGAGGTTGGGTGATGCATAAAACCAGAGTTTGATATAAGCACAGGTACCGTTCCAAAAAACAACTATGGAATAGACAATACCTACACCTTCCTCAGTGAAAGGGACTCAAAACACCATATTTCCCGCAGAGCAATATATCTGACTAGTAAGAATCTTAAAACCTATGTATTGATATGTCTCCATAAGGGAATCAAGTGTGTCTAGACTGGCATAAACATGGCAGCGAGAATCAGCTCAAACCCACTATAAAAAGGAATTTGAAAAACAAAAAAAATGGTAAATTTTTTACAATTCCTTCAGGGTCTCTGACGAAACCTGCAATGACCCTATCTGCAATGACAGCTGGATGTGGCATAAGGATGGACACATGGGATTGAGAGGATTGGTAAGATTGGTGAGCAAATGCAGACCCTTTAAAACAATAATGCATGGCACCCATTCCATGGGTCCCAACTCTCCAGGTTGAAGGGAATATTACTACAGCTATAACATGTACGGGAAACCTAGAGAATGGACAAACTGTGAATACGAAAGGTCTCTAAACCTCAACTAATAGAACCTCTCGTGGTGCTATGCACTGACTTTCCAAATGCTTTACTATCAATCTCCCAGCTTGGAGAGACAGCACGTTTAACCTCCTGGTTCCCACAGGTTGCCAATTTGGCAGAGGATGAAAGGGAAGAGAGAGAACCAATGAAAGAGTAGCTGTTAGGCATTTGGACGTTCACATGTCACTCTTATTTCCCGGGAGGAAGAAGAATTAACTAAAGTCTCAGCCACACCCTGGGAACCAGTATAGGTCCTGAACCAAAATTTTGGAATTGCGTTCTGCTCACAAAAAACAAGTTAAATAATTGAGCTCAGGGGCACAGCAATTCACTAACAGGCAGAGTATTAAAGGACAACTATCGTCCAATAATCTTTTGAGGGAAGGCAATGAGGCGGACTTGAAAATGAGGCAGAATAGCAGGAAACAGATTTCAAAAGGTACGTTGGAATCACCTGTAAAGTACAGGAAGAGGGGCACAACTTCTACAATGATGCACTTGGCCAAAAAGGGTGTATGCGTTTTCTCCTGAATATATTCAGGAGAAAACGCATACACCCTTTTTGGCCAAGCAAGCAAGCGGGCAATGCAAATCTGCACTACAAAGAAGTATCACTTCCCAACGGTCCAAAGGGACATCCACAAAATGGGTAAAATTCAGAAAGGCAAGAGAGGCCTTGGAGAACAGGGAGCCTAGTTATGCTGATGGGCGGGATGTAAATTGCCACCTGCCTCTCTGGAGGAGTGCATTGTGTTCCCTAAACCAAGTAAACAACAGAGCTACAGAGCCAAGGGCACTTCCATTCTAGGGAATATATCTTGGGAAAACTGAAAATCAATAAGACAGAGCCATTCCAAAATTTAGGGCTGCACTGCTTACAAGAACCTCAACTTGGGTACACTTTAAATATCCCAGGAAAGATAAAAACGGTTCAAAAAATTATGTTACTTACATACAATGGAATATACCTCAGCCATGAAATCAATGTCATAAGACCAGTAGCAGCAAAATGAGTTGATTCAGGTACGATGATTCTAAGTGAAACAAGTCACACAGAAAAAGAAGCTTATCATAAGATATCACTTATGAAGATCTTGTAAACATGGCTACACATGAACTGAGTTAGGAAAGAGAAGAGTGTCTCACATTTAGAAAACACTCTTATGCCTGCTTAAGGGGGAAGGAGAGGTGGGGTGATGCATAAAACCAGAGTTTGATATAAGCACAGGTACTGTTCCAAAAACCAACTATGGAATAGACAAGACCTACACCTTCCTCACTGAAAGGGACTCAAAACCCCATATTTCCCGCAGAGGAATATATCTGACTAGTAAGAATCTTAAAACCTATGTATTCATATGTCTCCATAAGGGAACTAAGTGTGTCTAGAACGACATAAACATGGCAGTGACAATAAGCTCAAACCCACTATAAAAATGAATTTCAAAACAAAACATAAAAACAGTAAAATTCTTACACAATACATTCAGGGGTTCTGATGAAACGTGGAATGACCCTATCTACAATGACAGCTGGATGTGGCATAACGCTGGTCACTTGGGACTGAGAGGATTGGTGAGATTGGGTGAAAAAATGCAGACCCTTTAAAGCAATAATGCCTGCCACGCATTCCATGGTTCCCAACTCTCCAAGTAGAAGTGAATATCACTACAGTTATAACATGTATGGGAACCTAGAGAATGGAAACCATCTGATGGTGAAAGGTTTCTAAAACTCTACTACTTTTTTCTCTCCTTGTGCTCCAGTTTGACATTCCAACTGCTTTACTATCAATCTCCCTACTTGGAGAGTCAGGCCCTGTAACCTCCTGGTTCGAACAGCTGGCAAATTGTGCAGAGGATATAAGGGAACAGAGAGAACCAATGAGAGAGTAGCTGTAGGCATTTGGACGGCCACATTTCACTCTAATTTCCCGTCATGAAGAGGTATTAACCAAAGACTCAGCCTGCCCACCGCAGAACCAGTATAGGTCCAGAAGCAAAACTTTGGATTTGCGGTCAGCTCACAAAAACGCGAGTTGAAAAATGGAACTCAGGGCCACAGCAATTCACTAACCTGCAGAGTTATAAAGGACTACTCTCTTCCAAAAATCTGTTGAGGGAAAGGCACGAGGCGGAAGTGAAAATGAGGCACAGTGGCATGAAACAGATTTCAAGAGGTATATTGGAATCGCCTTTAAACACAGGAAAAGCATCACAACTTCGAAAATAATGGAAATGGTCATAAAGGGCATGTGGGTTTTCACGTGAATATATTCAGGAGAAAACGCATATGCCCTTTTCGGCCAAGCAAGCAAGCGGGCAATGCAAATCTGCATTACAAAGAACTATCACTTTCCACCAGCCAAAAGGGATATCCGCAAAATGTGTAAAAACCAGAAAGGCAAGACAGGCACTGGAGAACAGGGAGCCTTGTTATGCTGATGGGCGGGATGTAAATTGCCAACTGCCTCTCTGGAGGAGTGCACTGTGTTCCCTAAACCAAGTAAAAAACAGAGCTACAGAGCCAAGGGCACTTCCAGTCTAGGGAATATAGCTTGGGAAAACTGAAAATTAATAAGACAGATCCACACCAAAATTCAGGGCTGCAATGATTACAAAAACCTCAACTTGGGTACAGCTTAAATATCCCAGGAAAGACAAAAACGGTTCAAGAAATTGTGGTACTTACGTATGACGGAATATCCCTCAGCCATGAAATCAATGTCATAAGGCCAGTAGCAGCAAAATGAGTGGATTCAGGTACGCTAATTCTAAGTGAAATAAGTCACACAGAAAAAGAAAATTATCATAAGATATCAATGATGAAGATCCTGTAAACATGGCTACACATGAACTGAGTTACGAAAGAGAAGGAAGTCTCACATTTAGAAAACACCCTTATGCCTTCTTAAGGGGGAAGGAGGGGTGGGGTGATGCATAAAACCAGAGTTTGATATTAGTACAGGTACAGTTACAAAAACCAAATACGGAATAGACAAGAACTACACCTTCCTCAGTGAAAGGGATTCAAAACCCCATATTCACCGCAGAGTAATATATCTTATTAGTAAGAATTTTAAAACCTATGTATTGATATGTCTCCTTAAGGGAATCAAGTGTGTCTAGACTGGCATAAACATGGCAGTGAGAATCAGCTCAACCCACTATAAAAAGGAATTTCAAAAACAAAACAAAAAAAACAGGGAAATTCCTTAAAATTCCTTCAGGATCTCTGATGAAACCTGGAATGACCCTATCTACAATGACAGCTGGATGTGGCATAAGGCTGGACACTTTGGACTGAGAGGATTGTTGAGATTGGGTGAGCAAATGCAGACCCTTTAAAGAAATAATGAGTGGCACCCATTCCATGGGTCCCAACTCTCCAGGTTGAAGGGAATATTACAACAGCTATAACATGTACGGGAAACCTAGAGGATGGACACACTGTGAATACGAAAGTTTTCTAAAACTCAACTAATAGTCCCTCTCCTGGTGCTCTGGTTTGACTTTCAAACTGCTTTACTATCAATCTCCCAACTTAGAGAGACAGCCCCTTTAACCTCCTGCTTCTCACAGGTTGCCAATTTGGCAGAGGATGAAAGGGAAGAGGGAGAACCAATGAGAGAGTAGCTGTTAGGCATTTGGACCGGCAAATGTCACTCTAATTTTCCGGCCGGAAGAAGAATTAACCAAAGTCTCAGCCACCCACCGGACACCAGTATAAGTCCTGAACCAAAATTTGGACTTACATTCAGCTCACAAAAAACGAGGTGAATAAAGGAGCTCAGTGGCACAGCAATTCACCAAATGGCAGAGTAGTAAAAGACAACTCTCGTCCAAAACTCTGTTGAGGGAAGGTTAAGAGGCAGACGTGAAAGCGAGGCAGAATAGCAGGAAACAGATTTCAAGAGGTATGCTGGAATCGCCTTTAAAGCACAGGAAGAGGGGCTCAACTTCGACCATGATGTACTTGGCCAAAAAGGGTGTATGAGTTTTCTCCTGAATATATTCCGGAGAAAACACATACACCCTTTTTGGCCAAGCAAGCAAGCGGGCAATGCAAATCTACACTACAAAGAAGTATAACTTCCCAAAAGTCAAAAGGGATATCCACAAAATGGGTAAAAACCAGAAAGGCAAGACAGGCCCTGGCGAACTGGGAGCCTTGTTATGCTGATGGGTGGGAGGCAAATTGCCAACGGCCTCTCTGGAGCACTGCATTGTGTTCCCTAAAACGAGTAAACAACAGAGCTACAGAGCCCAGGGCACATCAAGTCTACATAAGATATCTTGGGAAAACTGAAAATCAATAAGACACAGCAACCCCGATATTTAGGGGTGCACTGCTTACAAGGCCCTCATCTTGGATTCACCTTAAATATCCCAGGAAAGATAAAAATGGTACAAAAATTTGTGGTACTTACGTCTGATGAAATATCCCTCAGCCATGAAATCAATGCCATAAGACATGTAGCAGCAAAATGAGTGGTTTCAGGTACGATGATTCTAAGTGAAATAAGTCACACAGAAAAAGAAACTTATCATAAGATATCACTTATGAAGATCATGTAATCATGGCTAAACATGAACTGAGTTAGGAAAGAGAACAGAGTCTCACATTTAGAAAACACTCTTATGCCTGCTTAAGGGGGAAGGAGAGGTGGGGTGATGCATAAAACCAGAGTTTGATATAAGAACAGGTACCGTTCAAAAAATCAAATACGGAATAGACAAGACCTACACCTTCCTCAGTGAAAGGGACTCCAAACTCCATATTTCCCTCAGAGGAATATATCTGACTAGTAAGAATCTTATAACCTATTTATTGATATGTCTCCATGAGGGAATCAAATGTGTCTAGACTGGCATAAACATGGCAGTGAGAATCAGCTCAAACCCATTATAAAAAGGAATTTCAGACACACAAAAAAAACAGGAAATTCTTTACAATTTCTTCATGGTCTCTGACGAAACCTGGAATGACCCTATCTACAACGACAGCTGGATTTGGCATAAGGCTGGACACTTGGGACTGAGAGGATTGGTGAGATTGGGTGAGCAAATGCAGACCCTTTAAAGCAATAATGCATGGCCCACCTTCCATGGGTCCCAACTCTCCAGGGTGAAGGGAATATTACTACAGCTATAACATGTATGGGAAACCTAGAGAATGGACACACTGTGAACATGAAAGGTCTCTAAAACTCAACAAATAGTCCCTCTGCTGGTGCTCTGGTTTGACTTTCCAACTGCTTTACTATCAATCTCCCAGGTTGCAGAGACTGCACCTTTAACCTCCTGGTTCGCACAGCTTGCCAATTAGGCAGAGGATGAAAGGGAAGAGGGAGAACCAATGAAAGAGTAGCTGTTAGGCATTTGGACGCGCACATGTCACTCTTATTTCCTGGAGGAAGAAGAATTAACTAAAGTCTCAGCCACCCACCGGGAACCAGTATAGATACTGAACCAAAATATTGGACTTGCTTTCAGCTCACAAAAAACGAGTTAAATAATTGAGCTCAGGGGCAAAGCAATTCACAAACAGGCAGAGTAATAAAGGACAACTATCGTCCAAATATCTGTTGAGGGAAGGCAACGAGGCGGACTTGAAAGCAAGGCAGAATAGCAGGAAACAGATTTCAAGAGGTACGTTGGAATCGCCTTTAAAGCACAGGAAGAGGGGCACAACTTCGACAATGATGCACTTGGCCAAAAAGAGTGTATGCGTTTTCTCCTGAATATATTCAGGAGAAAAGGCATACGCCCTTTTTGGCAAAGCAAGCAAGCGGGCAATGCAAATCTGCACTACACAGAAGTATCACTTCCCACCTGTCAAAAGGGACATCCACAAAATGGGTAAAATCCAGAAAGGCAAGACAGGCCCTGGAGAACATGGAGCATTGTTATGCTGATGCGCGGGATGTAAATTGCCCACTGCCTCTCTGGAGGTGTGCATTGTGTTCCCTAAACCAAGTAAAGAGCCGAGCTACAGAGCCAAGGGCACTTCCAGTCTAGGGAATATATCTTGGGAAAACTGAAAATCAATAAGACAGATCCACCCCGATATTTAGGCGTGCACTGCTTACAAGGCCCTCATCTTGGATTCACCTTAAATATCCCAGGAAAGATAAAATTGGTACAAAAATTTGTGGTACTTACGTCCGATGAAATATCCCTCAGCCATGAAATCAATGCCATAAGATATGTAGCAGCAAAATGAGTGGATTCAGGTACGATGATTCTATGTGAAATAAGTCACACAGAAAAAGAAACTTATCATAAGATATCTCTTATGTAGATCGTGTAAACATGGCTACACAAGAACTGAGTTAGGAAAGAGAAGAGAGTCTCACATTTAGAAAACACTCTTATGCCTGCTTAAGGGGGAATGAGAGGTGGGGAGATGCATAAAACCAGAGTTTGATATAAGCACAGGTACCGTTCCAAAAACCAACTATGGAATAGACAAGACCTACACCTTCTTCAGTAAAAGGGACTCAAAACCCCATATTTCACGCAGAGGAATATATCTGACTAGCAAGAATCTTAAAACATATTTATTGATATGTCTCTATAAGGGAATCAACTGTGTCTAGACTGGCATAAACATGGCAGCGAGAAACAGCTCAAACCCAGTATAAAAAGGAATTTGAAAAACAAAAAAAAAGGTAAATTCTTTACAAATCCTTCTGGGTCTCTGATGAAACCTGTAATGACCATATCTGCAATGACAGCTGGATGTGCCATAAGGCAGGACACATGGGACTGCGAGGATTGGTAAGATTGGGTGAGCAAATGCAGACTTTTTAAAGCAATAATACATGGCACCCATTCCAATGGTCCCAACTGTCCAGGGTGAAGGGATTATTACTACAGCTATAACATGTATGGGAAACCTACAGAATGGACACACTGTGAATACAAATGTGCTCTAAAACTCAACGAATAGAACCTCTTGTGGTGCTACGCTTTGACTTTCGAACTGCTTTACTATCAATATCCCAACTTATGGAGACAGCCCCTTTAGCCTCCTGGTTCACAGAGGTTGCCAATTTGGCAGAGGTTGAAAGGGAAGAGGGAGAACCAATGAAAGAGTAGCTGTTAGGCATTTGGACGTTCACATGTCACTCTTATTTCCCGGGAGGAAGAAGAATTAACTAAAGTCTCAGCCACCCACCGGGAACCAGTATAGGTCCTGAACCAAAATTTTGGACTTGCGTTCAGCTCACAAAAAACAAGTTAAATAATTGAGCTCAGGGGCAAAGCAATTCACAAACAGGCAGAGTAATAAAGGACAACTATCGTCCAAAAATCTGTTGAGGGAAGGCAACGAGGCGGACATGAAAGCGAGGCAGAATAGCAGGAAACAGATTTCAAGAGGTACGTTGGAATCGCCTTTAAAGCACAGGAAGAGGGGCACAACTTCGACAATGATGCACTTGGCCAAAAAGGGTGTATGAGTTTTCTCTTGAATATATTCAGGAGAAAACGCATACACCGTTTTTGGCCAAGCAAGCAAGAGGTCAATGCAAATCTGCACTACAAAGAAGTATCACATCCCACCTGTCAAAAGGGACATCCACAAAATGGGTAAAATCCAGAAAGGCAAGACAGGCCCTGGAGAACAGGGAGCATTGTTATGCTGATGCGCGGGATGTAAATTGCCAACAGCCTCTCTGGAGGTGTGCATTGTGTTCCCTAAACCAAGTAAACAGCAGAGCTACAGATCCAAGGGCACATCCAGTCTATGGAATATATCTTGGGAAAACTGAAAATCAATAAGACAGAGCCATTCCAAAATTTAGGGCTGCACTGCTTACAAGAACCTCAACTTGTGTACACCTTAAATATCCAAGGAAAGATAAAAACGTTTCAAAAATTATGTTATTTACATACAATGGAATATCCCTCAGCCTTGAAATCAATGTCATAATACCAGTAGCAGCAAAATGAGTGGATTCAGGTACGATGATTCTAAGTGAAATAAGTCACACATAACAAGAAACTTATCATAAGATATCACTTATGAAGATCCTGTAAACATGGCTACACATGAACTGAGTTAGGAAAGAGAACAGAGTCTCACATTTAGAAAACACTCTTATGCCTGCTTAACGGGGAAGGAGAGGTGGGGTGATGCATAAAACCAGAGTTTGATATAAGCACAGGTACCGTTCCAAAAACCAACTATGGAATAGACAAGACCTACACCTTCCTCAGTGAAAGAGACTCAAAACCCCATATTTCCCACAGAGGATTATATCTGACTAGTAAGAATTTTAAAACCTATGTATTGATATGTCTCCGTAAAGGAATCAAGTGCGCCTAGACTTGCATAAACATGGCAGCGAGATTCAGCTCAAACCCAATATAAAAAGGAATTTGAAAAACAAATCAAAAGGGATATTCTTTACAATTCCTTCAGTGTCTCTGATGAAACCTTGAATGACCCTATCTACAATGAGAGCTGGATGTGGCATAAAGCTGGACACATGGGACTGAGAGGATTGGTGAGATTGGGTGAGCAAATGCAGACCCTTTAAAGAAATAATGCATTGCACCCATTCCATGGGTCCCATGTGTCCAGGTTGAAGGGACTATTACTACCGCTATAACATGTACTGGAAACCTAGAGAATGGACACACTGTGAATACGAAAGGTTTCTAAAACTCAACTAATAATCCCTCTCCTTGTGATCCATTTTGACATTCCAACTGCTTTACTATCAATCTGCCAACTTGGAGAGACAGCCCCTTTAACCTCCTGGTTCGCACAGTTACCAATTTGGCAAAAATAAAGGGAAGAGGGAGAACAAATGAGAGAGTAGATGTTAGGCATCTGGACTGGTACATGTCACACTAATTGCCCCGCAGGAAGAATAATTAACCAAAGTCTCAGCCACGCACCGGGAACCAGTATAGGTCCTGAACCAAAATTTTGGACTTGCGGTCTGCTCACAAAAAACGAATTTAAAAATGGAGCTCAGGGGCACAGGAATTCAAAAACTGGCAGAGTAATAAAGGACAACTATCGCCTAAAAATCTGTTGAGGGAAGGAATCGAGGCGGACTTGAAAGGGAGGCAGTATAGCAGGAAACAGATTTCAAGAGGTATGTTGGAATCGCCTTTAAAGCACAGGAAGAGGGGCACAACTTCGACAATGATGCACTTGGCCAAAATGAGCGTATGCGTTTTCTCCTGAATATATTCAGGAGAAAACGCATACGCCCTTTTTGGCCAAGCAAGCAAGCGGGCAATGCAAATCTGCACTACAAAGTAGTATCACTTCCCACTGGTCAAAAGGGACATCTGCAAAATGTGTAAAACCCAGAAAGGCAAGTCAGGCCCTGGAGAACAGGGAGCCTTGTTATGCAGATGGGCGGGATGTAAATTGTCAACAGCCTCTCTGGAGGAGTGCCTTGTGTTCCCTAAAACCAGTATACAACAGAGCTACAGAGTCAATGGCACTTCCAGTCTAGGAAATATACCTTGGGAAAACTGAAAATCAATAAGACAGAGCCACCCCAATATTTAGGGCTTCACTGCTTACAAGAACCTCAACTTGTGTATACCTTAAATATCCCAGGAAAGACAAAAATGGTTCAAGAAATTTTGGTACTTACATACGATGGAATATCCCTCAGCCATGAAATCAATTTCTTAAGGCCAGTAGCAGCAAAATGAGTGGATTCAGGTACGATGATTCTAAATGAAATAAGTCACACAGAAAAAGAAACTTATCATAAGATATCACTTATGAAGGTCCTATAAACATGGCCTCACATGAACTGAGTTAGGAAAGATACCAGAGTAACGAATCTTATCATAAGATATCACTCATAGCGGGAATGTACACATGGCTACACATGAACTGATTTACAAACACAACGGAATCACACATTTAGAAAACAATCTTCTGCCTGCTTAAGGGGAAAGGCGAGGTGGGGTGATGCATAAAATCATAGTTTTAAATTAGCACTGATACCGTTACATAAACCAAGTATATAATAGACAACACCTACTCCCGCCACAATGAACTGGACTCAACACCCCCTATTCATTGGAGAGGAATATGTCTGACTCTCAGTATTTTAAAACTTATGTATTCTCATGTTTCCATAAAGGAATCATGTGTGTGTATAACGGCATGAACAGAGCACTGAAATTCAGTTAAACCCACTTATAAAAATAAATTTCAAAAGCAAAATGCAAAAACAGCGAAACAGTGAGAAAGTCTTAAAAATTACGTTCAGGGCCTGTGATGCAACCTGGATTGACCACCTTTACACCCACAGCTGGATGAGACATAAGACTGGACACTTGGGGCTGACAAGATTGCTGAGGTTGTGTGAGCAAAAGAACACCACTTAGAGCAATACTGTGTGCTACCCATTCTAGTGGTCCCAACTCTCCAGGTTTAAGGGAATCTTCCTACAGTTAAAACATGCATGGGAAACCCAGTGGATGGTACACTGTGTAACTGGGAAAGTTTTCTAAAAGGTACCTCATTTTTCGTTTTGTCGTGCTCGGCTTCGCCATTCCATCTGCATTACTAAAAATCTCCCCACTTGGAGTGTCAGCGCCTTTACCCTCCTGTTATGCACGGTTTGCAAATTGTGCAGAGGATGAACATGAAGAGGGGGAATAAATGAGAGATTAGCTGTAGGTGTTTGGATGGGCACATGTCACTCTAGTTTCCCACCAGGAAGAAGAATTAACCAAAGGCTCAGCCTGAAGCCCCGGAACCAGACTAGGGCCTAAAGCCATCCTGCGGTATTGCAGCCAGCTCACAAAGAGGCGAGTTGAAAAATGGAAATCAGGGGCACAGCAATTCACAAACTTGCAGAGTTATAAAGGACAACTATCATCCAGAAATATATTGAGGAAAGGCAGTGAAGAGGATTTGAATGCAAGGCAGAATTGAAGGAAACATATTTCAAGAGGTAGATTTGAGTCCTCTTTAAAGCACATGAAAAGCGACAGAATTTCGACAATGTTGCCCTTGGCTGAAAAGGGAGTATGTGTATTTTCTTGAATATATTCGGGAAAAAATGCATACGCCCTTTTTGGCTAAGCAAGCCATCAGGCATTGCAAATCCACACTACAGAGAAGTGTCCCTTACCTCCAGTCAAAAGGGCCATCCACAAATAGTGTAAAAACCGCAAATGCAGGACAGGCCATGGAGAAAAGGAAGTCTGGTTATGCCGATGGACAGGATGTAAATTGCCAACAGCCTCTCTGGAGAACTGTATATTGTTTTCTAAAACAGAGCTACAGAGCATAGCACACTTCCACTCATGGGCGTGTATTTTGGGAAAACTAAAAATCCATAACACACAGCCAGCCCAAACTTTAGGGCTGCTCTGTTTACAAGAAACTCGACTTTGGTACACTTTAAATATCCCAGGAAAGGGAAAAAAATGGTTATAGATATTGTGGTACTTATATACAATGGAATGTCACTCAGACATAAAATCAATGTCATAAGGCCAATAGCAGCTTAATGAGTGGCTTTAGGTACGATGATGTTAGGTGAAATGAGCCACAAAGTAAAAGAAACTTATTGTAATATATCACTTATAGAGGGAATGTAAACATGGCTACACATGAACTGAATTTCAAAAGAGAACAGAGTTACACATTTAGAAAACACACTTATGCCTCCTTAAGGGGAAAGGTGACGTGGGGTGATGTGTAAAAGCAGAGTTTGAAATTAGCACAGATCCCATTCCATATACCAAATATGTAATAGACAAGACCTACTCCTTTCTCAATGAACTGGACACAAAACACCCTATTCACTGAAGAGGAATATATCTGACTGGTAATAACTTTGAAACCTATGTATTTATATGTCTGCATAATGGAATCAAGTGTATGTAGATTGGCATAAACACAGATCAATGGAACAGGACAGAAAGCCCAGAGATAAACCTACATACCTATGGCTATCTCATCTATGACAAAGGAGCTAAGGATATACAATGGAGAAAAGACAGTCTCTTCAGTAATTGGTGCTGGTAAAACTGGACCCCTACACATAAAAGAATGAAATTAGAACACTCCATAACACCATACACAAAAATAGACTCTAAATTGATTAGAGATCTAAATATAACACCAGACACTATAAAACACTTAGAGGAAACCATAGGCAGAACACTCTATGACATAAATCACAGCAAGATCCTTTTTGACCCACCACTTAGAGAAATGGAAATAAAAACAGAAATCAACAAATGGGACCTAATGAAACTTAAAAGCTTTTACACAGTACAGGAAAACATAAACAAGATGCAAAAACAACCCTTAGAATGGGAGAAAATATTTTCAAATGAAGCAATTGACAAAGGATTAATCTCCTAACTTTACAAGCACCACATGTAGCTCAATATCACAAAAACAAACAGCCCAATCCAAAAACGGGCAGAAGACCTAATAGACATTTCTCCAAAGAAGATATACAGATTACCAAGAAACACATGAAAGGATGCTGAACATCACTAATCATTAGAGAAATGCAAATCAAAACTACCGTGAGGTATCACCTCACAGCAGTCAGAGTGGCAATCATCAAAAATATCTACAAAACAATAAACGCTGGAGAGGCCTTTATTGGAGAAAAGGGAACACACTTGCACTGTGGGTGGGAATGTAAATTGATATGGGCACTAGGGAGAACAGTACGGAGGTTCCTTTAAATAATTAACAATAGAAGTACCATACGACACAACAATCCAACTACTGGACATTTGCCTTGTGAAAACCATAATTCAAAAAGAGTTATGTACAAAAATGTTCATTGCAGCTCTATTTGCAATAGCCAGGACATGGAAGCAACCTAAGTGTCCATCGACAGATGAATGGATAAAGAAGATCTGGCACATATATACAATGGAATATTACTCAGCCAAAAGAAGAAGCAAACTGAGCTATTTGTACTGAGGTGGATGGACTTAGAATCTGTCCTACACAGTGAAGTAAGTCAGAAAGGGAAAAACAAATACTGTATGTTAACAGAGATATACGGAATCTAATGAAGAAAAAAAAAAGATTTTGAAGAACCTAGTGGCAGGACAGGATTAAGGACACAGACATAGAGAAAGGACTTGAGGACACCGGAAGGGGGATGGGTAAGCTGGGACGAAGTGAGAGAGTGGCATGGACATAAATACATTACCAAATGTAACACCGATAGCTACTGGGAAGCAGCCACATAGAACAGGGAGATCAGCTTGGTGCTCTGTGAGCACATAAAGGGGTGGGATATGAAGTGTGGGAGGGAGAAGCAAGACGGAGGGGATCTGGTGATATTTGTATATGTATAGCTGATTCACTTTGTTATACAGCAGAAACGAACACTCCATTGTAAAGCAATTATACTCCAATAAACGTGTAAAAGGAAAAAAAAATAAAGAAAGCCCAGGGATAAACCTACACACCTATGGTCAACTAATCTATGACAAAGGTAGCAAGACTATACAATGGAGATAAGACAGTCTCTTCAATCATTGGTGCTGCGCAATATGGACAGCTACATGTAAAAGAATGAAATTAGAACACTCCCCAAAACCATACATAAAAATATATTCAAAATGGATTAGAGACCTTAATGTAAGACCAGACAGTATAAAACTCTGAGAGGAAAACTTACGAAAGATACTCTGACGTAAATCACAGCAAGATCTTTTTTGATCCACCTCCTATAGTAATGAAATAAAAAAGAAAACTAAACAGATGGGACCTAATGAAACGTAAAAGCTTTTGCAAAGCAAAGGAAACTACAAACAAGACGAAAAGACAACCCTCAGAATGGCAGAAAATATTTGCAAAAGAATCAATGGACAAATGATTAATCTCCAATATATATAAACAGCTCATGCAGCTCAATATTAATAAAACAAACAACCCAATACAAAAATGGAAGAAGATCTAAATAGATATTTCTTCCAATAAGACATAGAGATCGCCAGTACACACATGAAAATCTGCTCAACATCACTAATTATTAGAGAAATGGAAATCGAAACTACAATGAGGTATCACGTCAAATCATCAGAAAATCTACAAACAACAAATGCTGGAGAGGGTGTGGAGAAAAGGAACCTTATTCCACTATTGTTGGGAATGTAAATCGATACAGTCTCTATGGAGAACAGTATGGAGGTTCCTTAAAAAAATTAAAAATAGAATTACCATATAATCCAGCAATTCCACTACTGGGCATATACACAGAGAAAACCATAAATCAAAAAGACACATTCACCACAATGTTCATTGCAGCACTATTTACAATAGCCAGGTAATGAAAGCAACCTAAGTGCCCACAGACAGATGAATGGATAAAGATATGGTACATATATATAATGGAATATTACTCAGCCATACATAGGAATGAAATTGGGTCATTTGTAGAGACCTTGATGGATCTAGAGACTGTCATACAGAGTGAAGTAAGTCAGAAAGAGAAAAACAAATATTGTATATTAATGCATATATGTGGAACCTAGAAAAATGGTACAGATGAACCGGTTTGCAGGGCAGAGATAGAGACACAGATGTAGAGAACAAACATATGGACACCAAGGGGGGAACACCATGTGAGGGTGGTGGTGGGATGAATTGGGAGACTAGGATTCACATGTGCACACTTATATGTATAAAATAGATATCCAATAAGAACCTGCTGTATAAAATGAATAAATAAATTTTAAAAAATTAAAAATAAATAAATAACATTTAATCAAATAAAACAGAAAAAAAGTTTTTCCCTTCACATAGATGTCTTTATATTAATGCATTATTTCCATGTTTATATCTCGAAATTTAAAAAAAAGAGGAATAAATAAAACCTACCTTGAACCAAAAAGAAAAAAAAAAAAAAAAAAAACAGAACCCACCAGTTATACAGAGGAAAATCGTATAAGGGCACTTGCTCCAGTGGTAAAAAATTCTTAAGTTGGTCAGAGGTGGGAAATCGTCTCCAATGCAGTCAGCAGCACTCCCCCCCACAAGGAGCATCCTCATTGCAAAGCTGGGGGAGTGTGTCGAGGCGTCTGTGAGTAAATGTGAGCTGAGCCCCAGTCCTGCTGCAGCTGAACTCTTCCCACCCTTTCCAGGTAAAACACCTGAATATGTACAAGCACTTGCAAGCCTAGAGGAAGGGCTGTGGAGCCACACCAGCGACAGCACGCAGGCCGACTTGGTGCCTGCAGGCCAGCCAGGATGGTCCTGGCCCCAGATGCTCTTCTGGAAGCTTTCCATTTCCCTGTCAGAGATACCTCTCCTGCCACGGCTTCCACTGCTTTTTTACTTACTCACCTCTGCCTGGGGAGAAATTCCAGTGGCAGGTATGGATGACACATCATCTTCTTTAGCAGGTGGCAGCCTGGCAACTCCTGCAGAGAATCCAGCAGAGCCCCCCTCACACTGGGCCACCCACAAAGCCACGGCCTCTCCCTCACTACCACCACCCAAGCCCCGACACTGCTGACGGGGCAGAGAATATGGCGTCAGGCACAACTACAGGGGCTCTTGCTGACTGGAGAGGTGTTTATATTGACCTCAACCCAGGCACACATCGGGAGGGCCAGCAGGCAGTGTCAGGCTGCCCAAATCAGCCAATCCTCACCCCTCAGGGGCTCAGAGTTGCAGAAAATGAACCTTGCTAAACGGGCCAGGCCCAAGGAAGAGGTGTGGGCTCTTGAGAGTCAGGATAGACAAGGGGCTGCAGCTGCGGCTTGTTTTCTTATCATTTTATCTGGTCCATGAGTGGAAAACAACTTCAAGAAGACCCTATCCTAATGAGAGGAACCCAGGAGTCAGGGAGAGGAGTGATGGTGGGTGGAGACAGAGGCCTGGTGCCCTGGCTGCAGTGGAAGTGTCTGGAAGACCAGGCAGAGAGAGGCTGCACAGAGTGATAGCCAGGGTCACAGACCTGTCAGAGCTGCTGTTTGTTAGTTCAAGTCCTGCTCTGAGGTGTTCTGTGTCAGCTGTGAGTGACAGGTGAGCTGGGGGTTCTCTGCAAGGTGGGCTATGTGCACAGTTCCTGTGTGTCCAGCCCTGCTGGGGTACCTGCCCAGGGGAGCTCCGTATCCTGGGAAGGGCCTGACTATGAGAGCCCCATGGGCTGCTTGGTAGCTGCACAGGTGAGCTCCGTACCCTGGGAGGGACTTGAACTCGAGAGCCCCATGGGCTGTGGGGTGCGGGATGCAGCCCAGGTGAGCTCCATATCCTGGGATTGGCCTGACCACGAGAGCCCCATGGGCTGCTGGAGACCTGGTAAAGGATATCAGGACAGTCAGTGAAGCCACCGAGGATATACATCCAGTAGCTCCTATTTCCTACTCCCTGCTGCTCATTCTACCATCCACCAGGCCATGGCATTCTGTATTACACTTCAATGATGCCTTCTTCTGTATTCCATTCATCTCAGAGTCACAAGAATTTTTGGCTTGTGAGTGGCAGGACACAACATGCAACAAAACCAATAATGCTGGGCCGTCCTGCCCCAACGGTACAAAAATCCCCACACCATCATTGGGGAAATGACCACTAAAGACCTAAACGTTCTACCTCTGTAAAAGGGAACCCTCCTTCAATATGCAGATGACATTCTGATCGCCAGGCCTACTAAAGACGCCTCAGAAATACCTAGCCAAGAAAGGATAGAAGGTGTCCAAGAAAAAGGCTCAAATATCACAGGCTCAGGTGACATGCCTGGGCTTCATTCTCACAGATATTCAGAGAAACGCATCCCAGGATAGGGAAGAAGCCATTTGCAGCCTTACCTCTTCTAAAACTAGAAGACAGCTTAGGGGTTCCTGGGGAGGCCAAGGTTTTCTGCATCTGGATCCCTAACTACAGTCTAATAGCTGGGACTCTACATGAAACACTGACACGAAAAGATGATGATCCTTTTGTATAGAATCCAGAAGCAGCCTTTCAAGAATAGAAAGATCAGTCAATTCAGACCCTTGCCCAGGAACTCGCTAATTTAGCTAAACCCTTTGACCTTTACATACCCGGTCAAAGGTTAATTGCCCTTGGAGCCTTAGTGCAAAAACTGGGACCACTTGAAATGGAGCAACACGAGAATGCCCTTCAGGTATGATAAACTATGGTCACCAAGGGCTTTGCCCACCGACTCATCAGGCCAGGATACTGGGGTATCTAAAAAGCTGGAAATCAGCAGCCCACAAGTCCAGCTCCCTCCTAAGGGAAAAGGACCCCACGTGGTGATCCTAACCACCCATCATGTCCTGAAGTTGCAGTGGTCGCTCTGTGGACACACTGACCTCGAGTGAGGAGGCCCTCCAACTCCAACCTCCAGAGATACAAATGGGGGCAACGGGCCCCCAAGATGACTCGTGTGACCATCACTTGACCTGAAGTTTCTCTCAGAAAACAACAAGACTGTGCCCCGAAAGAGCAGACTACTGCTTGCAGGACTTATTTCACCCAGAGGTGAGCTAATAAGCTTGGCGGGGGAAATGTATATCACGCTTTCACCATAGAAAACCCTACAGACACTGCGGTGATGGTGGCCAATATGACCGGCTGGACTGCTGGCTACTTCTAAAGGCCGTTGACTCAGTGGACGTCATGGTCCTGGATCACCACTGACCCTGGACTGTCTGGGAGTTGCACGGGCAGGGCTCTAACACATGGTGCTGTTTGTTCATTAATTCAGGGACCTAATTAAAGAAAGCACAGACTACTGGTCAGAGCATCTAGGCTGGCAAAAAACGTCAGCCTAAGGTCACCGAACAAATGTGGGTTGGGGTGAAACCTGCCACCACAGCATCTCTGCGCATCTCTTTCCTGGACCCTTAAAAGTCATTAGAATCTATAACACTTCCAATGCTGGTGCTCAGGCGGACGAGAAGTGATGCAGGAGGCTTTTGGACAAACAACCTCACCTGGAGGCTGGTGGGGAGTCGTTTTGCCCCTTCCCCCAATTATCAGGGCTCCCACCACAGCATGAAGCAGTTACAAAAGAGGGGTCTGCACCCTCAACACCCCAAGAATGAGGAACGGAACAAAAAGCAGAGGAGGGGTTCGTCTCTGGCAACGTTCATTAAAAATTCCTGGGAGATAAAAAGAGAATCTGGGCAATAAAATAAAGTCTAAGCTGTTTTTCCTTTGTGCTTTGTCTAATTTCACGTGCTCCTAGGGTTCCGCATGCAGAGCTCCCACACCCGGCACTTCAGACCCGATTTCGTAGTGCAGAATGGCTGGGTCAACACCTCAGCTAGCGGGGTCCCATGAAGACTCCACGGCATAGAGCCTGAGCTTCAGCCAACCTAGCCCTCGAGAGCTCCATCCCCTCCCTCCCACTGACGCTGCTGAGATCCCTACACAGCATCCCAGCCCACAGCCCGTGGGGGAGTGCACACTCTCACCTCTCCATTCTGTTTTCAAAATAATGTTTCCTTTGCTTCTGAACCAAACTCAGTCTTGATCTGTTGGCGCCAATGAAACTGGGCACGGGGACTTCTGTTGGGGTCCACTCTGGAGGATCAGTAACAGAAATTGAGAACATTGTAACTTCAATGAACAGATGTGTGAGCCAAACTGTAGTTAACACAGAGCAGTGCATAATGCTCGGGTAAAATAAGATGTTTCTAAGACTTACCTTTGATATTTCCATCACTTTTCTATAAGCAAGTTCAGTGAAGACGTCTGTCTTATTTGTCAGGTCAACATTAGAGAAATGAAGTGATATATTTCCATGGATGTACATCGAATACTCATGGCTGAGGCTTCAATCTTGTTTTGAATGCTTTTCCATTGAAAATGATACCTCTCTTTCAGCTCCCCCATTTCTGAGAAGTATAAAATCTTATAATTTATTATTACCAAAGGGGAAAGGTAGTAGAAGGGATAAATTAACAGTGTGGGATTAACACATACACACTGCTATGTATAAAATAGATCATCAACAAGGAACTACTGTATAGCACAGGGAACTACACTGAATATTTTGCAATAACCTATAAGGGGAAATAATCTGAAAAAGAATAGATATTTTTATTGACATCGTCTATCAAAGACAGATAAAATGTAACCTAAGCAAGGCCGATGGTGAGCGCTTCTGACCCTGAAGATTTCAATCATCTAAAATTTGGGCTCTGCCTATTTCCCAAGGCGCTTAATGGACATACGTGTAGCCGTAGCTTAAAAATTCCCGTTTGGGGCTTCCCTGGTGGCGCAGTGGTTGAGAATCTGCCTGCTAATGCAGGGGACACGGGTTCGAGCCCTGGTCTGGGAAGATCCCACATGCCGCGGAACAACTGGGCCCGTGAGCCACAGCTACTGAGCCTGCGCATCTGGAGCCTGTGCTCCAGCAACAAAAGAAGCCTCGATAGTGAGAGGCCCGCGCACCGCAATGAAGAGTGACCCCCCGCTTGCCACAACTAGAGAAAGCCCTCGCACAGAAGTGAAGAACCAACATAGCCAAAAATAAATAAATAAATGTGGGTTTAAAAAAAAAAATTCCCCAGTTTGGGGTACGGGGAGGCACTGATTTGGAAATATCCCTGGTGTTCTCCTTCCATGCACTGGACCATTCCTACAGCTAAAACATGCCTGTCACACCTAGAGGATGGTACACCATTTGATCAGAAAGAGTTTGGAAAAGGCACCTCATCTCCTCATCGTCTGGTGCTCGGGTTCACCCCTCCAGCATCTTTCCTAACAATCTCCTCTCTTGGGGATATCAGCACCGTCAACATCCTGTTGCACACAGTTTGGAATGTGTCCAGAGGATGAAGTGGAAGGATGAGAAAAATTTAGAGACAAGTCTTAGGTGTTCGGACAGGCACATGCCACTCTAATTTCCAATCCGGAAGACAAATTCATCAAAGGCTAGAATTGCCCACAGAAACAGAATAGGTCTAGAGGAAATCCCGCTGTTTTGTGTCCAGTTTCCAAAAACACAAGTTGAATAATGGAACTCAGGGGCACTAAAATTCATGAAACTGCAGAGTTGAAAGTATCTATCATCGAAAAATGTCTTGAGGTAAGTCACAAAAAAGGACTTGTAAGCAAGGGAGAGTGGCAGGAAACAGATTTGAAGAGGTAGAAAGGACTCCCCATTAAAGCACAAGAAAAGGGGCTGAACATCGCCAATGATGCAGTTGGCCCAAAAGGGTGTATGCATTTTTTCTGAATATATTCAAGTAATGGCCATACACACTTTTTATCCAACCAAACAGGTGGGCACTGGAAATCAATACTACAAAATGTATCACTTCACATCAGTCAGAAGGGCCATCCACATAAAGTGTAAACACCAGAAATGCAGGACAGGGTGAGGAGAAAAGGGAGCACTGTGAGGCTGATAGTGGAATTGTTATTTGCCAACGACCACTATGGCGAAGTGTATTGTGTTTGCTAAAACATGTAAAAGATGAGCTACAGAGCATAGGGCACTTGCACTCATGGACGTATCTGCATTGTGATGAAAAGTTCATGGAGCATTGTTGTGACAAATTTCACAGAGCCTTGTGATGATGAGGGCATTGACTATTGTGATGACACAGGTCATGAAACCTTGTGATGACGGGACACACGGAGCATTGTGATGACTGGGGTCATGGAGCATTGTGATGAAAACGGCCATTGAGAATTTTGATGAAAATGACGTGAAGCATTGTGATGACAAAGGCATGTGGCTTGCTATGACAGGGGGCATGGGACATTGCGATGACAAGTGAATGGAGAATTGTGATGACAAGAGCATGTTATACTGTGATGAGAACTGTCATGGAGCATTGTGATGACAAGGACATGAAGAAATGTGATGACAAGGGACATGGAGCATTGTGATAACCAGGGCATGGAGCATTGTGATGGCAAGTCCGTGGAGCACTGTGATGAGAAGACCATGGATAATTATAGTGACGAGCATCATGGAGCACTGTAATGACAAGAGGCATGGAGCATTGTGATGATACGTCTCATTGAGCATTGTGATGACAGGGGTCATGGATCATTGTGATGACAAGGGTCATGGAGTATTGTGATGACAAGCTTGTGGATTACTGTGATGACAAAGCATTTAACACTGTGATGGGAAGTGTGATGGAACATAGTTATGCCAAGAACATGGAGAATTGTGATAACAAGGAACATGAAGCTTTGTGATGACCAGGGCATGGAGCATTGTGATGGAAAGACCGTGGAGCACTGTGATGAGAAGACCATGGATAATTGTGATGATGAGCGCAATGGAGCGCTATAATGACAAAAGGTATGGAGAATTGTGATGACAGTGGCCATGGAGCATTGTGATGAAAAGAGTCATGAAGCATTTTGATGATAAGGGTGTGGAGCATTGTGATGAGAAGACCATGGATAATTGTGAATGACGAGCGTCATGGAGCACTGTAATGACAAGGAGTATGGAGCATTGTGATGACAGTGCTCATGGAGCATTGTGATGACAAGTGTCAAGGAGCATTCTGATGACAAGCGTGTGGAGTATTGTGATGACAATGTCATGGAGCATTGTGATGAAAAGGGCATGGAGGATTGTGATGAAAAATGCATGGATCCTTTTCATGACAGTGTTCAAAGAGCATACTGACGACAAGTGTCAGGGAGCATTGTGATGACAAGTGTATTGAGAATTGTGATGACAAATATCATGGAACATTGTGACGACAAGGGCATGGAGTATTGTGATGACAGGCATCATGGAGCGTTGTGATGACAAGGGTTATGGAACATTGTGATCACATGGGTTTGGAGCATTGTGAAGACAGAGGTCATGGATCATTGTGATTTCAAGGAGCATCGAGCATTGTGATGACAGGAGTCATGGAACATTTTGATGAAAGGGGTCATGGAACATTTTGATGACAGGGGTTATGGAACATTGTGATGTCAGTGGTCATCGAACATTGTGATGATAAGTGCATGTAGCATTGTGATGACAGGAGTCATGGAACATTGTGATGACAGGGCTGAGGGTGTATTGTGATGAATAGTGATGAAACATTTTGATATCAGTTGTGAGATAGCATTTTGATGAGAAGTGCATGGAGCATTGTGATGACAAGGTTTATGGAGCATTGTGATCACAAGATTGTGGAGCACTGTGATGACAAGCGCATGGCAAATTGTGATGACATGTGTCATGGAGCATTGTGTTGACAAGCGCATGGAGCATTGTAATGACAACGGTCATAGTGCATTGTGCTGAGAAAGGAATAGAGTATTGTGATGACAAGGGTCAAAGAGCATTGTGATGAAAATTTCATGGAGCACTGTGGTTAAAAACGTCACAGAGACTGTTGATGATGAGGGCATGGACCATTGTGATGACAAAGGTCATGAAGCATTGTGATGACTGGAGTCACGGAGCATTGTGATGACAGGGGTCATGGAGCTTTGTGATATCAAGGGCATGGAGCATTTTGATGACAAGGGCATGGATCATTGGTCTAATAAGTTTCATGGATTATTGCAATGACAGTTGGAATGGTGCATTTTGATGACAAGGGCATGGAGCATTGTGAAGACCAGGTCATGCAGTATTGTGAAGAGAGGTGTCAGGGAGCATTGTGATGCCATATGTAATGGCCCATTGTAATGACAATGGCATGGAGCATTGTGATGACCAGGTCATGCAGTATTGTGAAGACAGGTGTCAGGGAGCATTGTGATGACATATGTAATGGCCCATTGTGATGACAATGGCATGGAGCATTGTGATGCAAGTGTCATGGAGGATTCTGATGACAAAGGTAATGGAACAGTGTGATGACAATAGCTTGGAGCATTGTGATGACAAGGGTCAGGGAGCATTGTGCTGACAAGTGCATGGAGAATTGTGATGCCAATGTCATGGAGCATTTTGATGACAAACTTGTGGAGTATTCTGATGACAATGGCATGGAGCATTGTGATGAAAACTGCATGGGTCATTGTGAGGAAAAAGGCATGGAGCCTTTTCGTGACAGGTTTCAAGGAGCATTCTGACGACAAGTGTCAGGGAGCACTGTGATGACAAGTGTATTGAGAATTGTGATGACAAAGGTCATGGGGCATTGTGATGAAAAGTGCATGGAGTATTGTGATGACAGGTATCATGGAGCGTTGTGATGACAAGTGTTATGGAACATGGTGATCACAAGTGTTTGGAGCAATGGGATGACACAGGTCATAGATCATTTTGATTTCAAGAAGCAGGGAGCATTGTGATGACAAGGACATGAAACAATGTGATACAAAGGTTCATGGAGGATTTTGATGACAATGGTAATGGAGTATAGTGATGACAAGCGCAAGGAACATTGTAATGACAAGTTCATGTAGCATTTTGCTGACAAAGGCATGGAGCATTGTGATGACAGTTGTCATGGAGAACTGTGATGCCATGCGTCACAGAGCATTGTGAATACATGGGTCATGGAGCATTGGGATGAAAAGGCCATGGATCATTGTGATGACAAGCGTCATGGAATTTTGGGCTGAAAATGTTCATGGAGTATTGTGATGACAGGGGTCATGGATCATTGTGATGACAAGAGTTCCGGATCACTGTGTTGTCAGGGGTAATTGAGTGTTGTCATGACAGTGGTCATGGAGCATTGTGTTGATATTGGTCCTGGAGCATTGTGATGAGAAGACCATGGAGACATGGGATGACAAGTCTCATGGAGTATTCTGATGAAAAGGGGCATGGAGCATTGTGATTACAGTGGTCTTGGAGCACTGTGATGAAAAGGGCATGGATCATTATGATGAAAAAGGCATGGAGCCTTGTCATGACAGTGTTCAAGGAACATACTGATGACAAGTGTCAGGGAGCATTGTGAGGAAAAGTATATTGAGCATTGTTATGACTAAGGTTATGGAGCATAGTGATGAGAAGACCATGGATAACTGTGATTATGATCATCATGGGGTGTTGTGATGATAAGTGTTATGGAATATTGTGATCACAACGGTTTGGAGCATTGTGATGACAGAGGTCATGGAGCATTTTGATTTCATTGTGATGACAACAGCCTGAAGCATTATTGTGATGGGCATGGTGCATTGTGATGATAGGATTCATGGAGCTTTGAGATGAAAATGGGCATCGAGCATTTTGATAACAAGGGTGTTGGAGCATTGTGATGACAAGGGCATGGACCATTGTGATGAGAAGTCCATGGAACATTCGGATGACATGCATCATGGAGCTTTCTGATGACAAGGGCATGGAGCATTGTGATTACAGGGGTCATGGAGCATTTTGATGACAAGGGCGTGGTGCATTGTGATGAGAAGGGCAGGGAGCAGTTTGAGGACAGGGTCATGCAGCAATTTGATGAAAATTGTAATGGAACATTTTGATGACAGGTGTTATAGAACATTGTGATGTCAGGGGTCATGGAGCTTTGGGATGAAAAGGGTCATGGAGCATTTTGATGACAGGGGTTGTGGAACATTGTGATGTCAGGGGTCATGGAACATTGTGATGATAAGGGGATGTAGCATTGTGATGACAGGGGTCATGGAACATTGTGATTACAGGGGTGAGGGAGTAATGTGATGACTAGTGATGGAACATTATGATATCTCATGTGAGAGAGCATTTTGATGAGAAGTACATGGAGCATTGGGATTATAAGATTTATGGAGCATATCGATGACAAGCTTGTGGACCGCTGTGATGAAAGGCACGTGGCACATTGTGATGACAAGGGTCATGGAGCATTGTTCTGACAAAGGCATGGAGCATTGTGATGACAAGGGTCACGGAGCATTGTGATGAAAAGTTCATGGATCATTGTGGTTACAAAGGTCACAAAGCCTTGTGATGACGCGGGCATGGACTGCTGTGATGACAAAGGTTATGAAGGACTGTGATGACTGGAGTCACGGAGCATTGTGATGACAGGGGTCATGGAGCATTGTGATGAAAAGGTCATGGGGCATTGTGATGACAGAGGTCATGGAGAATTTTGATTTCATTGTGCTGACAATAGCCGGAAGCATTATGATGATGGGCATGATGCATTGTGATGACAGGGTTCATGGAGCATAGAGATGAAAAGGGGCATGGAGCATTGTGATTACAGGGGTCTTGGAGCATTGTGATGACAAGTGTCATGGAGCCTAGTGATGACAAGGCCGTGGAACATTGTGATGGCAGGGGTCATGGAGCAATATTATGACAGGGGTAATGGAGCATTGTGATGGGAAGGGCATGGAGCATTTTGATTACAAGTTTTATAGAGCACTGTGACGACAAATTTGTGGACCGTTGGGATAAAAATTGCGTGGCACATAGTGATGACAAGGGTCATGGGGCATTTTTCTGACAAAGGCATGGAGCACTGTGATGACAAGGGTCACGGAGCACTGTGATGAAAAGTTCATGGAGCATTGTGGTTAAATAGGTCACAGAGCCTTGTGATGATGCGGGCATGGACCACTGTGATGACAAATGTTATGAAGCATTGTGATGACTGGAGTCACGGAGCATTGTGATGACAGGTTCATGGAGCATTGTGATGACAAGGGCATGGAACATTGTGCTGATAAAGGCGTAGAGCATTGTGATGTCAAGGGTCAAAGAGCATTGTGATGAAAAGTTCATGGAACATTGTGGTTAAAAAGGTCACAGAGACTGTTGATGATGAGGGCATGGACCATTGTGATGACAAAGGTCATGAAGCATTGTGATGACTGGAGTCACGGAGAATTGTGATGAGAGGGGTCATGGAGGATTGTGATAACAAGGGCATGGAGCACTGTGATGACAAGGGCATGGAGCATTGGTCTAATATGTTTCATGGATTATTGCGATGACAGTTGGAATGGCGCATTGTGATGACCAGGTCATGCAGTATTGTGAAGACAGGTGTCAGGGAGCATTGTGATGACATATGTAATGGCCCATTGTGATGACAATGGCATGGAGCATTGTGATGCCAAGTGTCACTGAAGATTCTGATGACAAAAGTAATGGAGCATTGTGATGACAATGGCTTGGAGCATTGTTATGACAAGGGTCAGGGAGCATTGTGCTGACAAGTGCATGGAGAACTGTGATGACAAGGGTCATGGAGCATTCTGATGACAAGCCTGTGGAGTATTTTGATGACAATGGTATGGAGCACTGTGATGAAAACGGCATGGGGCAGTGTGATGAAAACGGCATGGAGCCTTTTTGTGACAGGGTTCAAGGAGCATTCATACAACAAGTGTCAGGGAGCATTGTGATGACAAATGTATTGAGAATTGTGATGACAAAGGTCATGGATCATTGTGATGAGAAGGCCATGGATAATTGTGATGATGATTGTCATGGGGTGTTTTGATGATAAGTGTTATGGAACATTGTGATCACAAGGTTTTGGAGCATTATGATGACAGAGGTCATGGAGAATTTTGATTTCATTGTGATGACAATAGCCTGAAGCATTATGATGATGGTCATGGTGCATTGTGATGACAGGGTTCATGGAGCATTGAGATGAAAAGGGGCATGGAGCATTGTGATTACAGGGATCTTGGAGCATTGTGATGACAAGGGCATGGAGCACTGTGGTTACAGGGTTCTTGGAACATTGTGATGACAAGTGTCATGGAGCCTTGTGATAACAAGGCCGTGGAACATTGTGATGGCAGTGGTCATGGAACATTGTTATGACAGAAGTAATGGAGCATTTTGATGAGAAGGGCATTGAGCATTGGTCTGAAATATTTCATGGATTATTGAGATGTGAGTGGGCATGGAGCATTGAGATGATAAGGGCAAGGAACACTGTGATACATGGGTCATGGAGGATTGTAATGACAAGGGCATGGAGCATTGTGATGGGAAGGGCATCGAGCATTGTGATGACAAGTGTCATGGAGCTTTGTGATGACAAGGCCATGGAGCAATGTGATGAGATTGTTCATTGAGCATGGTAATGACAATGACATGGAGCACTGTGATGCCAAGGGTCATGGAGATTTGTGATGACAAAGGTCATGGAGCAGTTTGTTGACAAATGTGTGGTGCATTGTGATGCGAAGGGCAGGGAGCATTTTGATGACAGGGTCATGCAGCAATTTGATGAAATGTGTAATGGAACATTTTGATGACAGGGGTTATAAAACATTGTGATAACAGGGGTCATGGAGCTTTGGGATGAAATGGGTCATGGGGCATTTTGATGACAGTGGTTATGGAATATTGTGATGTCAGGGGTCATGGAACATTGTGATGATAAGGGGATGTAGCATTGTGATGACAGGGTCATGGAACATTGTGATTATTGGGGTGAGTGAGTATTGTGGTGACTACTGATGGAACACTGTGGTATCTCTGGTGAGAGAGCATTTTGATGAGAAGTGCATGGACCATTGCGATTACAAGGTTTATGGAAAACAGCTATGACAAAGTTGTGGATCATTGTGATCAAAAGCGCGTGGAACACTGTGATGATAAGGGTCATGGAGCATTGTTCTGACAAAGACATGGAGCACTGTGATGACAAGTGTCACGGATCATTGTGATGAAATGTTCATGGAGCATTGTGGTTACATAGGACACAGAGCCTTGTGATGACGCGGACATGGACCGCTGTGATGACAAACGTTATGAAGCATTGTGATGACTGGAGTCATGGAGCATTGTGAGGAAATGGGTCATGGAGCATTGTGATAACAAGGGCATGGAGCATTGTGAAGACAGGAGCATGGAGCATTGGTCTGACAAGTTTCATATATTATTGTGATGACAGCGGACATCGTGCTTTGTGATGACAAGGGCATGGAGCATTGTGATGAGAACGTCATGGAGTATTGTGAAGACAGGTGTCAGGGAGTATTGTGATGACATATGTCATGGTCCATTGCGATGACAATGGCAGGGAGCATTGTGATGCCAAATGTAATGTAGGATTGTGATGGCAAATATAATGGAGCATTGTGATGACTAGGGCTTGCAGCATTATGATGACAATGGCCATTGAGAATTTTCATGACAAGGTCGCGAAGCATTGTGATGAAAATATCCTGCAGTTTGTTATGAGAAAACCATGGAGCCTTGTGAAGACAAGTCTCATGGAGCATACTGATGAAATGGGGCATGGAGCATTCTGATTACAGGGGTCTTGGAACATTGTGATAACAAGGGCATGGAGCATTGTGATGACAAGGGCATGGAGCATTGGTCTAATAAGTTTCATGGATTATTGTGAAGACAGTTGAAATGGCGCATTGTGATGACTAGGGCATGGAGCATTGTGATGACCAGGTCATGCGGTATTGTGAAGAGAGCTGTCAGGGAGCAATGTGATGACAAGTGTATTGAGAATTGTGATGACAAAGGTCATGGAGCATTGTGATGAAAAGGGCATGTAGCATTGTGACGACAGGAGTCCTGGAACATTGTGATGACAGGGGAGAGGGAGTATTGTGACAAATAGTGATGTAGCATTGTGATATCAGTGGTGAGAGAGCATTTTGATGAGAAGTGCATGGAGCATTGTGATTACAAATTTTAAGGAGCATTGTGATGAGAAGATTGTGGAGCACTGTGATGACAAGCGCATGGTGCATTGTGATGACATGTGTCATGGAGCATTGTGCTGACAAGCGCATGGAGCATTGTGATGACAAGGGTCAAAGAGCATTGTGATGAAAAGTTCATGGAGCATTGTGGTTAATAAGGTCACAGAGACTGTTGATGACGAGAGCATGGACCATTGTGATGACAAAGGTCATGAAGCACTGTGATGACTGGAGTCACGGAGCATTGTGATGACAGGTGTCATGGAGCATTGTGATAACAAGGGCATGGATCATTGTGATGACAAGAGCATGGAATATTGGTCTAATAAGTTTCATGGATTATTGTGATGACAGTTGGAATGGCGCATTGTGATGACAAGGGCATGGAGCATTGTGATGAACAGGTCATGCATTATTGTGAACAGAGGTGTCAGGGAGCATTGTGATGACATATGTAATGGCCCTTTGTGATGGCAATGGCATGGAGCATTGTGATGCCAAGTGTGATGGAGGATTCTGATGACAAATGTAATGGAGCATTGTGATGACAATGGCTTGGAGCATTGTGATGACAAGTGTCAGGGAGCATTGTGCTGACAAGTGCATGGATAATTGTGATAACAAGGGTCATGGAGCATTCTGATGACAAGCTTGTGGTGTATTTTGATGAAAATGGCATGGAGCATTGTTATGAAAATGGCATGGGGCATTGTGATTAAAAAGGCATGGAGCCTTTTCGTGACAGGGTTCAAGGAGCAATCTGACGACAAGTGTCAGGGAGCATTGTGATGACAAGTGTATTGATAATTGTGATGACAAAGGTCATGGAGCATTGTGATGAAAAGTGCATGGAGTATTGTGATGAGAGGCATCATGTAGCGTTGTGATGACAAGTGTTATGGAACATTGTTATCACAAGGGATTGGAGCATTGTGATGACAGAGGTCATGGATCATTTTGATTTCAAGGAGCATGGAGCATTGTGATGCCAAAAGCATGAAGCAATGTGATCCCAAGGTTCATGGAGGATTGTGATGACAATGGAAATGGAGTATTGTGATGACAATTGCATAGAGAATTGTAATGACAATGTCATGTAGCATTTTGCTGACAAAGGCATGAAGCATTGTGATGCCATGTGTCATGGAGCACTGTGATGACAAGTTTCACGGAGCATTGTGAATACAGGGGTCATGGAGCTCTGGGATGACAAGGGCATGGATCATTGTGAAGACAAGGGTCATGGAGCACAGGGCTGAAAATGTTCATGGAGTGTTGTGAGGACTCGGGTCATGGAGCATTGTGAAGACAAGGGAATGGAACATTGTGATGACAAGGTCCTGGAGCATTGTGATGAGAAGACCATGGAGACTTGTGATGACAAGACTCATGGAGCATTCTTATGAAAAGTGGCATGGAGCACTGTGATTACAGGGGTCTTGGAACGTTTTGATGACATAGGCATGGAGCATTGTGTGGAGAAGGCCATGAAGAATTCTGATGACATGCGTCATGGAGCATTTGATGAAAAGGGCATGGAGCTTTGTGATTACAGGGATCTTGGAGCATTGTGATGAAAAGGGCATGGATCATTGTGATGAAAAAGGCATGGAGCCTTGTCATGAAAGGGTTCAAGGAGCATACAGACAACAAGTGTCAGGGAGCATTTTGATGACAAGTGTATTGAGCATTGTGATGACAAAGGTCATGGAGCGTTGTGATGAGAAGACCATGGATAATTGTGATGACGAGCGTCATGGGGCATTGTGATGACAAGGGTTATGGAATATTGTGATCACAAGTGTTTGGAGCATTGTTATGATAGAGGTCTTGGAGCATTTTGATTTCATTGTGATGACAATAGCATGAAACATTATGATGATGGGCATTGTGCACTGTGATGACAGGGTTCATGGAGCATTGAGATGAAAAGGGACATGGAGCATTGTGTTTACAAAGGTCTTGGAGCAGTGTGATGACAAGGGCATGGAGCATTGTGATGAGAAGGCCATGGATCTTTCTGATGACATGCGTCATGGAGCTTTGTGATGATAAGTGCAAGGAGCATTGTGATTACAGTGGCCTTCAGCACTGTGATGACAAGTGTCATGGAACCTTGTGATGACTAGGCCTTGGAACATTGTGATGTCAGGGGTCATGGTGCATTGTTATGACAGAGGTCATGGTGCATTGTGATGAGAAGGGCATGGAACCTTGGTCTGAAATGTTTCATGGATTATTGTGATGAGAGTGGGCATGGAGCATTGTGATGATAAGGGTACGGAACACTATGATACATGGGTCATGCAGGACTGTAATGACAAGGGCATGTAGCATTGTGATGAGAAAGGCATCGAGCATTCTGATGACAAGTGTCATGGAGCTTTGTGATGACAAGGGCATGGAGCAATGTGATGAGAGGGTTCATGGAGCATTGTGATGACAATGACATGGAGCATTATGATGCCAAGGGTCATGGAGCTTTGTGATGACAAGTCATTGAGCATTTTGATGACAAGGGCATGGTGCATTGTGATGAGAAGGGAAAGGAGCATTTTGAGGACCGGGTCATTCAGCAATTTGATAAAAAGTGTAATGGAACATTTTGATGGCAGGGGTTATAGAACATTGTGATGCCAGGGGTCTTGGAGCTTTGGGATGAAACGGGTCATGGAGCATTTTCTTCACAGGGGTTATGGAAGATTGTGATATCAGGGATCATGGAACATTGTGATGATAAGGGGATGTAGCATTGTGATGACAGATTCATGGAACATTGTGATTCCAGGTGTGAGTGAGTATTGTGATGACTATTGTTCGAATATTGTGATATCTCTGGTGAGAGAGCATTTTGAAGAGAAGTGCATGGACCATTGTGATTACAAGGTTTATGGAGCTTTGCAATGACAAGGTTGTGGACCGTTGTGATGAAATGCACGTGGCACATTGTGATGATAATTGTCATACAGCATTGTTCAGGCAAAGACATGGAGCATTGTGATGACAAGTGTCACAGAGAATTGTGATGAAAATTTCATGGAGCATCGTGGTTACAAATGTCACAGAGCCATGTGATGATGCGGGCATGGACCATTGTGATGACAAACGTTATGAAACACTGTGATGACTGGAGTCACGGAGCATTGTGATGACAGGGGTCATGGAGCATTTTGGTGACAAGGGCATGGAACATTGTGATGACAGGGGCAGGGAGCATTGGTCTGACAAGTTTCACAGATTATTGTGATGACAGTGGGCATGGTGCACTGTGATGAAAGGGCATGGAGCATTGTGATGAGAAGGTCATGGAATATTGTGAAGAGAGGTGTCAGGGAGCATTGTGATGACATATGTCATGGTCCATTGCTATGACAATGGAATGGAGCATTGTTATGCCCAATGTAATTGAGAATTGTAATGAAAAATATAATTGAGCATTGTGATGATTAGGGCGTGGAGCATTATGATGACAAGGGCCAGTGAAAATTTTCATGACAAGGTCGTGAAGCATTGTGATGACAAGGTCCTGGAGCATTGTGATGAGAAAATCATGGAGCCTTGTGATGACAAGTCTCATGGAGCATACTGATGAAAAGGGGCATGGAGCATTGTGATTACAGTTGTCTTGGAACATTTTGATGACAAGGGCAAGGAGCATTGTGATGAGAAGACCAAGGAGCACTTTGATGGCATGCATCCTTGAGCTTTGTGATGACAAGGGCATGGAGCATTTTGATTATATGGGTCTTGGAGCATTGTGATGAAAAGGGCATGGATCATTGTGATGAAAAAGGCATGGAGCCTTGTCATGACATGGTTCAAGGAGCATACTGACGACAAGTGTCAGGGAGCATTGTGATGACAAGTGTATTGAGCATTGTGATGACAAAGATCATGGAGCATTGTGATGAGAAGACCATGGATAATTGTGATGATGAGAGTCATGGGGTGTTGTGATGATAAATGTTATGAACATTGTGATCACAAGAGTTTGGAGCATTATGATGACAGATGTCATGGAGAATATTGATTTCATTGTGATGACAATAGCCTGAAGCATTATGATGATGGGCATTGTGCATTGTGATGACAGGGTTCATGGAGCATTGAGATGAAAAGGGGCATGAAGCATTGTGTTTACAGGGGTCTTGGAGCATTGTGATGACAAGGGCAAGGAGCATTGTGATGAGAAGGCCTTGGAACATTCTGATGACATGCGTCATGGAGCTTTGTGATGACAAGGGCATGGAGCATTGTGATTACAGGGGTCTTCAGCATTGTGATGACAAGTGTCATGGAACCTTGTGATGATAAGGCCGTGGAACATTGTGATGGCAGGTGTCATGGTGCATTGTTATGACAGGTGTAATGGAGCATTGTGATGAGAAGGGCATGGAACATTGGTCCGAAAAGTTTCATGGATTATTGTGATGAGAGTGTGCATGGAGCACTGTGATGACAAGGGTACGGAACACTATGATACATGGGTCAAGCAGGATTGTAATGACAAGGGCATGGAGCATTGTGATAAGAAGGTCATCAAGCATTGTGATGACAAGTGTCATGGAGCTTTGTGCTGACAAGGGCATTGGGCAATGTGATGAGAGCATTCATGGAGCATTGTGATGACAATGACATGGAGCATTCTGATGCCAAGGGTCATGGATCTTTATGATGACAAAGGTCATGGAGCATTTTGATGGCAAGTGCGTTGTGCATTGTGATGAGAAGGGCAGGGAGCATTCTGATGTCAGGGTCATGGAGCAATTTGATGAAAAGTGTAATGGAACATTTTGATGACCGTTGTTATGGAACATTGTGATGTCAGGGATCATCGAGCATTGTGATGATATGTGCATGTAGCATTGTGACGACAGGAGTCATGGAATATTGTGATGACTGGGGTGAGGGAGTATTGTGACAAATAGTGATGTAGCATTGTGATATCAGTGGTGAGAGAGCATTTTGATGAGAAGTGCATGGAGCATTGTGATGACAAATTTTAAGGAGCATTGTGATGATAAAATTGTGGAGCACTGTGATGACAAGCGCATGGTGCGTTGTGATGACATGTGTCATGGAGCATTGTGATGACAAGCATATGGAGCATTGTGATGCCAAGGGTCATGGATCTTTGTGATGACAAAGGTCATGGAGCATTTTGAAGGCAAGTGCGTTGAGCATTGTGATGAGAAGGGCAGGGAGCATTCTGATGTCAGGGTCATGGAGCAATGTGATGAAAAGGGTCATGGAACATTTTGATGACAGGTGTTATGGAACATTGTGATGTCAGGGGTCATCGAACATTGTGATGATATGTGCATGTAGCACTGTGATGACAGGAGTCATGGAACATTGTGATGACTGGTGTGAGGGAGTATTGTGACACAGAGTGATGTAGCATTGTGATATAAGTTGTGAGAGAGCATTTTGATGAGAAGTGCATGGAGCATTGTGATGACAAATTTTAAGGAGCACTGTGATGACAAGATTGTGGAGCACTGTGATGACAAGCGCATGGTGAATTGTGATGACATGTGTCATGGCGTATTGTGATGACAAGGGCGTGGAGCATTTTGATGAGAAGGCCATGGAGCATTCAGATGACATGCATCATGGAGTTTTGTGATGACAAGGGCATGGAGCATTGTGATTACAGGGATCTTGGAGCATTGGGATAAACAGGGCATGGATCATTGTGATGAAAGAGGCATGGATCCTTGTCATAACAGGGTTCAAGGAGCATACTGACAACAAGTGTCTGGGAGCATTGTGAAGACAAGTGTATTGAGCATTGTGATGTCAAAGTTCATGGAGCATTGTGATGGCAGGAGTCAAGGAACATTGTGATGATAAGGGGATGTAGCAGTTTGATGACAGGGTCATGGAACATTGTGATTACAGGGCTGACGGAGTATTGTGATGAGTAGTGATGGAACACTGTGATATCTTTGGTGAGAGAGCATTTTGATGAGAAGGGCATGGACCACTGTGATTAAAAGGTTTATGGAGCATTGCAATGACAAGGTTGCGGGCCAGTGTGATGAAATGCGTGTGGCACATTTTGAAGACAATGGTCATGGAGCATTGTTCTGACAAAAACTTGGAGCATTGTGATGACAAGGGTCACAGAGAATTGTGATGAAAAGTTCATGGAGGATTGTGGTTACAAAGGTCACAGAGCATTGTGATGATGCAGGCATGGAGCATAGTGATGACAAATGTTATAAAGCATTGTGATGACTGGAGTCACGGAGCATTGTGGTGACAGGGGTCATGGAGCACTGTGATAACAAGAGCATGGAGCATTGTGATGACAAGGGCATGGAACATTGGTCTAATAAGTTTCATGGATTATTGCGATGACATTTGGAATGGCGCTTTGTGATGACAAGGGCATGGAGCATTGTGATGACCAGGTCATGCAGTATTGTGAAGAGAGGTGTCAGGGAGCATTGTGATGACATATGTAATGACCCATTGTGATGACAATGGCATGGAGCATTGTGATGCCAAGTGTCATGGAGGATTCTGATGACAAAGGTAATGGAGCATTGTGATGACAATGGCTTGGAGCATTGTGATGACAAGGGTCAGGGAGCACTGTGCTGACAAGTGCATGGAGAATTGTGATGACAAGGGTCATGGAGCATTCTGATGACAAGCTTGTGGAGTATTTTGATGACAATGGCATGGAGCATTGTGATGAAAACGGCATGGGGCACTGTGATGAAAATGGCATGGAGCCTTTTCGTGACAGGGTTCAAGGAGCATTCTGATGACAAGTGGCAGGGAGCAATGTGATGACAAGTGTATTGAGAATTGTGATGACAAAGGTCATGGAGCATTGTGATGAAGAGGGCAATGATCATTGTGATGAAAAAGGCATGGAGCCTTGTCATGACAGGGTTCAAGGAGCATAATGACGACAAGTGTCAGGGAGCATTGTGATGACAAGTGTATTGTGCATTGTGATGACAAAGATCATGGAGCATTGTGATGAGAAGGCAATGTATAATTGTGATGATGAGCGTCATGGGGTGTTGTGATGATAAGTGTTATGGAACATTGTGATCACAAGGTTTTGGAGCATTATGATGACAGAGGTCATGGAGAATATTGATTTCATTGTGATGACAATAGCCTGTAGCATTATGATGATGGGCATGGTGCATTGTGATGACAGGGTTCATGGGCATTGAGATGAAAATGGGCATGGAACATTGTGTTTACGGGGGCCTTGGAGCATTGTGATGACAAGGGCATGGAGCATTGTGATGACAGGGGCAGGGAGCATTGGTCTGACAAGTTTCATAGATTATTGTGATGTCAGTGGGCATGGTGCATTGTGATGACAAGGGCATGGAGCATTGTGATGAGAAGGTCATGTAATATTGTGAAGACAGGTGTCAGGGATCATTGTGATGACATATGTCATGGTCCATTGCGATGACAATGGCATGGAACATTGTGATTCCATATGTAATGGAGAATTGTGAAGACAAATATAATGGAGCATTGTGATGATTAGGGCGTGGAGCATTATGATGACAAGGGCCATTGAAAATTTTCATGACAATGTCGAGAAGCATTGTGATGACAATGTCTTGGATCATTGTGATGACAAAACCATCGAGACTTGTGATGACAAGTCTCATGGAGCATACTGATGAAAAGGGGCATGGAGCATGGTGATTACAGGGGTCTTGGAACATTGTGATGACAAGGGCATGGAGCATTGTGAGGAAAAGTCCAAGGAGCATTCTGCTAGCATGCATCATTGAGGTTTGTGATGAAAAGGGCATGGAGAATTGTGATCACATGGGTCTTGGAGCATTGTAATGAAAAGAGCATGGATCATTGTGATGAAAATGGCATGGAGCCTTGTCATGACAGGGCTCAAGGAGCATACAGACCACAAGTGTCAGGAAGCATTTTGATGACAAGTGTATAGAGCATTGTGATGACAAAGGTCATGGAGCATTGTGATGAGAAGACCATTGATAATTGTGATGTTGAGCGTCATGGGGCATTGTGATGACAAGTGTTATGGAATATTGTGATCACAAGGGTTTGGAGCATTGTTATGACAGAAGTCATGGAGCATTTTGATTTCATTTTGATGACAATAGCATGAAGCATTATGATGATAGGCATGGTGCATTGTGATGACAGGGTTCATGGATCATTGAGATGAAAAGTGGCATACAGCATTGTGAATACAGAGTTCTGGGAGCATTGTGATGAGAAGGGTCATGGAGCTTTGTGATGAAGAGGCCAAGGAACATCGTGATGTCAGGGGTCATGGAGCATAGTTATGACAGCGGTAATGGAACTTTTTGATGGCAAGGGTATGGAGGATTGTGATGAGAAGGCCTTGGAGCATTCTGATGATATGTGTCATGGAGCTTTGTGAAGACAAGGGCATGGAGCAATGTGATGAGAGCGTTCATGGAGCATTGTGATGACAATGACATGGAGCATTGTGATGCCAAGGGTCATGGATCTTTGTGATGTCAAATGTCATGGAGCATTTTAATGGCAAGGGCATTGGGCATTGTGATGAGAAGGACAGGGAGCACTGTGATGACCGGGTTATGGAGCAATTTGATGAAAAGTGTCATGGAACATTTTGATGACAGGTGTTATGGAACATTGTGATGTCAGGGGTCATCGAACATTGTGATGATAAGTGCATGTAGCATTGTGATGACAGGAGTCATGGAACAATGTGTTGACAGGGTGAGGGGGTATTGTGAGAAATAGTGATGTAGCATTGTGATATCAGTGGTGAGAGAGCATTTTGATGAGAAGTGCATGGAGCATTGTGATGACAAATTTTATGGAGCATTGTGATAACAAGATTGTGGAGCACTGTGATGACAAGCGCATGGTGCATTGTGATGACGTGTCATGGAGCATTGTGCTGAGAAGTGCATGGACCATTGTGCTGACAAGGGTCAAAGAGCATTGTGATGAAAAGTTCATGGAGCATTGTGGTTAAAAAGGTCACAGAGACTGTTGATGGCGAGGGCATGGACCATTGTGATGACAAAGGTCATGAAGCATTGTGATGCCTGGAGTCACAGAGCATTGTGATGGCAGGGGTCATGGAGCATTGTGATAACAAGGGCATGGAGCATTGTGATGACAAGGGCATGGAGCATTGGTCTAATAAGTTTCAAGGATTCTTGCGATGACAGTTGGAATGGCACATTGTGATGACAAGGGCATGGAGCATTATGATGACCAGGTCATGCAGTATTGTGAAGAGAGGTGTCAGGGAGAATTGTGATGTCATATGTAATGGCCCATTGTGATGACAATGGCATGGAGCATTGTGATGCCAAGTGTCATGGAGGATTCTGATGACAAATGTAATGGAGCATTGTGATGAAAATGGCTTGGAGTATTGTGATGACAAGGGTCATGGAACTTTGGGCTGAAAATGTTCATGGAGTATTGTGATGACAGGTGTCATGGAGCATTGTGATGACAAGGGAATGGAACCCTGTGCTGACAAGAGTCCGAAATCATTGTGTTGTCAGGTGTTATGGAGTGTTGTGATGACAGTGGTCATGGAGCATTGTGATGACAAGTGCATGGAGCAATGCAATGTCAAGTGGATGGAGAATTGTGATGACAAGAGCATGTAACATTTTGATGAGAAGTGTCATGTAGCATTGTGATGACAAGGACGTGGAGAACTGTGATGACAAGGGACATGGAACATTGTGATAACCAGGGCATGGTGCATTGTGATGACAGGGGACATGGAGCATTATTATGAGAACGGCCATGGTGCATTCTGACATAAGATATCACTTATGAAAGGAATGTAAACATGGCTACATATGAACTGATTAAGGGAAGAGAACAGAGTCTCAGATTTAGAAAACAATCTAACGCTTGCTTAAGGGGAAAGAGAGGTGTGGAGATGCACAAAACATAAGATTGATATTAGCACAGGTACCGTTCCATAATCCAAAAACAGAAGAGACAAGTCCTACTCCTTCCTCAGGGAATGGAACTCAACATCCCTATTCCCCGCAGAGAAATATATCTGACTAGTAAGAATTTTAAAACCTATGTATTGATATGTCTCCGTAAGGGAACCAAGTGTGTCTAGAACGACATAAACATGGCAGTGAGAATCAGCTCAAACCCACTATAAAAATGAATTTCAAAACAAAACATATATACAGTAAAATTCTTACACAATACCTTCAGGGGTTCTGATGAAACCTGGAATGACCCTATCTACAATGACAGCTGGATGTGGCATAAGGCTGGTCACTTGGGACTGAGAAGATTGGTGAGATTGGGTGAAAAAATGCAGACCCTTTAAAGCAATAATGCCTGCCACCCATTCCGTTGTTCCCAACTCTCCAGGTAGAAGGGAATATCACTACAGTTATAACGTGTATGGGAACCTAGAGAATGGAAACCATCTGATGGTGAAAGGTTTCTAAAACTCTACTTGTACTCCAGTTTGACATTCCAACTGCTTTACTATCAATCTCCCAACTTGGAAAGTCAGCCACTATAACCTCCTGGTTCGCACAGTTGGCAAATTGTGCACAGGATATAAGGGAAGAGAGAGAAACGATGAGAGAGTAGCTGTAGGCATTTGGACGGCCACATGTCTCTCTAATTTCCCGTCACAAAGAGTAATTAACCAAAGTCTCAGCCTGCCCCCCAGAACCAGTATAATTCTAGAAGCAAAACTGTTGATTTACGGTCAGCTCACAAAAACGCGAGTTGAAAAATGGAGATCAGGGCCACAGCAATTCACTAACCTGCAGAGTTATAAAGGACTACTCTCTTCCAAAAATCTGTTGAGGGAAAGCCACGAGGCGGAAGGGAAAATGAGGAAGAATGGCATGAAACAGATTTCAAGAGGTACATTGGAATCGCCTTTAAACACAGGAAAAGCATTACAACTTCGAAAATTATGGAAATGGCCATAAAGGGCATATGGGTTTTCACGTGAATATATTCAGGATAAAACACATATGCCCTTTTTGGACAAGCAAGCAAGTGGGCAATGCAAATCGGCACTACAAAGAAGTATCACTTCCCAACGGTCAAAAGGGACATCCGCAAAAAGTGTAAAAACCAGAAAGGGAAGACCGGCTCTGGAGAACAGGGAGCCTTGTTATGCTGATGGGCGGGATGTAAATTGCCAACTGCCTCTCTGGAGGAGTGCATTGTGTTCCCTAAAACAAGTAAACAACAGAGCTACAGAGCCAAGGGCACTTCCAGTCTAGGGAATATACCTTGGGAAAGCTGAAAATAAATAAGACAGATCGACACCAAAATTCAGGGCTGCACTGCTTACAAAAAACTCAACTTGCGTACACCTTAAATATCCCAGGAAAGACAAAAATGGTTCAAGAAATTGTGGTACTTACATACGATGGAATATCCCTCAGCCATGAAATCAATGTCATAAGGCCAGTAGCAGCAAAATGAGTGGATTTAGGTACGATAATTCTAAGTGAAATAAGTCACACAGAAAAAGAAACTTATCATAAGATATCACTTATGAAGATCCTGTAAACATGGCTACACATGAACTGAGTTAGGAAACAGAAGAGAGACTCACATTTAAAAAACACTCTTATGTCTGCTTAAGGTGGAAGGAGAGGTGGGGTGATGCATAAAATCAGAGTTTGATATTAGTACAGGTACCTTTCCAAAAACCAAATACGGAATAGACAAGACCTACACCTTCCTCAGTGAAAGGGACTCAACACCCCATATTCACCACAGAGTAATATATCTTACTAGTATGAATCTTAAAACGTATGTATTGATATGTCTCCGTAAGGGAATCAAGTGTGTCTAGACTGGCATAAAAATGACAGTGAGAATCAGCTCAAACCCACTATAAAAAGTAATTTCAAATACAAAACAAAAAAAAAACAGCGAAATTTCTTACAATTCCTTCAGGGTCTCTGATGAAACCTGAAATGACCCTATGTACAATGACAGCTGGATGTGGCATAAGGCTGGATACTTGGAACTGAGAGGATTGGTGAGATTGGGTGAGCAAATGCAGACCCTTTAAAGCAATAATGAGTGGCACCCATTCCATGGGTCCCAACTCTCCAGGTTGAAGTGAATATTACTACAGCTATAACATGTACGGGAAACCTAGAGAATGGACACACTGTGAAAACGAAATGTCTCCAAAATTCAACTAATAGTCCCTCTCCTGGTGCTCCGGTTTGACTTTCCAACTGCTTTACTATCAATCTCCCAACTTGGAGAGACAGCCCCTTTAACCTCCTGGTTCTCACAGGTTTCCAATTTGGCAGAGGATGAAAGGGAAGAGGGAGAACCAATGAGACAGTAGCTGTTAGGCATTTGGACGGGAACATGTCCCTCTAATTTCCCGGCTGGAAGAAGAATTAACCAAAGTCTCAGCCACCCACCGGACACAAGTATAGGTCCTGAACCAAAGTTTGAACTTGCATTCAACTCACAAAAAACGAGTTGAAAAATGGAGCTCAGGGGAAGAGCAATTCACAAATTGGCAGAGAAATATAGGACAACTATCGTCCAAATATCTGTTTAATGGAAGGCAAGGAGGCGGACTTGAAAGCGAGGCAGAATAGCAGGAAACAGATTTCAAGAGGTATGTTGAAATCGCCTTTAAATCACAGGAAGAGGGGCACAACTTCGACAATGATGCACTTGGCCAAAAAGGGCATATTCCTTTTCTCCTGTATATATTCAGGAGAAAAAGAATACGCCCTTTTTGGCCATCCAGCAAGCGGGCAATGCAAATCTGCACTACAAAGAATTATCACCTCCAACCAGTCAAAAGGGATATCTGCAAAATGTGTAAAAAGCAGAAAGGCAAGACAGCCCCTGGAGAACTGGGAGACTTGTTATGCTGATGGGCGGGACGTAAATTGTCAACTGCCTCTCTGGAGGAGTGCATTGTGTTCCCCAGAACAAGTAAACAACAGAGCTACAGAGCCAAGGGCACTTCCAGCCTAGTGAATATACCTTGGGAAAACTGAAAATAAATAAGACAGAGCCACCCCCAAATTTAGGCCTGCACTGCTTACAAGAACCTCAACTTGTGTACATCTTAAATATCCCAGGAAATATAAAAATGGTTCAAGAAATTGGGGTACATATGTACGATGGAATATCCCTCAGTCATGAAATCAATGTCATAAGACCAGTAGCAGCAAAATGAGTGGATTTAGGTACGATGATTCTACGTGAAATAAGTCACAGAGAAAAAGAGACTTATCATAAGGTATCACGTGTGAAGGTCCTGTAAACATAGCTACACATGAACTGAGTTAGGAAAGAGAACAGAGTCTCACATTTAGAAAACACTCTTATGCCTGCTTAAGGGGGAAGGAGAGGTGGGGTGATGCATAAACCCAGAGTTTCATATTAGTACATGTACCTTTCCAAAAATCAGATATGGAATAGACAAGACCTACACCTACCTCAGTGAAAGGCACTCAAAACCCCATATTACCTGCAGAGGAATATATCTGACTAGTAAGAATCTTATAACCTATTTATTGATATGTCTCCATGAGGCAATCAAGTGTTTCTAGACTGGCATAAACATGGCAGCAATAATCAGCTCACACCCAATATAAAAAGGAATTTCAAACACACAAAAAAAAGAGGAAATTCTTTACAATTTCTTCAGGGTCTTTGACGAAACCTGGAATGACCCTATCTACATCGACAGCTGGATGTGGCATAAGGCTGGACACTTCGGACTGAGAGGATGGGTGACATTGGGTGAGCAAATGCAGACCCCTTAAAGCAATAATGTGTGGCACCCATTCCATGGGTCCCAACTCTTCAGGTTGAAGGGAATATTACTACAGATATAACATGTATGGGAAACCTAGAGAAAGTACACTCTGTGAATACGAAAGGTTTCTAAAACTCAACTAATATGCCCTGTGCTGGTGCCCTGGTTTGACTTTCCAACTGCTTTACTATCAATCTCCCAACTTGGAGAAACAGCCCCTTTAACCTCCTAGTTTGCCCAGGTTGCCAATTTGGCAGAGGATGAAAGGGAAGAGGGAGAATCACAGAGAGATTAGCTGTTAGGCGTTTGGACGGTCACATGTCACTCTAATTTCATGTCAGGAAGGAGAATTAACCAACGACTCAGCCAAGCACAGTAAACCAGTATAGGTCGTGAAGCAGTCTTTTGGACTTGCGTTCAGCTCACAAAAACGAGTTCAAAAAAGGAGCTCAGGGGCACAGCAATTCACAAACAGGCAGAGTAATAAAGGACAACTATCATCCAAAAATCTGTTGAGTGAAGGCAACGAGGCGGACTTCAAAGCGAGGCAGAATAGCAGGAAATAGATTTCAAGAGGTATGTTGGAATTGCCTTGAAAGAACAGGTAGAGGGCACAACTTTGTCAATGATGCACTTGGCCAAATAGGGCGTATGCATTTTCTCCTGAATATAATCTGGAGAAATCACATACGCCGTTTTTTGCCAAGCAAGCAAGCGGGCAATGCAAATCTTCACTACAAAGAAGTATCATTTCCCACCGGTCAAAAGGGACATCCACAAAATGGGTAAAAACCAGAAAGGCAAGACAGGCCCTGGAGAACAGCGAGCCTTGTTATGCTGATGGGCGGGATGTAAATTGCAAACTGCCTCTCTGGAGGAGTGCATTGTGTTCCCTAAAACAAGTAATCAACAGAGCTACAGAGCCAAGGGCACTTCCAGTATAGGGAATATACCTTGGGAAAACTGAAAATCAATAAGACAGAGCCACCCCAAAATTCAGGGCTGCACTGCTTACAAGAACGTCAACTTGGGTACACCTTAAGTATCCCAGGAAATACAAAAAAGGTTCAAAATTTGTGGTACTTACGTATGATGGAATATCCCTCAGCCATGAAATCAATGTCATAAGACCAGTAGCAGCAAAATGAGTGGATTCAGGTATGATGATTCTAAGTGAAATAAGTCAAACAGAAAAAGAAACTTATCATAAGATATCACTTATGAAGATCCTGTAAAAATGGCTACACATGAACTGAGTTAGGAAAGAAAAGAGACACTCACATTTAGAAAACACGCCTATGCCAGCTCTAGGGGGAAGGAGAGGTCGGGAGATGCATAAAACCAGAGTTTGATATAAGCACAGGTACCGTTCCAAAAACCAAGTACGGAATTGACAAGACCTACACCTTCCTCAGTGAAAGGGACTCAAAACCCCATATTTCCGGAGAAAAATATATCTGACTAGTAAGAATCTTAAAACCTATGTATTGATATGTCTCCGTAAGAGAATCAAAAATTTCTAGACTGGCATAATCATGGCAGCGAGAATCAGCTAAAACCAATATAAAAAGGAATTTCAAAAACAAAACAAAAAAACAGGGAAATTCTTTACAATTCCTTCAGGGTCTCTGATGAAACCAGGAATGACCCTATCTACAATGACAGCTGGATGTGGCATAAGGCTGGACACATGGGACTGAGAGGATTGGTGAGATAGGGTGAGCAAATGTAGACCCTTTGAAGCAATAATGCAAGGCACCCATTCCATGGGCTCCAACTCTCCAGGTTGAAGGGAATATTACTACAGCTATTACATGTACGGGAAACCTAGAGAATGGACACACTGTGAATACGAAAGGTCTCTAAAACTCAACGAATAATCCATCTCCTGGTACTCCGGTTTGACTTTCCAACTGCTTTACTATCAATCTCCCAACCTGGAGAGACAGCACCTTTAACCTCCTGTTTTGCACAGGTTGCCAATTTGGCAAAGGATGAAAGGGAAGAGGGAGAACCAAAGAGAGAGTAGCTGTTAGGCATTTGGACGGGCACATGTCACTCTTATTTCCCGGGAGGAAGAAGAATTAACCAAAGTCTCAGCCACCTACCGGCAACCAGTATACGTCCTGAACAAAAATATGGGACTGGCGTTCAGCTCACTAAAAACGAGATAAAAAAAGGAGCTATAGGGCAGAGCAATTCACAAACTGGCAGAGTAATAAAGGACAACTGTCATCCAAAAATCTTTTGAGGGAAGGCAACGAGGCAGACTTGAAAGTGAGGCAGAATAGCAGCAAACAGATTTCATGAGGTTCGTTGGAATCACCTTTAAAGCACAGGAAGAGGGGCACAACTTCGACAATGATGCACTTGGCCAAAAAGGGCGTATGCGTTTTCTCCTGAGTATATTCAGGAGAAAACACATATGCCCATTTTGGCCAAGCAAGCAAGCGGACAATGTAAGTCTGCACTACAAAGAAGTATCAATTCCCACCGATCCAAAAGGACATCCACAAAATGGGTAAAAACCAGAAATTCAAGACAGGACCTGGAGAACAAGGAGCCTTGTTATGCTGATGGGCGGGATGTAAATTGCCAACTGCCTCTCTGGAGGAGTGCACTGTGTTCCCTAAAACAAGGAAACAACAGAGCTCCAGAGCCAAGGGCAGTTCCAGTCTAGGGAATATACTTTGGGAAAACTGAAAATCAATAAGAAAGAGCCAGCCCAAAATTTAGGGCTGCACTGCTTACAAGAACCTCAAATAGGGTACACCTTAAGTCTCCCAGGAAATATAAAAATGATTCAAAAAATTGTGGTACTTACGTATGATGGAATATCGCTCAGCCATGAAATCAATGTCATAAGACCAAGGCAGCAAAATGAGTGCATTCAGGTACGATGATTCTAAGGGAAATAAGTCACACAGATAAAGAAGCTTATCATAAGATATCTCTTATAAAGATCCTGTAAACATGGCTACACATGAACTGATTTAGGAAAGAGAACAGAGTCTCACATTTAGAAAACACTCTTGGGCCTCCCTGGTGGCGCAGTGGTTGAGAGTCCGCCTGCCGATACAGGGGATGCGGGTTCGTGCCCCGGTCTGGAAGGATCCCATGTGCCACGGAGCGGCTGGGCCCGTGAGCCATGGCCGCAGGGCCTGTGCGTCCGGAGCCTGTGCTCCGCGACGGGAGAGGCCACAACAGTGAGAGGCCCGCATACAGCAAAAAGAAAAAATAAAAAATTAAAAATAAATAGAAAACACTCTTATGCCTGCTTAAGGGGGAAGGAGAGGTGGGGTGATGCATAAAACCAGAGTTTGATATAAGAACAGGTACTGTTCCCAAAACCAACTATGGAATAGACAAGACCTACCTATACCTTCCTCAGTGAAAGGGACTCAAAACCCCATATTTCCCACAGAGGAATATATCTGACTAGTAAGAATCTTAAAACCTATGTATTGATATGTCTCTGTAAGGGAAACAATTGTGTCTAGACTGGCATACACATGGCAGCGAGAACCATCTCAAACCCACTATAAAAAGGAATTTCAAAAACAAAACAAAAAAACAAGGAAATTATTTACAATTCCTTCAGGGTCTCTGATGAAACGTGGAATGACCCTGTCTACAATGACAGCTGGATGTGACATAAGGCTGGACACTTGGGACTGAGAGGATTGGTGAAATTGTGTGAGCAAATGCAGACCCTTTAAAGCAATAATGCATGGCACACATTCCATGGGTCCCAACTCTCCAGGGTGAAGGGAATATTACTACAGCTATAAAATTTACGGGAAACCAATTGAATGGACACACTGTGAATATGAATGGTTTCTAAAACTCAACGAATAATCCCTCTGCTGGTGCTCCAGTTTGAATTTCCAACTGCTTTACTATCAATCTCCCAACTTGGAGAGACAGCCACTTTAACCTCCTGGTTCCCACAGGTTTCATATGTGGCAGAGGATGAAAGGGAAGAGGGAGAACCAATGAGAGAGTAGCTGTTAGGCATTTGGACGGGCACATGTCACTCTAATTGCCCGGCAGGAAGAAGAATTAACCAAAGTCTCAGCCACTCACCGGGAACCAGTATAGGTCCTGAACCAAAATTTTGGACGTGCATTCAGCTCACAAAAACGATTTGAAAAATGGAGCTCAGGGGCAGGGCAATTGACAAACTGGCAGAGTAATAAAGGCCAACTATTGTCCAGAAATCTGTTGAGGGAAGGCAACGAAGTGGACTTGAATTTCAGGCTGAATAGCAGGAAACAGATTTCAAGATGTACGTTGGAATCGTCTGTAAAGCACAGGAAGAGGGGCACAACTTCGACAATGATGCACTTGGCCACAAAGGGCATATGCATTTTCTCCTGAATATATGCAGGAGAAAATGCATACGCCCTTTTTGGCCAAGCAAGCAAGCAGGCAATGCAAATCTGCACTAAAAAGAAGTATCACTTCCCACCGTTCCAAAGGGACATCCACAAAATGTGTAAAAACCAGAAAGGCAAGACAGGCCTTGGAGAACAGTGAGCCTTGTTATGCTGATGGGCGGGATGTAAGTTGTCAACTGCCTCTCTGGAGGAGTGCATTGTGTTCCCTAAAACAAGTAAACAACAGAGCTACAGAGCCAAGAGCACTTCCAGTCTAGGAAATATACCTTATTCAAACCGAAAATCAATAAGACAGAGCCAGTCCATAATTTAGGGCAGCACTTCTTACAAAAACCTCAACTTGTCTACACCTTAAATATCACAGGAAACATAAAAATGGTTCAAAAAATTGTGGTACTTACGTACGATGGAATATCCCCCAGCCATTAAATCAATGTCATAAGACCAGTAGCAGCAAAATGAGTGGATTCAGGTACGATGATTCTAAGTGAAATAAGTCACACAGAGAAAGAAACTTATCATAAGATATCACTTATGTAGTTCCTGTAAACATGGCTACACATGAACTGACTTAGGAAACAGAAAAGAGTTTGACATTTAGAAAACATTCTTATGCCTGCTTAAGGGTGAAGGAGAGGTGGGGTGAGGCATTAAACCAGATTTTGATATTAGTTCAGGTACCGTTCCAAAAACCAAATATGGAATAGAGAAGAACTACACCTTCCTCAGTGAAAGGGACTCAACTCCCCATATTCCATGCAGAGGGATATAACTTACAAGTCAGAATCTTAAAACCTATGTATTGATATGTCCCCATAATGGAATCAAGTGTGTCTAGACTGGCATAAACATGGCAGTGAGAATCAGCTCAAACACACTATAAAATGGAATTTCAAAAAGAAAACAAAAAAACAGGGAAATTATTTTCAATTCCTTCAGGGTCTCTGATGAAACCTGGAATGACCCTATCTACAACGACTGCTGGATGTGGCATAAGGCTGGACACATGGGACTGAGAGGATTGGTGAGATTGGGTGAGCAAATGCAGACCCTTTAAAGCAATAATACATGGCACCCATTCCATGGGTCCCAACTCTCCAGGGTGAAGGCAATATTACTACAGCTATAACATGTACGGGAAACCTAGAGAATGGACACACTGTGAATACGAAAGGTCTCTAAAACTCAACAAATAGTCCCTCTCCTGGTGCTCCCGTTTGACTTTCCAACTGGTTTACTATCAATCTCCCAACTTGGAGAGACAGCCCCTTTAACCTCCTGTTTCACACAGGTTGCCAATTTGGCAGAGGATGAAACAGAAGAGGGAGAACCAATGAGAGAGTAGCTGTTAGGCATTTGGACGGGCACATGTCACTCTTGTTTCCCGGGAGGAAGAAAAATTAACCAAAGCCTCAGCCACCCACCGGGTACTAGTATAGGTCCTGAACCAAAATATTGGACTTGCGTTCAGCTCACAAAAAACGGGTTAAATAAAGGATCTCTGGAGCACAGCAATTCACAAACAGGCAGAATAATAAAGGACAACTATCGTCCAAAAATCTGTTGATGGAAGGCAACGAAGTGGACTTTAAAGCGAGGCAGAATAGCAGGAAACAGATTTCAAGAGGTATGTTGCAATCGCATTTAAAGCACAGAAAGATGGGCACAACTTCGACCATGATGCACTTGGCCAAAATGGGCATATGTGTTTTCTCCTGAATATATTCAGCAGAAAACGCATACACCCATTTGGCCAAACAAGCAAGCGGACAATGCAAATCTGCACTACAAAGAAGTATCACTTCCCACCGGTCAAAAGGGACATCCACAAAATGGGTAAAAACCAGAAAGGCAAGACTGGTCCTGGAGAACAGGGAGCCGTGTTATGCTGATGGGCAGGATGTAAATTGCCAACTGCCTCTCTGGAGGAGTGCACTGTGTTCCCTCAAACAAGTAAACAACAGAGCTACAGAGCCAAGGGCACTTCCAGTCTAGGGAATATACCTTGGGAAAACTGAAAATCAATGACAGTGCCACCCCCAAATTTAGGGCTGCACTGCTTACAAGAACCTCAACTTGGGTACACCTGAAATATCCCAGGAAAGATAAAAATGGTTCAAAAAATTGTGGTACTTACGTACGATTGAATATCCCTCAGCCATGAAATGAATGTCATAAGACCAGTAGCAGCAAAATGAGTGGATTCAGGTACGATGATTCTAAGTGAAATAAGTCACACAGAAAAAGAAGCTTATCATAAGATATCACTTATGAAGATCCTGTAAACATGGCTACACATGAAGTGAGTTAGGAAAGAGTACAAAGTCTCACATTTAGAAAACACTCTTATGCCTGCTTAAGCGGGAAGGAGAGGTGGGGTGATGCATAAAACCAGAGTTTGATATAAGCACAGGTACCATCCCAAAACCAAGTATGGAATAGACAAGACCTACCTATACCTTCCTCAGTGAAAGGGACTCAAAATCCCATATTTCCTGCAGAGGATTATATCTGACTTGAAAGAATCTTAAAACCTATGTATTGATATGTCTCCGTAAGGGAAACAAGTGTGTCTAGACTGGCATACACATGGTAGCGAGAATCAGCTCAAACCCATTATAAAAATGAATTTCAAAAACAAAACAAAAAAACAGGGAAATTCTTTACAATTCCTTCAGGGTCTCTGATGAAACTTGGGATGACCCTGTATACAATGACAGCTGGATATGGCAAAAGGCTGGACACTTGGGACTGAGAGGATTGGTGAGATTGGGTCAGCATATGCAGACCCTTTAAAGCAATAATGCATGGCACCCATTCCATGGGTCCCAACTCTCCAGGTTGAAGGGAATATTACTACAGCTATAACATGTACGGGAAACCTAGAGAATGGACACACTCTGAATACGAAAGGTTTCTAAAACTCAACGAATAGTCCCTCTCCTGGTGCTCCGGTTTGACTTTCCAACTGCTTTACTATCAATCTCCCAACTTGGAGAGACAGCCCCTTTAACCTCCTGTTTCGCACAGGTTGCCAATTTGGCAGAGGATGAAAGGGAAGTGGGAGAACCAATGAGAGATTAGCTGTTAGGCATTTGGACGGGCACATGTCACTCTAATTTCCCGGCAGGAAGAAGAATTAACCAAAGTCTCAACCACCTACCGGTAACCAGTATAGGTCCTGAACCAAAATTTTGGACTTGCATTCTGCTCACAAAAAACGAGTTGAAAAATGGAGCTCAGCGACAGAGCAATTCACAAACTGGCAGAGTAATAAACGCGAACTATCGTCCAGAAATCTGTTGAGGGAAGACAACGAAGCAGACTTGAAAGTGAGGCTGAATAGCAGGAAACAGATTTCAAGAGGTACGTTGGAATCGCCTTTAAAGCACAGGAAGAGGGTCACAACTTCCACAATGATGCACTTGGCCAAAAATGCGTATGCATTTTCTCCTGAATATATGCAGGAGAAAACGCATACGCCCTTTTTGGCCAAGCAAGCAAGCGGGCAATGCAAATGTGCACTACAAAGAAGTATCACTTCCCACCGGTCAATAGGGACATCCACAAAATGTGTAAATACCAGAAAGGCAAGACAGGCCCTGGAGAACAGGGAGCCTTGTTATGCTGATGGGCGGGATGTAAATTGCCAACTGCCTCACTGGAGGAGTGCATTGTGTTCCCTAATACAAGTAAACAACAGAGCTACAGAGCCAAGGGCACTTCCAGTCTAGTGAATATACCTTGGGAATACTGAAAATCAATAAGACAGGGCCACCCCCCAAATTTAGGTCTGCAATGCTAACAAGAACGTCAACATTGGTACCCCTTAATTATCACAGGAAAGATAAAAATGGTTCAAAAAATTGTGGTACTTACATACGATGGAGTATCACTCAGCCATGAAAACAATGTCATAAGACCAGTAGCAGCAAAATGAGTGGATTCAGGTACGATGATTCTAAGTGAAATAAGTCACACAGAAAAATAAGCTTATCATAAGATATCACTTATGAAGATCCTGTAAACATGGCTACACATGAAGTGAGTTAGGAAAGAGTACAAAGTCTCACCTTTAGAAAACACTCTTATGCCTGCTTAAGCGGTAAGGAGAGGTGGGGTGATGCATAAAACCAGAGTTTGATATAAGCACAGGTACCGTCCCAAAACCAAGTATGGAATAGACAAGACCTACCTATACCTTCCTCAGTGAAAGGGACTCAAAATCCCATATATCCTGCAGAGGAATATATCTAACTTGAAAGAATCTTAAAACCTATGTATTGATATGTCTCCGTAAGGGAAACAAGTGTCTCTAGACTGGCATACACATGGCAGCGAGAATCAGCTCAAACCCATTATAAAAATGAATTTCAAAAACAAAACAAAAAAACAGGGAAATTCTTTACAATTCCTTCAGGGTCTCTGATGAAACTTGGGATGACCCTGTCTACAATGACAGCGGCATATGGCATAAGGCTGGACACTTGGGACTGAGAGGATTGGTGAGATTGGGTCAGCATATGCAGACCCTTTAAAGCAATAATGCATGGCACCCATTCCATGGGTCCCAACTCTCCAGGTTGAAGGGAATATTAATACAGCTATAACATGTACGGGAAACCTAGAGAATGGACACACTCTGAATACGAAAGGTTTCTAAAACTCAACGAATAGTCCCTCTCCTGGTGCTCCGGTTTGACTTTCCAACTGCTTTACTATCAATCTCCCAACTTGGAGAGACAGCCCCTTTAACCTCCTGTTTCGCACAGGTTGCCAATTTGGCAGAGGATGAAAGGGAAGTGGGAGAACCAATGAGAGATTAGCTGTTAGGCATTTGGACGGGCACATGTCACTCTAATTTCCCGGCAGGAAGAAGAATTAACCAATGTCTCAACCACCTACCGGTAACCAGTATAGGTCCTGAACCAAAATTTTGGACTTGCATTCTGCTCACAAAAAACGAGTTGAAAAATGGAGCTCAGCGACAGAGCAATTCACAAACTGGCAGAGTAATAAACGCGAACTATCGTCCAGAAATCTGTTGAGGGAAGACAACGAAGCGGACTTGAAAGTGGGGCTGAATAGCAGGAAACAGATTTCAAGAGGTACGTTGGAATCGCCTTTAAAGCACAGGAAGAGGGTCACAACTTCCACAATGATGCACTTGGCCAAAAATGCGTATGCATTTTCTCCTGAATATATGCAGGAGAAAAGGCATATGCCCTTTTTGGCCAAGAAAGCAAGCGGGCAATGCAAATCTGCACTACAAAGAAGTATCACTTCCCACCGGTCCAAAGGGACATCCACAAAATGGTTAAAAACCAGAAAGGCTAGACAGGCCTTGGAGAACAGGGAGCCTTGTTATGCTGATGGGCGGGATGTAAGTTGTCAACTGCCTCTCTGGAGGAGTGCATTGTGTTTCCTAAAACAAGTAAACAACAGAGCTACAGAGCCAAGAGCACTTCCAGTCTAGGGAATATACCTTGGGCTAACCGAAAATCAATAAGACAGAGCCAGTCCATAATTTAGGGCAGCACTTCTTACAAAAACCTCAACTTGTCTACACCTTAAATATCCCAGGAAACATAAAAATGGTTCAAAAAATTGTGGTACTTACGTACGATGGAATATCCCCCAGCCATTAAATCAATGTCATAAGACCAGTAGCAGCAAAATGAGTGGATTCAGGTACGATGATTCTAAGTGAAATAAGTCACACAGAGAAAGAAACTTATCATAAGATATCACTTATGCAGTTCCTGTAAACATGGCTACACATGAACTGACTTAGGAAAGAGAAAAGTGTTTTATATTTAGAAAATATTCTTATGGCTACTTAAGGGGGAAGGAGAGGTGGGGTGATGCATTAAAACAGAATTTGATATTAGTTCAGGTACCGTTCCAAAAACCAAATATGGAATAGAAAAGAACTACACCTTCCTCAGTGAAAGGGACTCAACTCCCCATATTCCATGCAGAGGGATATAACTTACTAGTCAGAATCTTAAAACCTATGTATTGATATGTCCCCATAATGGAATCAAGTGTGTCTAGACTGGCATAAACATGGCAGTGAGAATCAGCTCAAACACACTATAAAATGGAATTTCAAAAAGAAAACAAAAAAACAGGGAAATTCTTTTCAATTCCTTCAGGGTCTCTGATGAAACCTGGAATGACCCTATCTACAACGACTGCTGGATGTGGCATAAGGCTGGACACATGGGACTGAGAGGATTGGTGAGATTGGGTGAGCAAATGCAGACCCTTTAAAGCAATAATGCATGACACCCATTCCATGGGTCCCAACTCTCCAGGGTGAAGGGAATATTACTACAGCTATAACATGTACGGGAAACCTAGAGAATGGACACACTGTGAATACGAAAGGTCTCTAAAACTCAACAAATAGTCCCTCTCCTGTTGCTCCAGTTTGACTTTCCAACTGCTTTACTATCAATCTCCCAACTTGGAGAGACAGGGGCTTTAACCTCCTGGTTCTCACAGTTTGCCAATTTGGCAGAGGATGAAAGGGAAGAGGGAGAAACAATGAGAGAGTAGCTGTTAGGCATTTGGACGGGCATATGTCACTCTTGTTTCCCGGGAGGAAGAAGAATTAACCAAAGCCTCAGCCACCCACCGGGTACCAGTATAGGTCCTGAACCAAAATATTGGACTTGCATTCAGCTCACAAAAAACGGGTTAGGGCCTCCCTGGTGGCGCAGTGGTTGAGAGTCCGCCTGCCGATGCAGGGGATACGGGTTCGTGCCCCCGTCTGGGAGGATCCCATATGCCACGGAGTGGCTGGGCCCGTGAGCCATGGCCACTGAGCCTGTGCATCCGGAGCCTGTGCTCCGCGACGGGAGAGGCCATAACAGTGAGAGGCCCGCGTACCGCAAAAAAAAAAAAAAAAAAAAAAAAAAAAAAAAAAAAACGGGTTAAATAATGGATCTCTGGAGCACAGCAATTCACAAACAGGCAGAATTATAAAGGACAACTATCGTCCAAAAATATGTGGATGGAAGGTAACGAAGTGGACTTGAAAGCGAGGCAGAATAGCAGGAAACAGATTTCAAGAGGTATGTTGGAATCGTCTTTAAAGCACAGAAAGAGGGGCACAAGTTCGACAATGATGCACTTGGCAAAAATGGGCGTATGCGTTTTCTCCTAAATATATTCAGCAGAAAACGCATACACCATTTTTGGCCAAACAAGCAAGCGGACAATGCAAATCTGCACTACAAAGAAGTATCACTTCCCACCGGTCAAAAGGGACATCCACAAAATGTGTAAAAACCAGAAAGGCAAGACAGGCCCTTGAGAACAGGGAGCCTTTTTATGCTGATGGGCGGGATGTAAATTGCCAACTGCCTCTCTGGAGGACTGCATTGTGTTCCCTAAAACAAGTAAACAATAGAGCTACAGAGCCAAGGGCACTTCCAGTCTAGGGAATATACGTTGGGAAAACTGAAAATCAAAAAGACAGAGCCACCCCAAAATTTAGGGCTGCACTGCTTACAAAAACGTCAACTTTGGTATACTTTAAATATCCCAGGAAAGATAAAAATGGATCAAAAAATTGTGGTACTTACGTAGGATGGATTATCCCTCAGCCATGAAATCAATGTCATAAGGCCAGTAGCAGCAAAATGAGTGGATTCAGGTACGATGATTCTAAGTGAAATAAGTCACACAGAAAAAGAATCTTATCATAAGATATCACTTATGTAGGTCCTGTAAACATGGCTACACAGGAACTGATTTAGGAATGTAAGAGATTCTCACATTTAGAAAACAATCGTATGCCCACTTAAAGGGGAAGGAGAGGTGGGTAATGCATAAAACCAGACTTTGATATTAGTACAGCTACCATTCTAAAAACCAAATACAGAATAGATATTACCTACACCTTCTTAAGTGAAAGGGACTCAACCCCGCATATTCCCCGCAGAGGAATATATCTGACTAGTAAGAATCTTAAAACCTATGTATTGATATGTCTCCAAAAGTGAATAAAGTGTGTCTAGACTGGCATAAACATAGCAGTGAGAATGAATTCAAACCCACTATAAAATGGAATTTCAAACACAAAACAATAAAACGGGGACATTCTTTACAATTCTTTCAGGGTCTCTGATGAAACCTGGAATGACCCTATCTACAATGACAGCTGGATGTGGCATAAGGCTGGACACTTGGCACTGAGCGTATTGGTGAGATTGGGTGAGCAAATGCAGACCCTTTAAAGCAATAATGTGTGGCACCCACTCCATGGGTCCCAACTGTCCAGGTTGAAGGGAATATTACTACAGCTATAACATGTACAGGAAACATAAAGAATGAACACACAGTGAATACGAAAGGTTTCTAAAACTCAACTAAAAATCCCTCTCCTGTTGCTCCAGTTTGACTTTCCAACTGCTTTACTGTCAATCTGCCAACTTGGAGAGACAGCCCCTTTAACCTCCTGGTTCGCACAGTTGCCAATTAGGCAAAGATGAAAGGGAAGAGGGAGAACAAATGAGAGAGTAGATGTTAGGCATTTGGACGGGTACATGTCACATTAATTCCCCGGCAGGAAGAAGAATTAACCAAAGTCTCAGCCACGCGCCGGGAACCAGTATAGTTCCTGAACCAAAATTTTGGACTTGTGGTCTGCTCACAATAAACGAATTTAAAAATGGAGCTCAGGGGCACAGCAATTCAGAAACTGGCAGAGTAATAAAGGACATCTATCGCCCAAAAATCTGCTGAGGGAAGGCAACGAGGCGGACTTGAAAGCGAGGCAGTATAGCAGGAAACAGGTTTCAAGAGGTATGTTGGAATCGCCTTTAAAGCACAGGAAGAGGGGCACAACTTCGACAATGATGCACTTGCCCAAAAAGGGCGTATATGTTTTCTCCTGAATATATGCAGGAGAACATGCATACGCCCTTTTTGGCCAAGCAAGCAAGCGGGCAATGCAAATCTGCACAACAAAGAAGTATCACTTCCCACTGGTCGAAAGGGACATCTGCAAAATGTGTAAAAACCAGAAAGGCAAGACAGGCACTGGAGAACAGGGAGCCTTGTTATGCTGATGGGCGGGATTTAAATTGCAAACTGCCTCTCTGGAGGAGTGCATTGTGTTCCCTAAAACAAGTAAACAACAGAGCTACAGAGTCAAGGGCACTTCCAGTCTAGGAAGTATACCTTGGGAAAACTGAAAATCAATAAGACAGAGCAACCACAAAATTTAGGGCTTCACTGCTTACAAGAACCTCAACTTGGGTATACCTTAAATATCCCAGGAAAGACAAAAATGGTTCAAGAAATTGTGGTACTTACGTACGATGGTATATCCGTCAGCCATGAAATCAATTTCATAAGGCCATTAGCAGCAAAATAAGTGGATTCAGGTACGATGATTCTAAGTGAAATAAGTCACACAGAAAAAGAAACTTATCATAAGATATCACTTATGAAGGTCCTGTAAGCATGGCCTCACATGAACTGATTTAGGAAAGATACCAGAGTAACGAATCTTATCATAAGATATCACTCATAGCGGGAATGTACACATGGCTACACATGAACTGATTTACAAACACAACGGAGTCACAAATTTAGAAAACAAGCTTCTGCCTGCTTAATCGGAAAGGCGAGGTGGGGTGATGCATAAAATCACAGTTTTAAATTAGCACAGATACCGTTACATAAACCAAGTATGTAATAGACAACACCTAATCCCGCCACAATGAACTGGACTCAACACCCCCTATTCATTGCAAGGAATATGTCTGACTCTCAGTATTTTAAAACATATGTATTCTCATGTCTCCATAAAGGAATCATGTGTGTGTATAACGGCATGAACAGAGCACTGAAATTCAGTTAAACCCACTTATAAAAATAAATTTCAAAAGCAAAATGCAAAAACAGCGAAACAGTGAGAAAGTCTTAAAAATTTCGTTCAGTTCCTGTGATGCAACCTGGATTGACCACCTTTACACCCACAGCTGGATGAGACATAAGACTGGACACTTGGGGCTGACAAGATTGCTGAGGTTGTGTGAGCAAAAGAACACCACTTAGAGCAATACTGTGTGCTACCCATTCTAGTGGTCCCAACTCTCCAGGATTAAGGGAATCTTCCTACAGTTAAAACATGCATGGGAAACCCAGTGGATGGTACACTGTGTAATTGGGAAAGTTTTCTAAAAGGTACCTCATTTTTCCTTTTGTCGTGCTCGGCTTCGCCATTCCATCTGCATTACTAAAAATCTCCCCACTTGGATTGTCAGCGCCTTTACCATCCTGATATGCACAGTTTGCAAATTGTGCAGAGGATGAACAGGAAGAGGGGGAATAAATGAGAGATTAGCTGTAGGTGTTTGGATGGGCACATGTCACTCTAGTTTCCCACCAGGAAGAAGAATTAACCAAAGGCTCAGCCTGAAGCCCTGGAACCAGACTAGTGCCTAAAGCCATCCTGCGGTATTGCAGCCAGCTAACAAATAGGCGAGTTGAAAAATGGAAATCAGGGGCACAGCAATTCACAAACTTGCAGAGTTATAAAGGACAACTATCATCCAGAAATATATTGAGGAAAGGCAGCGAAGAGGATTTGAATGCAAGGCAGAATTGAAGGAAACAGATTTCAAGAGGTAGATTGGAGTCGTCTTTAAAGCACATGAAAAGCGACAGAATTTCGACAATGTTGCCCTTGGCTGAAAAGGGATTATGTGTATTTTCTTGAATATATTCGGGAAAAAATGCATATGCACTTTTTGGCCAAGCAAGCCATCAGGCATTGCAAATCCACACTACAGAGAAGTGTCCCTTACCTCCAGTCAAAAGGGCCATCCACAAATAGTGTAAAAACCACAAATGCAGGACAGGCCATGGAGAAAAGGGAGCCTGGTTACGCCGATGGACAGGATGTAAATTGCCAACAGCCTCTCTGGAGAACTGTATGTTGTTTTCTAAAACAGAGCTACAGAGCATAGCACACTTCCACTCATGGGCGTGTATTTTGGGAAAACTAAAAATCCACAACTCACAGCCAGCCCAAACTTTAGGGCTGCTCTGTTTACAAGAACCTCGACTTCAGTACACTTTAAATATCCCAGGAAAGGAAAAAAAAATAGATATAGATGTTGTGGTACTTATATACAATGGAATGTCACTCAGACATAAAATCAATGTCATAAGGCCAATAGCAGCTTAATGAGTGGCTTTAGGTATGATGATGCTAAGTGAAATGAGCCACAAAGTAAAAGAAACTTATTGTAATATATCACTTATAGAGGGAATGTAAACATGACTACACATGAACTGAATTTCAAAAGAGAAGAGAGTTACACATTTAGAAAACACACTTATGCCTCCTTAAGGGGAAAGGTGACGTGGGGTGATGTGTAAAAGCAGAGTTTGAAATTAGCACAGATCGCATTCCATATACCAAATATGTAATAGACAAGACCTACTCCTTTCTCAATGAACTGGACACAAAACACCCTATTCACTGAAGAGGAATATATCTGACTGGTAATAACCTTGAAACCTATGTATTTATATGTCTCCATAATGGAATCAAGTGTATGTAGATTGGCATAAACACAGATCAATGGAACAGGACAGAAAGCCCAGAGATAAACCTACATACCTATGGCTATCTCATCTATGACAAAGGAGCTAAGGATATACAATGGAGAAAAGACAGTCTCTTCAGTAATTGGTGCTGGAAAAACTGGACCCCTACACATAAAAGAATGAAATTAGAACACTCCATAACACCATACACAAAAATAAACTCTAAATTGATTAGAGATCTAAATATAAGACCAGACACTATAAAACACTTAGAGGAAACCATAGGCAGAACACTCTATGACATAAATCACAGCAAGATCCTTTTGGACCCACCACTTAGAGAAATGGAAATAAAAACAGAAATCAACAAATGGGACCTAATGAAACTTAAAAGCTTTTACACAGTACAGGAAAACATAAACAAGATGCAAAAACAACCCTCAGAATGGGAGAAAATATTTTCAAATGAAGCAATTGACAAAGGATTAATCTCCTAACTTTAAAAGCACCGCATGTAGCTCAATATCACAAAAACAAACAACCCAATCCAAAAACGGGCAGAAGACCTAAATAGACATTTCTCCAAAGAAGATATATAGATTACCAAGAAACACATGAAAGGATGCTGAACATCACTAATCATTAGAGAAATGCAAATCAAAACTACCGTGAGGTATCACCTCACAGCAGTCAGAGTGGCAATCATCAAAAAAATCTACAAAACAATAAATGCTGGAGAGGCCTTTATTGGAGAAAAGGGCACACACTTGCACTGTGGGTGGGAATGTAAATTGATATGGGCACTAGGGAGAACATTACGGAGGTTCCTTTAAATAACTAACAATAGAAGTACCATACGACACAACAATCCAACTACTGGACATTTGCCTTGTGAAAACCATAATTCAAAAAGAGATATGTACAAAAATGTTCATTACAGCTCTATTTGCAATAGCCAGGACATGGAAGCAACCTAAGTGTCCATCAACAGATGAATTGATAAAGAAGATGTGGTACATATATACAATGGAATATTACTCAGCCATACATAGGAATGAAATTGGGTCATTTGTAGAGACCTTGATGGATCTAGAGACTGTCATACAGAGTGAAGTAAGTCAGAAAGAGAAAAACAAATATTGTATATTAATGCATATATGTGGAACCTAGAAAAATGGTACAGATGAACCGGTTTGCAGGGCAGAGATAGAGACACAGATGTAGAAAACAAACATATGGACACCAAGGGGGGAACACCATGTGAGGGTGGTGGTGGGATGAATTGGGAGACTGGGATTCACATGTGCACACTTATATGTATAAAATAGATATCCGATAAGGACCTGCTGTATAAAAGAAATAAATAAATTTTAAAAAATTAAAAATAAATAAATAATATTTAATAAAATAAAACAGAAAATAAATTTTTCCCTTCACATAGACGTCTTTATATTAATGCATTATTTCCATGTTTATATCTCCAAATTAAAAAAAAAGAGGAATAAATAAAATCTACCTTGAACCAAAAAGAAAAAAAGAAAAAAAAAAAAAAACAGAACCCACCAGTTATATAGAGGAAAATCGTATCAAGGCACTTGCTCCAGTGGTAAAAAATTCTTAAGTTGGTCACAGGTGGGAAATCGTCTCCCATGCAGTCAGCAGTGCTCCCCCCGACAAGGAGCATCCTCATTGCAAAGCTGGGGGACTGTGTCGAGGCGTCTGTGAGTAAATGTGAGCTGAGCCCCAGTCCTGCTGCAGCTGAATTCTTCCCACCCTTTCAAGGTAAAACACCTGAATATGTACAAGTACTTGCAAGCCTAGAGGAAGGGCTGTGGAGCCACACCAGCGACAGCACGCAGGCTGACTTGGTGCCTGAAGGCCAGCCAGGATGGTCCTGACACCAGATCCTCTTCTGGAAGCTTTCCATTTCCCTGCCTAAGATACCCCTCCTGCCACGGCCCACACTGCTTTTTTACTTCCTCACCTCTGCCTGGGGAGAAATTCCAGTGGCAGGTATGGGTGACACATCCTCTTCTTTAGCAGGTGGCAGCCTGTCAACTCCTGCAGAAAGTCCAGCAGAGCCCCCCTCACACTGGGCCACCCACAAAGCCACGGCCTCTCCCTCACTACCACCACCCCAGCCCCGACACTCCTGACGGGGCAGAGAATATGGCATCAGGCACAGCTACAGGGGCTCTTGCTGACTGGAGAGGTGTTTATATTGACCTCAACACAGGCACACCTGGGGAGGGCTGGCAGGCAGTGTCAGGCTGCCCAAATCCGCCAATCCTCACCCCTCAGGGGCTCACAGTTGCAGAAAATGAAACTTGTTAAACGGGCCAGGCCCAAGGAAGAGGTGTGCGCTCTTGAGAGTCAGGCTAGAAAAGGGGCTGCATCTGCGGCTTGTTTTCTTATCATTTTATCTGGTCCATGAGTGGAAAACAACTTCAAGAAGACCCTATCCTAATGAGAGGAACCCAGGAGTCAGGGAGAGGAGTGATGGTGGGTGGAGACAGAGGCCTGGTGCCCTGGCTGCAGTGGAAGTGTCTGGAAGACCAGGCAGAGAGAGGCTGCACAGAGTGATAGCCAGGGTCACAGACCTGTCAGAGCTGCTGTTTGTTAGTTCAAGTCCTGCTCTGAGGTGTTCTGTGTCAGCTGTGAGCGACAGGTGAGCTGGGGATTCTCTGCAAGGTGGGCTATGTGCACAGTTCCTGTGTGTCCAGCCCTGCTGGGGTACCTGCCCAGGGGAGTTCTGTATCCTGGGAAGGGCCTGACTAGGAGAGCCCCATGGGCTGCTGGGTAGCTGCACAGGTGAGCTCCATACACTGGGAAGGACTTGACCACGAGAGCCCCGTGGGCTGTGGGGTGCGGGATGCAGCCCAGGTGAGCTCCATATCCTGGGATTGGCCTGACCACGAGAGCCCCATGGGCTGCTGGAGACCTGGTAAAGGATATCAGGACAGTCAGTGAAGCCACCGAGGATATACATCCAGTAGCTCCTATTTCCTACACCCTGCTGCTCATTCTACCATCCACCAGGCCATGGCATTCTGTATTACACTTCAATGATGCTTTCTTCTGTATTCCATTCATCTCAGAGTCACAAGAATTTTTGGCTTGTGAGTGGCAGGACACAACATGCAACACAAGCAATAATGCTGGGCCGTCCTGCCCCAATGGTTCAAAAATCCCCACACCATCATTGGGGAAATGTCCTCTAAAGACCTAAAAGTTCTACCTCTGTAAAAGGGAACCCTCCTTCAATATGCAGATGACATTCTGATCGCCAGGCCTACTAAAGACGCCTCTGAGCTACCTAGCCAAGAAAGGATAGAAGGTGTCCAAGAAAAAGGCTCAAATATCACAGGCTCAGGTGACATGCCTGGGCTTCATTCTCACAGATATTCAGAGAAACGCATCCCAGGATAGGGAAGAAGCCATTTTCAGCCTTACCTCTTCTAAAACTAGAAGACAGCTTAGGGGTTCCTGGGGAGGCCAAGGTTTTCTGCATCTGGATCCCTAACTACAGTCTAATAGCTGGGCCTCTACATGAAACACTGACACGAAAAGATGATGATCCTTTTGTATAGAATCCAGAAGCAGCCTTTCAAGAATGGAAAGAGCAGTCAATTCAGACCCTTGCCCAGGAACTCGCTAATTTAGCTAAACCCTTTGACCTTTACATACCCGGTCAAAGGTTAATTGCCCTTGGAGCCTTAGTGCAAAAACTGGGACCACTTGAAATGGAGCAACACAAGAATGCCCTTCAGGTATGATAAACTATGGTCACCAAGGGCTTTGCCCACCGACTCATCAGGCCAGGATACTGTGGTATCTAAAAAGCTGAAAATGAGCAGCCCACAAGGCCAGCTCCCTCCTAAGGGAAAAGGACCCCACGTCGTGATCCTAACCACCCATCATGCCCTGAAGTTGTAGGGGTCGCTCTGTGGACACACTGACCTCGAGTGAGGAGGCCCTCAAACTGCAACCTCCAGAGAGACAAATTGGGGCAACGGGCCCCCAAGATGACTCGTGTGACCATCACTTGACCTGGAGTTTCTCTCAGAAAACAAGAAGAATGTGCCCCAAAAGAGCAGACTACTGCTTGCAGGACTTACTGCACCCAGAGGGAAGCTAATAAGCTTGGCGGGGGAAACGTATATCACGCTTTCACCCTAGAAAACCCTACAGACACCGCGGTAATGGTGGCCAATATGACCGGCTGGACTGCTGGCTACTTCTAAAGGCCGTTGACTCAGTGGACGTCATGGTCCTGGATCACCACTGACCCTGGACTGTCTGGGAGTTGCGCGGGCAGGGTTCTGACACATGGTGCTGTTTGTACATTAATTCAGGGACCTAATTAAAGAAAGCACAGACTACTGGTCAGAGCATCTAGGCTGGCAAAAACCGTCAGCCTAAGGTCACCGAACAAATGTGGGGTAGGGTGAAACCTGCCACCTCAGCATGTCTGCACATCTCTCTCCTGGACACTTAAAGGTCATTAGAATCTATAACACTTCCAATGCTGGTGCTCAGGCGGACGAGTAGTGAGGCAGGAGGCCTTGGGACAATCAACCTCACTTGGAGGCTGGTGGGGAGACGTTTTGCCCCTCCCCCGAAGTATCAGGGCTCCCACCACAGCATGAAGCAGTTACAAAAGAGGGGTCTGCACCCTCAACACCCGAAGAATGAGGAACAGAACAAAAAGCAGAGGAGGTGTTCGTATCTGGCAACGTTCATTAAAAATTCCTGGGAGATATAAAGATAATCTGGGCAATAAAATAAAGTCTAACATGTTTTTCCTTTGTGCTTTGTCTAATTTCACGTGCTCCTAGGGTTCCGCATGCAGAGGTCCCACACCCGGCACTTCAGACCCGATTTCGTTGTGCAGAATGGCTGGGTCCACAGCTCAGCTAGCGGGGTCCCATGCAGACTCCATGGCATAGAGCCTGAGCTTCAGCCAACCCATCCCTCGAGAGCTCCATCCCCTCCCTCCCACTGATGCTGCTGGGATCCCTACACTGCAGCCCAGCCCACAGCCCGTGGGGGAGTGCACGCTCTCACCTCTCCATTCTGTTTTCAAAATAATGTTTCCTTTGCTTCTGAACCAAACTCAGTCTTGATCTGTTGGCTCCAATGACACTGGGCACGGGGACTTCTGTTGGGGTCCTCTCTGGAGGATCAGTAACAGAAATTGAGAACATTGTAACTTCAATGAACAGATGTATGAGCCAAACTGTAGTTAACATAGAGCAGTGTATAATGCTCGGGTAAAATAAGATGTTTCTAAGACTTACCTTTGATATTTCCATCACTTTACTATAAGCAAGTTCAGTGAAGACGTCTGTCTTATTTGTCAGGTCAACATTAGAGAAATGAAGTGATTTATTTCCATGGATGTACATCGAATACTCATGGCTGAAGTTTCAATCTTGTTTTGAATGCTTTTCCATTGACAATGATACCTCTCTTTCAGCTCCCCCATTTCTGAGAAGTATAAAATCTTATAATTTATTATTACCAAAGGGGAAAGGTAGGAGAAGGGATAAATTAACAGTTTGGGATTAACACATACACACTGCTATGTATAAAATAGATCATCAACAAGGAACTACTGTATAGCACAGGGAACTACACTGAATATTTTGCAATAACCTATAAGGGGAAATAATTTGAAAAAGCATAGATATTTTTATTGACATCGTCTATCAAAGACAGATAAAATGTAACCTAAGCAAGGCCGATGGTGAACACTTCTGACCCTGAAGATTTCAATCATCTAAAGTTTGGGCTCTGCCTATTTCCCAAGGCGCTTAATGGACATACGTGTAGCCGTAGCTTAAAAATTCCCCAGTTTGGGGTACGGGGAGGCACTGATTTGGAAAATTCCCTGGTGTTCTCCTTCCATGCACGGGACCCTTCCTACAGCTAAAACATGCCTGTCACACCTAGAGGATGGTACACCATTTGTTCGGAAAGAGTTTGGAAAAGGCACCTCATCTCCTCATTGTCTGGTGCTCGGGTTCACCCCTCCAGCATCTTTCCTAACAATCTCCTCACTTGGGGGTATCAGCACCGTCAACATCCTGTTGCACACAGTTTGGAATTTGTCCAGAGGATGAAGCGGAAGGATGAGAAAAATTTAGAGACAAGTCTTAGGCGTTCGGACAGGAACATGCCACTCTAATTTCCAATCTGGAAGACAAATTCATCAAAGGCTAGAATTGCCCACGGAAACAGAATAGGGCTAGAGGAAATTCCGCTGTTTTGTGTCCAGTTTCCAAAAACACAAGTTGAAAAATGGAACTCAGGGGCACTAAAATTCATGAAACTGCAGAGTTGAAAATATCTATCGTCGAAAAATGTCTTGAGGTAAGTCACAGAAAAGGACTTGTAAGCAAGGGAGAGTGGCAGGAAACAGGTTTGAAGAGGTAGAAAGGACTTGCCATTAAAACACAAGAAAAGGGGCTGAACATCGCCAATGATGCAGTTGGCCCAAAAGGGCGTATGCAATTTTTTCCGAATATATTCAAGTAAAGGCCATACACACTTTTTATCCAACCAAACAGGTGGGCACTGGAAATCAATACTACAAAATGTGTCACTTCACATCAGTCAGAAGGGCCATCCACATAAAGTGTAAACACCAGAAATGCAGGACAGGGCGAGGAGAAAAGGGAGCCCTGTGAGGCTGATAGTGGAATTGTAATTTGCCAACGGCCACTATGGAGAAGTGTATTGTGTTTGCTAAAACATCTAAAAGATGAGCTACAGAGCATAGGGCACTTGCACTCATGGACATATCTGCACTGTGATGAAAAAGTCATGGAGCATTGTGGTGACAAATTTCACAGAGCATTGTGATGATGATGGCATTGACCATTGTGATGACACAGGTCATGAAGCCTTGAGATAACGGGACACACGGAGCATTGTGATGACTGGGGTCATGTAGCATTGTGATGACAGGGGCATGGAGCATTGGTCTGACAAGTTTCATGGATAATTGTGTTGACAGTGGGCATGGAACATTGTGATGACAAGGGCATGGAGGATTATGATGACAAGGTCATGGAGTATGGTGAAGACAGGTGTCAGGGAGCATTGTGATGGCATATTTCATGTACCATTGTGATGACAATGGCATGGAGCATTGTGATGCCAAGTGTTATGGAGGATTGTGATGACAAAGGTAATGGAGCATTGTGATGACAAAGGCTTGGAGCATTGTGATGACAAGGGTCATGGAGCATTGTGATGACAAGTGCATGGAGCATTGTGATGACAACGGCCATTGAGAATTTTGATGAAAATGTCGTGAAGCATTGTGATGACAAAGGCATGGGGCTTGCTATGACAGGGGTTAGGGGGCATTGCGATGACTAGTGCATGGAGAATTGTGATGACAAGAGCATGTAACATTGTGATGAGAACTGTCATGGAGCATTGTGATGACAAGGACGTGGAGAATTGTGATGACCAGGGCATGGAGCATTGTGATGGCAAGATCGTGGAGCACTGTGATGAGAAGACCATGGATAATTCTGGTGACGAGCATCATGGAGCACTGTAATGACAAGGGGCATGGAGCATTGTGATGATACGTCTCATTGAGCATTGTGATGACAGGGGTCATGGATCATTGTGATGACAAGGGTCATGGAGTATTGTGATGACAAGCTTGTGGAGTATTGTGATGACAAAGCATTTAACACTGTGATGGGAAGTGTCATGGAACATAGTTATGCCAAGAACGTGGAGAATTGTGATGACAGGGAACATGGAGCATTGTGACGACCAGGGCATGGAGCATTGTGATGGCAAGACCGTGGAGCATTGTGATGAGAAGACCATGGATAATTTTGAGGATGAGTGTCATGGAGCACTATAATGACAAGGGGTGTGGATAATTGTGATGACAGTGGCCATGGAATATTGTGATGACAAGAGTCATGGAGCATTTTGATGACAAGCGTGTGGAGCATTGTGATGAGAAGACCACGGATAATTGTGAATGGCCAGCGTCATGGAGCACTGTAATGACACGTGGTATGGAGCATTGTGATGACAGTGCTCATGGATCATTGTGATGACAAGTGTCATGGAGCATTCAGATGACAAGCTTGTGGAGTATTGTGATGACAATGGCATGGAGCATTGTGATGAAAAGGGCATGGAGCATTGTGATGAAAAATGCATGGAGCCTTTTCATGACAGGGTTCAAGGAGCATTCTGATGACAAGTGTCAGAGAGCACTGTGATGACAAGTGTATTGACAATTGTGATGACAAATATCATGGAGCATTGTGACGACAAGGGCATGGAGTATTGTGATGACAGGCATCATGGAGCGTTGCGATGACAAGGGTTATGGAATATTGTGATCACATGGGTTTGGAGCATTGTGAAGACAGAGGTCATGGATCATTTTGATTTCAAGGAGCATGGAGCATTGTGATGACAGGGGTCATGGAGCATTGTGATGTCAGGGGACATGGAACATTTTGATGAAAAGGGTCATGGAGCATTTTGGTGACAGGGGATATGGAACATTGTGATGTCAGGGGTCATCGAACATTGTGATGATAAGTGCATGTAGCATTGTGATGACAAGGTTTATGGAGCATTGTGATGACATGATTGTGGAGCACTGTGATGACAAGCGCATGGCAAATTGTGATGACATGTGTCAAGGAGCATTTTGCTGTCAAGCGAATGGAGCATTGTAATGACAACGGTCATGGAGCATTGTGCTGAGAAAGGCATAGAGTATTGTGATGACAAGGGTCAAAGAGCAATGTGATGAAAAGTTCATGGAGCATTGTGGTTAAAATGGTCACAGAGACTGTTGATGATGAGGGCATGGACCGTTGTGATGACAAAGGTCATGAAGCATTGTGATGACTGGAGTCACGGAGCATTTTGATGACAGGGTTCATGGAGCTTTGTGATATCAAGGGCATGGAGCATTGTGAAGACCAGGTCATACAGTATTGTGAAGACAGGTGTCAGGGAGCATTGTGATGACATATGTAATGGCCCATTGTGATGACAATGGCATGGAGCATTGTGATGCAAGTGTCATGGAGGATTCTGATGACAAAGGCTATGGAACAGTGTGAGGACAATGGCTTGGAGCATTGTGATGACAAGGGTCACGGAGAATTGTGCTGACAAGTGCATGGAGAATTGTGATGACAAGGGTCATGGAGCATTTTGATGACAAGCTTGTGGAGTATTTTGATGACAATGGCATGGATCATTGTGATGAAAACTGCATGGGGCATTGTGAGGAAAAAGGCATGGAGACGTTCCGTGACAGGGTTCATGGAGCATTCTGAAGACAAGTGTCAGGGAGCATTGTGATGACAAGTGTATTGAGAATTGTGATGACAAAGGTCATGGAGCATTGTGATGAAAAGTGCATGGAGTATTGTGATGACAGGCATCATGGAGCTTTGTGATGACAAGTGTTATGGAACTTGGTGATCACAAGTGTTTGGAGCATTGTGATCACTCAGGTCAAGGATCATGTTGATTTCAAGAAGCATGGAGCATTGTGATGGCAAGGGCAAGAAACAATGTGATACCAACGTTCATGGAGGATTGTGATGACCATGGTAAAGGAGTATTGTTATGACAAGCTCATAGAACATTGTAATGACAAGTTCATGTAGCATTTTGCTGACAAAGGCATGGAGAATTGTGATGACAGGTGTCATGGAGCACTGTGATGACATGCGTCACAGAGCATTGTGAATACAGGGGTCATGGAGCATTGGGATGAAAAGGGCATGGATCACTGTGATGACAAGTGTCATGGAAGATTGGGCTGAAAATGTTTATGGAGTATTGTGATGACAGGGGTCATGGAGCATTGTGATGACAAGAGTCCCGGCTCACTGTGTTGTCAGGGGTAATGGAGTGTTGTGATGACAGTGGTCATGGAGCATTGTGATGATATTGGTCATGGAGCATTGTGATGAGAGTGTCATGGAGAATTGAGCTGAAAATGTTCATGGATTACTCTGATGACAGGGGTCATGGAACATTGTGATGACAAGGAAATGGAGCATGGTGATGACAAGATCCTGGAGCATTGTGATGAGAAGACCATGGAGACATGTGATGAAAACTATCATGGAGTATTCTGATGAAAAGGGGCATGGAGCATTGTGATTACAGTGGTCTTGGAGCATTGTTATGACAAGGGCATGGAGCATTGTGAAGAGAAGGACATGGAGAATTCTGATGAATGTGTCATGGAGCACTGTGATGACAAGTGCATGGAACATTGTGATTACAGGTGTCTTGGAGCACTCTGATGAAAAGGACATGGATCACTGTGATGAAGAAAGTATGGAGCCTTGTCATGACAGTGTTCAAGGAGCATACTGAAGACAAGTGTCAGGGAGCATTGTGATGACCAGTGTATTGAGCATTGTGATGACAAAGGTTATGGATCATAGTGATGAGAAGACCATGGATAACTCTGATTATGAGCATCATGGGGTGTTGTGATGATAAGTGTTATGGAATATTGTGATCACAACGGTTTGGAGCATTGTGATGACAGAGGTCATGGAGCATTTTGATTTCATTGTGATGACAATAGCCTGAAGCATTATGATGATGGGCATCGTGCATTGTGATGATAGGATTCATGGAGCTTTGAGATGAAAAGGGGCATCGAGCATTTTGATAACAAGGGTCTTGGAGCATTGTGATGACAAGGGCATGGAGCATTGTGATGAGAAGTCCACGGAACATTATGATGACATGCGTCATGGGGCTTTCTGATGACAAGGGCATGGAGCATTGTGATTACAGGGTTCTTGGAACATTGTGAAGACAAGTGTCATGGAGCCTTGTGAATGACAAGGCCGTGGAACATTGTGATGGCAGGGGTCATGAAACATTGTTATGACAGGTGTAATGGAGCATTGTGATGAGAAGGGCAGGAAGCATTGTTGTGAAATATTTCATGGATTATTGTGATGAGAGTGGGCATGGAGCATTGTGATGACAAGAGCACGGAACGCTGTGATACATTGGTCATGGAGGATTGTAATGACAAGGCAATGGAGCATTGTTATGAGAAGGGCATCGAGCACTGTGATGACAAGTGTCATGGAGCTTTGTGATGACAAGGGCATGGAGCAATGTGATGAGAGGGTTCATGGAGCACTGTGATGACAATGACATGGAGCATAGTGATGTCAAGGGTCATGGAGCTTTGTGATGACAAATGTCATGGAGCATTTTGATGACAAGGGCGTGGTGCATTGTGATGAGAAGGGCAGGGAGCATTTTGAGGACCGGGTCATGCAGCAATTTGATGAAAATTGTAATGGAACAATTTGATGACATGGGTTATAGAACATTGTGATGTCAGGGGTCATGGAGCTTTGGGATGAAATGGGTCATGGAACATTTTGATGACAGGGGTTATGGAACATTGTGATGTCAGGGGTCATGGAACATTGTGATGATATGGGGAGGTAGCATTGTGATGACAGGGGTCATGGAACATTGTGATTACAGGGGTGAGGGAGTAATGTGATGACTAGTGATGGAACATTATGATATCGCATGTGAGAGAGCATTTTGATGAGAAGTGCATGGAGCATTGGGATTATAAGATTTATGGAGCATATCGATGACAAGGTTGTGGACCGTTGTGATGAAAAGCACGTGGCACATTGTGATGACAAGGGTCATGGAGCATTGTTCTGACAAAGGCATGGAGCACTGTGATGAAAATTTCATGGAACATTTTGGTAAAAAATATCACAGAGACTTTTGATGACTCGGTAATGGACCATTGTGATGACAAAGGTCATGGAGCATTGTGATGAATGGAGTCACGGAGCATTGTGATGACAGGGGTCATGGGGCAGTGTGATGACAAGGGCATGGAGCATTGTGATGAGAAGACCATGGAGCCTTGTGATGACAAGTCTCATGGAGCATAGTGATGAAAAAGGGCATGAAGCATTGTGATTACAGGGGTCTTAGAGCATTGTGATGAAGTGGGCATTTAGCATTGTGATGAGAAAGACATGGAATATTCTGATGACATACGACATGGAGCTTTGTGATTACAAGGGCATGGAGAATTGTGATTACAGGGGTCTAGGAGCATTGTGATGACAAGGGTCATGGAGCCTTGTGATGACAAGGCCGTGGAAAATTGTGATGGCAGGCGTCATGGAGCATTGTTATGACAGAGGTAATGGAGCATTGTGATGAGAAGAGCACTGAACATTGGTCTGAAATATTTCATGGATTATTGTGATGAGAGTGGGCATGAAGCATTGTGATGACATGGCCACGGAACACTGTTACATGGGTCATGGAGGAATGTAAAGACAACGGCATGGAGCATTGTGATGAGAAGGGCATAGAGCATTGTGATGACAAGTGTCATGGAGCTTTCTGATGACAAGGGCATTGAGCAATGTGATGAGAGGGTTCATGGAGCATTGTGATGACAATGACATGGAGCATAGTGATGTCAAGGATCATGGAGCTTTGTGAAGACAAAGGTCATGGAGCCTTTTGATGACAAGGGCGTGGTGCATTGTGATGAGAAGGGCAGGGAGCATTTTGATGACAGTGTCATGCAGCAATTTGAGGAATAGTGTAATGGAATATTTTGATGAGAGGGGTTATAGAATATTGTGATGTCATTGGTCATGGAGCTTTGGGTTGAAAAGGGTCATGGAGCATTTTGATGACAGGGGTTGTGGAACATTGTGATGTCCGGTGTCATGGAACATTGTGATGATAAGTGGATGTAGCACTGAGATGACAGGGGTCATGGAATATTGTGATTACAGGGATGAGGGAGTATGGTGATGACTAGTGATGGAACATTGTGATATCTCTGGTGAGAGAGCATTTTGATGAGAAGTGCATGGATCACTGTGATTACAAGGTTTATGGAGCATAGCAAAGACAAGTTTGTGAACCTTTGTAATGAAAAGTGTGTAGCACAATGTGATGACAAGGGTCATGGAGCATTGTTCGGACAAAGGCAAGTAACATTGTGATGACAAGTGTAATGGAGCATTGTGATGAAAATTTCATGGAGCATTGTGGTTACAGTGGTCACAGAGCCTTGTAATGACTGGGGCATGGAGCATTGTGATGACAAACGTTATGAAGCATTGTGATGACTGGAGTCACGGAGCATTGTGATGACAGGGGTCATGGAGCATTGTGATGACAAGGACATTGAGCATTGTGATGACAGGTGCATGGAGCATTGGTCTGAAAAGTTTCATAGATTATTGTGATGACAGTGGGCATGGTGTATTGTGATGACAAGGGCATGCAGCATTGTGATGTGAAGGTCATGGATTATTGTGAAGACAGGTGTCAGCGAGCATTGTGATGACCTATGTCATGGTCGACTGCGATGACAAGGACATGCAGCATTGTGATGAGAATGTCATGGAATATTGTGTAGACAGGTGTCAGCGAGCATTGGGATGATATATGTCATGGTCCATTGCGATGAAAATGGCATGGAGCATTTTGATGCCCAATGTAATGGAGGATTGTGATGACAAATATAATGGAGCATTGTGATGACTAGGGCTTGGAGCATTATGATGACAAGGGCCATTGAGAATTTTCATGACAAGGTCGTGAAGCATTGTGATGACAATTTCCTGGAGCATTGTGATGAGAAAACCATGGAGCCTTGTGATGACAAGTCTCATGGAGCATACTGATGAAAAGGGGCATGGAGCATTGTGAATACAGGGGTCTTGGAACATTGTGATGACAAGGGCATGGAGCATTTTGAGGAGAAGGACAAGGAGCATTCTGATGACATAGGTCATTGAGCTTTGTGATGACAACGGCATGGAGCACTGTGATTACAGGGGTCTTGGATCATTGTGATGAAAAGGGCATGGTGCATTGTGATGAAAAATGCATGGAGCCTTGTCATGACAGGATTCAAGGAGCATGCAGACAACAAGTGTCAGGGAATATTTTGATGACAAGTGTACTGAGCACTGTGATGACAAATGTCATGGAGCATTTTGATGAGAAGACCATGGATAACTGTGATGACGAGCGTCATGGGGCATTGTGATGACAAGTGATATGGAATATTGTGATCAAAAGGGTTTGGAGCATTGTTATGACAGAGGTCATGGAGCATTTTGATTTCATTGTGATGACAATAGCATAAAGCATTATGATGATGGGCATGGTGCATTGTGATGACAGGGTTCATGGATCACTGAGATGAAAAGGGGCATAGAGCATTGTGATTAGAGGGTTCTTGGAGCATTGTGATGAGAAGTGTCATGGAGATTTGTGATGACAAGGCCATGAAACATCGTGATAGCAGTGGTCATGGAGCACTGTTATGACTGCGGTAATGGAGCATTGTGATGGCAAGGGCATGGAGCACTGTGGTGAAAAGTCATGGAGCATTTTGATGACAAGTGTGAGGTGCATTTTGATGAGAAGGGCAGGGAGCATTTTGATGACAGGGTCATGGAAAAATTTGATGAAAAGTGTCATGGAACATTTTAATGACAGGTGTTATAAAACATTGTGATGTAAGGGGTCATGGAGGATTTTGATGACAAGTGTGAGGTGCATTTTGATGAGAAGGGAAGGGAGCATTTTGATGACAGGGTCATGGAACAATTTGATGAAATGTGTCATGGAACATTTTGATGACAGGTGTTATGAAACATTGTGATGTCAGGGGTCATAGAGCATTTTGATGAAAAGGATCATGGAGCAGTTTGATGACAGTTGTTATGGAACATTTTGATGTCAGGGGACATTGAACATTGTGATGATAATTGCATGTAGCATTGTGATGACAGGTGCCATGAAACATTGTGATGACAGATGTCAGGGAGTATTGTGACAAATAGTGATGTAGGATTGTGATATCAGTGGTGAGAGAGCATTTTGATGAGAAGTGCATGGAGCATTGTGATGACAAGTTTTATGGAGCATTGTGATGACCAGCGCAAGGTGCATTGTGATGACATGTGTCATGGAGCATTGTGCTGAGAAAGGCATAGAGCATTTTGATGACAAGGGTCAAAGAGCATTGTGATGAAAACTTCATGGAACATTGTGGTTAAAAAGGTCACAGAGACTGTTGATGACGAGGACATGGAAAATTGTGATGACAAAGTTCATGATGCATTGTGATGACTGGAGTCACGGAGCATTGTGATGACAGGGGTCATGGAGCATTGTGATAACAATGGCATGGAGCATTGTGATGACAAGGGGATGGAACAGTGGTCTATATAGTTTAATGGATTATTGTGATGACGGTAGGAATGGGGCATTGTGATGACAGTGGCATGGAGCATTGTGATGCCAAGTGTCATGTAGGATTCTGATGACAAATATAATGGAGCATTGTGATGACCAGGTCATGCAGTATTGTGAAGACAGGTGTCAGGGAGCATTGTGATGACATATGTAATATCCCATTGTGATAACAATGGCATGGAGCACTGTGATGCCAAATATAATGGAGAATTGTGATGATAAATATAATGGAGCATTGTGATGACTAGGGCTTGGAGCAGTATGATGACAAGGGCCGTTGAAAATTTTCATGACAAAGTCGAGAAGCATTGTGATGACAAGATCCTGGAGCATTGTGATGACAAAATCATGGAGCCTTGTGATGACAAGTCTCATGAAGAATACTGATAAAAAGGGGCATGGAGCATTGTGATTACAGGGGTCTTGGAACTTTGTGATGACAAGGGCATGGAGCATTGTGTGGAGAAGACCAAGGAGCATTCTGATGGCATGCGTCATTGAGCTTTGTGATGACAAGGGCATGGAGCATTTTGATTACATGGGTCTTGGAGCATTGTGATAAAAACGGCATGGATGATTGTGATGAAAAAGGCATGGAGCCTTGTCATGAAAAGGTTCAAGGAGCATACTGACTACAAGTGTCAGGGAGCATTGTGATGACAAGTGTTTTGAGCACTGTGATGACAAAGATCATGGAGCATTGTGATGAGAAGACCATGGTTAATTGTGATGACGAGCGTTATGGGGCATTGTGATGAAAAGTGTTATGGAATATTGTGATCACAAGGGTTTGGATCATTGTTATGACGGAGGTCATGGAGCATTTTGATTTCATTGTGATTACAATAGCATTAAGCATTATGATGATGGGCATGGTGCACTGTGATGACAGGGTTCATGTATCATTGAGATGAAAAGGGGCATAGAGCATTGTGATTACAGGGTTCTTGGAGCATTGTGATGAGAAAGGTCATGGAGCTTTGTGATGACAAGGCCACGGAACATTGTTATCGCATGGGTCATGGAGCATTGTTCTCACAGGCAAAATGGAGAATTGCGATGGCATGGGCATGGAGCATTGTGATGAGAAGGCCATGGAGCATTCTGAAGACGTGTCATGGAGCTTTGTGAAGAAAAGGGCATGGAGCAATATGATGAGAGCGTTCATGGAGCATTGTGATAACAATGACATGGAGCATTGTGATTCCAAGGGTAATGGATATTTGTGATGACAAAGGTCATGGAGCATTTTGATGGCAAGGGCATTGTGCATTGTGATGAGAAGCGCAAGGAGCATTCTGATGACAGGGTCATGGAGCAATTTGATGAAAAGTGTAATGGAACATTTTGATGGCAGGGGTTATAGAACATTGTGATGTCAGGGGTCTTGGAGCTTTGGGACGAAAAGGGTCATGGAGCATTTTGATGACAGGGGTTATGGAACATTGTGATGTCCGCGTTCATGGAACATTGTGATGATAAGGGAATGTAGCAGTGTGATGACAGGGTCATGCATCATTGTGATTACAGGGGTGAGGGAGAATTGTGATGACTATTGACTGAACACTGTGATATCTCTGGTGAGAGAGCCTTTTGACGAGAAGTGCATGGAGCATTTTGATTACAATGTTTATGTAGCATTGCAATGACAAGGTTGTGGACCGTTGTGATGAAATGTGCGTTGCATATTGTGAAGACAATGGTCATGGAGCATTGTTCTGAGAAAGACTTGGAGCATTGTGATGACAAGGGTCAAAGACAAATGTGATGAAAAGTTCATGGAGCATTGTGGTTACAAAGGTCACAGAGACTTGTGATGACACGGGCATGGACCATTGTGATGACAAACGTTATGAAACATTGTGATGACTGGAGTCACGTAGCATTGAGATGACAGGGGTCATGGAGCATTGTGCTGACAAGCGCATGGAGCATTGTGATGACAAGGGTCATGGAGCATTGTGCTGAGAAAGGCATAGAGCACTGTGATGACAAGGGTCAAAGAGCATTGTGATGAAAAGTTCATGGAGAATTTTGGTTAAAAAGCTCACAGAGGGCCTCCCTGGTGGCGCAGTGGTTGAGAGTCCGCCTGCCGATGCAGGGGATACGGGTTCGTGCCCCGGTCTGGGAGGATCCCATATGCCGCGGAGTGGCTGGGCCCGTGAGCCATGGCCGCTGGGCCTGCGCATCCGGAGCCTGTGCTCCGCAACGGGAGAGGCCACAACAGTGAGAGGCCTGCATACCGCAAAAAAAAAAAAAAAAAAAAAAAAAAAAGCTCACAGAGACTGATGATGACGAGGGCATGGACAATTGTGATGACTGGAGTCACAGAGCATTGTAATGGCAGGGGTCATGGAGCATTGTGATAACAAGGGCATGGAGCATTGTGATGATGAGGGCATGGAGCATTGGTCTAATAAGTTTCATGGATTATTGCGATGACAGTTGGAATGGCGCATTGTGATGACAAGTGCCATTGAAAATTTTCATGACAAGGTCGAGAAGCATTGTGATGACAAGGTCCTGGAGCATTGTGATGACAAAACCATGGAGCCTTGTGATGAAAAGTCTCATGGAGCATACTGATGAAAAGGGGCATGGAGCATTGTGATTACAGTTGTCTTGGAACATTGTGATGACAAGGGCATGGAGCATTGTGAGGAGAAGACCAAGGAGCACTTTGATGGCATGCATCCTTGAGCTTTGTGATGACAAGGGCATGGAGCATTTTGATTATATGGGTCTTGGAGCATTGTGATGAAAAGGGCATGGATCATTGTGATGAAAAAGGCATGGAGCCTTGTCATGACAGGGTTCAAGGAGCATACAGACAACAAGTGTCAGGGATCATTTTGATGACAAGAGTATTGAGCATTGTGATGACAAGGGTCATGGAGCATTTTGCTGAGAAAGGCATAGAGCATTGTGATGACAAGGATCAAAGAGCATTGTGATGAAAATTTCATGGATCATTTTGATGACAATGAAATGTAGCATTGTGATGCCAAGGGTCATGGATCTTTGTGATGACAAAAGTCATGGAGCATTCTGATGGCACGGGCATTGTGCATTGTGATGAGAAGGGCAGGGAGCTTTTTGTTGACAGGGTCATGGAGCAATTTGATGAAAAATGTCATGGAACATTTTGATGAGAGGTTTTATGCAACACTGTGATGTCAGGTGTCATGGAGCATTTTGATGAAAAGGGTCATGGAGCATTTTGATGACACGTGTTATGGAACACTGTGATGGCAGGGGTCATCGAACATTGTGATTATAAGTGCATGTAGCATTGTGATGACAGGAGTCATGGAACATTGTGATGACAGGGGTGAGGGGGTATTGTGACCAATAGTTATGTAGCATTGGGATATCTGTGGTGAGAGAGCATTTTGATAAGAAGTGCATGGAGCACTGTGATGAGAATTTTTATGCAGCATGGTGATGAGAAGTTTGAGGAGCAATGTGATGACAAGCGCATGGTGCATTGAGATGACATGTGTCATGAAGCATTGTGCTAACAAGCGCATGGAGCATTGTGATGACAAGGGTCATGGAGCATAGTGCTGAGAAAGGCATAGAGCATTGTTATGTCAAGGGTCAAAGAGCATTGTGATGAAAACTTCATGGAGCATTGTCGTTAAAAAGTTCACAGAGACTGTTGATGAGGAGCACATGGACAATTATGATGACAAAGTTCATGAAGCATTGTGATGACTGGAGTCACGGAGCATTGTGATGACAGGGGTCATTGAGCATTGTGATAACTAGGGCATGGAGCATTGTGATGACAAGGGCATGGAGCATTGGTCTAATAAGTTTCAAGGATTCTTGCGATGACAGTTGGAATGGCGCATTGTGATGACAAGGGCATGGAGCATTATGATGACCAGGTCATGCAGTATTGTGAAGACAGGTGTCAGGGAGAATTGTGATGACATATGTAATGGCCCATTGTGATGACAATGGCATGGAGCATAGTGATGCCAAGTATCATGGAGGATTCTGATGACAAAGGTAATGGAGCATTTTGATGACAATGGCTTGGAGTATTGTGATGACAAGGGTCATGGAACATTGGGCTGAAAATGTTCATGGAGTATTGTGATGACAGGTGTCATGGAGCATTGTGATGACTAGGGAATGGAACATTGTGATGACAAGAGTCCCGAATCATTGTGTTGTCAGGTGTCATGGAGTGTTGTGATGACTGTGGTCATGGAGCATTGTGATGATATTGGCCAATGAGCATTGTGATGAAAAGACCTTGGGTAATTGTGATGTTGAGCATCATGGAGCACTGTAATGACATTGGGCATGAAGCATTGTGATGACAGGTGTCAGGGAGCATTGTGATTACAGGGGTCATGGAGCATTTTGATGACAAGTGCATGGAGCATTGCAATGTCAAGTGGATGGAGAATTGTGATGACAAGAGCATGTAACATTTTGATGAGAAGTGTCATGTAGCATTGTGATGACAAGGACTTGGAGAATTGTGATGAAAAGGGACATAACGCATTGTGATAACCAGGGCATGGTGCATTGTGATGACAGGGGACATGGAGCATTATTATGAGAACGGCCATGGTGCATTCTGACATAAGATATCACTTATGAAAGGAATGTAAACATGGCTACATATGAACTGATTTAGGGAAGAGAACAGAGTCTCAGATTTAGAAAACAATCTAACGCTTGCTTAAAGGGAAAGAGAGGTGGGGAGATGCACAAAACATAAGATTGATATTAGCACAGGTACCGTTCCATAATCCAAAAACAGAAGAGACAAGCCCTACTCCTTCCTCAGTGAACGGAACTCAACATCCCTATTCCCCTCAGAGAAATATATCTGACTAGTAAGAATTTTAAAACCTATGTATTGATATGTCTCCGTAAGGGAACCCAGTGTGTCTAGAACAACATAAACATGGCAGTGAGAATCAGCTCAAACCCACTATAAAAATGAATTTCAAAACAAAACATAAAAACAGTAAAATTCTTACACAATACCTTCAGGGGTTCTGATGAAACCTGGAATGACCCTATCTACAATGACAGCTGGATGTGGCATAAGGCTGGTCACTTGGGACTGAGAGGATTGGTGAGATTGGGTGAAAAAGTGCAGACCCTTTAAAGCAATAATGCCTGCCACCCATTCCATGGTTCCCAACTCTCCAGGTAGAAGAATATCACTACAGTTATAACGTGTATGGGAACCTAGAGAATGGAAACCATCTGATGGTGAAAGTTTTCTAAAACACTACTTGTACTCCAGTTTGACATTCCAACTGCTTTACTATCAATCTCCCAACTTGGAAAGTCAGCCCCTATAACCTCCTGGTTCGCACAGTTGGCAAATTGTGCACAGGATATAAGGGAAGAGAGAGAACCAATGAGAGAGTAGCTGTAGGCATTTGGACGGCCACATGTCTCTCTAATTTCCCGTCACAAAGAGGAATTAACCAAAGTCTCAACTTGCCCCCCAGAACCAGTATAAATCCAGAAGAAAAACTGTTGATTTGCGGTCAGCTCACAAAAACGCGAGTTGAAAAATGGAGCTCAGGGCCACAGCATTTCACTAATCTGCAGAGTTATAAAGGACTACTCGCTGCCAAAAATCTATTCAGGGAAAGCCACGAGACGGAAGGGAAAATGAGGAAGAATAGCATGAAACAGATTTCAAGAGGTACATTGGAATCGCCTTTAAACACAGGAAAAGCATCACAACTTCGAAAAATATGGAAATGGCCATAAAGGGCATATGGGTTTTCAAGTGAATATATTCAGGAGAAAACACATATGCCGTTTTTGGACAAGCAAGCAAGAGGGCAATGCAAATCGGCACTACAAAGAAGTACCACTTCCCAACGGTCAAAAGGGACATCCACAAAAAGTGTAAAAACCAGAAAGGCAAGACAGGCCCTGGAGAACAGGGTGCCTTGTTATGCTGATGGGCGGGATGTAAATTGCCAACTGCCTCTCTGGAGGAGTGCATTGTATTCCCTAAAACAAGTAAACAACAGAGCTACAGAGGCAAGGGCACTTCCAGTCTAGGGAATATACCTTGGGAAAACTGAAAATAAATAAGACAGATGGACACCAAAATTCAGGGCTGCACTGCTTACAAAAACCTCAACTTGCGTACACCTTAAATATCCCAGGAAAGACAAAAATGGTTCAAGAAATTGTGGTACTTATGTACGATGGAATATCCCTCAGCGATGAAATCAATGTCATAAGGCCAGTAGCAGCAAAATGAGTGGATTCAGGTACGATAATTCTAAGTGAAATAAGTCACACAGAAAAAGAAACTTATCATAAGATATCACTTATGAAGATCCTGTAAACATGGCTACACATGAACTGAGTTAGGAAAGAGAAGAGAGACTCACATTTAAAAAACACGCTTATGCCTGCTTAAGGGGGAAGGAGAGGTGGGGTGATGCATAAAACCAGAGTTTGATATTAGTACAGGTACCTTTCCAAAAACCAAATACGGAATAGACAAGACCTACACCTTCCTCAGTGAAAGGGACTCAACACCCCATATTCACCACAGAGTAATATATTTTACTAGTATGAATCTTAAAACCTATGTATTGATATGTCTCCGTAAGGGAATCAAGTGTGTCTAGACTGGCATAAACATGACAGTGAGAATCAGCTCAAACGCACTATATAAAGGAATTTGAAAAACAATGAAAAAAGGAAATTCTTTACAATTCCTTCAGGGTCCCTGATGAAACATGGAATGACCCTATCTACAATGACAGCTGGATGTGGCATAAGGCTGGTCACATGGGACAGAGAGGATTGGTGAGATTGGGTTTGCAAATGCATACCCTTTAAAGCAATAATGCATGGCACCCATTCCATGGGTCCCATGTCTCCAGGTTGAAGGGAATATTACTACAGGTATTACATGTATGGGAAACATAGAGAATGGACAAACTGTGAATACAAAAGTTCTCTAAAATTCAACGAATAGTTCCCCTCCTGGTGCTCTAGTTTGACTTTCCAAATATTTTTCTATCAATCTCCCAAATTGGAGAGACAGCACCATTAACCTCCTGTTTCGCACAGGTTGCCAATTTGGCAGAGGATGAAAGGGAAGAGGGAGAACCAATGAGAGAGTAGCTGTTAGCCATTTGGATGGGCACATGTCACTCTAATTGCACAGGAAGAAGAAGAATTAACCAAAGTCTCAGCCACCCACCGGGAACCAGTATATGTCCTGAACCAAAATTTTGGACTTGCGTTCAGCTAACAAAAAATGAGTTAAAAATGGAGCTCAGGGGCACAGCAATTCACAAACTGGCAGAGTAATAAAGGACAACTATCATCCAAAAATTTGTTGAGGAAAGGCAACGAGACGGACTTGAAATGGAGGCATAATAGCCGGAAACAGATTTCAAGAGTTACGTTGGAATCACCTTTATAGCACATAAGCAGGGAACAACTTAGACAATGATGCACTTGGCCAAAAAGGGCGTATGCATTTTCTCCTGAGTATATTCAGGATAAAACGCATATGCCTTTCTTGCCCAAGCAAGCAAGCGGGCAGGCAAGTCTGCACCACAAAGAAGTATCACTTCCCACCGGTCCACAGGAACATCCACAAAATGGGTAAAAACCAGAAATTCAAGACAGGCCCTGGAGAACAGGGAGCCTTGATATGCTGATGGGCGGGATGTAAATTGCCAACTGCCTCTCTGGAGGAGTGCATTGTGTTCCCTAAAACAAGTAAACAACAGAACTACAGAGCCAAGGGCACTTCCAGTCTAGGGAATATACCTTGGGAAAACTGAAAATCAATAAGACAGAGCCACCCCAAAATTTAAGGCTGCACTGCTTACAAGAACCTCAACTTGGGTACACCTTAAGTATCCCAGGAAAGATAAAATTTGTTCAAAAAATTGTAGTTCTTTCATACGATGGAATATCCCTCAGCCATGAAATCAATGTCATAAGACCAGGAGCAGGAAAATGAGTGGATTCAGGTACGATGATTCTAAGTGAAATAAGTCACACAGAAAAAGAAACACATCAAAAGATATCAATTATGAAGATCCTGTAAACATGGCTACACATGAACTGAGTTCGGAAAGAGAAGAGAGTCTCACATTTAGAAAACACTCTTATGCCAGCTTAAGGGGGAAGGAGAGGTGGGGTGATGCATAAAACCAGAGTTTGATATAAGCACAGGTACCGTTACAAAACACAACTATGGAATAGACAAGACCTACACCTTCCTCAGTGAAAGGGACTCAAAACCCCAGATTTCCCGCAGAGGAATATATCTGACTAGTAAGAATCTTAAAAAACTATGTATTGATATGTCTCCATAAGGGAATCATGTGTTTCTAGACTGGCATAATCATGGCAGCGACAATCAGCTCAAACCCACTATAAAAAGGAATTTCAAAAACAAAACAAAAAAACAGGGAAATTCTTTACAATTCCTTCAGGGTCTCTGATGAAACCTGGAATGACCCTATCTACAATGACAGCTGGAGGTGGCATAAGGCTGGACACATGGGACTGAGAGGATTGGTGAGATTGGGTGAGCAAATGCAGACCCTTTAAAGCAATAATGCATGGCACCCATTCCATGGGTCCCAACTCTCCAGGTTGAAGGGAATATTACTACAGCTATAACATGTACGGGAAACCTAGAGAATGGACACACTGTGAATACGAAAGGTCTCTAAAACTCAATGAATAGTCCTTCTCCTGGTGCTCGGGTTTGACTTTCCAACTGCTTTACTATGAATCTCCCAACCTGGAGAGACAGCTCCTTTAACCTCCTGTTACACACAGGTTGCCAATTTCGCAGAGGATGAATGGGAAGAGGGAAAACCAATTAGAGAGTAGGTATTAGGCATTTGGACGGGCATATGTCACTTTTACTTCCCAGGAGGAAGAAGAATTGACCAAAGTCTCAGCCACCCACCGGGAACAAATATAGGTTCTGAACCAAAATATTGGACTTGCATTCAGCTCAGAAAAAACTAGTTAAAAAATGGAGCTCAGGGGCACAGCAATTCACAAACTGGCAGAGTAATAAAGGGCAACTATCGTCCAAAAATCTGTTGAGGGAAGGCAACGAGGCGAACTTGAAAGTGAGGTTGAATAGCAGGAAACAGATTTCAAGTGGTACGTAGGAATTGCCTTTAAAGCACAGGAAGAGGGGCAAAACTTCGACAATCATGCACTTGGCCACAAAGGGCGTATGCATTTTCTCCTGAATATATTCAGGAGAAAACACATACGCCCTTTGTGGCCAAGCAAGCAAGTGGGCAATGCAAATCTGCAATACAAAGAAGTATCACTTCCCACTGGTCAAATGGGACATGCACAAAATGGGTAAAAACCAGAAAGGCAAGACAGGCCCTGGAGAACAGGGAGCCTTGTTATGCTGATGGGCGGGATGTAAATTGCCAACTGCCTCTCTGGAGGAGTGCATTGCGTTCCCTAAAACAAGTAAACAACAGAGCTACAGAGCCAAGGACACTTCCAGTCTAGGGAATATACCTTCGGAAAACTGAAAATCAATAAGACAGAGCCACCCCAAAATTTAGGGTTGCACTGCTTACAAGAACCTCAACTTGTGTACACCTTAAGTATTCCAGGAAAGATAAAAATGGTCCAAAAAATTGAGGTACTTACGTATGATGGAATATCCCTCAGCCATGAAATCAATGTCATAAGACCAATAGCAGCAAAATGAGTGGATTCAGATACGATGATTCTAAGTGAAATAAGTCACACAGAAAAAGAAACTTATCATAAGATATCACTTATGAAGATCCTGTAAACATGGCTACACATGAACTGAGTTAGGAAAGAGAACAGAGTCTCACATTTCGAAAACACACTTATGCCTGCTTAAGGGGGAAGGAGAGGTGGGGTGATGCATAAAACCAGAGTTTGATATAAGCACAGATACCGTTCCAAAAACCAACTATGGAATAGACAAGACCTACACCTTCCTCAGTGAAAGGGACTCAAAATCCCATATTTCCCGCAGAGGAATATATCTGACTAGTAAGAATCTTAAAACATATGTATTGATATGTCTCCATAAGAGAATCAAGTGTTTCTAGACTGGCATAATCATGGCAGCGAGAATCAGCTCAAACCCACTATAAAAAGGAATTTCAAAATCAAACCAAAAAAACATGGAAATTCTTTACAATTCCTTCAGGTTCTCTGATGAAACCTGAAATGACCCTATCTACAACAACAGCTGGAGGTGGCATAATTCTGGACACATGGGACTGAGAGGATTGGTGAGATTGGGTGAGCAAATGCAGACCCTTTAAAGCAATAATGCATGGCCCCCGTTCCATGGGTCCCAACTCTCCAGGTTGAAGGGAATATTACAACAACTATAACATGTATGGGAAACCTAGAGAATGGACACACTCTGAATACGAAAGGTCTCTAAAATTCAATGAATATTTCCTCTCCGTGTCCTCCGCTTTGACTTTCCAACTGCTTTACTATCAAGCTCCCAGCTTGGAGAGACAGCACGTTTAACCTCTTGGTTCGCACAGTTTGACAATTTGGCAGTGGATGAAAGGGAAGAGGGAGAACCAAAGAAAGAGTAGCTGTTAGGCATTTGGACGGGCACATGTCACTCTTATTTCCTGGGAGGGAGAAGAATTAACAATATTCTCAGCCACCAACCGGGAAGCAGTATAGTTCCTGAACCAAAATATTGGACTTGCTTTATGCTTACAAAAAACGAGTTAAATAATGGAGCTCATGGGCTGAGCAATTCACAAACAGGCTGAGAAATAAAGGACAACTATCGTCCAAAAATCTGTTGAGGGAAGGCAATGAGGCGGACTTGAAAGCGAGGCAGAATAGCAGGAAACAGATTTCAAGTGGTATGTTGGAATTGCCTTTAAAGCACATGATGAGGGGCACAACTTTGCCAAAGATGCACTTGGCTAAAAAGGCGGTATGCGTTTTCTCCTGAATGTATTCAGGAGAAAACGCATACTCCATTTTTGGCCAAGCAAGCAAGCGGGCAATGCAAATCTGGACTCCAAAGAAGTATCACTTTCCACCGGTCAAAAGGGACATCCACAAAATTGGTAAAATTCAGAAAGGCAAGACAGGCCCTGGAGAACAGGGAGCCTTGTTATGCTGATGGGCGGGATGTAAATTGCCAACTGCCTCTCTGGAGGAGTGCACTGTGTTCCCTAAACCAGTAAACAACAGAGCTACAGAGCCAAGGGCACTTCCACTCTAGGGAATATACCTTGTGAAAACTGAAAATCAATAAGACAGGGCCACCCCAAAATTCAGGGCTGCACTGCTTACAAGAACATCAACTTGAGTACACCTTAAGTATACAAGTCCAGATAAAAATTGCTCAAAAAATTGAGGAAGTTACGTATGATGGAATATCCCTCAGCCATGAAATCAATGTCATAAGACCAGTAGCAGCAAAATGATTGGATGCAGGTACGATGTTTCTAAGGGAAATAAGTCACACAGAAAATGAAACTTATCATAAGATATCACTTATGAAGATCCTGTAAACATGGCTACACATGAACTGTGTTAGGAAAGAGAACAGAGTCTCACATTTACAAAACACTCTTATGCCTGCTTAAGGGGGAAGAAGAGGTGGGGTGATGCATAAACCCAGAGTTTGATATAAGCACCGGTACTGTTCCAAAAACAAACTATGGAATAGAAAAGACCTACACCTTCCTCAGTGAAAGGGACTCAAAATCCCATATTTCCCACAGAGGAATATATCTGACTAGTAAGAATCATAAAACCTATGTATTGATATGTCTCTGTAAGGGAAAAAAGTGTGTCTAGACTGGCATAAACATGGCAGCGAGAATCAGCTCAAACCCACTATAAAAAGGAATTTCAAAAACAAAAAAAGAAAATGGGAAATTCATTACAATTCCTTCAGGGTCTCTGATGAAACCTGGAATGACCCTATCTACAACGACAACTGGAGGTGGCATAAGACTGGACACATGGGACTGAGAAGATTGGTGCGATTGGTTGAGCCAATGCAGACCCTTTAAAGCAATAAGGCATGGCACCCATTCCATGGGTCCCAACTCTCCAGGTTGAAGGGAATATTACTACAGCTATAACATGTACGGGAAACCTAGAGAATGGACACACTGTGAATACGAAAGGTCTCTAAAACTCAACGAATACTCCCCATCCTGGTGCTCTGGTTTGACTTTCCAACTGCCTTACTATCAATCTCCCAACCTAGAGAGACAGCACCTTTAATGTCCTGTTTCGCACAGGTTGCCAATTTGGCAGAGGATGAATGGAAAGAGGGAGAACCAATGAGAGAGAAGCTGCTAGGCATTTGGACGGGCATATGTCACTCTTATTTCCCTGGAGGAAGAAGAATTAACCAAAGTCTCAGCCACCCACCGAAAACCAGTATAGGTCCTGAACCAAAATATTGGACTTGCGTTCAGCTTACAAAAAAACGAGTTAAATAATGTAGCTCAGGGGCACAGCAATTCACAAAATGGCAGAGTAATAAAGGGCAACTATCGTCCAACAATCTGTTGAGGGGAGGCAACGAGGCGGACTTGAAACCGAGGAAGAATAGCAGGAAACAGATTTCAAGAGCTACGTTGGAATTGCCTTTAAAGCACAGGAAGAGGGGCACAACACCGACAATGATGCACTTGGCCAAAAAGAGCGTATGTGTTTTCTCCTGAATATATTCAGGAGAAAACGCATACGCTCTTTTTGGCCAAGCAAGCAAGCGGGCAATGCAAATCTGCACTACAAAGAAGTATCACTTCCCACCGTTCAAAAGGGACATCCACAAAATTTGTAAAATTCACAAAGGCAGGACAGGCCCTTGAGAACAAGGAGCCTTGTTATGCTGATGGGTGGGATGTAAATTGCCAACTGCCTCTCTGGAGGAGTGCATTGTGTTCCATGAACAAGTAAACAACAGAGATACAGAGCCAAGGGCACTTCCAGTCTAGGGAATATACCTTGGCAAAACTGAAAATCAATAAGACAGAGCCACCCTAAAATTTAGGGCTGCACTGCTTACAAGAACCTCAACTTGGGTACACCTTAAGTATCCCAGGAAATATAAAAATGGTTCATAAAATTGTGGTACTTACGTACGATATAATATCCCTCAGCCATGAAATCAATGTCATAAGAACAGTAGCAGCAAAATGAGTGGAATCAGGTACGATGATTTTAAGTGAAATAAGTCACACAGAAAAAGAAACTTATCATAAGATATCACTTATGAAGATCCTGTAAACTTTGCTACATATGAACTGAGTTAGGAAAGAGAACAGAGTCTCACATTTAGAAAACACACTTATGCCTGCTTAAGGGGTAAGGAGAGGTGGGGTGATGCATAAAACCAGTGTTTGATATAAGCACAGGTACCGTTCCAAAAACCATGTATGGAATAGATAAGACCTACACCTTCCTCAGTGAAAGGGACTCAAAACCCCATATTTCCCGCAGAGGAATATATCTGACTAGTAAGAATATTAAAACCTATGTATTGATATGTCTCTGTAAGGGAATCAAGTGTGTCTAGACTGGCATAAACATGGCAGGGAGAATCAGCTCAAACCCACTATAAAAAGGAAATTGAAAAACAAAAAATAGGGAAATTCTTTACAATTCCTTCAGGTTTTCTGATGAAAACTGGAATGACCCTATCTACAATGACAGCTGGATGTGGCATAAGGCTGGACACATTGGACTGAGAGGATTGGTGAGACTGGGTGAGCAAATGCAGACCCTTTAAAGCAATAAAATATGGCACCCATTGCATGGGGCCCATGTCTCCAGGTTGAAAGGAATATTACAACAGCTATAACATGTACGGGAAACCTTGAGAATGGACACACTGTGAATACGAAAGGTCTCTAAAACTCAACGAATAGTCCCTCTCCTGGTGGTCCGCTTTGACTTTCCCACTGCTTTACTATCAATCTGCCAAATTGGAGAGACAGCACCTTTAACCTCCTGGTTCACACAGGTTGACAATTTGACAGAGGATGAAAGGGAAGAGGGAGATCCAATGAGACAGTAGCTGTTAGGCATTTGGAAGGGCACATGTCACTCTTATTTGCAAGGAGGAAGAAGAATTAACCAAAGTCTCAGCCACCCACCGGGAACCAGTATAGGTCCTGAACCAAAATATTAAACATGTGTTCAGCTCAGAAAAAACGAGTTAATTAATGGAGCCCAGGGGCACAGCAATTCACAAACAGGCAGTGTAATAAAGGAAAACTATCGTCCAAAAATCTGTTGAGGGAAGGAAACGAGGCAGACTTAAAAGCGAGGCAGAATAGCAGGAAACAGATTTCAAGAGGTACATTGGAATCACCTTTAAAGCACAGGAAAATGGGCACAACTTCGACAATGATGCACTTGGCCAAAAAGGGCGTATGGGTTTTCTCCTGAATAAATTCAGCAGAAAACGCATACGACATTTTTGGCCAAACAAGCAAGTGGGCAATGCAAATCTGCAATACAAAAAAGTATCACTTCCCACCGGTCAAAAGGGACATCCACAAAAAGGGTAAATACCAGAAAGGCAAGACAGGCCTTGGAGAACAGGGAACCTTGTTATGCTGATGGGCGGGAAGTAAATTGCCAACTGCCTCTCTGGAGGCGTGCATTGTGTTCCCTAAAACAAGTAAACAACAGAGCTACCGAGCCAAGTGCCCTTCCAGTCTAGGGAATATACCATGGGAAAACTGAAAATCAATAAGACAGAGCCACCCCAAAATTTAGGGCTGCAATGCTTACAAGAACCTGAATTTGGGTACACCTTAAATATCCCAGGAAAGATAAAAAATGTTTCAAAAAATTGTGCTACTTACGTACGATGGAATATCCCTCAGCCATGAAATCAATGTCATAAGACCAGGAGCAGGAAAATGAGTGGATTCAGGTACGATGATTCTAAGTGAAATAAGTCACACAGAAAACGAAACTTATCATAAGATATCACTTATGAAGATCCTGTAAATATGGCTACACATGAACTGAGTTAGGAAAGAGAACAGAGTCTCACATTTAGAAAACAATCTTATGCCTGCTTAAGGGGGAAGGAGAGGTGGGGTGATGCATAAAACCAGAGTTTGATATAAGCACAGGTACCGTTCCAAAAACCAACTATAGAATACACAAGACCTACACCTTCCTCAGTGAAAGGGACTCAAAATCCCATATTTCCCGCAGAGGAATATATCTGACTAGTAAGAATCATAAAACCTATATATTGATATGTCTCCATAAGGTAATCAAGTGTTTCTAGACTGGCATAAACATGGCAGCGAGAATCAGCTCAAACCCACTATAAAAAGGAATTTCAAAAACAAAACAAAAAAACAGGGAAATTCTTTACAATTCCTTCAGGGTCTCTGATGAAACCTGGAATGACCCTATCTACAACGACAGCTGGATGTGGCATAAGGCTGGACACATGGGACTGAGAGGATTGGTGAGATTGGGTGAGCCAATGCAGACCATTTAAATCAATAATTCTTGGCACCAATTCCATGGGTCCCAACTCTCCAGGTTGAAGGGAATATTACTACAGCTATAACATGTACGGAAAACCTAGAGAATGGACACACTGTGAATACGAAATGTCTCTAAAACTCAACGAATAGTCCCTCTCCTGGCGATCTGGTTTCACTTTCCAACTGCTTTACGATCAATCTCTCAAGCTGGATAGACAGCACCTTTAACCTCCTTTTTCGCACAGGTTGCCAATTTCACAGAGGATGAATGGGAAGAGGGAAATCCCATGAGAGAGTAGCTGTTAGGTATTTGGACGGACATATATCACTCTTATTTCCCAGGAGGAAAACTAATTGACCAAAGTCTCAGCCACCCACCAGGAACCAGTATAGTTCCTGAACCAAAATATTGGACTTGCGTTCAGCTCATAAAAAACGAGTTATAAATGGAGTTAAGGGGCACAGCAATTCACAAACTGTTAGAGTAATAAAGGGCAACTATCGTCCAAAACTCTGTTGAGGGAAGGCAACGAGGCGAACTTGAAAGCGAGGCAGAATAGCAGGAAAGAGATTTCAAGAGGTACATTGGAATCACCTTTAAAGCACAGGAAGAGGAGCACAAATTCGACAATGATGCACATGGCGAAAAAGGCCATATGCGTTTTCCCATGAATATATTCAGGGGAAAACGCATACGCACTTTTCGCCAAGCAAGCAATTGGGCAATGCAAGTCTGCACTACAAAGAAGTATCACTTCCCACCGGTCACAAGGGACATCCACAAAATGGGTAAAAACCAGAAAGGCAAGACAGGCCCTGGAGAACAGGGAGCCTTGTTATGCTGACGGCCAGGATGTAAATTGCCAACTGCCTCTCTGGAAGAGTGCATTGTGTTCCCTAAAACAAGTAAACAACAGAGCTACAGAGCCAAGTACACTCCCAGTCTATGGAATATACCTTGGGAAACTTGAAAATGAATAAGACAGAGCCACCCCAAAATTTATGGCTGCACTGCTTACAAGAACCTCAACTTGGGTACACCTTAAGTATCACAGGAAAGGTAAAAATTGTTCAAAAAATTGTGGTACTTACGTATGATGGAATATCCATCAGCCATGAAATCAATGTCATAAGACCAGTAGGAGCAAAATGAGTGGATTCAGGTATGATGATTCTAAGTGAATTAAGTCACACAGAAAAAGAAACTTATCATAAGATATCACTTATGAATATCCTGTAAACATGGCTACACATGAACTGAGTTAGGAAAGAGAACAGAGTCTCACATTTAGAAAACACTCTTATGACTGCTTAAGGGGGAAGGAAAGGTGGGGTGATGCATAAAACCAGAGTTTGATATAAGCACATGTACCCTTCCAAAACCAACTATGGAATAGACTAGACCTACACCTTCCTCAGTGAAAGGGACTCAAAACCCCATATTTCCCACAGAGGAATATATCTGACTAGTAATAATCTTAAAACCTATGTATTGATATGTCTCCATAACGGAATCAAGTGTTTCTAGACTGGCATAAACATGGCAGAGAGAATTAGCTCAAACACACTAAAAAAAGGAATTTCAAAAAAAAACAAAAAAAACAGGGACATTCTTTACAATTCCTTCAGAGTCTCTGATGAATCCTGGAATGACCCTCTCTACAATGACAGCTGGATGTGCCATAAGGCTGGACACATGGGACTGAGAGGATTGGTGAGATTAGGTGAGCACATGCAGACCCTTTAAAGCAATTATTCATGGCACCCATTCCATGGATCCCAACTCTCCAGGTTGAAGGGAATATTACTACAGCTATAACATGTATGGGACACCTATAGAATGGATACACGGTGAATACCAAAGGTCTCTAAAACTCAACGAATAGTCCCTCTCCTGGTGCTCCGGTTTGACTTTCCAACTGCTTTACTATCAATCTCTAAACCTGGAGAGACAGCACCTTTAACCTCCTGTTTCGCACAGGTTGCCAATTTCGCAGAGGATGAATGGGAAGAGGGGGAACCAATGAGAGAGTAGCTGTTAGGTATTTGGACGGGCATATGTCACTCTTATTTCCCGTGAGGAAGAAGAATTAACCAAATTCTCAGCCACCTATCGGGAACCAGTATAGGTCCTGAACCAAAATATTGGACTTGCGTTCAGCTCACATAAAACGAGTTAAGAAATAGAGCTATAGGGCAGAGCAATTCACAAACTGGCAGAGTAATAAAGGGCAAATATCGTCCAAAAATCTGTTGAGGGAAGGCAACGAGATGGACTTGAAAGCGAGGCAGAATAGCAGGAAACAGATTTCAAGAAGTACGTTGCAAAAACATGTAAAGCACAGGAAGAGGGGCACAATTTCTACAATGATGCATTTGGCCAAAAGGGCATATGCATTTTTTCCTGAATATATACAGGAGAAAACGCATACGCCCTTTTTTGACAAGCAAGCAAGCGGGCAATGCAAATCTGCACTAAAAAGAAGTATCACTTCCCACCGGTCAAAAGGGACATCCACAAAATGCGTAAAAACCAGAAAGGCAAGACAGGCCCAGGAGAACAGGGAGCCTTGTTATGCTGATGGCCGGGATGTTAATTGCCAACTTCCTCTCCTGAGGAGTGCATTGTGTTCCCTAAAACAAGTAAACAACAGAGCTAGAGAGCCAAGGGCACTTCCAGTCTAGGGAATATACCTTGGGAAAACGGAAAATCAATAAGACAGAGCCACCCCAAAATTTAGGGCTGCACTGCTTACAAGAACCTCAACTTGGGTACACCTTAAATATCCCAGGAAATATAAAAATGGTTCAAAAAATTGTGGTACTTACGTACGATGGAATATCCCTCAGCCATGAAATCAATGTCATAAGACAAGTAGCAGCAAAATGAGTGGATTCAGGTACGATGATTCTAAGTGAAATAAGTCAGACAGGAAAAGAAACATTTCATAAGATATTACTTTTGAAGATCCTGTAACATGGCTACACATGAAGTGATTTAGGAAAGAGAACAGAGTCTCACATTTAGAAAACACTCTTCTGCCTGCTTAAGGGGGAAGGAGAGGTGAGGTGATGCATAAACCAGAGTTTGATATAAGCACAGGCACCGTTCCAAAAACCAACTGTAGAATAGACAAGCCCTACACCTTCCTCAGTGAAAGGGACTCAAAACCACATATCTCCCGCAGAAAAATATATCTGACTAGTAAGAATCTTAAAATCTATGTACTGATATGTCTCCATGAGGGAATCAAGTGTGTCTAGACTGGCATAAACATGGCAGCGAGAATCAGCTCAAACCCACTATAAAAAGGAATTTCAAAAACAAAACAAAAAAACAAGGAAATTCTTTACAATTCCTTCAGGGTCTCTGATGATACCTGGAATGACCCTATCTACAATGACAGCTGGATGTGGCATAAGGTTGGACACATGAGACTGAGAGAATTGGTGAGATTGGGTGAGCAAATACAGACCTTGTAAAGCAATAATGCATGGCACCCATTCCATGGGTCCCAACTCTCCAGGTTGAAGGGAATATTACTCTAGCTATAACATGTATGGGAAACCTAGAGAATGGACACACTGTGAATATGAAATGTTTCTAAAACTCAACGAATTGTCCCACTCCTGGTGTTCCGGTTTGACTTTCCAACTGCTTTAATATCAATCTGCCAACTTGGAGAGACAGCCCCTTTAACATCCTGGTTCGAACAGGTTGTGAATTTGGCAGAGGTTGAAAGGGAAAATTGAGACTCAATGAAAGAGTAGCTGTTAGACATTTGAACGGGCACATGACACTCTAATTTCCCGGCAGGAAGAAGAATTAACCAACGTCTCAGCATCCCACCTGGAACCAGTATAGATCCTGAACCAAAATTTCTGACTTGCGTTCAGCTCACAAAAAAACGAGTTGAAAAATTGATATCAGGGGCACAGCAATTCACAAACTGGCAGAGTAATAAAGGACAACTGTCGTCCTAAAATCTGTTGAGGGAAGGCAAAGAGGCGGATTTGGAAATGAGGCAGAATAGCAGGAAAGAGATTTCAAGAGGTACATAGGAATCGACTTTAAAGCACAGGAAGAGGGGCACAACTTCAAAAATGATGCACTTGGCCAAAAAGGGCGTATGCGTTTTCTCCTGAATATATTCAGGAGAAAACGCATACGCCCTTTTTGGCCAAGTAATGAAGCGGGCAATGCAAATCGGTACTACAACGAAGTATGACTTCCCACCGGTCAAAAGGGACATCTACAAAATGGGTAAAAACCAGAATGGCAAGACAGGACCTGGAGAACAGGGAGCATTGTTATGCTGACGTGCGGGATGTAAATTGCCAACTGCCTCTCTGGAGGAGTGCGTTGTGTTCCCTAAAACAAGTAAACAACAGAGCTACAGAGCCAAGGGCACTTCCAGTCTAGGGAATATACCTTGAGAAAACTGAATATCAATAAGACAGGGCCACCCCAATATTTAGGGCTGCTCTGCATACAAGAACTTCAACTTGGGTACACCTTAAATATCCCAGGAAAGGCAAAAATGGTTCAAGAAATTGTGGTACTTACATACGATGGAATATCCCTCAGCCATGAAATCAATATCTTAAGGCCAGTAGCAGCAAAATGAGTGGATTCAGGTACAATTATTCTAAGTGAAATTATTCACAGAGAAAAAGAAACATCATAAGATATCACTTATGCATGTCCTGTAAACATGGCTACACATGAACTGAGTTAGGAAAGAGAACAGAGTTTCACATTTAGAAGACACTTTTATGCCTGCTTAAGGGGGAAGGAGAGGTGGGGCGATGAATAAAACCAGAGTTTGATATTAGTACAGGTACCACTCCAAAAACCAAATATGGAATAGACAAGACCTAAACATTCCTCAATGAAAGGGGCTCAACACCCCATATTTCCCGCAGAGGAATATATCTTACAAGTAAGAATCTTAAAACCTATGTGTTGATATGTCTCTGTAAGGGAATCAAGTGTGTCTAGACTGGCATAAACATGGCAGCGAGAATCAGCTCAAAACCACAATAAAAAGAATTTCAAAAACAAAACCAAAAAAACAGGGAAATTGTTTACAATTCCTTCAGGGTCTCTGATGAATCCTGGAATGACCCTATAAACAACGACAGCTGGATGTGGCCTAAGGCTGGACACTTGGGACTGAGAAGATTGGTGAGATTGGGTGAGCAGATGCAGACCCTTTAAAGGAATAATGTGTGGCACCCATTCCATGGGTCCCAACTTTCCAGGTTGAAGGGAATATTACTACAGCTATAACATGTACGTGAAACCAAGAGAATGGACACACTGTGAATACGAAAGGTCTCTAAAACTAAGCTAATATTCCCTCTCCTGGTGCTCCGGTTTGACTTTCCATCTGCTTTACTATCAATCTCCCTACTTGCAGAAACACCCCCTTAACCTCTTGGTTCGCACACGTTGCCAATTTGGCAGAGGAAGAAAGGGAAGAGGGAGAACCAATGAGAGACTAGCTGTTACACATTTGGGCGGGCACATTTCACTCTAATTTCCCGGGAGGAAGAAGTATTAACCAAAGTATCAGCCATGCGCCTGGAACCAGTAGAAATCCTGAACCAAAATTTTGGACTTGCGGTCAGCTCACAAAAACGATTTGATAAATGGAGTTCAGGGGCACAAAAATTCACAAACTGGCACAGTAATAAAGGCCAACTATCGTCCAAAAATCTGTTGAGGGAAGGCAACGAGGCATAATTGAAAGCAAGGCAGCATACCAGGAAACATATTTCAATAGGTACGTTGGAATCGTCTTTAAAACCCAGGAAGATGGGCACAACTTCGACTAAGATGCACTTGGGCAAAAAAGGGCGTATGCGTTTTCACCTGAATATATTCAGGAGAAAACGCATACGCCCTTTTTTGGCCAAGCAAGAAAGCGGTCAATGCAAATCTGCACTAAAAAGAAGTATCACTTCCTACCGGTCAAAAGGGACTTCCGCAAAATGTGTAAAATCCAGAAAGGCAAGACAGGTCCTGGAGAACAGGGAGCATTGTTATGCTGATGGGCGTGATGTAAATTGCCAACTGCCTTTCAGGTGGAGTGCATTGTGTTTCCTAAAACAAGTAAATAACATAGCTACAGAGCAAAGGGCACTTCAATTCTAGGGATTATACCTTGGGAAAACTGAAAATCAATAAGACAGAGCCACCCCAAAATATAGGGCTGCACTGCTTACAAGAACCTAAACTTGGCTACACCTTTAATATCCCACGAAAGACAAAAATGGTTTTAAAATTTGGTACCTATGTACGTTGGAATACCCGTCAGCCATGAAATCAATGTCATAAGGCCAGTAGCAGCAAAATGAGTGGATTCAGGTACGATGATTCTAAGTGAAATAAGTCACACTGAAAAAGAAACTTATCATAAGATATCACTTATGAAGGTCCTGTAAACATGGCTACACATGAACTGAGTTAGGAAAGATAACAGAGTAACTAATCTTGTCATAACTTATCACTTATATCGGGAATGTACACATGACTACACATGAACTGAATGACAAACACAACAGAGTCACACATTTAGAAAACATCTTCTGCCTGCTTAAGGGGAAAGCCGAGGTGGGGTGGTGCATAAAACCACAGTTTTAAATTAGCACAGATACCGTTATATAAACCATGTATGTAATAGACAACACCTACTGCCGGCAAAATGAACTGGACTCAACACACCCTATTCACTGCAGAGTAATATGTCTGACTCTAAGTATTTTAAAACATATGTATTCTCATGTCTCCATAAAGGAGTCATGTGTGTGTATAACGGCATGAACACAGCACTGGAATTCAGTTAAACCCACTTATAAAAATAAATTTCAAAAGCAAAATGCAAAAACAGAGAGAAAGTCTTAAAAATTATGTTCAGGGCCTGTGATGAAAGCCAGATTGACCACCTTTACACCCACAGCTGGATGAGACATAAGACAGGACACTTGGGACTGACAAGATTGCTGAGGTTGTGTGAACAAAAGAACACCACTTAGAGCAATACTGTGTGCTACCCATTCTAGTGGTCCCAACTCTCCAGGTTTAAGGGAATCTTCCTCCAGTTAAAACATGCATGAGAAACCCAGTGGATGGTACACTGTGTAATTGGGAAAGTTTTCTAAAAGGTACATCATTTTTCCTTTTGTCGTGCTCGGCTTCACCATTCCATCTGCATTACTCAAAATCTCGCCACTTGGTGTGTCAGCGCCTTTACCCTCCCGTTATGCACAGTTTTCAAATTGTGCAGAGGATGAACAGGAAGAGGGTAAATAAATGAGAAATTAGCTGTAGGTGTTTGGATGGGCACATGTCACTCTAGTTTCCCATCAGGAAAAAGAAATAACCAAAGGCTCAGCCTGAAGCCCTGGAACCAGACTAGGGCCTAAAGCCATCCTGCGGTAGTGCAGCCAGCTCACAAATAGGCGAGTTGAAAAATGGAAATCAGGGGCACAGCAATTCAAAAACTTGCAGAGTTATAAAGGACAACTATCATCCAGAAATATATTGAGGAAAGGCAGTGAAGAGGATTTGAATGCAAGGCAGAATTGAAGGAAACAGATTTCAAGAGGTAGATTGGAGTCGTCTTTAAAGCACATGAAAAGCGACAGAATTTCGACAATGTTGCCCTTGGCTGAAAAGGGATTATGTGTATTTTCTTGAATATATTCGGGAAAAAATGCATATGCCCTTTTTGGGCAAGCAAGCCATCAGGCATTGCAAATCCACACTACAGAGAAGTGTCCCTTACCTCCAGTCAGAAGGGCCATCCACAAATAGTGTAAAAACCACAAATGCAGGACAGGCCATGGAGAAAAGGGAGCCTGGTTACGCCGATGGACAGGATGTAAATTGCCAACAGCCTCTCTGGAGAACTGTATGTTGTTTTCTAAAACAGAGCTACAGAGCATAGCACACTTCCACTCATGGGCGTGTATTTTGGGAAAACTAAAAATCCACCACACACAGCCAGCCCAAAGTTTAGGGCTGCTCTGTTTACAAGAACCTCGACTTCGGTACACTTTAAATATCCCAGTAAAGGAAAAAGGAAATGGATATAGATGTTGTGGTACTTATATACAATGGAATGTCACTCAGACATCAATGTCATAAGGCCAATAGCAGCATAATGAGTGGCTTTAGGTACGATGATGCTAAGTGAAATGAGCCACAAAGAAAAAGAAACTTATTGTAATATATCACTTATAGAGGAAATGTAAACATGGCTACACATGAACTGAATTTCAAAAGAGAACAGAGTTACACATTTAGAAAACACACTTATGCCTCCTTAAGGGGAAAGGTGACGTGGGGTGATGTGTAAAAGAAGAGTTTGAAATTAGCACAGATCCCATTCCATATACCAAATATGTAATAGATAAGACCTACTCCTTTCTCAATGAACTGGACACAAAACACCCTATTCACTGAAGAGGAATATATCTGACTGGTAATAACCTTGAAACCTATGTATTTATATGTCTCCATAATGGAATCAAGTGTATGTAGATTGGCATAAACACAGATCAATGGAACAGGACAGAAAGCCCAGAGATAAACCTACATACCTATGGCTATCTCATCTATGACAAAGGAGCTAAGGATATACAATGGAGAAAAGACAGTCTCTTCAGTAATTGGTGCTGGGAAAACTGGACCCCTACCATAAAATAATGAAATTAGAACACTCCATAACACCATACACAAAAATAAACTCTAAATTTATTAGAGATCTAAATATAAGACCAGATATTATAAAACACTTTGAGGAAACCATAGGCAGAACACTCTATGACATAAATCACAGAAAGATCCTTTTGGACCCACCTCACAGAGAAATGGAAATAAAAACAGAAATCAACAAATGGGACCTAATGAAACTTAAAAGCTTTTACACAGTACAGGAAAACATAAACAAGATGCAAAAACAACCCTCAGAATGGGAGAAAATATTTTCAAATGAAGCAATTGACAAAGGATTAATCTCCAAACTTTACAAGCACCGCATGTAGCTCAATATCACAAAAACCAACAACCCAATCCAAAAACGGGCAGAAGACCTAAATAGACATTTCTCCAAAGAAGATATACATATTACCAAGAAACACATGAAAGGATGCTGAACATCACTAATCATTAGAGAAATGCAAATCAAAACTACCGTGAGGTATCACCTCACAGCAGTCAGAGTGGCAATCATCAAAAAAATCTACAAAACAATAAATGCTGGAGAGGCCTTTATTGGAGAAAAGGGCACACACTTGCACTGTGGGTGGGAATGTAAATTGATATGGGCACTAGGGAGAACAGTACAGAGGTTCCTTTAAATAACTAACAATAGATGTACCATACGACACAACAATCCAAGTACTGGGCATTTGCCTTGTGAAAACCATAATTCAAAAAGAGTTATGTACAAAAATGTTCATTGCAGCTCTATTTACAATAGTCAGGACATGGAAGCAACCTAAGTATCCATCGACAGATGAATGGATAAAGAAGATCTGGCACGTATATACAATGGAATATTACTCAGCCATAAAAGGAAGCAAAAGTGAGTTATTTGTACTGAGGTGGATGGACTTAGAATCTGTCCTACACAGTGAAGTAAGTCAGAAAGGGAAAAACAAATACTGTATGTTAACAGAGATATACGGAATCTAATGAAGAAAAAAAAAAGATTTTGAAGAACCTAGTGGCAGGACAGGATTAAGTACACAGACATAGAGAAAGGACTTGAGGACACCGGAAGTGGGATGGGTAAGCTGGGACGAAGTGAGAGAGTGGCATGGACATAAGTACATTACCAAATGTAACACCGATAGCTACTGGGAAGCAGCCACTTAGAACAGGGAGATCAGCTCGGTGCTTTGTGACCACATAAAGGGGTGGGATATGGAGTGTGGGAGGGAGATGCAAGAGGGAGGGGATCTGGTGATATTTGTATATGTGTAGCTGATTCACTTTGTTATACAGCAGAAACGAACACTCCATTGTAAAACATTTATACTCCAATAAACCTGTAAAAGAAAAAAAAAAAGAAAGCCCAAGGATAAACCTACACACATATGGTCAACTAATCTATGACAAAGGAGGCAAGACTATACAATGGAGATAAGACAGTCTCTTCAATCATTGGTGCTGGGAAATATGGACAGCTACATGTAAAAGAATGAAATTAGAACACTCCCCAACACCATACATAAAAATATATTCAAAATGGATTAGAGACCTTAATGAAAGACCGGACAGTATAAATCTCTGAGAGGAAAACTTACGAAAGATACTCTGACGTAAATCACAGCAACATCTTTTTTGATCCACCTCCTATAGTAATGAAATAAAAAAAGAAAACTAAACAGATGGGACCTAATGAAACGTAAAAGCTTTTGCAAAGCAAAGGAAACTACAAACAAGATGAAAAGACAACCCTAAGAATGGCAGAAAATATTTGCAAACGAATCAATGGACAAATGATTAATCTCCAATATATATAAACAGCTCATGCAGCTCAATATTAATAAAACAAACAACCCAATACAAAAATGGAAGATCTAAATAGACATTTCTTCCAAGAAGACATAGAGATGGCCAGTACGCACATGAAAATCTGCTCAACATCACTAATTATTAGAGAAATGGAAATCGAAACTACAATGAGGTATCACGTCACTCCTGTTAGAATGGGCATCATCAGAAAATCTACAAACAACAAATGCTGGAGAGGGTATGGAGGAAAGGAACCTTCTTCCACTATTGTTGGGAATGTAAATAGATGCAGTCTCTATGGAGAACAGTATGGAGGTTCTTTAAAAAACTAAAAATAGAATTACCATATAATCCAGCAATCCCACTACTGGGCATATACCCAGAGAAAAGCAAAAATCAAAAATACACATTCACCACAATGTTCATTGCACCACTATTTACAATAGCCAGGTAATGAAAGCAACCTAAGTGCCCACAGACAGACGAATGGATAAAGACGTGGTACATATATACAACGGAATATTACTCAGCCATACATAGGAATGAAATTGGGTCATTTGTAGAGACCTCGATGGATCTAGAGACTGTCATACAGAGTGAAGTAAGTCAGAAAGAGAAAAACAAATATTGAATATTAATGCATATATGTGGAAACTAGAAAAATGGTACAGATGAACCAGTTTGAAGGGCAGAGATAGAGACAGATGTAGAGAACAAACTTATGGACACCAAGGAGGGAACGCCATGTGAGGGTGGTGGTGGGATGAATTGGGAGACTGGGATTCACATGTGCACACTTATATGTATAAAATAGATATCCAATAAGAACCTGCTGTATAAAAGTAATAAATTTAAAAAAATAAAAATAAATAAATAACATTTAATAAAATAAAACAGAAAAAAAGTTTTTCCCTTCACATAGACGTCTTTATATTAATGCATTATTTCCATGTTTATATCTCCAAATTAAAAAAAAAGAGGAATAAATAAAATCTACCTTGAACCAAAAAGAAAAAAAGAAAACAAAAAAGAGAACTCACCAGTTATACAGAGGAAAATCGTATCAGGGCACTTGCTCCAGTGGTAAAAAATTCTTAAGTTGGTCAGAGGTGGGAAATCGTCTCCCATGCACTCAGCAGCGCTCCCCCCCACAAGGAGCATCCTCATTGCAAAGCTGGGGGACTGTGTCGAGGCGTCTGTGAGTAAATGTGAGCTGAGCCCCAGTCCTGCTGCAGCTGAACTCTTCCCAACCTTTCCAGGTAAAACACCTGAATATGTACAAGCACTTGCAAGCCTAGAGGAAGGGCTGTGGAGCCACACTAGCGAGAGCACGCAGGCCGACTTGGTGCCTACAGGCCAGCTAGGATGGTCCTGGCCCCAGATGCTCTTCTGGAATCTTTCCATTTCCCTGCCTGAGATACCCCTCCTGCCACGGCCCCCACTGCTTTTTTACTTCCTCACATCTGCCTGGGGAGAAATTCCAGTGGCAGGTATGGGTGACACATCCTCTTCTTTAGCAGGTGGCAGCCTGGCAACTCGTGCAGAAAGTCCAGCAGAGCCCCACTCACACTGGGCCACGCACAAAGCCAAGGCCCCTCACTCCCTCCCACCACCCCAGCCCCGACACTGCTGACAGGGCAGAGAATATGGCGTCAGGCACAGCTACAGGGGCTCTTGCTGACTGGAGAGGTGTTTATATTGACCTCAACCCAGGCACACCTGTGGAGGGTGCTGGCCGGCAGTGTCAGGCTGCCCAAATCAGCCAATCCTCACACCTCAGGGGCTCACAGTTGCAGAAAATGAACCTTGCTAAATGGGTCAGTCCCAAGGAACAGGTGTGGGCTCTTGAGAGTCAGGATAGACAAGGGGCTGCAGCTGCGGCTTGTTTTCTTATCATTTTATCTGGTCCATGAGTGGAAAACAACTTCAAGAAGACCCTATCCTAATGAGAGGAACCCAGGAGTCAGGGAGAGGAGTGATGGTGGTTGGAGACAGAGGCCTGGTGCCCTGGCTGCAGTGGAAGTGTCTGGAAGACCAGGCAGAGAGAGGCTGCACAGAGTGATAGCCAGGGTCACAGACCTGTCAGAGCTGCTGTTTGTTAGTTCAAGTCCTGCTCTGAGGTGTTCTGTGTCAGCTGTGAGTGACAGGTGAGCTGGGGGTTCTCTGCAAGGTGGGCTATGTGCACAGTTCCTGTGTGTCCAGCCCTGCTGGGGTACCTGCCCAGGGGAGTTCCGTATCCTGGGAAGGGCCTGACTATGAGAGCCCCATGGGCTGCTGGGTAGCTGCACAGGTGAGCTCCATACCCTGGGAGGGACTTGAACACGAGAGCCTCGTGGGCTGTGTGGTGCTGGATGCAGCCCAGGTGAGCTCCATATCCTGGGATTGGCCTGACCACGAGAGCCCCATGGGCTGCTGGAGACCTGGTAAAGGATATCAGGACAGTCAGTGAAGCCACCGAGGATATACATCCAGTAGCTCCTATTTCCTACACCCTGCTGCTCATTCTACCATCCACCAGGCCAATGCATTCTGTATTACACTTCAATGATGCCTTCTTCTGTATTCCATTCATCTCAGAGTCACAAGAATTTTTGGCTTGTGAGTGGCAGGACAAAACATAGAACAAAACCAATAATGCTGGGCCGTCCTTCCCCAATAGTTCAAAAATCCCCACACCATCATTGAGGAAATGTCCTCTAAAGACCTAAAAGTTCTACCTCTGTAAAAGGGAACCCTCCTTCAATATGCAGATGACATTCTGATTGCCAGGCCTACTAAAGACGCCTCGGAACTACCTAGCCAAGAAAGGATAGAAGGTGTCCAAGAAAAAGGCTCAAATACCCCAGGCTCAGGTGACATGCCTGGGCTTCATTCTCTCAGATATTCGGAGAAACGCATCCCAGGATAGGGAAGAAGCCATTTGCAGCCTTACCTCTTCTAAAACTAGAAGACAGCTTAGGGGTTCCTGGGGAGGCCAAGGTTTTCTGCATCTGGATCCCTAACAACAGTCTAATAGCTGGGCCTCTACATGAAACACTGACACGAAAAGATGATGATCCTTTTGAATAGAATCCAGAAGCAGCCTTTCAAGAATGGAAAGAGCAGTCAATTCAGATCCTTGCCCAGGAACTCGCTACTTTAGCTAACCCCTTGGCCTTTACATACCCGGTCAAAGGTTAATCGCCCTTGGAGCCTTAGTGCAAAAACTGGGACCACTTGAAATGGAGCAACACAAGAATGCCCTTCAGGTATGATAAACTATGGTCACCAAGGGCTTTGCCCACCGACTCATCAGGCCAGGATACTGGGGTATCTAAAAAGCTGGAAATCAGCAGCCCACAAGGCCAGCTCCCTCCTAAGGGAAAAGGACCCCACGTCGTGATCCTAACCACCCATCATGTCCTGAAGTTGCAGGGGTCGCTCTGTGGACACACTGACCTCGAGTGAGGAGGCCCTCCAACTCCTACCTCCAGAGAGACAAATGGGGGCAACGGGCCCCCAAGATGACTCGTGTGACCATCACTTGACCTGGAGTTTCTCTCAGAAAACAACAAGACTGTGCCCCAAAAGAGCAGACTACTGCTTGCAGGACTTACTGCACCCAGAGGGGAGCTAATAAGCTTGGCGGGGGAAACGTATATCACGCTTTCACCATAGAAAACCCTACAGACACTGCGGTGATGGTGGCCAATATGACCGGCTGGACTGCTGGCTACTTCTAAAGGCCGTTGACTCAGTGGACGTCATTGTCCTGGATCACCACTGACCCTCGACTGTCTGGGAGTTGCACGGGCAGGGCTCTGACACATGGTGCTGTTTGTACATTAATTCAGGGACCTAATTAAAGAAAGCACAGACTACTGGTCAGAGCATCTAGGCTGGCAAAAAACGTCAGCCTAAGGTCACCGAACAAATGTGTGGTGGGATGAAACCTGCCACCTCAGCATCTCTGCCCATCTCTTTCCTGGACCCTTAAAGGTCATTAGAATCTATAACACTTCCAATGCTGGTGCTCAGGCAGACGAGAAGTGAGGCAGGAGTCATTGGGACAATCAACCTCACCTGGAGGCTGGTGGGGAGACGTTTTTCCCCTCGCCCCATGTATCAGGGCTCCCACCACAGCATGAAGCAGTTACAAAAGAGTGGTCTGCACCCTCAACATCCCAAGAATGAGGAACGGAACAAAAAGCAGAGGAGGTGTTCATCTCTGGCAACGTTCATTAAATATTCCTGGGAGAAAAAAAGAGAATCTGGGCAATAAAATAAAGTCTAAGCTGTTTTTCCTTTGTGCTTTGTCTAATTTCACGTGCTCCTAGGGTTCCGCATGCAGAGGTCCCACACCCGGCACTTCAGACCCGACTTCCTAGTGCAGAATGGCTGGGTCGACACCTCAGCTAGCGGAGTCCCATGCAGACTCCACGGCATAGAGCCTGAGCTGCAGCCAACCCAGCCCTCGAGAACTCCATCCCCTAACTCCCACTGACGCTGCCGGGATCCCTACACAGCATCCCAGCCCACAGCCCATGGGGGAGTGCACGCTCTCACCTCTCCATTCGGTTTTCAAAATAATGTTTCCTTTGCTTATGAACCAAACTCAGTCTTGATCTGTTGGCTCCAATGACACTGGGCACGGGGACTCCTGTTGGGGTCCCCTCTGCATGATCAGTAACAGAAATTGGGAACATTGTAACTTCATTGAACAGATGTGTGAGCCAAACTGTAGTTAACATAGAGCAGTGTATAATGCTCGGGTAAAATAAGATTTTTCTAAGACTTACCTTTGATATTTCCATCACTTTACTATAAGCAAGTTCAGTGAAGTTGTCTGTCTTATTTGTCAGGTCAACATTAGAGAAATGAAGTGATTTATTTCCATGGATGTACATCGAATACTCTTGGCTGAGGCTTCAATCTTGTTTTGAATGCTTTTCCATTGAAAAGGATACCTCTCTTTCAGCTCCCCCATTTCTGAGAAGTATAAAAACTTATAATTTATTATTACCAAAGGGGAAAGGTAGGAGAAGGGATAAATTAACAGTTTGGGATTAACACATACACACTGCTATGTATAAAATAGATCATCAACAAGGAACAACTGTATAGCACAGGGAACTACACTGAATATTTTGCAATAACCTATAAGGGGAAATAATCTGAAAAAGAATCGATATTTTTATTGACATCATCTATCAATGGCAGATAAAATGTAACCTAAGCAAGGCCGATAGTGAGCGCTTCTGAACCTGAAGATTTCAATCATCTAAAATTTGGGCTCTGCCTATTTCCCAAGGCCTTTAATGGACATACGTGTAGCTGTAGCTTAAAAATTACCCAGTTTGGGGTTCGGGGAGGCACTGATTTGGAAAATTCCCTTGTGTTCTCCTTCCATGCACGGGACCCTTCCTACAGCTAAAACATGCCTGTCACACCTAGAGGATGGTACACCGTTTGATCGGAAAGAGTTTGGAAAAGGCACCTCATCTCCTCATCGCCTGGTGCTCGGGTTCACCCCTCCAGCATCTTTCCTAACAATCTCCTCACTTGGGGATATCAGCACCATCAACATCCTGTTGCACACAGTTTGGAATCTGTCCAGAGGATGAAGCGGAAGGATGAGAAAAATTTAGAGACAAGTCTTAGGTGTTCGGACAGGCACATGCCACTCTAATTTCCAATCCGGAAGACAAATTCATCAAAGGCTAGAATTGACCATGGAAAGAGAATAGGCCTAGAGGAAATCCCGCTGTTTTGTGTCCAGTTTCCAAAAACACATGTTGAAAAATGGAACTCAGGGGCACTAAAATTCATGAAACTGCAGAGTTGAAAATATCTATTGTTGAAAAATATCTTGAGGTAAGTCACAGAAAAGGACTTGTAAGCAAGGGAGAGTGGCAGGAAACAGATTTGAAGAGGTAGAAAGGACTCCCCATTAAAGAACAAGAAAAGGGGCTGAACATCGCCAATGATGCACTTGGCCCAAAAGGGCGTATGCATATTTTTCTGAATATATTAAAGTAAAGGCCATTCACACTTTTTATCCAACCAAACAGGTGGGCACTGGAAATCAATATTACAAAATGTATCACTTCACATCAGTCAGAAGGGTCATCCACATAATGTGTAAACACCAGAAATGCAGGACAGGGTGAGGAGAAAAGGGAGCCTTGTGAGGCTGATAGTGGAAATGTAATTTGCCAACGGCCACTCTGGAGAAGTGTATTGTGTTTTCTACAACATCTGATAACTGAGCTACAGAGCATAGGGCACTTGCACTCATGGGCGTATACCTTGGGAAAAACAAAAAATGACAGAAAACAGGCACCCCAACGTTTACCACCTCTCTGTTAAAAAGGGCCTCCACTTGGATATAACCTAAATGTCCCTGGAAGGATAAAATGGATAAAAGAGATGGGGTACTTATGTAGAGTGGAATATTACTCATCCAGAAATCAATGAAATAAGGCCAGTTGGAACAACTCTGGAGGAGTTACATACGATCATTCTAAGTGACACATGTCAGAAAGAAAAAGACACATATCATAAGATGTCACTTAAAGGTGGAATCAAAAATGGCTACACATGAAATAAACTACAAAACAGAAACATAGTCAAATATGTAGAAAATAGACATAAGGCTGCTAAATGGGAAAGGTGGGGAATGGTGAGGTATTATCCAGGAGGTTGAAATTAGCAAAGATACCATACCAAGTACCGAATTGTATAACTGGCAAGGCCTACACGATACCTCAAAGAACTGCACTCAGTCCACTCAAGTCACTGGAAAATAATACATATGACTCGTAAGCATCTGAGAAAGAATTTATTGTTGTCTCACAGTACATGAATCAAGTGGATGTACAGCAGCAAAAAACAGAGCTTTGAAAATCAGCTGTAACCAATATAAAAATAAATTTAAATATATTTATAAAAACAGTGAGACAGACAAAAATTCTTACAACTTTTGTTGAAGGGCTACGATGTAACATGGATTGAACACATGTAGACCCACAGCAGGATGATATATAAGGCTGGAAGCTATGCACGCTAAGAGATGTTAGAGAGGCTGGGTGAGGAAATGCAGACCTTTTAAAGTAATACTGCCTGGTACCCATTCCATGGGTCCCAAATCGGCAGGTTCAAGGGAATCTTCTGACAGGGAAAACATGCCTGGGAAACCGAGATGAATGTACACCGTGTGCTCAGGAGAGGTGTCTAAAATGCACCTCATTTTTGATCTCCTGGTGCTGGGGTTCGCCATTCCAGCCACATTACTAACAATCTCCCCACTTGGAGAATCAGCACCTTTAACCTCCTGTTTCACACAGTTTGCAATTTTTGCAGAGGATAAATGGGAAGAGGAGGAACCAATGAGAGATTAGCTGTAGGAGTTTTGACAGGCACATGTCACTCTAATATCCCTTTAGGAAGAAGAATTAACCAAAGGCTCAGCCTGCCTCCCCAGAACCAGAATAGGGCCGGAATCAATCCAATGGTTTGGCGGCCAGCTCACAAAAAATGCGAGTTGCAAAATGGAGCTCAGGAGCAGACAATTCAAAGACCTGCAAAGATATAAATGATAACCAACGTCCAAAAATATATTCAGGTAAGGCAACGAAGAGGATCTGAATGAGAGGCAGAATTGCAGGAAACAGATTTCAAAAGGTAGATTGTACTCACATTTAAAGCATATGAAAAGCAGCAGAATTTCTAAAATGATGCAGTTGGGCAAAAGGGTGTATGCCTTTTTTTCGTGAATATCTTCAGGAAAAAAACACATACAGAGTTTTTGGCCAACCAAGCAAGCGGGAAATGCAAATCCACACAACAAAGAAGTCTCAATTTCCACTGCTCAGAAAGGCCATCCAAAAAATGTGAACAAACCAGAAATGCTGGAGAGGCCATGGAGAACAGGGAGACTAGTCACGCTGATGGGTGGGGTATAAATATCCAAGAGCCACTCTGAAGAAGTGTATGCTGTTTCCTAAAACATTTAAATACAAAGCCCCCGAGCAAAGGGGACTTCAACTCATGGACATATAACTTGGGAAGACTAAATATCGACAAGACACAGGCACCCCAAAGTTTAGGGCTGCTCTGCATACAAGAACCTCAACTTCGGTACACCTAAATTATCCCAGGAAAAAGAGAAATGCATAAAGAACTTGTGGTAATTTTGTACAACGGAATATCACTCAGACGTGAAATCAATGTCATAAGGCCTTAGCAGCATAATGAGAGGATTTAGGTATGATGATTCTAAGGGAAATTAGTCACACAGAAAAAGAATCTTATCATAAGATATCACTTAGAGAGGGAATGTCAACATCACAACACATGGACTGAATTAGGAAAGAGAGCAGCGTCTCACATTTAGAAAACACTCTTATGCCTCCTTAAGGGGAAAGGAGAGGTGGGGTGATGCATAAAACCAGAGTTTGATATTAGCACAGGTACGATTCCATAAACCATATACAGAATAGACAAGACCTACACCTTCCTCAGTGAACGGGACTCAAAACCCCTATTCCCCACAGAGGAATATATCTGATTAGTAAGAATCTTAAAACCTATGTACTGATATGCCTCTGTAAGGGAATCAAGTGTGTCTAGACCGGCATAAACACGTCAGGGTAAATCAGCTCAACCCCATTATAAAAATGAATTTCAAAAACAAAACAAAAAACAGCAAAATTCTTACACAATTCCTTCAGGGGTTCTGATGAAACCTAGAATGACCCTATCTGCAAAGACAGCTGGATGAGACATAAGTCTGGACACTTGGGACTGAGAGGACTGGTGAGATTGGGAGAGAAAATGCAGACCCTTTAAAGTAGTAATGCATGCCACCATTCCATGGGTCCCAAATTTCCAGGTAGAAGGGAATATCACTACAGTTATAACATGTATGGGAAACCTAGAGAATGGACACCCTCTGCTGGCGAAAGGTTTCTGAAAGTCTCCTACTATTTCCTCTCCTTGTGCTACAGTTTGGCATTCCAACTACTTTACTATCAATCTCCCAACTTAGGAGAGTCATCCCCTATAACCTCCTGGTTCGCACAGTTTGCTAATTGTGCAGAGGATGAAAGGGAAGAGGGAGAACCAATCATAGAGTAGATGTAGGCATTTGGACGGACACATGTTACTCTAAATTCCCGTCAGGAAGACGAATTAACCAAAGCCTCAGCCACCCACAGGGAACGAGTATAGCCACCCTTGGAACCAGTATAGGTCCTGAAGCAAAATTGTGGATTTGCGGTCAGCTCCCAATAATGGGATTTGAAAATTGGAGCTCAGGGGCAAAGCAAATCAAAAACCTGCAGATTTACAAAGGACTACTCTCTTCCAAAAATCTGTTGAGGGGAGGCAACAAAGCGGACTTGAAAATGAGGCAGAATTGCACAAAACATATTTCAAGAGGTAAATTGGAATCGCCTTTAAAGCACAGGAAAGGCATCACATCTTCGAGAATGATGCACTTGGCCAAAAACAGCGTATGATTTTCTCCTGAATATATTCAGGAGAAAAGGCAGAGGCCCTTTTTGGCCAATCAAGCAAGCGCACAATGCAAATCCACACTACAAAAATTGTCGCTTCCCACCAGTCAAAAAGGGCATCCGAAAATCTGTAAAAACCAGAAAGGCAAGATAGAGATGACAAGGGCATAAAGCAATATGATCCCAAGGGTCATGGAGGATTGTGATGACAAGCACATGGGGCATTGTGATGACAAGATTATGTATCATTTTGCTGACAAAGGCATTGTGATGACAAGGTTCATGGAGCACTGTGATGACAAGCATCATGGAGCATTGTGATTAAAGGGTTCATGGAGCATTGTGATGACAAGGGCATGGAGCATTTTGATGACAAGCGTCCCTGATCATTGTGTTGTCAGGGTTCATGGAGTGTTGTGATGACAGTGGTCATGGAGCATTGTGATGACAGGGGAGTGGGTGTATTGTGATGACTAGTGAGGGAACATTTTGATATCATTCGTGAGAGAGCATTTTGATAAGAAGTGCATGGAGCATTGTGATGACAAGTTTTATGGAGCATTGTGATGACAAGGTTGTGGAGCATTGTTATGACAAGCACATGGTGCATTGTGATGACATGGGTCATGGTGCCCTGTTCTGACAAAGGCATGGATCATTGTGATGAGAATGGTCAACGAGCATTGTGATGAAAATTTCATGGAGCATTTTGGTGACAAAGGTCACAGAGCCTTGTGATGACGAGGGCATGGACCATTGTGATGACAAAGGTCATGAAGCATTGTGATGACTGGAGTCACGGAGCATTGTGATGACAGGGGTCATAGAGCATTGTGATGAAAAGGCAATGAGCATTGTGATGACAGGGGCATGGAGCATTGGCCTGACATGTTTCATGGATTATTGTGATGACAGTGGGCATGGTGCAATCTGATGACAAAGGCATGGAACATTGTGATGAGAAGGTCAGGGAGTATTTTGAAGACAGGTCTCAGGGAGCATTGTGATGACATATGTCATGGTCCATTGCGATGACAATGGAATGGAACATTGTGATGCCAAGTGTCATGGAGGATTGTGATGACAAATGTAATGGAGCATTTTGATGACAAGGGCTTGGAGCATTGTGATGACAAGGGACATGAAGCATTGTGATGACAAGGGCATGCAGCATTGTGATGACAAGGGCCATTGAGAATTTTGATGACAAGTTCATGAAGCATTGTGATGAGAAGCACATGTAGCTTCCTATGACAGGGGTCATGGAGCATTGCGATGATAAGTGCATAGAGAATTGTGATGACAAATCATGTAACACAGTGATGAGAACTGTCATGGAGCATAGTGATGCCAAGAACGAGGAGAATTGTGATGACAGGGGACATGGAGCATTGTGATGACCAGGGCATGGAGCATTGTGATGACCCGGGAATGGAGCATTGTGATGGCAAGACCGTGGAGGGTTGTGATGACGAGCGTCATGGAGCACTGTAATGACAAGGGGAATGGGGCATTGTGATGACAGTGGCCATGGAGCATTGTGATGACAAGGGTCATGGAGCATTTTTTGACAAGGGCGTAGAGCATTGTGATGAGATGACCATGGATAATTGTGATGACGAGTGTCATGGAGCACAGTAATGACAAGGGGTATGGATCATTGTGATGAAAGTGACCATGGAGCATTGTGATGACAAGTGTCATGGAGCATTCTGATGACAAGCTTGTGGAGTACTGTGACGACAATGGCATGGAGCATTATGATGAAAAGGGCAGGGAGCATTGTGATGAAAAAGGCATGAAGCCATTTCATGACAGGTTTCAAGGAGCATTCTGACGACAAGAGTCAGGGAACATTGTGATGACAAGTGTATTGAGAATGGTGATGAAAAAGATCATGGAGCATTTTGACGAAAAGGGCATGGAGTATTGTGATGACAGGCATCATGGAGCGTTGTGATGACAAGTGTTATGGAACATTGTGATCACAAGGTTTTGGAGCATTGTGATGATAGAAGTCATGGATCATTTTGTTTTCAAGGAGCATGGAGCATTGGGATGACAAGGGCATGAAGCAATGTGATCCCAAGGTTCATGGAGGATTGTGATGACAATGGTAAGGGAGTATTGTGATGACAAGCAAATGGAGCATTTTGATGACAAGGTCATGTAGCATTTTGCTGACACAGGCATGGAGCATTGTGATGATAAGGGTCATAGAGCACTGTGATGAGAAGCATCACGGATCACTGTGATTAAAGGGGTCATGGAGCATTGGGATGGCAAAGGCGTGTATCATTGTGATGACAAGTGTCATGGAGCATTGGGCTGAAAATGTTCATGGAGCATTGTGATGACTAGGGAATGGAGCTTTGTGATGACAAGAGTCCCGGATCACTGTGTAGTCAGGGGTCATGGAGCGTTGTGATGACAGTGGTCATGGAGCATTTTGATGATAGGGATCATGAAGCATTGTGATGAGAAGTTCCTGGAGAATTGGACTGAATATGTTCAGGAAGTATTGTGAGGACAGGGGTCATGGAGCATTGAGATGAAAAGACGCATGGAGCATTTTGATGAAAAGGTTCTTGGAGCATTGTGATGACAAGTGAATGGAGCATTGTGATGACAGGGCCATGGATCATTCTGATGACATGCGTCATGTAACTTTTTGATGACAAGGGCATGGAGCAATTTGATTAGAGGGGTCGTGGAGCATTGTGATGACAAGTGTCATGGAGCCTTGTGATGACAAGGCCGTGGAACATTGTGATGGCAGGTGTCATGGAGCATTGTTATGAAAGAGGTAAAGGAGCATTGTGATGAGAAGGACATGGAGCATTGGTCTGAAATGTTTCAGGGATTACTGTGATGAGAGTGGGCATAGAGCATTGTGATGATAAGGGCATGGAACACTGTGATACATGGGTCATGCAGGATTGTAATGACAAGGTCATGGGGCATTGTGATGAGAAAGGCATCGAGCACTGTGATGACAAGTGTCATGGAGCTTTGTGATGACAAGGGCATGGAGCAATGTGATGAGAGGGTTCATGAAGCATTGTGATGACAATGGCATGGAGCATTGTGATGCCAATGGTCATGGCGCTTTGTGATGACAAAGGTCATGGAGCATTTGGATGACAAGAGCATGGTGCATTGTGATGAGAAGGGCAGGGAGTATTTTGATGATAGGGTCATGCAGCAATATGATGGAAAGTGTATTGGAATATTTTGATGACAGGGGTTATAGAATATTGTGATGTAAGGGGTCATGGAACATTGTGATGATAAAGGGATTTAGCATTGTGATGACAGGGGTCATGGGACATTGTGATTACAGTGGTGAGGGAGTATTGTGACAACTAGTGATGGAACACTGTGATATCTCTGGTGAGAGAGCATTTTGATGAGAAGTGTATGGAGCATTGTGATTACAAGGTTTATGAAGCATTGCAATGACAATTTTCTGGACCGTTGTGATGAAAACCGAATGGCACATTGTGATGACAAGGGTCATGAAACATTTTTCCGACAAAGTCATGGAGCATTTTGATGACAATGGTCACAGAGCATTGTGATGAAAACGGAATGGGGCATTGTGATGAAAAAGGCATGGAGCCTTTTCGTGACAGGTTTCAAAGAGCATTCTGATGACAAGTGTCAGGGAGCATTGTGATGACAAGTGTACTGAGCATTGTGATGACAAATGTCATGGAGCACTCTGATGAAAAGGGCATGAAATTTTGTGATGACAGGCATCATGGAGCATTGTGATGACAAGTGTTATGGAACATTCGGATCACAAGGGTTTGGAGCATTGTGATGACAGAGGACATGGATCATTTTGATTTCAACGAGCATGGAGGATTGTGATGACAAGGGCATGAAGCAATGTGCTCTCAAGGTTCATGCAGGGTTGTGATGACAATGGAAAAGGAGTATTGTGATGACAAGCGCATAGAGCATTGTAATGACAATGCCATGTAGCATTTTGCTGACAAAGTCATGGAGCATTGTGATGACAGGTGTCATGGAGCACTGTGATGTCAAGCGTCACGGAGCATTGTGAATACAGGGGTCATGGAGCATTGGGATGACAAGGCCATGGATCATTGTGATGAGAAGGTCATGGAGTATTGTAAAGACAGGTGTCAGGGAGCATTGTGATGATATATGTCATGGTCCATTGCAATGACAATGGCAGGGAGCATTGTGATGCCAAATGTAATGGAGGATTTTGATGACATATATAATGGAGCATTGTGAGGACTAGGGCTTGGAGCATTATGATGACAAGGGCCATTGAGAATGTTCAGAACAAGGTCGTGAAGCATTGTGATGACAAGTTCCTGGAGCATTGTGATGAGAAATCCACAGAGACTTGTGATGACAAATCTCATGGAGCATACTGATGAAAAGGGGCATGGACCATTGTGATTACAGGGGTCTTGGAACATTGTGATGACATGGGCATGGAGCATTGTGAGGAGAAGGCCAAGGAGCATTCTGAAGACATGTGTCATTGAGCTTTGTGATGACAAGGGCATGGAGCATTGTGTTTAAAGGGGTCTTGGAGCATTGTGATGAAAAGGGCTTGGATCATTGTGATGAAAAAGGCATGGAGCCTTGTCATGACAGGGTTCAAGGAGCATACAGACACCAACTGTCAGGGAACATTTTGATGACAAGTGTATTGAGCATTGTGATGACAAAGGTCATGGAGTATTGTGATGAGAAAACCATGGATAATTGTGATGACGAGTGTCATGGGGCACTGTGATGACAAGTGTTATGGAATATTGTGATCACAAGGGTTTGGAGCATTGTTATGACAGAGTTCATGGTGCATTTTGAATTCATTGTGATCGCAATAGCATGAAGCATTATGATGACGTTCATGGTGCATTGTGATGACAGAGGTCATGGATCATTGAGATGAAAAGGGGCATAGAGCATTTTGATTACAGGGTTTATGGAGCATTGCTATGACAAATATGTGGACCGTTGTGATGAAAAGTGCATGGCACATTGTGATGACAAGGGTCATGGAGCATTTTTCTGACAATGGCATGGAGCATTGTGATGACAAGTATCACAGAGCATTGTGATGAAAAGGTCATGGAGCATTGTGGTTACAAAGGTCACAGAGCCTTGTGATGATGCGGGCATGGACAATTGTGTTGACAAATGTTATGAAGCATTGTGATGGCTGGAGTCACGGAGCATTGTGATGACAGTGGTCATGGAATACTGTGATGACAAGGGCATGGAGCATTGTGATGACAAGAGCACGGAGCATTGTGATGACAGGGGCATGTATCATTGGTCTGACAAGTTTCATAGATTATTGTGATGACAGGGGACATGGTGCATTGTGATAACAAGGGGATGGATCTGTGTGATGAGAAGGTCATGGAGTATTGTGTAGATAGGTTTCAGGGAACATTGTGATGACATATGTCATGGTCCATTGCGATGACAATGGCAGGGAGCATTGTGATGCAAAATGTAATGGAGGATTGTGGTGACAAATATAATGGAGCATTGTGAGGACTAGGGCTTGGAGCATTATGATGACAAGGGCCATTGAGAATTTTCAGGACAATGTCGTGAAGCATTGTGATGATAAGGTCCTGGAGCATTGTGATGAGAAAACCATGGAGCATTGTGATGACAAATCTCTTGGAGCATACTGATGAAAAGGGGCATGGACCATTGTGATTACAGGGGTCTTGGAACATTGTGATGACATGGGTATGGAGCATTGTGAGGAGAAGGCGAAAGAGCATTCTGAAGACATGCGTCATTGAGCATTGTGATGACAAGGGCATGGAACATTGTGATTCCAGTATTCTAGGAGCATTGTGATGAAAAGGCCATGGATCATTGTGATGAAAAAGGCATGGAGCCTTGTCATGACAGGGTTCAAGGAGCATACAGACGACAAGTGTCAGGGAGCATTTTGATGACAAGTATATTGAGCATTGTGATGAGAGAGGTCATGGAGCATTGTGATGAGAAGTCCATGGATAATTGTGGTGACGAGCGTCATGGGGCATTGTGATGACAAGTGTTATGGAATAATGTGATCACAAGTGTTTGGATCATTGTTATGACAGAGGTCATGAAGAATTTTGATTTAATTGTGCTAAAAATAGCCTGAAGCATTATGATGATGGGCATGATGCATTGTGATGACAGGGTTCATGGAGCATTGAGATGAAAAGGGGCATGGATCATTGTGATTACAGGGGTCTTGGATCATTGTGGAGACAAGTGTCATGGAGCCTTGTGATGACAAGGCCGTGGAACATTGTGATTGCAGGGGTCATGGAGCATTGTTATGACAGGGGTAATGGAGCATTGTGATGGTAAATGCATGGAACATTGTGATGAGAAGGCCATGGAGCATTCTGATGACATGTGTCATGGAGATATGTGATGACACGCACATGAAGCAATGTGATGAGAGCGATCATGGAGCATTTTGATGACACTGACATGGAGCATTGTGATGCCAAGGGTCATGGATCTTTGTGATGACAATTGTCATGGAGCATTTTGATGACAAGTGCGTTGTGCATTGTGATGAGAAGGGCAGGAAGCATTGTGATGACAGGGTCATGGAGCAATTTGATGAAAAAGGTCATGGAATATTTTGATGAAAGTGGTTATGGAACATTGTGATGTGAGGGGTCATCGAGCATTGTGATGATATGTGCATATAGCATTGAGATGACAGGAGTCATGGAACAATATGATGAAAAGGGTGAGGGAGTATTGTGACCAATAGTTATGTAACATTGTGATATCTGTGGTGAGAGAGCATTTTGATTAGAAGTGCATGGAGCATTGTGATGACAAGTTTTATGGAGCATTGTGATGACAAGATTGTGGAGCACTGTGATGACAAGTGCATGGTGCATTGTGATGACATGTGTCATGGAGCATTGTGCTGACAAGCGCATGGAGCATTGTGATGACAAGGGTCATGGAGCATTGTGCTGAGAAAGGCATAGAGCATTGTGATGACAAGGGTCAAAGAGCATTGTGATGAAAATTTCATGGAGCATTCTGGTTAAAAAGTTCACAGAGTCTTTGATGACGAAGACATGGACCACTGTGTTGATAAAGGTCATGAATCATTGTGATGACTGGAGTCACGGTGCATTGTGATGACAAGGGTCATGGAGCATTGTGATAACAAGGGCATGGAGCATTTTGATGACAAGGGCATGGAGCACTGGTCTAATAAGTTTCATGGATTATTGTGATTACAGTTGGAATGGTGCATTGTGGTGAAAAGGGCATGGAGTATTGTGATGACCAGGTCATGCAGTGTTGTGAAGACAGCTGTCAGGGAGCATTGTGATGACATATGTAATGGCCCATTGTGATGACAATGGCATGGAGCATTGTGATGCCAAGTGTCATGGATGATTCTGATGACAAAAGTAATGGAGCATTGTGATGACAATGGCTTGGAGCATTGTGATTACAAGGGTCAGCGAGCTTTGTTCTCACCAGTGCATGGAGAATTGTGATAACAAGCGTTATGGAGCATTCTCATGACAAGCTTGTGGAGTATTTTGATGATAATGGCATGGAGCATTGTAATGAAAACGGCATGGGGCATTGTGATGAAAAAGGCATGGAGCCTTTTCGTGACAGGTTTCAAGGAGCATTCTGACGACAAGTGTCAGGGAGCATTGTGATGACAAGTGTATTGAAAATTGTGATGACAAATGTCATGGAGCATTGTGATGAAAAGGGCATGGAGTATTGTGATGACAGGCATCATGGAGCATTGTGATGACAAGTGTTATGGAGCATTGTGATCACAAGGGTTTGGAGCATTGTGATGACAGATTTCATTGATCATTTTGATTTCAAGGAGCATGGAGCATTGTGATGACAAGTGCATGAAGCAATGTGATCCCAAGGTTCATGGAGGATTGTGATGACAATGGTAAAGGAGTATTGTGATGACAAGCGTATAGAGCATTGTAATGGCAATGTCATGTAGCATTTTGCTGACAAAGGCATGGAGCATTGTGATGACATGTGTCATGGAGCACTGTGATGACAAGTGTCACGGAGCATTGTGAACACAGGGGTCATGGAGCATTGGGATGACAAGGGCATGTATCATTGTGATGACAAGTGTCAAGGAGCATTGGGCTGAAAATGTTCTTGGAGTATTGTGATGACAGGGGACATGGAGCATTGTGATTACATAGGTCATGGAGAATTTTTATTTCATTGTGGTGACAATAGCCAGAAACATTATGATGATGGGCATGATGCATTGTGATGACAGGGTTCATGGACGATTGAGATGAAAAGGGGCATGGAACATTGTGATTACAGGGGTCTTGAGCATTGTGATGACAAGGGGATGGAGCATTTTGAATAGAAAGCCAAGGAACATTCTGATGACATGTGTCATGGAGCTTTGTGATGACGATGCATATAGCCTTGTGATTACAGGGTTCTTGGAGCATTGTGATGACAAGTGTCATGGAGCCTTGTGATGAAAAGGCCGTGGAACATTGTGATGGCAGGGGTCATGGAGCATTGTTATGACAGGGGTAATGGAGCATTGTGATGAGAAGGGAATGCAATATTGGTCTGAAATATTTCATGGATCATTGTGATGAGAGTGAGCATGGAGCATTGTGATGACAAGGGCACGGAACACTGTGATACATGGGTCATGAAGGATTTTAATGTCTAGGGCATGGAGCATTGTGAAGGAAGGGCATCGTGCATTGTGATGACAAGTGTCATGGAGCTTTGTGATGACAAGGGCATGGAGCAATGTGATGAGAGGTTTCATGGAGCATTGTGATGACAATGACATGGAGCAATGTGATGCCAAGGGTCATGGAGCTTTGTGATGACAAGTCATGGAGCATTTTGATAACAAGGGAATGGTGCATTGTGATGAGAATTGCAGGGAGCATTTTGATGACCGGGTCATGCAGCAATTTGATAAAAATTGTAATGGAAAATTTTGATGGCAGAGGTTATAGAACACTGTGATGTCAGGTTTCTTGGAGCTTTGGGATAAAAAGGGTCATGGAGCATTTTGATGACAGTGGTTATGGAACATTGTTATGTCAGGTGTCATGGAACATTGTGATGATAAGGGAATGTAGCATTGTGATGACAGGGTCACGGAACACTGTGATTACAGGGATGATGGAGTATTGTGATGACTAGTGATGGAACACTGTGATATCTCTGGTAAGAGAGCATTTCGATGAGAAGTGCATGGACCATTGTGATTACAAAGTTTATGGAGTAATGCAATGATAAATTTGTAAACCGTTGTGCTGAAATGTGCTTGGCACATTGTGAAGACAATGGTCATGGAGCATTGTTCTGACAAAGACATGGAGCATTGTGATGACAAGGGTCACAGAGAATGGTGATGAAAAGTTCATGGAGCATTGTGGTTACAAATGTCACAGAGCCTTGTGATGACGCGGGCATGGACCATTTTGATGACAAACTTTATGAAGCATTGTGATGACTGCAGTCACGGAGCATTGTGATGACAGGGGTCATGGAGCATTGTGATGACAAGGGCATGAAGCATTGTGATGACAGGGGAATGGAGCATTGGTGTGACAAATTTCATAGATTATTTTGATGACAGTGGGCATAGTGCATTGTGATGAGAAGTGCATGGAGCATTGTGATGAGAAGGTCATGCAGTATTGTGAAGACAGGTTTCAGGGAGCATTGTGATGACATATGTCATGGTCCATTGCGATGACAATGGCATGGAGCATTGTGATGCCAAATGTAATGGAGGATTGTGAAGACAAATATAATGGAGCATTGTGATGATTAGGGCTTGGAAAATTATGATGACTAGAGCCATTGAGAATTTTCATGACAAGGTCGTGAAGCATTGTGATGACAAGGTCCTCGAGCATTGTGATGACAAATCTATGGAGCATTGTGATGACAAGTCTCATGGAGCATACTGATGAAAAGGGGCATGGAGCATTGTCATTACAGGGGTCATGGAACACTGTGATGACAAGGGCATGGAACATTGTGAGGAGAAGACAAAGGAGCATTCTGATGGCATGCGTCATTGAGATTTGTGATGACAAGGGCAAGGAGCATTGTGATTACATGGGTCTTGGAGCATTGTGATGAAAAGGGCAAGGATCATTGTGAGGAAAATGGCATGGAGCCTTGTCATGACAGGGTTCAAGGAGCATACAGACAACAAGTGTCAGGGAGCATTTTGATGACAAAAGTAATGGAGCTTTGTGATGAGAAGACCATGGATAATTGTGATGACGAGCGTCATGGGGCATTGTGATGACAAATGATATGGAATATTATGATCACAAGGGTTTGGAGCATTGTTATGACAGAGGTCATGGAGCATTTTGATTTCATTGTGATGACAATAGCATGAAGCATTATGATGATGGGCATGGTGCATTGTGATGACAGGGTTCATGGATCATTGAGATGAAAAGGGACATGGAGCATTGTGATTACAGGGTTCTTGGAGTGTTGTGATGAGAAGGGTCATGGAGCCTTGTGAATACAAGGCCATGGAACATCGTGATGGCAGGGGTCATGGAGCATTGTTATGACAGGTGTAATGGAGCATGGTGATGGCAAGGGCATGGAGCATTGTGATGAAAAGTTCATGGAGCATTGTGGTAAAAATGTAACAGAGCCTTGTGATGACGCGGGCATGGACCATTGTGATGACAAATGTTATGAAGCATTGTGATGACTGGAGTCATAGAGCATAGTGATGAGAGGGGTCATGGAGCACTGTGATGACAAGGGCAAGGAGCATTGTGCTTAGAAAGGCATAGAGCATTGTGATGACAAGGGTCAAAGAGCATTGTGATAAAAAGTTAATGGAGCATTGCGGTTAAAAAGGTCACAGAGAATGTTGATGATGAGGGCATGTACCGTTGTGATGACAAACGTTATGAAGCTTTGTGATGACTGGATTCACGGAACATTGTGATGACAGGGGTCATGGAGCGTTGTGGTGACAAGTTTAAGAGATTATTGTGATGACAGTGTACATGGTTCATTGTGATGACAAGGGCATGGAGCATTGTGATGAGAAGGTCATGGTGTATTGTGAAGAGAGTTGTCAGAGAGCATTGTGATGACATATGTCATGGTCCATTGCGATGACAATGGCAGGGAGCATTGAGATGCCAAATGTAATGGAGGATTGTGATGACAAATCTAATGGAACATTGTGATGACTAGGGCTTGGAGCATTATGATGACAAGGGTCATTGAGAATTTTCATAACAAGGTCATGAAGCATTGTGATGACAAGATCCTGGAGCACTGTGATGAGAAAACAATGGAGCCTTGTGATGACTAGTCTCATGGAGCATACTGATGAAAAGGGGCGACGAGCATTCTGATTACAGGTTTCTTAGAACTTTGTGATAACAAGGGCATGGAGCATTGTGAGGACAAGTGCATGGAACATTGGTCTAATAAGTTTCATGGATTATTGCGATGACAGTTGGAATGGCGCATTGTGATGACAAGGGTATGGAGCATTGTGATGACCAGGTCATGCAGTATCGTGAAGGGAGGTGTCAGGGAGCATTGTGATGACATATGTAATGGCCCATTGTGATGACAATGGCATGGAGCATTGTGATGCCAAGTGTCATGGAGGATTCTGATGACAAACGTAATGGAGCATTGTGATGACAATGGCTTGGAGCATTGTGATGACAAGGGTCAGGGAGCATTGTGCTGACAAGTGCATGGAGAATTGTGATGACATGTGTCATGGAGCATTCTGATGACAAGCTTGTGGAGTATTTTGATGACAATGGCATGGAGCATTGTGATGAAAACGGCATGAGGCTTTGTGATGAAAAATGCATGGAGCGTTTTTGTGACAGGGTTCAAGGAGCATTCTGACGACAAGTGTCAGGGAGCATTGTGATGACAATTGTATTGAGAATTGTGATGACAAAAGTCATGGAGCATTGTGATGAAAAGGGCATGGAGTATTGTGATAAAAGGCATTATGGAGCGTTGTGATGACAAGTGTTATAGAACATTGTGATCACAAGTGTTTGGAGCATTGTGATGACAGAGGTCATGGATCATTTTGATTTCAAGGAGCATGGAGCATTGTGATGAAAAGGGCATGAAGCAATGTGATCCCAAGGTTCATGGAGGATTGTGATGACAATGGTAATGGAGTATTGTGATGACAAGCGCATAGAGAATTGTAATGACAAGTCATGTAGCATTTTGCTGACAAAGGCATGGAGCATTGTGGTGACAGGTGTCATGGAGCATTGGGATGACAAGGGCATAGATCATTGTGATGACAAGGGTCATGGAGCATTGGCCTGAAAAAGTACATGGAGTATTGTGATGACAGGGGTCATGGAGCATTGTGATAACAAGGCCATGGAGCATTGTGATGACAAGGGCATGGAACATTGGTCTAATATGACTCATGGATTATTGTGATGACAGTTGGAATGAAGCATAGTGATGACAGGGGCATGGAGCATTGTGATGACAAGAGTCCCGGATCAATGTGTTGTCAGGTGTCATGGAGTGTTGTGATGACAGTGGTCATGGAACATTGTGATGATATTGGTCAGGGAGCATTGTGATGAGAAGGTCATGGAGCATTGGGCTGAAAATGTTCATGGAGTATTGTGATGACAGTGGTCATGGAGCATTGTGATGACAAGGGAATGGAGCATGGTGATGACAAGGTCCTGGAGCATTGTGAGGAGAAGACCATGGAGACTTGTGATGACAAGTCTCATGGAGCATTCTGATGAAAAGGGGCATGGAGCATTGTGATTACAGGGGTCTTGGGGCATAGTGATGACAACGGCATGGGGCATTGGGATGATATGGCCATGGAGTGTTTGGATGACATGCATCATGGAGATTTTGATGACAAGGGCATGGAACATTGTGATGAAAAAGGCATGGAGCCTTGTCATGACAGGGTTAAGGGTGCATACTGACGACAAGTGTCAGGGAGCATTGTGATGACAAGTGTATTGAGCATTGTGATGACAAAGATCATGGAGCATTGTGATGAGAAGACCATGGATAATTGTGATGATGAGCGTCATGGGGTGTTGTGATGATAAGTGTTATGGAACATTGTGATCACAAGGGTTTGGAGCATTATGTTGACAGAGGTCATGGAGAATTTTGATTTCATTGTAATGCCAATAGCCTGAAGAATTATGATAATGGGCATGGTGCATTGTGATGGCAGTTTTAATGGAGCATTGAGATGAAAAAGGGCATGGAGCATTGTGATTACAGGGGTCTTGGAGCATTGTGAGGACAAGGGCATGGAGCATTGTGATGAGTAGGCCATGGAAACTTCTGATGATATGCGTCATGGAGCTTTCTGATGACAAGGGCATGGAACATTTTGATTAGAGGTGTCTTGGAGCATTGTGATGACAAGGGTCATGGAGCCTTGTGATGACAAGGCCGTGGAACATTGTGATGGCAGTGGTCATGGAGCATAGTTATGACAGAGTTAATGGAGCATTGTGATGAGAAGGGCATTGAGCATTGGTCTGAAATATTTCATGGATTATTGTGATGAGACTGGGCATGAAGCATTGTGATGACAAGGGCATGGAACGCTGTGATACATGGGTCATGGAGGATTGTAATGACAAGGGCATGGAGCAATGTGATGAGAGGGTTCATGGCGCATTGTGATGACCATGACATGGAGCATTGTGCGGAGAAGGCCATGTAGCATTACGATTACAGGCATCATGTAGCTTTCTGATGACAAGGGCTAGGAGCATTGTGATTATTGGGGTCTTGGAACATTGTGATGAAAAGGATATGGATCATTGTGATGAAAAAGGCATGGAGCCTTGTCATGACAGGGTTCAAGGAGCATACTGACAAGTGTCAGGGAGCATTGTGATGACAAGTGTATTGAGCATTGTGATGACAAAGATCATGGAGCATTGTGATGAGAAGACCATGGATAATTGTGATGATGATCGTCATGGGGTGCTGTGATGATAAGTGTTATGGAACATTCTGATGACACGGTTTGGAGCATCTTGATGACAGATGTCATGGAGAATATTGATTTCATTGTAATGACAATAGCCTGAAGCATATGATGATGGGCATGGTGCATTGTGATGACAGGGTTCATGGATCATTAAGATGAAAAAGTGCATGGAGCATTGTGATTACAGGGGTCTTGGAGCATTTTGATGACAAGCACACAGAGCATTGTAATGACAAGTTCATGTAGAATTTTGCTGCCGAAGGCATGGAGCATTGTGATGACAGGTGTCATGGAGCACTGTGATGACAACTGTCACGGAGCATTGTGAATACAGGGGTCATGGAGCATTGGGATGACAAGGGCATGGATCATTGTGATGACAAAGGTCCTGGAGCACTGGGCTGAAAATGTTCATGGAGTATTGTGATGAGAGGAGTCATGGAGCATTTTGATGACAGAGGTCATGGAGAGTTTTGATTTCATTGCACTGACAATAGCCGGAAGCATTATGGTGATGGGCATGATGCATTGTGATGACAGGGTTCATGGAGCATTGAGATGAAAAGGGGCATGGAGCATTGTGATTACAGGGGTCTTGGAGCACTGTGATGACAAGGGCATGCCTCATTTGGTGAGAAGGCCATGGAACATTCTGATGACATGTGTCATGGAGCTTTGTGATGACAAGGTCATGGAGCATTGTGATTACAGGGGTCTTGGAGCATTGTGATGACAATTGTCATGGAGCCTTGTGATGACAAGGCCGTGGAACATTGTGATGGCAAGGGTCCTGGATCATTGTTATAACGGGGAAATGGAGCACTGTGATGAGAAGGGCCTGGAGCATTGTGATTACAATAATTATGGATCACTGCGATGACAAATTTGTGGACCGTTGTGATGAAAAGCGCGTGGCACATTTTGATGACAAGGCTCATGGAGTATTTTTCTGACAAAAGCATTGTATATTGTGATGACAAGTGTCACGGAGCATTGTGATGAAAAGTTCATGGAGCATTGTGGTAAAAAATGTAACAGAGCCTTGTGATGATGCGGACATGGACCATTGAGATGACAAATGTTATGAAGCATTGTGATGACTGGAGTCACAGAACGTAGTGATGACAGGGGTTATGGAGCACTGTGATGACAAGGGCAAGGAGCATTGTGCTTAGAAAGGCATAGAGCATTGTGATGACAATGGTCAAAGAGCATTGTGATAAAATGATAAAGGAGCATTGTGGTTAAAAAGGTCACAGAGAATGTTGATGATGAGGGCATGGACCATTGTGATGACTGGAGTCATGGAGCATTGTGATAACAGTGGCATGGAGCATTGTGATGACAAGGGCATGGAGCATTGGTCTAATAATTTTCATGGATTATTGCGATGACAGTTGGAATGGCGCATTGTGATGACAAGGGCATGGAGCATTGTGATGATGAGGTCATGCAGTATTGTGAAGACAGGTGTCAGGGAGCATTGTGATGAGATATGTAATGGCCCACTGTGATGACAATGGCATGGAGCATTGTGATGCCAAGTGTCATGGAGGATGCTGATGACAAAGGTAATGGAGAATTGTGATGACAATGGCTTGGAGCATTGAGCTGACAAGTGCATGGAGAATTGTTAAGACAAGTGTCTAGGAACATTCTGATGACAAGCTTGTGGAGTATTTTGATGACAATGGCATGGAGCATTGTGATGAAAACGGCATTGGGCATTGTGATGAAAAAGGCATGGAGCCTTTTCGTGACAGGTGTCAAGGAGCATTCTGACGACAAGTTTCAGGAAGCATTGTAATGACAAGTGTATTTAGAATTGTGATGACAAAGGTCATGGAGCATTGTGAGGAAAAGTCCATGGAGTATTGTGATGACAGGCATCATGGAGCGTTGTGATGGCAAGGGTTATGGAACACTGTGATCACAAGGGTTTGGAGTATTGTGATGACAGAGGTCATGGATCATTTTGATTTCAAGGAGCATGCAGCATTGTGATGACAAGGGCATGAAGCAATGTGATACCAAGGTTCATGGAGGATTGTGATGACAATGGTAATGGAGAACTGTGATGACAAGCGCATAGATCATTGTAATGACAAGGTCATGTAGCATTTTGCTGACAAAGGCATGGAGCAATGTGATGACAGGTGTAATGGAGCACTGTGATGACAAGTGTCGCGGAACTTTGTGAATACCGGGGTCATTGAGCATTGGGATGACAAGGGCATGGATCATTGTGATCACAAGGGTCATGGAGAATTGTGCTGAAAATGTTCATGGAGTATTGTGATGACAGGGGTCATGGAGCATTGTGATGACAGAGGTCATGGAGAATTTTGATTTCATTGTGCTGACAATAGCCGGAAGCATTATGATGATGGGCATGGTGCATTGTGATGACAGGGTTCATGGAGCATTGAGATGAAAAGGGGCATGGAGCATTGTGTTTACAAAGGTCTTGGAGTATTGCGATGACAAGCGCATAGAGCATTGTAATGACAAGGTCATGTAGCATTTTGCTGACAAAGGCATGGAGCATTGTGATGACAGGTGTCATGGAGCACTGTGATGACAAGCGTCACGGAACATTGTGAATACAGGGGTCATGGAGCATTGGGATGACAAGGGCATGGACCATTGTGATGACAAGTGTCATGGAGCATTGGGCTGAAAAAGTTCATGGAGTATTGTGATGACAGGGGTCATGGAGCATTGTAATTACAGGGGTCTTGGAGCATTGTGATGACAAGAGTCCCGGATCATTGTGTTGTCAGGTGACATGGAGTGTTGTGATGACAGTGCTCATGGAGCATTTTGATGAGAAGGTCATGGAGCATTGGGCTGAAAATATTCATGGAGTATTGTGATGACAGGTGTCATGGAGCATTGTGATGACAAGGGAATGGAGCATGGTGATGACAAGGTCCTGGAGCATTGTGATGAGATGACCATGGAGACATGTGATGACAAGTCTCATGGAGCATTCTGATGTAAAGGTGCATGGAGCATTGTGATTACTGGGGTCTTGGAGCATTGTGATGACAAGGGCATGGAGCACTGTGAGGAGAAGCCCATGGAATATTCTGATGACATGCGTCATGGAGCTTTGTGATGACAAGGGGATGGAGCATTGTGATTACAGGGGTCTTGGAGCATTGTGATGACAAGGGTCATGGAGCCTTGTGATGACAAGGCCGTGGAACATTGGGATGGCAGGGATCATAGAGCATTGTTATGACAGAGGTAATGGAGCATTGTGATGAGAAGGGCATTGAGCATTGGTCTGAAAGGTTTCATGGATTATTGTGATGACAAGGGCAGGGTACACTGTAATACATTGGTCAAGGGGGATTGTAATGACAAGGGCATGGAGCATTGTGATGAGAAGAGTATCGAGCATTGTAATGACAAGTGTCATGGAGCTTTGTGATGACAAGTGCATGGAGCAATGTGATGAGAGGGTTCATGGAGCATTATGATGACAATGACATGGAGCATTTTGATGACCAGGGTGTGGTGCATTGTGATGAGAAGGGCAGGGAGCATTTTGATGACAGGGTCATGCACTAATTTGATGAAAATTGTAATGGAATATTTTGATGACAGGTGTTATAGAGCATTGTGTTGCCATGGGTCATGGAGCTTTGGGATGAAAAGGGTCATGGAGCATTTTGATGGCAGGGGTTATGGAACATTGTGATGTCAGGTGTCATGGAACATCGTGCTGATAAGGGGATGTAGCACTGTGATGACAGGGGTCATGGAATATTTTGATAACAGGGGTGAGGGAGGATTGTGATGAAAAGAGCATGGAAAATTGTGATGAAAAAGGCAAGGAGCCATGTCATGACTGGGTTCTAGGAGCATACAGACAACAAATGTCAGGGAGCATTTTGATGACAAGTGTATTGAGCATTGTGATGACAAAGGTCATGGAGCATTGTGATGAGAAAACCATGGATAATTGTGATGACGAGCGTCATGGGGCATTGTGATGACAACTGTTATGGAATATTGTGATCACAATGTTTTGGAGCATTGTCATGACAGAGGTCAGGGAGCATTTTGATTTCATTGTGATGACAATAGCATGAAACATTAGGATGATTGGCATGGTGCATTTTGATGACAGGGTTCATGGATCATTGAGATGAAAAGAGGCAAGGAGCATTGTGATTACAGGGGTCATGGAGCATTGTCATAACAAGGGCATGGAACATTGTGAAGAGAAGGCCATGGAACCTACTGATGACATATGTCATGGAGCTTTGTTATGACAAGGTCATGGAGCATTTTGCTTACAGGTGTCTTGGAACATTGCGATGACATGGGTAATGGAGCCTTGTGATGACAAGGCCGTGGAACATTGTGATGGCAATGGTCATGGAGCATTGTTATGACAGAGGTAATGGAGCATTGTTATGAGAAGGGAATTGAGCATTTGTCTGAAATATTTCATGGATTATTGTGATGAGATTGGTCATGGAGCATTGTGATGACAAGGGCACAGAACACTGTGATACATGGGTCATGGAGGATTGTAATATCAAGGGCAAGGAGCAATGTGATGAGAGGGTTCATGGAGCATTGTGATGACAATGACATCGAGGGTTGTGAGGAGAAGGCCATGTAGCATTCTGATGACTTGCGTCATGGAGCTTTGTGATGACAAGGGCATGGAGCATTGTGATTACAGGGGTCTTGGAGCATTGTGATGAAAAGGGCATGGATCACTGTGATGAAAAAGGCATGGAGCCTTGTCATGACAGGGTTCAAGGAGCATACTGACGACAAGTGTCAGGGAGCATTGTGATGACAAGTGTATTGAGCATTGTGATGACAAAGTTCATGGAGGATTGTGAAGAGAAGACCATGGATAATTGTGATGATGATCGTCATGGGGTGTTGTGATGATAAGTGTTTTGGAACATTGTTATCAGAAGGGTTTGGAGCATTATGATGACAGAGGTCATGGAGAATTTTGATTTCATTGTGATGACAATAGCCTGAAGCATTATGATGATGGGCATGGTGCATTGTGATGACAGGGTTCATGGAGCATTGAGATGAAAAAGGGCATGGAGAATTGAGATTACAGGGTTCTTGGAGCATTGTAATGACAAGCGCATAGAGCTTTCTAATGAGAAGGTCATGTAGAATTTTGCTGACAAATGCATGGAGCATTGTGATGAGAGGTTTCATGGAGCTTTGTGATGACAAGTCATGGAGTATTTTGATGAGAAGGGCATGGTACATTGTGATGAGAAGGGCAGGAAGCATTTTGATGACCGGGTAATGCAGCAATTTGATGAAAAGTGTAATGGAACATTGTGATGGAAGTGGTCATGGAGCATTGTTATGACAGAGGTAATTTAGCATTTTGATGAGAAGGGCACTGAGCATTGGTCTGAAATGTTTCATGGATTATTGTGATGAGAGTAGGCATGCAGGATTGTGATGACAAGGGCACGGAACACTGTGATACATGGGTCATGGAGGATTGTAATGACAAGGGCATGGAGCATTGTGATGAGAAGGGCATCGAGCATTGTGATGACAAGTGTCATGGAGCTTTGTAATGACAAGGGCATGGAGCAATGTGATAAGAGGGTTTATGGAGCACTGTGATGACAATGATATGGAGCATTGTGATGCCAAGGGTCATGGAGCTTTGTGATGACAAAGGTCATAGAACATTTTGATGACAAGGGTGTGGTGCATTGTGATGAGAAGGGCATGGAGAATTTTGATGACAGGGTCATGCAGCAATTTGATGAAAAGTGTAATGGAACATTTTGATGACAGTGGTTATAGAACATTTTGATTCCATGGGTCATGGAGCTTTGGGATGAAAAGGGTCATGGAGCATTTTGATGACAGAGGTTATGGAAGATTGTGATGTCAGGGGTTATGGAACATTCTGCTGATAAGGGGATGTAGCATTGTGATGACATGGGTCATGGAACATTGTGATTACAGGGCTGAGGGAGGATTGTGATAACTAGTGACGGAACATTGTGATAACTCAGGTGAGAGAGCATTTGGATGAGAAGTGAATGGAGCATTGTGATTACAAGGTTTATGGCGGATAGCGATGACAAGGTTGTGGATCATTGTGATGAAAATCACGTGGAACATTGTGATGACAAGGGTCATGTAGTATTTTTCTGACAGAGGCATGGAGCATTGTGATGACAAGGGTCACGGTGCATTGTGATGAAAATTTCATGGAGCACTGAGCTTACAAAGGACACAGAGACTTTTGAGGACACGAGCATGGACCGTTGTGTTGACAAACGTTATGAAGCATTGTGATGATTGGGTTCACGGAGCATTGTGATGAGAGGGGTAATGGAGCAGTGTGATGACAAGGGCATGGAGCATTGCGATGACAGGGGCATGGAGCATCGGTCTGACAAGTTTCACAGATTATTGTGATGACAGTGGACATGGTGCATTGTGATGACAAGGGCATGGAGCATTGTGATGAGAAGGTCATGGAGTATTGTGAATACAGGTGTCATGGAGCACTGTGATGACAAGAGTCACGGAGCATTGTGAATACAGGGGACATGGAGCATTGGGATGACAAGAGCATGGATCATTGTGATGAGAAGTTCATGGAGTATTGTAAAGACAGGTGTCAGGGAGCATTGTGATGACATATGTCATGGTCCATTGCGATGACAATGGCAGGGAGCATTGAGATGCCAAATGTAATGGAGGATTGTGATGACAAATATAATGGAGCATTGTGATGACTAGGGCTTGGAGCATTATGATGACAAGGGTCATTGAGAATTTTCATTACAAGGTCGTGAAGCATTGTGATGACTAGGTCCTGGAGCTCTGTGATTAGAAAACAATGGAGCCTTGTGAAGACAAGTCTCATGGAGCATACTGATGAAAAGGGGCATGGAGCATTCTGATTACAGGGGTCTTGGAACATTGTGATAACAAGGGCATGGAGCATTGTGATGACAAGGGCATAGAGCATTGGTCTAATACGTTTCATGGATTATTGTGATGACAGCTGGAACGGCGCATTGTGATGACAAGGGCATGGAGCATTGTGATGACCAGGTCATGCAGTATTGTGAAGACAGGTGTCAGGGAGCATTGTGATGACATATGTAATGGCCCATTGTGATGAAAATGGCATGGAGCATTTTGATGCCAGGTGTCATGGAGGATTATGATGACAAGTGTCAAAGAGCATTGTGATGACAAGTGTCATGGAGGATTCTGATGACAAATAAAATGGAGCATTGTGATGACAAATGCTTGGAATACTGTGATGACAAGTGTCATGGAGCATTGTGCTGAGAAAGGCATAGAGCACTGTGATGACAAGGGTCAAAGAGCATTGTAATTAAAATTTCAGGGAGCATTGTGGATAAAAATTTCACAGAGACTGTTGATGACGAAGGCATGGACCACTGTGATGACAAAGTTCATGAAGCATTGTGATGACTGGAGTCACGGAGCATTGTGATGACAGGGGTCATCGAGCATTGTGATAACAAGGGCATGGAGCATTGTGATGACAAGGGCATGGATCATTGGTCAAATACGTTTCATGGATTATTGCAATGACAGTTGGAATGGCGCATTGTGATAACAAGGGCATGGAGTATTGTGTTGACCAGATCATGCAGTATTGTGAAGACAGTTGACAGGGAGCATTGTGATGATATATGTAATGGCCCATTGTGATGACAATGGCATGGAGCACTGTGATGCCAAGTGTCATGGAGGATTATGATGACAAAGGTAATGGAGCATTGTGATGACAATGGCTTGGAGCACTGTGATGACAAGGGTCATGGAGCATTCTGATGACAAGCTTGTGGACTATATTGATGACAATGGCATGGAGCATTGTTATGAAAAGTGTATGGGGCTTTGTGATGAAAAAGTCATGGAGCATTTTCGTGACAGGGTTCAAGGAACATTCTGATGACAATTGTCAGGGAGCATTGTGATGACATGTATATTGAGAATTGTGATGACAAAGGTCATGGAGCATTGTGATGAAAAGGGCATGGAGTATTGTGATGACAGGCATCATGGAGCGTTGTGATGACAAGTGTTATGGAACACTGTGATCACAAGGTTTTTGAACATTGTGATGACAGAGGTCATGGATCATTTTGATTTCAAGGAGCATTGAGCATTGTGATGACAAGGGCATGAAGCAATGTGATCCCAAGATTCATGGAGGATTGTGATGACAATGGAAATGGTGTATTGTGATGACAAGCGCAGAAAGGATTGCAATGACAATCTCATGTAGCATTTTGCTGACAAAGGCATGGAGCATTGTGATGACATGTGTCATGGAGCACTGTGTTGACAGGCGTCATGGAGCATTGTGAATACAGGGGTCATGGAGCATTGGGATGATAAGGGCATGGATCATTGTGATGACAAGTATCCCGGATCATTGTGTTGTGAGGTGTCATGGATTGTTGTGATGACAGTGGTCATGGAGCATTGTGATGATATTGGCCATGGAGCATTGTGATGACTAGGTCGTGGAGCATTGGGCTGAAAATGTGTATGGAGTATTGTGATGATAGGGGTCCTGGAGCATTGTGATGACAAGGAAATGGAGCATGGTGATGACAAGGTCCTGGAGCATTGTGATGAGAAGTCCATGGAGCATTCTGATGACATGTGTCCTGGAGTTTTGTGACGACAAGGGCATGGAGCATTATGATTACAGGGATCTTGGAGCATTGTGATGAGAAGACCATGGATAATTGTGATGATGAGCGTCATGGGGTGTTGTGATGATAAGTGTTATGCAAAATTGTGATCACAAGGGTTTGGAGCATTATGATGACAGAGGACTTGCAGAATATTGATTTAATTGTGATGACAATAGCCTGAAGCATTATGATGATGGGCATGGTGCATTGTGATGACAGGGTTCATGGGGCATTGAGATGAAAAGTGGCATGGAGCATTATGATTACAAGGGTCTTGGAGCATTGTGCTGACAAGGGCAAGGAACATTGTGATGAGAAGGCCATGGAATATTCTGATGACATGCGTCTTGGAGCTTTGTGAGGACAAGGGCATGGAGCATTTTGATTTCAGGGGTCTTGAGCATTGTGATCAGAAGTGTCATGGAACCTTGTGATGACTAGGCCGTGGAACATTGTGATGGCAGGGGTCACGGTGCACTGTTATGACAGGAGTAATGGAGAATTGTGAAGAGAAGGGTATGGAACTTTGGTCTGAAATGTTTCATGGATTATTGTGATGAGAGTGGGCATGGAGCATTGTGATGACAAGGGCACGGAACACTGTGATACATGGGTCATGCAGGACTGTAATGACAAGGGCATGGAGCATTGTGATGAGAAGGACATCGAGCATTGTGATGACAAGTGTCATGGAGCTTTGTGATGACAAGGGCATGGAATGATGTGATGGGAGTGTTCATGGAGCATTGTGATGACAATGACATGGAGCATTGTGATGCCAAGTGTCATGGAGCTTTATGATGACAAGTCATGGAGCATTTTGATGAGAAGGGCATGTTGCATTGTAATGAGAAGGGCAGGGAGCATTTTGATGACAGGGTCATGCAGCAATTTGATGAAAAGTGTAATGAAACATTTTGATGGCCGGGGTTATAGAACATTGTGATGTCAGGGGACTTGGAGCTTTGGGATGGAAAGGGTCATGGAGCATTTTGATGACAGGGGTTATTGAACATTGTGATGGCAGGGGTCATGGAACTTTGTGATGATAAGGGGATGTAGCATTGTGATGAGAGTGTCATGGAACCTTGTGATTACAGGGGTGAGGGGGTATTGTGATGACTAGTGATGGAACATTGTCATATCTCTGGTGAGAGAGCATTTTGATGACAAGTTCATGGACCATTGTGATTACAATGTTTATGGAGCATTGCAATGACAAGTTTGTGGACCGTTGTGATGAAATGCGTGTGGCACATTGTGATGAAAATGGTCATGGAGCATTGTTCTGACAAAGACTGGGCTCACTGTGATGACAAGTGTCACAGAGAATTGTGATGAAAATTTCATGGAGCATTGTGGTTACAAAGGTCACAGAGCCTTGTGATGACACGGGCATGGACCATTGTGATGACAAACGTTATGAAGCATTGTGATGACTGGAGTCACGGAGCATTGTGATAACAGGGGTCATGGAGCATTGTGATGACACGGGCATGGAGCATTGGTCTGAGAAGTTTCATAGATTATTGTGATGACAGTGGGCATGGTGCATTGTGATGACAAGGTCATGGAGCATTTTGATGATAAGGTCATGGAGTATAGTGAAGACAGGAGTCAGGGAGCATTGTGATGACATATGTCATGGGCCATTGCGATGAAAATGGCATGGAGCATTGTGATGCCAAATGTAATGGAGAATTGTGATGACAAATATAATAGAGCATTGTGATGATTAGGGCTTGGAGCATTGTGAGGAGAAGGCCATGGAACATTCTTATGACCTGTGTCATGGAACTCTGTGATGACAGGGGCATGGAGCATTGTGATTACAGGTGTCTTGGAGCATTGTGATGAAAAGTGCATGGAACATTTTGATGAAAAAGGCATGGAGCCTTGTCATGACAGTGTTCAAGGAGCATACTGACGACAAGTGTCAGTGAGCATTGTGATGACAAGTGTATTGAGCATTGTGATGACAAAGGTTATGGAGCATAGTGATGAGAAGACCATGGATAATTGTGATTATGAGCATCATGGGTTGTTGTGATGAGAAGTGTTATGGAACATTGTGATCCCAACGGTTTGGAGCATTGTGATGACAGAAGTCATGGAGCATTTTGATTTCATTGTGATGAAAATACCCTGAAGCATTATGATAATGGGCATGGTGCATTGTGTTGATAGGATTCATGGAGCTTTGAGATGAAAAGGGGCATGGAGCATTGTGATGAAAAGGGCATGGCGCATTGTGATGAGAAGTCCATGGAACATTCTAATGACATGCGTCATGGAGCTTTGTGATGACAATTGAATTGAGCAATGTGATGAATGCGTTCATGGAGCATTGTGATGACAATGACATGGAGCATTGTGATGCCAAGGGTCATGGATCTTTGTGATGACAAAGGTCATGGAGGATTTTGAAGACAAGGGCGTTGTGCATTGTGCTGAGAAAGGCAGGGAGCATTCTGATGACAGGGACTTTGAGCAATTTGATGAAAAGTGTCATGGAACATTTTGATGACAGGTGTTATGGAACTTTGTGATGTCAGGGGTCTTGGAGCCTTTTGATGAAAATGGTCATGGAACATTTTGATGACAGGTGTTATGGAACAATGTGATGTCAGGGGTCATCGAATATTGTGATGATAAGTGCATGTAGCATTGTGATGACAGGAGTCACGGAACACTGTGATGACATGGATGAGGGTGTACTGTGACAAATAGTGATGTAGCATTGTGATAACTGTGGTGAGAGAGCATTGTGATGAGAAGTGCATGGATCATTGTAATGAGAAGATTGTGGAGCACTATGATGACAAGCGCATGGTGCATTGTGATGACCTGTGTCATGGAGCATTGTGCTGACAAGCGCATGGAGCATTGTGATGACAAGGGTCATGGAGCATTGTGCTGAGAAAGTCTTAGAGCATTATGATGACAATGGTCAAAGAGCATTGTGATGAAAATTCATGGAGCATTGTGGTTAAAATGTTCACAGAGACAGTTGATGATGAGGACATGGACCATTGTGATGACAAATATCATGAAGCATTGTTATGACTGGAGTCACGGAGCATTGTGATGACAGGGGTCATGGAGCATTGTGATAACAAGGGCATGGAGCATTGTGATGACAAGGGCATGGAACATTGGTCTATTAAGTTACATGAATTATTGTGATGAGAGTTGAAATGGCGCATTGTGATGACAAGGGCATGGAGCATTGTGATGACCAGTTCATGCATTATTGTGAAGACAGTTGTCAGGGAGCATTGTGATGACATATGTAACGGCCCATTGTGATGACAATGGCATGGAGCATTGTGATGCCAAGTGTTATGGAGGATTCTGATGACAAAGGTAATGGAGCATTGTGATGACAATGGCTTGGAGCATTGTCATGACAAGGGTCAGGGAGCATTGTGCTGACAAGTGCATGGAGATTTGTGATGACAAGGGTCATGGATCATTCTCAAGAGAAGCTTGTGGAGTATTTTGATGACAATGGCATGGAGCATTGTGATGAGAAGGGCATGGAACTTTGGACTGAAATATTTCAGTGATGATTGTGATGAGATTCGGCATGGAGCATTGTGATGACAAGGGCACGGAGCATTGTGATGACAGGCATCATGGCGTGTTGTGATGACAAGTGTTATGGAACATAGTGATCACAAGGGCTTGGAGCATTGTGATGACAGAGGTCATTGATCATTTTGATTTCAAGGAGCATGGAGCATTGTGATGAAAAGGGCATGAAGCAATGTGAACCCAAGGTTCATGGAGGGTTGTGATGACAATGGTAATGGAGTATTGTGATGACAAGCACATAGAGCACTGTAATGACAAGGTCATGTAGCATTTTGCTGACAAAGGCATGGAGCATTGTGATGACAGGTGTCATGGAGCACTGTGATGACAAGCATCATGGAGGATTCTGATGACAAAGGTAATGGAGCATTGTGATGACAATAGCTTGGAGCATTTTGATTACTAGAGTCAGGGAACATTGTGCTGGCATGTGCATGGAGAATTGTGTTGACAAGTGTCATGGAGCATTTTGATGACAGGGGTTATGGAAAATTCTGATGTCAGGGGTCATGGAACATTGTGATGATAAGGGGATGTAGCATTGTGATGACCGGGTCATGGAACATTGTTATTCCAGGGGTGAGGGTGTATTGTGATGACTAGTGATGGAACACTGTGATATCTCTGGTGAGAGAGCATTTTGATGAGAGGTGCATGGAGCATTGTGATTACAACGTTTATGGAGCATTGCAATGACAAAGTTGTGCACATTTGTGATGAAATGCGCATGGCACATTGTGATGACAATGGTCATGGAGCATTGTTCTGACAAACACATGGAAAATTGTGATGACAAGGGTCACAGAAAATTTTGATGGAATGTTCATGGAGCATGGTGGTTACAAAGGTCACAAAGCCTTGTGATGACGCTGGCATGGACCATTGTGATGACAAACGTTATGAAGCATTGTGATGACTGGAGTTACGGAGCATTGTGATGACTCGGGTCATGGAGCATTGTAATGACAAGGGCATGGAGCATTGTTATGACAGGAGAATGGAGTATTGGTCTAACAAATTTCAAAGATTATTGTGATGACAGTGGGCATGGTGCATTTTGATGACAAGGGCATGGAGCATTGTGATGAGAAGGTCATGGAGTATTGTGAAGACAGGTGTCAGGGAGCATTGTGATGACATATGTCATGGTCCATTGCGATGAAAATGGCATGGAGCATTGTGATGCCGAATGTAATGGAGGATTGTGATGACAAATATAATGGAGCATTGTGTTGATTAGCGCTTGGAGCATTATGATGACAAAGGCCATTGATAATTTTCATGACAATTTCGTGAAGCATTGTGATGACAATTTCCTGGAGCATTGTGATGACAAAACTATGGGGCCTTGTGATGACAAGTCTCATGGAGCATACTGATGAAAAGGGGCATGGAGCATTGTGATTACCGGGGTCTTGGAACATTGTGATGACAAGGGCATGGCACATTGTGAGGAGAAGACCAAGGAGCATTCTGATGACATGCGTCATGGAGCTTTGTGATGAGAAGGGCATGGAGCATTGTGATTACAGGGTTCTTGGAGCATTGTAATGAAAAGGGCATGGATCATTGTGATGAAAAAGGCATGGAGCCTCGTCATGACAGGGTTCAAGGAGCATAATGACGACAAGTGTCAGGGAGCATTGTGATGACAAGTGTATTGAGCATTGTGAGGACAAAGGTCATAGAGCATTGTGATGAGAAGTCCATGGATAATTGTGAAGATGAGCATCATGGGGTGTTGTGATGATAAGTGTTATGTAATATTTTTATCACAAGGGTTTGGAGCATTATGATGACAGAGGTCATGGAGAATATTGATTTCATTGTGATGACAATAGCCTGAAGCATTATGATGATGGGCATGGTGCATTGTGATGACAGGGTTCATGGAGCATTGAGATGAAAAGGGGCATGGAGCATTATGATTACAAGGGTCTTGGAGCATTTTCATGACAAGGGCAGGGAGCATTGCGATGAGAAGGCCATGGAACATTCTGATGACATGCGTCATGTAGTTTTGTGATGAGAAGGGCATGGAGCATTGTGATTTCAGGTTTCTTGAGCATTGTGATGACAAGTGTCATGGAACCTTGTGAGGACTAGGGCGTGGAACACTGTGATTGTAAGGGTCATGGTGCATTGTTTTGACAGGAGTAATGGAGCACTGTGATGAGAAGGGCATGGAATATAGGTCTGAAATATTTCATGGATTATTGTGATGAGAGTGGGCATGGAGCATTGTGATGACAAGGGTACGGAACACTATGATACATTGGTCATGCAAGATTGTAATGACAAGGGCATGGAGCCTTGTAATGACAAGGGCATCGAGCATTGTGATGACAAGTGTCATGGAGCTTTGTGATGACAAGGATATTGAGCAATGCTATGAGAGGGTTCATGGAGCATTGTGATGACAATGACATGGAGCATTGTGATGCCAAGGGTCATCGAGCTTTGTGATGACAATTCATGGAGCATTTTGATGACAAGGGCATGGTACATTGTGATGAGAAGTGCAGGGAGCATTTTGATGACCGGGGTATGCAGCAATTAGATGAAAAATGGAATGGAATATTTCGATGGCATGGGTTATAGAACATTGTGATGTCAGGGGTCTTGGAGCTTTGGGATGAAAAGGATCATGGAGCATTTTGATGACAGGGGTTATGGATCATTGTGATGCCAGTGGTCATGGAACATTGTGATGATAAGGGGATGTAGCAGTGTGATGACAGGGTCATGGAACATTGTGATTACAGAGGTGAGGGAGTATTGTGATGACTAGCGATGGAACACTGTGATATCTCTGGTGAGAGAGCATTTTGATGAGAAGTGCATGGACCATTGTGATTACAAGGTTTATGGAGCATTGCAGTGACAATGTTGTGGACCGTTGTGATGAAATGCGCATGGCACATTGTGATGACAATGGCATGGAGCATTGTGAAGAGAAGGTCATGGAGTATTGTGAAGACAGGTGTCAGGGAGCATTGTGATGACATATGTCATGGCCCATTGCGATGAAAATTGCAGGGAGTAATGTGATGCCAAATGTAATGGAGGATTGTGATGACAGATATAATGGAGCATTGTGATGACTAAGGCTTGGAGCATTATGATGACAAGGGCCATTGAGAATTTTCATGACAAGGTCGTGAAGCATTGTGATGACAAGATCCTGGAGCATTGTGATGAGAAAAACTTGGAGCTTTGAGATGACAAGTCACATGGAGCATACTGATGAAAAGGGGCAAGGAGCATGGTGATTACATGGGTCTTGCCACATTGTGATGACAAGGGCATGGAGCATTGTGAGCAGAAGGCCAAGGAGCATTCTGATGACATGTGTCATTGAGCTTTGTGATGACAAGGGCATGGAGCATTGTGATTACAGGGGTCTTGAAGCATTGTGATGAAAGGGCATGGATCACTGTGATGAAAAAGTCATGGAGCCTTGTCATGACAGGGTTCAAGGAGCATACAGAAAACAAGTGTCAGGGAGAATTTTGATGACAAGTGTATTGAGCATTGTGATGACAAAGGTCATGGAACATTGTGATGAGAAGACATTGGATAATTGTGATGACGAGCGTCATGGGGCATTGTGATGACAAGTGTTATGGAATATTGTGATCACAAGGGTTTGGAGCATTGTGATGACAGAGGTCATGGAGCATTTTGATTTCAAGGAGCATGGAGCTTTGTGATGACAAGGGCATGAAGCAATGTGATCCCAAGGTTCATGGCGGTTTGTGATGACAATGGTAATGGAGTGTTGTGATGACAAGCACATAGAGCATTGTAATGACAATGTCATGTAGCATTTTGCTGACAAAGGCATGGAGCATTGTGATGACAGGTGACATGGAGCACTGTGAGGACAAGCGTCATGGAGCATTGTGAATACAGGGGTTATGGAGTACTGGGATGACAAGGGCATGGATCATTGTGATGACAAGTGTCATGGAGCATTGTGATGACTAGGGAATGGAGCATTGTGATGACAAGAGTCCCGGATCATTGTGTTGTCAGGTGTCATGGAGTGTTGTGATGACAGTGGTCATAGAGAATTGTGATGATATTGGTCATGGAGCATTGCGATGACAAGGGAATGGAGCATGGTGATGACAATGTCCTGGAGCATGGTGATGAGAAGACTATGGAGACTTTTGATTAGAAGCCTCATGGAGCATTCTGTTCAAAAGGGGCATGGAGCATTGTGATTACAGGGGTCTTAGAGCATTGTGACGACAAGGGCATGGATCATGGTGATGAGAAGGCCATAGAGCATTCTGATGACATGCGTCATGGAGCTTTGTGATGACAAGGGCATGGAGCATTGTGGTTACAGGGGTCTTGGACCATTGTTAAGAAAAGTGCATGGATCTTTGTGATGAAAAAGGCATGCAGCCTTGTCATGACAGTGTTCAAGGGGCATACTGACGACAAGTGTCAGGGATCATTGTGATGACAAGTGTATTGAGCATTGTGATGTCAAAGATCATGGAACATTGTGATGAGAAGACCATGGATAATTGTGATGACGAGCGTCATGGGGCATTGTGATGACAAGTGTCATGGAGCCTTGTGATGACAAGCCCGGGGATCATTGTGATGGCAGGGTTCATGAAGCACTGTTATGACTGGTGTAATGGAGCATTTTGATGAGAAGGGCATGGAACACTGGTCTGAAATATTTCATGGATTATGGTGATGAGAGTGGGCATGGAGAATTGTGATGACAAGGGCACGGAACACTCTGATACATGGGTCATGGGTCATGAAGCTTTGTGATGGCAAGTAATGGAGCATTGTGATGACAAGTGCATGGAGCATTGTGATGACAGGGGCATGGAGCATTGTGATGACAGGGGCATGGAGCATTGGTCTGACAAGTTTCATAGATTATTGTGATGAGAGTGGACATGGTGCATTGTGATGACAAGGGCATGGATCATTGTGAAGATAAGGTCATGGAGTATTTTGAAGGCAGGTGTCAGGGAGCATTGTGATGACATAGGTCATGGACCATTGCGATGACAATAGCAGGGAGTTTTGTGATGCCAAATGTAATGGAGGGTTGTGATGACAAATATAATGGAGCATTGTTATGACTAGGGCTTGGAGCATTATGATGACAACGGCCATTGAGAATTTTCATGACAACGTCGTGAAGCATTGTGATGATAAGGTCCTAGAGCATTGCGATGAGAAAACCATGGAGCCTTGTGATGACAAGTGTTATGGAGCATACTGATGAAAAGGGGCATGGAGCATTGTGATTACAGGGGTCATGGCACATTGTGATGACAAGGGCATGGAGCATTGTGAGGAGAAGGCCAAGGAGCATTCTGATGACATGTGTCATTGAGCTTTCTGATGACAAGTGCATGGAGCATTGTGATTTCAGGGGTTTTGGAGCATTATGATGAAAAGGGCATGGGTCATTTTGATGAAAAAGGCATGGAGCCTTGTCATGACAGGTTTAAAGGAGCATACAGAAAACAAGAGTCAGGGAGAATTTGATGACAATTATTGAGCATTGTGATAACAAAGGTCGTGGAACATTGTGATGGGAAGGCCATGGATAATTGTGATGACAGGTGTCATGGGGCATTGTGATGACAAGTGTTATGAATATTGTGATCACAAGGGTTTGGAGCATTGTTATGACAGAGGTCATGGAGCATTCTGATTTCATTGTGATGACAATAGCATGAAGCATTATGATGATGGGCATGGTGCATTGTGATGACAGGGTTCATGGATCATTGAGATGAAAAGGGGCATAGAGCATTGTGATTACAGGGGTCTTGGACCATTGTGATGAGAAGGGTCATTGAGCCTTGTGATGACAAGGTCATGGAATATCGTGATGGCAGGGGTCATGGAGCATTGTTATGACAGGGCTAATGGAGCTTTGTGATGGCAAGGGAATGGAGCATTGTGATGAGAAGTCCATGGAGCATTCTGATGACATGTGTCATGTAGCATTTTGATGACAAGAGCATGGAGCATTGTGATTACATCGATCTTGGAGCATTGTGATGAAAAGGGCATGGATTATTGTCATGAAAAAGGCATGGAGCCTTGTCATGACAGGGTTCAAGGAGCATACTGATGACAAGTGTCAGGGAGCATTGTGATGACAAGTGTATTGAGCATTGTGATGACAAAGATCATGGAGCATTGTGATGAGAAGACCATGGATAATTGTGATGATGAGCGTCATGGGGTGTTGTGATGATAATTGTTATGGAACATTGTGATCACAAGGGTTTGGAGCATTATGATGACAGAGGTCACGGAGAATATTGATTTCATTGTGATGACAGTAGCCTGAAGCATTATGATGTTGGGCATGGTGCATTGTACTGACAGGGTTCATGGAGCACTGAGATGAAAAGAGGCAAGGAGCTTTGTGATTACAAGTGTCTTGGAGCATTGTGATGACAAGGGCATGGAGCATTGTGAGGAGAAGGCCATGGAACATTCTGTTGATATGCGTCATGGAGCTTTGTGATGACAAGGGCATGGAGCATTGTGATTTCAGGGGACTTCAGCATTGTGATGACAAGTGTCATGGAACCTTGTGATGACTAGGCTGTGGAACATTTTGATGGCAGGGTTCATGGTGCATTGTTATGACAGAGGTAATGGAGCATTGTGATGAGAAGGGCATGGAACATTGGTCTGAAATGTTTCATGGATTATTGTGATGAGAGTGGGCATGGAGCATTGTGATGACAAGGGTACGGAACACTATGATACATGGGTCATGCGGGATTGTAATGACAAGGGCATGGAGCATTGTGATGAGAAGGGCATCGAGCATTGTGATGACAAGTGTCATGGAGCTTTGTGATGACAAGGGCATAGAGCAATGTTATGAGAGAGTTCATGGAGCATTGTGATGACAATGACATGGAGCATTGTGATGCCAAGGGTCATGGAGATTTGTGATGACAAGTCATGGAGCATTTTGATGACAAGGGCATGTTGCATTGTGATGAGAAAGGCAGGGAGCATTTTGATGACCGGGTCATGCAGCAATTTGATGAAAAGTGTAATGGAACATTTTGATGGAAGGGGTTATAGAACATTGTGATGTCAGGGGTCTTGGAGCTTTGGGATGAAAACGGTCATGGACCATTTCGATGACAGGGTTTATGGAACATTGTGATGTCAGGGGTCATGGAACATTGTGATGGTAAGGGGATGTAGCACTGTGATGACAGGGTCATGGAATATTGTGATGACAAACGTTATGAAGCATTGTGATGACTGGAGTCACGGAGCATTGTGATGTCAGAGGTCATGGAGCATTGTGATTACATGTGTCATGGAGCATTGTGATGACAAGGGCATGGAACAATGTGATGAGAGCGTTCATGGAGCATTGGGATGACAATGCCATGGAGCACTGTGATGCCAAGGGTCATGGATCTTTGTGATGACAATGGTCATGGAGCATTTTGATGGCAAGTGCATTGTGCATTGTGTTGAGAAGGGCAGGGAGCATTTTGATGACAGGGTCATGGAGCAATTTGATGAAAAGTGTCATGGAACATTTTGATGACAGGTGTTATGGAACATTGTGATATCAGTGGTCATCGAATACTGTGATGATAAGTGCATGTAGCATTGTGATGACAGGTGTCATGGAACATTGTGATGACAGGGGTGAGGGAGTATTGTGACAAACAGTGATGTAGCATTGTGATATCAGTGGTGAGAGAGCATTTTGATGAGAAGTGCATGGAGCATTGTGATGAAAAGTTTTATGGCGCATTGTGATGACAATTTTGTGGAGCATTGTGATGACAAGAGCATGGTGCATTGTGATGACATGTGTCATGGAGCATTGTGCTGACAAGCGCATGGAGCATTGTGTTCACAAGTGTCATGGAGCATTGTGCTGAGAAAGGCATAGAGCCTTTTGATGACAAGGGTCAAAGAGCATTGTGATGAAAAGTTCATGGATCATTGTGGTTAAAAAGGTCACAGAGACTGTTGATGATGAGGACATGGACAATTGTGATGACAAAGTTCATGAAGCATTGTGATGAATGGAGTCACGGAGCATTGTGATGACAGGGGTCAGGGAGCATTGTGATAACAAGTGCATGGAGCATTGTGATGACAAGGGCATGGAACAGTGGTCTATTAAGTTTTATGGATTATTGTCATGACCGTTGGAATGGCGCATTGTGATGACCACGTCATGCAGTATTGTAAGACAGGTGTCAGGGAGCATTGTTATGACATATATCTTGGCGCATTGTGATGACAATGGCATGGAGCATTGTGATGCCAAATCTCATGGAGCATTCTCATGACAAAGGTAATGGAGCATTGTGATGAAAATAGCTTGGAGCATTGTAATGACAATGGTCAGGGAGCATTGTGCTGACAAGTGCATAGAGATTTGTGATGACAAGGGTCATGGAGCATTTTGATGACAAGCTTGTGGAGTATTTTGATGACAGTGGCATGGAGCATTGTGATGAAAATCGCATGGGGTTTGTGATGAAAAATGCATGGAGCCTTTTCATGACAGGGTTCAAGGAGCATTCTGACGACAAGTGTCAGGGAGCATTGTGATGACAAGTTTATTGAGAATTGTGATGAGAAAGGTCATGGAGCATTGTGATGAAAAGGGCATGGAGTATTGTGATGACAGGCATCATGGAGCGTTGTGATGACAAGTGTTATGGAACATTGTGATCACAAGTGTTTGGAGCATTGTGATGACAGAGGTCATGGATCATTTTGATTTCAAGGAGCATGGAGCATTGTGATGACATGGACATGAAGCAATGTGATCCCAAGTTTCATGGAGGATTGTGATGAGAAGCAAATAGAGCATTGTAATGAATAGGTCTTGTAGCATTTTGCTGACAAAGGCATGGAGCATTGTGATGACAGGTGTCATGGAGCACTGTGATGACAAGCGTCACAGAGCATTGTGAAAACAGTGGTCATGGAGCATAGGGATGACAAGGACATGGATCATTGTGATGACAAGGGTCATGGAACATTGGGCTGAAAATGTTCATGGAGTACTGTGATGACAGGTGTCATGGAGCATTGTGATGACTAGGGAAGGGAACATTGTGATGACAAGAGTCCCGAATCATTGTGTTGTCAGGTGTCTTGGAGTTTTGTGATGACAGTGGTCATGGAGCATTGTGATGATATTGGCCATGGAGCATTGTGATGTGTAGGTCGTGGAGAACTGGGCTGAATATGTTCATGGAGTATTGTGATGACAAGGGAATGGAGCACTGTGATGACAAGGTCCGGGAGCACTATGATGTGCAGACCATGTAACCTTGTGATGACAAGTCTCATGGAGCATTCTGATGAAAAAGCGCAGGGAACATTGTGATTACAGGGGTCTTGGAGCACTGTGATGACAAGGGCGTGGAACATTATGATGAGAAGGCCATGGAGCATTCTGATGACATGTGTCATGGAGCTTTTTGATGACACGTGCAAGGAGCCTCGTGATCACAGGTGTCTTGGAGCATTGTGATGAAAATTTCATGGATCATTGTGATGAAAAAGGCATGTAGCCTTGTCATGAAAGAGTTCAATTTACATACGGAGGGCAATAGTCAGAAAGCATTGTGATGACAAGCGTATTGAGCATTGTGATGACAAAAGTCATGGTGCATTGTGATGAAAAGACAATGGATAATTGTGCTGAGCAGCGTCATGTGGCATTGTGATGACAAGTGTTATGGAACTTTGTGATCACAAGGGTTTGCAGCATTGTGATGACAGAGGTCATGGAGCATTGTGATGAAAAGTGGCATGGAGCATTTGTCTAACAAGTTTCATGGATTATTGTGATAAGATTGGGCATGGCACATTGTGATGACAAGGGCATGGAGCACTGTGATGACAAGGTCATGGATTATTGTGAAGAAAGGTCAGGGAGCATTGTGATGAAATATGTCATGTTCCAGTTTGATGACAATATCATGGAGCATTGTGATGCCAAATGTTATGGAGGATTGCTGTGACAAAGTAAAGGAGCATTGTGATGACAAGGGCATGGAGCATTGTGATATCAAGGGCCATTGATAATTTTAATGTCCAGGTCGTGAAACATTCTGATGAAAAGCGCATGGAGCTTCCTATGACAGGGGTCATGGAGCATTGCGATGACAAGTGCAGGGAGTATTGTGATGACAAGAGCATATAACATTTTGATGTGAAGTGCCGTGGAGCATTGTAATGACAAGGACGTGGAGAATTGTGAGGACAAGGGACATTGAGCTTTGAGATGACAAGGCATGGAGCATGGTGATGGCAAAACCGTGGAGCATTGTGATGAGAAGACCTTGGGTAATTGTGGTGTCGAGCATCATGGAGCACTGTAATGACCACGGGCATGAAGCATTGTGATGACAGGTGTCAGGGAGCATTGTGATGACAGGGGTCATGGAACAATGTGATGACAAGGGCATGGAGCATTGTGATGACAAGTGCATGGAGCATTGTGATGACAAGTGCATGGAGCATTGCAATGTGAAGTGCATGGATAATTGTGATGACAAGAGCATGTAACATTTTGATGAGAAGTGCCATGTAGCATTGTGATGACAAGGACGTGGAGAATTGTGATGACAAGGGACATGGAACATTGTGATAACCAGGGCATGGATCATTGTGATGACAGGGGTCATGGAGCATTATTATGACAAGGGCCATGGTGCATTCTGACATAAGATATCACTTATGAAGGGAATGTAAACATGGCTACATATGAACTAAATTAGGGAAGAGAACAGAGTCTCAGATTTAGAAAACACTCTAACGCTTGCTTAAGGGGAAAGAGATGTGGGGAGATGCACAAAACAAAAGTTTGATATTAGCACAGGTACCGTTCCATAATCCAAAAACATAAGAGACAACCCCTACTCCTTCCTCAGTGAACGGAACTCAACATTTTTATTCTCCGCAGAGAAATATATCTGATTAGTAAGTACTTTAAAACCTATGTATTGATATGTCTCCGTAAGGGAACTAAGTGTGTCTAGAACGACATAAACATGGCAGTGAGAATCAGCTCAAACCCACTATAAAAATGAATTTCAAAACAAAACATAAAAACAGTAAGATTCTTACACAATACCTTCAGGGGTTCTGATGAAACCTGGAATGACCCTATCTACAATGATAGCTGGATGTGGCATAACGCTGGTCACTTGGGACTGAGAGGATTGGTGAGATTGGGTGAAAAAATGCAGACCCTTTGAAGCAATAATGCCTGCCAGGCAATACATGTTTCCCAACTCTCCAAGTAGAAGGGAATATCACTACAGTTATAACATGTATGGGAACCTAGAGAATGGAAACCATCTGATGGTGAAAGGTTTCTAAAACTCTACTACTTTTTTCTCTCCTTGTGCTCCAGTTTGACATTCCAACTGCTTTACTATCAAGCTCCCAACTTGGAGAGTCAGCCCCTATAACCTCCTGGTTCGCACCGTTGGGAAATAGTGCAGAGGACATAAGGGAAGAGAGAGAACCAATGAGAGAGTAGCTGTAGGCATTTGGACGGCCACATTTCACTCTAATTTCCCGTCACGAAGAGGAATTAAACAAAGACTCAGCCTGCCCCACCCCAAGAACCAGTATAGGTCCAGAAGCAAAACTGTGGATTTGCGGTCAGCTCACAAAAACGCGAGTTGAAAAATGGAGTTCAGGGCCACAGCAATTCACTAACCTGCAGAGTTATAAAGGACTACTCTCTTCCAAAAATCTGTTGAGGGAAAGCCATGAGGCGGAAGTGAAAATGAGGAAGAATGGCATGAAACAGATTTCAAGACGTACATTGGAATCACCTTTAAACACAGGAAAAGCATCACAACTTCGAAAATTATGGAAATGGCCATAAAGGGCATATGTGTTTTCACGTGAATATATTCAGAAGAAAACGCATAGGCCCTTTTCGGCCAAGCAAGCAAGCGGGCAATGCAAATCTGCACTACAAAGAAGTATCACTTCCCACCGGTCAAAAGGGCCATCCGCAAAATGTGTAAAAACCAGAAAGGCAAGACAGGCCCTGTAGAACACGGAGCCTTGTTATGCTGATGGGCGGGATGTAAATTGTCAACTGCCTCTCTGGAGGAGTGCATTGTGTTCCCTAAAACAAGTAAACAACAGAGCTACAGAGCCAAGGGCACTTCCAGTCTAGGGAATATACCTTGGGAAAACTGAAAATCAATAAGACAGAGCCACACCAAAATTCAGGGCTGCACTGCTTACAAAAACCTCAACTTGGGTACACCTGAAATATCCCAGGAAAGACAAAAATGGTTCAAGAAATTGTGGTACTTACGTATGATGGAATATCCCTCAGCCATCAAATCAATGTCATAAGGCCAGTAGCAGCAAAATGAGTGGATTCAGGTACGATAATTCTAAGTGAAATAAGTCACACAGAAAAAGAAACTTATCGTAAGATATCAATTATGTAGATCCTGTAAACATGGCTACACATGAACTGAGTTAGGAAAGAGAAGGGAGTCTCACATTTAGAAAACACCCTTATGCCTTCTTAAGGGGGAAGGAGAGGAGGGTTGATGCATAAAACCAGTGATTGATATTAGTACAGGTACAGTTCCAAAAACCAAATACGGAATAGACAAGCCCTACAACTTCCTCAGTGAAAGGGACTCAACACCCCATATTCACCGCAGAGTAATATATCTTACTAGTAAGAATCTTAAAACCTATGTATTGTTATGTCTCCGTAAGGGAATCAAGTGTGTCTAGACTGGCATAAACATGACAGTGAGAATCAGCTCAAACCCACTATAAAAAGGAATTTCAAAAACAAACAAAAAAAAACAGGGAAATTTCTTACAGTTCCTTCAGGGTCTCTGATGAAACCTGGAATGACCCTATCTACAATGACAGCTGGATGTGGCATAAGGCTGGACCCTTGGGACTGAAAGGATTGGTGAGATTGGGTGAGCAAATGCAGACCCTTTAAAGCAATAATGAGTGGCACACATTCCATGGGTCCCAACTCTCCAGGTTGAAGGGAATATTACTACAGCTCTAACATGTATGGGAAACGTAGAGAATGGACACACTGTGAATACGAAAGGTCTCTAAAACACAACAAATAGTCCCTCTCCTGGTGCTCCGGTTTGACCTTCCAAATGATTTACTATCAATCTCCCAACTTGGAGAGACAGCCCCTTTAACCTCCTGGTTCTCACAGGTGGCCAATTTGGCAGAGGATGAAAGGGAAGAGGGAGAACCAAAGAGAGAGTAGCTGTTAGGCATTTGGACGGGCACATGTCAGTCTTATTTCCTGGGAGGAAGAAGAATTAACTAAAGTCTCAGCCACCCACTGGGAACAAGTATAGGTCCTGAACCAAAATATTGGACTTGCGTTCAGCTCACAAAAAACGAGTTAAATAATTGAGCTCAGGGGCACAGCAATTCACAAACAGGCAGAGAAATAAAGGACAACTCTCGTCCAAAAATCTTTTGAGGGAAGGCAACGAGGCAGATTTGAAAGAAAGGCAGAATAGCAGGAAACAGATTTCAATAGGTTCGATGGAATTGCCTTTAAAGCACAGGAAGAGGGGCACAACTTCGACAATGATGCACTTGGACAAAAACGGCGTATGCGTTTTCTCCTGAATATATGCAGGAGAAAACGCAAACGCCCTTTTTGGCCAAGCAAGCAAGCGGGCAATTCAAATCTGCACTACAAAGAAGTATCACATCCCACCGGTCAAAAGGGACATCCACAAAATGTGTAAAAACCAGAAAGGCAAGACAGGCCCTGGAGAACAGGGAGCCTTGTTTTGCTGATGGGCGGGATGTAAATTGCCAACTGCCTCACTGGAGGAGTGCATTGTGTTCCCTAAAACAAGTAAACAACAGAGCTACAGAGCCAAGGGCACTTCCAGTCTAGGGAATATACCTTGGGGAAACTGAAAATCAATAAGACAGAGCCACCCCAAAATTTAGGGCAGCAGTGCTTAAAAGAACCTCAACTTGGGTACACCTTAAATATCCCAGGAAAGATAAAAATGGTTCAAAAAATTGTGTTACTTACATACGGTGGAATATCCCTCAGCCATGAAATCAATGTCATAAGACCAGTAGCAGCAAAATGAGTGGATTCAGGTACGATGATTCTAAGTGAAATAAGTCACACAGAAAAAGAAACTTATCATAAGATATCTCTTATGAAGATCCTGTAAACATGGCTACATATGAACTGAGTTACGAAAGAGAACAGAGTCTCACATATAGAAAACCCTCTTATGCCTGCTTAAGGGGGAAGGAGAGGTGGGGTGATGCATAAAAGCAGAGTTTGATATAAGCACATGTACCGTTCCAAAAACCACCTATGGAATAGACAAGACCTACCCCTTCCTCAGTGAAAGGGACTCAAAACCCCATATTTCCCGCAGAGGAATATATCTTACTAGTAAGAATCTTAAAAGTTTTGTATTGATATGTCTCCGTAAGGGAATCAAGTGTGACCAGACTGGCATAAACATGGCAGAGAGAATCAGCTCAAACCCACTATAAAAAGTAATTTGAAAAACAAAAAATAAGGTAAATTCTTTACAATTCCTTCAGGTTCTCTGATGAAACCTGTAATGACCCTATCTACAACGACAGCTGGGTGTGGCTTAAGGCTGGACACATGGGACTGAGAAGATTGGTGAGATTGTGTGAGCAAATGCAGACCCTTTAAAGCAATAATGCATGGCACACATTCCATGGGTCCCATGTCTCCAAATTGAAGGGAATATTACAATAGGTATAACATGTACGGGAAACCTAGAGAATGGACACACGGTGAATACGAAAGGTCTGTAAAACTAAACTAATATTCCCTCTCTTGGTGCTCCGGTTTGAAATTCCATCTGCTTTACTATCAATCTCCCAACTTGGAGAGACAGCACCTTTAACCTCCTGTTTCGCACAGGTTGCCAATTTGGCAGAGGATGAAAGGGAAGAGGGAGAACCAATGAGAGAGTAGCTGTTAGGCATTTGGACGGGCACATGTCAGTCTTATTTCCCGGTAGGGAAGAAGAATTAACCAAAGTCTCAGCCACCCACCGGGAACCAGTATATATCCTCTACCAAAATTTTGGACTTGCGTTCAGCTCACAATAAATGAGTTAAAAAATGGAGCTCAGGGGCAGAGCTCTTCACAAACTGGCAGAGTAATAAAGGACAACTATCATCCAAAAATCTGTTGAGGGAAGACAACGAGGCGGACTTGAAAGTGAGGCAGAATATCAGGTAACAGATTTCAACAGGTATGTTGGGATCACTTTTAAAGCACAGGAAGAGGGGCACATGTTCGACAATGATGCACTTGGCCAAAAACGGCGTATGTGTTTTCTCCTGAATATATTCAGGAGAAAACGCATACGCCGTTTTTGGCCAAGCAAGCAAGCGGGCAATGCAAATCTGCACTCCAAAGAAGTATCACTTCTCACCAGTCAAAAGGCACATCCACAAAATGGATAAAAATCAGAAAGCCAAGCAGGCCCTGGAGAAAAGGGAGCCTTGTTATGCTGATGGGCGGGATGTAAATTTCCAACTGCCTCACTGGAGGAGTGCATTGTGTTCCATAAACAAGTAAACAACAGAGCTACAGAGCCAAGGGCACTTCCAGTCTAGTGAATATACCTTGGGAAAACTGAAAATCAATAATACAGAGCCACCCCGAAATTTAGGGCTGCACTGCTTACAAGAACCTCAACTTGGGTACACCTTAAATATCCCAGGAAATATAAAAATGGTTCAAAAAATTGTGGTACTTACGTACGATGGAATATCCCTCAGCCATGTAATCAATGTCATAAGACCAGTAGCAGCAAAACGAGTGGATTCAAGTACGATGATTCTAAGTGAAATAAGTCACACAGAAAAAGAAACTTATCATAAGATATCACTTATGAAGATCCTGTAAACATGGCTAAACATGAACTGAGTTAGGAAAGCGAACAGAGTCTCACATTTAGAAAGCACTCTTATGCCTGCTTAATGGGGAAGGAGATGTGGGGTGATGCATAAAACCAGAGTTTGATATAAGCACAGGTACCGTTCCAAAAACCAACTATGGAATAGAGAAGACCTACACCTTCCTCAGGGAAAGGGACTCAAAACCCCATATTTCCCGCAGAGGAATATATCTGACTAGTAAGAATCTTAAAACCTATGTATTAATATGTCTCCGTAAGGGAATCAAGTGTGTCTAGGCTGGCATAAACATGGCAGCGAGAATCATTCAAACCCACTATAAAAGAAATTTGAAAAACAAAAAAAAAGGTAAACTCTTTACAAATACTTCAGGGTCTCTGATGAAACCTGGAATGACCCTATCTACAACGAACACTGGAGATGGCATAAGGCTGGACACATGGGACTGAGAGGATTGGTGAGATTGGGTGAGCAAATGCAGACCCTTTAAAGCAATAATGCATGGCACTCATTCCATGGGTCCCAACTCTCCAGGTTGAAGGGAATATTACAACAGCTATATCATGTACGGGAAACCTAGAGAATGGACACACTGCAAATACGAAAGGTCTCTAAAACTCAATGAATAGACCTTCTCGTGGTGCTACTCTTTGACTTTCCAACTGCTTTACTATCAATCTCCCAGCTTGAAGAGACTGCACTTTAACCTTCTGGTTCGCACAGGTTGCCAAATTGGCAGAGGATGAAAGGGAAGAGGGAGAACCAATGAAAGAGTAGCTGTTAGGCATTTGGACGGGCACTTATCACTCTTATTTCCCGGTAGGAAGAAGAATTAATTAAAGTCTCATCCACTCACCAGGAACCAGTATAAGTCCTGAACCAAAATATTGGACTTGTGTTCAGCTCACAAAAAACGAGTTAAATAATTGAGCTCAGGGCACAGTAATTCACAAACAGGCAGAGTAATAAAGGACAAATATCGTCCAAAAATCTGTTGAGGGAAGGCAACGAGGTGGACTTTAAAGCGAGGCAGAATTGCAAGAACAGATTTCAAGAGGTATGTTAAAATCGCATTTAAAGCACAGGAAGAGGGGAACAACTTCGACAATGATGCACTTGGCCAAAAAGGGTGTATGTGTTTTCTCCAGAATATATTCAGGAGAAAACGCATACGACCTTTTTGGCCAAACAAGCAAGTGGGCAATGCAAATCTGCACTACAAAGAAGTATCACTTCCCACCGGTCAAAAGGGACATCCACAAATGTGTAAAAACCAGAAAGGCAAGACAGGCCCTGCAGAACTGGGAGCCTTGTTATGCTGATGGGCGGGATGTAAACTGCCAACTGCCTCTCTGGAGTAGTGCAATGTTTTCCCTAAAACAAATTAACAACAGAGCTACAGATCCAAGGGCACTTCTAGTCTAGGGAATATACCTTGGGAAAACTGAAAATCAATAAGACAGATCCACACCAATATTTAGGGCTGCACTGCTTACAAGAACCTCAACGTTGGTACACCGTAAATATACCAGGAAAGATAAAAATGGTTCAAAAAATATTGGTATTTACATACGATGGAATATCCCTCAGCCATGAAATCAATGTCATAAGACCAGGAGCAACAAAATGAGTGGATTCAGGTACGATGATTCTAAGTGAAATAAGTCACACAGAAAAAGAAACTTATCATAAGATATCACTTATGAAGATCCTGTAAACATGTCTACACATGAACTGAGTTAGGAAACAGAACAGAGTCTCACATTTAGAAAACACTCTTATGCCTGCTTAAGGGGGAAGGAGAGGTGGGGTGATGCATAAAACCAGAGTTTGATATAAGCACAGGTACTGTTCCAAAAACCAACAATGGAATAGACAAGACCTACAACTTCCTCAGTGAAAGGGACTCAAAACCCCATATTTCCTGCAGAGGAATATATCTGACTAGTAAGAATCTTAAAACCTATGTATTGATATGTCTCCATAAGGGAATCAAGTGTGTCTAGGCTGGCATAAACATGGCAGCGAGAATCAGCTCAAACCCACTATAATCAGAGATTTGAAAAACAAAAAAAAAAGGTAAATTCTTTACAATTACTTCAGGGTCTCAGATGAAACTTGGAATGACCCTATCTACAACGACAGCTGGATGTGGCATAAGGCTGGACACATGGGACTGAGAGGACTGGTGAGTTTCGGTGAGCAAATGCACACCCTTTAACGCAATAATGCATGGCACCCATTCCATGGGTCCCAACTCTCCAGGTTGAAGGGAATATTACTACAGCTATAATATGTACGGGAAACGTAGAGAATGGACACACTGTGAATACAAAAAGTCTCTAAAACTCAACGAATAGACCCTCTCATGCTGCTATGCTCTGACTTTCCAAATGCTTTACTATCAATCTCCCAGCTTGAAGAGAGAGCAACTTTAACCTCCAGGTTCGCACAGGTTGTCAGTTTGGCAGAGGATGAAAGGGAAGAGGGAGAACCAATGGAAGAGTAGCTGTTAGGCATTTGGACGGGCACCTGTCACTCTTATTTCCCGGGAGGAAGAAGAGTTAACTAAAGTCTCAGCCACCCACTGGGAACAAGTATAGGTCCTGGACCAAAATATTGGACTTGCGTTCAGCTCACAAAAAACGAGTTAAATAATTGAGCTCAGGGGCACAGCAATTCACAAACAGGCAGAATAATAAAGGACAACTCTCGTCTAAAAATCTGTTGAGGGAAGGCAACGAGGAGGACTTGAATGTGAGGCAGTATAGAAGGAGACAGATTACAAGAGTTATGTTGGAATCGCCTTTAAAGCACAGGAAGAGGGGCAAAACTTCGACAATAATGCACTTGGCCAAAAAGGGCATATGCATTTTCTCCTGAATATATGCAGGAGAAAACGCATACGCCCTTTTTGGCCAAGCAAGCAAGCGGGCAATGCAAATCTGCACTACAAAGAAGTATCCCTTCCCACCGGTTAAAAGGGACATCCACAAAATGTGTAAAAACCAGAAAGGCAAGACATGCCCTGGAGAACAGGGAGCCTTGTTATGCTGATGGGCGGGATGTAAATTGCCAACTGCCTCTCTGGAGGAGTGCATTGTGTTCCCTAAAACAAGTAAACAACAGAGCTACAGAGCCAAGGGCACTTCCAGTCTAGGGAATATACCTTGGGAAAACTGAAAATCAATAAGACAGAGCCACCCCAAAATTTAGGAATGCACTGCTTACAAGAACCTCAACTTGGGTACACCTTAATATCCCAGGAAATATAAAAATGGTTGAAAAAGTTGTGGTACTTACGTACGAGGGAATATCCCTCAGCCTTGAAATCAATATCATATGACCAGTAGCAGCAAAATGAGTGGATTCAGGTACGATGATTCTAAGTGAAATAAGTCACAAAAAAAAGAAGCTTATCATAAGATATCACATATGAATGTCCTGTAAACATGACCACACATTAACTGAGTTAGGAAAGATACCAGAGTAACGAATCTTATCATAAGTTATCACTCATAGCGGGAATGTATACATGGCTACACATGAACGGAATTACAAACACAACGGAGTCACACATTTAGAAAACGAGCTTCTGCCTGCTTAAGGGGAAAGGCGACGTGGGGTGATGCATAAAACCACAGTTTTAAATTAGCACAGATACCGTTACATAAACCAAGTATGTAATAGACAACACCTACTCCCGCCACAATGAACTGGACTCAACATTGTCTATTCATTGAAGAGGAATATGTCTGACTCTCAGTATTTTAAAACATATGTATTCCCATGTCTCCATAAAGGAATCATATGTGTGTATAACGGCATGAACACAGCACTGAAATTCAGTTAAACCCACTTATAAGAATACATTTCAAAAGCAAAATGCCAAAACAGCAAAACAGTGAGAAAGTCTTAAAAATTACATTCAGGGCCTGTGATGCAACCTGGATTGACCACCTTTACACCCACAGCTGGAAGAGACATAAGACTGGACACTTGGGGCTGACAAGATTGCTGAGGTTGTGTGAGCAAAAGAACACCACTTAGAGCAAAACTGTGTGATACCCATTCTAGTGGTCCCAACTCTCCAGGTTTAAGGGAATCTTCCTACAGTTAAAACATGCATGGGAAACCCAGTGGATGGTACACTGTGTAATTGGGAAAGTTTTCTAAAAGGTACATCATTTTTCCTTTTGTCGTGCTCGGCTTCGCCATTCCATCTGCATTACTCAAAATCTCCCCAATTGGAGTGTCAGCGCCTTTACCCTCCCGTTATGCACAGTTTGCAAATTGTGCAGAAGATGAAAAGGAAGAGGGGGAATAAATGAGAGATTAGTTGTAGGTGTTTGAATGGGCATATGTCACTCTAGTTTCCCACCCGGAAGAGGAATTAACCAAAGGTTCAGCCTGAAGCCCCGGAACCAGATGAGGGCCTAAAGCCATCCTGCGGTACTGCAGCCAGCTCACAAATAGGCGAGTTGAAAAATGGAAATCAGGGGCACAGCAATTCACAAACTTGCAGAGTTATAAAGGACAACTATCATCCAGATATATATTGAGGTAAGACAGTGAAGATGATTTGAATGCAAGGCACAATTGAAGGAAACAGATTTCAAGAGGTAGACTGGAGTCATCTTTAAAGCACATGAAAAGCGACAGAACTTCGACAATGTTGCCCTTGGCTGAAAAGGGAGTATGAGTATTTTCTTGAATATATTCGGGAAAAAAAATGCATACGCCCATTTTTGGCTAAGCAAGCCATCAGGCATTGCAAATCCACACTACAGAGAAGTGTCCCTTACCTCCAGTCAAAAGGGCCATCCGCAAATAGTGTAAAAACCACAAATGCAGGACAGGCCATGGAGAAAAGGGAGCCTGGTTACGCCGATGGACAGGATGTAAATTGCCAACAGCCTCTCTGGAGAACTGTATGTTGTTTTCTAAAACAGAACTACAGAGCATAACACACTTCCACTCATGGGCGTGTATTTTGGAAAACTAAAAATCCACAACACAGAGCCAGCCCAAACTTTAGGGCTGCTCTGTTTACAAGAACCTCGACTTCGGTACACTTTACATATCCCAGGAAAGGAAAAAAAATGGATATAGATGTTGTGGTACTTATATACAATGGAATGTCACTCAGACATAAAATCAATGTCATAAGGCCAATAGCAGCTTAATGAGTGGCTTTAGGTACGATGATGCTAAGTGAAATGAGCCACAAAGAAAAAGAAACTTATTGTAATATATCACTTATAGAGGGAATGTAAACATGGCTACACATGAACTGAATTTCAAAAGAGAACAGAGTTACACATTTAGAAAACACACTTATGCCTCCTTAAGGGGAAAGGTGACGTGGGGTGATGTGTAAAAGCAGAGTTTGAAATTAGCACAGATCCCATTCCATATACCAAATATGTAATAGACAAGGCCTACTCCTTTCTCAATGAACTGGACACAAAACACCCTATTCACTGAAGAGGAATATATCTGACTGGTAATAACCTTGAAACCTATGTATTTATATGTCTCCATAATGGAATCAAGTGTATGTAGATTGACATAAACACAGATCAATGGAACAGGACAGAAAGCCCAGAGATAAACCTACATACCTATGGCTATCTCATCTATGACAAAGGAGCTAAGGATATACAATGGAGAAAAGACAGTCTCTTCAGTAATTGGTGCTGGGAAAACTGGACCCCTACACATAAAATAATGAAATTAGAACACTCCATAACACCATACACAAAAATAGACTCTAAATTGATTAGAGATCTAAATATAAGGCCAGACACTATAAAACACTTAGAGGAAACCATAGGCAGAACACTCTATGACATAAATCACAGCAAGATCCTTTTTGACCCACCACCTAGAGAAATGGAAATAAAAACAGAATTCAACAAATGGGACCTAATGAAACTTAAAAGCTTTTACACAGTACAGGAAAACATAAAAAAGATGCAAAAACAACCCTCAGAATGGGAGAAAATATTTTCAAATGAAGCAATTGACAAAGGATTAATCTCCTAACTTTACAAGCACCGCATGTAGCTCAATATCACAAAAACAAACAACCCAATCCAAAAACGGGCAGAAGACCTAAATAGACATTTCTCCAAAGAAGATATACAGATTACCAAGAAACACATGAAAGGATGCTGAACATCACTAATCATTAGAGAAATGCAAATCAAAACTACCCTGAGGTATCACCTCACAGCAGTCAGAGTGGCAATCATCAAAAAGTCTACAAAACAATAAATGCTGGAGAGGCCTTTATTGGAGAAAAGGGAACACACTTGCACTGTGGGTGGGAATGTAAATTGATATGGGCACTAGGGAGAACAGTACGGAGGTTCCTTTAAATAAATAACAATAGAAGTACCATATGACACAGCAATCCAACTACTGGGCATTTGCCTTGTGAAAACCATAATTCAAAAAGAGTTATGTACAAAAATGTTCATTGCAGCTCTATTTGCAATAGCCAGGACATGGAAGCAACCTAAGTGTCCATCGACAGATGAATGGATAAAGAAGATCTGGCACATATATAGAATGGAATATTACTCAGCCATAAAAAGAAGCAAAACTGAGTTATTTGTACTGAGGTGGATGGACTTAGAATCTGTCCTACACAGTGAAGTAAGTCAGAAAGGGAAAAACAAATACTGTATGTTAACAGAGTTATATGGAATCTAATGAAGAAAAAAAAAGATTTTGAAGAACCTAGTGGCAGGACAGGATTAAGGACACAGACATAGAGAAAGGACTTGAGGACACCGGAAGGGAGATGGGTAAGCTGGGACGAAGTGAAAGAGTGGCATGGACATAAATACATTACCAAATGTAACACCGATAGCTACTGGGAAGCAGCCACATAGAACAGGGAGATCAGCTCAGTGCTTTGTGACCACATAAAGGGGTGGGATATGGAGTGTTCGAGGGAGATGCAAGAGGGAGGGGATCTGGTGATATTTGTATATGTATAGCTGATTCACTTTGTTATACAGCAGAAACGAACACTCCATTGTAAATCAATTATACACCAATAAACGTGTAAAAGGAAAAAAAAAAAAGAAAGAAGGCCCAGGGATAAACCTACACACCTATGGTCAACTAATCTATGGCAAAGGAAGCAAGACTATACAATGGAGATAAGACAGTCTCTTCAATCATTGGTGCTGGGAAATATGGACAGCTACATGTAAAATAATGAAATTAGAACACTCCCCAACACCATACATAAAAATATATTCAAAATGGATTAGAGACCTTAATGTAAGACCGGACAGTATAAAACTCTGAGAGGAAAACTTACGAAGGATACTCTGACGTAAATCACAGCAAAATCTTTTTTGATCCACCTCCTATAGTAATGAAGTAAAAAAGAAAACTATACAGATGGTACCTAATGAAACGTAAAAGCTTTTGCAAAGCAAAGGAAACTACAAACAAGATGAAAAGACAACCCTCAGAATGGCAGAGAATATTTGCAAACGAATCAATGGACAAATGATTAATCTCCAATATATATAAACAGCTCATGCAGCTCAATATTAATAAAACAAACAACCCAATACAAAAATGGAAGAAGTTCTAAATAGATATTTCTTCCAAGAAGACATAGAGATGGCCAGTACGCACATGAAAATCTGCTCAACATCACTAATTATTAGAGAATTGGAAATCGAAACTACAATGAGGTGTCACGTCACATCATCAGAAAATCTACAAACAACAAATGCTGGAGAGGGTGTGGAGAAAAGGAACCTTCTTCCACTATTGTTGGGAATGTAAATCGATACAGTCTCTATGGAGAACAGTATGGAGGTTCCTTAAAAAACTAAAAATAGAATTACCATATAATCCAGCAATCCCACTACTGGGCATATACCCAGAGAAAACCATAAATCAAAAAGATACATTCACCACAATGTTCATTGCAGCACTATTTACAATAGCCAGGTAATGAAAGCAACCTAAGTGCCCACAGACAGACGAATGGATAAAGATATGGTACATATATACAATGGAATGTTACTCAGCCATACATAGGAATGAAATTGGGTCATTTGTAGAGACCTTGATGGATCTAGAGACTGTCATACGGAGTGAAGTAAGTCAGAAAGAGAAAAACAAATATTGTATATTAATGCATATATGTGGAACCTAGAAAAATGATACAGATGAACTGGTTTGCAGGGCAGAGATAGAGACACAGATGTAGAGAACAAACATATGGACACCAAGGGGGGAACACCATGTGAGGGTGGTGGTGGGATGAATTAGGAGACTAGGATTCACATGTGCACACTTATATGTATAAAATAGATATCCAATAAGAACCTGCTGTATAAAAGAAATAAATAAATTTTAAAAAATTAAAAATAAATAAATAACATTTAATAAAATAAAACAGAAAAAAAGTTTTCCCTTCACATAGACGTCTTTATATTAATGCATTATTTCCATGTTTATATCTCCAAATTTAAAAAAAAAAGAGGAATAAATAAAATCTACCTTGAACCAAAAAGAAAAAAAAAAAAAAAAAAAAAAAAAACAGAACCCACCAGTTTTACAGAGGAAAATCGTATCAGGGCACTTTCTCCAGTGGTAAAAAATTCTTAAGTTGGTCAGAGGTGGGAAATCATCTCCCATGCAGTCAGCAGCACTCCCCCCGACAAGGAGCATCCTCATTGCAAAGCTGGGGGACTGTGTCGAGGCGTCTGTGAGTAAATGTGAGCTGAGCCCCAGTCCTGCTGCAGCTGAACTCTTCCCACCCTTTCCAGGTAAAACACCTGAATATGTACAAGCACTTGCAAGCCTAGATGAAGGGCTGTGGAGCCACACCAGCGACAGCACGCAGGCCGACTTGGTGCCTGCAGGCCAGTCAGGATGGTCCTGGCCCCAGATGCCCTTCTGGAAGCTTTCCATTTCCCTGCCTGAGATACCCCTCCTGCCACGGCCCACACTGCTTTTTTACTTCCTCACCTCTGCCTGGGGAGAAAATCCAGTGGCAGTTATGGATGACACATCCTCTTCTTTAGCAGGTGGCACCCTAGCAACTCCTGCTAAAAGTCCAGCAGAGCCCCACTCACACTGGGCCACCCACAAAGCCATGGCCCCTCACTCCCTACCACCACCCCAGCCCCGACACTGCTGACAGGGCAGAGAATATGGCGTCAGACACAGCTACAGGGGCTCTTGCTGACTGGAGATGTGTTTATATTGACCTCAACCCAGGCACACCTGGGGAGGGTTGGCAGGCAGTGTCAGGCTGCCCAAATCAGCCAATCCTCACCCCTCATGGGCTCACAGTAGCAGAAAATGAACCTTGCTAAACGGGCCAGGCCCAAGGAACAGGTGTGGGCCTTAGAGAGTCAGGCTAGACAAGGGGCTGCAGCTGCGGCTTGTTTTCTTATCATTTTATCTGGTCCATGAGTGGAAAACAACTTCAAGAAGACCCTATCCTAATGAGAGGAACCCAGGAGTCAGGGAGTGGAGTGATGGTGGGTGGAGACAGAGGCCTGGTGCCCTGGCTGCAGTGGAAGTTTCTGGAAGACTAGGCAGAGAGAGGCTGCACAGAGTGATAGCCAGGGTCACAGACCTGTCAGAGCTGCTGTTTGTTAGTTCAAGTCCTGCTCTGAGGTGTTCTGTGTCAGCTGTGAGCGACAGGTGAGCTGGGGGTTCTCTGCAAGGTGGGCTATGTGCACAGTTCCTGTGTGTCCAGCCCTGCTGGGGTACCTGCCCAGGGTAGCTCTGTATCCTGGGAAGGGCCTGACTAGGACAGCCCCATGGGCTGCTGGGTAGCTGCACAGGTGAGCTCCATTCCCTGGGATGGACTTGACAACAAGAGCCCCGTGGGCTGTGGGGTGGGGTGTGCAGCCCAGGTGAGCTCCATATACTGGGATTGGCTGACCACGAGAGCCCCATGGGCTGCTGGAGACCTGGTAAAGGATATCAGGACAGTCAATGAAGCCACCGAGGATATACATCCAGTAGCTCCTATTTCCTACACCCTGCTGCTCATTCTACCATCAACCAGGCCATGGCATTCTGTATTACACTTCAATGATGCCTTCTTCTCTATTCCATTCATCTCAGAGTCACAAGAATTTTTGGCTTGTGAGTGGCAGGACACAACATGCAACACAAGCAATAATGCTGGGCCGTCCTGCCCCAATGGTTCAAAAATCCCCACACCATCATTGGGGAAATGTCCTCTAAAGACCTAAACGTTCTACCTCTGTAAAAGGGAACCCTCCTTCAATATGCAGATGACATTCTGATCGCCAGGCCTACTAAAGACGCCTCTTAACTACCTAGCCAAGAAAGGATAGAAGGTGTCCAAGAAAAAGGCTCAAATATCCCAGGCTCAGGTGACATGCCTGGGCTTCATTCTCACAGATATTCGGAGAAACGCATCCCAGGATAGGGAAGAAGCCATTTGCAGCCTTACCTCTTCTAAAACTAGAAGACAGCTTAGGGGTTCCTGGGGAGGCCAAGGTTTTCTGCATCTGGATCCCTAACTACAGTCTGATAGCTGGGCCTCTACATGAAACACTGACACGAAAAGATGATGATCCTTTTGTATAGAATCCAGAAGCAGCCTTTCAAGAATGGAAAGAGCAGTCAATTTAGACCCTTGCCTAGGAACTCCCTAATTTAGCTAAACCCTTTGACCTTTACATACCCGGTCAAAGGTTAATTGCCCTTGGAGCCTTAGTGCAAAAACTGGGACCACTTGATATGGAGCAACACAAGAATGCCCTTCAGGTATGATAAACTATGGTCACCAAGGGCTTTGCCCACCAACTCATCAGGCCAGGATACTGGGGTATCTAAAAAGCTAGAAATCAGCAGCCCACAAGGCCAACTCCCTCCTAAGGGAAAAGGACCCAACATCGTGATCCTAACCACCCATCATGCCCTGAAGTTGCAGGGGTCGCTCTGTGGACACACTGACCTCGAGTGAGGATGCCCTCCAACTTCACCTCCAGAGAGACAAACGGGGGCAACGGGCCCCCAAGATGACTCGTGTGATCATCACTTGACCTGGAGTTTCTCTCAGAAAACAACAAGATTGTGCCCCGAAAGAGCAGACTACTGCTTGCAGGACTTACTGCACCCAGAGGGGAGCTAATAAGCTTGGCGGGGGAAACGTATATCACACTTTCACCATAGAAAACCCTACAGACATCGCAGTGATGGTGGCCAATATGACCGGCGGGACTGCTGGCTATTTCAAAAGGCCGTTGACTCAGTGGACGTCATGGTCCTGGATCACCACTGACCCTGGACTGTCTGGGAGTTGCACGGGCAGGGCTCTGACACATGGTGCTGTTTGTACATTAATTCAGGGACATAATTAAAGAAAGCACAGACTACTGGTCAGAGCATCTAGGCTGGCAAAAACCTTCAGCCTAGGTCGCCGAACAAATGTGGGGTGGGGTGAAACCTGCCACCTCAGCATCTATGCGCATCTCTTTCCTGGACACTTAAAGGTCATTAGAATCTATAACACTTCCAATGCTGGTGCTCAGGCATACGAGAAGTGAGGCAGGAGGCCTCGGGACAATCAACCTCACCTGGAGGCTGGTGGGGAGTCGTTTTCCCCTCGCCCCAGGTATCAGGGCTGCCACCACAGTATGAAGCAGTTACAAAAGAGGGGTCTGCACCCTCAACACCCCAAGAATGAGGAATGGAAGAAAAAGCAGAGGAGGTGTTCGTCTCCGGCAATGTTCATTAAAAATTCCTGTGAGATAAAAAGAGAACCTGGGCAATAAAATAAAGTCTAACCTGCTTTTCCTTTGTGCTTTGTCTAATTTCACGTGCTCCTAGGGTTCTGCATGCAGAGGCCCCACACCCGGCACTTCAGACCCGATTTCGTAGTGCAGAATGGCTGGGTCGACACCTCAGCTAGCGGGGTCCCATGAAGACTCCATGGCATAGAGCCTGAGCTGCAGCCAACCCAGCCCTCGAGAACTCCGTCCCCTCCCTCCCACTGACGCTGCTGCGATCCCTACACAGCAGCCCAGCCCACAGCCCGTGGGGGACTGCACACTCGCACCTCTCCATTCTGTTTTCAAAATAATGTTTCCTTTGCTTCTGAACCAAACTCAGTCTTGATCTGTTGGCTCCAATGACACTGGGCAAGGGGACTCCTGTTGGGGTCCACTCTGGAGGATCAGTAACAGAAATTGAGAACATTTTAACTTCAATGAACAGATGTGTGAGCCAAACTGTAGTTAACATAGAGCAGTGTATAATGCTCGGGTAATATAAGATGTTTCTAAGACTTACCTTTGTTAATTCCATCACTTTACTATAAGCAAGTTCAGTGAAGACGTCAGTCTTATTTGTCAGGTCAACATTAGAGAAATGAAGTGATTTATTTCCATGGATGTACATCCAATACTCTTGGCTGAAGCTTCAATCTTGTTTTGAATGCTTTTCCATTGAAAAGGATACCTCTGTTTCAGCTCCCCCATTTCTGAGAAGTATAAAATCTTATAATTTATTATTACCAAAGGGGAAAGGTAGGAGAAGGGATAAATTAACAGTTTGGGATTAACACATACACACTGCTATGTATAAAATAGATCATCAACAAGGAACAACTGTATAGCACAGGGAACTACACTGAATATTTTGCAATAACCTATAAGGGGAAATAATCTGAAAAAAGAATAGATATTTTTATTGACATCATCTATCAATGACAGATAAAATGTAACCTAAGCAAGGCCGATGGTGAACGCTTCTGAACCTGAAGATTTCAATCATCTAAAGTTTGGGCTCTGCCTATTTCCCAAGGCCCTTAATGGACATATGTGTAGCTGTAGCTTAAAAATTCCCCAGTTTGGGGTACTGGCAGGCACTGATTTGGAAAAATCCCTGGTGTTCTCCTTCCATGCACGGGATCCTTCCTACATCTAAAGCATGCCTGTCACACCTAGAGGATGGTACACCGTTTGATCAGAAAGAGTTTGGAAAAGGCACCTCACCTCTTCATCGCCTGGTGCTCGGGTTCACCCCTCCAGCATCTTTCCTAACAATCTCCTCACTTGGGGATATCAGCACCGTCAACATCCTGTTGCACACAGTTTGGAATTTATCCAGAGGATGAAGCGGAAGGATGAGAAAAGTTTAGAGACAAGTCTTAGGTGTTCGGACAGGCACATGCCACTCTAATTTCCAATCTGGAAGACAAATTCATCAAAGGCTAGAATTGCCCACGGAAACAGAATAGGTCTAGAGGAAATCCCGCTGTTTTGTGTCCAGTTTCCAAAAACACAAGTTGAAAAATGGAACTCAGGGGCACTAAAATTCATGAAACTGCAGAGTTGAAAATATCTATCGTCGAAAAATGTCTTAAGGTAAGTCACAGAAAAGGACTTGTAAGCAAGTGAGAGTGGCAGGAAACAGATTTGAAGAGGTAGAAAGGACTCCCCATTAAAGCACAAGAAAAGGGGCTGAACATCGCCAATGATGCAGGTGGCATAAAAGGGCGTATGCAATTTTTCTGAATATATTCAAGTAAAGGCCATACACACTTTTTATCCAACCAAACAGGTGGGCACTGGAAATCAATACTACAAAATGTATCACTTCACATCAGTCAGAAGGGCCTTCCACATAAAGTGTAAACACCAGAAATGCAGGACAGGGCGAGGAGAAAAGGGAGCCCTGTGAGGCTGATAGTGGAAATGTAATTTGCCAACAGCCACTCTGGATAAGTGTATTGTGTTTGCTAAAACATCTAAAAGATGAGCTACAGAGCATAGGGCACTTGCACTCATGGGTGTATACCTTGGGAAAAACAAAAATGGACAGTAAACAGGAACCACAACGTTTACCACCTCTCTGTTAAAAAGGGCCTCCACTTGGATATAACCTAAATGTCCCTGGAAGGATAAAATGGATAAAAGAGATGGGGTACTTAGGTAGAGTGGAATATTACTCATCCAGAAATCAATGAAATAAGGCCAGTTGTAACAACTCTGGAGGAGTTACATACGATCATTCTAAGTGACATATGTCAGAAAGAAAAAGACACATATCATAAGATGTCACTTAAAGGTGGAATCAAAAATGGCTACACATGAAATAAACTACAAAACAGAAACACAGTCAAATATGTAGAAAATAGACATAAGGCTGCTAAATGGGAAAGGTGGGGAATGGTGAGGTATTATCCAGGAGGTTGAAATTAGCAAATATACCATTCCAAGTACCAAATTGAATAACTGACAAGGCCTACACGATACCTCAAAGAACTGCACTCAGCCCACTCAAGTCACTGGACAATAATACATATGACTCGTAAGCATCTGAAAAATAATTCATTGTTGTCTCACAGTACATGAATCAAGTGGATGTACAGCAGCAAAAAACAGAGCTTTGAAAATCAGCTGTAACCAATATAAAAATAAATTTAAAAATATTTATAAAAACGGTGAAACAGACAAAAATTCTTACAACTTTTGTTGAAGGGCTACGATGTAACATGGATTGAACACATGTAGACCCACAGCAGGATGATATATAAGGCTGGAAGCTATGCACGCTAAGAGATGTTAGAGAGGCTGGGTGAGGAAATGCAGACCTTTTAAAGTCATACTGCCTGGTACCCATTCCATGGGTCCCAAATCGGCAGGTTCAAGGGAATCTTCTGACAGCGAAAACATGCCTGCGAAACCGAGATGAATGTACACTGTGTGCTCAGGAAAGGTGTCTAAAATGCACCTCATTTTTGATCTCCTGGTGCTGGGGTTCGCCATTCCAGCCACATTACTAAAAATCTCCCCACTTGGAGAATCAGCACTTTTAACCTCCTGTTTCACACAGTTTGCAATTTGTGCAGAGGATAAATGTGAAGGGGCGAACCAATGAGAGATTAGCTGTAGGATTTTTGACAGGCACATGTCACTCTAATTTCCCATTAGAAGAAGAATTAACCAAAGGCTCAGCCTGCCTCCTCAGAACCAGAATAGTGCCAGAAGCAATCCAAAGGTTTGGCGGCCAGCTCACAAAAAAGCGAGTTGCAAAATGGAGCTCAGGAGCAGACAATTCAAAGACCTGCAAAGATATAAATGATAACCAACGTCCAAAAATATATTCAGGTAAGGCAACGAAGAGGATCTGAATGAGAGGCAGAATTGCAGGAAACAGATTTCAAAAGGTAGATTGTACTCACATTTAAAGCATATGAAAAGCAGCAGAATTTCTAAAATGATGCAGTTGGGCAAAAGGGTGTATGCGTTTTTTTTCGTGAATATCTTCAGGAAAAAAACACATACTGAGTTTTTGGCCAACCAAGCAAGCGGGAAATGCAAATCCGCAAAACAAAGAAGTCTCAATTTCCACTGCTCAGAAAGGCCATCCAAAAAATGTGTACAAACCAGAAATGCTGGAGAGGCCATGGAGAACAGGGAGCCTAGTCACGCTGATGGGTGGGGTATAAATATCCAAGAGCCACTCTGAAGAAGTGTATGCTGTTTCCTAAAACATTTAAATACAAAGCCCCCGAGCAAAGGGGACTTCAACTCATGGACATATGACTTGGGAAGACTAAATATCGACAAGACACAGGCACCCAAAAGTTTAGGGCTGCTCTGCATACAAGAACCTCAACTTCGGTACACCTAAAATATCCCAGGAAAAAGAGAAATGCATAAATAAATTGTGGTAATTTTGTACAACGGAATATCACTCAGACGTGAAATCAATGTCATAAGGCCAGTAGCAGCAAAATGAGAGGATTTAGGTATGATGATTCTAAGGGAAATTAGTCACACAGAAAAAGAATCTTATCATAAGATATCACTTATAGAGGGAATGTCAACATCACAACACATGAACTGAATTAGGAAAGAGAGCAGCGTCTCACATTTAGAAAACACTCTTATGCCTCCTTAAGGGGAAAGGAGAGGTGGGGTGATGCATAAAACCAGAGTTTGATATTAGCACAGGTACCATTCCATAAACCAAATAGAGAATAGACGAGACCTACCCCTTCCTCAGTGAACGGGACTCAAACCCCCTATTCTCCACAGAGGAATATATCTGACTAGTGAGAATCTTAAAACCTATGTATTGATTTGTCTCCATAAGGGAATCATGTGTGTCTAGACTGGCATAAACACGTCAGTGAAAATCAGCTCAACCGCACTATAAAAATGAATTTCAAAAACAAACAGAAAAACAGCGAAATTCTTACACAATTACTTCAGGGGTTCTGATGAAACCGGGAATGACCCTATCTGCAAAGACAGCTGGATGAGACATAAGGCTGGACACTTGGGACTGAGAGGACTGGTGAGATTGGGAGAGAAAATGCAAACCCTTTAATGTAGTAATGCATGCCACCATTCCATGGATCCCAAATCTCCGGGTAGTAGGGAATATCACTACAGTTATAACATGTATGGGAAACCTAGAGAATGGACACCCTGTGATGGTGAAAGATTTCTAAAAGTCTCCTAATTTTTCCTCTCCTTGTGCTACAGTTTGGCATTCTAACTGCTTTACTATCAATCTCCCAACTTAGGAGAGCCAGCCCCTATAACCTCCTGGTTTGCACAGTTTGCTAATTGTGCAGAGGATGAAAGGGAAGAGGGAGAACCAATCAGAGAGTAGATGTAGGCATTTGGATGGGCACATGTCACTCTAAATTCCAGTCAGGAAGAAGAATTAACCAAAGCCTCAGCCACCCGCAGGGAACAGTATATCCACCCCTGGAACAAGTATAGGTCCTGAAGCAAAATTGTGAATTTGCGGTCAGCTCCCAAAAATGGGATTTGAAAATTGGAGCTCACAGGCACAGCAATTCACAAACCTACAGTTATAAAGGACTACTGTCTTCCAAAAATCTGTTGAGGGAAGGCAACGAAGCTGACTTGAAAATGAGGCAGAATTGCACAAAACATATTTCAAGAGGTAAATAGGAATCGCCTTTAAAGCACAGGAAAAGCATCACAACTTCGACAATGATGCACTTGGCCAAAAAGGGCGTATGCTTTTTCTCCTGAATATATTCAGGGGAAAACGCATACGACCTTTCTGGCCAAGCAAGCAAGCAGGCAATGCAAATCCACACTACAAAGAATTGTCACTTCCCACGGGTCAAAAGGGACATCTGAAAATCTGTAAAAACCAGAAAAGCAAGAGGGAGATGACAAGGGCATGAAGCAATATGATCCAAAGTGTCATGAAGGATTGTGATGACAAGCGCATGGAGCATTGTGATGACAAGATTATGTAGCATATTGCTGACAAAGGCATGGAGCATCATGATGACAAGTTTCATGGAGCACTGTGATGACAAGTGTCACGGAGCATTGTGATTACAGGGGTCATGGAGCATTGGGATGACAAGGCATGGAGAATTTTGATGACAAGAGTCCCGGATCATTGTGTTGTCAGGGTTCATGGATCATTGTGATGACAGGAGTCATGGAGCATTGTGATGACAGGGGCCATGGAGCATTGTTATGAGAAGGTCAAGGAGCATTGGGCTGAAAACGTTCATGGAGTATTGTGATGACAGGGGCCATGGAGGCTTGTGATGACAAGGTACTGGAGCATTGTGATGAGAAGACCATGGAGACTTGTGATGACAAGTCTCATGGAATATTCTGATGAAAAGGGGCATGGAGCATTGTGATTACAGGGGTCTTGGGGCATAGTGATGACAATGGCATGGGGCATTGGGATGAGATGGCCATGGAGTGTTTGGATGACATGCATCATGGAGCTTTTGATGACAAGGGCATGGAACATTGTGATGAAAAAGGCTTGGAGCCTTGTCATGACAGGGTTAAGGGAGCATACTGACGACAAGTGTCAGGGAGCATTGTGATGACAAGTGTATTGAGCATTGTGATGAAAAAGGTCATGGAGCATTGTGATGAGAAGACCATGGATAATTGTGATGACGAGCGTCATGGGGCGTTGTGATGATAAGTATTATGGAACATTTTGATCACAAGGATTTGGAGCATTGTGATGACAGAGGTCATGGAGCATTTTCATTTCATTGTAATGACAATAGCATGAAGCATTTTGATGATGGGCATGGTGAATTGTGATGACAGGGTTCATGGAGCATTGAGATGAAAAGGGGCATGGATCATTTTGATTACAGGGTTCTTGGAGCATTGTGATGACAAGGGCATGGAGCCTTGTGATGACAAGGGCATGGAACATCGTGATGGCAGGGGTCATGGAGCATTGTTATGACAGGGGTTATTTAGCATTGTGATGGCAAGGGCATGGAACATTGTGATGAGAAGGCCATGGAGCATTCTGATGACATGTGTCATGGAGCTTTGTGATGACAAGTTCATGGAGCAATGTGATGACAGCGTTCATGGAGCATTGTGATGACAATGATATTGAGCATTGTGATGAAAAGTTCATGGACCATTGTGGTGACACATTTCACAGAGCCTTGTGATGATGAGGACATTGACATTTGTGGTGACACAGGTCATGGAGCCTTGTGATGACGGGACACATGGAGCATTGTGATGACTGGGGTCATGTAGCATTGTAATGACAGGAGCATGGAGCATTGGTCTGACAAGTTTCATGGATAATTGTGTTGACAGTGGGCATGGCACATTGTGATGACAAGGGCATGGAGCATTGTGATGACCACGTCATGCAGTATTGTGAAAAGAGGTGTCAGGGAGCATTGTGATGGCATATTTCATGTTCCATTGTGATGACAATGACATGGAGCATTGTGATGCCAAGTGCTATGGAGGATTGTGATGACAAAGGTAATGGAGCACTGTGACGACAAGGGCTTGGAGCATTGTGATGACAAGGGACATGGAGCATTGTGATGACCAGGGCTTGGAGCATTGTTATGGCAAGACCGTTGAGCACTGTGATGAGAAGGCCATGGATAATTCTGGTGACGAGCATCATGGAGCACTGTAATGAGAAAGGGCATGGAGCATTGTGATGATACGTCTCATGGAGAATTGTGATGACAGTGGTCATGGATCATTGAGATGACAAAGGTCATGGAGTACTCTGATGACAAGCTTGTGGAGTATTGTGATGACAAAGCATTTAACACTGTGATGGGAAGTGTCATGGAACATAGTGATGCCAAGATTGTGGAGAATTGTGATGACAGGGAACATAGAGCATTGTGATGACCAGGGCATGGAGCACTGTGATGGCAAGACCGTGGAGCACTGTGATGAGAAGACCAGGGATAATTGTGATGACGAGTGTCATGGAGCGCTATAATGACAAGCGGCATGCAGCATTGTGATTACAGGGGTCTTGGAGCATTGTGGTGACAAGGGCAGGGAGCATTGTGAAGAGATGGCCATGGAGCATTCTGATGAATACGTCATGGAGCACTGTGATAACAAGTGCATGGAGCATTGTGATTACAGGTGTCTTGGAGCATTGTGATGAAAAGGGCATGGACCATTGTGATGAAAAAGGCATGGAGCCTTGTCATGACAGTGTTCAAGGAGCCTACTGACGACAAGTGTCAGGGAGCATTGTGATGACAAGTGTATTGAGCATTGTGATGAGAATGGTTATGGAGCATAGTGATGAGAAGACCATGGATAATTGTGATTATGAGCATCATGGGTTGTTGTGATGAGAAGTGTTATGGAACATTGTGATCCCAACGGTTTGGAGCATTGTGATGACAGAGGTCATGGAGCATTTTGATTTCACTGTGATGAAAATACCCTGAAGCATTACGATAATGGGCATGGTGCATTGTGATGATAGGATTCATGGAGCTTTGGGATGAAAAGGGGGAAGGAGCATTGTGATAAAAAGTGTCTTGGAGCATTGTGATGACAAGGGCATGGAGCATTGTGATGAGAAGTCCATGGAACATTCTAATGGCAGGCGTCATGGAGCTTTGTGTTGAAAAGGGCATGGAGCATTGTGATTACAGGGGTCTTGGAACATTGTGATGACAAGTATCATGGAGCCTTGTGAATGACAAGGCCGTGGAACATTGTGATGGCAGGGGTCATGGAACATTGTTATGAAAGGAGTAATGGAGCATTGTGATGAGAAGGACAGGAAGCATTGGTGTGAAATGTTTCATGGATTATTGTGATGAGAGTGGGCATGGAGCATTGTGAAGACAAGAGCACAGAACACTGTGATACAATGATCATAGAGGATTGTAATAACAAGGGCATGGAGCATTGTGATGAGAAGGGCATCGAGCATTGTGAAGACAAGTGTCAAGGAGCTTTGTGATGACAAGGGCATGGAGCAATATGATGAGAGGGTTCATGGAGCATTGTGATGAAAATGACATGGAGCATTGTGATGTCAAGAGTCATGGAGCTTTGTGATGACAAAAGTCACGGAGCATTTTGAATGCAAGGGCGTTGTGCATTGTGATGAGAAGGGCAGGGAGAATTGTGATGACAGGGTCATGGAGCAATTTGATGAAAAGTGTAATGGAACATTTTGATGACAGGGGTTATAGAAAATTGTGATGGCAGGGGTCATGGAGCTTTGGGATGAAAAGGGTCATGGAGCATTTTGATGACAGTGGTTATGGAACATTGTGATGATAAGGGGATGTAGCATTGTGATGACAGGGGTCATGGGACATTGTGATTACCGGGGTGAGGGCGTATTGTGATGACTAGGGATGGAACATTGTGATATCTCTGGTGAGAGAGCATTTGGATGAAAAGTGCATGGAGCATTGTGATTACAAGTTTTATGGAGCAAAACAATGACAAGTTTGTGGACCGTTGTGATGAAAAGCATGTGGCACAGTGTGATGACAAGGGTCACTGAGTATTCTTCTGACAAAGGCATGGAGCATTGTGATGACAAGGGTCACGGAGCACTGTCATGAAATGTTCATGGAGCATTGTGGTTACAAAGGTCACAGAGCCTTGTGATGACTCGGGCATGGTCCATTGTGATGACAAACATTATGAAGCATTGTGATGACTGGAGTCACGGAGCATTGTGATGACATGGGTCATGGAGCATTGTGATGACAAGGGCATGGAGTATTGTGATGACAGGGTCATGGAGCATTGGTCTGACAAGTTTCATAGATTATTGTGATGACAGTGGACATGGTGCATTGTGATGGCAAGGGCATGGAGCATTGTGAAGAGAAGGCCATGGAGCATTCTGATGACATGTTTCATGGATCTTTGGGATGAAAAGTGCATGGAGCAATGTGATGAGAGCGTTCATGGAGCATTGTGATGAGAATGACATGGAACATTGTGATGCCAAGGGTCATGGATCTTTGTGATGACAAAGGTCATGGAGCATTTTGATGACAAGGGCGTTGTGCATTGTGATGAGAAGGGCAGGGAGCATAGCAATGACAGGGTCATGGAGCAATTTGATGAAAAGTGTCATGGAACATTTTGATGACAGGTGTTATGGAACATTCTGATGTCAGGGGTCATGGAACATTTTGATGAAAAGGGTCACGGAGCAATTTGATGACGGGGTTATGGAGCATTGTGATGTCAGGGGTCATCGTACATTGTGATGATAAGTGCATGTAGCATTGTGATGACAGGAGTCATGGAATATTGTGATGATAGGGGTGAGGGAGTATTGTGTCGAATAGTGATGTAACATTGTGATATCAGTGGTGAGAGAGCATTTTGATGAGAATTGCATGGAGCATTGTGATGACAAGGTTTACGGAGCATTGTGATGACAAGATTGTGGAGCACTGTGATGACAAGTGCATGGTGCATTGTGATGACGTGTCATGGAGCATCGTGCTGACAAGTGCATTGAGCATTGTGATGACAAGGGTCATGGAGCATTGTGCTGAGAAAGGCATAGAGCATTGTGATAACAAGAGTCACAGAGCATTGTGATGAAAAGTTCATGGAGCATTGTGGTTAAAAAGGTCACAGAGACTGTTGATGACGAGGGCATGGACCATTGTGATGACAAATGTCATGAAGCATTGTGATGACTGGAGTCACGGAGCATTCTGATGACAGGGGTCATGGAGCATTGTGATAAAAAGGGCATGGAGCATTGTGATGACAAGGGCATGAAGCATTGTTCTAATAAATTTCATGGATTATTGCGATGACAGTTGGAATGGCGCATTGTGATGACAAGGGCATGGAGCATTGTGATGACCAGGTCATGCAGTGTTGTGAAGACAGGTGTCAGGGAGCATTGTGATGACATATATAATGGCCCATTGTGATGAAAATGGCATGGAGCATTGTGATGCCAAGTGTCATGGAGGATTATGATGACAAAGGTAATGGAGCATTTTGATGGCAATGGCTTGGAGCATTGTGATGACAAGGGTCAGGGAGCATTGGGCTTACAAGTGCATGGAGAATTGTGATGACAAGGGTCATGGAGCATTCTGATGATAAGCTTGTGGAGTATTTTGATCACAATGGCATGGGGCATTGTGATGAAAACGGCATGGGGCATTGTGATGAACAAGGCATGGAGCCTTTTCGTGACAGGGTTCAAGGGGCATTCTGACGACAAGTGTCAGGGAGCACTGTGATGACAAGTGTATTGAGAATTGTGATGACAAAGGTCATGGATCATTGTGATGAAAAGGGCATGGAGTATTGTGATGATAGGCATCATGGAGCGTTGTGATGACAAGTGTTATGGAACATTGGGATCATAAGGGTTTGGAGCATTGTGATGAAAGCGGTCATGGATCATTTTGATTTCTAGGAGCATGGATCATTGTGATGACAAAGGCATGAAACAATGTGATCCCAAGGTTCATGGAGGATTGTGATGACAATGGTAATTGAGTATTGTGATGACAAGTGCATAGAGCATTGTAATGACAAGGTCATGTAGCATTTTGCTGACAAAGGCTTGGAGCATTGTGATGACAGGTGTCATGGAGCACTGTGATGACAAGGTTCACGGAGCATTGTGAATACAGGGTTCATGGAGCATTGGGATGACAAGGGCATGGATCATTTTGATGACAAGTTTCATGGAGCATTGGGCTGAAAATATTCATGGAGTATTGTGATGACAGGGGTGATGGAGCATTTTGATGAGAAGGTCATAGGGCATTGGGCTGAAAATATTCATGGAGTATTGTGATGACAGGGATCATGGAGCATTTTGATGACAAGTTCCTGGAGCACTTCGATGAGAAGACAATGGAGACTTATGATGACAAGTATCATGGAGCATTCTGATGAAAAGGGACATGGAGCATTGTGATTACAGGTGTCTAGGAGCATTGTGATGAAAAGGGCATGGAGCACTGTGAGGAAAAAGCCATCGAGCATTGTGATGACATGCGCCATTGAGCTTTGTGATGACAAAGTCATGGAGCATTGTGATTACATGGGGCTTGGAGCATTATGATTAAAAGGGCATGGATTATTGTGATGAAAAAGGCATGGAGACGTGTCATGACAGGGTTAATGGAGCTTACTGATGACAAGTGTCAGGGATCATTGTGATGACAAGTGTATTGAGCATTGTGATGACAAAGGTCATGGAGCATTGTGATGAGAAGACCATGGATAATTGTGATGATGAGCGTCATGGGGTGTTGTGATGATAAGTGTTATGGAACATTGTGATCACAAGGGACTGGAGCATTATGAGGACAGAGGTCATGGAGAATATTGATTTCATTTTGATGACAATAGACTGAAGCATTATGATGATGGGCATGGTCCATTGTGATGACAGGGTTCATGGAGCTTTGAGATGAAAACACGCATGGAGCATTTTGATTAAAAGGGTCTTGGAGCATTGTGATGACAAGGGCATGGAGCATAGTGATGAAAGGGCCATGGAACATTCTGATGACATGTGTCATGGAGCTTTTTGATGACAAGGGCATGGAGCATTTTGATTAGAGTGGTCGTGGAGCATTGTGATGACAAGTGTCTTTGAGCCTTCTGATGACAAGGCCGTGGAACATTGTGATGGCAGGTGTCATGGAGCATTGTTATGACAGAGGTAAAGGAGCATTGTGATGAGAAGTGCATGGAGCATTGGTCTGAAATGTTTCATGGATTATTGTGATGAGAGTGGGCATAGAGCAATGTGATTATAAGGGCATGGAACACTGTGATACATGGGTCATGGAGGATTGTAATGACAATGGCATGGGACATTGTGATGAGAAGGGCATCGAGCATTGTGATGACAAGTGTCATGGAGCTTTGTGATGACAAGGGCATGAAGCAATGTGATCCCAAGGTTCATGGAGGATTGTGATGACAATGGTAATGGAGTATTGTGATGACAAGCGTATAGAGCATGGTAATGACAAGGTCATGTAGCATTTTGCTGACAAAGGCATCTAACATTGTGATGACAGGTGTCATGGAGCACTGTGATGACAAGCGTCACGGAGCATTGTGAATACAGGGGTCATGGAGCATTGTGATGACAAGGGCATGGAGCATTGTGATGACAGGTGTCATGGAGCACTGTGATGACAAGCGTCAAGGAGCATTGTGAATACAGGGATCATGGAGCATTGGGTTGACAAGGGCATGGATCATTGTGATGACAAGCGTCATGGAGCATTGGGCTGAAAATGTTCATGGAGTATTTTGATGACAGGTGTCATGGAGCATTGTGATGACAGAGGTCATGGAGAATTTTGATTTCATTGTGCTGACAATAGCCAGAAGCTTTATGATGATGGGCATGATGCATTGTGATGACAGGGTTCATGGAGCATTGAGATGAAAAGGGGCATGGAGCATTGTGATTACAGGGGTCTTGGAACACTGTGATGAAAAGGGCATGGAGCATTTTGATGAGAACGACATGGAACATTCTGATGGCATGTGTCATGGAGCTTTGTGATGACAAGGGCATGGAGCATTGTGATTACAGGGGTCTTGGAGCATTGTGATGACAAGTGTCATGGAGCCTTGTGATGACAAGGCCGTGTATCATTTTGATGACAGAAGTCATGGAGCATTGTTATGACACGGGTAATGGAGCATTTTGATTAGAAGGGCATGGAGCATTTTGATTACAAGATTTATGGAACATTGCTATGACTAATTTGTGGACCGTTGTGAGGAAAAGTGTGTGGCACATTGTGATGACCAGGGTCATGGAGCATTTTTCTGACAAAGGCATGGAACATTGTGATGACAAGGGTCACAGAGAATGGTGATGAAAAGTTCATGGAGCATTGTGGTTACAGGCGTCTTGGAGCATTGTGATGACAAGTGTCATGGAACCTTGTGATGACTAGGCCGTGGAACATTGTGATGGCAGGGGTCATGGTGCATTGTTATGACAGAGGTAATGGAGCATTGTGATGAGAAGGGCATGGAACATTGGTCTGAAATGTTTCATGGATTATTGTGATGAGAGTGGGCATGGAGCATTGTGATGACAAGGGTACGGAACACTATGATACATTGGTCATGCAGGATTCTAATGACAAGTGCGTTGTGCATTGTGATGAGAAGGGCAGGGAGCATTGTGATGACAGGGTCATGGAGCAATTTGATGAAAAGGGTCATGGAACATTTTGATGAGAGGGGTTATGGAATATTGTGATGTCTGGGGTCATGGAGCATTTTGATGAAAAGGGTCATGGAGCATTTTGATGACAGGTGTTATGGAGCACTGTGATGTCAGGGGTCATCGAACATTGTGATGATAAGTGTATGTAGCATTGTGATGACAGGAGTCATGGAACATTGTGATAACAGGGGTGAGGGAGTATTGTGACGAATAGTGATGTAACATTGTGATATCTATGGTGAGAGAGCATTTTGATGAAAAGTGCATGGAGCATTGTGATGACAAGTTTTATGGAGCATTGTGATGACAAGATTGTGGAGCACTGTGATGACAAGTGCGTGGTGCATTGTGATGACTTGTGCCATGGAGCATCGTGCTGACAATCGCATGGAGCATTGTGATGACGAGGGTCATGGAGCATTGTGCTGAGAAAGGCATAGAGAATTGTGATGACAAGGGTCAAAGAGCATTGTGATGAAAAGTTCATGGAGCATTGTGATGACAAGGGTCATGTAGCATTATGATGACAGGGTCATGGAGCATTGGTCTAATATATTTCATGGATTATTGCGATGACTGTTGGAATGGTGCATTGTGGTGACAAGGGCATGGAGCTTTGTGATGACAGGTGTCATGGAGCACTGTGATGACAAGCGTCATGGAGCATTGTGAATACAGGGTCATGGAGCATTGGGATGACAAGGACATGGATCATTGTGATGACAATCGTCATGGAGCATTGGGCTAAAAATTTTCATGGAGTTTTGTGAAGACAGGGGTCATGGAGCATTGTGATGACAGAGGTCATGGAGAATTTTGAGTTCATTGTGCTGACAATAGCCGGAAGCATTATGATGAAGGGTATGATGCATTGAGATGACAGGGTTCATGGAGCATTGAGATGAAAAGGGGCATGGAGCATTGTGATTACAGGGGTCTTTCAGCACTGTAATGAAAAGGGAATGGAGTATTTTGATGAGAAGGCCATGGAACATTCTGATGACATGTGTCATTGAGCTTTGTGATGACAAGGTCATGGATCATTGTGATTACAAGGTTTATGGAGCATTGCTATGACAAATTTTTGGACCGTTGTGATTAAAAGCGCGTGGCACATTGTGATGACAAGTGTCATGGAGCATTTTTCTGAAAAAGGCATGGAGCATTGTGATGACAGGGATCACGGAGCATTGTGATGAAAAGTTCTTTGAGCATTGTGGTTACAAATGTCACAGAGCCTTGTGATGACGCGGGCATGGACAATTGTGATGACAATTGTTATGAAGCACAGTGATGACTGGAGTCACGGAGCATTGTGGTAACAGGGGTCATGTAGTACTGTGATGAAAAGGGCATCGAGCATTGTGATGACAAGGGCATGGAGCATTGTGATGACAGGGGCATGGATCATTGGTCTGACAAGTTTCATAGATTATTGTGATGACAGTGGACATGGTGCATTGTGATGACAAGAGCATGGATCATTGTGATGAGAAGGTCATGGAGTATTGTGAAGACACGTGCCAGGGAGCATTGTGATGACATATGTCATGGTCCATTGCGATGACAATGGCAGGGTGCATTGTGATGCCAAATGAAACGGAGGATTGTGATGACAAATATAATGGAGCATTGTGAGGACTAGGGTTTGGAGCATTATGATGACAAGGGCCATTGAGAATTTTCTGGACAATGTCGTGAAGCATTGTGATGATAATGTCCTGGAGCATTGTGATGAGAAAACTATGGAGCATTGTGATGAAAAATCTCTTGGACTACACTGATGAAAAGGGGCATGGAGCACTGTGATTACAGGGGTCTTGGAACATTGTGATGACATGGGTATGGAGCATTGTGTGGAGAAGGCGAAGGAACATTCTGAAGACATGCGTCATTGAGCTTCGTGATGACAAGGGCATGGAACATTATGATTACATGGGTCTTGGAGCATTGTGATGAAAAGGGCATGGATCATTGTGATGAAAAAGGCATGCAGCCTTGTCATGACAGGGTTCAAGGATCATACAGACAACAAGTGTCAGGGAGCATTTTGATGACAAGTGTATTGAGCATTGTGATGACAAAGGTCATGGAGCATTGTGATGAGAAGACCATGGATAATTGTAATGACAAGTGTTTTGGAATATTGTGTTCACAAGGTTTTGGATCATTGTTATGACAGAGGTCATGAAGAATTTTGATTTAATTGTGCTGACAATAGCCTGAATCATTATGATGATGGGCATGATGCATTGTGATGACAGGGTTCATGAAGCATTGAGATGAAAATGGGCATGGATCATTGTGATTTAAGGGGTCTTGGAGCATTGTGAAGACAAGTGTCATGGAGCCTTGTGATGACAAGGCCTTGGAACATTGTGATGGCAGAGGTCATGGAGCATTGTTATGACAGGGGGAATGGAGAATTGTGATGGCAAGGGCATGGAGCATTGTGATGAGAAGGCCATGGAGCATTCTGAGGACATGTGTCATGGAGCTATGTGATGAAAAGGGCATGGAGCAATGTGATGAGAGTGTTCATGGAGAATTGTAATGACAATGCCATGGAGCATTGTGATGCCAAGTGTCATGGATCTTTCTGATGACAAAGGTCATGGAGGATTTTGATGACAAGTGCGTTGTGCATTGTGATGAGAAGGGCAGGGAGCATTGTGATGACAGGGTCATGGAGCAATTTGATGAAAAGGGTCATGGAATATTTTGATGAGAGGGGTAATGAAACATTGTGATGCCAGGGGTCATCAAACATTGTGATGATATGTGCATGTAGCATTGTGATTACAGGAGTAAGGGAACATTATGATGACAGCGGTGAGGGAGTATTGTGACGAATAGTGATGTAACATTGTGATATCAGTGGTGTGAGAGCATTTTGATGAGAAGTGCATGGAGCATTGTGATGACAAGTTTTATGGAGCATTGTGATGACAAGATTGTGGAGCACTGTGATGACAAGTGCATGTTTCATTGTGATGACATGTGTCATGGAGCATTGCGCTGACAAGCTCATGGAGCATTGTGATGAAAATGGTCATGGAGCATTGTGCTGAGAAAGGCATAGAGCATTGTGATGACAAGGGTCAAAGAGCATTGTGATGAAAAGTTCATGGAGGATTGTGTTTAAAAAGGTCACAGAGGCTGTTGATGACGAGGGCATGGACCATTGTGTAGACAAAGGTCATGAAGCATTGTGATGACTGGAGTCACGGTGCATTGTGATGACACGGGTCATGGAGCATTGTGATAACAAGGGCATGAAACATTGTGATGACAAGGGCATGGAACATTTGTCTAATATGTTTCATAGATTATTGTGATGACAGTTGGAATGGCGCATTGTGATGACAAGGGCATGGAGCATTGTGATGACCAGGTCATGCAGTATTGTAAAGACAGGTGTCAGGGAGCATTGTGATGACATATGTAATGGCCCATTGTGATGACAATGGCATGAAGCATTGTGATGCAAAGTGTCATGGAACATTCTGATGACAAAGGTAATCGAGCATTGTTATGACAAAGGCTTGGAGCATTGTGATGACAAGGGTCAGGGAGCATTGTGCTGACAAGGCATGGAGCATTGTAATGACAAGGGTCATGGAGCTTTCTGATGACAAGCTTGTGGAGTATTTTCATGACAATGGCATGGAGCATTGTGATGAAAATTGCATGGGGCCTTGTGATGAAAAAGGCATGGAGGCTTTTCGTGACAGGATTCAAGGAGCATTCTGATGACAAGTGTCAGTGAGCATTGTGATGACAAGTGTATTGAGAATTGTGATGACCAAGGTCATGGAGCATTGTGATGAAAAGTGCATGGATCATTGTTATGAAAAAGGCATGGATCCTTGTCATGACAGGGTTCAAGAAGCATACTGACAACAAGTGTCAGGGAGCATTGTGATGACAAGTGTATTGAGCATTGTGATGACAATGATCATGGAGCATTGTGATGAGAAGACCATGGATAATTGTGATGATGAGCGTCATGGGGTGTTTTGATGATAAGTGTTATGGAACATTGTGATCACAAGGGATTGGAGCATTATGATGACAGAGGTCATGGAGAATATTGATTTCATTGTGATGACAAGAGCCTGAAGCATTATGATGATGGGCATGGTGCATTGTGATGACAGGGTTCATGGAGCATTGAGATAAAAAGGGGCATGGAGCATTGTGATTACAAGGGTCTTGGAGCATTGTGATGACAAGGGCATGGAGCATTGTGATGAGAAGGCCATGGAAATTTCTGATGACATGCGTCATGGAGCTTTGTGATGACAAGGGCATGGAGCATTGTGATTTCAGGGGTCTGGAGCATTGTGATGACAAGTGTCATAGAACCTTGTGATGACTAGGCCGTGGAACATTGTGATGGCAAGGGACATGGTGCATTGTTATGACAGGTGTAATGGAGCATTTTGATGAGAAGGGCATGGAACATTGGTCTGAAATGTTTCATGGATTATTGTGATGAGAGTGGGCATGGAGCATTGTGATGACAAGGGCACGGAACACTGTGATACATGGGTCATGCAGGATTGTAATGACAAGGGCATGGAACATTGTGATGAGAAGGGCATCGAGCATTGTGATGACAAGTGTCATGGAGCTTTGTGATGACAAGGGCATGGAGCAATATGATGAGAGGTTTCATGGAGCATTGTGATGACAATGACATGGAGCATTGAGATGCCAAGGGTCATGGAGCTTTCTGATGACAAGTCATGGAGCATTTTGATGACAAGGGCATGGTACATTTTGATGAGAATTGCAGGGGCCTTTTTGATGACCAGGTCATGCAGCAATTTGATAAAAAGTGTAATGGAACATTTTGATGCAGGGGTTATAGAACATTGTGATGTCAGGGGTCTTGGAGCTTTGGGATGAAAAGGGTCATGGAGCATTTTGATGACAGGGGTTATGGAACATTGTGATGTCAGGCATCATGGAACATTGTGATGATAAGGGGATGTAGCATTGTGATGATAGGGTCCTGGAATATTGTGATTACAGGTGTGAGGGAGTATTGTGATGACTAGTGATGGAACATTGTGATATCTCTGGTGAGAGAGCATTTTGATGAGAAGTGCATGGACCATTGTGATTACAAGGTTTATGGAGCATAGCAATGACATGGTTGTGAAACGTTGTGATGAAATGCGCATGGCACATTGTGATGACAATGGTCATTGAGCATTGTTCTGACAAAGACATGGATCTTTGTGATGACAAGGGCATGGAGCATTGTGATTACATGGGTCTTGGAGCATTGTGATGAAAAGGGCATGAATCATTGTGATGAAAATGGCATGGAGCCTTGTCATGACAGGGTTTAAAGAGCATATTGACCACAAGGGTAAGGGAGCATTGTGATGACAAGTGTATTTGAGAATTGTAATGACAAAGATCATTGAGCATTGTGATGACAAGGGGCATGGAACATTCGTCTAATAAGTTTCATGGATTATTGCGATGACAGTTGGAATGGCGCATTGTGATGACAAGGGCATGGAGCATTGTGATGACCAGGTCATGCAGTATTGTGAAGAGAGGTGTCAGGGAGCATTGTGATGACATATGCAATGGCCCATTGTGATGACAATTGTATGGAGCATTGTGATGCCTATTGTAATGGAGGATTCTGATGAAAAAGGTAATGGAGCATTGTGATGACAATGTCTTGGAGCATTATGATGACAAGCGTCAGGGAGCATTGTGCTGACAAGTGCAAGGAAAATTGTGATGACAAGGGTCATGGAACATTCTGATGACAAGCTTGTGGACTATTTTGATGACAATGGCATAGAACATTGTGATGAAAACGGCATGTGGAATTGCAATGAAAGAGGCATGGAGCCTTTTCGTGACAGGGTTCAAGGAGCATTCTGATGACAAGTGTCAGGGAGCATTGTGATGACAAGTGTACTAAGAATTGTGATGACAAAGGTCATGGAGCATTGTGATGAAAAGGGCATGGAGTATTGTGATGACAGGCATCATGGAGCGTTGTGATGACAAGTGTTATGGAACACAGTGATCACAAGTGTTTGGAGTATTGTGATGACAGTGGTCATGGATCATTTTGATTTCAAGGAGCATGGAGCATTGTGATGACATGGGCATGAAACAATGTGATCCCAAGGTTCATGGAGGATTGTGATGACGATGGAAATGGAGTATTGTGATGACAAGCGCATAGAGCATTGCAATGACATGGTCATGTAGCGTTTTGCTGAAAAAGGCATGCAGCATTGTGATGACATGTGTCATGGAGCACTGTGATGACAAGCGTCACGGAGCATTGTGTATACAGGGGTCATGGATCATTGTGATGACAAGGTTCTTGGAGCACTGGGCTGAAAATGTTCATGGAGTGTTGTGATTACAGGGGTCATGGAGCCTTGTGATGACTAGGGAATGGAGCATTGTGATGACAAGAGTCCCGGATCATTGTGTTTTCAGGTGTCATGGAGTGTTGTGATGAGTGTGGTCATGGAGCATTGTGATGATATTGGCAATGGAACATTGCGATGAGTAGGTCGTGGAGCATTGGGCTGAAAATGTTCATGGGTTATTGTGATTACGTGGGTCATGGAGCATTGTGATGCCAAGGGAATGGAGCATGGTGATGACAAGGTCCTGGAGCATTGTGATGAGAGGACATGGAGACTTGTGATGACAAGTCTCATGGAGCATTCTGATGAAAAGGGACATGGAGCATTGTGATTACTGGGGTCTTGGAGCACTGTGATGACTAGGGCATGGAGCATTGTGATGAGAAGGCCATGGAGCATTCTGATGACATGCATCATGGAGTTTTTTGAGGACAAGGCATGGAGCATTGTGATTACAGGGGTCTTGGAACATTGTGATGACAAGGGCATGGAGCATTGTGAGGAGAAATCCAAGGAGCATTCTGATGGCATGCGTCATTGAGCTTTGTGATGAGAAAGGCATGGAGAATTGAGATTACATGGGTCTTGGAGCATTGTGATGAAAAGGACATGGATCAGTGTGATGAAAAAGGCATGGAGCCTTGTCATGACAGGATTCAAGGAGCATACAGATAACAAGAGTCAGGGAGCATTTTGATGACAAGTGTATTGAGCATTGTGATGACAAACGTCATGGAGCATTGTGATGAGAAGACCACTGATAATTGTGATGACGAGTGTCATGGGGCATTGTGATGACAAGTGTTATGGAATATTGTGAACACAAGGGTTTGGAGCATTGTTATGACAGAGGTCATGGAGCATTTTGATTTCATTGTGATGACAATAGCATGAAGCATTATGATAATGGACATGGTGCATTGTGATGACAGGGTACATGGATCATTGTGATGAAAACGGGCATAGAGGATTGTGATTACAGGGTTATTGGAGCATTGTGATGAGAAGGGTCATGGAGCTTTGTGATGACAGGGCTATGGAACATCGTGATGGCAGGGGTCATGGAGAATTGTTATCACAGGTGTCATGGAGCCTTGTGATGGCAAGGGCAGGCAGCATTGTGATGAGAAGGCCATGGAGCATTCTGTTGATATGTGTCATGGAGCTTTGTGAAGACAAGGGCATGGAGCAATGTGATGAGAGCATTCATGGAACATTGTGATGAGAATGACATGGAGCATTGTGTTGCCAAGTGTCATGGATCTTTGTGATGACAATGGTCATGGAGCATTTTGATGGCAAGGGCGTTGTGCAATGTGATGAGAATGGCAGGGAGCATTCTGGTGACAGGGTCATGTAGCAATTTGATGAAAAGTGTCATGGAAGATATTGATGACAGGTGTTATGGAACATTGTGATGTCATGGGTCATCGAACATTGTGATGATAAGTGCATGTAGCACTGTGATGACAGGAGTCATGGAACATTGTGCTGATAGCAGTGAGGGAGTATTGTGACAAATAGTGATGTAACATTGTGATATCAGTGGTGAGAGAGCATTCTGATGAGAAGTGCATGGAGCATTATGATGACAAATTTTATGGAGCATTGTGATGACAAGATTGTGGAGCACTGTGATGACAAGCACATGGTGCATTGTGATGACATGTGTCAAGGGGTATTGTTCTGACAAGCGCATGGAGCATTGTGATGACAAGGGTCAAAGAGCATTGTGATGAAAAGTTCATGGAGCACTGTGGTTAATAAGGTCACATAGACTGTTGAGGACGAGGGCATGGACCATTGTGATGACAAAGGTCATGAAGCATTGTGATGACTGGACTCACGGAGCATTGTGATGACAGGGGTCATGGAGCATTGTGATAACAAGGGCATGGAGCATTGTGATGACAAGGGCATGGAATATTTGTCTAATATGTTTCATGGATTATTGTGATGACATTTGGAATGGTGCATTGTGATGACAAGCAAATGGAGCATTGTGATGACCACGTCATGCAGTATTGTGGAGAAAGGTGTCAGGGAGCATTGAGATGACATATGTAATGGCCCACTGTGATGACAATGGCATGGAACATTGTGATGCCAAGTGTCATGGAGGATTCTGATGACAAAGGTAATGGAGCATTGTGATGACAATGGCTTGGAGCATTGTGATGACAAGGTTCAGGGAGCATTGTGCTGACAAGTGCATTGAGAATTGTGATGACAAGGGTCATGGAGCATTCTGATGAATAGCTTGTAGAGTATTTTGATGACAATGGCATGGAGCATTGTGATGAAAACGGCATGGGGCATTGTGATGAGAAAGGCATGGAGCCGTTTCGTGACAGGTTTGAAGGAGCATTGTGATGACAAGTGTCAGGGAGCATTGTGATGACAAGTGTATTGAGAATTGTGATGACAAAGGTCATGGAACATTGTGATAAAAAGGGCATGGAGTATTGTGATGAGAGGCATCATGGAGCGTTGTGATGACAAGTTTTATGGAACACTGTGATCACAAGGGTTTGGAGCATTGTGATGACGAGGGCATGAAGCAATGTGATCCCAAGGTTCATGGAGGATTGTGATGACAATTGAAATGGAGTATTGTGATGACAAGCGCATACAACATTGTAATGAAAATGTCATGTAGCATTTTGCTGACAAAGGCATGGAGCATTGTGATGACATGTGTCATGGAGCACTGTGATGACAAGCGTTATGGAGCATTGTGAATACAGGGGTCATGGAGCATTGAGATGACAAGGGCATGGATCACTGTGATGAAAAGGGTCATGGAGCACTGGACTGAGAATGTTCATGGAGTGTTGTCATGACAGGGTTCATGGAGCATTGTGATGACTAGGGAATGGAACATTGTGATGACAAGAGTCCCGGATCATTGTGTTGTCAGGTGTCATGGAGTGTTGTGATGGCAGTGGTCATGGAGCATTGTGATGATATTGGCCATGGAGCATTGTGATGAGAAGGGCGTGGAACATTGGGCTGAAAATGTTCATGGATTATTGTGATGACAGTGGTCATGGAGCATTGTGATGACAAGGGAATGGAGCATGGTGATGACAAGGTCCTGGAGCATTGTGATGAGAAGGCCATGAAGCATTCTGATGACATGCGTCATGGAGCTTTTTGATGACAAGGGCATGGAACATTTTGATTTCATGGATCTTGGAGCATTGTGATTAAAAGGGCATGGATTATTGTGATGAATAAGGCATGGAGCCTTGGCATAACAGGGTTCTAGGAGCATACTGACGACAAGTGTCAGGGAGCATTGTGATGACAAAGATCATGGAGCATTGTGATGAGAAGACCATGGATAATTGTGATGATGAGCGTCATGCGGTGTTGTGATGATACGTATTATGGAACATTGTGATCACATGAGTTTGGAGCATTGTTATGACAGAGGCCATGGAGCATTTTGATTTCATTTTAATGACAATAGCATGAAGCATTATGATGATGGGCATGGTGCATTGTGATGACAGTGTTCATGGATCATTGAGATGAAAAGGGGCATAGAGCATTGAGATTACAGGGTTCTTGGAGCATTGTGATTAGAAGGGTCATGGAGCTTTGTGATGACAAGGCCAAGGAACATCGTGATGGCAGGGGTCATGGAGCATTGTTATGACTGTGGTAATGGAGCTTTGTGATGGCAAGGGCATGGAGCATTGTGATGAAAATGGCATGGAGCCTTGTCATGACAGGGTTCAAGGAGCATATTGACCACAAGTGTAAGGGAGCATTGTGATGACAAGTGTATTTGAGAATTGTAATGACAAAGATCATGGAGCATTTTGATGAGGAGAGCATGGATAATTGTGATGACGAGCAGCATGGGGCATTGTGATGACCAGTGTTTTGGAATATTGTGATCACAAGGGTTTGGAGCATTGTTATGACAGAGGTCATGGAGCATTTTGATTTCATTGTGATGACAATAGCATGAAGAATTATGATGATGGGCATGGTGCATTGTGATGACAGGATTCATGGATCATTGAGATGGAAAGGGGCATAGAGCATTGTGATTACCAGGTTCTTGGAGCACTGTGATGAGAAGGGTCATGGAGCTTTGTGATGACAAGGCCATGAAACTTCGTGATGGCAGGGGTCATGGAGCATTGTTATCACAGTGTAATGGAGCATTGTGATGGTAAGGGCATGGAGCATTGTGATGAGAAGTCCATGGAGCATTCTGACGACATGTGTCATGGAGCTTTGTGAAGACAAGGGCATGGAGCAATGTGATGAGAGCGTTCATGGAGCATTGTGATGACAATGACATGGAGCATTGTGATGCCAAGGGTCATGGATCTTTGTGATGACAAAGGTCATGGAGCATTTTGAAGGCAAGGGCATTGTGCATTGTGATAAGAAAGACAAGGAGCATTCTGATGACAGGGTCATGGAGCAATTTGATGAAAAGTGTCATGGAACATTTTGATGACAGGTGTTATGGAACATTGTGATGTCAGGGGTCATCGAACATTGTGATGATAAGTGCATTTAGCATTGTGATGACAGGAGTCATGGTACATTGTGATGACAGGGGTGAGGGAGTATTGTGACAAATAGTGATGTAGCATTGTGATATCAGTGGTGAGAGAGCATTTTGATGAGAAGTGCATGGAGCACTGAGATGACAAATTTTAAGGAGCATTGTGATGACAAGATTGTGGAGCACTGTGATGACAAGTGCATGGTGCATTGTGATGACATGTGCCATGGAGCATTGAGCTGACAAGCGCATGGAGCATTGTGATGACAAGGGTCAAAGAACATTGTGATGAAAAGTTCATGGAGCACTGTGGTTAAAAAGAACACAGAGACTGTTGATGACGAGGGCATGGACCATTGTGATGACAAAAGTCATGAAGCATTGTGATGACTGGAGTTTCGGAGCACTGTGATGACAGGGATCATGGAGCTTTGTGATAACAAGGGCATGGAACATTGTGATGACAAGGGCATGGAACATTGTTCTAATAAGTTTCATGGATTATTGCGATGACGGTTGGAATGGCGCACTGTGATGACAAGGGCATGGAGCATTGTGATGACCAGGTCATGCAGTATTGTGAAGACAGGTGTCAGGGAGCATTGTGATGACATATGTAATGGCCCATTGTGATGACAATGGCATGGAGCATTGTGATGCCAAGTGTCATGGAGGATTGTGATGACAAAGGTAATGGAGCATTGTGATGACAATGGTTTGGAGCATTGTGATGACAAGGGTCAGGGAGCATTGTGCTGACAAGTGCATGGAGAATTGTGATGACAAGGGTCAGGGAACATTCTGATGACAAGCTTCTGGAGTATTTTGATGACAATGGCATGGAGCATTGTTATGAAAACGGCATGGGTCCTTGTGATGAAAAAGGCATGGAACCTTTTCGTGACAGGATTCAAGGAGCATTCTGATGACAAGTGTCAGGGAGCATTGTGATGACAAGTGTATTGAGAATTGTGATGACAAAGGTCATGGAGCATTGTGATGAAAAGGGCATGGAGTATTGTGATGACAGGCATCATGGAGCGTTGTTATGATAAGTGTTATGGAACACGGTGATCACAAGGGTTTGGAGCATTGTGATGACAGAGGTCATGGATCATTTTGATTTCAAGGAGCATGGAGCATTGTGATGACAAGGGCATGAAGCAATGTGATCCCAGGGTTCATGGTGGATTGTGATGACAATGGAAAAGGAGTATTGTGATGACAAGCGCATAGAGCATTGTAATGACAAGGTCATGTAGCATTTTGCTGACAAAGGCATGGAGCATTGTGATGACATGTGTCATGGAGCACTGTGATAACAAGCGTCACGGAGCAATGTGAATGAAGGGGTCATGGAGCTTTGGGATGACAAGGGCATGGATCATTGTGATGACAAGGGTCATGGAGCACTGGGCTGAAAATGTTCATGGAGTGTTGTGATGACAGGGTTCATGGAGCATTGTGATGACTAGGGCATGGAGAATTGTGATGACAAGAGTCCCAGATCATTGTGTTGTCAGGTGTCATGGGGTGTTGTGATGACAGTGGTCATGGAGCATTGTGATGATATTGGCCATGGAGCATTGTAATGAGTAGGTCGTGGAGCATTGGGCTGAAAATATTCATGGATTATTGTGATGACAGTTTTCATGGAGCATTGTGATGACAAGGGAATAGAGCATGTTGATGACAATGTCCTGGAGCATTGTGATGAGAAGACCATGGAGACTTGTGATGACAATTCTCATGGAGCATTCTGATGAAAAGGGGCATGGAGCATTGTGATTACAGGGGTCTTGGAGCATTGTGATGACTAGGGCATGGAGCATTGTGATGAGAAGGCCATGGAGCATTCTGATGACATGTGTCATGTAGTTTTGTGATGACAAGGATATGGAGCTTTGTGATTACATGGATCTTGGAGCATTGTGATGAAAAGGGCGTGGATCATTGTGATGAAATTGGCATGGAGCCTTGTCATGACAGGGTTCAAGCAGCATACTGACGACAAGTGTCAGGGAGCATTGTGATGACAAGTGTATTGAGCACTGTGATGACAAAGATCATTGAGCATTGTGATGAGAAGACCATGGATAATTGTGATGAAGAGCGTAATGGGGTGTTGTGATGATAAGTGTTATGGAACATTGTGATCACAAGGGTTTGGAGCATTATGATGACAGAGGACATGGAGCATTTTGATTTCATTGTGATGACAAGAGCCTGAAGCATTATGATGATGGGCATGGTGCATTGTGATGACAGGGTTCATGCAGCATTGAGATGAAAAGGTGCATGGAGCATTGTGATTATAAGGGTCTTGGAGCATTGTGATGACAAGGGCATGGAGCATTGTGATGAGAAGGACATGGATCATTCTGATGACGTGCGTCATGGAACTTTGTGATGACAAGGGCATGGAGCATTGTGATTTCAGGTGTCTTCAGCATTGTGATGACAAGTGTCATGGAACCTTGTGATGACTAGGCCGTGGAATATTGTGATGGCAAGGGTCATGGTGCATTGTTATGACAGGTGTAATGGAGCATTTTGATGAGAAGGTCATGGAACATTGGTCTAAAATATTTCATGGATTATTGTGATGAGAGTGGTCATGGAGCATTGTGATGACAAGGGCATGGAACACTGTGATACATGGGTCATTCAGGATTGTAATGACAAGGGCATGGAGCATTGTGTTGAGAAGGGCATCGAGCATTGTGATGACAAGTGTCATGGAGCTTTGTGATGACAAGGGAATGGAGCAATATGATTAGAGGGTTCATGGAGCATTGTGATGACAATGACATGGAGCACTGTGATGCCAACAGTCATGGAGCTTTGTGATGAGAAACTTCATGGAGCATTTTGATGACAAGTGTGTGGTGCATTGTGATGAGAAGGGCAGGGAGCATTTTGATGACAGGGTCATGCAGCAATTTGATAAAAAGTGTAATGGAATATTTTGTTTGCAGGGGTTATAGAACATTGTGCTGTCAGTGGTCTTGGAGCTTTGTGATGAAAAGCGTCATGGACCATTTTGATGACAGGTGTTATGGAACATTGTGATGTCAGGGGTCATGGAACATTGTGAAGATAAGGGAATGTAGCATTGTTATGACAGTGTCATGGAACATTGTCATTACAGGGGTGAGGGAGTATTGTGATGACTAGTGATGGAACATTGTGATATCTCTGGTGAGAGAGCATTTTGATGAGAAGTGCATGGAGCATTGTGATTACAAGGTTTATGGAGCACTACAATGACAAGCTTGTGGACCGTTGTGATGAAATGTGCATGGCACATTGTGATGACAATGGTCATTTTGCATTGTTTTGTCAAAGACATGGAGGATTGTGATGACAAGTGTCACAGAGAATTGTGATGATGCGGGCATGGACCATTGTGATGACAAACGTTATGAAACATTGTGATGACTTGAGTCACGGAGCATTGTGATGACAGGGGTCATGGAGCATTGTGATGACAAGGGCATGGATCATTGTGATGACAGGGTCATGGAGCATTGGTCTGACAAGTTTCATAGATTATTGTGATGACAGTGGGCATGGTGCACTGTGATGACAAGGACATGGAGCATTGTGATGAGAAGGTCATGGAGTATTGTGAAGACATGTGTCAGGGAGCATTGTGTTGACATATGTCATGGTCTATTGTGATGACAATGGCATGTATCATTATGATGCCAAATGTAATGGAGAATTGTGATGACAAATATAATGGAGCATTGTGATGATTAAGGCTTGGAGCATTATGTTGACAAGGGCCATTGAAAATTTTCATGACAATGTCGAGAAGCATTGTGGTGACAAGGTCCTGGAGCACTGTGATGACAAAACCATGGAGCCTTGTGATGACAAGTCTCAAGGAGCATACTGATGAAAACGGGCATGGAGCATTGTGATGACCGGGGTCTTGGAACATTGTGATGACAAGGGCATGAAGCATTGTGAGGAGAAGTCCAAGGAGCATTCTGATGGCATGTGTCATTGAGCTTTGTGATGACAAGGGCATGGAGCATTGTGATTACATGGGTCTTGGAGCATTGTGATGAAAAGGGCATGGATCATTGTGATGAAAGAGGCATGGAGCCTTTTCATGACAGGGTTCAAGTAGCATACAGACAACAAGCGTCAGGGAGCATTTTGATGACAAGTGTATTGAGCATTTTGGTGACAAAGGTCATGGAGCATTTGGATGAGAAGACCATTGAAAATTGTGATGACGAGCGTCATGGGGCATTGTGATGACAAGTGTTTTGGAATATTGTGATCACAAGGGTTTGGAGCATTGTTATGACAGATGTCATGGAACATTTTGATTTCATTGTGATGACAATAGCATGAAGCATTATGATGATGGGCATGGTGCATTGTGATGACAGGGTTCATGGATCATTGAGATGAAAAGTGGCAGAGACCATTGTGATTAAAGGGTTCTTGGAACATTGTGATGAGAAGGGTCATGGAGCTTTGTGATGACAAGGCCATGGAACATCGTGATGGCTGGGGTCATGGAGCATTGTTATGACTGGGGTAATGGAGCATTGTGATGGCAAGGGCATGGAACATTGTGATGAGAAGGCCATGGAGCATTCTGATGACATGTGTCATGGAGCTTTGTGAAGACAAGGGCATGGAGCAATGTGATGCCAAGGGTCATGGATCTTTGTGATGACAAAGGTCATGGAGCATTTTGATGGCAAGGGCGCTGTGCATTGTGATGAGAAGGGCAGGGAGCAATCTGATGACAGGGTCATGGAGCAATTTGATGAAAAATGTCACGGAACATTTTGATGACAGGTGTTATGGAACATTGTGATGTCAGGGGTCATCGAACATAGTGATAATATGTGCATGTAGCATTGTGATGACAGGAGTCATGGAACATTGTGATGACAGGGGTGAGGGAGTATTGTGACAAATAGTGATGTAGCACTGTGATATCAGTGGTGAGAGAGCATTTTGATGAGAAGTGCATGGAGCATTGTGATGACAAATTTTAAGGAGCATTGTGATGACAAGATTGTGGAGCACTGTCATGACAAGCACATGGTGAATTGTGATGATATGTGTCATGGAGCATTGTTCTGACAAGCGCATGGAGCATGGTGATTACAAGGGTGAAAGAGCATTGTGATGAAAATTGATGGAGCATTGTGGTTAAAAAGGTCACAGAGACAGTTGATGACAAGGACATGGACAACTGTGATGACAAATGTCATGAAGCATTGTGATGACTGGAGTCACGGAGCATTGTGATGACAGGGTTCATGGAGCATTGTGATAACATGGGCATGGAGCATTGTGATGACAATGGCATGGAACACTGGTTTAATATGTTTCATGGATTATTGCGATGACAGTTGGAATGGCGCATTGTGATGACAAGGGCATGGAGCATAGTGATGACCAGGTCATGCAGTATTGTGAAGAGATGTGTCAGGGAGCATTGTGATGACATATGTAATGGCCCATTGTGAACACAATGGCATGGAGCATTGTGATGCCAAGTGTCATGGAGGATTCTGATGACAAAGGTAATGGAGCATTGTGATGACAATGGCTTGGAGCATTGTGATGACAAGGTTCAGGGAGCATTGTGCTGACAAGTGCATGGAGAATTGTGATGAAAAGTGTCATGGAGCATTCTGATAGACAAGCTTGTGGAGTATTTTGATGACAATGGCATGCAGCATTGTGATGAAAACGGCATGGGGCATTGTGATGAATATGGCATGGAGCCTTTTCGTGACAGGTTTGAAGGAGCATTCTGATGACAAGTGTCAGGGAGCATTGTGATGACAATTGTATTGAGAATTGTGATGACAAAGGTCATGGAGCATTGTGATGAAAAGGGCATGGAGTATTGTGATGACAGGCATCATGGAGCGTTGTGATGACAAGTGTTATGGAACACTGGGATCACAAGGGTTTGGAGCATTGTGATGACAGAGGTCATGGATCATTTTGATTTCAAGGAGCAGGGAGCATTGTGATGACAAGGGCATGAAGCAATGTGATCCCAACGTTCAAGGAGGATTGTGATGACAATGGAAATGGAGTATTGTGATGAGAAGCGCATAGAGCATTGTAATGAAAATGTCATGTAGCATTTTGCTGACAAAGGCATGGAGCATTGTGATGACATGTGTCATGGAGCACTGTGATGACAAGCGTCACGGTGCACTGTGAATACAGGGGTCATGGAGCATTGGGATGACAAGGGCATGGATCATTGTGATGACAAGGTTCATGGAGCATTGTGTTGTGAGGTGTCATGGAGTGTTGTGATGACAGTGGTCATGGAGCATTGTGATGATATTGGCCATGGAGCATTGTGATGAATAGGTCGTGGAGCATTGGGCTGAAAATATTCATGGATTATTGTGATGACAGGTATCATGGAGCATTGTGATGACTAGAGAATGGAGCATTGTGATGACAAGATTTCCGGATCATTGTGTTGTCAGGGGTCATGGAGTGTTGTGATGACAGTGGTCATGGAGCATTGTGATGAGTAGGTCGTGGAGCATTGGGATGAAAATATTCATGGATAATTGTGATTACAGTGGTCATGGAGCATTGTGATGCCAAGGGAATGGAGCATGGTGATGACAAGGTCCTGGAGCACAGTGATGAGAAGACCATGCAGACTTGTGATGACAAGTCTCATGGAGCATTCTGATGAAAAGTGGCATGGAGCATTGTGATTACAGGGTTCTTGGAGTACTGTGATGACTAGGGCCTGGATCATTGTGATGAGAAGGCCATGGAGCATTCTGATGACATGCGTCATGGAGTTTTTTGATGAAAAGGTCATGGAGCATTGTGATTAAAGTGATCTTGCAGAATTGTGATGAAAAGGGCATGGATCATTGTGATGAAAAAGGCATGGAACCTTGTCATGACAGGGTTCAAGGAGCATACTGACGACAAGTGTCAGGGAGCATTGTGATGACAAGTCTATTGAGCATTGTGATGACAAAGATCATGGAGCATTGTGATGAGAAGACCATGGATAATTGTGATGATGAGCGTCATGGGGTGTTGTGATGATAAGTGTTATGGAACATTGTGATCACAAGGTTTTGGAGCATTGTTATGACAGAGGTCATGGAAAATATAGATTTCATTGTGATGACAATAGCCTGAAGCATTATGATGATGGGCATGGTGCATTGTGATGACAGGGTTCATGGAGCATTGAGATGAAAAGGGACATGGAGCATTGTGTTTACAGGGTTCTTGGAGCATTGTGATGATAAGGGCAAGGAGCATTGTGATGAGAAGGCCATGGAATATTCTGATGACATGCGTCATGGAGCTTTGTGATGACAAGGGCATGGAGCATTGTGATTACAGGGTTCTTCAGCATTGTGATGACAAGTGTCATGGAACCTTGAGATGACTAGGCCGTGGAACATTGTGATGGCAGGTGTCATGGTGCATTGTTATGACCGTGGTAATGGAGCATGGTGATGAGAAGGGCATGGAACATTGGTCTGATATGTTTCATGAATTATTGTGATGAGAGTGTGCATGGAGCATTGTGATGACAAGGGTACGGAACACTATGATACATGGGTCCTGCAGGAATGTAATGACAAGGGCATGGAGCACTGTGATGTGAAGGGCTTCGAGCATTGTGATGACAAGTGTCATGGAGCTTTGTGATGACAAGGGCATGGAGCAATGTGATGAGATGTTTCATGGAGCATTTTGATGACAATGACATGGAGCATTGTGATGCCAAGGGTCATGGAGCGTTGTGATGACAAGTTATGGAGCATTCTGATGACAAGGGCATGGCACATTGTGATGAGAAGGGCAGGGAGCATTTTGATGATCGGGTCATGCAGCAATTTGATGAACAGTATAATGGAACATTTTGATTGCAGGGGTTATAGAACATTGTGATGTCAGGCGTCTTGGAGGTTTTGGATGAAAAGGGTCATGGAGCATTTTGATGACAGTGGTCATGGAACAATGTGATGATAAGGGGATGTAACAGTGTGATGACAGGGTAATGGAACATTGTGATTACAAGTGTGAGGGAGAATTGTTATGTCTAGTGATGGAACACTGTGATATCTCTGGTGAGAGAGCATTTTGATGAGAAATGCATGGAGAATTGTGATTACAAGGTTTATTGAGCATTGCACTGACAATGTTGTGGACCACTGTGATGAAATGCGCGTGGCACATTTTGAAGACAATGGTCATGGAGAATTGTTGTGACAAAGACATGGAGCATTGTGATGACAAGGGTCACAGAGAATTGTGATTCAAAGTTCATGGAGCATTGTGTTTACAAAGGTCACAGAGCCTTGTGATGACGCAGGCATGGACCATTGTGATGACAAACGTTATGAAGCATTGAGATGACTGGAGTCAGGGAGCATTGTGATGTCAAGGGTCATGGAGCATCGTGATGACATGTGTCATTGAGCATTGTGATGAAAAGGGTCTTGGAGCACTGTGCTGAGGAAGGCATAGAGAGTTGTGATGACAAGGGTGAAAGAGCACTGTGATGAGAATTTCATGGAGCATTGTGGTTAAAAAGGTCAAAGAGTTTGTTGGTGGCAAGGGCATAAACCATTGTGATGACAAAGGTCATGAATCATTGTGATGACTGGAGTCAAAGAGCACTGTGATGACAGGGGTCATGGAGCATTGTGATAACAAGGACATGGCGCATTGTGATGACAAGGGCATGGAGTATTGTGATGAGAAGTCCATGGAGCATTCTGATGACATGTGTCATGGAGCTGTGTGAAGACAAGGGCATGGAGCAATGTGATGAGAGCGTTCATGGAGCATTGTGATGACAATGATATGGGGCACTGTGATGCCAAGGGTCATGGATCTTAGTGATGACAAAGGTCATGGAGCATTTTGATGGCAAGGGCGTTGTGCATTTTGATGAGAAGTGTAGGGAGCATTCTGATGACAGGGTCATGGAGCAATTTGATGAAAAGTGTCATGGAACATTTTGATGACAGGTGTTATGGAACATTGTGATGTCAGTGTTCTTGGAGCCTTTTGATGAGAAGGGTCATGGAGCTTTGTGATGACAAGGCCATGGAACATGGTGATGGCAGGGGTCATGGAGCATTTTGATGAAAACTGTCATGGAGCATTTTGATGACAGGTGTTATGGAACATTGTGATGTCTGGGGTCATGGAGCATTTTGATGAAAAGGGTCATGGAGCTTTTTGATGACAGGGGTTATGGAACATTGTGATGTCAGGGGTCGTCGAACATTTTGATGATAAGTGCAGGTAGCACTGTGATGACAGGAGTCATGGAACATTGTGATTACAGGGGTGAGGTGTATTGTGACGAATAGTGATGTATCATTGTGATATCAGTGGTGAGAGAGCGTTTTGATGAGAAGTGCATCGAGTATTGTGATGACAAGTTTTATGGAGCATTGTGATGACAAGATTGTGGAGCACTGTGATGACAAGTTCATGGCGCATTGTGATGAAATGTGTCAGGGAGCATGGTGCTGACAAGAGCATGGAACATTGTGCTGACAAGTGTTTTGGAGCATTGTGTTGAGAAAGGCATAGAGCACTTTGATGACAAGGGTCAAAGAGCACTGTGATGAAAAGTTCATGGAGCATTGTGGTTAAAAAGGTCACAGAGACTGTTGATGATGAGGGCTAGGACCATTGTGATGTCAAAGGTCATGAAACATTGTGATGACTGGAGTCACGGAGCATTGTGATGACAGGGGTCATAGAGCATTTTGATAACATGGGCATTGAGCATTGTGATGACAAGGGCATGGAGCATTGGTCTAATAAATTTCATGGATTATTGTGATGAGAGTTGGAAAGGCGCATTGTGATGACAAGGGCATGGAGCATTTTGATGACCAGGTCATGCATTATTGTGAAGACAGGTGTCAGGGAGCATTGTGATGACATATGTAATGGCCCATTGTGATGACAATGGCATGGAGCATTGTGATGCCAAGTGTCATGGAGGATTCTGATGACAAAGGTAATGGAGCATTGTGATGACAATGGCTTGGAGCATTTTGATGACAAGGGTCAAGGAGCATTGTGCTGACAAGTGCAAGGAGAAGTGTGATGACAAGGGTCATGGAGCATTCTGATGACAAGCTTGTGGAGTATTTTGATGACAATGGTATGGAGCATTGTGATGAAAACCGCATGGGGCATTGTGATGAAAAAGGCATGGAGCCTTTTCGTGACAGGTTTGAAGGAGCATTCTGATGACAAGTGTCAGGGAGCATTGTGATGACAAGTGTATTGAGAATTGTGATGACAAAGGTCATGGAGCATTGTGATGAAAAGGGCATGGAGTATTGTGATGACAGGCATCATGGAGCGTTGTGATGACAAGTGTTATGGAACATTGTGATCACAAGGGTTTGGAGCATTGTGATGACGAGGGCATGAAGCAATGTGATCCCAAGTTTCATGGAGGATTGTGATGACAATGGAAATGGAGTATTGTGATGACAAGCGCATAGAGCATTGTAATGAAAATGTCATGTAGCAATATGCTGACAAAGGCATGGAGCATTGTGATGACATGTGTCATGGAGCACTGTGATGACAAGCGTCACGGAGCATTGTGAATACAGGGGTCATGGAGCATTGAGATGACAAGGGCATGGATCATTGTGATGAAATGAGTCATGGAGCACTGGACTGAAAATGTTCATGGAGTGCTGTGATGACAGGGTTCATGGAGCATTGTGATGACTAGGGAATGGAGCATTGTGATGACAAGAGTCCCGGATCATTGTGTTGTCAGGTGTCATGGAGTGTTGTGATGACAGTGGTCATGGAGCATTGTGATGATATTGGCCATGGAGCATTGTGATGAGAAGGTCGTGGAGCATTGTGATGAGAAGGTCGTGGAGCATTGGGCTGAAAATGTTCATGGATTATTGTGATGACAGGGGTCATGGATCATTGTGATGACAAGGGAATGGAGCATGGTGATGACAAGGTCCTGGAGCATTGTGATGAGAAGGCCATGAAGCATTCTGATGACATGTGTCATGGAGCTTTTTGATGACAAGGGCATGGAACATTTTGATTTCATGGATCTTGGAGCATTGTGATGAAAAAGGCATGGATTTTTGTGATGAATAAGGCATGGAGCCTTGGCATGACAGGGTTCTAGGAGCATACTGATGACAAGAATCAGGGAGCTTTGTGATGACCAGTGTATTGAGCATTGTGATGACAAAGATCATGGAGCATTGTGATGAGAAGACCATGGATAATTGTGATGATGAGTGTCATGGGGTGTTGTGATGATAAGTGTTATGGAACATTGTGATCACATGGGTTTGGAGCATTGTTATGACAGAGGTCATGGAGCATTTTGATTTCATTTTAATGGCAATAGCATGAAGCATTATGAAGTTGGGCATGATGCATTGTGATGACAGGGTTCAAGGATCATTGAGATGAAAAGGGGCATAGAGAATTGAGATTACAGGGTTCTTGGAGCATTGTGATTAGAAGGGTCATGGAGCTTTGTGATGACAAGGCCAAGGAACATCGTGATGGCAGGGGTCATGGAGCATTTTTATGACTGCGGTAATGGAGCATTGTGATGGCAAGGGCATGGAGCATTGTGATGAGAAATCCATGGAGCATTCTGATGACATGTGTCCTGGAGCTGTGTGAAGACAAGGGCATGGAGCAATGTGATGAGAGCGTTCATGGAGCATTGTGATGACAATGATATGGAGCATTGTGATGCCAAGGGTCATGGATCTTTGTGATGACAAAGGTCATGGAGCATTTTGATGGCAAGGGCGTTGTGCATTTTGATGAGAAGTGTAGGGAGCATTCTGATGACAGGGTCATGGAGCAATTTGATGAAAAGTGTCATGGAACATTTTGATGACAGGTGTTATGGAACATTGTGATGTCAGGGTTCTTGGAGCCTTTTGATGAGAAGGGTCATGGAGCTTTGTGATGACAAGGCCATGGAACATCGTGATGGCAGGAGTCATGGAGCATTTTGATGAAAACTGTCATGGAGCATTTTGATGACAAGTGTTATGAAACATTGTGATGTCTGGGGTCATGGAGCATTTTGATGACAGGGGTTATGGAACATTGTGATGTCAGGGGTCGTCGAACATTGTGATGATAAGTGCATTTAGCACTGTGATGACAGGAGTCATGGAACATTGTGATGACAGGGTTGAGGTGTATTGTGACGAATAGTGATGTATCATTGTGATATCAGTGGTGAGAGAGCGTTTTGATGAGAAGTGCATCGAGTATTGTGATGACAAGTTTTATGGAGCATTGTGATGACAAGATTGTGGAGCACTGTGATGACAAGTTCATGGCGCATTGTGATGAAATGTGTCAGGGAGCATGGTGCTGACAAGCGCATGGAACATTGTGCTGACAAGTGTTTTGGAGCATTGTGTTGAGAAAGGCATAGAGCACTTTGATGACAAGGGTCAAAGAGCACTGTGATGAAAAGTTCATGGAGCATTGTGGTTAAAAAGGTCACAGAGACTGTTGATGATGAGGGCATGGACCATTGTGATGTCAAAGGTCATGAAACATTGTGATGACTGGAGTCACGGAGCATTGTGATGACAGGGGTCATAGAGCATTTTGATAACATGGGCATTGAGCATTGTGATGACAAGGGCATGGAGCATTGGTCTAATAAATTTCATGGATTATTGTGATGAGAGTTGGAAAGGCGCATTGTGATGACAAGGGCATGGAGCATTTTGATGACCAGGTCATGATTATTGTGAAGACAGGTGTCAGGGAGCATTGTGATGACATATGTAATGGCCCATTGTGATGACAATGGCATGGAGCATTGTGATGCCAAGTGTCATGGAGGATTCTGATGACAAAGGTAATGGAGCATTGTGATGACAATGGCTTGGAGCATTGTGATGACAAGGGTCAAGGAGCAGTGTGCTGACAAGTGCAAGGAGAAGTGTGATGACAAGGGTCATGGAGCATTCTGATGACAAGCTTGTGGAGTATTTTGATGACAATGGCATGGAGCATTGTGATGAAAACCGCATGGGGCATTGTGATGAAAAAGGCATGGAGCCTTTTCGTGACACGTTTCAAGGAGCATTCTGCTGACAAGTGTCAGGGAGCATTGTGATGACAAGTGTATTGAGAATTGTGATGACAAAGGTCATGGAGCATTGTGATGAAAAGGGCATGGAGTATTGTGATGACAGGCATCATGGAGCGTTGTGATGACAACTGTTATGGAACATTGTCATCACAAGGGTTTGGAGCATTGTAATGACAGAGGTCATGGATCATTTTGATTTCAAGATGTATGGAGCATTGTGATGACAAGGGCATGAAGCAATGTGATCCCAAGTTTAATGGAGGATTGTGATGGCATTGGTAATGGAGTATTGTGATGACAAGCGCATAGAGCATTGTAATGACAATGTCATATAGCAATTTGCTGACAAAGGCATGGAGCATATTAGTGACGGGTATCATGGAGCACTGTGATGACAAGCGTCACGGATCACTGTGAATACAGGGGTCATGGGGCATTGGGATGACAAGTGCATGCATCATTGTGATGAGACGTGTCATGGAGCATTGGGCTGAAAATGTTCATGGAGTATTTTGATGACAGGGTTCATGGAGCATTGTGATGACAAGGGAATGGAGCACTGTGATGTGAAGACCATGTAACTTGTGATGACAAGTCTCATGGAGCATTCTGATGAAAAGGCGCAGGGAACCTTATGATTACAGGTGTCTTGGAGCATTGTGATGACAAGGGCATGGAACATTATGATTGAGAAGGCCATGGAGCATTCTGATGTCATGCGTCATGGAGCTTTGTGATGACAAGTGCAAGGAGCATAGTGATCACAGGTGTCTTGGAGCATTGTGATGAAAAGGGCATGGATCATTGTGATGACAGAGGTCATGGAGCATTATTATGACAAGGGCCATGGTGCATTCTGACGTAAGATATCACTTATGAAAGGAATGCAAACATGGCTACATATGAACGGAATTAGGGAAGAGAACAGATTCCCAGATTTAGAAAACATTCTAACGCTTGCTTAAGGGGAAAGTGTGGTGGGGTGATGCACAAAACAAAAGTTTGATATTAGCACAGGTACCGTTCCATAATCCAAAAACAGAAGAGACAAGCCCTACTCCTTCCTCAGTGAATGGAACTCAACATCCTTATTCCCCGCAGAGAAATATATCTGATTAGTAAGTACTTTAAAACCTATGTATTGATATGTCTCTGTAAGGGAACTAAGTGTGTCTAGAACGACATAAATATGGCAGTGAGAATCAGCTCAAACCCACTATAAAAATGAATTTCAAAACAAAACATACAAACAGTAAGATTCTTCCACAATAGCTTCAGGGGTTCTGATGAAACCTGGAATGACCCTATCTACAATGACAGCTGGATGTGGCATAAGGCTGGTCACTTGGGATTGAGAGGATTGGTGAGATTGGGTGAAAAAATGCAGACCCTATAAAGCAATAATGCCTGCCACGCATTCCATGGTTCCCAACTCTCCAAGTAGAAGGGAATATCACTACAGTTATAACATGTATGGGAACCTAGAGAATGGAAACCATCTGATGGTGAAAGGTTTCTAAAACTCTACTACTTTTTTCTCTCCTTGTGCTCCAGTTTGATATTCCAACTGTTTTACTATCAATCTCCCAACTTGGAGAGTCAGCCCCTATAACCTTCTGGTTCGCAAAGTTGGCAAATTGTGCAGAGGATATAAGGGAAGAGAGAGAACCAATGAGAGAGTAGCTGTAGGCATTTGGACGGCCACATTTCACTCTAATTTCACGTCATGAAGAGGAATTAACCAAAGACTCAGCCTGGACCCCAGAACGAGTATAGGTCAAGAAGCATAACTGTGGATTTGCGGTCAGCTGACAAAAAAGCGCGTTGAAAAATGGAGCTCAGGGCAACAGCAATTCACTAACCTGCAGAATTATAAAGGACTACTCTCTTCCAATAATCTGTTGAGGGAAAGCCACGAGGCGGAAGTGAAAATGAGGCAGAATGGCATGAAACAGATTTCAAAAGGTACATTGGAATTGCTTTTAAACACAGGAAAAGCATCACAACTTCGAAAATTTTGGAAATGGCCAAAAAGGGCATATGTGTTTTCACGTGAATATATTCAGGAGAAAAAGCATACGCCCTTTTCGGCCAAGCAAGCAAGCGGGCAATGCAAATCTGAACTACAAAGAAGTATCACTTCCCACCGGTCAAAAGGGACATCCACAAAATGGGTAAAAACCAGAAAGGCAAGACAGGCCCTGGAGAACAGGGAGCCTTGTTATGCTGATGGGCGGCATGTAAATTGCCAACTGCCTCTCTGGGGGAGTGCATTGTGTTCCCTAAAACAAGTAAACAACAGAGCTACAGAGCCAAGGGCACTTCCAGTCTAGGGAATATACCTTGGGAAAACTGAAAATCAATAAGACAGATCCACACCAAAATTCAGGGTTGCACTGCTTACAAGAACCTCAACTTGGGTACACCTTAAATATCCCAGGAAAGACAAAAATGGTTTAAGAAATTGTGGTAATAACATATGATAGAATATCCCTCACCCATAAAATCAATGTCATAAGGACAGTAGCAGCAAAATTAGTGGATTCAGGTACGATAATTCTAAGTGAAATAAGTCACACAGAAAAAGAAACTTATCATAAGATATCAATTATGAAGATCCTGTAAACGTGGCTACACATGAACTGAGTTAGGAAAGAGAAGGGAGTCTCACATTTAGAAAACACTCTTATGCCTTCTTAAGGGGGAAGGAGAGGTGGGGTGATGAATAAATCCAGAGTTGGATATAAGCACAGGTACCGTTCCAAAAACCAACTATGGAATAGACAAGACCTACGTATACCTTCCTCAGTGAAAGGGACTCAAAACCCCATAGTTCCCGCAGAGGAATATATCTGAGTAGTAAGAATCTTAAAACCTATGTACTGATATGTCTCTTTAAGGGAATCAATTGTGTCTAGACTGGCATAAACATGGCAGCGAGAATCAGCTCAAACCCACTATAAAAAGGAATTTCAAAAACAAAACAAAAAAACAGGGAAATTCTTTACAATTCCTTCAGGGTCTCTGATGAAACCTGGAATGACCCTGTCTACAATGACAGCTGGATGTGGCATAAGGCTGGACACTTGGGACTGAGAGGATTGGTGAGATTGGGTGAGCAAATGCAGACCATTTAAAGCAATAATGCATGGCACTCCTTTCATGGGTCCCAACTCTCCAGGTTGAAGGGAATATTACTACAGCTATAACATGTACGGGAAACCTAGAGAATGGACACACAGTGAATACGAAAGGTCTCTAAAACTCAACGAATAGTCCCTCTCCTGGTGCTCCGGTTTGACTTTCCAACTGATTTATTATCAATCTCCCAAATTGGAGAGACATCACCTTTAACCTCCTGGTTCTCACAGGTGTCCAATTTGGCAGAGGATGAAAGGGAAGAGGGAGAATGAATGAGAGAGTAGCTGTTAGGCATTTGGACGGGCATATGTCACTCTAATTTTCCGGCAGGAAGAAGAATTAACCAAAGACTCAGCCACCCACCGGGAACCAGTATAGGTCCTGAACGAAAATATGGGACTTGCGTTCAGCTCACAAAAAACGAGTTGAAAAATGGAGCTCAAGGGCACAGCAATTCACAAACTGGCGGAGTAATAAAGGACAACTATCATCCAAAAATCTGTTGAGGGAAGGAAACGAGGCGGACTTGAAAGCGAGGCAGAATAGCAGGAAACAGATTTCAAGAGGTACGTTGGAATCACCTGTAAAGCACAGGAAGAGGGGCAAAACTTCGACAATAATGCACTTGGCCAAAAAGGGCATATGCATTTTCTCCTGAATATATGCAGGAGAAAACGCATACGCCCTTTTTGGCCAAGCAAGCAAGCGGGCAATGCAAATCTGCACTACAAAGAAGTATCCCTTCCCACCGGTTAAAAGGGACATCCACAAAATGTGTAAAAACCAGAAAGGCAAGACATGCCCTGCAGAACAGAGAGCCTAGTTATGCTGATGGGCGGGATATAAATTGACAGCTGCCTCACTGGAGGAGTGCATTGTGATCCGTATAACAAGTAAACAACAGAGCCACAGAGCCAAGGGCAATTCCAGTCTAGGGAATATACCTTGGGAAAACTGAAAATCAATAATAGAGAGCCACCCCCAAAATTAGGGCTGCACTGCTTACACGAACCTCAACTTGGGTACACCTGAAATATCCCAAGAAAGATAAAAAATGTTCAAAAAATTGTGTTACTTACATACGATGGAATATCCCTCAGCCATAAAATCAATGTCATAAGACCAGTAGCAGCTAAATGAGTGGATTCAGGTACGATGATTCTAACTGAAATAAGTCACACAGAAAAAGAAACTTATCATAAAATATCACTTATGAAGATCCTGTAAACATGGCTACACATGAACTGAGTTAGGAAAGAGAACAGAGTCTCACATTTAGAAAACACTCTTATGCCTGCTTAAGGGGGAAGGAAAGGTGGGGTGATGCATAAAACCAGAGTTTGATATAAGCACAGGTACCGTTCCAAAACAAACTATGGAATAGACAAGACCTACACCTTCCTCGGGGAAAGGGACTCAACACCCCATATTTCCCACAGAGGAATATATCTGACTAGTAAGAATCTTAAAACCTATGCATTGATATGTCTCCATAAGGGAATCAAGTGTGTCTAGACTGGCATAAACATGACAGTGAGAATCAGCTCACACCCACTATAAAAAGGAATTAAAAAAACAAAACAACAAAACAGGGAAATTCTTTACAATTCCTTCCGGGTCTCTGATGAAACCTGGAATGAACCTATCTACAACTACAGCTTGATGTGGCATAAGGCTTGATACTTGGGACTGAGAGGATTGTTGAAACTGGGTGAGCAAACACAGACCGTTTAATGTAATAATGTGTGGCCTCCATTCCATGGTTCCAAACTCTCCAGGTTGAAGGAAATATTACTACAGCTAAAATATGTACGGGAGACTTAGAGAATGGAAACACTGTGTATACGAAAGTTTTCTAAAACTCAACTGATTGTCCCTCTCCTGGTGCTCCAGTTTGACTTTCCAACTGCTTTACTATCAATCTCCCAACTTGGAGAGACAGCCCCTTTCTCCTCCTGGATAACACAGGTTGACAATTTGGCAGAGGATGAAAGGGAAGAGGGAGAACCAATGAGAGAGTAGCTGTTAGGCATTTGGACGGGCACATGTCACTCTAATTGCCTGGCATGAAGAAGAATTAACCAAAGTCTCAGCCACCCACTGGGAAGCAGTATAGGTCCTGAACCAAAATTTTGGACTTGCGTTCAGCTCACAAATAACGAGTTAAAAAATGGAGCTCAGGGGCACAGCACTTCACAAACTGGAAGAGTAATAAAGGATAACTATCGTCCAAAAATCTGTTGAGGGAAGGCAACGAGGCAGACTTGAAAGCGAGGCAGAATAGCAGGAAACAGATTTCAATAGGTACGTTGGAATCGCCTTTAAAGCACAGGAAGAGGGGCAGAACTTCGACAATGATGCACTTGGCCAAAAATGGGCGTATGCGTTTTCTCCTGAGTATATTTAGGAGAAAACGCATACGCCCATTTTTGGCCAAGCAAGCAAGGGGGCAATGCAAATCTGCACTACAAAGAAGTATCCCTTCCCACCGGTTAAAAGGGACATCCACAAAATGTGTAAAAACCAGAAAGGCAAGACATGCCCTGGAGAACAGGGAGCCTTGTTATGCTGATGGGCGGGATGTAAATTGCCAACTGCCTCTCTGGAGGAGTGCATTGTGTTCCCTAAAACAAGTAAACAACAGAGCTACAGAGCCAAGGGCACTTCCAGTCTAGGGAATATACCTTGGGAAAACTGAAAATCAATAAGACAGAGCCACCCCAAAATTTAGGGCTGCACTGCTTACAAGAACCTCAACTTGGGTACACCTTAAATATCCCAGGAAAGATAAAAATGGTTCAAAAAATTGTGTTACTTACATACGATGGAATATCCCTCAGCCATGAAATCAATGTCATAAGACCAGTAACAGCAAAATGAGTGGATTCATGTACGATGATTCTAAGTGAAATAAGTCACACAGAAAAAGAAGCGTATCATATATCACTTATGAAGATCCTGTAAACATGGCTACACATGAACTGAGTTATGAAAGAGAACAGAGTCTCACATTTAGAAAACACTGTTATGCCTGCTTAAGGGGGAAGGAGAGGTGGGGTGATGCATAAAACCAGAGTTTGATATAAGCACAGGTACCGTTACAAAAACCATCTATGGAATAGACACGACCTACACCAACCTCAGTGAAAGGACTCAAAACCCTATATTTCCTGCAGAGCAATATATCTGACTAGTAAAAATCTTAAAACCTATGCATTGATATGTCTCCATAAGGGAATCAAGTGTGTCTAGACTGGCATAAACATGACAGTGAGAATCAGCTCACACCCACTATAAAAAGGAATTAAAAAAACAAAACAACAAAACAGGGAAATTCTTTACAATTCCTTCCGGGTCTCTGATGAAACCTGGAATGAACCTATCTACAACTACAGCTTGATGTGGCATAAGGCTTGATACTTGGGACTGAGAGGATTGTTGAAACTGGGTGAGCAAACACAGACCGTTTAATGTAATAATGTGTGGCCTCCATTCCATGGTTCCAAACTCTCCAGGTTGAAGGAAATATTACTACAGCTAAAATATGTACGGGAGACTTAGAGAATGGAAACACTGTGTATACGAAAGTTTTCTAAAACTCAACTGATTGTCCCTCTCCTGGTGCTCCAGTTTGACTTTCCAACTGCTTTACTATCAATCTCCCAACTTGGAGAGACAGCCCCTTTCTCCTCCTGGATAACACAGGTTGACAATTTGGCAGAGGATGAAAGGGAAGAGGGAGAACCAATGAGAGAGTAGCTGTTAGGCATTTGGACGGGCACATGTCACTCTAATTGCCTGGCATGAAGAAGAATTAACCAAAGTCTCAGCCACCCACTGGGAAGCAGTATAGGTCCTGAACCAAAATTTTGGACTTGCGTTCAGCTCACAAATAACGAGTTAAAAAATGGAGCTCAGGGGCACAGCACTTCACAAACTGGCAGAGTAATAAAGGATAACTATCGTCCAAAAATCTGTTGAGGGAAGGCAACGAGGCAGACTTGAAAGCGAGGCAGAATAGCAGGAAACAGATTTCAATAGGTACGTTGGAATCGCCTTTAAAGCACAGGAAGAGGGGCAGAACTTCGACAATGATGCACTTGGCCAAAAATGGGCGTATGCGTTTTCTCCTGAGTATATTTAGGAGAAAACGCATACGCCCATTTTTGGCCAAGCAAGCAAGGGGGCAATGCAAATCTGCACTACAAAGAAGTATCCCTTCCCACCGGTTAAAAGGGACATCCACAAAATGTGTAAAAACCAGAAAGGCAAGACATGCCCTGGAGAACAGGGAGCCTTGTTATGCTGATGGGCGGGATGTAAATTGCCAACTGCCTCTCTGGAGGAGTGCATTGTGTTCCCTAAAACAAGTAAACAACAGAGCTACAGAGCCAAGGGCACTTCCAGTCTAGGGAATATACCTTGGGAAAACTGAAAATCAATAAGACAGAGCCACCCCAAAATTTAGGGCTGCACTGCTTACAAGAACCTCAACTTGGGTACACCTTAAATATCCCAGGAAAGATAAAAATGGTTCAAAAAATTGTGTTACTTACATACGATGGAATATCCCTCAGCCATGAAATCAATGTCATAAGACCAGTAACAGCAAAATGAGTGGATTCATGTACGATGATTCTAAGTGAAATAAGTCACACAGAAAAAGAAGCGTATCATATATCACTTATGAAGATCCTGTAAACATGGCTACACATGAACTGAGTTATGAAAGAGAACAGAGTCTCACATTTAGAAAACACTGTTATGCCTGCTTAAGGGGGAAGGAGAGGTGGGGTGATGCATAAAACCAGAGTTTGATATAAGCACAGGTACCGTTACAAAAACCATCTATGGAATAGACACGACCTACACCAACCTCAGTGAAAGGACTCAAAACCCTATATTTCCTGCAGAGCAATATATCTGACTAGTAAAAATCTTAAAACCTATGCATTGATATGTCTCCATAAGGGAATCAAGTGTGTCTAGACTGGCATAAACATGACAGTGAGAATCAGCTCACACCCACTATAAAAAGGAATTAAAAAAACAAAACAACAAAACAGGGAAATTCTTTACAATTCCTTCCGGGTCTCTGATGAAACCTGGAATGAACCTATCTACAACTACAGCTTGATGTGGCATAAGGCTTGATACTTGGGACTGAGAGGATTGTTGAAACTGGGTGAGCAAACACAGACCGTTTAATGTAATAATGTGTGGCCTCCATTCCATGGTTCCAAACTCTCCAGGTTGAAGGAAATATTACTACAGCTAAAATATGTACGGGAGACTTAGAGAATGGAAACACTGTGTATACGAAAGTTTTCTAAAACTCAACTGATTGTCCCTCTCCTGGTGCTCCAGTTTGACTTTCCAACTGCTTTACTATCAATCTCCCAACTTGGAGAGACAGCCCCTTTCTCCTCCTGGATAACACAGGTTGACAATTTGGCAGAGGATGAAAGGGAAGAGGGAGAACCAATGAGAGAGTAGCTGTTAGGCATTTGGACGGGCACATGTCACTCTAATTGCCTGGCATGAAGAAGAATTAACCAAAGTCTCAGCCACCCACTGGGAAGCAGTATAGGTCCTGAACCAAAATTTTGGACTTGCGTTCAGCTCACAAATAACGAGTTAAAAAATGGAGCTCAGGGGCACAGCACTTCACAAACTGGCAGAGTAATAAAGGATAACTATCGTCCAAAAATCTGTTGAGGGAAGGCAACGAGGCAGACTTGAAAGCGAGGCAGAATAGCAGGAAACAGATTTCAATAGGTACGTTGGAATCGCCTTTAAAGCACAGGAAGAGGGGCAGAACTTCGACAATGATGCACTTGGCCAAAAATGGGCGTATGCGTTTTCTCCTGAGTATATTTAGGAGAAAACGCATACGCCCATTTTTGGCCAAGCAAGCAAGGGGGCAATGCAAATCTGCACTACAAAGAAGTATCCCTTCCCACCGGTTAAAAGGGACATCCACAAAATGTGTAAAAACCAGAAAGGCAAGACATGCCCTGGAGAACAGGGAGCCTTGTTATGCTGATGGGCGGGATGTAAATTGCCAACTGCCTCTCTGGAGGAGTGCATTGTGTTCCCTAAAACAAGTAAACAACAGAGCTACAGAGCCAAGGGCACTTCCAGTCTAGGGAATATACCTTGGGAAAACTGAAAATCAATAAGACAGAGCCACCCCAAAATTTAGGGCTGCACTGCTTACAAGAACCTCAACTTGGGTACACCTAAAATATCCCAGGAAAGATAAAAATGGTTCAAAAAATTGTGTTACTTACATACGATGGAATATCCCTCAGCCATGAAATCAATGTCATAAGACCAGTAACAGCAAAATGAGTGGATTCATGTACGATGATTCTAAGTGAAATAAGTCACACAGAAAAAGAAGCGTATCATATATCACTTATGAAGATCCTGTAAACATGGCTACACATGAACTGAGTTATGAAAGAGAACAGAGTCTCACATTTAGAAAACACTGTTATGCCTGCTTAAGGGGGAAGGAGAGGTGGGGTGATGCATAAAACCAGAGTTTGATATAAGCACAGGTACCGTTACAAAAACCATCTATGGAATAGACACGACCTACACCAACCTCAGTGAAAGGACTCAAAACCCTATATTTCCTGCAGAGCAATATATCTGACTAGTAAAAATCTTAAAACCTATGTATTGATATGTCTCCATAAGGGAATCAAGTGTGTCTAGACTGGCATAAACATGAGAGCGAGAATCAGCTCAAACACACTATGAAAATGAATTTGAAAAACAAAAAAAAAGGGAAATTCTTTACAATTCCTTCAGGGTCTCTGATGAAACCTGGAATGACCCTATCTACATGACAGCTGGATGTGGCATAAGGCTGTACACATGGGACTGAGAGGATTGGTGAGATAGGGTGAGCAAATGCAGACCCTTTAAAGCAATAATGCATGGCACCCTTTCCATGGGTCCCATGTCTCCAGGTTGAAGGGAATATTACTACAGCTATAACATGTACGTGAAACCTAGAAAATGGACACACTGTGAATACGAAAGGTCTCTAAAACTCAATGAATAGTCCCACTCCTGCTGCTCCGGTTTGACATTCCAACTGCTTTATTATCAATATCCTAACTTGAAGAGACAGCACCTTTTACCTCCTGGTTCGCACAGGTTGCCAATTTGGCAGAGGATGAAAGGGAAGAGGGAGAACCAATGAGAGAGTAGCTGTTAGGCATTTGGACGGGCATATGTCACTCTTATATCCCGTGCGGAAGAAGAATTAACCAAAGTCTCCGCCACCCACCGGGAACCAGTAGAGTTCCTGAACCAAAATTTTGGACTTGCGTTCAGCTCACACAAAACGGGTTAAAAATTGGAGCTCAGGGGCACAGCACTTCACAAACTGGCAGAGTAATAAAGGACAACTATCGTCCAAAAATCTGTTGAGGGGAGGCATCGAGGCGGACTTGAAAGCGAGGCAGAATAGCAGGAAACAGATTTCAATAGGTACGTTGGAATCGCCTTTAAAGCACAGGAAGAGTGGCACTACTTCGACAATGATGCACTTGGCCAAAAAGGGCGTATGTGTTTTCTCCTGAATATATTCAGGAGAAAACGCATACGCCCTATTTGGCCAAGCAAGCAAGCTAGCAATGCAAATCTGCACTACAAAGGAGTATCACTTCTCACCAGTCAAAAGGCACATCCACAAAATGGATAAAAACCAGAAAGGCAAGACAGGCCCTGGAGAACAGGGAGCCTTGTTATGCTGATGGGCGGGATGTAAATTGCCAACTGCCTCACTGGAGGAGTGCATTGTGTTCCATAAACAAGTAAACAACCGAGCTACAGAGCCAAGGGCACTTCCAGTCTAGGGAATATACCTTGGGAAAACTGAAAATCAATAAGACAGAGCAACCCCAAAATTTAGGGCTGAACTTCGTACAAGAACCTCAACTTGGGTACACCTTAAATATCCCAGGAAAGATTAAAATGGTTCAAAAAATTGTGTTACTTACATACGATGGAATATCACTCAGCCATGAAATCAATGTCATAAGACCAGTAGCAGCAAAATGAGTGGATTCAGGTACGATGATTCTAAGTGAAATAAGTCACACAGAAAAAGAAACTTATCATAAGATATCACTTATGAAGATCCTGTAAACATGGCTACATATGAACTGAGTTAGGAAAGATAACAGAGTACTGAATCTTATCATAAGTTATCACTTATAGTGGGAATGTACATTTGGCTACGAATGATCTGAATTACAAACACAACAGAGTCACACACTTAGAAAACAATATTCTCCCTTCTTAAGGGGAAAGGCGAGGTGGGTTGATACATAAAACCACAGTTTTAAATTAGCACAGATACCGTTACATAAACCAAATATGTAATAGACATCACCTACTCCCCGCACAATGAACTCGACTCAACACCCCCTATTCATTGCAGAGGAATATATATGACTCCAAGAATTTTAAAACATATGTATTATCATGTCTCCATAAAGGAGTCATGTGTGTGTATAATGGCATGAACACAGCACTGAAATTCAGCTAAACACCCTTATAAAAATAAATTTCAACAGCAAAATGCAAAAACAGCGAAACAGAGGGAAAGCCTTAAGAATTACGTTCAGGGCCTCTGATGCAACCTGGATTGTCCACCTTTACACCCACAGCTGGATGAGACATAAAACTGGACACTTGGGTCTGACAAGATTGCTGAGGTTGTGTGATCAAAAGAACACCACATAGAGCAAAACTGTGTACTACCCATTTTAGTGGTCCCAACCCTCCAAGTTTAAGGGAATCTTCCTACAGTTAAAGCATGCATGGGAAACCCAGTGGATGGTACACTGTGTAATTGGGAAAGTTTTCTAAAAGGTACCTCATTTTTCCTTTTGTCGTGCTCGGCTTCGCCATTCCATCTGCATTACTCAAAATCTCCCCACTTGGAGTGTCAGCGCCTTTACCCTCCTGTTATGCACAGTTTGCAAATTGTGCAGAGGATGAACAGGAAGAGGGGAAACAAATGAGAGATTAGCTGTAGGTGTTTGGATGGGCACATGTCACTCTAGTTTCCCATCAGGAAGAAGAATTAACCAAAGGCTCAGCCTGAAGCCCCGGAACCAGACTAGGGCCTACAGCCATGCTGCGGTATTGCAGCCAGCTCACAAAGAGGCGAGTTGAAAAATGGAAATCAAGGGCACAGCAATTCACAAACTTGCAGAGTTATAAAGGACAACTATCATCCAGAAATATATTGAGGTAAGGCAGTGAAGAGGATTTGAATGCAAGGCAGAATTGAAGGAAACAGATTTCAAGAGGTAGATAGGAGTTGTCTTTAAAGCACATGAAAAGCGACAGAACTTCGACAATGTTGCCCTTGGCTGAAAAGGGACTATGTGTATTTTCCTGAATATATTCGGGAAAAAATGCATATGCCCTTTTTGGCCAAGCAAGCCATCAGGCATTGCAAATCCACACTACATAGAAGTGTCCCTTACATCCAGTCAAAAGGGCCATCCACAAATAGTGTTAAAACCACAAATGCAGGACAGGCCATGGAGGAACGGGAGCCTGGTTACGCTGATGGACAGGATGTAAATTGCCAACAGCCTCTCTGGAGAACTGTATGTTGTTTTCTAAAACAGAGCTACAGAGCATAGCACACTTCCACTCATGGGCGTGTATTTTGGGAAAACTAAAAATCCACAGCACACAGCCAGCCTAAAGTTTCGGCTTGCTCTGTTTACAAGAACCTCGACTTCGGTACACTTTAAATATCCCAGGAAAGGGAAAAAAATGGATATAGATGTTGTGGTACTTATATACAATGGAATGTCACTCAGACATAAAATCAATGTCATAAGGCCAATAGCAGCATAATGAGTAGCTTTAGGTATGATGATGCTAAGTGAAATGAGCCACAAAGAAAAAAAAATATTGTAATATATCACTTATAGAGGGAATGTAAACATGGCTACACATGAACTGAATTTCAAAAGAGAACAGAGTTACACATTTAGAAAACACACTTTTGCCTCCTTAAGGGGAAAGGTGACGTGGGGTGATGTGTAAAAGCAGAGTTTGAAATTAGCACAGATCCCATTCCATATACCAAATATGTAATAGACAAGGCCTACTCCTTTCTCAATGAACTGGACACAAAACACCCTATTCACTGAAGAGGAATATATCTGACTGGTAATAACCTTGAAACCTATGTATTTATATGTCTCCATAATGGAATCAAGTGTATGTAGATTGGCATAAACACAGATCAATGGAACAGGACAGAAAGCCCAGAGATAAACCTACATACCTATGGCTATCTCATCTATGACAAAGGAACTAAGGATATACAATGGAGAAAAGACAGTCTCTTCAGTAATTGGTGCTGGGAAAACTGGACCCCTACACATAAAAGAATGAAATTAGAACACTCCATAACACCATACACAAAAATAGACTCTAAATTGATTAGAGATCTAAATATAAGACCAGACACTATAAAACACTTAGAGGAAACCATAGGCAGAACACTCTATGACATAAATCACAGCAAGATCCTTTTGGACCCGCCTCCTAGAGAAATGGAAATAAAAACAGAAATCAACAAATGGGACCTAATGAAACTTAAAAGCTTTTACACAGTACAGGAAAACATAAACAAGATGCAAAAACAACCCTCAGAATGGGAGAAAATATTTTCAAATGAAGCAATTGACAAAGGATCAATCTCCAAACTTTACAAGCACCTCATGTAGCTCAATATCACAAAAACAAACAACCCAATCCAAAAACGGGCAGAAGACCTAAATAGATATTTATCCAAAGAAGATATACAGATTACCAAGAAACACATGAAAGGATGTTGAACATTACTAATCATTAGAGAAATGCAAATCAAAACTACCCTGAGGTATCACCTCACAGCAGTCAGAGTGGCAATCATCAAAAAAATCTACAAAACAATAAATGCTGGAGAGGTCTTTATTGGAGAAAAGGGAACACACTTGCACTGTGGGTGGGAATGTAAATTGATATGGGCACTAGGGAGAACAGTACGGAGGTTCCTTTAAATAAATAACAATAGAAGTACCATATGACACAGCAATCCAACTACTGGGCATTTGCCTTGTGAAAACCATAATTCAAAAAGAGTTATGTACAAAAATGTTCATTGCAGCTCTATTTACAATAGTCAGGACATGGAAGCAACCTAAGTGTCCATCGACGGATGAATGTTTAAAGAAGATATGGCACATATATACAATGGAGTATTACTCAGCCATAAAAAGAAGCAAAACTGAGTTATTTGTTCTGAGGTGGATGGACTTAGAATCTGTCCTACACAGTGAAGTAAGTCAGAAAGGGAAAAACAAATACTGTATGTTAACAGAGATATACGGAATCTAATGAAGAAAAAAAAAAGATTTTGAAAAACCTAGTGGCAGGACAGGATTAAGGACACAGACATAGAGAAAGGACTTGAGGACACCGGAAGGGGGATGGGTAAGCTGGGACGAAGTGAGAGAGTGGCATGGACATAAATACATTACCAAACGTAACACCGATAGGTACTGGGAAGCAGCCACATAGAACAGGGAGATCAGCTCGGTGCTTTGGGACCACATAAAGGGGTGGGATATGGAGTGTGGGAGGGAGATGCAAGAGGGAGGGTATCTGGTGATATTTGTATATGTATAGCTCATTCATTTTTTTATACAGCAGAAACGAACACTCCATTGTAAATCAATTACACTCCAATAAACGTGTAAAAGGAAAAAAAAAAGAAAGCACAGGGATAAACCTACACATCTATGGTCACCTAATCTATGACAAAGGAGGCAAGACTATACAATGGAGATAAGACAGTCTCTTCAATCATTGGTGCTGGGAAATATGGACAGCTACATGTAAAAGAATGAAATTAGAACACTCCCCAACACCATACATAAAATATATATTCAAAATGGATTAGAGACCTTAATGTAAAACCGGATAGTATAAAACTCTGAGAGGAAAACTTACGAAGCATACTCTGACGTAAATCACAGCAAGATCTTTTTTGATCCACCTCCTATAGTAATGAAATAAAAAAGAAAACTAAACAGATGGGACCTAATGGAACATAAAAGCTTTTGCAAAGCAAAGGAAACTACAAACAAGACGAAAAGACAACCCTCAGAATGGCAGAAAATATTTGCAGACGAATCAATGGACAAATGATTATTCTCCAATATATATAAACAGCTCATGCAGCTCAATATTAATAAAACAAACAACCAAATACAAAAATGGAAGAAGATATAAATAGACATTTCTTCCAAGAAGACATAGAGATGGCCAGTATGCACATGAAAATCTGCTCAATATCACTAATTATTAGAGAAATGGAAATGGAAACTACAATGAGGTGTCATGTCACACCTGTTAGAATGGGCATCAACAGAGAATCTACAAACAACAAATGCTGGAGAGGGTATGGAGGAAAGGAACCTTCTTCCACTATTGTTGGGAATGTAAATTGATACAGTCTCTATGGGGAACAGTATGGAGGTTCCTTTAAAAAGTAAAAATAGAATTACCATATAATCCAGCAATCCCACTACTGGGCATATACCCAGAGAAAACCATAAATCAAAAAGACACATTCACCACAATGTTCACTGCACCACTATTTACAATAGCCAGGTAATGAAAGCAACCTAAGTGCCCACAGACAGACGAATGGATAAAGACGTGGTACATATATACAACGGAATATAACTCAGCCATACATAGGAATGAAATTGGGTCATTTGTAGAGACCTCGATGGATCTAGAGACTGTCATACGGAGTGAAGTAAGTCAGAAAGAGAAAAACAAATATTGTATATTAATGCATATATGTGGAACCTAGAAAAATGGTACAGATGAACCGGTTTGCAGGGCAGAGATAGAGACACAGATGTAGAGAACAAACATATGGACACCAAGGGGGGAACACCATGTGAGGGTGGTGGTGGGATGAATTGGGAGACTAGGATTCACATGTGCACACTTATATGTATAAAATAGATATCCAATAAGAACCTGCTGTATAAAATGAATAAATAAATTTTATAAAATTAAAAATAAATAAATAATATTTAATAAAATAAAACAGAAAAAAAGTTTTTCCCTTCACATAGACGTCTTTATATTAATGCATTATTTCCATGTTTATATCTGCAAATTAAAAAAAAAAGAAAGGAATAAATAAAATCTACCTTGAACCAAAAAGAAAAAAAAGAAAAAAAAAAAAAAAAAAAAAAAAACAGAACCCACCAGTTATACAGAGGAAAATCATATCAGGGCACTTGCTCCAGTGGTAAGAAATTCTTAAGTTGGTCAGAGGTGGGAAATCGTCTCCCATGCAGTCAGCAGTGCTCCCCCCGACAAGGAGCATCCTCATTGCAAAGCTGGGGGACTGTGTTGAGGCGTCTGCGAGTAAATGTGAGCTGAGCCCCAGTCCTGCTGCAGCTGAACTCTTCCCTCCCTTTCCAGGTAAAACACCTGAATATGTACAAGCACTTGCAAGCCTACAGGAAGGGCTGTGGAGCCACACCAGCGACAGCACGCAGGCCGACTTGGTGCCTGCAGGCCAGTCAGTATGGTCCTGGCCCCAGATGCTCTTCTGGAAGCTTTCCATTTCCCTGCCTGTGATACCCCTCCTGCCACGGCCCCCACTGTTTTTTAATTCCTCACCTCTGCCTGGGGAGAAATTCAAGAGGCAGGTATGGATGACACATCCTCTTCTTTAGCAGGTGGCAGCCTAGCAACTCCTGCGGAAAGTGCAGCAGAGCCCCACTCACACTGGGCCACCCACAAAGCCACGGCCCCTCAATCGCTCCCACCACACCAGCCCCGACACTGCTGACGGGGCAGAGAATATGGCGTCAGGCACAGCAACAGGGGCTCTTGGTGACTGGAGAGGTGTTTATATTGACCTCAACCCAGGCACACCTGGGGAGGGCTGGCAGGCAGTGTCAGGCTGCCCAAATCAGCCAATCTTCAACACTCAGGGGCTCACAGTAGCAGAAAATGAACCTTGCTAAACGGGCCAGGCCCAAGGAACAGGTGTGGGCCCTTGAGAGTCACGCTAGACAAGGGGCTGCAGCTGCGGCTTGTTTTCTTATCATTTTATCTGGTCCATGAGTGGAAAACAACTTCAAGAAGACCCTATCCTAATGAGAGGAACCCAGGAGTCAGGGAGAGGAGTGATGGTGGATGGAGAGAGAGGCCTGGTGCCCTGGCTGCAGTGGAAGTGTCTGGAAGACCAAGCAGAGAGAGACTGCACAGAGTGATAGCCAGGGTCACAGACCTGTCAGAGCTGCTGTTTGTTAGTTCAAGTCCTGCTCTGAGGTGTTCTGTGTCAGCTGTGAGCGACAGGTGAGCTGGGGGTTCTCTGCAAGGTGGGCTATGTGCACAGTTCCTGTGTGTCCAGCCTTGCTTGGGTACCTGCCCAGGGGAGCTCTGTATCCTGGGAAGGGCCTGACTATGAGAGCCCCATGGGCTGCTGGGTAGCTGCACAGGTGAGCTCCATACACAGGGAGGGATTTGAACACGAGAGCCCCGTGGGCTGTTGGGATGTGTGGTGCAGCCAAGGTGAGCTCCATATACTGGGATTGGCCTGACCACGAGAGCCCCATGGGCTGCTGGAGACCTGGTAAATGATATCAGGACAGTCAGTGAAGCCACCGAGGATATACATCCAGTAGCTCCTATTTCCTACACCCTGCTGCTCATTCTACCATCCACCAGGCCATGGCATTCTGTATTACACTTCAATGATGCCTTCTTCTGTATTCCATTCATCTCAGAGTCACAAGAAGTTTTGGCTTGTGAGTGGCAGGACACAACATGCAACACAAGCAATAATGCTGGGCCGTCCTGCACCAGTGGTTCAAAAATCCCCACACCATCATTGGGGAAATGTCCTCTAAAGACCTAAAAGTTCTACCTCTGTAAAAGGGAACCCTCCTTCAATATGCAGATGACATTCTGATCGCCAGGCCTACTAAAGACGCCTCTGAACTACCTAGCCAAGAAAGGATAGAAGGTGTCCAAGAAAAAGGCTCAAATATCCCAGGCTCAGGTGACATGCCTGGGCTTCATTATCACAGATATTCAGAAAAACGCATCCCAGGATAGGAAAGAAGCCATTTGCAGCCTTACCTCTTCTAAAACTAGAAGACAGCTTAGGGGTTCCTGGGGAGGCCAAGGTTTTCTGCATCTGGATCCCTAACTACAGTCTAATGGCTGGGCCTCTACATGAAACACTGACACGAAAAGATGAGGATCCTTTTGAATAGAATCCAGAAGCAGCCTTTCAAGAATGGAAAGAGCAGTCAATTCAGATCCTTGCCCAGGAACTCGCTAATTTAGCTAAACCCTTTGACCATTACATACCCGGTCAAAGGTTAATCGCCCTTGGAGCCTTAGTGCAAAAACTGGGACCACTTGAAATGGAGCAACACAAGAATGCCCTTCAGGTATGATAAACTATGGTCACCAAGGGCTTTGCCCACCGACTCATCAGGCCAGGATACTGGGGTATCTAAAAAGCTGGAAATCAGAAGCCCACAAGGCCAGCTCCCTCCTAAGGGAAAAGGACCCCACGTCGTGATCCTAACCACCCATCATGCCCTGAAGTTGCAGGGGTCGCTCTGTGGACACACTGACCTAGAGTGAGGAGGCCCTCCAACTCCAACCTCCAGAGAGACAAATGGGGGCAACGGGCCCCCAAGATGACTCGTGTGACCATCACTTGACCTGGAGTTTCTCTCAGAAAACAAGAAGACTGTGCCCCGAAAGAGCACACTACTGCTTGCAGGACTTACTGCACCCAGAGGGGAGCTAATAAGCTTGGCGGGGGAAACGTATATCACGCTTTCACCATAGAAAACCCTACAGACACCGCGGTGATGGTGGCCAATATGACCGCATGGACTGCTGGCTACTTCTAAAGGCCGTTGACTCAGTGGACGTCATGGTCCTGGATCACCACTGACCCTGGACTGTCTGGGAGTTGCACGGGCAGGGCTCTGACACATGGTGCTGTTTGTACATTAATTCAGGGACCTAATTAAAGAAAGCACAGACTACTGGTCAGAGCATCTAGGCTGGCAAAAACCGTCAGCCTAAGGTCACCGAACAAATGTGGGGTGGGGTGAAACTTGCCACCACAGCATCTCTGTGCATCTCTTTCCTGGACCCTTAAAGGTCATTAGAATCAATAACACTTCCAATGCTGGTGCTCAGGCGGACGAGAAGTGAGGCAGGAGGCCTTGGGACAATCAACCTCACCTGGAGGCTGGTGGGGAGACGTTTTGCCCCTCCCCCCAGGTATCAGGGCTCCCAACACAGCATGAAGCAGTTACAAAAGAGGGGTCTGCACCCTCAACACCCCAAGAATGAGGAACGGAACAAAAAGCAGAGGAGGGGTTCGTTTCTGTCAACGTTCATTAAAAATTCCTGGGAGATAAAAAGAGAATCTGGGCAATAAAATAAACTCTAACCTGTTTTTCCTTTGTGCTTTGTCTAATTTCACGTGCTCCTAGGGTTCCGCATGCAGAGGTCCCACACCCGGCACTTCAGACCCGACTTCCTAGTGCAGAATGGCTGGGTCGACACCTCAGCTAGCGAAGTCCCATGCACACTCCACAGCATAGAGCCTGAGCTGCAGCCAACCCAGCCCTCGAGAGCTCCATCCCCTAACTCCCACTGACGCTGCCGGGATCCCTACTCAGCATCCCAGCCCACAGCCCGTGGGGGAGTGCACACTCTCACCTCTCCATTCAGTTTTCAAAATAATGTTTCCTTTGCTTCTGAACCAAACTCAGTCTTGATCTGTTGGCTCCAATGACACTGGGCACGGGGACTCCTGTTGGGGTCCACACTGGAGGATCAGTAACAGAAATTGAGAACATTGTAACTTCAATGAACAGATGTGTGAGCCAAACTGTAGTTAACATAGAGCAGTGTATAAAGCTCGGGTAAAATAAGATTTTTCTAAGACTTACATTTGATATTTCCATCACTTTACTATAAGCAAGTTCAGTGAAGACATCTGTCTTATTTCTCAGGTCAACATTAGAGAAATGAAGTGATTTATTTCCATGGTTGTACATCGAATACTCTTGGCTGAAGCTTCAATCTTGTTTTGAATGCTTTTCCATTGAAAAGGATACCTCTCTTTCAGCTCCCCCATTTCTGAGAAGTATAAAATCTTATAATTTATTATTACCAAAGGGGAAAGGTAGGAAAAGGGATAAATTAACAGTTTGGGATTAGCACATACACACTGCTATGTATAAAATAGATCATCAACAAGGAATTACTGTATAGCACAGGGAACTACACTGAATATTTTGCAATAACCTATAAGGGGAAATAATCTGAAAAAGAATCGATATTTTTTATTAACATCATCTATCAATGACAGATAAAATGTAACTTAAGCAAGGCCGATGGTGAGTGCTTCTGAACCTGAAGATTTCAATCATCTAAAGTTGGGCTCTGCCTATTTCCCAAGGCCCTTAATGGACATACGTGTAGCCGTAGCTTAAAAATTACCCAGTTTGGGGTTCGGGGAGGCACTGATTTGGAAAAATCCCTGGTGTTCTTCTTCCATGCACGGGACCCTTCCTACAGCTAAAACATGCCTGTCACACTTAGAGGATGGTATACCGTTTGATCGGAAAGAGTTTGGAAAAGGCACCTCATCTCCTCATCGCCTGGTGCTCGGGTTCACCCCTTCAGCATCTTTCCTAACAATCTGCTCACTTGGGGATATCAGCACCGTCAACATCCTGTTGCACACAGTTTGGAATTTGTCCAGACGATGAAGCGGAAGGATGAGAAAAAATTTAGAGACAAGTCTTACGTGTTCGGACAGGCACATGCCACTCTAATTTCCAATCCGGAAGACAAATTCATCAAAGGCTAGAATTGCCCACGGAAAGAGAATAGGGATAGAGGAAATCCCGCTGTTTTGTGTCCTGTTTCCAAAAACACAAGTTGAAAAATGGAACTCAGGGGCACTAAAATTCATGAAACTGCAGAGTTGAAAATATCTATTGTTGAAAAATGTCTTGAGGTAAGTCACAGAAAAGGACTTGTAAGCAAGGGGGAGTGGCAGTAAACAGATTTGAAGAGGTAGAAAGGACTCCCCATTAAAGCACAAGAAAAGGGGCTGAACATCGCCAATGATGCACTTGGCCCAAAAGGGCGTATGCATTTTTTTCTGAATATATTATAGTAAAGGCCATACACACTTTTTATCCAACCAAACAGGTGGGCACTGGAAATCAATACTACAAAATGTATCACTTCACATCAGTCAGAAGGGCCATCCACATAAAGTGTAAACACCAGAAATGCAGGACAGGGTGAGGAGAAAAGGGAGCCCTGTGAGGCTGATAGTGGAAATGTAATTTGCCAACGGCCACTCTGGAGAAGTGTATTGTGTTTGCTAAAACATCTGAAAACTGAGCTACAGAGCATAGGGCACTTGCACTCATGGGCGTATACCTTGGGAAAAACAAAAAATGACAGAAAACAGGCACCCCGACGTTTACCACCTCTCTGTTAAAAAGGGCCTCCACTTGGATATAACCTAATTGTCCCTGGAAGGATAAAATGGATAAAAGAGATGGGGTACTTATGTAGAGTGGAATATTACTCATCCAGAAATCAATGAAATAAGGCCAGTTGGAACAACTCTGGAGGAGTTACATAGGATCATTCTAAGTGACACATGTCAGAAAGAAAAAGACACATATCATAAGATGTCACTTAAAGGTGGAATCAAAAATGGCTACACATGAAATAAACTACAAAACAGAAACATAGTCAAATATGTAGAAAAGAGACATAAGGCTGCTAAATGGGAAAGGTGGGGAATGGTGAGGTATTATCCAGGAGGTTGAAATTAGCAAAGATACCATTCCAAGTACCGAATTGAATAACTGGCAAGGCGTACACGGTACCTCAAAGAACGGCACTCAGTCCACTCAAGTCACTGGAAAATAATACATATGACACGTAAGCATCTGAGAAAGAATTTATTGTTGTCTCACAGTACATGAATCAAGTGGATGTACAGCAGCAAAAAACAGAGCTTTGAAAATCAGCTGTAACCAATATAAAAATAAATTTAAATATATTTATAAAAACAGTGAGACAGACAAAAATTCTTACAACTTTTGTTGAAGGGCTACGATGTAACATGGATTGAACACATGTAGACCCACAGCAGGATGATATATAAGGCTGGAAGCTATGCACGCTAAGAGATGTTAGAGAGGCTGGGTGAGGAAATGCAGACCTTTTAAAGTAATACTGCCTGATACCCATTCCATGGGTCCCAAATCTGCAGGTTCAAGGGAATCTTCTGACAGTGAAAACATGCCTGGGAAACCGAGATGAATGTACACCGTGTGCTCAGGAGAGGTGTCTAAAATGCATCTCATTTTTGATACCCTGGTGCTGGGGTTCGCCATTCCAGCCACATTACTAACAATCTCCCCACTTGGAGAATCAGCACCTTTAACCTCCTGTTTCACACAGTTTGCAATTTTTGCAGAGGATAAATGGGAAGAGGAGGAACCAATGAGAGATTAGCTGTAGGAGTTTTGACAGGCACATGTCACTCTAATTTCCCATTAGGAAGAAGAAATAACCAAAGGCTCAGCCTGCCTCCCCAGGATCAGAATAGGGCTGGAATCAATTCAATGGTTTGGCGGTCAACTCACAAAAAATGCGAGTTGCAAAATGGAGCTCAGGAGCAGACAATTCAAAGACCTGCAAAGATATAAATGATAACCAACGTCCAAAAATATATTCAGGTAAGGCAACGAAGAGGTTCTGAATGAGAGGCAGAATTGCAGGAAACATTTTTCAAAAGGTAGATTGTACTCACATTTAAAGCATATGAAAAGCAGCAGAATTTCTCAAATGATGCAGTTGGGCAAAAGGGTGTATGCGTTTTTTTCGTGAATATCTTCAGGAAAAAAACACATACAGAGTTTTTGGCCAACCAAGCAAGACGGAAATGCAAATCCGCACAATAAAGAAGTCTCAATTTCCACTGCTCAGAAAGTCCATCCAAAAAATGTGTACAAATCAAAAATGCAGGAGAGGCCATGGAAAACAGGGAGACTAGTCACGCTGATGGGTGGGGTATAAATATCCAAGAGCTACTCTGAAGAAGTGTATGCTGTTTCCTAAAACATCTAAAATACAAAGCCCCCGAGCAAAGGGGACTTCAACTCATGGACATATAACTTGGGAAGGCTAAATATCAACAAGACACAGGCACCCCAAAGTTTAGGGCTGCTGTGCATACAAGAACCTCAACTTCGGTACACCTAAAGTATCCCAGGAAAAAGAGAAATGCATAAAGAACTTGTGGTAATTTTGTACAACGGAATATCACTCAGACGTGAAATCAATGTCATAAGGCCAGTAGCAGCATAATGAGAGGATTTAGGTATGATGATTCTAAGGGAAATTAGTCACACAGAAAAAGAATCTTATCATAAGATATCACTTAGAGAGGGAATGTCAACATCACAACACATGGACTGAATTAGGAAAGAGAGCAGCGTCTCACATTTAGAAAACACTCTTATGCCTCCTTAAGGGGAAAGGAGAGGTGGGGTGATGCATAAAACCAGAGTTTGATATTAGCACAGGCACCATTCCATAAACCAAATACAGAATAGACAAGACCTACACCTTCCTCAGTGAATGGGACTCAAAACCCCTATTCTCCACAGAGGAATATATCTGATTAGTAAGAATCTTAAAACCTATGTATTGATATGCCTCTGTAAGGGAATCAAGTGTGTCTAGACCGGCATAAACACGTCAGGGAAAATCAGCTCAACCCCATTATAAAAATGAATTTCAAAAACAAAACAAAAAAAAACAGCGAAATTCTTACACAATTCCTTCAGGGGTTCTGATGAAACCTAGAATGACCCTATCTGCAAAGACAGCTGGATGAGACATAAGGCTGGACACTTGGGACTGAGAGGACTGGTGAGATTGGGAGAGAAAATGCAGACCCTTTAAACTAGTAATGCATGCCACCATTCCATGGGTCCCAAATTTCCAGGTAGAAGGGAATATCACTACAGTTATAACATGTATGGGAAACCTAGAGAATGGACACCCTGTGATGGCAAAAGGTTTCTGAAAGTCTCCTACTTTTTCCTCTCCTTGTGCTACAGTTTGGCATTCCAACAACTTTACTATCAATCTCCCAACTTAGGAGAGTCATCCCCTATAACCTCCTGGTTCGCACAGTTTGCTAATTGTGCAGAGGATGAAAGGGAAGAGGGAGAACCAATCAGAGAGTAGATGTAGGCCTTTGGACGGACACATGTCACTCTAAATTCCCGTCAGGAAGAAGAATTAACCAAAGCCTCAGCCACCCACAGGGAACCAGTATAGCCACCCCTGGAACCAGTATAGGTCCTGAAGCAAAATTGTGGATTTGCGGTCAGCTCCCAAAAATGGGATTTGAAAATTGGAGCTCAGGGGCAAAGCAAATCAAAAACCTGCAGAGTTATAAAGGACTACTCTCTTCCAAAAATCTGTTGAGGGAAGGCAACAAAGCGGACTTGAAAATGAGGCAGAATTGCACAAAACATATTTCAAGAGGTAAATTGGAATCGCCTTTAAAGCACAGGAAAGGCATCACAACTTCGAGAATGATGCACTTGGGCAAAAACAGCGTATGACTTTTATCCTGAATATATTCAAGAGAAAAGGCATAGGCCCTTTTTGGCCAATCAAGCAAGCGTGCAATGCAAATCCACACTACAAAGAATTTTCACTTCCCACCGGTCCAAAAGGACATCCGAAAATCTGTAAAAACTAGAAAGGCAAGATAGAGATGACAAGGGCATAAAGCAATATGATCCCAAGGGTCATGGAGGATTGTGATGACAAGTGTATGGAGCATTGTGATGACAAGATTATGTATCATTTTGCTGTCAAAGGCATTGTGATGACAAGGTTCAAGGATCACTGTGATGACAAGCGTCATGGAGCATTGTGATTACAGGGTTCATGGAGCATTGGGATGACAAGGGCATGGAGCATTTTGATGACAAGATTCCCGGATCATTGTGTTGTCAGGGTTCATGGAGCGTTGTGATGACAGAGGTCATGGCGCATTGTGATGACAGAGGTCATGGAGCATTGTGATGAGAACGTCATGGAGCATTGGGCTGAAAATGTTCATGGAGTATTGTGATGACAGCGGTCAAGGAGCATTGTGATGACAAGGTACTGGAGCATTGTGATAAGAAGACCATGGAGCCATGTGATGACAAGTCTCATGGAGAATTCTGATGAAAAGGGTCATGGAGCATTGTGATTACAGGGGTCTTGGAGCAGTGTGATGACAAGGGCATGGAACATTGGGATGGGAATGTCATAGAGCGTTCTGATGACATGCATCATGGAGCTTTGTGCTGACAAAGGCATGGAGCAATGTGATGACAAGTGTCAACGAGCATTGTGATGAAAATTTCATGGAGCATTTTGGTGACAAAGGTCACAGAGCCTTGTGATGACGAGGTCATGGACAATTGTGATGACAAAGGTCATGAAGCATTGTGATGACTGCAGTCACGGAGCATTGTGATGACATGTGTCATGGAACACTGTGATCACAAGATTTTGGAGCATTGTGATGACAGAGGTCATGGATCATTTTGATTTCAAGGAGCATGGAGCATTGTGATGACAAGGGCATGAAGCAATGTGAACCCAAGGTTCATGGAGGATTGTGATGACAATGGAAATGGAGTATTGTGATTACAAGCGCATAGAGCATTGTAATGACAAGGTCATGTAGCATTTTCCTGACAAAGGCATGGAGCATTGTGATGACATGTGTAATGGAGCATTGTGATGACAACGGAGTGGAGCATGGTGATGAAAAGGTCCTGGAGCATTGTGATGAGAAGACCATGGAGACTTGTGATGACAAGTCTCATGGAGCATTCTGATGAAAAGGGGCATGGAGCATTGTGATTACATTGGTCTTGGAGCATTGTGATGACTACTGCATGGAGCATTGTGATGAGAAGGCCATGGAGCATTCTGATCACATGCGTCATGGAGTTTTGTGATGACAAGGGCATGGAGCATTTGTGATTACAGGGATCTTGGAACATTGTGATCAAAAGTACATGGATCATTGTTACGAAAAAGGCATGGAGCCTTGTCATGACAGGGTTCAAGGAGCATACTGACGACAAGTGTCAGGGAGCATTGTGATGACAAGTGTATTGAGCATTGTGATGACAAGATCATGGAGCTTTGTGATGAGAAGACCATCGATAATTGTGATGATGAGCGTCATGGGGTGTTGTGATGATAAGTGTTATGGAACATTGTGATCACAAGGGTTTGGAGCATTATGATGACAGAGGTCATGGAGAATATTGATTTCATTGTGATGACAATAGCCTGAAGCATTATGATCATGGGCATGGTGCACTGTGATGACAGGGTTCATGGAGCATTTAGATGAAAAGGGCATGGAAAATTCTGATGACATGCGTCATGGGGCTTTGTGATGACAAGTGCATGGGGCATTGTGATTTCAGGGGTCTGGAGCATTGTGATGACAAGTGTTATGGAACCTTGTGATGACAAGGCCGTGGAACATTGTGATGGCAAGGGTCATGGAGCATTGTTATGACAGTGGTCATGGAGCATTTTGATTTCATTGTGATGACAATAGCATGAATCATTATGATGATGGGCATGGTGCATTGTGATGACAGGGTTCATGGATCATTGAGATGAAAAGGGGCATAGAGCATTGTGATTAGAGGGTTCTTGGAGCATTGTGATGAGAAGGGTCATGGAGCTTTGTGATGACAAGGCCATGCAACATCGTGGTAGCAGGGGTCATGGAGCATTGTTATGACTGGGGTAATGGAGAATTGTGATGGCAAGGGCATGGTGCATTGTGATGCCAAGTCATGGAGCATTTTAATGACAAGGGTGTGGTCCATTTTGATGAGAAGGGCGGGGAGCATTTTGATGACAGGGTCATGGAACAATTTGATGACAGGTGTTATGGAACATTGTGATGTCAGGGGTCATGGAGCATTCTGATGAAAAGGATCATGGAGCAGTTTGATGACAGGTGTTATGGAACATTTTGATGTCAGGGGTCATCGAACATTGTGATGATCAGTGCATGTAGCATTGTGATGACAAATGCCATGAAACATTGTGATGACAGTGGTGAGGGAGTATTGTGACAAATAGTGATGTAGCATTGTGATATCAGTGGTGAGAGAGCATTTTGATGAGAAGTGCATGGAGCATTGTGGTGACAAGTTTTATGGAGCATTGTGATGACAAATTTGTGGAGCATTGTGATGACAAGTGCATGGTGCATTGTGATGACATGTGTCATGGAGCATTGTGCTGAGAAAGGCATAGAGCATTTTGATGACAAGGGTCAAAGAGCATTGTGATGAAAATTTCATGGAGCATTGTGATTAAAAAGGTCACAGAGACTGTTGATGACGAGGACATGGACAATTGTGATGACAAAGATCATGAAGCATTGTGATGACTGGAGTCACGGAGCATTGTGATGAATGGGGTCATGGAGAATGGTGATAACAAGGGCAAGGAGCATTGTGAGGACAAGTGGATGGAACAGTGGTCTATTTAGTTTCATGGATTATTGTGATGACATTTGGAATGGGGCATTGTGATGACAAGGGCATGGAGAATTGTGATGCCAATTGTCATGTAGGATTCTGCTGTCAAAGATAATTGAGCATTTTGATGACAATGGCTTGGAGTATTGTGATGACAAGGATCAGGGAGCATTGTGCTGACAAGTGCATGGAGATTTGTGATGACAAGGGTCATGGAACATTCTGATGACAAGCTTGTGGAGTATTTTGATGACAATCGCATGGAACATTGTGATGAAAACGGCATGGGGCATTGTGATGAAAAAGGCATGGAGCCTTTTCGTGACAGGGTTCAAGGAACATTCTGATGACAAGTGTCAGGGAGCATTCTGATGACAAGTGTATTGAGAATTGTGATGACAAAGGTCATGGAGCATTGTGATGAAAACGGCATGGAGTGTTGTGATGGCAGGCATCATGGAGCGTTGTGATGACAAGTGTTATGGAACATTGTGATCACAAGGGTTTGGAGCATTGTGATGACAGAGGTCATGGATCATTTTGATTTCAAGGAGCATGGAGCATTGTGATGACAAGGGCATGAAGCAATGTGATCCCAAGGTTCATGGAGGATTGTGATGAAAATGGTAATGGAGTATTTTGATGACAAGCGCATAGAGCATTGTAATGACAAGGCCATGTAGCATTTTGCTGACAAAGGCATGGAGCATTGTGATGACAGGGATCATGGAGCACTGTGATGAAAAGCGTCACGGAGCATTGTGAATACAGGGGTCATGGAGCATTGGGATGGCAAGGGCATGCATCACTGTGATGGCAAGGTTCATGGAGCATTGGGCTGAATATGTTCATGGAGTATTGTGATGACAGGGTTCATGGAGCATTGTGATGACAAGGGAATGGAACATGGTGATGACAAGTTCCTGGAGCATTGTGATGAGAAGACCATGGAGACTTGTGATGACAAGTCTTATGGAGCATTCTGATGAAAAGGGTCATGTAGCATTTTGATTACAGTGGTCTTGCAGCATTGTGATGACAAGGGGATGGATTATTTTAATGACAAAGGCATGGAGCCTTTTCATGAGAGGGTACAAGGAGCATCCTGACGACAAGTGTCAGGGAGCATTGTGATGACATGTGTATTGAGCATTGTGATGACAAAGATCATGGAGCATTGTGATGCGAAGACCATGGATAATTGTGATGATGAGCGTCATGGGGTGTTGTGGTGATAAGTGTAATGGAACATAGTGATCACAAGGGTTTGGAGCATTATGATGACAGAGATCATGGAGAATATTGATTTCATTGTGATGACAATAGCCTGAAGCATTATGATGATGGGCATGGTGCATTGTGATGACAGGGTTCACGGATCATTGAGATGAAAAGGGGCATGGAGCATTGTGTTTACAGGGGTCTTGGAGCATTGTGATGACAACGGCATGGAGCATTGTGATGTGAAGGCCATGGAACATTCTGATGACCTGTGTCATGGAGCTTTGTGATGACAAGGGCATGGAGCATTGTGATTTAATGGGCCTTCAGCATTGTGATGACAGGTGTCATGGAACCTTGTGATGACTAGGCCGTGGAAGATTGTGATGGCATGGGTCATGGTGCATTGTTATGACAGAGGTAATGGAGCATTGTGATGAGAAGGGTATGGAACATTGGTCTGAAATGTTACAGGGATTATTGTGATGAGAGTGGGCATGGAGCATTGTGATGACAAGGGTACGGAACACTATGATACATGGGTCATGCAGGATTGTAATGACAAGGGCATGGAGCATTGTGATGAGAAGGGCATCGAGCATTGTGATGACAAGTTTCATGGAGCTTTGTGACGACAAGGGCATTGAGCAATATGATGGGAGGGTTCATGGAGCATTGTGATGACAATGACATGGATCATTGTGATTCCAAGGGTCATGGAGCTTTGTGATGACAAGTCATGGAGCATTTTGATGACAAGGGCATGGTGCATTGTGATGAGAAGAGCAGGGAGCATTTTGATTAGCGGGTCATGCAGCAATTTGATGAAAAGTGTAATGGAACATTTTGATGGCAGGGGTTATAGAACATTGTGATGTCAGGGGTCTTGGAGCTTTGGGATGAAAAGGATCATGGAGCATTTTGATGACAGGGGTTATGGAACATTGTGATATCAGGGGTCATGGAACATTGTGAAGATAAGGGGATGTAGCAGTGTGATGACAGGGTCATGGAACATTGTGATTACAGGGGTGAGGGAGTATTGTGATGACTAGTGATGGAACACTGTGATATCTCTGGTGAGAGAGCATTTTGATGAGAAGTGCATGGAACATTGTGATTACAAGGTTTATGGAGCATGGCAATCACAAGTATGTGGACCGTTGTGATGAAATGCGCGTGACACATTTTGAAGACAATGGTCATGGAGCATTGTTCTCACAAAGAAATGGAGCATTGTGATGACAAGGGTCACAGAGTATTGTGATGAAATGTTCAAGCTGACTGTGGTTACAAAGGTCACAGAGCCTTGTGATGACACGGGCATGGACCATTGTGATGACAAACGTTATGAATCATTGTGATGACTAGAGACACGGAGCATTGTGATGTCAGGGGTCATGGAGCATTGTGATGACATGTGTCATGGAGCATTGTGCTGACAAGTGCATGGAGCATTGTGCTGACAAGGGTCATGGAGCATTGTGCTGAGAAAGGCATAGAGCATTGTGATGACAAGTGTCAAAGAGCATTGTGATGAAAAGTTCATGGAGCATTTTGGTTAAAAAGTCCACAGAGACTGTTGATGACGAGGGCATGGACCATTGTGGTGACAAAGGTCATGAAGCATTGTGATGACTGGAGTCACGGAGCATTGTGATGGCAGGGGTCATGGAGTATTGTGATAACAAGGGCATGGAGCATTGTGATGACAAGGGCATGGATCATTGGTCTAAAAAGTTTCATGGATTATTGCGATGACAGTTGGAATGGTGCACTGTGATGACAAGGGAATGGAGCATTGTGATGACCAGGTCATGCATTATTGTGAAGACAGGTGTCAGGGAGGATTGTGTTGAAATATGTAATGGCCCATTGTGATGACAATGGTATGGAGCATTGGGATGCCAAGTGTCATGGAGGATTCTGATGACAAAGGTAATGGAGAATTGTGATGACAATGGCTTGGAGAATTGTGATGACAACGGTCATGGAGCATTCTGATGATAAGCTTGTGGAGTATTTTGATGACAATGGCATGGAGCATTGTAATGAAAACGGCATGGGGCATTGTGATGAAAAAGGCATGGAGCCTTTTCATGACAGGTTTCAAGGAGCAATCTGATGACAAGTGTCAGGGAGCATTGTGATGACAAGTGTATTGAGAATTGTGATGACAAAGGTCATGGAGCATTGTGATGAAAAGGGCATGGAGTATTGTGATGACAGGCATCATGGAGCGTTGTGATGACAAGTGTTATGGAACATTGTGATCACAAGGGTTTGGAGCATTGTGATGAGAGAGGTCATGGATCATTTTGATTTCAAGGAGCATGGAGCATTGTGATGACAAGGGCATGAAAAAATGTGATCCCAAGGTTCATGGAGGATTGTGATGACAATGGAAGTGGAGTATTGTGATGAGAAGCGCATTGAGCATTGTAATGACAAGGTCATGTAGCATTTTGCTGACAAAGGCATGGAGCATTGTGATGACATGTGTCATGGAGCACTGTGATTACAAGCGTCACGGAGCATTGTGAATACAGGGGTCATGGAGCATTGGGATGACAAGGGCATGGATAATTGTGATGACAAGTGTGATGGAGCACTTGGCTGAAAATGTTCATTGAGTGCTGTGATGACAGGGGTCATGGAGCATTGTGATGACTAGGGAATGGAGCATTGTGATGACAAGAGTCCCGGATTATTGTCTTGTCAGGTGTCATGGAGTGTTGTGATGACAGTGGTCAGGGCGCTTTGAGATGATATTGGCCATGGAGCATTGTGATGAATAGGTCGTGGAGCAGTGGGCTGAAAATATTCATGGATTATTGTGATGACAGGGGTCATGGAGCATTGTGATGACAAGGGAATGGAGCATGCTGATGACAAGGTCCTGGAGCATTGTGATGAGAAGACCATGGCTACTTATGATGACAAGTTTCATGGAGGATTCTGAGAAAAAGGGACATGGAGCATTGTGACTACAGGTGTCTTGGAGCATTGTGATGACTAGGGCATGGAACACTGTGATACATGGGTCATGGGTCATGGAGCTTTGTGATGACAAGTCATGGAGTACTGTGATGACAAGGGCATGGAGCATTTTGATGACAGGGACACAGAGCATTGGTCTGACAATATTCACAGATTATTGTGATGACAGTGGACATGGTGCATTGTGATGACAAGGGCATTGATCATTGTGAAGGGAAGGTCATGGAGTATTGTGAAGACAGGTGTCAGGGAGCATTGTGATGACATATGTCATGGTCCATTGCGATGACATTGGCTGGGAGTATTGTGATGCCAAATGTAATGGAGGATTGTGATGACAAATATGATGGAGCATTGTGATGACTAGGGCTTGGAGCATTATGATGACAATGTTCATTGAGAATTTTCATGACAAGGTCGTGAAGCATTGTGATGACAAGGTCCTGGAGCATTGTGATGAGAAAACCATGGAGCCTTGTGATGACAAGTCTCCTGGAGCATACTGATGAAAATGGGCATGGAGCATTGTGATTAGAGGGGTCTTGGCACATTGTGATGACAAGGGCATGGAGCATTGTTAGGAGAAGGCCAAGGAGCATTTTGATGGCATGGGTCATTGAGATTTGTGATGACAAGGGCATGGAGCACTGTGATTACACGGGTCTTGGAGCATTGTGATGAAAATGGCATGGATCATTGTGATGAAAAATGCATGGAGCCTTTTCATGACAGGATTCAATGAGCATACAGTCAACAAGTGTCAGGGAATATTTTGATGACAAGTGTACTGAGCATTGTGATGAGAAAGGTCATGGAGCATTTTGATGAGAAGACCATGGATAACTGTGATGACGAGCATCATGGGGCATTGTGATGACAAATGATATGGAATATTGTGATCACAAGGGTTTGGAGCATTGTTATGACAGAGGTCATGGAGCATTTTGATTTCATTGTGATGACTATAGCATGAAGCATTATGATGATGGGCATGGTGCATTGTGATGAGAGGGTTCGTGGATCATTGAGATGAAAAGGGGCATAGAGCATTGTGATTAGAGGGTTCTTGGAGCATTGTGATGAGAAGGGTCAAGGAGATTTGTGATGACAAGGCCATGGAACATCGTGATAGCAGGTGTCATGGAGCATTGTTATGACTGGGAAAATGGAGCATTGTGATGGCAAGGGCATGGAGCATTGTGATGACAAGTCATGGAGCATTTTGATGACAAGCATGAGGTGCATTTTGATGAGAAGGGAAGGGAGCATTTTGATGACAGGATCATTGAACAATTTGATGAAAAGTGTCATGGAACATTTTGATGACAGGTGTTATGAAACATTGTGATGTCAGGGGTCATGGAGCATTTTGATGAAAAGGATCATGGAGCAGTTTGATGACAGGTGTTATGGAACATTTTGATGTCAGGGGTCATCGAACATTGTGATGATAAGTGCATATAGCATTGTGATGACAGGTGCCATGAAACATTGTGATGACAGAGGTGAGGGATTATTGTGACAAATAGTGATGTAGCATTGTGATATCAGTGGTGAGAGAGCATTTTGATGAGAAGTGCATGGAGCATTGTGATGACAAGTTTTATGGAGCATTGTGAAGAGAATTTGGTGGAGCACTGTGATGACAAGCACATGGTGCATTGTGCTGAGAAAGGCATAGAGCATTTTGATGACAAGGGTCAAAGAGCATTGTGATGAAAATTTCATGGAGCATTGTGGTTAAAAAGGTCACAGAGACTGTTGATGACGAGGACATGGACAATTGTGATGACAAAGTTCATGAAGCATTTTGATGACTGGAGTCACGGAGCATTGTGATGACAGGGGTCATGGAGCATTGTGTTAACAAGGGCATGGAGCATTGTGATGACAAAGGGATGGAACAGTAGTCTATTTAGTTTCATGGATTATTGTGATGACATTTGGAATGGGGCATTGTGATGACAAGGGTACAGAACACTATGATACATGGGTCATGCAGGATTTTAATGACAAGTGCATGGAGCATTGTGATGAGAAGGGCATCGAGCATTGTGATTACAAGTGTCATGGAGTTTTGTGATGACAAGGGCATTGAGCAATATTATGAGCGGGTTCATGGAGCATTGTGATGACAATGACATGGAGCATTGTGATTCCAAGGGTCATGGAGCTTTGTGATGACAAGTCATGGAGCATTTTGATGACAAGGGCATGATGCATTGTGATGAGAAGGGCAGGGAGCATTTTGATGACCCGGACATGAAGTAATTTGATGAAAATTGTAATGGAACATTTTGATGGCAGTTGTTATAGAACATTTTGATGTCAGGGGGCTTGGATCTTTAGGATGAAATGGGTCATGGAGCATTTTGATGACAGGGGTCATGGAACATTGTGAAGATAAGGGGATGTAGCAGTGTGATGACAGGGTCATGGAACATTGTGATTACAAGGGTGAGGGAGTATTGTGATGACTAGTGATGGAACACTGTGATATCTCTGGTGAGAGAGCATTTTGAGGAGAAGTGCATGGAGCATTGTGATTACAAGGCTTATGGAGCATTGCAATGACAATATTGTGGACCGTTGTGATGAAATGCGTGTGGCACATTGTGAAGACAATGGTCATGGAGCATTGTTCTGACAAAGACAACGTGCATTGTGATGACAAGGGTCACAGAGAATTGTGATGAAATGTTCATTGAGCGTTTTGGTTACAAAGGTCACAGAGCCGTGGGATGATGCGGGCATGGACTATTATGATGACAAACATTATAAATCATTGAGACGACTTGAGTCACGGAGCATTGTGATGACAGGGTTCATGGAGCATTGTGATGACAAGGGCATGAAGCATTGTGATGACAGGGGCGTGGAGCATTGGTCTGACAAGTCTCATAGATTATTGTGAGGACAGTGGGCATGATGAATTGTGATGAAAAGGGCATGGAGAATTGTGATGAGGAGGTCAGGGAGTATTGTGAAGACAGGTGTCAGGGAGCATTGTGATGACATATGTCATGGTCCATTGCGATGACAATGGTATGGAGCATTGTGATGCCAAATGTAATGGAGAATTGTGATGACAAATATAAAGGAGCATTGTGAAGATTAGGGCTTGGAGCATTATGATGACAAGGGCCATTGAAAATTTTCATGAGAAGGTCGAGAAGCATTGTGATGACAAAATCCTGGAGCATTGTGATAACAAAACCATGGAGCCTTGTGATGACAATTCTCATGGAGAATACTGATGAAAATGGGCATGGAGCATTGTGATTACAGGATTCTTGGAACATTGTGATGACAAGGGCATGGAGCATTGTGTGGAGAAGACCAAGGAGCATTCTGATGGCATGCGTCATTGAGCTTTGTGATGACAAGGGCATGGAGCATTGTGATTAAAGGGTCTTGGATCATTGTGATAAAAAGGGCATGGATCATTGTGATGAAAAATGCATGGAGCCTTGTCATGACAGGGTTCAAGGAACATACAGACAACAAGTGTAAGGGAGCATTTTGATGACAAGTGTATTGAGCATTGTGATGACAAAGGTCATGGAGCATTGTGATGAGAAGACCATGGATAATTGTGATGACGAGCGTCATGGGGCATTGTGATGACAAGAGTTATGGAATATTGGGTCACAAGGGTTTGGAGCATTGTTATGATGGAGGTCATGGAGCATTTTGATTTCATTGTGATGACAATAGCATAAAGCATTATGATGATGGGCATGGTGCATTGTGATGACAGGGTACATGGATCATTGAGATGAAAAGGGGCATAGAGCATTGTGATTAGAGGGTTCTTGGAGCATTGTGATGAGAAGGGTCATGGAGCTTTGTGATGACAAGGCCATGGAACACTGTTATGGCAGGGGTCATGGAGCATTGTTCTCAAAGGGGAAATGGAGCATTGTGATGGCAACGACCTGGAGCACTGTGATGAGAAGGCCATGGATCATTCTGAAGACATGTGTCATGGAGCTTTGTGAAGACAAGGGCATGGAGCAATGTGATGAGAGCGTTCATGGAGCATTGTGATGACAATGACATGGAGCATTGTGATGCCAAATGTCATGGATCTTTGTGATGACAAAGGTCATGGAGCATTTTGAAGGCAAGGGCGTTGTGCATTGTGATGAGAAGGGCAGGGAGCATTCTGATGACAGGGTCATTGAGCAATTTGATGAAAAGTGTCATGGAACATTTTGAAGACAGGTGTTATGGAACATTGTGATATCAGGGGTCATCGAACATTGTGATGATAAGTGCATGTAGCATTGTGATGACAGGAGTCATGGAACATTGTGATGACAGGGGTGAGGGAGTATTGTGACAAATAGTGATGTAGCATTGTGATATCAGTGGTGAGAGAGCATTTTGATGAGAAGTGCATGGAGCATTGTGATGACAAATTTTAAGGAGCATTGTGATGACAAGATTGTGGAGCACTGTGATGACAAGCGCATGGTGCATTGTGATGACATGTGTCATTGAGCATTGTGCTGACAAGCGCAAGGAGCACTGTGATGACAGGGGTCAAAGAGCATTGTGATGAAAAGTTCATGGAGCATTGTGGTTAAAATGGTGACAGAGACTGTTGATGACGAGGGCATGGACCATTGTGATGACAAAGGTCATGAAGCATTGTGATGACTGGAATCACGGAGCATTGTGATGACAGGGGTCATGGAGCATTGTGATAACAAGGGCATGGAGCATTGTGATGACAAGGGCATGCAACATTGGTCTAATAAGTTTCATGGATTATTGCTATGACAGTTGGAATAGCGCATTGTGATGACAAGGGCATGGAGCATTGAGATGACCAGGTCATGTAGTATTGTGAAGACAGGTGTTAGGCAGCATTGTGATGACATATGTAATGGCCCATTGTGATGACAATGGCATGGAGCATTGTGATGCCAAGTGTCATGAAGGATTCTGATGACAAAGGTTATGGAGCATTGTGATGACAATGGCTTGGAGCATTGTGATGACAAGGGTCAGGGAGCATTGTGTTCACAATTGCATGGAGAATTGTGATGACAAGGGTCATGGAGCATTCTGAGGACAAGCTTGTGGAGTATTTTGATGACAATGGCATGGAGCATTGTGATGAAAACGGCATGGGGCATTGTGATGAAAAAGGCTTGGAGCCTTTTCGTGACAGGTTTCAAGGAGCATTCTGATGACAAGTGTCAGGGAGCATTGTGATGACAAGTGTATTGAGAATTGTGATGAGAAAGGTTATGGAGCATTGTGATGAAAAGGAAATGGAGTATTGTGATGACAGGCATCATGGACCGTTGTGATGACAAGTGTTATGGAACACTGTGATCACAAGTGTTTGGAGTATTTTGATGACAGAGGTCATGGATCAGTTTGATTTCTAGGAGCATGGAGCATTGTGGTGACAAGTGCATGAAGCAATGTGATCCCAAGGTTCATGGAGGATTGTGTTGACAATGGAAATGGAGTATTGTGATGAGAAGGGCATAGAGCATTGTAATGAATAGGTCATGTAGCATTTTGCTGACAAAGGCATGGAGAATTGTGATGACAGGTGTCATGGAGCACTGTGATGACAAGCGTCACGGAGCATTGTGAATACAGGGGTCATGGAGCATTGGGATGACAAGGGCATGGATCACTGTGATGACAAGTGTCATGGAGTACAGGGCTGTCAATGTTCATGGAGTGTTGTGATGACATGGGTCTTGGAGCATTGTGATGACTAGGTAATGGAGCAATGTGATGACAACAGTCCCGAATCATTGTGTTGTCAGTTGCCATGGAGTGTTGTGATGACAGTGGTCAAGGAGAATTGTGATGATATTGGGCATGGAGCATTGTGATGAGTAGGTCGTGGATCACTGGGCTGAAAATGTTCATGGATTATTGTGATGACTGCAGTCATGGAACATTGTGATGACAAGGGAATGGAGCATGGTGATGACAAAGTCCTGGAGCATTGTGATGAGAAGAGCATGGAGACTTGTGATGACAAGTGTTATGGAGCATTCTGATGAAAAGGGGCATGGAGCATTGTGATTACAGGGGTCTTGGAGCATTGTGATGACTAGGGCATGGAGCATTGTGATGAGAAGGCCATGGAGCATTCTGTTGACATGCATCATGGAGTTTTGTGATGACAAGGGCATGAAGCATTGTTATTACAGGGATCTTGGAGCATTGTGATGAAAAGGGCATGGATCATTGGGATGAAAAAAGCATGAAGCCTTGTCATAACAGGGTTCAAGGAGCATACTGACGACAAGTGTCAGTGAGCATTGTGATGACAAGTGTTTTGAGCATTGTGATGACAAAGATCATGGAGTATTGTGATGAGGAGACCATGGATAATTGTGATGATGAGCGTCATGGGGTGTTGTGATGATAAGTGTTATGGAACATTGTGATCAGAAGGGTTTGGAGCATTTTGATGACAGAGGTCATGGAGAATATTGATTTCATTGTGATGACAATAGCCTGAAGCATTATGATGATGGGCATGGTGCACTGTGATGACAGGGTTCATGGAGCATTGAGATGAAAAGGGGCATGGAACATTGTGATTACAAGGGTCTTGGTGCATTGTGATGACAAGGGCATGGAGCATGGTGATGAGAAGGTGATGGAACATTCTGATGTCATGCGTCATGGAGCACTGTGATGACAAGGACATGGAACATTGTGATTTCAGTGGTATTGAGCATTGTGATGACAAGTGTCATGGAACCTTGTGATGACTAGGCCGTGGAACATTGTGATGGCAGGGGTCATGGTGCTTGTTATGACAGGTGTAATGGAGCATTTTGATGAGAAGGGCATGGTACATTGGTCTGAAATGTTTCATGGATTATTGTGATGAGAGTGGTCATGAAGCATTGTGAGGATAAGAGCACAGAACACTATGATACATGGGTCATGCAGGATTGTAATGACATGTGCATGGAGCATTGTGATGAGAAGGGCATCGAGCATTATGATGACAAGTGTCATGGAGCCTTCTGATGACAAGGGCATTGAGTAATGTTATAAGAGGATTCATGGAGCATTGTGATGACAATGACATGGAGCATTGTGATGCCAAGGGTCATGGAGCTTTGTGATGACAAGTCATGGAGCATTTTGATGACAAGGGCATGATGCATTGTGATGAGAAGGGCAGGGAGCATTTTGATGACCGGGTCATGCAGCAATTTGATGAAAAGTGTAATGGAATATTTTGATGGCAGGGCTTATAGAAAATTGTGATGTCAGTGGTCTTGGAGCTTTGGGACGAAAAGGGTCATGGATCATTTTGATGACAGGGGTTATGGAACACTGTGATGTCAGGTGTCATGGAGCTTTTTGATGACAAGTGTTATGGAACATTGTGATCACAAGGGATTGGAGCATTGTGATGACAGATTTCATGGATCATTTTGCTTTGAAGGAGCATGGAGCATTGTGATGACAAGGGCATGAAGCAATGTGATCCCAAAGTTCATGGAGGATTGTGATGACAATGGTAATGGAGTATTTTGATGACAAGCACATAGAGCATTGTAATGACAAGGCCATGTAGCATTTTGCTGACAAAGGCATGGAGCATTTGATGACAGGGGTCATGGAGCACTGTGATGACAAGCGTCACGGAGCATTGTGAAAACATTGGTCATGGAGCATAGGGATGACAAGGACATGGATCATTGTGATGACAAGGGTCATGGAATATTGGGCTGAAAATGTTCATGGAGTATTGTGATGACAGGTGTCATGAAGCATTGTGATGACTAGGGAATGGAACATTGTGATGACAAGTGTCCCGAATCATTGTGTTGTCAGGTGTCATGGAGTGTTGTGATGACAGTGGTCATGGAGCATTGTGATGATATTGGCCAATGAGCATTGTGATGAGAAGACCTTGGGTAATTTTGATGTCGAGCATCATGGAGCACTGAAATGACAAGGGGCATGAAGCATTGTGATGACAGGTGTCACGGATTATTGTGATGACAGGGGTCATGGAGCATTGTGATGACAAGGGCATGGAGCTTTGTGATGACATGTGCATGGAGCATTGTGATGACAAGTGCATGGAGCATTGCAATGTCAAGTGGATGGAGAATTGTGATGACAAGAGCATGTAACATTTTGATGAGAAGTGTCATGTAGCCTTGTGATTACAAGGACGTGGAGAATTGTGATGACAAGGGACATGGAGCATTGTGATAACCAGGGCATGGTGCATTGTGATGACATGGGTCATGGAGCATTATTATGAGAACGGCCATGGTGCATTCTGACATAAGATATCACTTATGAGGGGAATGTAAACATGGCTACATATGAACTGATTTAGGGAAGAGAACAGAGTATCAGGTTTAGAAAACAATCTAACGCTTGCTTAAGGGGAAATAGAGGTGGGGAGATGCACAAAACATAAGATTGATATTAGCACAGGTACCGTTCCATAATCCAAAAACAGAAGAAACAAGCCCTACTCCTTCCTCAGTGAACGGAACTCAACATCCCTATTCCCCGCAGAGAAATATATCTGACTAGTAAGAATTTTAAAACCTATGTATTGATATGTCTCTGTAAGGGAACCAAGTGTGTCTAGAATGACATAAACATGGCAGTGAGAATCAGCTCAAACCCACTATAAAAATGAATTTCAAAACAAAACATAAAAATAGTAAAATTCTTACACAATACCTTCAGGGGTTCTGATGAAACCTGGAATGACCCTATCTACAATGACAGCTGGATGTGGCATAAGGCTGGTCACTTGGGACTGAGAGGATTGGTGAGATTTGGTGAAAAAATGCAGACCCTTTAAAGCAATAATGCCTGCCACCCATTCCATGTTTCCCAACTCTCCAGGTAGAAAGGAATATCACTACAGTTATAACGTGTATGGGAACCTAGAGAATGGAAACCAGCTGATGGTGAAAGGTTTCTAATACTCTACTACTTTTTTCTCTTCTTGTGATCCAGTTTGAAATTCCAACTGCTTTACTATCAATCACCCAACTTGGAAAGTCAGCCCCAATAACCTCCTGGTTCGCACAGTTGGCAAATTGTGCAGAGGATATATGGGAAGACAGAAAACCAATGAGAGAGTAGCTGTAGGCATTTGGACGGCCACGTGTCTCTCTAAATTCCCGTCACAAAGAGGAATTAACCAAAGTCTCAGCCTGCCCCCCAGAACCAGTATAAGTCCAGAAGCAAAAGGGTTGATGTGCAGTCATCTCACAAAAACGCGAGTTGAAAAATGGAGCTCAGGGCCACAGCAATTCACTAACCTGCAGAGTTATAAAGGACTACTCTCTTCGAAAAATCTGTTGAGGGAAAGCCACGAGGCGAAAGGGAAAATGAGGAAGAATGGCATGAAACAGATTTCAAGAGGTACACTGGAATCGCCTTTAAACACAGGAAAAGCATTACAACTTTGAAAATTATGGAAATGGCCATAAAGGGCATATGGGTTTTCACGTGAATATATTCAGGAGAAAACGCATATGTCCTTTTTGGACAAGCAAGCAAACGGGCAATGCAAATCGGCACTACAAAGAAGTATCACTTCCCACCGGTCAAAAGGGACATCCAAAAAATGGGTAAAAACCAGACAGGCAAGACAGGCCCTGGAGAACAGGGAGCCTTGTTATGCTGATGGGCGGGATGTAAATTGCCAACCGCCTCTCGGGAGGAGTGCATCGTGTTCCCTAAAACAAGTAAACAACAGAGCTACAGAGCCAAGGGCACTTCCAGTCTAGGGAATATACCTTGGGAAAACTGAAAATCAATAAGACAGAGCCACCCCAAAATTTAGGGCTGCACTGCTTACAAAAACCTCAACATTGGTACACCTTAAATACCCCAGGAAAGACAAAAATGGTTCAAGAAATTGTGGTACTTATGTAAGATGGAATGTCCCTCAGCCTTGAAATCAATGTCATAAGACAAGTAGCAGTAAAATGAGTGGATTCAGGTATGATGATTCTAAGTGAAATAAGTCACACAGAAAAAGAAACTTATCATAAGATATCACTTATGAAGATCCTGTAAACATGGCTACACATGAACTGAGTTAGGAAAGAGAACAGAGTCTCACATTTAGAAAACACTCTTATGCCTGCTTAAGAAGGAAGGAGAGGTGGGGTGATGCATAAAACCAGAGTTTGATAATAGTACAGGTACCGTTCCAAAAATCAAATATGGAATAGACAAGACCTACAACTTCCTCAGTGAAAGGGACTCAAAAGCCCATATTCCCCGCAGAGGAATATATCTTACTAGTAATAATTTTAAAACCTATGTATTGATATGTCTCCGTAAGGGAATCAAGTGTGTCTAGACTGGCATAAACATGGCAGTGAGAATCAGCTCAAACCAACTATAAAAAGGACTTTCAAAAAAAAAACAAAAAAACAGGGAAATTCTTTACAATTCCTTCAGGGTCTATGATGAAACCTGGAATGACCCTATCTACAGCAACAGCTGGAAGTGGCATAAGGCTGGACACCTGGGACTGAGAGGATTGGTGATATTGGGTGAGCAAATGCTCACCCTTTAATGCAATAATACGTGGCACCCATTCCATGGGTCCCAACTATCCAGGTTGAAGGGAATATTGCAACAGCTATAACATGTACCGGAAACCAAGAGAATGTACATTTCCAAAATCCTAATACGGAATAGACAAGACCTACACCTTCCTCAGGGAAAGGGACTCAACAACCCATATTCCCCGCAGAGGATTTTATCATACTATTAAGAATCTTAAAACCTATGTATTGATATATCTCCATAAGGGAATCACGTATATCTAAACTGGCATAAACATGGCAGTGAGAGTCAGCTCAAACCCAATATAAAAAGGAATTTCAAAATCAAACCAAAAACACCGGGAAAATCTTTAAAAGTCCTTCAGGGTCTCTGATGAAACCTGGTATGACTCTACCTACAATGACAGCAGGATGTGGCATAATGCTGGACACTTGGGACTGGGAGGATTGGTGAGATTGTGTGAGCAATTGCAGACCCTTTAAAGCAATAATTTGTAGCACCCATTCCATGGGTCCAACTCTCCATGTTGAAGGGAGTATTACTACAGCTATAACATGTATGGGAAACTTACAGAATGGACACACTGTGAATACGAAAGGTTTCTATAAGTCAACTAATAGTCCCTCTCCTGGTGCTCTGTTTTGATTTTCCAACTGCTTTACTATCAATCTCCCAACTTGGACAGACAGCCCCTTTATCCTCCTGGTTCACACAGGTTGCCAATTTGGCAGAGTATGAAAGGGAAGACGAAGAACCAATGAGAGAGTAGCTGTTAGGCATTTGGACAGGTACATGTCACTCTAATTTCCCGAGAGGAAGAAGAATTAACCAAAGTCTCAGCCACCCGCTTGGAACAAGTATAGGTCTTGAACCAAAATTTTGGACTTGCTGTCAGCTCCCAAATGACGAGTTGAAAAATGGAGCTCAGGGACACAGCAATTCTCAAACTGGCAAAGGAGTAAAAGACCACTATCGTGCAAAAATCTGTTGAGGAAAGGCACCGAGGCGGACTTCAAAGCGAGGCAGAATAGCCGGAAACAGATTTGAAGAGGTACGTACGAAGTGCCTTTAAAGCACAGGAAGAGGGGCACAACTTCGACAATGATGCACTTGGCCAAAAAGGGCGTATAAGTTTTCTCCTGAATATATTCAGGTGAAAACACATACGCCCTTTTTGGCCATGCAAGCAAGCGGGCAATGCAAATATGCACTACAAAGAAGTATCACTTCCCACCAGTCAAAAGGGGCATCCGCAAAATATGTAAAAACCAGAAAAGCAAGACAGGCCCTGGAGAACAGGGTGTCTTGTTATGCTGATTGGCGGGAATAAGTTGCCAACTGCCTCTCTGGAGGAGTGCATTGTGTTCCATAAAACAAATAAACAACAGAGCTACAGAGCCAAGGGCACTTCCAGTCTAGGGAATATACCTTTAGAAAACTGGAAATCAGTAAGACAGAGTCACCCCTAAATTTAGGGTTGCACTTCTTTCAAGAACATCAACTTGGGTACACCTTAAATATCCCAGGAAAGACAAAAATGGTTCAAGAAATTGTGGTACTTATGTACAAGGAATATCCCTCCGCCATGTAATCAATGTCATAAGGCCATTAGCAGCAAAATGAGTGGATTCAGGTACGATGATTCTAAGTGAAATAAGTCACACAAAAAAATAAAATAATCATAAGATATCACTTATGAAGATCCTGTAAACATGGCTACACATGAACTGTGTTAGGAAAGAGAAGAGAGACTCACATTTAGAAAACATTCCAATGCCTACTTAAGGGGGATTGAGAGGTGGGGTGATGCATAAAACCAGAGTTTGAATTAGTACAGGTACCTTTCCAAAAACCTAATACGGAATAGACAAGACCTACATCTTCCTCAGGGAAAGGGACTCAACAACCCATATTCCCCTCAGAGGAATATATCTAACTAATAAGAATCTTAAAACCTATGTACTGATATATCCCCGTAAGGGCATCATGTATGTCTAGACTGGCATAAACATGTCAGTGAGAATCAGCTCAAACCCACTATAAAAAGGAATTTCAAAATCAAACCAAAAAAACAGGGAAATTCTTTCCAATTCATTCAGGTTCTCTGATGAAACCTGGTATGACTCTATCTAGAATGACAGCAGGATGTGGCATATGGCTGGACACTTGGGAATCAGAGGATTGGTGAGATTGGGTGGGCAAATGCAGAACCTTTAAAGCAATAATGTGTGGCACCCATTCCATGGGTCCCAACTCTCCAGGTTGAAGGAAATATTACTACAGCTATAACACGTACGGGAAACCAAGAGAATGCACCCACTGTGAACACGAAATGTTTCTAAAACTCAACTAATAGTCCCTCTCCTGGTGCTCCGGTTTGACTTTCCAATGGCTTTACTATCAATCTCCCAAATTGGAGAGACAGCCCCTTTAAACTCCTGGTTTGCACAGGTTGCCAATTTGGCAGAGGATGAAAGGGAAGAGGAAGAACCAATGGGATAGTAGCTGTTAGGCATTTGGAGGGGCAAATATCACACTAATTTCCCGGCAGGAAGAAGAATTAACCAAAGTCTCAGCCACCCGCCAAGAACCAGTATAGGTCCTGAACCAAAATTTTGGACTTGCATTCAGCTCACAAAAAACGATTTGAAAAATGGAGCTCAGGGGCGCAGCAATTCACAAATTGGCAGAGTAGTAAAGGACGACTATCGTGCAAAAATCTGTTGAGGGAAGGCAACGAGGCAGACTTGAAAGCGAGGCAGAATAGCCGGAAAGAGATTTCAAGAGGTACGTTGGAAGTGCCTTTAAAGGACAGGAAGAGGGGCACAACTTCGACAATGATGCACTTGGCCAAATAGGGCATATGAGTTTTCCCCTGAATATATTCAGGAGAAAACACATACACCCATTTTGGCCAAGCAAGCAAGCGGGCAATGCAAATCTGCACTACAAAGAAGTATCACATCTCACGGGTCAAAAGGGGCATCCGCAAAATCTGTATAAACCAGAAAGGCAAGACAGGCACTGGAGAAAAGGGAGCCTTGTTATGCTGATTGGCGGGATTAAGTTGCCAACTGCCTCTCTGGAGGAGTGCATTGTGTTCTGTAAAACAAATAAACAACAGAGCTACAGAGCCAAGGGCACTTGCAGTCTAGGGAATAAACGATTGGAAAACTGGAAATCAATAAGACAGAGCCACCCCCAAATTTAGGGCTGCACTTCTTTCAAGAACCTCAACTTGGTTACACCTTAAATTTCCCAGGAAAGACAAAAATGGTTCACGAAATTGTGCTACTTATGTACAAGAAATATCCCTCAGCCATGTAATCAATGTCATAAGGCCAGTAGAAGCAAAATGAGTGGATTCAGGTACGATGATTCTGAGTGAATTAAGTCACACAGACAAAGAAGCTTATCATAAGATATCACTTATGAAAATCATGTAAACATGGCTATACATGAACTGAGTTAGGAAAGAGAACAGAGTCTCACATTTAGAAAACACTCTTATGGCTGCTTAAGGGGGAAGGAGAGGTGGGGTGATGCATAAAACCAGAGTTTGATATAAGCACATGTACCGTTCCAAAAACCTACTATGGAACACACAATACCTATACCTTCCTCAGTGAAAGGGACTCAACACACCATATTCCCCACAGAGGAATATATCTGACTAGTAAGAATCTTAAAACCTATGTATTGATATGTCTCCGTAAGGGAATCAAGTGTGCCTAGACTGGCATAAACATGGCAGTGAGAATCAGCTCAAACACACTAAAAAAAGGAATTTCACAAACAAATGAAAAAAACTGGGAAATTCTATACAATTCCTTCAGAGTCTTTGATGAAACCTGGAATGACCCTATCTACAACAGCAGATGGAGGTGGCATAAGGCTGAGACACTAGGGACTGAGAGGATGAGTTAAATTGGGTGAGCAAATGCAGACCATTTAAAGCAATAATGCGTGGCACACATTCCAAGGGTCCCAACTCTCCAGGTTGAAGGGAATATTACTACAGCTGTAACACGTAAGGGAAAGCTAGAGAATGGACACACTGTGAATAGGAAAGGTCTCTAAAACTCAACGAATACTCCCTCTCCTGGTGCTCAGGTTTGACTTTCCAACTGCTTTACTCTCAATCTCCCAACTTGGAGAGACAGCCCCTTTAACCTCCTGGTGTGCAAAGTTTGCCAATTTGGCAAAGGATGAAAGGGAAGAGGGAGATCCAATGAGAGAGTAGCTGTTAGGCATTTGGAGGGGCACATGTCACTCTAATTGCCCGGCAGGAAGAAGAATTAACCAAAGTCGCAGCCACCCGCCGGAAAACAGTATGGGTCCTGAACCAAAATTTTCGACTTGCGGTCAGCTCACAAAAAACGAGTTGAAAAATGGAGCTAGGGGCACAGCAATTCACAAACTGGCAGAGTAATAAATGACAACTATCGTCCAAAAATGTGTTGAGGGAAGGCAACGAGGCGGACTTGAAAGTGAGGCAGAATAACAGGAAACAGATTTCAAGATGTACATTGGAATCGCTTTAAACACAGGAAGAGGGGCACAACTTCGAAAATGTTGCACTTGGCCAAAAAGGGTGTATGCGTTTTCTCCTGAATATATTCAATTCAAAACGCATATGCCCTTTTTGGCCAAGCAGGCAAGCAGGCAATGCAAATCTGCACTACAAAGAAGCATCACTTCCCACCAGTCAAAAGGGACATCTTCAAAATGTGAAAAAACCAGAAAGGCAAGACAGGCCCTGGAGAACAGGGAGCCTTGTTATGCTGATGGGCGGGATGTAAATTGCCAACTGCCTCTCTGGAGGAGTGCATTGTGTTCCCTAAATCAAGTAAACAACAGAGCTACAGAGCCAAGGGCACGCCCAGTCTTGGGAATATTCCTTGGGAAAATTGAAAATCAATAAGACACAGCCACCCCAAAATTTAGGGATGCACTGCTTATAAGAACCTCAAGTTGGGTACACCTTAAATAACCCAGGAAAGACAAAAATGGTTCAAGAAATTGTGGTACTTACGTATGATGGAATATCCCTCAGTCATGAAATCAATGTCATAAGGCCAGTAGCAACAAAATGAGTGGATACAGGTACGATGATTCTAAGAGAAATAAGTCACACAGAAAAAGAAACTTATCATAAGATATCAAGTATGAAGGTCCTATAAACATGGCTACACATGAACAGACTTAGGAAAGAGAACAGAGACTCACATTTAGAAAACTCTCTGTTGCCGGCTTAAGAGGGAAGGTGAGGTGGGGTGATGCATAAAACCAGAGTTTGATATTCGTACAGGTAACGTTCCAAAAACCAAATATGGAATAGACAAGACCTACAACTTCCTCAGTGAAAGGGACTCATCAAACCGTATTCCCCACAGACGAGTATATCTGACTAGTAAGAATCTTAAAACCTATGTATTGATATGTCTCCGTAAGGATATCAAGTCTGTCTAGATTGGCATAAACATGGCAATGATAATCACCTCAAACACACTATAAAAATGAATTCCCCAAAAAACAAAAACAGGGAAATTCTTTACAATTCCTTCAGTGTCTCTGATGAAACCTGGAATGACCCTATCTACAATGACAGTTGGATGTGGCATAAGGCTGGACACATGGGACTGAGAGGATTGCTGAGATTGGGTGAGCAAATGCAGACCCTTTAAAGCAATAATGCATGGCACCCATTCCATGGGTCCCATGTCTCCAGGTTGAAGGGAATATTACTACAGCTATAACATGTACAGGAAACCTAGAGAATGGACACACTGTGAATACGAAATGTCTCTAAAACTCAACAAATAGTCCCTCTCCTGGTGCTCCAGTTTGACTTCCAACTGCTTTACTATCAATCTCCCAACTTTCAGAGACAGCCCCTTTAACCTCCTGGATAACACAGGTTGCCAATTTGGCAGAGGATGAAAGGGAACAGGGAGAACCAATGAGAGAGTAGCTGTTAGGCATTTGGACGGGCATATGTCACTCTAATTGCCCGGCAGGAAGAATAATTAACCAAGGACTCATCCCCCTGCCGGGAACCAGTATAGGTCCTGAACCGAAATTTTGGACTTGTGGTCAGCTCACAAAAAAACGATCTGATAAATGCAGCTCAGGGGCACAGCAATTCACAAACTGGTAGAGTAATAAAGGACAACTATCGTCCAAAAATATTTTGAAGGAAGGCAACGAGGTGGACTTGAAACCGAGGCAGAATAGCAGGAAACAGATTTCAAGAGGTACGTTGGAATCACCTGTAAAGCACAGGAAGAGGGGCACAATTTCGACAATGAGGCACTTGGCCAAAAATGGTTTATTCGTTTTCTACTGAATATATTCTGGAGAAAACGCATACACACTTTTTGGCCAAGCAAGCATGCGGGCAATGCAAATCTGCACTACAAAGAAGTATCCCTTCCCACCGGTCAAAAGGGACATCGGCAAAATGTGTAAAAATCAGAAAGGCAAGAGAGGGCCTGCAGAACAGGGAGCCTTGTTATGCTGATGGGCGGGATGTAAGTTGGCAACTGCCTCTCTGGAAGAGTGCACTGTGTTCCCTAAAACAAGTAAACAACAGAGCTACATAGCGAAGGGCACTTCCAGTCTACGGAATATACCTTGGGAAAACTGAAAATCAAAAAGACAGAGCCACCCCAAAATTTAGGGATGCACTGCTTACAAGAACCTCAACTTGGGTACACTTTAAATATCCCAGGAAAGTTAAAAATTGTTCAAAAAATTGTGGTATTTACGTACGATGGAATATCCCTCAGCCATGAAATCAATGTCATAAGACCAGTAGCAGCAAAATGAGTGGATTCAGGTGTGATGATTCTAAGTGAAAAGTCACACAGAAAAAGAATCTTATCATACGATATCACTTAAGAAGATCCTGTAAACATGGCCACACATGAAGTGAGTGAGGAAAGAGAACAGTGTCTCACATTTAGAAAACTCTCTTATGCCTGCTTAAGGGGGAAGGAGAGGTGGGGTGATGCATAAAACCAGAGTTTGATATAAGCACATGTACCGTTCCAAAAACCAACTATGAAATAGACAAGACCTACAACTTCCTCGGGGAAAGGGACTCAAAAACGTATATTTTCTGCAGAGGAGTATATCTGAGTAGTAAGAATCTTAAAACCTATGTATTGATATGTCTCCATCAGTGAATGAAGTGTGTCTAGACTGGCATAAACACGGCAGTGAGAATCAGCTCAAACCCACTATAAAAAGGAATTTCAATAACAAAACAACAATACAGGGAAATTCTTTACAATTCCTTCAGTGTCTCTGATGAAACGTGGAATGAACATATCTACAAATACAGCTTGATGAGGGATAAGGCTGGACACTTGGGACTAAGAGGATTGGTGAGACTGGGTGAGCAAACACAGACCGTTTAAAGAAATAATGCATGGCCTCCATTCCATGGTTCCAAACTCTCCAGGTTGAAGGGTATATTACTACAGCTATAACATGTACGGGAAATCTAGAGAATGGACACATTATGTATACGAAAGTTTTCTAAAACTCAACTAGTTGTCCCTCTCCTGGTGCTCCAGTTTGACTTTCCAACTGCTTTACTATCAATCTCCCAACTTGGAGAGACAGCCCCTTTAATCTCCTGGATAACACAGTTTGCCAATTTGGCAGAGGATGAAAGGGAACAGGGCAAACCAATGAGAGAATAGCTGTTAGGCATTTGGACGGGCACATGTCACTCTACTTGCCTGGCAGAAAGAAGAATTAACCAAAGACTCATCCCGCTGCCGGGAACCAGGATAGTTCTTGAACCGAAATTTTGGACTTGCGGTCAGCTCACAAAAAACGATTTGATAAATGGAGCTCAGGGGCACAGCAATTCACAAACTGGCAGAGTAATAAAGGCCTACGGTAGTCCAGAAATCTGTTGAGGGAAGCCATCGAAGCAGACTTGAAAGGCCGAATAGCAGGAAACAAATTTCAAGAGGTACGTTGGAATCGTCTGTAAAGCACAGGAAGAGGGGCACAACTTCGACAATGATGTACTTGGCCAAAAAGGGCTTATGCATTTTCTCCTGAATATATGCAGGAGAAAATGCATACGCCCTTTTTGGCCAAGCAAGCAATCGGGCAATGCAAATCTGCACTACAAAGAAGTATCACTTCCCACCGTTCAAAAGGGACATCCACAAAATGGGTAAAAACCAGAAAGGCAAGACAGGCCTTGGAGAACAGCAAGCCTTGTTATGCTGATGGGCGGGATGTAACTTGTCAACTTCCTCTCTGGAGGAGTGAATTGTGTTCCCTAAAACAAGTAAACAACAGAGCTACAGAGCCAAGAGCACTTCCATTCTAGGGAATATACCTTGGGCAAACTGAATATCAATAAGACAGAGCCAGCCCAAAATTTAGGGCTGCACTGCTTACAAGAACCTAAACTTGTCTACACCTTAAATATCCCTGGAAACATAAAAATGGTTCAAAACTTTGTGGTACTTACGTACGATGGAATATCCCTCAGCCATGAAATCAATGTCATAAGACCAGTAGCAGCAAAATGAGTGGATTCAGGTACGATGATTCTAATTGAAATAAGTCACACAGAAAAAGAAACTTATCATAAGATATCACTTATGAAGGTCCTGTAAACATGGCTACACATGAACTGAGTTAGGAAAGAGGACAGAGTCGCATATTTAGAAAACACTCTCATGCCTCCATAAGGGGGAAGCAGAGGTGGGGTGATGAATAAAACCAGAGTTTGATATAAGCACAGGTACCGTTCCCAAAAACATCTATGGAAGAGACAAGACCTACCTATACCTTCCTCAGTGAAAGGGACTCAAAACCCCATATTTCCCGCAGAGGAATATATCTGACTAGTAAGAATCTTAAAACCTATGTATTGATATATCACTGTAAGGGAATCAAGTGTGTCTAGACTGGCATAAACATGGCAGTGAGAATCAGCTCAAACCCACTATAAAATGGAATTTCAAAAACAAAACAAAAAAACAGGGAAATTCTTTTCAATTCCTTCAGGGTCTCTGATGAAACCTGGAATGACCCTATCTATAATGACAGCTGGATGTGGCATAAGGCTGGACACATAGGACTGAGAGGATTGGTGAGATTGGGTGAGCAAATGCAGACGCTTTAAAGCAATAATGCATGGCACCCATTCCATGGGTCAAAACTCTCCAGGGTGAAGCGAATATTACTATAGCTAAAACATGTACGGGAAACCGAGAGAATGGACACACTGTGAATACGAAAGGTCTCTAAAACTCAACAAATAGTCCCTCTCCTGGTGCTCCGGTTTGACTTTCCAACTGCTTTACTATCAATCTCCCAACTTGGAGAGCCAGCCTCTTTGACCTCCTGTTTCACACAGGTGGCCAATTTGGCAGAGGATGAAACGGAAGAGGGAGAACCAATGAGAGAGTAGCTGTTAGGCATTTGGACGGGCACATGTCACTCTTGTTTCCCGGGAGGAAGAAGAATTAACCAAAGTCTCAGCCACCCACCGGGTACCAGTATAGGTCCTGAACCAAAATATAGGACTTGCGTTCAGCTCACAAAAAACGAGGTGAATAATGGAGCTCTGCAGCACGGCAATTCACAAACAGGCAGAGTAATAAAGGACAACTATCGTCCAAAAATCTGTTGAGGGAAGGCAACGAGGTGGACTTGAAAGTGAGGCAGAATAGCAGGAAACAGATTTCAAGAGGTACGTTGGAATTGCCTTTAAAGCACAGAAAGAGGGGCACAACTTCGAAAATGATGCACTTGGCCAAAAAGTGCATATGCGTTTTCTCCTGAATATATTCAGCAGAAAACGCATACGCCCTTTTTGGCCAAACAAGCAAGCGGGCAATGCAAATCTGCAACACAAAGAAGTATCACTTCCCACAGGTCAAAAGGGAAATCCAAAAAATGTGTAAAAAACAGAAAGGCAAGACAGGCCCTGAAGAACAGGGAGCCTTGTTATGCTGATGAGCGGGATGTAAATTGCCAACTGCCTCTCTGGAGGTGTGCATTGTGTTCCCTAAAACAAGTAAACAACAGAGCTACAGAGCCAAGGGCACTTCCAGTCTAGGGAATATACCTTGGGAAAACTGAAAATCAATAAGACAGAGCCACCCCCAAATTTAGGGCTGCACTGCTTACAAGAACCTCAACTTGGGTACACCATAAATATCCCAGGAAATATAAAAATGGTTCAAAAAATTGTGGTACATACGTACAATGGAATATCCCTAAGCCATGAAATCCATATCGTAAGACCAGCAGCAGCAAAATGAGTGGATTCAGGTACGATGATTCTAAGTGAAATAAGTCACAAAAAAAATAAGCTTATCATAAGATATCACTTATGAAGATCCTGTAAACATGGCTACACATGAACTGAGTTAGGAAAGAGAACAGAGTCTCACATTGAGAAAACACTCTCATGCCTCCTTAAAGGGGAAGGTGAGGTGGGGTGATGCATAAAACCAGAGTTTTATATAAGCACAGGTACCTTTCCCAAAACCAACTATGGAATAGACAAGACCTACCTATACCTTCTTCAGTGAAAGGGACTCAAAACATCATATTTCCCGCAGAGGAATATATCTGACTAGTAAGAATCTTAAAACTTATGTATTGATATGTCTCCATAAGGGAATCAAGTGTGTGTAGACTGGCATAAACATGGCAGCGAGAATCAGCTCAAACCCACTATAAAAAGGAATTTCAAAAACAAAACAAAAAAACAGGGAAATTCTTTACAATTCCTTCAGGGTCTCTGATGAAACGTGGAATAACCCTGTCTACAATGACAGCTGGATGTGGCATAAGGCTGGACAATTGGGACTGAGAGGATTAGTGAGATTTGGTGAGCAAATGCAGACCCTTTAAAGCAATAATGCATGGCACACATTCCATGGGTCCCAACTCTCCAGGTTGAAGGGAATATTACTACAGCTATAACATGTACGGGAAACCTGAAATGGACACACTGTGAATACGAAAGCTTTCTAAAACTCACCGAATAGTCGCTCTCCTGGTGCTCCAGTTTGACTTTCCAACTGCTTTACTATCAATCTCCCAACTTGGAGAGACGGCACCTTTAATCTCCTTGTTCTCACAGGTTGCCAATTTGGCAGAGGATGAAAGGGAAGAGGGAGAACCAATGAGCGAGTAGCTGTTAGGCATTTGGACGAGCATATGTCACTCTAATTTCCCGGCAGGAAAAATAATTAAGCAAAGTCGCAGCCACCCACCGGGAACCAATATAGCTCCTGAACCAAAATTTTGGACATGCGTTCATCTCACTAAAAACGAGTTGATAAATGGAGCTCAGGGGAGAGCAATTCACAAACTGGCAGAATAATACAGGCCAACTATCGTCCAGAAATCTGTTGAGGGAAGGCAACGAAGCAGACTTGAATGTGAGGCCGAATAGCAGGAAACAGATGTCAAGAGGTACGTTGGAATCGTCTGTAAACCACAGGAAGAGGGGCACAATTTCGACAATGATGCACTTGGCCAAAAAGGGCATATACGTTTTCTCCTGTATATATTCAGCAGAAAACGCATACGGCCTTTTTGGCCAAACAAGCAAGCGAGCAATGCAAATCTGCACTACAAAGAAGTATCACTTCCCACCGGTCAAAAGGGACATCCACAAAATGGGTAAAAACCAGAAAGGCAAGACAGGCCCTGGAGAACAGGGAGCGTTGTTATGCTGATGGGCGGCATGTAAATTGCCAACCGCCTCTCTGGAGGAGTGCGTTGTGTTCCATAAAACAAGTAAACAACAGAGCTACATAGCCAAGGACACTTCCTGTCTAGGGAATATACATTGGGAAAAATGAAAATCAATAAGACAGAGCCACCCCCAAATTTAGGGCTGCACTGCTTACAAGAACCTCAACTTGGGTTCACCTTAAATATCCCTTGAAACATAAAAATGGTTCAAAAAATTGTGGTACTTACGTACGATGGAATATCCCTCAGCCATGAAATCCATGTCGTAAGACCATTAGCAGCAAAATTAGTGGATTCAGGTACGATGATTCTAAGTGTAATGTCACAAAGAAAAAGAAGGTTATCATAAGATATCACTTATGAAGTTCCTGTAAACATGGCTACACATGAACTGAGTTAGGAAAGAGAACAGAGTCTCACATTTAGAAAACACTCTCATACTTCCTTAAGGGGGAAGGAGAGGTGGGGGGATGCATAAAACCAGAGTTTGATATAAGCACAGGTACCGTTCCCAAAACCAACTGTGGAATAGAAAAGACCTACCTATACCTTCCTCAGTGAAAGGGAATCAAAACCCCATATTTCCCGCAGAGGAATATATCTGACTAGTAAGAATCTTAAAACCTTTGTATTGATACGTCTCCGTAAGGGAATCAAGTGTGTCTAGACTGGCATAAACATGGCAGCGAGAATCAGCTCAAACACACTCTAAAAAGGAAATTCAAAAACAAAACTAAAAAACAGGGAAAATCTTTAAAATTCCTTCAGGGTCTCTGATGAAACGTGGAATGACCCTGTCTACAATGACAGCTGGATGTGGCATAAGGCTGGACACTTGGGACTGAGAGGATTGGAGAGTTTGTGTGAGCAAATGCAGACCCTTTAAAGCTATAATGCATGGCACCCATTCCATGGGTCCCAACTCTCCAGGTTAAAGGGAATATTACTATAGCTATAACATGTATGGGAAACCTAGCAAATGGACACACTGTGAAAACGAATGGTTTCTAAAACTCAATGAATAGTCCCTCTCCTGGTGCTCCGGTTTGACTTTCCAACTGCTTTACTATCAATCTCCCAACTTGGAAAGACTGCCCCTTAATCTCCTGGTTCTCACAGGTTGCCAATTTGGCAGAGGATGAAAGGGAAGAGGTAGAACGAATGAGAGAGTAGCTGTTAGGCATTTGGACAGGCATATGTCACTCTAATTTCCCGGCAGGAAGAAGAATTAACCAAACTCGCAGCCACCCACCGGGAACCAATATAGGTCCTGAACCAAAATTTTGGACATGCGTTCAGCTCACAAAAAACGAGTTGAAAAATGGAGCTCAAGGGCACAGCAATTCACAAACTGGAAGAGTAATAAAGGACAACTATCATTCAAAAATCAGTTGAGGGAAGGCAACGAGGTGGACTTGAAAGCGAGACAGAATAGCAGGAAACAGATTTCAAGAGGTACGTTGGAATCACCTGTAAAGCACAGGAAGAGGGGCACAAGTTCGACAATGATGCACTTGGCCAAAAAGGGCGTATGCATTTTCACCTGAATATATGCAGGAGAAAACGCAAACGACCTTTTTGGCCAAGCAAGCAAGCGGGCAATGCACATCTTCACTACAAAGGAGTATCACTTCCCACCGGTCAAAAGGGATATCCACAAAATGTGTAAAAACCAGAAAGGCAAGAGAGGACCTGGAGAACAGGGAGCCTTGTTATGCTTATGGGCGGGATGTAAATTGCTAACTACCTCACTGAAGGAGTGCATTTTGTTCCCTAAAACAAGTAAACAACAGAGCTACAGAGCCAAGGGTACTTCCAGTCTAGGGAATATACCTTGGGAAACGGAAAATCAATAACACAGAGCCAACCCCATATTTAGGGCTGCATTTCTTACAACAACCTCAACTTGGGTACACCACAAATATCCCAGGAAATATAAAAATGGTTCAAAAAATTGTGGTACTTACGTACGATGGAATATCCCTCAGCCATGAAACCAATGTCATAAGACCAGTAGCAGCAAAATGAGTGGATTCAGGTACGATGATTCTAAGTGAAATAAGTCACACAGAAAAAGAAGCTAATCATAAGATATCAGTTATGAAGACCCTGTAAACATGCCTACACATGAACTGAGTTAGGAAAGAGAACAGACTCTCACATTTAGAAAACACACTTATGCCTGCTTAAGGGGGAAGGAGAGGTTGGGTGATGCATAAAACCAGAGTTTGATATAAGCACAGGTACCTTTCCCAAAACCAACTATGGAATAGACAAGACCTACCTATACCTTCCTCAGTGAAAGGGACTCAAAACTCCATATTTCCCGAAGAGGAATATATCTGACTAGTAAGAATCTTAAAACCTATGTATTGATATGTCTCTGTAAGGGAATCAAGTGTGTCTAGACTGGCATAAACATGGCAGCGAGAATCAGCTCAAACCCTCTATAAAAAGGAATTTCAAAAACAAAACAAAAAAACAGGGATTTTTTTTACAATTCCTTCAGGGTCTCTGATGAAACGTGGAATGACACTGTCTACAATGACAGCTGGATGTGGGATAAGGCTGGCCACTTAGGACTGAGAGGATTGGTGAGATTGGGTGAGCAAATGCAGACCCTTTAAAGCAATAATGCATGGCATCCAATCCATGGGTCCCAACTCTCCAGGTTGAAGGGAATATTACTACAGCTGTAACATGTATGGGAAACTTAGCAAATGGACACACTGTGAAAACGAATGGTTTCTAAAATTCAACGAATAGTCCCTCTCCTGGTGCTCCTGTTTGACTTTCCAACTGCTTTACTATCACTCTCCCAACTTGGAGAGACAGCCCCTTTAACCTCCTGGTTCTCATTGGTTGCCAAATTGGCAGAGGATGAAAGGGAAGAGGGAGAATCAATGAGAGCATAGCCGTTAGGCATTTGGACGGGCACATGTCATTCTAATTGCCCGGCAGGAAGAAGAATTAGCCAAAGTCTCAGCCACTCACCTGGAAAAAGTATAGGTCGTGAACCAAAACTTTGTATTGCATTCAGCTCACAAAAAACGAGTTGAAAAATGGAGCTCAGAGGCAGAACAATTCACAAACTGGCAGAGTAATAAAGGCCAACTATCGTCCAGAAATCTGTTGAGGGAAGGCAACGAAGCGGACTGGAAAGCGAGGCCGAATAGCAGGAAGCAGATTTCAAGATGTACGTTGGAATGGTCTGTAAAGCACAGGAAGAGCGGCACAACTTCGACAATGATGCACTTGGCCAAAAAGGGCGTATGCATTTTCTCCTGAATATATGCAGGAGAAAACGCATACGAACATTTTGGCAAAGCAAGCAAGCGGGCAATGCAAATCTGCACTACAAAGAAGTATCACTTCCCACCGTTCAAAAGGGACATCTACAAAATGTGTAAAAATCAGAAAGGCAAGACAGGCCTTGGAGAACAGGGAGCCTTTTTATGCTGAAGGGCGGGTTGTAAATTGCCAACTGCCTCTCTGGAGGAGTGCATTGTGTTCCCTAAAACAAGTAAACAACAGAGCTACAGAGCCAAGGGCACTTCCAGTCTAGGGAATATACCTTGGGAAAACTGAAAATCAATAAGACAGAGCCACCCCAAAATTTAGGGCTGCACTGCTTACAAGAACCTCAACTTGGGTACACCTTAAATATCCCAGGAAATATGAAAATGGTTCAAATAATTGTGGTACTTACGTACGATGGAATATCCCTCAGCCATGAAATCCATGTCGTAAGACCAGTAGCAGCAAAATGAGTGGATTCAGGTACGATGATTCTAAGTGAAATAAGTCACATAGAAAAAGAAACTTATCATAAGATATCACTTATGAAGGTCCTGTAAACATGGCTACACATGAACTGAGTTAGGAAAGAGAAGAGAGTTTGACATTTAGAAAACATTCTTATTCCTGCTTAAGGGGGAAGGAGAGGTGGGGTGATGCATTAAACCAGATTTTGATATTAGTTCAGGTACCGTTCCAAAAACCAAATACGGAATAGATAAGAACTACACCTTCCTCAGTGAAAGGAAATCAACTCCCCATATTCCATGCAGAGGGATATATCTTACTATTAATAATTTTAAAACCTATGTATTGATATGTCCCCGTAATGGAATCAAGTGTGTCTAGACAGGCATAAACATGGCAGTGAGAATCATCTCAAACACACTATAAAATGGAATTTCAAAAACAAAACAAAAAAACAGGGAAATTCTTTTCAATTCCTTCAGGGTCTCTGATGAAACCTGGAATAACCCTATCTACAACGACAGCTGGATGTGCCATAAGGCTGGACACATGGGACTGAGAGGATTGGTGAGATTGGGTGAGCAAATGCAGACCCTTTAAAGCAATAATGCATGGCACCCATTCCATGGGTCCCAACTCTCCAGGGTGAAGGGAATATTACTACAGCTATAACATGTATGGGAAACCTAGAGAATGGACACACTGTGAATACGAAAGGTCTCTAAAACTCAACAAATAGTCCCTCTCCTGGTGCTCCGGTTTGACTTTCCAACTGCTTTACTATCAATCTCCCAAATTGGAGAGACAGCCCTTTTAACATCCTGTTTCACACAGGTAGCCAATTTGGCAGAGGATGAAACGGAAGAGGGAGAACCAATGAGAGAGTAGCTGTTAGGCATTTGGACGGGCACATGTCACTCTTGTTTCCCGGGAGGAAGAAGAATTAACCAAAGTCTCAGCCACCCACCGGGTACCAGTATAGGTCCTGAACCAAAATATTGGACTTGCATTCAGCTCACAAAAAACGAGTTAAATAATGGAGCTCTGGTGCACAGCAAGTCACAAACAGGCAGAGAAATAAAGGACAACTATCGTCCAAAAATCTGTTGAGGGAAGGCAACGACGCAGACTTGAAATTCAGGCAGAATAGCAGGAAACAGATTTCAAGAGGTACGTTGGAATCGCCTTTAAAGCACAGAAAGAGGGACACAACTTCGACAATGAAGCACTTGGCCAAAAAGGGCGTATGTGTTTTTTCCTGAATATATTCAGCAGAAAACGCATACGCCCTTTTTGGCCAAACAAGCAAGCGGACAATGCAAATCTGCACTACAAAGAAGTGTCACTTCCCACTGGTCAAAAGGGACATCCACAAAATGGGTAAAACCCAGAAAGGCAACACAGGCCCTAGAGAACAGGGAGCCTTGTTATGCTGATGGGCGGGATGTAAACTGCCAACTGCCTCAATGGAGGAGTGCATTGTGTTCCCTAAAACAAGTAAACAACAGAGCTACAGAGCCAAGGGCACTTCCAGTCTAGGGAATATACCATGGGAAAACTGAAAATCAATAAGACAGATCCACCCCAAAATTTAGTCTGCACTGCTAACACGAACCTCAACATGGATACACCTTAAATATCCCAGGAAATATAAAAATGGTTCAAACAATTGTGGTACTTACGTACAATGGAATATCCCTCAGCCATGAAATCCATGTTGTAAAACCAGTAGCAGCAAAATGAGTGGATTCAGGTACGATGATTCTAAGTGAAATAAGTCACAAAGAAAAAGAAGCTTATCATAAGATATCACTTATGAAAATCCTGTAAACATGGCTACACATGAACTGAGTTAGGAAAGAGAACAGAGTCTCACATTTAGAAAACACTCTCATGCCTCCTTAAGGGGGAAGGAGAGTTGGGGTGATGAATAAAACCAGAGTTTGATATAAGCACAGGTACCATTCCCAAAACCAACTATGGAATAGACAAGACCTACCTATACCTTCTTCAGTGAAAGGGACTCAAACTCCATATTTCCCGCAGAGGAATATATCTGACTAGTAAGAATCTTAAAACCTATGTATTGATATGTCTCTGTAAGGGAATCAAGTGTGTCTAGACTGGCATAAACATGGCAGCGAGAATCAGCTCAAACCCACTATAAGAAGGAATTTCAAAAACAAAACAAAAAAACAGGGAAATTCTTTACAATTCCTTCAGGGTCTCTGAAGAAACCTGGAATGACCCTGTCTACAATGACAGCTGGATGTGGCATAAGGCTGGACACTTGGCACTGAGAGGGTTGGAGAGATTGTGTGAGCAAATGCATACCCTTTAAAGCTATAATGCATGGCACCCATTCCATGGGTCCCAACTCTCCTGGTTGAAGGGAATTTTACTACAGCTATAACATGTATGGGAAACCTAGAGAACAGACACACTGTGAATACGAAAGGTTTCTAGAACTCAACGAATAGTCCCTCTCCTGGTGCTCTGGTTTGACTTTCCAACTGCTTTACTATCAATCTCCCAACTTGGAGAGACTGCCCCTTTAACCTCCTGGTTTGCACAGGTTGCCAATTTGTCAGAGGATGAAAGGGAAGAGGGAGAACCAATGAGAGAGTAGCTGTTAGGCATCTGGACGGGCATATGGCACTCTAAATGCCCGGCAGGAAGAAGAATTAACCAAAGTCTCAGCCACTCACCGGGAAACATTATAGGTCCTGAACCAAAATTTTGGACTTGCATTCAACTCACAGAAAATGAGTTGAAAAATTTAGCTCACGGGCAGAGCAATTCACAAACTGGCAGAGTAATAAAGGCCAGCTATCGTCCAGAAATGTGTTGAGGGAAGGCAACGAAGCGGACTTGAATGTCAGGCCGAATAGCAGGAAACAAATTTCAAGAGGTACTTTGGAATCGTCTGTAAAGCACAGGAAGAGGGGCACAACTTCGACAAAGATGTACTTGGCCAAAAAGGGCGTATGCATTTTCTCCTGAATATATGCAGGAGAAAATGGATACGCCCTTTTTGGCCAAGCAAGCAAGTGGGCAATGCAAATCTGCACTACAAAGAAGTATCACTTCCCACCGGTCAAAAGGGACATCCACAAAATGGGTAAAACCCAGAAAGGCAAGACAGGCCTTGGAGAACAGCGAGCATTGTTATGCTGATGGGCGGGATGAAAGTTGTCAACTTCCTCTCTGGAGGAGTGCGTTGTGTTCCCTAAAACAAGTAAACAACAGAGCTACAGAGCCAAGAGCACTTCCAGTCTAGGGTATATACCTTGGGCAAACTGAAAATCAATAAGACAGAGCCAGCCGAAAATTTAGGGCTGCACTGATTACAAGAACCTCAACTTGTCTACACCTTAAATATACCTGGAAATATAAAAATGGTTCAAAACATTGTAGTACTTACTTACGATGGAATATCCCTCAGCCATGAAATCAATGTCATAAGACCAGTAACAGGAAAATTAGTGGATTCAGGTACGATGATTCTAAGTGAAATAAGTCACACAGAAAAAGAAACTTATCATAAGATATCACTTATGAAGGTCCTGTAAACATGGCTACACATGAACTGAGTTAGGAAAGAGAACAGAGTCTCACATTTAGAAAACACTCTCATGCCTCCTTAAGGGGGAAGGAGAGGTGGGGTGATGAATAAAACCAGAGTTTGATATAAGAACAGGTACCATTCCCAAAACCATCTATGGAATAGACATGACCTACCTATAACTTCCTCAGTGAAAGGGACTCTAAACCCCATATTTCCCACAGAGGAATATATCTGACTAGTAAGAATCTTAAAACCTATGTATTGATATGTCTCTGTAAGGGAATCAAGTGTGTCTAGACTGGCATAAACATGGCAGCGAGAATCAGCTCAAACCCACTATAAAATGGAATTTCAAAAACAAAACAAAAAAACAGGGAAATTCTTTTCAATTCCTTCAGGGTCTCTGATGAAACCTGGAATGACCCTATCTACAACGACAGCTGGATGTGGCATAAGGCTGGACACATGGGACTGAGAGGATTGGTGAGATTGGGTGAGCAAATGCAGATGCTTTAAAGCAATAATGCATGGCACCCATTCCATGGGTCAAAACTCTCCAGGGTGAAGCGAATATTACTATAGCTATAACATGTACGGGAAACCGAGAGAATGGACACACAGTGAATACGAAAGGTCTCTAAACTCAACAAATAGTCCCTCTCCTGGTGCTCCTGTTTGACTTTCCAACTGGTTTACTATCCATCTCCCAACTTGGAGAGACAGCCTTTTTAACCTCCTGTTTCACACAGGTTGCCAATTTGGCAGAGGATGAAACGGAAGAATGAGAACCAATGAGAGAGTAGCTGTTAGGCATTTGGACAGGCACATGTCACTCTTGTTTCCCGGGAGGAAGAAGAATTAACCAAAGTCTCAGCCACACACCGGGTATCAGTATAGGTCCTGAACAAAAATATTGGACTTGCGTTCAGCTCACAAAAAACGAGTTAAATAATGTAGCTCTGGGGCACGGCAATTCACAAACAGGCAGAGTAATAAAGGACAACTATCATCCAAAAATCTATTGAGGGAAGGCAGCGAGGCGGACTTGAAAGCGAGGCAGAATAGCAGGAAACAGATTTCTAGAGGTACGTTGGAATCACCTTTAAAGCACAGAAAGAGGGGCACAACTTCGAAAATGATGCACTTGGCCAAAAAGTGCATATGCGTTTTCTCCAGAATATATTCAGCAGAAAACGCATACGCCCTTTTTGACCAAACAAGCAACGGGCAATGCAAATCTGCACTACAAAGAAGTATCACTTCCCTCAGGTCAAAAGGGAAATCCACGAAATGTGTAAAAACCAGAAAGGCAACACAGCCCTGAAGAACAGGGAGCCTTGTTATGCTGATGGGCGGGATGTAAAATGCCAACTGCCTCTCTGGAAGAGTGCATTGTGTTCCCTAAAACAAGTAAACAACAGAGCTACAGAGACAAGGGCACTTCCAGTCTAGGGAATATACCTTGGGAAAACTGAACATCAATAAGACAGAGCCACCCCCAAATTTAGGGCTGCACTGCTTACAAGAACCTCAACTTGGGTACACCATAAATATCCCAGGAAATATAAAAATGGTTCAAAAAATTGTGGTACTTACGTACAATGGAATATCCCTCAGCCATGAAATCCATATCGTAAGACCAGTAGCAGCAAAATGAGTGGATTCAGGTACGATGATTCTAAGTGAAATAAGTCACAAAAAAAAGAAGCTTATCATAAGATATCACTTATGAAGATCCTGTAAACATGGCTACACATGAACTGAGTTAGGAAAGAGAACAGAGTCTCACATTTAGAAAACACTCTCTTGCTTCCTTAAGGGGGAAGGAAAGGTGGGGGGATGCATAAAACCAGAGTTTGATATAAGCACAGGTACCGTTCCCAAAACCAACTGTGGAATAGACAAGACCTACCTATACCTTCCTCAGTGAAAGGGACTCAAAACCCCACATTTCCCGCAGAGGAATATATCTGACTAGTAAAAATCTTAAAACATTTGTATTGATACGTCTCCGTAAGGGAATCATGTGTGTCTACACTGGCATAAACATGGCAGCGACAATCAGCTCAAACCCACTATAAAAAGGAAATTCAAAAACAAAACTAAAAAACAGGGAAATTCTTTACAATTCCTTCAGGGTCTCTGATGAAACGTGGAATGACCCTGTCTACAATGACAGCTGGATATGGCATAAGGCTGGACACTTGGGACTCAGAGGTTTGTTGAGATTTTGTGAGCAAATGCAGACCCTTTAAAGCAATAATGCATGGCACCCATTCCATGGGTCCCAACTCTTCAGGTTGAACGGAATATTACTACAGCTATAACATGTATGGGAAACCTAGCAAATGGACATACTGTGAAAACGAATGGTTTCTAAAACTCAATGAATAGTCCCTCTCCTGGTGCTCCGGTTTGACTTTCCAACTGCTTTACTATCAAACTCCCAACTTGGAGAGACAGCCCTTTAACCTCCTGGTTCTCACAGGTTGCCAATTTGGCAGAGGATGAAAGGGAATAGGTAGAACGAATGAGAGAGTAGCTGTTAGGCATTTGGACGGGCATATGTCACTCTAATTTCCCGGCAGGAAGAAGAATTAACCAAACTCGCAGCCACCCACCGGGAACCAATATAGGTCCTGAACCAAAATTTTGGACATGCGTTCAGCGCACAAAAAACGAGTTGAAAAATGGAGCTCAAGGGCACAGCAATTCACAAACTGGCAGAGTAATAAAGGACAACTATCATTCAAAAATCAGTTGAGGGAATGCAACGAGGTGGACTTGAAAGCGAGACAGAATAGCAGGAAACAGATTTCAAGAGGTACGTTGGAATCGCCTGTAAAGCACAGGAAGAGGGGCACAACTTCGACAATGATGCACTTGGCCAAAAATGGCGTATGCATTTTCTCCTGAATATATGCAGGAGAAAACGCAAACGCCGTTTTTGGCCAAGCAAGCAAGCGGGCAATGCAAATCTGCAGTACAAAGAAGTATCACTTCCCACCGGTCAAAAGTGACATCCACAAAATGTGTAAAGACCAGAAAGGCAAGAGAGGACCTGGAGAACAGGGAGCCTTGTTATGCTTATGGGCGGGATGTAAATTGCCAACTGCATGACTGGAGGAGTGCATTGTGTTCCCTAAAACATGTAAACAACAGAGCTACAGAGCCAAGGGCACTTCCAGTCTAGGGAATATACCTTGGGAAACGGAAAATCAATAAGACAGAGCCACCCCCAAATTTAGGGCTGCACTGCTAACAACAACCTCAACTTGGGTACACCTCAAATATCCCAGGAAATATAAAAATGGTTCAAAAAGTTGTGGTACTTTCGTACGATGGAATCTCCCTCAGCCATGAAATCAATGTCATAAGACCAGTAGCAGCAAAATGAGTGGGTTCAGGTACGATGAATCTAAGTGAAATAAGTCACACAGAAAAAGAAGCTAATTATAAGATATCACTTATGAAGACCCTGGAATCATGCCTACACATTAACTGAGTTAGGAAATTGAAGAGAGTTTGACCTTTAGAAAACATTCTTATGCCTGCTTAAGGGGGAAGGAGAGGTGGGGTGATGCATTAAACCAGATTTTGATATTAGTTCAGGTACCGTTCCAAAAACCAAATACGGAATAGACAAGAACTACACGTTCCTCAGTGAAAGGGACTCAACTCCCCATATTCCATGCAGAGGGATATAACTTAATAGTAAGAATCTTAAAACCTATGTATTGATATGTCCCCATAATGGAATCAAGTGTGTCTAGACTGGCATAAACATGGCAGCGAGAATCAGCTCAAACCCAGTATAAAAAGTAATTTCAAAAACAAAACAAAATAACAGGGAAATTCTTTACAATTCCTTCAGGGTCTCTGATGAAACGTGGAATAACCCTGTCTACAATGACAGCTGGATGTGGCATAAGGCTGGACAATTGGGACTGAGAGGATTGGTGAGATTGGGTGAGCAAATGCAGACCCTTTAAAGCAATAATGCATGGCACTCTTTCCATGGGTCCCAACTCTCCAGGTTGAAGGGAATGTTACTACAGCTAAAACATGTATGGGAAACCTAGAGAATGGACACACTGTGAATACAAATGGTTTCTAAAACTCAACGAATAAACCCTCTCCTGGTGCTCCGGTTTGACTTTCCAACTGCTTAACTATCAATCTCCCAACTTGGAGAGTCTGCCTCTTTAACCTCCTGGTTCGCACAGGTTGCCAATTTGGCATAGGATGAAAGGGAAGAGGGAAAACCAATGAGAGAGTAGCTGTTATGCATTTGGACAGGCACATGTCACTCTAATTGCCTGGCAGGAAGAAGAATTAACCAAAGTCTCAGCCACTCACCGGGAAACAGTATAGGTCCTAAACCACAATTTTGGACTTGCATTCAGCTCAAAAATACGAGTTGAAAAATGGAGCTCAGGGGCAGAGCAATTCACAAACTGGCAGAGTAATAAAGGCCAACTATCGTCCAGAAATCTGTTGAGGGAAGGCAACGAAGCGGACTGGAAAGCGAGGCAGAATAGCAGGAAACAGATTTCAAGAGTTACGTTGGAATCGTCTGTAAAGCACAGGAAGAGGGGCACAACTTCGACAATGATGCACTTGGCCAAAAATTGCGTATGCATTTTCTCCTGAATATATGCAGGAGAAAACGCATACGCCCTTTTTGGCCAAGCAAGCAAGTGGGCAATGCAAATCTGCACTACAATGAAGTATCACTTCCCACCAGTCAAAAGGGACATCCACAAAATATGTAAAAACCAGAAAGGCAAGATAGTCATTGGAGAACAGCGAGCATTTTTATGCTGATGGGTGGGATGTAAATTGTCAACTGCCTCTCTGGAGGAGTGCACTGTGTTCCCTAAAACATGTAAACAACAGAGCTACAGGGCCAAGAGAATTTCCAGTCTAAGGAATATACCTTGGGCAAACTGAAAATCAATAAGACAGAGCCAGCCCAAAATTTAGGGCTGCACTGCTTACAAGAACTTCAACTTGTCTACACCTTAAATATCCCTGGAACCATAAAAATGGTTCAAAAAATTGTGGTACTTACGTACGTTGGAATATCCCTCAGCCATGAAATCAATGTCATAAGACCAGTAGCAGCAAAATGAGTGCATTCAGGTACGATGATTCTAAGTGAAATAAGTCACACAGAAAAAGAGACTTATCATAAGATATCACTTATGAAGATCGTGTAAACATGGCTACACATGAACTGAGTTAGGAAAGAGAAGAGAGTTTGACCTTTAGAAAACATTCTTATGCCTGCTTAAGGGCGAAGGAGAGGTGGGGTGATGCATTAAACCAGATTTTGATATTAGTTCTGGTACCGTTCCACAAACCATATACGGAATAGACAAGAAATACACCTTCTTCAGTGAAAAGGACTCAGCTACCCATATTCCATGCAGAGGGATATATCTTAATAGTAAGAATCTTAAAACGTATATATTGATATGTCCACATAATGGAATCAAGGGTGTGTAGACTGGCATAAACATGGCAGAGAGAATCAGCTCAAACCCACTATAAAAAGGAATTTCAAAAACAAAACAAAAAAACAGGGAAATTCTTTACAATTCCTTCAGGGTCTCTGATGAAACCTGGAACGACCCTATCTACAATGACAGCTGGATGTGGCATAAGGCTGGACACAAGGGACTGAAAGGATTGGTGAGATTGGGTGAGCAAATGCAGACCCTTTAAAGCAATAATGCATGGCACCCATTCCATGGGTACCAACTCTCCAGGTTGAAGGGAATATTACTATAGGTATAACATGTATGGGAAACCTAGAGAATGGACACACTGTGAATACAAAGGTTTCTAAAAGTCAACGAATAGTCCCTCTTCTTGTGATCCAGCTTGACTTTCCAACTGCTTTAATATCAATCTCCCAACTTGGAGCGACAGCACCTTTAACCTCCTGGTTCTCCCAGGTTGCCAATTTGGCAAAGGATGAAAGGGAAGAGGGAGAACCAATGAGACAGTAGCTGTTACGCATTTGGACGGGAACATGTCACTCTTATTTCCCGGGAGGAAGAAGAATTGACCAAAGCCTCAGCCACCCACCGAAAACCAGTATAGGTTCTGAACCAAAATATTGGACTTGCGTTCAGCTCACAAAAACGAGTTAAAAAATGGAGCTCAGGGGCACAGCAATTCACAAACTGGCAGAATAATAACGGGCAACTATCGTCCACAAATCTGTTAAGGGAAGGCAACGAGGCGGAATTGAAAGCGAGGCAGAATAGCAGGAAACAGATTTCAAGAGGTACGTTGGAATAACATGTAAAGCACAGGAAGAGGGGCACAATTTCGACAATGATGCACTTGGCCAAAAAGGGCGTATGCATTTTCTCTTGAATATATACAGGAGAAAATGCATACGCCGTTTTTGGCCAAGCAAGCAAGCGGGCAATGCAAATCTGCACTACAAAGAAGTATCACTCCCCACCGGTCAAAAGGGACATCCACAAAATGGGTAAAAAACAGAAAGGCTAGAGAGGCCTTGGAGAACAGGGAGCACTGTTATGCTGATGGGCGGCATGTAAATTAACAACTGCCTCTCTGGATGAGTGCATTGTGTTCCCTGAAACAAGTAAACAACAGAGCTACAGAGCCAAGGGCACTTCCAGTCTAGGGAATATACCTTGGGAAAACTGAAAATCAATAAGCAGAGCTACCCCAAAATTTAGGGCTGCACTGCTTACAAGAACCTCAACTTGGGTACACCTTAAGTATCCTAGGAAAGGTAAAAATTGTTCAAAAAATTGTGGTACTTACGTATAATGGAATATCCCTCAGCCTTGAAATCAATGTCATAAAACCAGTAGCAGCAAAATGAGTGGATTCAGGTACGATGATTCTAAGTGAATTAAGTCACACAGAAAAAGAAACTTATCATAAGATATCACTTAAGAAGATCCTGGCAGGACTTCCGGGTAAGATGGCGGAAGAGTAAGACACGGAGATCACCTTCCTCCCCACGGATACACCAGAAATACAGCTACACGTGGAACACTCCTACAGAACACCTACTGAATGCTGGCAGAAGACCCCAGACCTCCCAAAAGGCAAGAAACTCCCCACATACCTGGGTAGGGCAAAGCGGAGAGATTCCCGCACAGAGGATCGGTGCCGAGCGGCACTCACCAGCCCGAGAGGCTTTGTCTGCTCGCCCGCCAGAGTGGGTGGCGCTGGAAGCTGAGGCTCGGGCTTCGGTCAGAGAGCAGGGAGAGGACTGGGGCTGGCGGCGAGAACTCAGCCTGAAGGGGGCTAATGTGCCACAGCTAGCCGGCAGGGAGTCCGGGAAAACTCTGGAGCTGCTGAAGAGGCAAGAGACTTTTTCTTCCCTCTTGGTTTCCTGGTGCGCGAGGAGAGGGGATTAAGAGTGCTGCTTAAAGGGGCTCCACAGACGGGCGCGAGTCACGACTGAAAGCGCGGAGCCCAGTGACGGGCGCGGGACGCTGGGGCTGCTGCTACCACCGCCAAGAAGCCTGTGTGAGAGCGCAGGTCACTGTCCACACCGCCCTTCCGGGAGCCTGTGCAGCCCACCACTGCCGGGGTCCCGGGATCCAGGGGCGGCTTCCCTGGGAGAATGCACGGCGCGCCTCAGGCTGGTGCAACGTCACGCCGACCTCTGCCGCTGCAGGCTCGCCCCTCACTCCGTGCCCCTCCCTTCCGCCCGGCCTGAGTGAGCCAGAGTCCCCGAAGAGGCTGCTCCTTTAACCCTGTCCGAGCGAAGAACAGACGCCCTCCGGTGACCTACACGCAGAGGCGGGGCCAAATCCAAAGCTGAGACCCAGGAGCTGTGAGAACAAAGAAGAGAAAGGGAAACCTCTCCCAGCAGCCTCAGAAGCAGCGGATTAAAGCTCCACAATCAACTTGATGTACCCTGCATCTGTGGAATACATGAATAGACAACAAATCATCCCAAATTGAGGAGCCAGGAGTCAGTGCTGTGCCTCTGAGGTGGGAGAGCCAACTTCAGGACACTGGTCCACAAGAGACCTCCCAGCTCCACATAATATCAAACGGCAAAAATCTTCCAGAGATCTCCATCTCAACACCAGCACCCAGCTTCACTCAACGACCAGCAAGCTACAGTGCTGGACACCCTATGCCAAACAACTAGCAAGACAGGAAAACAACGCCACCCATTAGCAGAGAGGTGGCCTAAAATCATAAAAAGTCCGCAGACACCCCAAAACACACCACCAGACGTGTACCTGCCCACCAGAAAGACAAGATCCAGCCTCATCCACCAGAGCACAGGCACTAGTACCCTCCACCAGGAAGCCTACACAACCCACTAAACCAACCTTAGCCACTGGGGACAGACACCAAAAACAACGGGAACTACGAATCTGCAGCCTGCAAAAAGGAGACCCCAAACACAGTAACATAAGCAAAATGAGAAGACAGAAAAACACACAGCAGGAGAAGGAGCAAGATAAAAACCCACCAGACCTAACAAATGAAGAGATAATAGGCAGTCTACCTGAAAAAGAATTCAGAATAATGATGGTAAAGATGATCCAAGATTCTATTTCCCAGATCCAAAATCTTGGAAATAGAATAGACAAAATGCAAGAAACAGTTAACAAGGACCTAGAAGAACTAAAGATGAATCAAGCATCGATTAAAAACACAATAAATGAAATGAAAAATACTCTAGATGGGATCAATAGCAGAATAACTGAGGCAGAAGAACGGATAAGTGAGGTGGAAGATAAAATAGTGGCAATAACTGCTGCAGAGCAAAATAAAGAAAAAAGAATGAAAAGAACAGAGGACAGTCTCAGAGACCTCTGGGACAACATTAAACGCACCAACATTCGAATTGTAGGGGTTCCAGAAGAAGAAGAGAAAAAGAAAGGGACTGAGAAAATATTTGAAGAGATTATAGTGGAAAACTTCCCTAATATGGGAAAGGAAATAGTTCATCAAGTCCAGGAGGCACAGAGAGTCCCATACAGAATAAATCCAAGGAGAAATATGCCAAGACACATATTAATCAAACTGTCAAAAATTAAACACAAAGAAATCATATTAAAAGCAGCAAGGCAAAAACAACAAATAACACACAAGGGAATCCCCATCAGGATAACAGCTGATCTCTCAGCAGAAACTCTACAAGCCAGAAGGGAGTGGCAGGACATAATTAAAGTGATGAAAGAGAAAAACCTGCAACCAAGATTACTCTACACAGCAAGGATCTCATTCAGATTTGATGGAGAAATTAAAACGTTTACAGACAAGCAAAAGCTGAGAGAGTTCAGCACCACCAAACCAGCTTTACAACAAATGCTAAAGGAACTTCTCTAGGCAAGAAACACAACAGAAGGAAAAGACCTACAATAACGAACCCAAAACAATTAAGAAAATGGGAATAGGAACATACATATCGATAATTACCTTAAATGTAAATGGACTAAATGCTCCCACCAAAAGACACAGATTGGCTGAATGGATACAAAAAGAAGACCCAGATATATGCTGTCTACAAGAGACCCACTTCAGAGCTAGAGACACATACAGACTGAAAGTAAGGGGATGGAAAAAGATATTCCATGCAAATGGAAACCAAAAGAAAGCTGGAGTAGCAATTCTTATATCAGACAAAATAGACTTTAAAATAAAGACTACTAGAAGAGACAAAGAAGGACACTACATAATGATCAAGGGATCGATCCAAGAAGAAGATATAACAATTGTAAATATTTATGCACCAAACATAGGAGCACCTCAATACATAAGGCAAATACTAACAGCCATAAAAGGAGAAATCGACAGTAACACAATCATAGTAGGGGACTTTAACACCCCACTTTCACCAATGGACAGATCATCCAAAATGAAAATAAATAAGGAAACACAAGCTTTAAATGATACAATAAAAAAGATGGACTTAATTGATATTTATAGGACATTCCATCCAAAAACAACAGAATACACATTTTTCTCAAGTGCTCATGGAACATTCTCCAGGATAGATCATATCTTGGGTCACAAATCAAGCCTTGGTAAATTTAAGAAAATTGAAATTGTATCAAGTATCTTTTCCGACCACAATGCTATGAGACTAGATATCAATTACAGGAAAAGAGCTGTAAAAAATACAAACACATGGAGGCTAAACAATACACTACTTAATAACGAAGTGATAACTGAAGAAATCAAAGAGGAAATTAAAAAATACCTAGAAACAAATGACAATGGAGACACGACGACCCAAAACCTATGGGATGCAGCAAAAGCAGTTCTAAGAGGGAAGTTTACAGCAATACAATCCCACCTTAAGAAACAGGAAACATCTCGAATAAACAACCTAACCTTGCACCTAAAGCAATTAGAGAAAGAAGAACAAAAACATCCCAAAGTTAGCAGAAGGAAAGAAATCATAAAAATCAGATCAGAAATAAATGAAAAAGAAATGAAGGAAATGATAGCAAAGATCAATAAAACTAAAAGCTGGTTCTTTGAGAAGATAAACAAAATTGATAAACCATTAGCCAGACTCATCAAGAAAAGAAGGGAGAAGACTCAAATCAATAGAATTAGAAATGAAAAAGGAGAAGTAACAACTGACACTGCAGAAATACAAAAGATCATGAGAGATTACTATAAGCAACTCTATGCCCATAAAATGGACAACCTGGAAGAGATGGACAAATTCTTAGAAATGCACAACCTGCCAAGACTGACTCAGGAAGAAATAGAAAATATGAATAGACCAATCACAAGCACTGAAATTGAAACTGTGATTAAAAATCTTCCATCAAACAAAAGCCCAGGACCAGATGGCTTCACAGGTGAATTCTATCAAACATTTAGAGAAGAGCTAACACCCATCCTTCTCAAACTCTTCCAAACAATATCAGAGGAAGGAACACTCCCAAACTCATTCTACGAGGCCACCATCACCTTGATACCAAAACCAGGCAAGGATGTCACAAAGAAAGAAAACTACAGGCCAATATCACTGATGAACATAGATGCAAAAATCCTCAACAAAATACTAGCAAACAGAATCCAACAGCACATTAAAAGGATCATACACCATGATCAAGTGGGGTTTATTCCAGGAATGCAAGGATTCTTCAATATACGCAAATCAATCAATGTGATACACCATATTAACAAGTTGAAGGAGAAAAACCATATGATCATCTCAATAGATGCAGAGAAAGCTTTCGACAAAATTCAACACCTATTTATGATAAAAACCCTGCAGAAAGTAGGCATAGAGGGAACTTTCCTCAACATAATAAAGGCCATATATGACAAACCCACAGCCAACATTGTCCTCAATGGTGAAAAACTGAAACCATTTCCACTAAGATCAGGAACAAGACAAGGCTGCCCACTCTCACCACTCTTATTCAACATAGTTTTGGAAGTTTTAGCCACAGCAATCAGAGAAGAAAAGGAAATAAAAGGAATTCAAATTGGAAAAGAAGAAGTAAAGCTGTCACTGTTTGCAGATGACATGATACTATACATAGAGAATCCTAAAGATGCTACCAAAAAACTACTAGAGCTAATCAATGAATTTGGTAAAGTAGCAGGATACAAAATGAATGTACAGAAATCTCTGGCATTCCTGTACACTAATGATGAAAAATCTGAAAATGAAATCAAGAAAACACTCCCATTTACCATTGCAACAAAAAGAATAAAATATCTAGGAATAAACCTACCTAAGGAGACAAAAGACCTGTTTGCAGAAAATTATAAGACACTGATGAAAGAAATTAAAGATGATACAAATAGATGGAGAGATATACCATGCTCCTGGATTGGAAGAATCAATATTGTGAAAATGACTCTACTACCCAAAGCAATCTACAGATTCAATGCAATCCCTATCAAACTACCACTGGCATTTTTCACAGAACTAGAACAAAAAATTTCCAAATTTGTTTGGAAAAACAAAAGACCCCGAATAGCCAAAGCAATCTTGAGAACGAAAAACGGAGCTGGAGGAATCAGGCTCCCTGACTTCAGACTATACTACAAAGCTACAGTAATCAAGACAGCGTGGTACTGGCATAAAAACAGAAAGATAGATCAGTGGATCAGGATAGAAAGCCCAGAGATAAACCCACGCACATATGGCCAACTTATCTTTGATAAAGGAGGCAGGAATGTACAGTGGAGAAAGGACAGCCTCTTCAATAAGTGGTGCTGGGAAGACTGGACAGGGACATGTAAAAGTTTGAGATTAGATCATTCCCTAACACCATACACAAAAATAAGCTCAAAATGGATTAAAGACCTAAATGTAAGGCCAGAAACTATCAAACTCTTAGAGGAAAACATAGGTAGAACACTCTATGACATAAATCACAGCAAGATCCTTTTGGACCCACCTCCTAGAGAAATGGAAATAAAAACAAAGATAAACACATGGGACCTAATGAAACTTCAAAGCTTTTGCACAGCAAAGGAAACCATAAACAAGACCAAAAGACAACCCTCAGAATGGGAGAAAATATTTGCAAATGAAGCAACTGACAAAGGATTAATCTCCAAAATTTATAAACAGCTCATGCAGCTCAATATCAAAAAAACAAACAACCCAATCCAAAAATGGGCAGAAGACTTAAATAGGCATTTCTCCAAAGAAGATATACAGACTGCCAACAAACACATGAAAGAATGCTCAACATCATTAATCATTAGAGAAATGCAAATCAAAACTACAATGAGATATCATCTCACACCAGTCAGAATGGCCATCATCAAGAAATCTAGAAACAATAAATGCTGGAGAGGGTGTGGAGAAAAGGGAACACTCTTGTACTGCTGGTGGGAATGTGAATTGGTACAGCCGCTATGGAGAACAGTATGGAGGTTCCTTAAAAAACTAAAAATAGAACTACCATATGACCCAGCAATCCCACTACTAGGCATATACCCTGAGAAAACCATAATTCAAAAAGAGACATATACCAAAATGTTCATTGCAGCTCTATTCACAATAGCCCGGAGCTGGAAACAACCTAAGTGTCCATCATCGGATGAATGGATAAAGAAGATGTGGCACATATATACAATGGAATATTACTCAGCCATAAAAAGAAACGAAACTGAGCTATTTGTAATGAGGTGGATAGACCTAGATTCTGTCATACAGAGTGAAGTAAGTCAGAAAGAGAAAGACAAATACCGTATGCTAACACATATATACGGAATTTAAAAAAAAAAAAAAGTCATGAAGGACCTAGGGGTAAAACGGGAATAAAGACACAGACCTACTTGAGAATGGACTTGTGGATATGGGGAGGGGGAAGGGTAAGCTGTGACAAAGCGAAAGAGAGGCATGGACATATATGCACTACCAAATGTAAGGTAAATAGATAGTGGGAAGCAGCCGCAGAGCAAAGGGAGATCAGCTGGGTGCTTTGTGACTGCGTGGAGGGGTGGGATGGGGAGGGAGGGAGGGAGGGAGATGCATGAGGGAAGGGATGTGGGAACAGATGTATATGTATGACTGATTCACTTTGTTATAAAGCAGAAACAAATAAAAAGAAAAAAAAATCAAAAAAAAAAAAAGAAGATCCTGTAAACATGGCTACACATGAACTGAGTTAGGAAAGAGAACAGAGTCTCACATTTAGAAAACAAATTTATGCCTGCTTAAGGGGGAAGGAGAGGTGAGGTGATGCATAAAACCAGAGTTTGATATAAGCACAGGCACCGTTCCAAAAACCAACTATGGAATAGACAAGACCTACACCTTCCTCAGTGAAAGGGACTCAAAACCCAATATTTCACGCAGAGGAATATATCTGTCTAGTAAGAATCTTAAAATCTATGTATTGATATGTCTCCGTAAGGGAATCAAGTGTGTCTAGACTGGCATAAACATGGCAGCGAGAATCAGCTCAAACCCCCTATAAAAAGGAATTTCAAAAAGAAAACAAAAAAACAAGGAAATTCTTTACAATTCCTTCAGGGTCTCTGATGAAACCTGGAATGACCTTATCTACAATGACAGCTGTAGGTGGCATAACGCTGGACACATGGGACTGAGAGGATTGGTGAGATTGGGTGAGGAAATGCAGACCCTTTAAAGAAATAATGCATAGCACCCATTCCATGGGTCCCAAATCTCCAGGTTGAAGGGAATATTACTACAGGTATAACATGTACGGGAAACCCAGAGAAAGGACACATTGTGAATACAAAAGGTCTCTAAAACTCAACGAATACTCCCTTTCCTTGTGCTCCAGTTTGACTTTCCAACAGCTTTACTGTCAATCTCCCAACTTGGAGAGACAGCAACTTTAACCTCCTTTTTCGCACAGGTTGCCAATTTGGCAAAGGATGAAAGGGAAGAGGGAGAACCAGTGAGAGAGTAGCTGTTATGCATTTGGACGGGCACATGTCACTCTTATTTCCCGGGAGGAAGAAGGATTAACCAAAGTCTCAGCCACCCACCGGGTACCAGTATAGGTCCAGAACCAAAATATTGGACTTGCGTTCAGCTCACAACAAACAAGTTAAATAATGGAGCTCAGGGGCACAGCATTTCACAAAGTGGCAGAGTAATAAAGGGCAACTATCGTCCAAAAATCTGTTCAGGGAAGGCAACGAGGCGGACTTGAAAGCGAGGCAGAATAGCAGGAAACAGATTTCAAGCGGTTCATTGGAATCACCTGTAAAGCACAGGAAGAGGGGCACAACTTCGACAATGATGCACTTGGCCAAAAAGAGCCTATGCGTTTTCTCCTGAATATATTCAGCAGAAAACGCATACACCCATTTTGGCCAAGCAAGCAAGCGGTCAATGCAAATCTGCACCGCAAAATAGTATCACTTCCCACCTGTCAAAAGGGACATCCACAAAATGTATAAAAACCAGAAACCCTAGAGAGGCCCTGGAGAACATGGAGCCTTGTTATGCTGATGGGCGGGATGTAAATTTCCAACTGCCTCTCTGGAGGAGTGCATTGTGTTCCCTAAAAGAAGTAAACAACAGAGCTACAGAGCCAAGGGCACTTCCATTCTAGGGAATATACCTTGGGAAAACTGAAAATCAATAAGATAGAGCCACCCCCAAATTTAGGCCTGCACTACTTACAAGAATCTCAAATTGAGTACTCTCTAAATATCCCAGGATAGATAAAAATGATTCAAAAAATTGTGGTAATTATGTACGATGGATTATCCCTCAGCTATGAAATCAATGTCATAATGCCAGTAACAGGAAAGTAAATGGATTCAGGTACGATTATTCTAAGTGAAATAAGTCACACAGAAAAAGAAACTTATCATAAGATAGCACTTATGAATTTTCTGTAACATGGCTACACATGAACTGAGTTAGGAAAGGGAACAGCATCTCACATTTAGAAAACACACTTATGCCTGCTTAAGGAGGAAGGAGAGGTGGGGTGATGTATAGAACCAGAGTTTGATATTAGTACAAGTACCATTCCAAAATCAAAATACGGAATAGACAAGACCTACACCTTCATCAGTGAAAGGGACGCAAAACCCAATATTCTGCGCAGAGGTATATATCTGACTAGTAAGAATCTTAAAACCTATGTATTGGTATGTCACCATAAGGGAATCAAGTGTGTCTAAACTGGCATAAACATGACAGTGAGAATCAGCTCAAACCCAGTAAAAAAAGAAATTTCAAATACAATACAAAATAACAGGGAAAATCTTTACAATTCCTAAAGGGGCTCTGATGAAACCTGGAATGACCCTACCTACAACGAGAGCTGGATGTGGCATAAAGCTGGACACTTGAGACTGAGAGGTTTAGTGAGACTGGGTGAACAAATGCAGACCCTTTAAAGCAATAATATGTGGCACCCATTCCATGTGTCCCAACTCTCCATGTGTAAGGGAATATTACTACAGCCATAACATTTACGGGAAACCTAGAGAATGGACACACTGTGAATACGAAATGTTTCTAAAACTCAACATATAGTCCCTCTCCTTGTGCTCCAGTTTGAACTTCCAACGGCTTTACTATCAATCTCCAAACTTGGAGCGATAGCCCGTAAAACCTCCTGGTTCGCACAGGTTGCCAATTTGGCAGAGGATGAAAGGGAAGAGGGAGAACCAATGAGAGAGTAGCTGTTAGGCATTTGGACAGGTACATGTCACTTTAATTGCCTGGCAGTAAGTAGAATTAACCAATGTCTCAGCCACCTGCCTGGAACCAGTATAGGTTTTGAACCATAATTTTGGATTTGCGGTCAGCTCAAAAAAACGAGTTGAAAAATGGAGCTCAGGGGCACAGCAATTTACAAACTGGCAGAGTAATAGAGGAAAACTATCGTCCAAAAATCTTTTGAGGGAAGGCAGAGACGCGGACTTTAAAACGAGGCAGAATAGCAGGAAACAGATTTCAAGAGGTACGTTGGAATCACCTTTCAAGCACAGGAAGAGGGGCACAACTTCGACAATGATGCACTTGGCCAAAAAGGGCGTATGCGTTTTCTCCTGAGTATATTCAGGAGAAAATGCATACGCCATTTTTGGCCAAGCAAGCAAGCAGCAATGCAAATCTGCACTACAAAGAAGTATCCCTTCCCACCGGTCAAAAGGGACATCCACAAAATGTGTAAAAACCAGAAAGGCAAGACAGGCACTGGAGATCAGGGAGCCTTGTTATGCTGATGGGCGGGATGTAAGTTGCCAACTGCCTCTCTGGAGGAGTGCATTGTGTTCCCTAAAACAAGTAAACAACAGAGCTACACAGCCAAGGGCAGTTCCAGTCTAGGGAATATACCTTGGGAAAACTGAAAATCAATAAGAGAGCGCCACCCTAAAATTTAGCGCTGCACTGCTTACAAGAACCTCAACTTGGGTACACCTTAAGTATTCCAGGAAAGACAAAAATGGTTCAAGATATTGTGGTACTTACGTACGATGGAATATCGCTCAGCCATGAAATCAATGTCATAAGGCCAGTAGCAGCAAAAAGAGTGGATTCAGGTACGATGATTCTAAGTGAAATAAGTCACACAGAAAAAGAAACTTATCATAAGATATCACTTATGAAGGTCCTGTAAACATGGCTACACATGAACTGAGTTAGGAAAGATTACAGAGTAACTAATCTTATCATAAGTTATCACTCATATCGGGAATGTACACATGACTACACATGAACTGAATTACAAACACAACAGAGTCACACATTTAGAAAACATCTTCTGCCTGCTTAATGGGAAAGCCGAGGTGGGGTGATGCATAAAACCACAGTTTTAAATTAGCACAGATACCGTTATATAAACCATGTATGTAATAGACAACACCTACTCCCGGCACAATGAACTGGACTCAACACCCCCTATTCATTGCAGAGGAATATGTCTGACTCTAAGTATTTTAAAACATATGTATTCTCATGTCTCCATAAAGGAATCATGTGTGTGTATAACGGCATGAACACAGCACTGAAATTCAGTTAAACCCACTTATAAAAATAAATTTCAAAAGCAAAATGCAAAAACAGAGAGAAAGTCTTAAAAATTACGTTCAGGGCCTGTGATGCAAGCTACATTGACCACCTTTACACCCACAGCTGGATGAGACATAAGACTGGACACTTGGGGCTGACAAGATTGCTGAGGTTGTGTGAACAAAAGAACACCACTTAGAGCAATACTGTGTGCTACCCATTCTAGTGGTCCCAACTCTCCAGGTTTAAGGGAATCTTCCTACAGTTAAAACATGCATGGGAAACCCAGTGGATGGTACACTGTGTAATTGGGAAAGTTTTCTAAAAGGTACCTCATTTTTCCTTTTGTCGTGCTCGGCTTCGTCATTCCATCTGCATTACTCAAAATCTCCCCACTTGGAGTGTCAGCGCTTTTACCCTCCCATTATGCACAGTTTGCAAACTGTGCAGAGGATGAACAGGAAGAGGGGAAATAAATGAGAGATTAGCTGTAGGTGTTTGGATGGGCCCATGTCATCTAGTTTCCCATCAGGAAGAATAATTAACCAAAGGCTCAGCATGAAGCCCCGGAACCAGACTAGGGCCTAAAGCCATCCTGCGGTATTGCAGCCAGCTCACAAAGAGGCAAGTTGAAAAATGGAAATCAGGGGCACAGCAATTCACAAACATGCAGAATTATAAAGGACAACTATCATCCAGAAATATATTGAGGAAAGGCAGTGAAGAGGATTTGAATGCAAGGCAGAATTGAAGGAAACAGATTTCAAGAGGTAGATTGGAGTCGTCTTTAAAGCACATGAAAAGCGACAGAATTTCGACAATGTTGCCCTTGGCTGAAAAGGGATTATGTGTATTTTCTTGAATATATTCGGGAAAAAATGGATATGCCCTTTTTGGCTAAGCAAGCCATCAGGCATTGCAAATCCACACTACAGAGAAGTGTCCCTTACCTCCAGTCAAAAGGGCCATCCACATATAGTGTAAAAGCCGCAAATGAAGGACAGGCAATGGAGAAAAGGGAGCCTGGTTACGCCGATGGACAGGATGTAAACTGCCAACAGCCTCTATGGAGAACTGTATGGTGTTTTCTAAAACAGAGCTACAGAGTATAGCACACTTCCACTCATGGGCGTGTATTTTGGGAAAACTAAAAATCCACCACACACAGCCAGCCCAAAGTTTAGGGCTGCTCTGTTTACAAGAACCTCGACTTCGGTACACTTTATATATCCCAGGAAAGGAAAAAAAAATGGATATAGATGTTGTGGTACTTATATACAATGGAATGTCACTCATACATAAAATCAATGTCGTAAGGCCAATAGCAGCATAATGAGTGGCTTTAGGTATGATGATGCTAAGTGAAATAAGCCACAAAGTAAAAGAAACTTATTGTAATATATCACTTATAGAGGGAATGTAAACATGGCTACACATGAACTGAATTTCAAAAGAGAACAGAGTTACACATTTAGAAAACACACTTATGCCTCCTTAAGGGGAAAGGTGACGTGGGGTGATGTGTAAAAGCAGAGTTTGAAATTAGCACAGATCCCATTCCATATACCAAATATGTAATAGACAAGACCTACTCCTTTCTCAATGAACTGGACACAAAACACCCTATTCACTGAAGAGGAATATATCTGACTGGTAATAACCTTGAAACCTATGTATTTATATGTCTCCATAATGGAATCAAGTGTATGTAGATTGGCATAAACACAGATCAATGGAACAGGACAGAAAGCCCAGAGATAAACCTACATACCTATGGCTATCTCATCTATGACAAAGGAGCTAAGGATATACAATGGAGAAAAGACAGTCTCTTCAGTAATTGGTGCTGGGAAAACTGGACCCCTACACATAAAAGAATGAAATTAGAACACTCCATAACACCATACACAAAAATAAACTCTAAATTGATTAGAGATCTAAATATAAGACCACACACTATAAAACACTTAGAGGAAACCATAGGCAGAACACTCTATGACATAAATCACAGCAAGATCCTTTTGGACCCACCTCCTAGAGAAATGGAAATAAAAACAGAAATCAACAAATGGGACCTAATGAAACTTAAAAGCTTTTACACAGTACAGGAAAACATAAACAAGATGCAAAAACAACCCTCAGAATGGGAGAAAATATTTTCAAATGAAGCAATTGACAAAGGATTAATCTGCAAACTTTACAAGCACCTCATGTAGCTCAATATCACAAAAACAAACAACCCAATCCAAAAACGGGCAGAAGACCTAAATAGACATTTCTCCAAAGAAGATATACAGATTACCAAGAAACACATGAAAGGATGCTGAACATCACTAATCATTAGAGAAATGCAAATCAAAACTACCCTGAGGTATCACCTCACAGCAGTCAGAGTGGCAATCATCAAAAAGTCTACAAAACAATAAATGCTGGAGAGGCCTTTATTGGAGAAAATGGAACACACTTGCACTGTGGTTGGGAATTTACATTGATATGGGCACTAGGGAGAACAGTACGGAGGTTCCTTTAAATAACTAACAATAGAAGTACCATATGACACAACAATCCAAGTACTGGGCATTTGCCTTGTGAAAACCATAATTCAAAAAGAGTTATGTACAAAAATGTTCATTGCAGCTCTATTTGCATTAGCCAGGACATGGAAGCAACCTAAGTGTCCATCGACAGATAAATGGATAAAGAACCTCTGGCACATATATACAATCAAATATTACTCAACCATAAAAAGAAGCAAAACTGAGTTATTTGTACTGAGGTGGATGGACTTAGAATCTGTCCTACACAGTGAAGTAAGTCAGAAAGGGAAAAACAAATACTGTATGTTAACAGAGTTATATGGAATCTAATGAAGAAAAAAAAAAGATTTTGAAGAACCTAGTGGCAGGACAGTATTAAGGACACAGACATAGAGAAAGGACTTGTGGACACCGGAAGGGGGATGGGTAAGCTGGGACGAAGTGAGAGAGTGGCATGGACATAAATACATTACCAAATGTAACACTGATAGCTACTGAGAATCAGCCACATAGAACAGGGAGATCAGCTCGGTGCTTTGTGACCACATAAAGGGGTGGGATATGGAGTGTGGGAGGGAGATGCAAGAGGGAGGGGATCTGGTGATATTTGTATATGTATAGCTGATTCACTTTGTTATACAGCAGAAACGAACACTCCATTGTAAAGCAATTATACTCCAATAAACGTGTAAAAGGAAAAAAAAAAAAAAAACAAAGCCCAAGCATAAACCTACACACTTATGGTCAACTAATTTATGACAAAGGAGGCAAGACTATACAATGGAGATAAGACAGTCTCTTCAATCATTGGTGCTGGGAAATATGGAGAGCTACATGTAAAAGAATGAAATTAGAACACTCCCCAACACCATACATAAAAATATATTCAAAATGAATTAGAGACCTTAATGTAAGACCAGACAGTATAAAACTCTGAGAGGAAAACTTACGAAAGATACTCTGACGTAAATCACAGCAAAATCTTTTTTGATCCACCTCCTATAGTAATGAAATTAAAAAGAAAACTAAACAGATTGAACTAATGAAACGTAAAAGCTTTTGCAAAGCAAAGGAAACTACAAACAAGACGAAAAGACAACCCTCAGAATGGCAGAAAATATTTGCAAACGAATCAATGGACAAATGATTAATCTCCAATATATATAAACAGCTCATGCAGCTCAATATTAATAAAACAAACAACCCAATACAAAATGGAAGATCTAAATAGACATTTCTTCCAAGAAGACATAGAGATGGCCAGTACGCACATGAAAATCTGCTGAACATCACTAATTATTAGAGAAATGGAAATCGAAACTACAATGAGGTATCACGTCACACCTGTTAGAATGGGCATCATCAGAAAATCTACAAACAACAAATGCTGGAGAGGGTGTGGAAAAAAGGAACCTTCTTCCACTATTGTTGGGAATGTAAATCGATACAGTCTCTATGGAGAACAATATGGAGGTTCCTTCAAAAACTAATAATAGAATTACCATATAATCCAGCAATCCCACTACTGGGCATATACCCAGAGAAAACCATAAATCAAAAAGACACATTCACCACAATGTTCACTGCAGCACTATTTACAATAGACAGGTAATGAAAGCAACCTAAGTGCCCACAGACAGACGAATGGATAAAGACGTGGTACATATATACAACGGAATATTACTCAGCCATACATAGGAATGAAATTGGGTCATTTGTAGAGACCTCGATGGATCTAGAGACTGTCATACAGAGTGAAGTAAGTCAGAAAGAGAAAAACAAATATTGTATATTAATGCATATATGTGGAACCTAGAAAAATGGTACAGATGAACCAGTTTGAAGGGCAGAGATAGAGCCAGATGTAGAGAACAAACATATGGACACCAAGGAGGGAACGCCATGTGAGGGTGGTGGTGGGATGAATTGGGAGACTGGGATTCACATGTGCACACTTATATGTATAAAATATATATCCAATAAGAACCTGCTGTATAAAAGAAATAAATTTTAAAAAATTAAAAATAAATAAAAAACATTTAATAAAATAAAACAGAAAAAAAGTATTTCCCTTCACATAGACGTCTTTATATTAATGCATTATTTCCATGTTTATATCTCCAAATTAAAAAAAGAGGAATAAATAAAATCTAACTTGAACCAAAAAGAAAAAAAGGAAAAAAAAAACAGAACTCACCAGTTATACAGAGGAAAATTGTATCAGGGCACTTGCTCCAGTGGTAAAAAATTCTTAAGTTGGTCAGAGGTGGGAAATCGTCTCCCATGCCGTCAGCAGCACTCCCCCCGACAAGGAGCATCCTCATTGCAAAGCTGGGGGACTGTGTCGAGGCGTCTGTGAGTAAATGTGAGCTGAGCCCCAGTCCTGCTGCAGCTGAACTCTTCCCACCCTTTCCAGGTAAAACACCTGAATATGTACAAGCACTTGCAAGCCTACAGGAAGGGCTGTGGAGCCACACTAGCGAGAGCACGCAGGCCGACTTGTTGCCTGCAGGCAAGCCAGGATGGTCCTGGCCCCAGATGCTCTTCTGGAAGCTTTCCATTTCCCTGCCTGAGATACCCCTCCTGCCACAGCCCCCACTGCTTTTTTACTTCCTCACCTCTGCCTGGGGAGAAATTCCAGTGGCAGGTATGGGTGACACATCCTCTTCTTTAGCAGGTGGCAGCCTGGCAATTCCTGCAGAAAGTCCAGCAGAGCCCCACTCACACTGGGCCACCCATAAAGCCATGGCCCCTCACTCCCTCCCACCACCCCAGCCCCGAAACTGCTGACGGGGCAGAGAATATGGCGTGAGTCACAGCTACAGGGGCTCTTGCTGACTGGAGAGGTGTTTATATTGACCTCAACCCAGGCACACCTGGGGAGGGCTGGCAGGCAGTGTCAGGCTGCCCAAATCAGCCAATCCTCACCCCTCATGGGCTCACAGTAGCAGAAAATGAACCTTGCTAAACGGGCCAGGCCCAAGGAACAGGTGTGGGCCCTTGAGAGTCACGCTAGAAAAGGGGCTGCAGCTGCGGCTTGTTTTCTTATCATTTTATCTGGTCCATGAGTGGAAAACAACTTCAAGAAGACCCTATCCTAATGAGAGGAACCCAGGAGTCAGGGAGAGGAGTGATGGTGGTTGGAGACAGAGGCCTGGTGCCCTGGCTGCAGTGGAAGTGTCTGGAAGACCAGGCAGAGAGAGGCTGCACAGAGTGATAGCCACGGTCACAGACCTGTCAGAGCTACTGTTTGTTAGTTCAAGTCCTGCTCTGAGGTGTCCTGTGTCAGCTGTGAGCGACAGGTGAGCTGGGGGTTCTCTGCAAGGTGGGCTATGTGCACAGTTCCTGTGTGTCCAGCGCTGCTGTGGTACCTGCCCAGGGGAGTTCCGTATCCTGGGAAGGGCCTGACTATGAGAGCCCCATGGGCTGCTGGGTAGCTGCACAGGTGAGCTCCATACCCTGGGAGGGACTTGAACACGAGAGCCCCGTGGGCTGTGGGGTGCGGGATGCAGCCCAGGTGAGCTCCATATCCTGAGATTGGCCTGACCACGAGAGCCCCATGGGCTGCTGGAGACCTCGTAAAGGATATCAGGACAGTCAGTGAAGCCACCGAGGATCTACATCTAGTAGATCCTATTTCCTACACCCTGCTGCTCATTCTACCATCCACCAGGCCATGGCATTCTGTATTAGACTTCAATGATGCCTTCTTCTGTATTCCATTCATCTCAGAGTCACAAGAATTGTTGGCTTGTGAGTGGCAGGACACAACATGCAACACAACCAATAATGCTGGGCCGTCCTGCCCCAATAGTTCAAATATCCCCACACCATCTTTGGGGAAATGTCCTCTAAAGACCTAAACGTTCTACCTCTGTAAAAGGGAACCCTCCTTCAATATGCAGATGACATTCTGATTGCCAGGCCTACTAAAGACGCCTCGGAACTACCTATCCAAGAAAGGACAGAAGGTGTCCAAGAAAAAGGCTCAAATATCCCAGGCTCAGGTGACTTGCCTGGGCTTCATTCTCACAGATATTTGGAGAAACGCATCCCAGGATAGGGAAGAAGCCATTTGCAACCTTACCTCTTCTAAAACTAGAAGACAGCTTAGGGGTTCCTGGGGAGGCCAAGGTTTTCTGCATCTGGATCCCTAACCACAGTCTAATAGCTGGGCCTCTACCTGAAACACTGACACGAAAAGATGATGATCATTTTGAATAGAATCCAGAAGCAGCTTTTCAAGAATGGAAAGAGCAGTCAATTCAGATCCTTGCCCAGGAACTCGCTAATTTAGCTAAACCCTTTGACCTTTACATACCCGGTCAAAGGTTAATCGCCCTTGGAGCCTTAGTGCAAAAACAGGGACCACTTGAAATGGAGCAACACAAGAATGCCCTTCAAGTATGATAATATGGTCACCAAGGGCTTTGCCCACTGACTCATCAGGCCAGGATATTGGGGTATCTAAAAAGCTGGAAATCAGCAGCCCACAAGTCCAGCTCCCTCCTAAGGGAATAGGACCCCACGTGGTGATCCTAACCACCCATCATGTCCTGAAGTTGCAGGGGTCGCTCTGTGGACACACTGACCTCGAGTGAGGAGGCCCTCCAACTCCAACTTCCAGAGAGACAAATGGGGGCAACGGGCCCCCAAGATGACTCATGTGACCATCACTTGACCTGGAGTTTCTCTCAGAAAACAACAAGACTGTGCCCCGAAAAAGCAGACTACTGCTTGCAGGACTTATTGCACCCAGAGGGGAGCTAATAAGCTTGGCGGGGGAAACGTATATCACGCTTTCACCATAGAAAACCCTACAGACACCACGGTGATGGTGGCCAATATGACCGGCTGGACTGCTGGCTGCTTCTAAAGGCCGTTGACTCAGTGGACGTCATGGTCCTGGATCACCACTGACCCTGGACTGTCTGGGTGTTGCACAGGCAGGGTTCTGACACATGGTGCTGTTTGTACATTAATTCAGGGACCTAATTAAAGAAAGCACAGACTACTGGTCAGAGCATCTAGGCTGGCAAAAACCGTCAGCCTAAGGTCGCCGAACAAATGTGGGGTGGGGTGAAACCTGCCACCTCAGCATCTCTGCGCATCTCTTTCCTGGACCCTTAAAGGTCATTAGAATCAATAACACTTCCAATGCTGGTGCTCAGGCGGACGAGAAGTGAGGCAGGAAGCATTGGGACAATCAACCTCACCTGGAGGCTGGTGGGGAGACGTTTTGCCCCTCCCCCTAGGTATCAGGGCTCCCACCAGAGCATGAAGCAGTTACAAAAGAGGGGTCTTCACCCTCAACACCCCAAGAATGAGGAATGGAACAAAAAGCAGAGGAGGTGTTCGTCACTGGCAACGTTCATTAAAAATTCCTGGGAGATAAAAAGAGAATCTGGGCAATAAAATAAAGTCTAACCTGTTTTTCCTTTGTGTTTTGTCTAATTTCACATGCTCCTAGGGTTCCGCATGCAGAGGTCCCACACCCGGCACTTCAGACCCGACTTCCTAGTGCAGAATGGCTGGGTCGACACCTCAGCTAGCGGAGTCCCATGCAGACTCCATGGCATAGAGCCTGAGCTGCAGCCAACCCAGCCCTCGAGACCTCCATCACCTAACTCCCACTGACGCTGCCGGGATCCCTACTCAGCATCCCAGCCCACAGCCCGTGGGGGAGTGCACACTCTCACCTCTCCATTTGGTTTTCAAAATAATATTTCCTTTGCTTCTGAACCAAACTCAGTCTTGATCTGTTGGCTCCAATGACACTGGGCACGGGGACTACTGTTGGGGTCCCCTCTGGATGATCAGTAACAGAAATTGAGAACTTTGTAACTTCATTGAACAGATGTGTGAGCCAAACTGTAGTTAACATAGAGCAGTGTATAATGCTCGGGTAAAATAAGATTTTTCTAAGACTTACATTTGATATTTCCATCACTTTACTATAAGCAAGTTCAGTGAAGACGTCTGTCTTATTTGTCAGGTCAACATTAGAGAAATGAAGTGATTTACTTCCATGGATGTACATCGAATACTCTTGGCTGAAGCTTCAATCTTGTTTTGAATGCTTTTCCATTGAAAAGCATACCTCTCTTTCAGCTCCCCCATTTCTGAGAAGTATAAAATCTTATAATTTATTATTACCAAAGGGGAAAGGTAGGAGAAGGGATAAATTAACAGTTTGGGATTAACACATACACACTGCTATGTATAAAATAGATCATCAACAAGCAACTACTGTAAAGCACAGGGAACTACACTGAATATTTTGCAATAACCTATAAGGGGAAATAATCTGAAAAAGAATCGATATTTTTATTGACATCATCTATCAATGACAGATAAAATGTAACCTAAGCAAGGCCGATGGTGAGCACTTCTGAACCTGAAGATTTCAATCATCTAAAGTTTCGGCTCTGCCTATTTCCCAAGGCCCTTAATGGACATACGTGTAGCCGTAGCTTAAAAATTCCCCAGTTTGGGGTTCGGGGAGGCACTGATTTGGAAAAATCCATGGTGTTCTCCTTCCATGCACGGGACCCTTCCTACAGCTAAAACATGCCTGTCACACTTAGAGGAGGTACACCATTTGATCGGAAAGAGTTTGGAAAAGGCACCTCATCTCCTCATCGCCTGGTGCTCGGGTTCACCCCTCCAGCATCTTTCCTAACAATCTCCTCACTTGCGGATATCAGCACCGTCAACATCCTGTTGCACACATTTTGGAATCTGTCCAGAGGATGAAGCGGAAGGATGAGAAAAATTTAGAGACAAGTCTTAGGTCTTCGGACAGGCACATGCCACTCTAATTTCCAATCCGGAAGACAAATTCATCAAAGGCTAGAATTACCCTCAGAATGAGAATAGGGCTAGAAGAAATCCTGCTGTTTTGTGTCGAGTTTCCAAAAACACAAGTTGAAAAATGGAACTCAGGGGCACTAAAATTCATGAAACTGCAGAGTTGAAAATATCTATTGTTGAAAAATGTCTTGAGGTAAGTCACAGAAAAGGACTTATATGCAAGGGAGAGTGGCAAGAATCAGATTTGAAGAGGTTGAAAGGTCTCCCAATTAAAGCACAAGAAAAGGGGCTGAACATCGCCAATGATGCACTTGACCCAAAAGGGTGTATGCATTTTTTTCTGAATATATTCAAGTAAAGGCCATTCACACTTTTTATCCAACCAAACAGGTGGGCACTGGAAATCAATACTACAAAATGCATCACTTCACATCAGTCAGAAGGGCCATCCACATAAAGTGTAAACACCAGAAATGCAGGACAGGGTGAGGAGAAAAGGGAGCCCTGTGAGGCTGATAGTGGAAATGTAATTTGCCAACGGCCACTCTGGAGAAGTGTATTGTGTTTGCTAAAACATCTGAAAACTGAGCTACAGAGCATAGGGCACTTGCACTCATGGGCGTATACCTTGGGAAAAACAAAAAATGACAGAAAACAGGCACTCTGACGTTTACCACCTCTCTGTTAAAAAGGGCCTCCACTTGGATATAACCTAAATGTCCCTGGAAGGATAAAATGGATAAAAGAGATGGGGTACTTATGTAGAGTGGAATATTACTCATCCAGAAATCAATGAAATAAGGCCACTTGGAACAACTCTGGAGGAGTTACATACGATCATTCTAAGTGACACATGTCAGAAAGAAAAAGACACATATCATAAGATGTCACTTAAAGGTGGAATCAAAAATGGCTACACATGAAATAAACTACAAAACAGAAACATAGTCAAATATGTAGAAAATAGACATAAGGCTGCTAAATGGGAAAGGTGGGGAATGGTGAGGTATTATCCAGGAGGTTGAAATTAGCAAAGATACCATTCCAAGTACCAAATTGAATAACTGGCAAGGCCTACACGGTACCTCAAAGAACTGCACTCAGTCCACTCAAGTCACTGGAAAATAATACATATGACTTGTAAGCATCTGAGAAAGAATTTATTGTTGTCTCACAGTACATGAATCAAGTGGATGTACAGCAGCAAAAAACAGAGCTTTGAAAATCAGCTGTAACCAATATAAAAATAAATTTAAAAATATTTATAAAAACAGTGAGACAGACAAAAATTCTTACAACTATTGTTGAAGGGCTACGATGTAACATGGATTGAACACATGTAGACCCACAGCAGGATGATATATAAGGCTGGAAGCTATGCACGCTAAGAGATGTTAGAGAGGCTGGGTGAGGAAATGCAGACCTTTTAAAGTAATACTGCCTGGTACCCATTCCATGGGTCCCAAATCTGCACTTTCAAGGGAATCTTCTGACAGGGAAAACATGCCTGGGAAACCGTGATGAATGTACACTGTGTGCTCAGGAGAGGTGTCTAAAATGCACCTCATTTTTGATCTCCTGGTGCTGGGGTTCGCCATTCCAGCCACATTACTAACAATCTCCCCACTTGGAGAATCAGCACCTTTAACCTCCTGTTTCACACAGTTTGCAATTTTTGCAGAGGATAAATGGGAAGAGGAGGAACCAATGAGAGATTAGCTGTAGGAGTTTTGACAGGCACATGTCACTCTAATTTCCCATTAGGAAGAAGAATTAACCAAAGGCTCAGCCTGCCTCCCCAGAACCAGAATAGGGCCGGAATCAATCCAATGGTTTGGCGGTCAGCTCACAAAAAAAGCGAGTTGCAAAATGGAGCTCAGGAGCAGACAATTCAAAGACCTGCAAAGATATAAATGATAACCAACGTCCAAAAATATATTCAGGTAAGGCAACGAAGAGGTTCTGAATGAGAGGCAGAATTGCAGGAAACATGTTTCAAAAGGTAGATTGTACTCACATTTAAAGCATATGAAAAGCAACAGAATTTCTAAAATGATGCAGTTGGGCAAAAGGGTGTATGCGTTTTTTTTCGTGAATATCTTCAGGAAAAAAAACACATACAGAGTTTTTGGCCAACCAAGCAAGAGGGAAATGCAAATCCGCACAATAAAGAAGTCTCAATTTCCACTGCTCAGAAAGGCCATCCAAAAAATGTGTACAAATCAAAAATGTAGGAGAGGCCATGGAAAACAGGGAGACTAGTCACGCTGATGGGTGGGGTATAAATATCCAAGAGCTACTCTGAAGAAGTGTATGCTGTTTCCTAAAACATCTAAAATACAAAGCCCCCGAGCAAAGGGGACTTCAACTCTTGGACATATAACTTGGGAAGACTAAATATCAACAAGACACAGGCACCCCAAAGTTTAGGGCTGCTCTGCATACAAGAACCTCAACTTCAGTACACCTAAAGTATCCCAGGAAAAAGAGAAATGCATAAAGAACTTGTGGTAATTTTGTACAATGGAATATCACTCAGACGTGAAATCAATGTCATAAGGCCAGTAGCAGCATAATGAGAGGATTTAGGTATGATGATTCTAAGGGAAATTAGTCACACAGAAAAAGAATCTTATCATAAGATATCACTTACAGAGGGAATGTCAACATCACAACACATGAACTGAATTAGGAAAGAGAGCAGCGTCTCACATTTAGAAAACACTCTTATGCCTCCTTAAGGGGAAAGGAGAGGTGGGGTGATGCATAAAACCAGAGTTTGATATTAGCACAGGTACCATTCCATAAACCAAATACAGAATAGACAAGACCTACACCTTCATCAGTGAACGGGACTCAAAACCCCTATTCCCCACAGAGGAATATATCTGATTAGTAAGAATCTTAAACCTATGTATTGATATGCCTCTGTAAGGGAATCAAGTGTGTCTAGACCGGCATAAACACGTCAGGGAAAATCAGCTCAACCCCATTATAAAAATGAATTTCAAAAACAAAACAAAAAACAGCGAAATTCTTACACAATTCCTTCAGGGGTTCTGATGAAACCTAGAATGACCCTATCTGCAAAGACAGCTGGATGAGACATAAGGCTGGACACTTGGGACTGAGAGGACTGGTGAGATTGGGAGAGAAAATGCAGACCCTTTAAAGTAGTAATGCATGCCACCATTCCATGGGTCCCAAATTTCCAGGTAGAAGGGAATATCACTACAGTTATAACATGTATGGGAAACCTAGAGAATGGACACCCTGTGATGGCGAAAGGTTTCTGAAAGTCTACTTTTTCCTCTCCTTGTGCTACAGTTTGGCATTCCAACTACTTTACTATCAATCTCCCAACTTAGGAGAGTCATCCCCTATAACCTCCTGGTTCGCACAGTTTGCTAATTGTGCAGAGGATGAAAGGGAAGAGGGAGAACCAATCAGAGAGTAGATGTAGGCATTTGGACGGACACATGTCACTCTAAATTCCCATTAGGAAGAAGAATTAACCAAAGCCTCAGCCACCCACAGGGAACCAGTATAGCCACCCCTGGAACCAGTATAGGTCCTGAAGCAAAATTGTGGATTTGCAGTCAGCTCCCAATAATGGGATTTGAAAATTGGAGCTCAGGGGCAAAGCAAATCAAAAACCTGCAGAGTTATAAAGGACTACTCTCTTCCAAAAATCTGTTGAGGGAAGGCAACAAAGTGTACTTGAAAATGAGGCAGAATTGCACAAAACATATTTCAAGAGGTAAATTGGAATCACCTTTAAAGCACAGGAAAGACATCACAACTTCGAGAATGATGCACTTGGCCAAAAACAGTGTATGACTTTTCTCCTGAATATATTCAGGAGAAAAGGCATAGGCCCTTTTTGGCCAATCAAGCAAGCACACAACGCAAATCCACACTACAAAGAATTGTCGCTTCCCACCGGTCAAAAAGGGCATCCGAAAATCTGTAAAAACCAGAAAGGCAAGATAGAGATGACAAGGGCATAAAGCAATATGATCCCAAGGGTCATGGAGGATTGTGATGACAAGCACATGGAGCATTGTGATGACAAGATTATGTATCATTTTGCTGACAAAGGCATTGTGATGACAAGGTTCATGGAGCACTGTGATGACAAGCGTCATGGAGCATTGTGATTAAAGGGTTCATGGAGCATTGGGATGACAAGGGCATGGAGCATTTTGATGACAAGCGTCCCGGATCATTGTGTTGTCAGGGTTCATGGAGCATTGTCATGACAGTGGTCATGGAGCATTGTTATGACAGAGGTCATGGAGCATTGTGATGAGAACGTCATGGAGCATTGGGCTGAAAATGTTCATGGAGTATTGTGATGACAGGGGTCAAGGAGCATTGTGATGACAAGGTACTGGAGCACTGTGAGGAGAAGACCATGGAGCCATGTGATGACAAGTCTCATGGAGCATTCTGATGAAAAGGGTCATGGAGCATTGTGATTATAGGGGTCTTGGAGCATTGTGATGACAAGGGCATTGAACATTGGGATGAGAAAGTCATGGAGCGTTCTGATGACATGCATCATGGAGCTTTGTGATGACAAGGGCATGGAGCATTGTGATTACAGGGGTCTTGGAGCACTGTGAGGAAAATGGCATGTAACACTGTGATGGAAAAGGCATGTAGCCTTGTCATGACAGGGTTCAAGGAGCATACTGATGACAAGTGTCAGGGACCATTGTGATGACAAGGGTATTGAGCATTGTGATGACAAATGTCATGGAGCATTGTGATTAGAAGACCATGGATAATTGTGATGACGAGCGTTATGGGGAGCTGTGATGATAAGTGTTAGGGAATATTGTGATCACAAGGATTTGGAGCATTGTGATGACAGAGGTCATAAAGCATTTTGATTTCATTGTGATGACAATAGCATGAAGCATTATGATGATGCGCATTGTTGCATTGTGATGACAGCGTTCATGGAGCATTGAGATGAAAAGGGGCATGGAGCATTATGATTAGAAGAGTCTTGGATCACTGTGATGAAAAGGGCATGCAATATTGGTCTGAGATGTTTCATGGATTATTGTGATGAGAGGGGGCAAGGAGCACTGTGATAACAATGGCACGGAACACTGTGATACATGGTTCATGGAGGATTGTAGTGACAAGCGCATGGAGCATTGTGAGAAGAATGGCATCGAGCATTTTGATGAAAAGCATCATGGATACTGTGATGACAAGGGCTTGGAACGATGTGATGAGAGGTTTTTGGAGCATTGTGATGACAATGGCATGGAGCATTGTGATGCCAAGGGTCAGGGAGTTTTGTGATGACAAAGGTCATGGAGCATTTTGATGACAAGTGTGTGGTGAATTCTCTTGTGAAGGGCAGGGAGCATTGTGATGACAGGGTCATGGAACATTTTCATGACGGTGTTGTGGACCATTTTGATGACAGGGGAGTGGGTGTATTGTGATGACTAGTGAGGGAACATTTTGATATCGTTCGTGAGAGAGCATTTTGATAAGAAGGGCATGGAGCATTGTGATGACAAGTTTTATGGAGCATTGTGATGACAAGGTTGTGGAGCATTGTTATGACAAGCACATGGCGCATTGTGATGACATGGGTCATGGAGCCCTGTGCTGACAAAGGCATGGAGCATTGTGATGAGAAGGGTCAGCGAGCATTGTGATGAAAATTTCATGGAGCATTTTGGTGACAAAGGTCACAGAGCCTTGTGATGACGAGGGCATGGAACATTGTGATGACAAAGGTCATGAAGCATTGTGATGACTGGAGTCATGGAGCATTGTGATGACAGGGGTCATGGAGCATTGTGATGAAAAGGCAATGATCATAGTGATGACAGGGTCATGGAGCATTGGCCTGACATGTTTCATGGATTATTGTGATGACAGTGGGCATTGTGCAATGTGATGACAAGGCATGGAGCACTGTGATGAGAAGGTCATGGAGTATTTTGAAGACAGGTCTCAGGGAGCATTGTGATGACATATGTCATGGTCCATTGCGATGACAATGGAATGGATCATTGTGATGCCAAGTGTCATGGAGGATTGTGATGACAAATGTAATGGAGCATTTTGATGACAAGGGCTTGGAGCATTGTGATGACAAGGGACAAGGAGCATTGTGATGACAAGGGCATGGAACATTGTGATGACAAGGGCCATTGAGAATTTTGATGACAAGTTCATGAAGCATTGTGATGAGAAGCACATGGAGCTTCCTATGACAGGGGTCATGGAGCATTGCGATGAAAAGTGCATAGAGAATTGTGATGACAAATCATGTAACACGGTGATGAGAACTGTCATGGTGCATAGTGATGACAAGAACGAGGAGAATTTTGATGACAGGGGACATGGAGCATTTTGATGACCAGGGCATGGAACATTGTGATGACCCGGGAATGGAGCATTGTGATGGCAAGACCGTGGAGGATTGTGATGACGAGCGTCATGGAGCACTGTAATGACAAGGGGAATGGAGCATTGTGATGACAGTGGCCATGGAGCATTCTGACGACAAGTGTAAGGGAACATTGTGATGACAAGTGTATTGAGAATTGTGAGGAAAATGATCATGGAGCATTTTGACGAAAAGGACATGGATTATTGTGATGACAGGCATCATGGAGCGTTGTGATGACAAGTGTTATGGAACTTTGTGATAACAAGGGTTTGGAGCATTGTGATGATAGAAGTCATGGATCATTTTGTTTTCAAGGAGCATGGAGCATTGGGATGACAAGGGCATTAAGCAATGTGATCCCAAGATTCATGGAGGATTGTGATGACAATGGTAAGGGAGTATTGTGATGACAAGCAAATGCAGCATTTTGATGACAAGGTCATGTAGCATTTTGCTGACACAGGCATGGAGCATTGTGATGATAAGGGTCATAGAGCACTGTGATGAGAAGCAACACGGATCATTGTGATTACAGGGGTCATGGAGCATTGGGATGACAAGGTCAAGGATCATTGTGATGACAACTGTTATGGAGCATTGGGCTGAAAATGTTCATGGAGCATTGTGATGACTAGGGAATGCAGCACGGTGATGAAAAGAGTCCCGGATCACTGTGTTTTCAGGGGTCATGGAGCATTGTGATGACAGTGGTCATGGAGCATTGTGATGATAGGGATCATGAAGCATTGTGATGAGAAGTTCCTGGAGAATTGGACTGAAAATGTTCAGGAAGTATTGTGAGGACAGGGGTCATGGAGCATTGTGATGACAAGGGAATGGAGTACTGTGATGAAAAGTTCCTGGAGAATTGTGATGAGAAGACCATGGAGCCTTGTAATAACATGTCTCATGGAGCATTCTGATGAAAAGGGGCATGGAGTATTGTGATTACAGGGGTCTTGGAGCATTGTGATGAAAAGGGCATGGAGCATTGTGATTACTGGTGCCTTGGAGCATTGTGATGAAATTGGCATGGATCATTGTTATGAAAATGGTATGGAGCCTTGTCATGACAGGGTTCCAGGAGGATACTTATGACAAGTGTCAGGGAGCATTGTGATGACAAGTGTATAGAGCACTGTGATGACAAAGGTCATGGAGCACTGTGATGAGAAGACCATGGATAATTGTGATGATGAGCGTCATGGGACATTTTGATGATAAGTGTTATGGAACATGGTGATCAAAAGGATTTGGAGCATTGTGATGAGATAGATCATCAAATATTTTGATTTCATTGTGATGACAATAGCCTGAAGCATTATGATGATGGGCATGGAGCATTTTGATGACAATGGTCACGGAGCATTGTGATGAAAACGGAATGGGGCATTGTGATGAAAAAGGCATGGAGCCTTTTCGTGACAGGGTTCAAAGAGCATTCTGATGAAAAGTGTCAGGGAGCATTGAGATGACAAGTGTACTGAGCATTTTGATGCCAAATGTCATGGAGCACTGTGATGAAAAGAGCATGGAATTTTGTGATGACAGGCATCATGAAGCATTGTGATGACAAGTGTTATGGAACACTGGGATCACAAGGTTTTGGAGCATTGTGATGACAGAGGACATGGATCATTTTGATTTCAAGGAGCATGGAGCATTGTGATGACAAGGGCATGAAGCAATGTGCTCTCAAGGTTCATGGAGGATTGTGATGACAATGGAAATGGAGTATTGTGATGACAAGCGCATAGAGCATTGTAATGACAAGGTCATGTAGCATTTTGCTGACAAAGTCATGGAGCATTGTGATGACAGGTGTCATGGAGCACTGTGATGACAAGGCCACGGAACATCGTGATGGCAGGGGTCATGGAGCATTGTTATGACAGGGGTAATGGAGCATTGTGACGGCAAGGGCATGGAGCATTGTGATGAGAAATCCATGGAGCATTCTGATGATATCTGTCATGGAGCTTTGTGATGACAAGGGCATGGAGCAATGTGATGAGAGTGTTCATGGAGGATTGTGATGACAATGACATGGATCATTGTGATGCCAAGGGTCATGGATCTTTGTGATGACAAATGTCATGGAGGATTTTGATGACAAGGGCGTTGTGCATTGTGATGAGAAGGGCAGGGAGCATTGTGATGACAGGGTCATGGAGCAATTTGATGAAAAGAGTCATGGAACATTTTGATGACAGGGGTTATGGAACATTGTGATGTCAGAGGTCATGGAGCATTATGATGAAAAGGGTCATGGAGCATTTTGATGACAGGGGTTATGGAGCATTGTGATGTCAGGGGTCACTGAACATTGTGATGATAAGTGCATGTAACATTGTGATGACAGGGGTCATGGAACATTGGGATAAGAGGGGTGAGTGAATATTGTGACGAACAGTGATGTAACATTGTGATATCTGTGGTGAGAGAGCATTTTGATGAGAAGTGCATGGAGCATTGTGATGACAAGGTTTATGGAGCATTGTGATGACAAGCTTGTGGAGCACTGTGATGACAAGCTCATGGTGCATTATGATGACATGTGTCATGGAGCATCGTTCTGACAAGCGCATGGAGCATTGTGATGACAAGCTTGTGGAGCACTGTGATGACAAGCTCATGGTGCATTATGATGACATGTGTCATGGAGCATCGTTCTGACAAGCGCATGGAGCATTGTGATGACAAGGAACAAAGAGCATTGTGATGAAAAGTTCATGGATCATTGTGATTAAAAGGGTCATGGAGCATTGTGATGACAAGGGCATGGAGCATTGGTCTAATAAGTTTCATGGATTATTGCGATGACTGTTGGAATGGTGCATTGTGGTGACAAGGGCATGGAGCATTGTGATGACCAGGTCATGCAGTATTGTGAAGAGAGGTGTCAGGGAGCATTGTGATAACATATGTAATGGCCCATTGTGATGACAATCGCATGGAGCATTTTAATGCCAGCTGTCATGGAGGATTCTGATGACAAAGGTAATGGTGCATTGTGATGACAGTGGCTTGGAGCATTGAGATGACAAGGGATTGCAGCATGGTGATGACAAAGTCCTGGAGAATTGTGATGATAAAAGCATGGAGACTTGTGATGAGAAGTCTCATGGAGCATTCTAATGAAAAGGGGCATGGAGCATTGTGATTACAGGGGTCTTGGAGCATTGTGATGACAAGGGCCTGGAGCATTGTGAGGAGAAAGCCATGGTGCATTCTGATGACATGTGTCATTGAGCTTTGAGATGACAAGGGCATGGAGCACTGTGATTACAGGTGTCTTGGAACATTGTGATGAAAAGGCATGGATCACTGTGATGAAAAGGCATGGAGCCTTGTCATGACAGGGTTCAAGGAGCATACTGACGACAAGTGTCAGGGAGCATTGTGATGACAAGTGTATTGAGAATTGTGATGACAAAGGTCATGGAGCATTGTGATGAGAAGACAATGGATAATTGTGATGATGAGCGTCATAGGGTGTTGTGATGTTAAGTGTTATGGAACATGGTGATCAAAAGGGTTTGGAGCATTATGATGACAGTGGTCATGGATAATTTTGATTTCATTGTGATGACAATAGCCTGAAGCATTTTGATGATGGGCATGGAGCATTCTGATGACAGGCTTCATGGAGCATTGAGATGAAAAGTCGCATGGAGCATTGTGAATACAGGGGTCTTGGAGCATTGTCATGACAAGGGCATGGAGGATTGTGATGAGAAGGCTATGGGACATTCTGATGGCCTGCGTCATGGGGCTTTGTGATGACAAGGGCATGGAGCCTTGTGATTACAGGGGTCTTGGAGCATTGTGATGACAAGGGTCATGGAGCCTTGTGATGACAGGGCCGTGGAACATTGTGTGGGCAGTGGTCATGGAGCATTGTTATGACAGAGGTAAAGGAGCATTGTGATGAGAAAGGCATTGAGCATTGGTCTGAAAGATTTCATGGATTTTTGTGATGAGATTGGGCATGGAGCACTGTGATGACAAGGGCTAGGAACACTGTGATACATGGGTCATGGAGGATTATAATGACAAGGGCATGGAGCATTGTGATGAGAAGGGCATGGAGCATTGTGATGACAAGTGTCATGGAGCTTTGTGATGACAAGGGCATGGAGCATTGTGATGCTAAGGGTCATGGAGCTTTGTGATGACAAATGTCATTGAGCATTTTGATGACAAGTGTGTGGTGCATTGTGATGAGAAGGGCAGGGAGCATTTTGATGACAGGGTCATGCAGCAATTTGATGAAAAGTGTAATGGAACCTTTTGATGACAGGGGTTATAGAACATTGTGATGCCAGGGGTCATGGAGCTTTGGGATGAAAAGGGTCATGGAGCATTTTGATGACAGGGGTTATGGATCATTGTGATGTCAGGGGTCATGGAACACTGTGCTGATAAGGGGATGTAGCATTTTGATGACAAGGGTCATGAAGCATTTTGATAACAGGGGTGAGTGAGGATTGTGATGACTAGTGATGGAACATTGTGATACCTCATGTGAGAGAGCATTTGGATGAGAAGTGCATGGAGCATTGTGATTACAAGGTTTATGGAGCATAGCTATGACAAGGTTGTGGATCACTGTGATGAAAAGTGCATGGCACTTTGTGATGACAACCGTCATGGAGCATTGTCCTAACAAAGGCATGGAGCATTGTGATGACAAGGGTCACAGAGAATTGTGATGAAATGTTCATGGAGCATTGTGTTTACAAAGGTCATAGAGCCTTGTGATGACGCGCGCATGGACCGTTGTGATGACAATCGTTATGAAGCATTGTGATGACTGGAGTCACGGAACATTGTCATGACGGGGGTCATGGAGCATTGTGATGACAAGGGCATGGAGCATTGTGATGACAGAGGCATGGAGCATTGGTCTGACAAGTTTCATAGATTATTGTGATGACAGTGGACATGGTGCATTGTGATGACAAGGGCATGGAGCATTTTGATGAGAAGGCCATGGAACATTCTGATGACATTTGTCAAGGAGCTTTGTGATGACAAGGGCATGGAGCATTGTGATTACAGGGGTCTTGGAGCATTGTGATGACAAGCGTCATGGAGCCTTGTGATGACAAGTCCGTGGAACATTGTGATGGCAGGGGTCATGGATCATTGTTATGACAGGTGTCATGGAGCATTGTGATGACAAGGGCATGGAGCATTGTGATGACAGGTCATTGAGCATTGGTCTGACAAGTTTCCTAGATTATTGTGATGACAGTGGACATGGTTCATTGTGATGACAAGGGCATGGAGCATTGTGATGACAAGGGCATGGAGTATTGTGATGACAGGTGTCAGGGAGCATTGTGATGACATATGTCATGGTCCATTGCGATGAAAATGGCATGGAGCATTGTGATGCCAAATGTAATGGAGGATTGTGATGACAAATATAATGGAGCATTGTGATGACTAGGGCTTGGAGCATTATGTTGACAAGGGTCATTGAGAATTTTCATGCAAATGTCGGGAAGCATTGTGATGACAATGTCCTGGAGCACTGTGATGAGAAAATCATGAAGCCTTGTGATGACAAATCTCATGGAGCATACTGATGAAAAGGGGCATGGAGCATTCTGATTACAGGTGTTTTGGAACATTATGATAACTAGGGCATGGAGCATTGTGATGACAAGGGCATGGACCATTGGTCTAATAATTTTCATGGATTATTGTGATGACAGTTGGAATGGCGCATTGTGATGACAAGGGCATGGAGCATTGTGATGAGCAGGTTATGCATTATTGTGAAGAGTGGTGTCATGGAGCATTGTGATGACATATGTAATGGCTCATTGTGATGACAATGTCATGGAGCATTGTGATGCCAAGTGTCATGGAGGATTCTGATGACAAGGTAATGGAGCTTTGTGATGAAAATGGCTTGAAGCATTGTGATGACAAGGGTCAGGAAGCATTTTTCTGACAAGTTCATGGAGAATTGTGATGACAATGTTCATGGAGCATTCTGATGACAATCCTGTGGAGTATTTTGATGACAATGGCATGGAGCATTTTGATGAAAATGGCATGGGGTTTTGTGATGAAAAAGGCATGGAGCCTTTTTGTGACAGGTTTCAAGGAGCATTCTGACGACAAGTGTCAGGGAACATTGTGATGACAAGTGTATTGAGAATTGTGATGACAAAGATCATGAAGCACTGTGATGAAAAGGGCATGGATTATTGTGATGACAGACATCATGGAGCGTTGTGATGACAACTGTTATGGAACATTGTGATCACAAGGGTTTGTAGCACTGTGATGACAGACGTCATGGATCATTTTGATTTCAAGGAGCATCGAGTTTCGTTATGACAACGGCATGAAGCAATGTGATCCTAGGTTCATGGAGGATTGTGATGACAGTGGTAATGGAGTACTGTGATGACAAGCGCATAGAGCATTGCAATGACAATGTCATGTAGCATTTTGCTGACAAAGTCATGGAGCATTGTGATGACAGATGTCATGGAGCATTGTGATGAGAAGCGTCACGGAGCATTGTGAATACAGGGGTCATGGAGCATTGGGATGAAAATGGCATGGATGATTGTGATGAAAAGGGTCATGGAGCATTGGGCTGAAAATGTTCATGGAGCATTGTGATGACTAGGGAATGGAGCATTGTGATGACAAGAGTCCCGGATCATTGTGTTGTCAGGTGTTATGGAGTGTTGTGATGACAGTGGTCATGGATCATTGTGATGATATTTGACATGGAGCACTGTGATGAGAATTTCATGGAGCATTGGGCTGAAAATGTTCATGGAGTTTTGTGATGACAGGGGTCATGGAGCATTGTGATGACAAGGGAATGGAGCATGGTGATGACAAGGTCCTGGAGCACTGTGATGATAAGAGCATGGAGATTTGTGATGACAAGTCTCATGGAGCATTCTAATGAAAAGGGGCATGGAGCATTGTGATTACAGGGGTCTTGGAGCATTCTGATGACATGTGTCATGGAGCTCTGTGATTACAAGGTCATGGAGCACTGTGATTACAGGTGTCTTGGAGCATTGTGATGAAAAGGGCATGGATCATTGTGATGAAAAGGCATGGAGACTAGTCATGACAGGGTTCCAGAAGCATACTGACGACATGTGTCAGGGAGCTTTGTGATGACAAGTGTACTGAGAATTTTGATGACAAAGGTCATGGAGCATTGTGATGAGAAGACCATGGATAATTGTGATGATGAGCGTCATAGGGTGTTGTGATGATAAGTGTTATGGCACTTTGTGATCACAAGAGTTTGGAGCATTATAATGACAGTGGTCATGGATAATTTTGATTTCATTGTGATGACAATAGCCTGAAGCATTATGATGATGGGCATGGTGCATTTTGATGACAGTCTTCATGGAGCATTGAGATGAAAAGGGGCATGGAGCATTGTGATTAGAAGTGTCTTGGAGCACTGTCATGACAAGGGCATGTAGCACTGTGATGAGAAGGCCATGGAACATTCTGATGGCATGCTTCGTGGAGCTTTGTGATGACAAGGCCATGGAACATTGTGATGGTAGGGGTCATGGAGCATTGTTATGACAGAGGTAATGGATCATTGTGATGATAACGTCATTGAGCATTGGTCTGAAATATTTCATGGATTACTGTGATGAGAAGGGCATTGAGCATTGTGATGACAAGTGTCATGGAGCTTTGTGATGACAAGGGCATGTAGCAATGTGATGAGAAGGTTCATGGAGCATTGTGATGTCAATTGCATGGATCATTGTGATGCCAACAGTCATGGAGCTTTGTGATGACAAAGGTCATGGAGCATTTTGATGACAAGTGTGTGGTGCATTGTGATGAGAAAGGCAGGGAGCATTTTGATGACAGGGTCATGCAGCAATTTGATGAAAAATGTAATGGAACATTTTGATGACAGGGCTTATAGAACATTGTGATGCCAGGGGTCATGGAACTTTGGGATGAAAACGGTCATGGAGCATTTTGATGAAGGTGGTTATGGAATATTGTGATGTCAGGGGTCATAGAACATTGTGCTGATAAGGGGATGTAGCATTGTGATGACAGTGTTCATGGAATATTGTGATAACAGGGGTGAGGGAAGATTGTGATGAATAGTGATGGAACATTGTGATATCTCATGTGAGAGAGCATTTGGATGAGAAGTGCATGGAGCATTGTGCTTACAAGGTTTATGGAGCATAGCGATGACAAGGTTGTGGATCATTGTGATGAAAAGCGCATGGCACACTGTGATGACAAGGGTCATGGAGCATTGTTCTGACAAAGGCATGGAGCATTTTAATGACAAGGGTCACACAGCATTGTGATGAAAAGTTCATGGAGCATTGTGATGACAGGGGCATGGAGCATTGGTCTGACAAGTTTCCTAGACTATTGTGATGATAGTGGACATGGTGCATATTGATGACAAGGGCATGGAGCATTGTGATGACAAGGGCATGGAATATTGTGAAGACAGGTGTCAGGGAGCATTGTGATGACATATGTCCTGGTCCTTTGCGATGACAATGGCATGGAGCATTGTGATGCCAAATTTAATGGAGGATTGTGATGACAAATATAATGGAGCATTGTGATGACTAGGGCTTGGAGCATTATGATGACAAGGGCCATTGAGAATTTTCATGACAAGGTCGTGAAGCATTGTGATGACAAGGTCCTGGAGCATTGTGATGAGAAAATCATGGAGCCTTGTGATGACAAATCTCATGGAGCATACTGATGAAAAGGGGCATGGAGCATTCTGATTACAGGGGGTTTGGAACATTGTGATACCTAGGGCATGGAGTATTGTGATGAAAAGGGCATGCAGCATTGGTCTAATAAGTTTCATGGATTATTGTGATTAAAGTTGGAATGGCACATTGTGATGACAAGGGCATGGAGCATTGTAGTGACCAGGTCATGCAGTATTGTGAAGAGAGCTGTCAGGGAGCTTTGTGATGAAATATGTAATGGCCCATTGAGATGACAATGGCATGGAGCATTGTGATGCCAAGTGTCATGGAGGATTCTGATGACAAAAGTAATGGAGCATTGTGATGACAAGGGCATGGAGCATTGTGATGACAAACGTCAGGGTGCATTGTGCTGACAAGTGCATGGAGAATTGTGATGACAAGGGTCATGGAGCATTCTGATGACAATCTTGTGGAGTATTTTGATGACAATGGCATGGGGCATTGTGATGAAAATGGCATTGGGCTTTGTGATGAAAAATGCATGGAGCCTTTTCATAACAGGGTTCAAGGAGCATTCTGATGACAATTGTCAGGGAGCTTTGTGATGACAAGTGTACTGAGAATTGTGATGACAAATGTCATGGAGCATTGTGATGAAAAGAGCATGGATTATTGTGATGGCAGGCATCATGGAGCGCTGTGATGACAAGTGTTATGGAACATTGTGATCACAAGGGTTTGGAGCATTGTGATGACAGAGGTCATGGATCATTTTGATTTCAAGGAGCATGGAGCTTTGTGGTGAAAAGGGCATGAAGCAATGTGATCCCAAGGTTCATGGAGGACTGTGATGACAATGGGAATGGAGTATTGTGATGACAAGTGAATAGAGCATTGCAATGACAAGGTCAGGTAGTATTTTGCTGACAAAGGCATGGAGCATTGTTATGACAGGTGTCATGTAGCACTGTGAATACAGAGGTCATGGAGCATTGGGATGACAAAGTCATAGATGATTGTGATGACAAGAGTCATGGAGAATTGCGCTGAAAATGTTCATGGAGTATTGTGATGACAGGGGTCATGGAGCATTGTGATGAGTAGGGAATGGAGCATTGTGATGACAAGAGTCCCGGATCATTGTGTTGTCAGGTGTGATGGAGTGTTGTGATGACAGTAGTCATGGAGCATTTTGATGATATTTGTCATGGAGCATTGTGATGATAATTTCATGGAGCATTGGGCTGAAAATGTTCATGGAGTATTGTGATGACAGGGGTCATGGAGCATTGTGATGACAAGGGAATGGAGCATGGTGATGACAAGGTCCTGTAGCATTGTGATGATAAGACCATGGAGACTTGTGATGACAAATCTCATGGAGCATTCTGATGAAAAGGGGCATGGAGCATTGTGATTCCATGGGTCTTGGAGCATTGTGATGACAAGGGCATGGAGCATTGTGAGGAGAAGGCCATGGAGCATTCTGATGACATGTGTCATGGAGCACTGTGATGAAAAGGGCATGAAGTATTGTGATGACAGGGGTCATGGAGCCTTGTGATGACAAGGCCGTGGAACACTGTGATGTCAGGGGTCATGGAGCATTGTTATGACAGACGTAATGGAGCATTGTGATGAGAAGGGCATGGAGCATAGTGATGACCAGGTCATGCAGTATTGTAAAAAGTTGTGTCACGGAACATTGTGATGACATATGTATTGGCCCATTGTGATGACAATGGCATGGAGAATTGTGATGCCAAGTGTCATGGAGGATTCTAATGACAAAGTTAATGGAGCATTGTGATGACAATGGCTTGGAGCATAGTGATGACAAGGTTCAGGGAGCATTGTGCTGATAAGTGCATGGAGAATTGTGATGACAGGGGTCATGGAGCATTCTGATGACAAGCTTGTGGAGCATTTTGATGACAATGGCATGGAGCATTGTGATGAAAACGGCATGGGGCTTTGTGATGAAAAAGGCATGGAGCCTTTTCGTGACAGGGTTCAAGGAGCATTCTGACGACAAGTGTCAGGGAGCATTGTGATGACAAGTGTATTGAGAATTGTGATGACAAATGTCATGGAGCATTGTGATGAAAAGGTCATGAAGTATTGTGATGACAGGCCTCATGGAGCGTTCTGATGAATAGTTTTATGGAACATTGTGATCAGAATGTTTTGGAGCATTGCGATGACAGAGGTCATGGATCATTGTGATTTCAAGGAGCATGTAGCATTGTGATGACAAGGGCATGAAGCAATGTGATCCCAAGGTTCATGGCGTAGAGTGATGACAATGCTAATGGAGTATTGTGATGACAAGCGCATAGAGCATTGTAATGACAAGGTCATGTAGCATTTTGCTGACAAAGGCATGGAGCATTTTGATGACATGTGTCATGGAGCACTGTGATGACAAGCGTCACGAATCATTGTGAATACAGGGGTCATGGAGCATTGGGATGACAAGGGCATGGATCATTGTGATGACAAGAGTCATGGAGCATTGGGCTGAAAATGTTCATGGAGTATTGTGATGACAGGGGTCATGGAGCATTGCGATGACAGATGTCATTGAGAATTTTGATATCATTGTGCTGACAATAGCTGGAAGCACTATAATGATTGGCATGAGGCATTGTGATGACAGGGTTCATGGAACTTTGAGATGAAAAGGGGCATGGAGCATTGTGATTACAGGGGTCTTTGAGCATTGTGATGACAAGGGAATGGAGCATTTTGATGAGAAGGCCATGGAACTTTCTAATGACATGTGTCATGGAGCTTTGTGATGAAAAGGGCATGGAGCATTGTGATTAAAGTGGTCTTGGAGCATTGTGATGACACGTGTCATGGAGCCTTCTGATGACAAGGCCGTGGAACATTGTAATGGCAGGGGTCATGGAGCATTATTATGACAGGGGTAATGGAGCATTGTGATGAGAAGGACATGGAGCATTGTGATTACAAGTTTTATGGAGCATTTCGATGACAAATTTGTGGACCGTTGGGATGAAAAGTGCGTGGCACATTGTGATGACAAGTGTCATGGAGCATTTTTCTGACAAAGGCATGGAGCATTGTGATGACAAGGGTCACGGAGCATTGTGATGAAAAGTTCATGGAGCATTGTGGTTACAATGGTAACAGAGCCTTGTGATGACGTGGGTATAGACAATTGTGATGACAAATGTTATGAAGAATTTTGATGACTGGAGTCACGAAACAATGTGATGACTGGGGTCATGGAGCATTGTGATGAAAAGGGCATGGAGCATTGTGCTGAGAAAGGCATAGAGAATTGGATGACAATGGTCAAAGAGCATTGTGATGAAATGTTCATGGAGCATTGTGGTTAAAAAGGTCACAAAGACTGTTGATGATGAGGGCATGGACCATTGTGATGACAAAAGTCATGGAGCATTGTGATGACTGGAGTCACGGAGCATTGTGATGACTGGAGTCAAGGAGCATTGTGATGACTGGGGTCATGGAACATTGTGATAACAAGGGCATGGAGCATTGTGATGACAATGGCATGGAGCATTCGTCTAATATGTTTCATGGATTATTGCGATGACAGTTGGAATGGCGCAATGTGATGACTAGGGCATGGAACATTGTGATGACCAGGTCTTGCAATATTGTGAAGATAGGTGTCAGGGAGCATTGTGATGACATATGTAATGGCCCATTGTGATGACGATGGCATGGAGCATTGTGATGCCAAGTGTCATGGAGAATTCTCATGACAAATGTAATGGAGCATTGTGATGACAATGGCTTGGAGCATTGTGATGAGAAGGGTCAGGGAACACTGTGCTGATAAGGGGATGTAGCATTGTGATGACAGGGGTCATGGAACATTGTGATAACAGGGTTAAGGGAGGATTGTGATGACTAGTGGTGGAACATTGTGATATCTCATGTGAGAGAGCATTTGGATGAGAAGTGCATGGAGAATTGTGATTACAAGCTTTATGGAGCATAGCAATGACAAGGTTGTGTATCATTGTGATGAAATGTGCATGGCCCAATGTGATGACAAGGGTCATGGAGCATTGTTCTGACAAAGGCATGGAGCATTGTGATGACAAATGTCAAGGAGCATTGTGATGAAAAGTTCATGGAACTTTGTGTTTACAAAGGTCACAGAGCCTTGTGATGACACGGGCATAGACTGTTGTGATGACAAACGTTATGAAGCACTGTGATGACTGGATTAACGGAGCATTGTGATGACAGGGTTCATGGAGCATTGTGATGAATAGGGCATGGAGCATTGTGATGAAAGGGGCATGGAAATTTTGTCTGACAAGTTTCATAGATTATTGTGATGACAGTGGGCATGTAGCATTGTGATGACAAGGGCATGGAGTATTGTGAACACGTGTCAGGGAGCATTGTGATGACATATGTCATTGTCCGTTGTGATGAAAACGGCATAGAGCATTGGTCTAATAAGTTTCATGGATTATTGTGATGACAGCTGAAATGGCGCATTGTGATGACAAGGTCATGGAGCATTTTGATGACCAGGTCATGCAGTATTGTGAAGAGAGGAGTCAGGGAGCATTGTGATGACATATGTAATGGCCCATTGTGATGACAATGGCATGGATCATTGTGATGCCAAGTGTCATAGAGGATTCTGAGGACAAAGGTAATGGAGCATTGTGATGACAATGGCTTGGAGCATTGTGATGACAAGGGTCAGGGAGCATTGTGCTGACAAGTGCATGGAGAATTGTGATGACAAGGGTCATGGAGAATTCTGATGACAATCTTTTGGAGTGTTTTGATGTCAATGGCATGGTGCATTGTGATGAAAATGGCATGGGGCTTTGTGATGAAAAAATCATGGAGCCTTTTCGTGACATTGTTCAAGGAGCATTCTGACGACAAGTGTCAGGGGGCAATGTGATGACAAGTGTATTGAGAATTGTAATGACAAAGGTCATGGAGCATTGTGATGCAAATGCTATGGAGTATTGTGATGACAGGCATCATAGAGCGTTGTGATGACAAGTGTTATGGAACCCTGGAAACACAAGTGTTTGGAGCATTGCGATGAAAGAGGACATGGATCATTTTGATTTCAAGGAGCATGGTGCAATGTGATGACAAGGGCCTGAAGCAATGTGATCACAAGTTTCATGGAGTATTGTGATAAAAATGGTAATGGAGTATTGTGACGACAAGCGCATAGAGCATTTTAATGAAAAGGTCATGTAGCATTTTGCTGACAAAGGCATGGGACATTGTGATGACAGGTGTCATGGTGCAGTGTGATGACAAGTGTCAGGGAGCATTGTGAATACAGTGGTCATGGAGCATTGGGATGACAAGGGCATGGATCATTGTGATGACAAGTGTCATGGAGCATTGGGCTGAAAATGTTCATGGAGTATTGTGATGACAGGGGTCATGGTGCATTGTGATGACTAGGCAATGGAGCATTGTGATGACAAGAGTCCCGAATCATTGTGTTGTCAGGTGTCATGGAGTGTTGTGATGACAGTGGTCATGGAGCATTGTGATGATATTGGTCATGGAGCATTGTGATGAGAAGGTCGTGGAGCATTGGGCTGAAAATGTTCATGGAGTATTGTGATGACAGTGGTCATGGAGCATTGTGATGATATTGGTAATGGAGCATTGTGATGAGAAGGTCGTTGAGCATTGGGCTGAAAATGTTCATGGAGTATTTTGATGACAGTGGTCATGGAGCATTGTGATGACAAGGGAATGAAGCATGGTGATGACAAGTTCCTGGAGCATTGTGATGAGATGACCATGGAGACTTGTGGTGACAAGTCTCATGGAGCATTCTGATGAAAAAGGGCATGGAGCATTGTGATTACAGGGGTCTTGGACCATTGTGATGATAAGGGTCATGGAGCCTTGTCATGACAAGGCCGTGGAACATTGTGATGGCAGGGGTCATGGAGCATTGTTATGACAGAGGTAATGGAGCATTGTGATGTTAAGGGCAAGGAGCATTTTGATGACCAGGTCATGGAGTATTGGAAAAGTGGTGTCAGGGAGCATTGTGATGACATATGTATTGGCCCATTGTGATGACAATGGCATGGAGCATTGTGATGCCAAGTGTCATGGAGGATTCTGATGACAAAGGTAATGGAGCATTGTGATGACAATGGCTTGGAACATAGTGATGACAAAGGTCAGGGAGCATTGTGCTGACAAGTGCATGGAGAATTGTGATGACAAGGGTCATGGAGCATTCTGCTGAAAAGCTTGTGGAGTATTTTGATGACAATGGCATGGAGCATTGTGATGAAAACGGCATGGGGCTTTGTGATGAAATATGCATGGAGCCTTTTCGTGACAGGGTTCAAGGAGCATTTTGACGACAAGTGTCAGGGAACATTGTGATGACAAGTGTATTGAGAATTGTGATGACAAAGGTCATGGAGCATTGTGATGAAAAGAGCATCGAGTATTGTGATGATAGGCATCATGGAGCATTGTGATGACAAGTGTTATGGAACATTGTGATCACAAGGGTTTGGATCATTGCGATGACAGAGGTCATGGATCATTTTGATTTCAAGAGCATGGAGCATTTTGATGACAAGGGCATGAAGCAATGTGATCCCAAGTTTCATGGAGGATAGTGATGACAATGGTAATGGATTATTGTGATGACAAGCGCATAGAGCATTGTAATGACAAGGTCATGTAGCATTTTGCTGAAAAAGGCATGGAGGATTGTGATGACAGGTGTCATGCAGCACTGTGATGACAAGCGTCACGGAACATTGTGAATACAGGGGTCATGGAGCATTGGGATGACATATGGCATGGGCCATTGAGATGACAATGGCAGGGAGCATTGTGATGCCAAATGTAATGGAGGATTGTGATGACAAATATAATGGAGCATTGTGATGACTAGGGCTGGGAGCATTATGATGACAACACCATGGAGCCATGTGATGACAAGTCTCATGGAGCTTACTGATGAAAAAGGGCATGCAGCATTGTGATTACAGGGGTCTTGGAACTTTGTGATGACAAGGGCATGAAGCATTGTGAGGAGAAGTACAAGGAGCATTCTGATGGCATGCATCATTGAGATATTTGATGACAAGGGCATTGAGCATCGTGATTACATGGGTCTTGGAGCATTGTGATGAAAAGTGCATGTATCATTGTGATGAAAATGGCATGGAGCCTTGTCATGACAGGGTAAAAGAAGCATACAGACAACAAGTGTCAGGGAGCAGTATGATGACAAGTGTATTGAGCATTGTGATGACGAAGGTCATGGAGCATTTTGATGAGAAGACCAAGGATAATTGTGATGACGAGCGTCATGGGGCACTGTGATGTCAAGTGTTATGGAATATTGTGATCACAAGGGTTTGGGGCATTGTTATGACAGAGGTCATGGAGCATTTGGTTTCATTGTTATGACAATAGCATGAAGCATTATGATGATGGGCATGTTGCATTGTGATGACAGGTTTCATGGATCATTGAGATGAAAAGGGGCATAGAGCATTGTGATTACAGTGTTCTTGGAGCATTGTGATGAGAAGGGTCATGGAGCCTTGTGATGACAAGGCCATGGAACATCGTGATGTCAGGGGTCATGGAGCATTGTTATGACAGTTATAATGGAGCATTGTGATGGCAAGGGCATGGAGCATTGTGATGAGAAAATCATGGAGCATTCTGATGACATGTGTCATGGAGCTATGTGAAGTCAAGGGCATGGAGCAATGTGATGAGAGCGTTCATGGAGCCTTGTGATGACAATGACATGGAACATTGTGATGCCGTGTGTCATGGATATTTGTGATGACAATGGTCATGGAGCATTTTGAAGGCAAGGGTGTTGTGCATTGTGATGAGAAGGGAAGGGAGCATTGTGATGACAGGGTCATGGAGCAATTTGATAAAAAGTGTCATGGAACATTTTGATGACAGGTGTTATGGAACATTGTGATGTCAGGGGTCATCGAACATTATGATGATAAGTGCATGTAGCATTGTGATGACAGGAGTCATGGAACATTGTGATGACAGGGGTGAGGGAGTATTGTGAAAAATAGAGATGTAGCATTGTGATATCAGTGGTGAGAGAGCATTTTGATGAGAAGTGCATGGAGCATTGTGATGAAAAATTTTAAGAAGTATGTGATGACAAGTTTGTGGGGCACTGTGATGACAAGCGCATGGTGCATTGTGATGACATGTGTCATGGAGCATTGTGCTGACAAGCACATGGAGCACTGTGATGACAAGGGTCAAAGAGCATTGTGATGAAAAGTTCATGGAGCATTGTGGTTAAATAGGTCACAGAGACTGTTGATGACGACGGCATGGACCATTGTGATGACAAAGGTAATGAAGCACTGTGATGACTGGAGTCACGGAGAATTGTGATGACAGGGGTCATGGAGCATGGTGATAAAAAGGGCATGGAACATTGTGATGACAAGGGCAATGAACATTTGTCTAATAGGTTTCATGGATTATTGCGATGACAGTTGGAATGGCACATTGTGATGACAAGGGCATGGAGCATTGTGATGACCAGGTCATGCAGTATTGTGAAGACAGGTGTCAGGGAGCATTGTGATGACATATGTAATGGCCCATTGTCATGACGATGGCATGGAGCATTGGGATGCCAATTGTCATGGAGGATTCTGATGACAAAGGTAATGGAGCATTGTGATGAAAATGCCTTGGAGCATTGCGATGACAAGTGTCAAGGAGCATTGTGCTGACAAGTGCATGGAGAATTGTGATGACAAGGGTCATGGAGCATTCTGATGACAAGCCTGTGGAGTATTTTGATGACAATGGCATGGAGCATTGTGATGAAAACGGCATGGGACCGTGTGATGAAAAAGGCATGGAGCCTTTTTGTGACAGGATTCAAGGAGCATTCTGATGACAAGTGTCAGGGAGCATTGTGATGACAAGTGTGTTTAGAATTATGATGACAAAGGTCATGGAGCATTGTGATGAGAAGGCCATGAATAACTGTGATGATGATCGTCATGGGGTGTTGTGATGATAAGTGTTATGGAACATTGTGATCACAAGGTTTTGGAGCATTATGATGAAAGAGGTCATGGAGAATTTTGATTTCATTGTGATGACAATAGCCTGAAGCATTATGATGATGGGCATGTTGCATTGTGATGACAGGGTTCATGGAGCATTGAGATGAAAAGGGGCATGGAGCATTGTGATTACAGGGATCTTGGAGCACTGTGATGACAAGGGCATGGAGCATTGTGATTACAGGGTGCTTGGAGCATTGTGATGACAAGGGTCATGGAGCCTAGTGATGACAAGGCCGTGGAACATTGTGATGGCAGTGGTCATGGATCATTGTTATGACAGAAGTAATGGAGGATATTGATGAGAAGGGCATTGAGCATTGGTTTGAAATATTTCATGGATTATTGTGATGAGAGTGGGCATGGAACATTGTGATGACAAGGGCATGGAAGACTGTGATACATGGGTCATGGTGGATTTTAATGACAGGGGCATGTAGCATTGTGATGAGAAGGGCATCGAGCTTTGTGATGACAAGTGTCATGGAGCTTTGTGATGACAAGGGCATGGAGCAATGTGATGAGAGTGTTCATGGAGCATTGTGATGACAATGACATGGAGCATTGTGATGCCAAGGGTCATGGAGCTTTGTGATGACAAATGTCATGGAGCATTTTGATAACAAGGGTGTGGTGCATTGTGATGAGAAGGGCAGGGAGCATTTTGATGACAGGGTCATGCAGCAATTTGATGAAAAATATAATGGAACATTTTGATGACAGGGGTTATAGAACATTGTGATGCCAGGGGTCATGGAGCTTTGGGATGAAAAGGGTCATGGAGCATTTTGATGACAGGGGTTATGGAACATTGTGATGTCAGGGGTCATGGAACACTGTGCTGATAAGGGGATGTAGCATTGTGAAGACAGTGGTATGGAACACTGTGATTACAGGGGTGAGGGAGCATTGTGATAACTAGTGATGGAACATTGTGATATTTCAGGTGAGAGTGCATTGGGATGAGAAGTGCATGGAGCATTGTGATTAGAAGGCTTATGGAGCATAGACAAGACAAGGTTGTGGATCATTGTGATGAAAAGCGCGTGGCACATTGTGATGACAAGGGTCATGGAGCATTGTTCTGACAAAGGCATGGAGCACTGTGATGACAAGGGTCACGGAGCAGTATGATGAAATGTTCATGGAGCATTGTGGTTACAAAGGACACAGGGCCATGTGATGACGCGGCCATGCACCGCTGTGATGACAAACGTTATGAAGCATTGTGATGACTGGAGTCATGGAGCATTGTGAGCACAGGGGTCAGGGAACATTGTGCTAACCAGGGCATGGGACATTGTGAAGACAGGGGCATGGAGCATTGGTCTGAGAAGTTTCATAGATTATTGTGATGACAGTGGACATGGTGCATTGTGATGACAAGGGCATGGGGCATTGTGATGAGAAGGTCATGGAGTATTGTGAAGAGAGGTGTCAGGGAGCATTGTGATGACATATGTCATGGTCAATTGCGATGACAATGGCAGGGAGCATTGTGATGCCAAATGTAATGGAGCATTGTGATGGCAAATATAATGGAGCATTGTGATGACTAGGGCTTGCAGCATTATGATTACAAGGGCCATTGAGAATTTTCATGACAAGGTCGTGTAGCATTGTGATGACAAGGTCCTGGAACTTTGTGATGAGAAATCAATGAAGCCTTGTGAAGACAAGTCTCATGGAGCATACTGATGAAAAGGGGCATGGAGCATTCTGATTACAGGGGTCTTGGAACATTGTGATAACAAGGACATGGAGCATTGTGATGACAAGGGCATGGAGCATAGGTGTAATATATTTCATGGATTATTGCGAAGACAGATGGAATGACACATTGTGATGACAAGGGCATGGAGCATTTTGATGACCAGGTGATGCAGTATTGTGAAGACAGCTGTCAGGGAGCATTGTGATGACATATGTAATGGCCCATTGTGATGTCAATGGCATGGAGCATTGTGATGCCAAGTGTCATGTAGGATTCTGATGACAAAGGTAATGGAGCATTGTGATGACAATGGCTTGGAGCATTGTGATGACAAGAGTCAGGGAGCATTGTGCTGACAAGTGCATGGAGAATTGTGATGACAAGGGTCATGGAGCATTCTAATGACAAGCTTGTGGAGTATTTTAATGACAATGTCATGGAGATTTGTGATGAAAACGGCATGGGGCATTGTGGTGAAAAAGGCATGGAGCCTTTTCGTGACAGGGTTCAAGGAGCATTCTGACGACAAGTGTCAGGGAGCATGGTGATGACAAGTGTATTGAGAATTGTGATGACAAAGGTCATGGAGCAATGTGATGAAAAGGGAAGGGAGTATTGTGATGACAGGCATCATGGAGCATTGTGATGACAAGTGTTATGGAACATTGTGATCACAAGAGTTTGGAGCATTGTGATGAGAGAGGTCATGGATCATTTTGATTTCAAGACACATGGAGCATTGTGATGACAAGGGCATGAAGCAATGTGATCCCAAGTTTCAAGGAGGATTGTAATGACAATGGTAATGGAGTATTGTGATGACAAGCGCATAGAGCATGGCAATGAGAAGGTCATGTAGCATTTTGCTGACAAAGGCATGGAGCATTGTGATGACAGGTGTCATGGAGCACTGTGATGACAAGCGTCAAGGAGCATTGTGAATACAGGGGTCATGGAGCATTGGGATGACAAGGGCATGGATCATTGTGATGACAAAGTTCATGAATCATTGGGCTGAAAATGTTCATGGAGTATTGTGATGACAGGGGTCATGGAGCATCGTGATGACTAGGGAATGGAGCATTGTGATGACAAGTGTCAGGAATCATTGTGTTGTCAGGTGTTATGGATGGTTGTGATGACAGGGGTCATGGAGCATTGTGATGATATTGGTCATGGAGCATTGTGATGAGAATGTCATGTAGCATTCGGCTGGAAATGTTAATGGATTATTGTAATGACTGGGGTCATGGAGCATTGTGATGACAAGGGAATGGAGCATGGTGATGACAAGGTCCTGGAGCATTGTAATGAGATGACCATGGAGACTTGTGATGACAAGTCTCATGGAGCATTCTGATGAAAAAGGGCATGGAGCATTGTGATTACAAGGGTCTTGGAGCATTGTGATGACAAGGGCATGGAGCATTGTGATGAGAAGGCCATGGGACCTTCTGATGACATGCCTCATGGAGCTTTGTTATGACAAGGACATGGAGAATTTTGATTACATGTTTCTTGGAGCATTGTGATGACAAGGGTCATGGAGCCTTGTGATGACAAGGCCGTGGAACATTGTGATGGCAGTGGTCGTGGTGCATTGTTATGACAGAGGTAATGGAGCATTGTGATGAGAAGGGCATTGAGCATTGGTTTGAAATGTTTCATATTTTATTGTGATGAGAGTGGACGGGAGCATTGTGATGACAAGGGCACGGAAAACTGTGATACATGGGTCATGGAGGATTGTAATGACAAGTGCATGGAGCAATGTGATGAGAGGATACATGGAAAATTGTGATGACAATGCCATGGAGCATAGTGAGGAAAAGGCCATGGAGCATTCTGATCACATGCGTCATGGAGCTTTTTGATGACAAGGACATGGAGCATTGTGATTACAGGGGTCTTGGAGCATTGTGATGAAAAGGGCATGGATCATTGTGATGAAAAATGCATGGAGCCTTGTCATGACAGTGTTCAAGGAGCATACTGGCGACAAGTGTCAGGGAGCATTGTGAAGACAAGTGTATTGAGCATTGTGATGACAAAGTTCAGGGAGCATTGTGATCAGAAGACCAAGGATAATTGTGATGATGATCGTCATGGGGTGTGGTGATGATAAATGTTATGGAACACTGTGATCACAAGGGTTTGGAGCATTATGATGACAGAGGTCAGGGAGACTTTTGATTTCATTGTAATGACAATAGCCTGAAGCATTATGATAATGGGCATGGTGCATTGTGATGACAGGGTTCATGGAGCATTGAGATGAAAAGGGGCATGGGGCATTGTGATTACAGGGGTCTTGTAGCATTGTGATGACAAGCGCATAGAGCATTGTAATGACAAGATCATGTAGAATTTTGCAGACAAATGCATGGAGCACTGTGATGACAGGCATCATGGAGCACTGTGATGACATGTGTCACGGAGCATTGTGAATACAGGGGTCATGGATCATTGTGATGACAAGGGTCATGGATCATTGGGCTGAAAATGTTCATGGAGTATTGTGATGACAGGGGTCATGGAGCATTGTGATGACAGAGGTCATGGAGAATTTTGATTTCATTGTGCTGACAATAGCCGGAAGCATTATGATGATGGGCATGATGCATTGTGATGACAGGGTTCATGGAGCATTGAGATGAAAAGGGGCATGGAGCATTTTGATTACAGGGGTCTTGGAGCATTGTGATGACATGGGCATGGAGTATTTTGATGAGAAGGACATGGAACATTCTGATGACATGTGTCATGGTGCTTTGTGATGACAAGTGCATGGAGCATTGTGATTACAGGTGTCTTGCAGCATTGTGATGACAAGGGTCATGGAGCTTTGTCATGACAAGGCCGTGGTACATTGTGATGGCAGGGGTCAAGGAGCATTTTTATGACAGGTGTAATGGAGCATTGTGATGAGAACGGCATGGAGCATTGGGATTAGAAGTTTTATGGAGCATTGCGATGACAAATCTGTGGACCGTTGGGATAAAAAGCGCGTGGTACATTGTGATGACAAGGGTCATGGAGCATTTTTCTGACAAAGGCATGGAGCACTGTGATGACAAGGGTCACGGAGCATTGTGATGAAAAGTTCATGAAGCATTGTGGTTAAAAATGTCACAAAGCCTTGTGATGACATGGACATGGACCATTGTGATGACAAAAGTTATGAAGCATTGTGATGACTGGAGTCACGGAGCATTGTGATGACAGGGTCATGGAGCATTGTGATGACAAGGGCATAGAGCATTGTGCTGAGAAAGGCGTACATCATTGTGATGACAAGGGTCAAAGAGCATTGTGATGAAAAGTTCATGGAGCATTGTGTTTAAAAATGTCACAGAGACTGTTGATGATGAGGTAATGGACCATTGTGATGACAAAGGTCATGAACCATTGTGATGACTGGAGTCACGGAGCATGGTGATGACAGGGGTCATGGAGCATTGTGATAACAAGGGCATGGAGCATTGTGATGACCAGGGCATGGAGCATTGTGATGAGCAGCTCATGCAGTATTGTGAAGAGAAGTGTCAGGGAGCATTGTGATGACATATGTAATGGCCCATTGTGATAAAAATGGCATGGAGCATTGTGATGCCAAGTTTCATGAAAGATTCTGATGACAAAGGTAATGGAGCATTGTTATGACAATGGCTTGGAGCATTGTGATGACAAGGGTCAGGGAGCATTGTGCTGACAAGTGCATGGAGAATTGTGATGACAAGGGTCATGGAGCATTCTGATGAAAAGCTTGTGGAGTATTTTGATGACAATGGCCTGGAGCATTGTGATGAAAACGGCATGGGGCAATGTGAGGAAAAAGGCATGCAGCCTTTTCGTGACAGGGTTCAAGGAGCATTCTGACGACAAGTGTCAGTGAGCATTGTGATGACAAGTGTATTGAGAATTGTGATGACAAAAGTCATGGAGCATGGTGATGAGAAGGCCATGGATAATTGTGATGATGATCGTCATGGGGTGTTGTGATTATAAGTGTTATGGAACATTGTGATCACAAGGCTTTGGAGCATTATGATGACAGAGGTCATGGAGAATTTTGATTTCATCGTGATGACAATAGCCTGAAGCATTATGATGATGGGCATGGTGCATTGTCATGACAGAGTTCATGGAGCATTGAGATGAAAAGGGGCATGTAGCATTGTGATTACAGGGGTCTTGGAGCATTGTGATGACAAGCGCATAGAGCATTGTAATGACAAGTTCATGTAGAATTTTCCTGAGAATGGCATGGAGCATTGTGATGACAGGTGTCATGGAGAACTGTGACAAAATTGTCACGGAGCATTGTGATTACAGAGGTCATGGATCATTGGGATGACAAGTGCATGGATCATTGTGATGACAAGGGTCATGGAGCATTGGGCTGAAAATGTTCATGGAGTATTGTGATGACAGGGGTCATGGAGCATTTTGATTACAGGGGTCTTGGAGCACTGTGATGACAAGAGTCCCGGATCATTGTGTTGTCACGTGTCATGGAGTGTTGTGATGACAGGTTTCATGGAGCATTGAGATGAAAAGGGGCATGGAGCACTGTGTTTACAGGGGTTTTGGAGCACTGTGATGACAAGGGCATGCGGCATTTTGATGAGACGGCCATGGAACATTCTGATGACATGTGTCATGGAGCTTTGTGATGACAACGGCATGGAACATTGTGATTAAAGGGGTCTTGGAGCATTGTGATGACAAGTGTCATGGAGCCTTGTGATGACAAGGCCGTGGAACATTGTGATGGCAGGGGTCATGGAGCATTGTTATGACAGGTGTAATGGAGCATTGTGATGAGAAGGGCATGCAGCATTGTGATTACAATTTTTATGGAGCATTGTGATGACAAATTTTTGGACCGCTGTGATGAAAAGCACGTGGCACATTGTGATGACAATGGTCAGGGAGCATTTTAATGACAAAGGCATGGAGCATTGTGATGACAAGTGTCACGGAACATTGTGATGAAATGTTCATGGAGCATTTTGGATACAAAGGTAACAGAGCCTTGTGATGACTTGGGCATGGACCATTGTGATGACAAATACTATGAAGCACTGTGATGACTGGAGTCACAGAGCATTGTGATGACAAGGTCCTGAAGCATTGTGATGAGATGACCATGGAGACTTGTGATGACAAGTCTCATGGAGCATTCTGATGAAAAGGGGCAAGGAGCATTGTGATTACAGGGGTCTTGGAGCATTGTGATGACAAGGGCAAAGAGCACTGTGAGGAGAAGGCCATGGAGCATTCTGATGACATATGTCATGGAGCATTGTGCTGAGAAAGGCATAGAGCATTGTGATGACAGGGGATAAGGAGCATTGTGAAGAAAAGTTCATGGAGCATTGTGGTTAAAAAGGTCACAGAGACTCTTGATGATGAGGGCATGGACCATTGTGATGACAAAGGTCATGAAGCATTGTGATGACTGGAGTCACGGAGCATTGTGATGACAGGGGTCATGGAGCATTGTGATAACGAGGGCATGGAGCATTGTGATGACAAGGTCATGGAGCATTGTGATGACCTTGTGATGCAGTATTGTGAAGACAGTTGTCAGGGAGCATTGTGCTGACATATATAATGGCCCATTGTGATGACAATGACATGGAGCATTGTGATGCCAAGTGTCATGGAGGATTCTGAAGACAAAGGTAATGGAGCATTGTGATGACAATGGCTTGGAGCATTGTGATGACAAGGGTCAGGGAACATTGTGCTGACAAGTGCATGGAGAATTGTGATGACAAGGGTCATGGAGCATTCTGCTGACAAGCTTGTGGAGTATTTTGATGACAATGGCATGGAACATTGTGATGAAAACCGCATGGGGCATTGTGATGAAAAAGGCATGGAGACTTTTCATTAGAGGGTTCAAGGAGCATTCTGACGACAAACGTCAGGGAGCATTGTGATGAGAATATATTGAGAATTGTGATGACAAACGTCATGGAGCATTGTTATGAAAAGAGCATGGAGTATTGTGATGACAGGCATCATGGAGCGTTGTGATGACAAGTGCTATGGAACATTGTGATCACAAGGTTTTGGAACATTGTGATGACAGAGGTCATGGATCATTTTGATTTCAAGGAGCATGGAACACTGTGATGACAAGGGCATGAAGCAATGTGATCCCAAGGTTCATGGAGGATTGTGATGATAATGGTAATGGAGTATTGTGATGACAAGCGCATAGAGCATTGTAATGACAATGTCATGTAGCATTCTGCTGACAAAGGCATGAAGCATTGTTATGCCAGGTGTCATGGAGCACTGTGATGACAAGCGTCACGGAGCATTGTGAATACAGGGGTCATGGAGAATTGGGATGACAAGGGCATGGATCATTGTGATGACAAGGGTCGTGGAGCACTGGGCTGAAAATGTTCATGGAGTATTGTGATGACAGGGGTCATGGAGCATTGTGATGACTAGGGAATGGAGCATTGTAATGACAAGACTCCCGGATCATTGTGTTGTCGGGTGTCATGGAGTGTTGTGATGACAGTGGTCATGGAGCATTGTGATGATATTTGTCATGGAGCATTGTGATGAGAAGGTCATGGAGTATTTGGCTGAAAATGTTCATGGAGTATTGTGATGACAGTGGTCATGGAACATTGTGATGACAAGGGAATGGAACATGGTGATGACAGGGTTCATGGACTATTTTGATTACAGGGGTGAAGGAGGATTGTGATGACTAGTGAGGGAACATGGTTATATCTCAGGTGAGAGAGCATTTGGATGAGAAGAACATGGAGCATTGTGATTACAAGGTTTATGGAGCGTAGCAATGACAAGGTTGTGTATCATTGTGATGGAAAGCCCGTGGCACATTTTGATGACAAGGGTCATGGAGCATTTTTCTGACAAAGGCATGGAGCATTGTGATGACAAGTGTCACGGAGCACTGTATTGAAATGTTCATGGAGCATTGTGGTTACAAAGGTCAGAGAGACTTGTGATGACGCGGGCATGGACCGTTGTGATGACAAACGTTATGAAGCATTGTGATGACTGGAGTCACGTAGCATTGTGTTGACAGGGTTCATGGAGCATTGTTTTGACAAGGGCATGGAGCATTGTGATGACAAAGTCATGGAGTATTGTGAAGACAGGTGTCAGGGAGCATTTTGATGACATATGTCATGGTCCATTTCGATGACAATGGCATGGTGCATTGTGATGCCAAATGTAATGGAGGATTGTGATGACAAATATGATGGAGCATTGTGATGACTAGGGCTTGGAGCATTATGATGACAAGGGGCATTGAGAATTTTCATGACAATGTCGTGAAGCATTGTGATGACAAGGTCCTTGAGCATTGTGATGAGAAAACCAAGGAGCCTTGTGATGACAGGTCTCATGGATCATACTGATGAAAAGGGGCATGGAACATTCTGATGACAGGGGTCTTGGAACATTGAGATAGCAAGGGCATGGAGCATTGTGATGACAAGGGCATGGAGCATAGGTATAATAAGTTTCATGGATTATTGTGATGACAGTTGGAATGGCGCATTGTGATGACAGTGGTCATGGAGAATTGTGATGATACTGGTCATGGAGCATTGTGATGAGAAGGTAATGGAGCACTGGGTTGAAAATGTTCATGGAGTATTGTGATGACAGGTGTCATGGAGCTTTGTGATGACAAGGGAATGGAGCATGGTGATGAAAAGGTCCTGGAGTATTGTGATGAGATGACGATGGAGACTTGTGATGACAAGACTCATGGAGCATTCTGATGAAAAGGGGAATGGAGCATTGAGATTACATGGGTCTTGGAACATTGTGATGACAAGGGCAAGGAGCATTGTGAGTAGAAGGCCATGGATCTTTCTGATGGAAAGCATCATGGAGATATGTGATGACAAGGGCATGGAGCATTGTGATTACAGGGGTCTTGGTGCATTGTGATGACAAGGGTCATGGAGCCTTTTGATGGCAAGGCCGTGGAACATTGTGATGGCAGGGGTCATAGAGCATTGTTATGACAGTGGTAATGGAGCATTGTGATGAGAAGGGCATTGAGCATTGTTCTGAAATGTTTCATGGATGATTGTGATGAGAGTGGGCGTGGAGCATTGTGATGAAAAGGGCACGGTACACCGTGATACATGGGTCATGGAGGATTGTAATGACAAAGGCATGGAGCATTGTGATGAGAATGGCATCGAGCATTGTGATGACAAGTGTCATTCAGCTTTGTGATGACAAAGGCATGGAGCAATGTGATGAGAGGGTTCATGGAGCATTGTGATGACATTGACATGGAGCATTGTGCTGACAAGCGCATGGAGCATTGTGATGACAAGGGTCATGGAGCATTGTGGTGAGAAAGGCATAGAGCATTGTGATGACAAGGGTCAAAGAGCATTGTGATGAAAATTTCATGGAACATTGTGGTTAAAAATGTCACAGAGACTGTTGATGACGAGGGCACGGACCATTGTGATGACAAAGGTCATGAAGCATTGTGATGACTGGAGTCACGGAGCATTGTGATGACAGGGTTCATGGAGCATTGTGATAATAAGGAATGGAGCATTGTCATGACACGGGCATGGATCATTGGTCTAATACGTTTTATGGATTATTGTGATGACAGCTCAAATGGCGCATTGTGATGACATGGGCATGGAGCATTGTGATGACCAAGTCATACAGTATTGTGAAGAGAGGTGTCAGGGAGCATTGTGATGACATATGTAATGGCCCATTGTGATGACAATGGCATGGAGCATTGTGATGCCAAGTGTCATGGAGGATTCTGATGACAAAGCTAATGGAGCATTGTGATGACAATGGCTAGGAGCATTGTGAAGACAAGAGTCAGGTAGCATTGTGCTGACAAATGTATGGAGAATTATGATGACAAGGGTCATGGAGCATTCTGAAGACCAGCCTGTAGAGTATTTTGATGACAATGGCATGGAGCATTGTGATGAAAACGGCATGGGACATTGTGATGAAAAAGGCATGGAGCCTTTTCGTGACAGGTTTCAAGGAGCATTCTGATGACAAGTGTCAGGGTGCATTGTGATGAAAAGTGTATTGAGAATTGTGATGACAAATGTCATGGAGCATTGTGATGAAAAGGGCATGGAGTATCGTGATGACAGGCATCATGGAGTGTTGTGATGAAAAGTGTTATGGAACATTGTGATCACAAGTGTTTGGTGCATTGAGATGACAGAGGTCATGGATCATTTTGATTTCAAGGAGCATGGAGCATTGTGATGACCAGGACATGAAGCAATGTGATCCCAAAGTTCATGGAGGATTGTGATGACATTTGTAATGGAGTATTGTTATGACAAACGCATAGAGCATTGTAATGAAAAGGTCATGTAGCATTTTGCTGACAAAGGCATGGAGAATGGTGATGACATGTGTCATGGAGCACTGTGATGATAAGCGTCACGGAGCATTGTGAATACAGGGGTCATGGAGCATTGGTATGAGAAAGGCATGGATCATTGTGATGACAAGGGTCATGGAGCATTGTGATGAGTAGGGAATGGAGCATTGTGATGAGAAGACCATGGAAAATTGTGATGACGAGCATCATGGGGCATTGTGATGACAAGTGTTATGGAATATTGTGATCACAAGGGTTTGGAGCATTGCTATGACAGAGGTCATGGAGCAATTTGATTTCATTGTGATGACAATAGCATGAAGCATTATGATGATGGGCATGGTGCATTGTGATGACAGGGTTCATGGATCATTGAGATGAAAAGGTACATAGAGCATTGTGATTACAGTGTTCTTGGAGCATTGTGATGAGAAGGGCCATGGAGCTTTGTGATGAAAAGGCCATGGAACATCGTGATGGCAGGGGTCATGGAGCATTGTTATGACAGTGGTAATGGAGCATTGGGATGGCAAGGGCATGGATCATTGTGATGAGAAGGCCATGGAGCATTCTGATGACATGTGTCATGGAGATTTGTGAATACAAGGGCATGGAGCAATGTGATGAGAGCGTGCATGGAGCATTCTGATGACAATGACATGGAGCATTGTGATGCCAAGGGTCATGGATCTTTGTGATGACAAAGGTCATGGAGCATTTTGATGGCAAGGTCGTTGTGCATTGTGATGAGAAAGGCAGGGATCATTTTGATGACAGGGTCTTTGAGCAATTTGATGAAAAGTGTCATGGAACATTTTGATGACAGGTGTTATGGAACATTGTGATGTCAGGGGTCATCGAACATTGTGATGATAAGTGCATGTAGCATTGTGATGACAGGAGTGACGGAGTATTGTGACAAATAGTGATGTAGCATTGTGATATCAGTGGTGAGAGGGCATTTTGATGAGAAGTGCATGGAGCATTGTGGTGACAAATTTTATGGAGCATTGTGATGACAAGATTGTGGAGCACTGTGATGCCAAGCACATGGTGCATTGTGATGACATGTGTCATGGAGCATTGTGCTGCCAAGCGCATGAAGCATTGTGATGACAAGGGTCAAAGAGCATTGTGATGAAAAGTTCATGGAGCATTGTGGTTAAAAAGCTCACAGAGACTGTTGATGACCAGGGCATGGACCATTGTGATGACAAAGGTCATGAAGCATTGTGATGATTGGAGTCACGGAGCATTGTGATGACAGGGGTCATGAAGCATTGTGATGAGTAGGTCGTGGAGCATTGGGCTGAAAATGTTAATGGACTACTGTGATGACAGGGTTCATGGAGCATTGTGATGACAAGGGAATGGAGCATGGTGATGACAAGGTCCAGGAGCATTGTGAGGAGAAGACCATGGAGACTTGTGATGAAATGTCCCATGGAGCATTCTGATGAAAAGGGGGATGGAGCATTGTGATTACAGGGGTCTTGGAGCATTGTGATGACAAGGGCATGGAGCATTATGATGAGAAGGCCATGAAGCATTCTGATGACATGCGTCATGGAGCTTTTTGATGACAAGGGCATGGATCATTGTGATTACAGGGATCTTGGAGCATTGTGATGAAAAGGGCATGGATTATTGTGATGACAAAGGCATGGAGCCTTGTCATGACAGGGTTCAACGAGCATACTGACGACAAGTGTCAGGGAGTCTTGTGATGACAAGTGTATTGAGCATTGTGATGACAAAGATCATGGAGCATTTTGAAGAGAAGACCATGGATAATTGTGATGATGAGCATCATGGGGTGTTGTGATGATAAGTGTTATGGAACATTGTGATCACAAGTGTTTGGAGCATTATGATGACAGAGGTCATGGAGAATATTAATTTCATTGTGATGACAATAGCCTGAAGCATTATGATGATGGGCATGGTGCATTGTGATGGCAGGGTTCATGGAGCATTGAGATGAAAAGGGGCATGGAGCATTGTGTTTACAAAGGTCTTGGAGCATTGTGATGACAAGGGCATGGAGCATTGTGATGAGAAGGTCATGGAGTATTGTGAAGACAGGTGTCTGGGAGCATTGTGATGACATATGTCATGGTCCATTGTGAAGACAATGGCATGGAGCATTGTGATACCGCATGTAATGGAGGATTGTGATGACAAATATAATGGAGCATTGTGATGATTAGCGCTTGGAGCATTATGATGACAAGGGTCATTGAGAATTTTCATGACAAGGTCGTGAAGCATTGTGATGACAAAGTCCTGGAGCATTGTGATGACAAATCTATGGAGCCTTGTGATGACAAGTCTCATGGAGCATACTGATGAAAAGGGGCATGGAGCATTGTGATTACAGGGGTCTTGGAGCATTGTGATGACAAGGGTCACAGAGAATTGTGAAGAAATATTCATGGAGCATTGTGATTACAAAGGTCAAAGAGCCTTTTTTTTTTTTTAATTTTATTTATTTATTTATTTATTTATTTGTGGCTGTGTTGGGTCTTCGTGTCTGTGCGAGGGCTTTCTCTAGTTGTGGCAAGTGGGGGCCACTCTTCATTGCAGTGCGCGGGGCCTCTCACTATCACGGCCTCTCCTGTTGCAGAGCACAGGCTCCAGACGCGCAGGCTCAGTAATCGTGGCTCACGGGCCCAGTTGCTCCGCGGCATGTGCGATCTTCCCAGACCAGGGCTCGAACCCGTGTCCCCTGCATTGGCAGGCAGATTCTCAACCACTGCGCCACCAGGGAAGCCCAAAGAGCCTTTTGATGATGCGGGCATGGACCACTGTGATGACAAAGGTTATGAAGCATTTTGATGACTGGAGTCACGGAGCATTGTGATGACAGGGGTCATGGAGCATTGTGATGACATGTGTCATGGAGCATTGTGCTGACAAGCTCATGGAGCATTGTGATGACAAGGGTCATAGAGCATTGTGGTGAGAAAGGCATACAGCATTGTGATGACAAGGGTCAAAGAGCATTGTGATGAAAATTTCATGGAGCATTGTGGTTAAAATGTCACAGAGACTGTAGATGACGAGGGCACGGACCATTGTGATGACAAAGGTCATGAAGCATTGTGATGACTGGAGTCACGGAGCATTGTGATGACAGGGGTCATGGAGCATTGTGATAATAAGGGAATGGAGAATTGTGATGACAAGGGCATGGAACATTGGTCTAATATGTTTCATGGTTTATTGCGATGACAGTTGGAATGGCGCATTGTGATGACATGGGCATGGGGCATTGTGATGACCAGGTCATGCAGTATTGTGAAGACAGGTGTCAGGGAGCATGGTGATGACATATGCAATGGCCTATTGTGATGACAATGGCATGGAGCATTTTGATGCCAAGTGTCATGGAGGATGCTGATGACAAAGGTAATGGAGAGTTGTGATGACAATGGCTTGGAGCATTGTGATGACAAGGGTCAGGGAGCATTGTGCTGACAAGTGCATGGAGAATTGTGATGACAAGGGTCATGGAGCATTCTGATGACAAGCTTCTGGAGTATTTTGATGACAATGGCATGGAGCATTGTGATGAAAACGGCATGGGGTATTGTGATAAAAAATGCATTGAGCCTTTTTGTGACAGGGTTCATGGAACATTCTGATGAAAAATGTCAGGGAGCATTGTGATGACAAGTGTATTGAGCATTTTGATGACAAATGTCATGGAGCATTGTGAGGAAAAAGGCATGGAATATTGTGATGACAGGCATAATGGTGCGTTGTGATGACAAGTGTTATGGAATATTGTGATCACAAGGGTTTGGAGCATTGTGATGAGAGAGGTCATGGATCATTTTGATTTAAAGGAGCATGGAGCATTGTGATGACAAGGGCATGAGGCAATGTGATCCAAATGTTCATGGAGGATGGTGATGACAATAGAAATGGAGTATTGTGATGACAAGTGCATAGAGCACTGTAATGGCAAGGTCATGTAGCATTTTGCTGACAAAGGCATGGAGCATTGTGATGACATGTGTCATGGAGCACTGTGATAACAGGTGTCACGGAGCATTGTGAATACAGGGGTCATGGAGCATTGGGATGAAAAGGGCATGGATCATTGTGATGACAAGGGACATGGAGCACTGGGCTAAAATGTTCGTGGAGTGTTGTGATGACAGGGGTCATGGAGCATTGTGATGACAAGAGTCCCGGATCATTGTGTTGTCAGGAGTAATGGAGTGTTGTGATGACAGTGGTCATGGAGCATTGTGATGATATTGGCCATGGAGCACTGTGATGTGTAGGTCGTGGAGCATTGTGCTGAATATGTTCATGGATTATTGTGATGATACGGGTCATGGAGCATTGTGATGACAAGGGAATGGAGCATGGTGATGACAAGGTCCTGGAGCATTGTGATGAGAAGACCATGGAGACTTGTGAAGACAAGTCTCATGGAGCATTCTGATGAAAAGGGGCATGGAGCATTGTGATTACAGGGGCCTTGGAGCACTGTGATGACTAGGGCATGGAGCATTGTGATGCGAAGGCCATGGAGCTTTCTGATGACATGTGTCATGGAGTTTTGTGATGACAAGGGCATGGATCATTGTGATTACAGGGATCTTGGAGCATTGTTATGAAAACGGCACCGATCATTGTTATGAAAAAGGTATGGAGCCTTGTCATGACAGGCTTCAAGGAGCATACTGACGACTAGTGTCAGGGAGCATTGTGATGACAAGTGTATTGAGCATTGTGATGACAAAGATCATGGAGCATTGTGATAAGAAGACCCTGTTTAATGGTTATGATGAGCGTCATGGAGTGTTGTGATGATAAGTGTTATGGAACATTGTGATCACAAGGGTTTGGAGCATTATGATGACAGAGGTCATGGAGATTACTGATTTCATTGTGATGACAATAGCCTGAAGCATTATGATGATGGGCATGGTGCACTGTGATGACAGGGTTCATGGAGCATTGAGATGAAAAGGGTCATGGAGCACTGTGATTACAGTGGTCTTGGAGCATTCTGATGACAAGGGCATGGATCATTGTGATGAGAAGGCCATGGAACATTCTGATGATATGCATCATGGAGCTTTGTGATGACAAGGGCATGGAGCATTGTGATTACAAGGGTCTTCAGCATTGTGATAACAAGTCTCATGGAACCTTGTGATGACTATGCCGTGGAACATTGTGATGGCAGGGGTCATGGTGTATTGTTATGACAGAGGTAATGGAGCATTGTGATGAGAAGGGCATGGAAAATTGGTCTAAAATGTTTCATGGATTATTGTGATGAGAGTGGGCATAGAGCATTGTGATGACAAGGGTACGGAACACTATGATGCATGAGTCATGCAGGATTGTAATGACAAGGGCATGGAGCATTGGGATGACAAAGGTCATGAAGCATTGTGATGACTGGAGTCACGGAGCATTGTGATGAAAAGGGCATGGAGCATTGTGATGAGAAGGTCATGGAGTATTGTGAAGACAGGTTTCAGGGAGCATTGTGATGACCTATGTCATGGTCCATTGCGATGACAATGGCATGGAGCATTGTGATGCCAAATGTAATGGAGTATTGTTATGACAAATATAATGGAACATTGTGATGACTTGCGCTTGGAGCATTATGATGACAAGGGCCATTGAGAATTTTCATGAAAAGGTCGTGAAGCATTGTGATGAAAAGGTCCTGGAGCATTGTGATGAGAAAACCATGGAGCCTTGTGATAACAAATCTCATGGAGCATACTGATGAAAAGGTTCATGGACCATTGTGATTACAGGTGTCTTGGAACATTGCAATGAAAAGGTCATGGGACTTTGTTATGACAGGGTTCAAGGAGCGTACAGACAACAAGTGTCAGGGAGCATTTCGATGATAAGAGTACTGAGCATTGTGATGACAAAGGTCATGGAGCATTGTGATGAGAAGTCCATAGATAACTGTGATGATGAGCGTCATGGGGCATTGTGATGACAAGTGTTATGGAATATTGTGATCACAAGGGTTTGGAGCATTGTTATGACAGAGGTCATGGAGAATTTTTATTTCATTGTGATGACAATAGCAAGAAGCATTAGGATGATGGGCATGGTGCATTGTGATGACAGGGTTAATGGATCATTGAGATGAAAAGGGGCATGGAACATTGTGATTACAGTGTTCTTGGAGCATTGTGATGAGAAGGGTCATGGAGCCTTGTGATGACATTGCCATGGAACATCGTGATGGCAGGGATCATGGAGCATTGTTATGACAGAGGTAATGTAGCATTGTGATGGCAAGGGCAAGGAGCTTTGTGATGAGAAAGCCATGGAGCTTTCTGATGACATGTGTCATGGAGCATTGTGATGACAAGGGTCACGGAGCATTGTGATGAAAAGTTCATTGAGAATTGTGGTTATAAAGGTCACAGAGACTTGGGATAACGCGGGCATGGACCATTGTGATGACAAACGTTATGAAGCATTGTGATGACAGGTGTCATGGAGCATCGTGATGACAGGGGTCATCGATAATGGTGATGACTAGGGAATGGAGCATAGTGATGACAAGAGTCCCGGATCATTGTGTTGTCAGGTGTCATGGAGTGTTGTGATGACAGTTGTCATGGTGCATTGTGAGGATATTGGACATGGAGCATTGTGATGAGAAGGTCATGGAGCATTTTGCTGATAATATTCATGGAGTATTGTGATGACATTTGTCATGGTGCATTGTGATGATATTGGTCATGGAGCATTGTGATGAGAATGTCATGGAGCATTCTGCTGATAATATTCATTGAGTATTGTGATGACAAAGGTCATGGAGCTTGGTGATGACAAGGTCCTGTAGCATTGTGATGAGAAGACAATGGAGGCTTGTGATGACAAGTTTCATGGAGCATTCTAATGAAAAGGGGCATGGATCATTGTGATTACAGTGGTCTTGGAGCATTGTGATGACAAGGGCATGGAGCATTGTCATGAGACGGCCATGCAGCATTCTGATGACATGCGTCATGGAGCTTTGTGATGACAAGGGCATGGAGCATTGTGATTACAGGGGTCTTGGAGCATTGTGATGAAAAGGGCATGGAGCCTTGTCATGACAGGGTTCAAGGAGCATACTGACGACAAGTGTCAGGGAGCATTGTGATGACAAGTGTATTGAGCATTGTGATGACAAATGTCATGGAGCATTGTGATGAGAAGACCATGGATAATTGTGATGATGAGTGTCATGGTGTGTTGTGATGATAAGTGTTATGGAACATTGTGATCAAAAGGTTTTGGAGCATTATGATGACAGAGGTAATGGAGATTACTGATTTCATTGTGATGACAATAGCCTGAAGCATTATGATGATGGGCATGGTGCATTGTGATGACAGGGTTCATGGAGCATTGAGATGAAAAGGGTCATGGAGCACTGTGATTACAGTGGTTTTGGAGCATTTTGATGACAAGGGCATGAAGCATTGTGATGAGAATGCCATGGAACATTCTGATGACATGCATCATGGAGCTTTGTGATGACAAGGGCATGGAGCATTGTGATTACAGGGGTCTTGGAGCATTGTGATGACAAGGGTCATGGAGCCTTGTGATGACAAGGCCGTGGATCATTGTTATGGCAGGGTTCATGGAGCATTGTTATGACAGAGGTAATGGAACATTGTGATGAGAAGGGCATTGAGCACTGGTCTGAAATGTTTCATGAATTATTGAGATGAGAGAGGGCATGGAGCATTGTGATGACAATGGCACGGAACACTGTGATACATGGGTCATGGAGGATTGTAATGACAAGGGCATGGAGCATTGTGATGAGAAGGGCATCGAGCATTGTGATGACAAGTGTCATGGAGCTTTGTGATGACAAGGGCAAGGAGCAATGTGATGAGAGGGTTCATGGAGCATTGTGATGAAAATGACATGGAGCATTGTGATGCCAAGGGTCATTGAGCTTTGTGATGACAAAGGTCATGGAGCATTTTGATGAGAAGGGTGTGGTGCATTGTGATGAGAAGGGCAGGGAGCATTTTGATGACAGGGTCATGCTGCAATTTGATAAAAAGTGTCATGGAACATTTTGATGACAGGGGTTATAGAACATTGTGATGCCAGGGGTCATGGAGCTTTGGGATGAAAAGGGTCATGGAGCATTTTGATGACAGGGGTTATATAACATTGTGATATCAGGTGTCATGGAACATTGTGATTACAGGGGTGAGGGAGTTTTGTGATGACTAGTGATGGAACACTGTGATATCTCTGGTGAGAGAGCATTTTGATGAGAAGTGCATGGAGCATTGTGATTACAAGATTTATGGAGCATAGCGATGACAAGTTTGTGGACCGTTGTAATGAAAAGCCGTGGCACAGTGTGATGACAAGTTTCATTGAGCATTGTTCTGACAAAGGCATGGAGCATTGTGATGACAAGGGTCACGGAGCATTGTGATGAAATGTTCAAGGAGCACTGTGGTTACAAAGGTCACAGAGCCTTGTGATGACGCGTGCATGGACCATTGTGATGACAAACGTTATGAAGCATTGTGATGACTGGAGTCAAGGAGCATTGTGATGACGTGTGTCATGGAGCATTGTGATGAGAAGGGCATGGAGCATTGTGATTACAAGGTTTATGGAGCATTGTCATGACCAATTTTTGGACCATTGGGATGAGAAGCGCTTGACACATTGTGATGACAAGGGTCATGGAGCATTTTTCTGACAAAGGCATGGAACATTGTGATGACAAGTGTCACGGAGCATTATGATGAAAATTTCATGGAGCATTGTGGTTACAAAGGTAACAGAGCCTTGCGATGACATAGGCATCGACCATTGTGATGACAAATGTAATGAAGAATTGTGATGACTGGAGTCACGGAGCATTGTGATGACAGGGGTCATAGAGCATTGTGATGAGAAGGACATGGAGAATTTTGCTGAGAAAGGCATAGAGAATTGTGATGACATGGGTCAAATAGCATTGTGATGAAATGTTCATGGAGCTTTGTGGTTAAAAATTTCACAGAGACTGTTGATGATGAGGGCATGGACCACTCTGATGACAAATGTCTTGGAGCATTGTGATGACTGGAGTCACGGAGCATTGAGATGACAGGGGTCATGGAGCATTGTGATAAAAAGGGCATGGAGCATTGTGATGAAAAGGGCATGTATCATTGATCTAATATGTTTCATGGAGTATTGTGATGACTGTTGGAATGTCACATTGTGATGACAAGGGCATGGAACATTGTGATGACCAGGTCATGCATTATTGTGAATATAGGTGTCAGAGAACATTGTGATGACATATGTAATGGCCCATTGTGATGACAATGGCATGGAGCATTGTGATGAAAACGGCATGGGGCATTGTGATAAAAACGTCATGGAGCCTTTTCGTGAGAGGGTTCAAGGAGCATTCTGAAGACAAGTGTCAGGGAGCATTGTGATGACAAGTGTATTGAGAATTGTGATGACAAAGGTCATGGAGCATTGTGATGAAAAGGGCATGGAGTATTGTGAAGACAGGCATCATGGAGCGTTGTGATGACAAGTGTTATGGAACATTGTGATCACAAGTTTTTGGAGCATTGCGATGAGAGAGTTCATGGATCATTTTGATTTCAAGGAGCATGGAGCATTGTGATGACAAGGGCATAAAGCAATGTGAACCAAAGGTTCATGGAGGATTGTGATGACAATGATAATGGAGTATTGTGATGACAAGCGCATAGAGCATTGTAAAGACAAGGTCATGTAGCATTTTGCTGACAAAGTCATGGAGCATTGTGATGACAGGTGTCATGGAGCACTGTGATGACAAGCGTCACGGAGCATTGTGAATACAGGGGTCATGGAGCTTTGTGATGACAAGGGCATGGAGCATTGTGATTACAGGGGTCTTGGAGCATTGTGATGACAAGGGTCATGGAGCCTTCTGATGACAAGGCCGTGGAACATTGTGATGGCAGGTGTCATGGAGCATTATTATGACAGGGGTAATGGAGCATAGTGATGAGAAGGACATGGAGCATTGTGATTACAAGTTTTATGGAGCATTTCGATGACAAATTTGTGGACCGTTGGGATGAAAAGCGCGTGGCACTTTGTGATGACAAGTGTCATGGAGCATTTTTCTGACAAAGGCATGGAGCATTGTGATGACAAGGGTCACGGAGCATTGTGATGAAAAGTTCATGGAGCATTGTGGTTACAATGGTAACAGAGCCTTGTGATGACGCGGGTATAGACCATTGTGATGACAAATGTTATGAAGAATTGTGATGACTGGAGTCACGGAACAATGTGATGACAGGGGTCATGGAGCATTGTGATGAAAAGGGTATGGAGCATTGTGCTGAGAAAGGCATAGAGCATTGTGATGACAAGGGTCAAAGAGCATTGTGATGAAATGTTCATGGAGCATTGTGGTTAAAAAGGTCACAAAGACTATTGATGATGAGGGCATGGACCATTGTGATGACAAAAGTCATGGAGCATTGTGATGACTGGAGTCACGGAGCATTGTGATGACTGGAGTCAAGGAGCATTGTGATGACTGGGATCATGGAACATTGTGATAAAAAGGGCATGGAGCATTGTGATGACAAGGGCATGGAGCATTCGTCTAATATGTTTCATGGATTATTGCGATGACAGTTGGAATGGCGCATTGTGATGACTAGGGCATGGAGCATTGTGATGACCAGGTCTTGCAATATTGTGAAGATAGGTGTCAGGGAGCATTGTGATGACATATGTAATGGCCCATTGTGATGACAATGGCATGGAGCATTGTGATGCCAAGTGTCATGGAGAATTCTCATGACAAATGTAATGGAGCATTGTGATGACAATGACTTGGAGCATTGTGATGAGAAGGGTCAGGGAACACTGTGCTGACAAGTGCATGGAGAATTGTGATGACAAGGGTCATGGAGCATTCTGATGACAAGCTTGTCGAGTATTTTGATGACAATGGCATGGAGCATTGTGATGAAAATTGCATGGGGCTTTGTGATAAAAAGTCATGCAACCTTTCGTGACAGGTTTCAAGGAGCATGCTGACGACAAGTGTCAGGGAGCATTGTGATGACAAGTGTATTGAGAATTGTGATGACAAAAGTCATGGAGCATTGTGATGAAAAGGGCATGGAGTACTGTGATGACAGGCATCATGGAGCGTTGTGATGACAAGTGTTATGGAACATTGTGATCACAAGGGTTTGGAGCATTGTGATGACAGAAGTCATGGATCATATTTATTTCAAAGAGCATGGAGCATTGTGATGACAAGGGCATGAAGCAATGTGATCCCAAGGTTCATGGAGGATTGTGATGACAATGGTAATGGAGTATTGTGATGACAAGCGCCTAGAGCATTGTAATGACAAGGTCATGTAGCATTTTGCTGACAAAGGCATGGAGCATTGTGATGACAGGTGTTATGCAGCACTGTGATGACAAGCGTCACGGAACATTGTGAATACAGGGGTCATGGAGCATTGGGATGACAAGGGCATGGATGATTGTGATGACAAGTGTCATGGAGGATTGGGCTGAAAATGTTCATGGATTATTTTGATGACAGTGGTCATGGAGCATTGTGCTGATAAGGGGATGTAGCATTGTGATGACAGGGGTCATGGAACATTGTGATAACAGGGTTAAGGGAGGATTGTGATGACTAGTGATAGAACATTGTGATATCTCATGTGAGAGAGCATTTGGATGAGAAGTGCATGGAGAATTGTGATTACAAGCTTTATGGAGCATAGCAATGACTAGGTTGTGTATCATTGTGATGAAATGCGCATGGCCCTATGTGATGACAAGGGTCATGGAGCATTGTTCTGACAAAGGCATGGAGCATTGTGATGACAAGTGTCTCGGAGCATTGTGATGAAAAGTTCATGGAACATTGTGGTTACAAAGGTCAGAGAGCCTTGTGATGACATGGGCATAGACCGTTGTGATGACAAACGTTATGAAGCACTGTGATGACTGGATTCACGGAGCATTGTGATGACAGGGGTCATGGAGCATTTTGATGAATAGGGCATGGAGCATTGTGATGAAAGGGGCATGGAGATTTGGTCTGACAAGTTTCATAGATTATTGTGATGACAGTGGGCATGTAGCATTGTGATGACAAGGACATGGAGCATTGTGATGACAAGGGCATGGAGTATTGTGAAGACGTGTCAGCGAGCATTGTGATGACATATGTCATGGTCCATTGTGATGACAATGGCATGGAGCATTGCTCTAATAAATTTCATGGATTATTGTGATGACAGTTGAAATGGCGCATTGTGATGACAAGGTCATGGAGCATTTTGATGACCAGGTCATGCAGTATTGTGAAGAGAGGAGTCAGGGAGCATTGTGATGACATATGTAATGGCCCATTGTGATGACAATGGCATGGAGCATTGTGATGCCAAGTGTCATGGAGGATTCTGAGGACAAATGTAATGGAGCATTGTGATGACAATGGCTTGGAGCATTGAGATGACAAGGATCAGGGAGCATTGTGCTGACAAGTGCATGGAGAATTGTGATGACAAGGGTCATGGAGCATTCTGATGACAATCTTTTGGAGTGTTTTGATGTCAACGGCATGGTGCATTGTGATGAAAATGGCATGGGGCTTTGTGATGAAAAAAGCATGGAGCCTTTTCGTGACAGGGTTCAAGGAGCATTCTGACGACAAGTGTCAGGGGGCATTGTGATGACAAGTGTATTGAGAATTGTGATGACAAAGGTCATGGAGCATTGTGATGAAAATTGCATGGAGTATTGTGATGACAGGCATCATGGAGCGTTGTGATGACAAGTGTTATGGAACCCTGGAATCACAAGTGTTTGGAGCATTGCGATGACAGAGGTCATGGATCATTTTGATTTCAAGGAGCATGGTGCATTGTGATGACAAGGGCATGAAGCAATGTGATCACAAGTTTCATGGAGTATTGTGATGAAAATGGTAATGGAGTATTGTGATGACAAGCGCATAGAGCATTTTAATGAAAATGTCATGTAGCATTTTGCTGACAAAGGCATGGAGCATTGTGATGACAGGTGTCATGGAGCAGTGTGATGACAAGCGTCACGGAGCATTGTGAATATAGTGGTCATGGAGCATTGGGATGACATGGGCATAGATCATTGTGATGAAAAGAGTCATGGAGCATTGTGCTGAAAATGTTCATGGAGTATTGTGATGACAGGGGTCATGGTGCATTTTGATGACTAGGGAATTGAGCATTGTGATGACAAGAGTCCCGGATCATTGTGTTGGCAGGTGTCATGCAGTGTTGTGATGACAGTGGTCAGGGAGCATTGTGAAGATATTGGTCATGGAGCATTGTGATGAGAAGGTCGTGGAGCATTGGGCTGAAAATGTTCATGGAGTATTTTGATGACAGTGGTCATGGAGCATTGTGATGACAAGGGAATGAAGCATGGTGATGACAAGGTCCTGGAGCATTGTGATGAGATGACCATGGAGACTTGTGGTGACAAGTCTCATGGAGCATTCTGATGAAAAAGGGCATGGAACATTGTGATTACAGGGGTCTTGGACCATTGTGATGATAAGGGTCATGGAGCCTTGTCATGACAAGGCCGTGGAACATTGTGATGGCAGGGGTCATGGAGCATTGTTATGACAGAGGTAATGGAGCATTGTGATGTTAAGGGCAAGGAGCATTGTGATGACCAGGTCATGGAGTATTGTGAAAAGTGGTGTCAGGGAGCATTGTGATGACATATGTATTGGCCCATTGTGATGACAATGGCATGGAGCATTGTGATGCCACTGTCATGGAGGATTCTGATGACAAAGGTAATGGAGCATTGTGATGACAATGGCTTGGAGCATAGTGATGACAAAGGTCAGGGAGCATTGTGCTGACAAGTGCATGGATAATTGTGATGACAAGGGTCATGAAGCATTCTGATGACAAGCTTGTGGAGTATTTTGATGACAATGGCATGGAGCATTGTGATGAAAACGGCATGGGGCTTTGTGATTAAATAGGAATGTAGCCTTTTCGTGACAGGGTTCAAGGAGCATTCTGACGACAAGTGTCAGGGAACATTGTGATGACAAGTGTATTGAGCATTGTGATGACAAAGGTCATGGAGCATTGTGATGAAAAGGGCATCGAGTATTGTGATGATAGGCATCATGGAGCATTGTGATGACAAGTGTTATGGAACATTGTGATCACAAGGGTTTGGAGCATTGCGATGACAGAGGTCATGGATCATTTTGATTTCAAGGAGCATGGAGCATTGTGATGACAAGGGCAGGAAGCAATGTGATCCCAAGGTTCATGGAGGATAGTGATGACAATGGTAATGGAGTATTGTGATGAAAAGCACATAGAGCATTGTAATGACAAGGTCATGTAGCATTTTGCTGAAAAAGGCATGGAGGATTGTGATGACAGGTGTCATGCAGGACTGTGATGACAAGCTTCACGTAACATTGTGAATACAGGGGTCATGGAGCATTGCGATGACATATGGCATGGGCCACTGAGATGACAATGGCAGGGAGCATTGTGATGCCAAATGTAATAGAGGAATGTGATGACAAATATAATGTAGCATTGTGATGACTAGGGCTGGAAGCATTATGATGACAAAACAATGGAGCCATGTGATGCCAAGTCTCATGGAGCTTACTGATGAAAAACGGAATGCAGCATTTTGATTACAGGGGTCTTGGAACTTTGTGATGACAAGGGCATGAAGCATTGTGAGGAGAAATCCAAGGAGCATTCTGATGGCATGCATCATTGAGCTTTGTGATGACAAGGGCATGGAGCATCGTGATTACATGGGTCTTGGAGCATTGTGATGAAAAGGGCATGGATCATTGTGATGAATATGGCATGGAGCCTTGTCATGACAGGGTAAAAGGAGCATACAGAAAACAAGGGTCAGGGAGCAGTATGATGACAAGTGTATTGAGCATTGTGATGATGAAGGTTATGGAGCATTGTGATGAGAAGACCATGGATAATTGTGATGACGAGCGTCATGGGGCACTGTGATGTCAAGTGTTATGAAATATTGTGATCACAAGGGTTTGGAGCTTTGTTATGACAGAGGTCATGGAGTATTTGATTTCATTGTTATGACAATAGCATGAAGCATTATGATGATGGGCATGGTGCATTGTGATGACAGGTTTCATAGATCATTGAGATGAAAAGGGGCATAGAGCATTGTGATTACAGTGTTCTTGGAGCATTGTGATGAGTAGGGTCATGGAGCCTTGTGATGACAAGGCCATGGAACATCGTGATGGCAGGGGTTATGGAGCATTGTTATGACAGGTATAATGGAGCATTGTGATGGCAAGGGAATGGATCATTGTGATGAGAAGGCCATGGAGCATTCTGATGACATGTGTCATGGAGCTATGTGAAGTCAAGGGCATGGAGCAATGTGATGAGAGCGTTCATGGAGCATTGTGATGACAATGACATGGAACATTGTGATGCCAAGTGTCAGGGATATTTGTGATGACAATGGTCATGGAGCATTTTGATGGCAAGGGCGTTGTGCATTGTGATGAGAAGGGCAGGGAGCATTGTGATGACAGGGTCATGGAGCAATTTGATGAAAAGTGACATGGAACATTTTGATGACAGAGGTTATGGAACATTGTGATGTCATGGGTCATCGAACATTATGATGATAAGTGCATGTAGCATTGTGATGACAGGGGTGAGGGAGTATTGTGACAAATAGTGATGTAGCATTGTGATATCAGTGGTGAGAGAGCATTTTGTTGAGAAGTGCATGGAGCACTGTGATGACAAATTTTATGGAGCATTGTGATGACAAGATTGTGGAGCACAGTGATGATAAGCGCATGGTGCATTGTGATGACCTGTGTCATGGAACATTGTGCTGACAAGCGCATGGAGCATTGTGATGACAAGGTTCATGGAGCATTGTGCTGAGAAACGCATAGAGCATTGTGATGACAAGGGTCAAAGAGCATTGTGATGAAAAGTTCATGGAGCATTGTGGTTAAATAGGTCACAGAGACTGTTGATGACGAGGGCATGGACCATTGTGATGACAAAGGTAATGAAGCACTGTGATTACTGGAGTCACGGAGCATTGTGATGACAGTGGTCATCGAACATGGCGATAAAAAGGGCATGGAACATTGTGATGACAAGGGCAATGAACATTTGTCTAATAAGTTTCATGGATTATTGCGATGACAGTTGGAATGGCGCATTGTGATGACAAGGGCATGGAGCATTGTGATGACCAGGTCATGCAGTATTGTGAAGACAGGTGTCAGGGAGCATTGTGATGACATATGTAATGGCCCATTGTGATGACGATGGCATGGAGCATTGTGATGCCAAGTGTCATGGAGGATTCTGATGACAAAGGTAATATAGCATTGTGATGAAAATGCCTTCGAGCATTGCGATGACAAGTGTCAAGGAGCATTGTGCTGACAATTGCATGGAAAATTGTGATGATAAGGGTCATGGAGCATTCTGATGACAAGCCTGTGGAGTATTTTGATGACAATGGCATGGAGCATTGTGATGAAAATGGCATGGGACAGTGTGATGAAAAAGGCATGGAGCCTTTTTGTGACAGGGTTCAAGTAGCATTCTGATGACAAGTGTCAGGGAGCATTGTGATGACAAGTGTATTTAGAATTATGATGACAAAGGTCATGGAGCATTGTGATGATAAGACCATGGATAATTGTGATGATGATCGTCATGGGGTGTTGTGATGATAAGAGTTATGGAACATTGTGATCACAAGATTTTGGAGCATTATGATGACAGAGGTCATGGAGAATTTTGATTTCATTGTGATGACAATAGCCTGAAGCATTATGATGATTGGCATGGTGCATTGTGATGACAGGGTTCATGGAGCATTGAGATGAAAAGGGGCATGGAGCATTGTGATTACAGCGATCTTGGAGCACTGTGATGACAAGGGCATGGAGCATTGTGATTACAGGGTTCTTGTAGCATTGTGATGACAAGGGTCATGAAGCCTAGTGATGACAAGGCCGTGGAACATTGTGATGGCAGTGGTCAAGGATCATAGTTATGACAGAAGTAATGGAGCATATTCATGAGAAGGGCATTGAGCATTGGTTTGAAATATTTCATGGATTATTGTGATGAGAGTGGGCATGGAGCATTGTGATGACAAGGGCACGGAAGACTCTGATACATGGGTCGTTGTGGATTGTAATGACAGGGGCATGGAGCATTGTGATGAGAACGCATCGAGCATTGTGATGACAAGTGTCATGGAGCTTTGTGATGACAAGGGCATGGAGCAATGTGATGAGAGTGTTCATGGAGCATTGTGATGACAATGACATGGAGCATTGTGATGCCAAGGGTCATGGAGCTTTGTGATGACAAAGGTCATGGAGCATTTTGATAACAAGGGTGTGGTGCATTGTGATGAGAAGGGCAGGGAGCATTTTGATGACACGGTCATGCAGCAATTTGATGAAAAGTGTCATGGAATATTTTGATGACAGGGGTTATAGAACATTGTGATGCCAGGGGTCATGGAGCTTTGGGATGAAAAGGGTCATGGAGCATTTTGATGACAGGGGTTATGGAACATTGTGATGTCAGGGGTCATGGAACACTGTGCTGATAAGGGGATGTAGCATTGTGATGACAGTGGTATGGAACACTGTGATTACAGGGGTGAGGGAGCATTGTGATAACTAGTGATGGAACATTGTGATATCCCATGTGAGAGAACATTTGGATGAGAAGAGCATGGATCATTGTGATTACAAGGCTTATGGAGCATAGACATGACAAGGTTGTGGATCATTGTGATGAAAAGCGCGTGGCACATTGTGATGACAAGGGTCATGGAGCATTGTTCTGACAAAGGCATGGAGCACTGTGATGACAATGGTCACGGAGCAGTGTGATGAAATGTTCATGGAGCATTGTGGTTACAAAGGACACAGGGCCTTGTGATGATGCGGGCATGGACCGCTTTGATGACAAACGTTATGAAGCATTGTGATGACTAGAGTCATGGAGCATTGTGAGCACAGGGGTCATGGAGCATTGTGATAACCAGGGCATGGGGCATTGTGAAGACAGGGGCATGGAGCATTGGTCTGAGAAGTTTCATAGATTATTGTGATGACAGTGGACATGGTGCATTGTGATGACAAGGGCATGGGGCATTGTGATGAGAAGGTCATGGAGTATTTTGAAGAGAGGTGTCAGGGAGCATTGTGATGACATATGTCATGGTCAATTGCGATGACAATGGCAGGGAGCATTGTGATGCCAAATGTAATGGAGCATTGTGATGGCAAATATAATGGAGCATTGTGATGACTAGGGCTTGCAGCATTATGATTACAAGGGCCATTGAGGTTTTTCATGACAAGGTCGTGAAGCATTGTGATGACAAGGTCCTGGAACTTTGTGATGAGAAATCCATGAAGCCTTTTGAAGACAAGTCTCATGGAGCATACTGATGAAAAGGGGCATGGACCATTCTGATTACAGGGGTCTTGGAACATTGTGATAACAAGGACATGGAGCATTGTGATGACAAGGGCATGGAGCATTGGTCTAATATATTTCATGGATTATTGCGATGACAGATGGAATGACACATTGTGATGACAAGGGCATGGAGCATTGTGATGACCAGGTGATGCAGTATTGTGAAGACAGGTGTGAGGGAGCATTGTGATGACATATGTAATGGCCCATTGTGATGACAATGGCATGGAGCATTGTGATGCCAAGTGTCCTGGAGGATTTTGATGACAAAGGTAATGGAGTTTTGTGATGACAATGGCTTGGAGCATTGTGATGACAAGGGTCAGGGAGCATCGTGCTGACAAGTGCAAGGAGAATTGTGATGACAAGGGTCATGGAGCATTCTAATGACAAGCTTGTGGAGAATTTTAATGACAACGTCATGGAGCATTGTGATGAAAACGGCATGGGGTATTGTGATGAAAAAGGCATGGAGCTTTTTCCTGACAGGGTTCAAGGAGAATTCTGATGACAAGTGTCAGGGAGCATGGTGATGACAAGTGTATTGAGAATTGTGATGACAAAGGTCATGGAGCAATGTGATGAAAAAGGCATGGAGTATTGTGATGACAGGCATCATGGAGCATTGTGATGACAAGTGTTATGGAACATTGTGATCACAAGGGTTTGGAGCATTGTGATGAGAGAGGTCATGGATCATTTTGATTTCAAGGAGCATGGAGCATTGTGATGACAGGGGCATGAAGCAATGTGATCCCAAGGTTCAAGGAGGATTGTGATGACAAAGGTAATGGAGTATTGTGATGACAAGCGCATAGAGCATTGCAATGACAAGGTCATGTAGCATTTTGCTGACAAAGGCATGGAGCATTGTGATGACAGGTGTCATGGAGCACTGTGATGACAAGCGTCAAGGAGCATTGTGAATACAGGGGTCATGGAGCATTGGGATGACAAGGGCATGGATCATTGTGATGACAAGGTTCATGGAGCATTGGGCTGAAAATGTTCATGGACTATTGTGATGACAGGGGTCATGGAGCATCGTGATGACTAGGGAATGGAGCATTGTGATGACAAGTGTCAGGGATCATTGTGTTGTCAGGTGTTATGGATGGTTGTGATGACCGTGGTCATGGAGCATTGTGATGGTATTGACATGGAGCATTGTGATGAGAATGTCATGTAGCATTCGGCTGGAAATGTTAATGGATTATTGTAATGACAGGGGTCATGGAGCATTGTGATGACAAGGGAATGGAGCATGGTGATGACAAGGTCCTGGAGCATTGTGATGAGATGACCATGGAGACTTGTGATGACAAGTCTCATGGAGCATTCTGATGAAAAAAGGCATGGAGCATTGTGATTACAAGGGTCTTGGAGCATTGTGATGACAAGGGCATGGAGCATTGTGAGGAGAAGCCATGGAGAATTCTGATGACATGCGTCATGGAGCTTTGTGCTGACAAGGCCATGGAGCATTGTGATAACAGGGGACTTGGAGCATTGTGATGAAAAGGCATGGATCATTGTGATGTAAAAGGCATGGAGACTTGTCATCACAGGGTTCAAGGAGCATACTGACGACAGGTGTCAGGGAGAATTGTGATGACAAGTGTATTGAGCATTGTGATGACAATGATCATGGAGCATTGTGATGAGAACACCATGGATAATTGTGATGATGATTGTCATGGGGTATTGTGATGATAAGTGTTACGGAACATTGTGATCACAAGGGTTTGGATCATTATGATGACAGAAGTCATGGAGAATTTTGATTTCATTGTAGTGACAATAGCCTGAAGCATTATGAAGATGGGCATGGTGCATTGTGATGACAGGGTTCATGGAGCATTGAGATGTAAAGGGGCATGGAGCATTGTGTTTACAGGGGTCTTGGAGCATTGTGATGACAAGGGCATGGAGCATTGTGATGAGAAGGCCATGGGACCTTCTGATGACATGCGTCATGGAGCTTTGTTATGACAAGGGCATGGAGAATTTTGATTACATGTTTCTTGGAGCCTTGTGATGACAAGGGTCATGGAGCCTTGTGATGACAAGGCCGTGGAACATTGTGATGGCAGTGGTCGTGGTGCATTGTTATGACAGAGGTAATGGAGCATTGTGATGAGAAGGGCATTGAGCATTGGTTAGAAATATTTCATATTTTATTGTGATGAGAGTGGACTGGAGCATTGTGATGACCAGGGTACGGAACACTGGGATACAGGGGTCATGGAGGATTGTAATGGCAAGTGCTTGGAGCAATGTGATGAGAGGGTACATGGAAAATTGTGATGACAATGCCATGGAGCATAGAGAGGAAAAGGCCATGGAGCATTCTGATGACATGCGTCATGGAGCTTTTTGATGACAAGGGCATGGAGCATTGTGATAACATGGGTCTCGGAGCATTGTGATGAAAAGGGCATGGATCATTGTGATGAAAAATGCATGGAGCCTTGTCATGACAGTGTTCAAGGAGCATACTGGCGACAAGTGTCAGGGAGCATTGTGAAGACAAGTGTATTGAGCATTGTGATGACAAAGATCAGGGAGCATTGTGATCAGAAGACCAAGGATAATTGTGATGATGATCGTAATGGGGTGTGGTGATGATAAATGTTATGGAACACTGTGATCACAAGGGTTTGGAGCATTATGATGACAGAGGTCAGGGAGACTTTTGATTTCATTGTAATGACAATAGCCTGAAGCATTATGATAATGGGCATGGTGCATTGTGATGACAGGGTTCATGGAGCATTGAGATGAAAAGGGGCATGGGGCATTGTGATTACAGGGGTCTTGTAGCATTGTGATGACAAGCGCATAGAGCATTGTAATGACAAGATCATGTAGAATTTTGCAGACAAATGCATGGAGCACTGTGATGACAGGCGTCATGGAGCACTGTGATGACATGTGTCATGGAGCATTGTGAATACAGGGGTCATGGATCATTGTGATGACAAGGGTCATGGAGCATTGGGCTGAAAATGTTCATGGAGTATTGTGATGACAGGGGTCATGGAGCATTGTGATGACAGACTTCAATGAGAATTTTGATTTCATTGTGCTGACAATAGCCGGAAGCATTATGATGATGTGCATGAAGCATTGTGATGACAGGGTTCATGGAGCATTGAGATGAAAAGGGGCATGGAGCATTTTGATTACAGGGGTCTTGGAGCATTGTGATGACAAGGGCATGGAGAATTTTGATAAGAAGGACATGGAACATTCTGATGACATGTGTCATGGTGCTTTGTGATGACAAGGGCATGGAGCATTGTGATTACAGGGGTCTTGGAGCATTGTGATGACAAGGGTCATGGAGCTTTGTGAGGACAAGGCCGTGGAACATTGTGATGGCAGGGGTCAAGGAGCATTGTTATGACAGGGGTAATGGAGCATTGTGATGAGAACGGCATGGATCATTGGGATTACAAGTTTTATGGAGCATTGCGATGACAAATCTGTGGACCATTGGGATAAAAAGCGCGTGGTACATTGTGATGACAAGGGTCATGGAGCATTTTTCTGAAAAGGCATGGAGCACTGTGATGACAAGTGTCACGGAGCATTGTGATGAAAAGTTCATGAAGTATTGTGGTTAAAAAGGTCACAAAGCCTTGTGATGACACGGACATGGACCATTGTGATGACAAATGTTATGAAGCATTGTGATGACTGGAGTCACGGAGCATTGTGATGACAGGGTCATGGAGCATTGTGATGACAAGGGCATAGAGCATTGTGCTGAGAAAGGCGTAGATCATTGTGATGACAAGGGTCAAAGAGCATTGTGATGAAAAGTTCATGGAGCATTGTGGTTAAAAACGTCACAGAGACTGTTGATGATGAGGTAATGGACCATTGTGATGACAAAGGTCATGAAGCATTGTGATGACTGGAGTCACGGAGCATTGTGATGACAGGGGTAATGGAGCATTGTGATAACAAGGGCATGGAGCATTGTGATGACAAGGGCATGGAGCATTGGTCTAATATGTTTCATGGATTATTGTGATGACATTTGGAATGGCGCAATGTGATGACAAGGGCATGGAGCATTGTGATGACAAGCTCATGCAGTATTGTGAAGAGAAGTGTCAGGGAGCATTGTGATGACATATGTAATGGCCCATTGTGATAAAAATGGCATGGAGCATTATGATGCCAAGTTTCATGAAAGATTCTGATGACAAAGGTAATGGAGCATTGTTATGACAATGGCTTGGAGCATTGTGATGACAAGGGTCAGGGAGCATTGCGCTGACAATTGCATGGAGAATTGTGATGACAAGGGTCATGGAGCATTCTGATGACAAGCTTGTGGAGTATTTTGATGACAATGGCATGGAGCATTGTGATGAAAACGGCATGGGGCAATGTGAGGAAAAAGGCATGCAGCCTTTTCGTGGCAGGGTTCAAGGAGCATACTGACGACAAGTGTCTGGGAGCATTGTGATGACAAGTGTATTGAGAATTGTGATGACAAAAGTCATGGAGCATGGTGATGAGAAGGCCATGGATAATTGTGATGATGATCGTCATGGGGTGTTGTGATTATAAGTGTTATGGAACATTGTGATCACAAGGCTTTGGAGCATTATGATGACAGAGGTCATGGAGAATTTTGATTTCATCGTGATGACAATAGCCTGAAGCATTATGATGATGGGCATGGTGCATTGTGATGACAGAGTTCATGGAGCATTGAGATGAAAAGGGGCATGTAGCATTGTGATTACAGGGGTCGTGGAGCATTGTGATGACAAGCGCATAGAGCATTGTAATGACAAGTTCATGTAGAATTTTCCTGAGAATGGCATGGAGCATTGTGATGACAGGTGTCATGGAGAACTGTGACACAATTGTCACAGAGCACTTTGAATACAGAGGTCATGGATCATTGGGATGACAAGTGCATGGATCATTGTGATGACAAGGGTCATGGAGCATTGGGCTGAAAATATTCATGGAGTATTGTGATGACAGGGGTCATGGAGCATTTTGATTACAGGGGTCTTGGAGCACTGTGATGACAAGAGTCCCGGATCATTGTGTTGTCACGTGTCATGGAGTGTTGTGATGACAGGGTTCATGGAGCATTGAGATGAAAAGGGGCATGGAGCACTGTGTTTACAGGGGTTTTGGAGCACTGTGATGACAAGGCCATGCGGCATTTTCATGAGACGGCCATGGAACATTCTGATGACATGTGTCATGGAGCTTTGTGATGACAACGGCATGGAGCATTGTGATTAAAGGGGTCTTGGAGCATTGTGATGACAAGTGTCATGGAGCCTTGTGATGACAAGGCCGTGGAACATTGTGATGGCAGGGGTCATGGAGCATTGTTATGACAGGTGTAATGGAGCATTGTGATGAGAAGGGCAGGCAGCATTGTGATTACTATTTTTATGGAGCATTGTGATGACAAATTTTTGGACCGTTGGGATGAAAAGCGCGTGGCACTTTGTGATGACAATGGTCATGGAGCATTTTAATGACAAAGGCATGGAGCATTGTGATGACAAGTGTCACGGAACATTGTGATGAAATATTCATGGAGCATTGTGGATACAAAGGTAACAGAGCCTTGTGATGACTTGGGCATGGACCATTGTGATGACAAATATTATGAAGCACTGTGATTACTGGAGTCACAGAGCATTGTGATGACAAGGTCCTGAAGCATTGTGATGAGATGACCATGGAGACTTGTGATGACAAGTCTCATGGAGCATTCTGATGAAAAGGGGCAAGGAGCATTGTGATTACAGGGTTCTTGGAGCATTGTGATGACAAGGGCAAGGAGCACTGTGAGGAGAAGGCCATGGAGCATTCTGATGACATGTCAAGGAGCATTGTGCTGAGAAAGGCATAGAGCATTGTGATGACAGGGGATAAAGAGCATTGTGAAGAAAAGTTCATGGAGCATTGCGGTTAAAAAGGTCACAGACACTCTTGATGATGAGGGCATGGACCATTGTGATGACAAAGGTCATGAAGCATTGTGATGACTGGAGTCATGGAGCATTGTGATGACAGGGGTCATGGAGCATTGTGATAACAAGGGCATGGAGCATTGTGATGACAAGGGCATGGAGCATTGTGATGACCTTGTGATGCAGTATTGTGAAGACAGTTGTCAGGGAGCATTGTGCTGACATATATAATGGCCCATTGTGATGACAATGGCATGGAGCATTGTGATGCCAAGTGTCATGGAGGATTCTGAAGACAAAGGTAATGGAGCATTGTGATGACAATGGCATGGAGCATTGTGATGCCAAGTGTCATGGAGGATTCTGAAGACAAAGGTAATGGAGCATTGTGATGACAATGGCATGGAGCATTGTGATGACAAGGGTCAGGGAACATTGTGCTGACAAGTGCATGGAGAATTGTGATGACAAGGGTCATGGAGCATTCTGCTGACAAGCTTGTGGAGTATTTTGATGACATTGGCATGGAGAATTGTGATGAAAACCGCATGGGGCATTGTGATGAAAAAGGCATGGAGACTTTTCATTAGAGGGTTCAAGGAGCATTCTGACGACAAACGTCAGGGATCATTGTGATGACAATATATTGAGAATTGTGATGACAAAGGTCATGGAGCATTGTGATGAAAAGTGCATGGAGTATTGTGATGACAGGCATCATGGAGCGTTGTGATGACAAGTGCTATGGAACTTTGTGATCACAAGGGTTTGGAGCATTGTGATGACAGAGGTCATGGATCATTTTGATTTCAAGGAGCAAGGAGCATTGTGATGACAAGGGCATGAAGCAATGTGATCCCAAGGTTCATGGAGGATTGTGATGATAATGGTAATGGAGTATTGTGATGACAAGCGCGTAGAGCATTGTAGTGACAAGGTCATGTAGCATTCTGCTGAAAAAGGCATGAAGCATTGTGATGCCAGGTGTCATGGAGCACTGTGATGACAAGCGTCACGGAGAATTGTGAATACAGGGGTCATGGAGAATTGGGATGACAAGCGTCACGGAGCATTGTGAATACAGGGGTCATGGAGAATTGGGATGACAAGGGCATGGATCATTGTGATGATAAGGGTCATGGACCATTGGGCTGAAAATGTTCATGGAGTATTGTGATGACAGGGGTCATGGAGCATTGTGATGACTAGGGAATGGAGCATTGTAATGACAAGAGTCCCGGATCATTGTGTTGTCGGGTGTCATGGAGTGTTGTGATGACAGTGGTCATGGAGCATTGTGATGACAAGGGAATGGAACATGGTGATGACAGGGGTCATGGAACATTTTGATTACAGGGGTGAGGGAGGATTGTGATGACTAGTGAGGGAACATGGTTATATCTCAGGTGAGAGAGCATTTGGATGAGAAGTTTATGGAGCATTGTGATTACAAGGTTTATGGAGCGTAGCGATGACAAGGTTGTGTGTCATTGTGATGGAAAGCCCGTGGCACATTTTGATGACAAGGGTCATGGAGCATTTTTCTGACAAAGGCATGGAGCGTTGTGATGACAAGTGTCACGGAGCACTGTGTTGAACTGTTCATGGAGCATTGTGGTTACAATGGTCAGAGAGACTTGTGATGGCGTGGGCATGGACCGTTGTGATGACAAACGTTATGAAGCATTGTGATGACTGGAGTCACGGAGCATTGTGTTGACAGGGTTCATGGAGCATTGTGATGACAAGGGCATGGAGCATTGTGATGACAAAGTCATGGAGTATTGTGAAGACAGGTGTCAGGGAGCATTTTGATGACATATGCCATGGTCCATTTCGATGACAATGGCATGGTGCATTGTGATGCCAAATGTAATGGAGGATTGTGATGACAAATATGATGGAGCATTGTGATGACTAGGGCTTGGAGCATTATGATGACAAGGGCCATTGAGAATTTTCATGACAATGTCGTGAAGCATTGTGATGACAAGGTCCTTGAGCATTGTGATGAGAAAACCATGGAGCCTTGTGATGACAGGTCTCATGGAGCATACTGATGAAAAGGGGCATGGAACATTCTGACGACAGGGGTCTTGGAACATTGTGATAGCAAGTGCATGGAGCATTGTGATGACAAGGGCACGGATCATTGGTATAATAAGTTTCATGGATTATTGTGATGACAGTTGGAATGGCGCATTGTGATGACAGTGGTCATGGAGCATTGTGATGATACTGGTCATGGAGCATTGTGATGAGAAGGTAATGGAGCACTGGGTTGAAAATATTCATGGATTATTGTGATGACAGGTGTCATTTAGCATTGTGATGACAAGGGAATGGAGCATGGTGATGACAAGGTCCTGGAGTATTGTGATGAGATGACGATGGAGACTTGAGATGACAAGTCTCATGGAGCATTCTGATGAAAAGGGGCATGGAGCATTGTGATTGCAGGGTTCTTGGAGCATTGTGATGACAAGGGCATGGAGCATTGTGAGTAGAAGGCCATGGAACTTTCTGATGGAAAGCATCATGGAGATTTGTGATGACAAGGGCATGGAGCATTGTGATTACAGGGGCCTTGGAGCATTGTGATGACAAGTTTCATGGAACCTTTTGATGGCAAGGCCGTGGAACATTGTGATGGTAGGGGTCATAGAGCATTGTTATGACAGTGGTAATGGAGCATTGTGATGAGAAGGGCATTGAGCATTGGTCTGAAATGTTTCATGGATTATTGTGATGAGAGTGGGCATGGAGCATTGTGATGAAAAGGGAACGGTACACTGTGATACATGGGTCATGGAGGATTGTAATGACAAGGGCATGGAGCATTGTGATGAGAATGGCATCGAGCATTGTGATGACAAGTGTCATTCAGCTTTGTGATGACAAAGGCATGGAGCAATGTGATGAGAGGGTTCATGGAGCATTGTGATGACAATGACATGGAGCATTGTGATGCCAAGGGTCATGGAGCTTTGTGATGACAAATGTCATGGAGCATTTTTATGACAAGTGTGTGGTGCACTGTGATGAGAAGGGCAGGGAGCATTTTGATGACAGGGTCATGCAGCAATTTGATGAATAGTGTAATGGAATATTTTGATGACAGGGGTTATAGAACATTGTGATGCCAGGGATCATGGAGCTTTGGGATGAAAAGGGTCATGGAGCATTTTGATGACAGGGGTTATGGAACATTGTGATGTCAGGGTTCAAGGAACATTGTGCTGATAAGGGGAAGTAGCACTGTGATGACAGGGGTCATGGAACATTGTGATAACAGGGGTGAGGGAGGATTGTGATGACTAGTGATGGAACATTGTGATATCTCATGTGAGAGAGCAATTGGATGAGAAGTGCATGGAGCATTCTGATTACAAGGTTTATGGAGCATAGCGATGACAAGGTTGTGGATCATTGTGATGAAAAGCGCACGGCACATTGTGATGACAAGGGTCATGGAGCATTGTTCTGACAAAGGCATGGAGCATTGTGATGACAAGGGTCACGGAGCATTGTTATGAAAAGGGCATGGAATATTGTGATGACAGGCATCATGGAGCGTTGTGATGACAAGTGTTATGGAACATTGTGATCACAAGGGTTTGAAGAATTGTGATGCCAGAGGTCATGGATCATTTTGATTTCAAGGATCATGGAGCATTGTGATGACAAGGGCATGAAGCAATGCGATTCCAAGGTTCATGGAGGATTGTGATGAAAATGTTAATGGAGTACTGTGATGACAAGCACATAGAGCATTGTAATGAAAAGGTCATGTAGCATTTTGCTGACAAAGGCATGGAGCATTGTGATGACCGGTGTGGTGGAGCACTGGGATGACAAGCATCATGGAGCATTGTGAATAGAGGGGTCATGGAGCATTGTGATGACAAGGGCATGGAGCATTGTGATGACACGGGCATGAAACATTGGTCTGACATGTTGCTTAGATTATTGTGATGACTGTGGACATGGTGCATTGTGATGACAAGGGCATGGAGCATTGTGATGAGAATGTCATGGAATATGGTGAAGACAGATGTTAGGGAGCATTGTGATGACATATGTCATGGTCCATTGCGATGACAGTGTAATGGAGCATTGTGATGTGAAATGTAATGGAGGATTGTGATGGAAAATATAATGGAGCATTGTGATGACTAGGGCTTGGAGCATTATGATGACAAGGGCCATTGAGAATTTTCATAACAAGGTCATGAAGCCTTGTGATAAATAGGTCCTGGAGCATTTTGATGAGAAAACCATGGAGCCTTGTGATGACAAATCTCACGGAGCATACTGATGAAAAGGGGCATGGACCATAGTGATTACATGGGTCTAGGAACATTGTGATGACAAGGGCATGGAGCATTGTGATGAGAATGTCACGGAATATGGTGAAGACAGATGTCAGGAAGCATTGTGATGACATATGTAATGGCCCATTGTGATGACAATGGCATGGAGCATTGTGATGCCAAGTGTCCTGGAGGATTCTGATGACAAAGGTAATGGAGTTTTGTGATGACAATGGCTTGGAGCATTGTGATGACAAGGGTCAGGGAGCATCGTGCTGACAAGTGCATGGAGAATTGTGATGACAAGGGTCATGGAGCATTCTGATGACAATCTTGTGGAGTATTTTGATGACAATGGCATGGAGCATTGTGATGAAAATGGCATGGGACCTTTTGATGAAAAAGGCATGGAGACGTTTCGTGACAGGGTTCAAGGAGCATACTAATGACAAGTGTCAGGGAGCATTGTGATGACAAGTGTATTGAGAATTGTGATGACAAAATCATGGAGCATTGTGATGAAAAGGGCATGGAGTATTGTGATGAGAGGCATCATGGAGCACTGTGATGACAAGTGTTATGGAACATTGTGATCACAAGTGTTTGGAGCATTGTGATGACAGAGGTCATGGATCATTTTGATTTCAAGTAGCATGGAGCACTGTGATGACTAGGGCATGAAGCAATGTGATCCCAAATTTCATGGATCATTGTGATGACAAGGGTCATGGAGCATTGGGCTGAAAATATTCATGGAGTATTTTGATGACAGGGGTCATGGAGCATTGTGATGGCTAGGGAATGGAGCATTGTGATGACAAAAGTCCCAGATCATTGTGTTGTCAGGTGTCATGGAGTGTTGTGACGACAGTGGTCATGGACCATTGTGATGATATTGGTAAGGGAGCATGGTGATGAGAAGGTCATGGAGCATTGGGGTGAAAACCTTCATGGAGTATTGCGATTTAAAGGGTCAAAGAGCATTGTGATGAAAAGTTCATGGAGCATTGTGCTTAAGAAGGTCACAGAGACTGTTGATGATGAGGGCATGGACCATTGTGATGACAAAGGTCATGATGCATTGTGATGACTGGAATCACGGAACATTGTGATGACACGGGTCATGGAGCACTGTGATAACTAGGGCATGGAGCATTGTGATGACAAGGGCATGGAGCATTGGTCTCATAAGTTTCATGAATTATTGCGATCAGAGTTGGAATGGCGATTTGTGATGAAAAGGGCATAGAGCATTGTGATGACCAGGTCATGCAGTATTGTAAAGAGAGGTGTCAGGGCACATTGTGATGACATATGTAATGGCCCATTGTGATGACAATGGCATGGAGCATTGTGATGCCAAGTGTCATGGAGGATTCTGATGACAAATGTAATGGAGCATTGTGATGACAATGGCTTGGAACATTGTGATGACAAGTGTCAGGGAGCATTTTGCTGACAAGTGCATAGAGAATTATGATGACAAGAGTCATGTAGCATTCTGATGACAAGCTTTGGAGTATTTTGATGACAATGACTTGGAACATTGTGATGAAAACTGCATGGGGCATTGTGATGAAAAATTCATGGAACCTTTCGTGACATGGTTCAAGGAGCATTCTGACGACAAGTGTCATGGAGCATTGTGATGACAAGTGGATTGCGAATTGTGATGACAAAGGTCATGGTGCATTGTGATGAAAAGGGCATGGAGTATTGTGATGACAGGCATTATGGAGTGTTGTGATTGCAAGTGTTATGGAACATTGTTATATCACAATTGTTTGGAGTATTGCGATGACAGATGTCATGGATCATTTTGATTTCAAGGAGCATGGAGCATTGTGATGACAAGGGCATGAAGCAATGTAATCCCAAGTTTCATGGAGGATTGTGATGACAATGGTAATGGAGTATTGTGATGACAAGCGCATAGAGCATTGTAATGACAGGGTCATGTAGCATTTTGCTGACAAAGGCATGGAGCATTGTGATGACAGGTATCATGGAGCACTGTGAAGACAAGTGTCAAGGAGCATTGTGAATACAGGGGTCATGGAGCATTGGGATGAAAAGGGCATGGATCATTGTGCTGACAAGTGTCATGGAGCATTGGGCTGAAAATGTTCATGGAGTATTGTGATGACAGGGGTCATGGAGTATTGTGATTACAGAGGTCATAGAGAATTTTGATTTCATTGTGCTGACAATAGCCAGAAGCATTATGGTGATGGGCATGATGCATTCTGATGACAGGGTTCATGGAGCATTGAAATGAAAAGGGGCCTGGAGCACTGTGATTACAGGGATGTGGTAGCATTGTGATGACATGTGCATGGAGCATTTTGATGAGAAGGCCATGGAACATTCTGATGACATGTGTGATGGAGCTTTGTGATGACAATGGCATTGAGCATTGTGATTATGGGGTCTTGGAGCATTGTGATGACAAGTGTCATGGAGCCTTGTGATGACAAGGCCCTGGAACATTGTGATGGCAGGGGTCATGGAGCATTGTTATGACATGGGTAATGGAGCATTGTGATTACAAGGTTTAGGGAGCATTGCGATGACAAATTTGTGGACCGTTGGGATGAAAAGCGTGTGGCACATTGTGATGACAAGTGTCATGGAGCATTTTTCTGACAAAGGCATGGAGCATTGTGATGACAAGGGTCACGGAGCATTGTGATGAAATGTTCATGGAGCATTGTGGTTACAAAGGTAACAGAGCCTTGTGATGACGCGGGCATCGACCATTGTGATGACAAATGTTATGAAGAATTGTGATGACTGGAGTCAAGGAGCATTGTGATTACAGGGGTCATGGAGCATTGTGATGACAAGGGCATGGAGCATTGTGCTGAGAAAGGCATAGAGCTTTTTGATGACAAGTGTTAAAGAGCATTGTGATGAAATGTTCATGGAGCATTGTGGTTAAAAAGTCACAGAGACTGTTGATGATGAGGGCACGGACAATTGTGATGACAAATGTCATGGAGCATTGTGATGACTGGAGTCATGGAGCATTGTGATGACAGGGGTCATGGAGCATTGTGATAACAAGGGCATGGAGCATTGTGATGACAAGGGCATGGAGCATTGTGATGACCTTGTGATGCAGTATTGTGAAGACAGTTGTCAGGGAGCATTGTGCTGACATATATAATGGCCCATTGTGATGACAATGGCATGGAGCATTGTGATGCCAAGTGTCATGGAGGATTCTGAAGACAAAGGTAATGGAGCATTGTGATGACAATGGCATGGAGCATTGTGATGACAAGGGTCAGGGAACATTGTGCTGACAAGTGCATGGAGAATTGTGATGACAAGGGTCATGGAGCATTCTGCTGACAAGCTTGTGGAGTATTTTGATGACATTGGCATGGAGAATTGTGATGAAAACCGCATGGGGCATTGTGATGAAAAAGGCATGGAGACTTTTCATTAGAGGGTTCAAGGAGCATTCTGACGACAAACGTCAGGGATCATTGTGATGACAATATATTGAGAATTGTGATGACAAAGGTCATGGAGCATTGTGATGAAAAGTGCATGGAGTATTGTGATGACAGGCATCATGGAGCGTTGTGATGACAAGTGCTATGGAACTTTGTGATCACAAGGGTTTGGAGCATTGTGATGACAGAGGTCATGGATCATTTTGATTTCAAGGAGCAAGGAGCATTGTGATGACAAGGGCATGAAGCAATGTGATCCCAAGGTTCATGGAGGATTGTGATGATAATGGTAATGGAGTATTGTGATGACAAGCGCGTAGAGCATTGTAGTGACAAGGTCATGTAGCATTCTGCTGAAAAAGGCATGAAGCATTGTGATGCCAGGTGTCATGGAGCACTGTGATGACAAGCGTCACGGAGAATTGTGAATACAGGGGTCATGGAGAATTGGGATGACAAGCGTCACGGAGCATTGTGAATACAGGGGTCATGGAGAATTGGGATGACAAGGGCATGGATCATTGTGATGATAAGGGTCATGGACCATTGGGCTGAAAATGTTCATGGAGTATTGTGATGACAGGGGTCATGGAGCATTGTGATGACTAGGGAATGGAGCATTGTAATGACAAGAGTCCCGGATCATTGTGTTGTCGGGTGTCATGGAGTGTTGTGATGACAGTGGTCATGGAGCATTGTGATGACAAGGGAATGGAACATGGTGATGACAGGGGTCATGGAACATTTTGATTACAGGGGTGAGGGAGGATTGTGATGACTAGTGAGGGAACATGGTTATATCTCAGGTGAGAGAGCATTTGGATGAGAAGTTTATGGAGCATTGTGATTACAAGGTTTATGGAGCGTAGCGATGACAAGGTTGTGTGTCATTGTGATGGAAAGCCCGTGGCACATTTTGATAACAAGGGTCATGGAGCATTTTTCTGACAAAGGCATGGAGCATTGTGATGACAAGTGTCACGGAGCACTGTGTTGAACTGTTCATGGAGCATTGTGGTTACAATGGTCAGAGAGACTTGTGATGGCGTGGGCATGGACCGTTGTGATGACAAACGTTATGAAGCATTGTGATGACTGGAGTCACGGAGCATTGTGTTGACAGGGTTCATGGAGCATTGTGATGACAAGGGCATGGAGCATTGTGATGACAAAGTCATGGAGTATTGTGAAGACAGGTGTCAGGGAGCATTTTGATGACATATGCCATGGTCCATTTCGATGACAATGGCATGGTGCATTGTGATGCCAAATGTAATGGAGGATTGTGATGACAAATATGATGGAGCATTGTGATGACTAGGGCTTGGAGCATTATGATGACAAGGGCCATTGAGAATTTTCATGACAATGTCGTGAAGCATTGTGATGACAAGGTCCTTGAGCATTGTGATGAGAAAACCATGGAGCCTTGTGATGACAGGTCTCATGGAGCATACTGATGAAAAGGGGCATGGAACATTCTGACGACAGGGGTCTTGGAACATTGTGATAGCAAGTGCATGGAGCATTGTGATGACAAGGGCACGGATCATTGGTATAATAAGTTTCATGGATTATTGTGATGACAGTTGGAATGGCGCATTGTGATGACAGTGGTCATGGAGCATTGTGATGATACTGGTCATGGAGCATTGTGATGAGAAGGTAATGGAGCACTGGGTTGAAAATATTCATGGATTATTGTGATGACAGGTGTCATTTAGCATTGTGATGACAAGGGAATGGAGCATGGTGATGACAAGGTCCTGGAGTATTGTGATGAGATGACGATGGAGACTTGAGATGACAAGTCTCATGGAGCATTCTGATGAAAAGGGGCATGGAGCATTGTGATTGCAGGGTTCTTGGAGCATTGTGATGACAAGGGCATGGAGCATTGTGAGTAGAAGGCCATGGAACTTTCTGATGGAAAGCATCATGGAGATTTGTGATGACAAGGGCATGGAGCATTGTGATTACAGGGGCCTTGGAGCATTGTGATGACAAGTTTCATGGAACCTTTTGATGGCAAGGCCGTGGAACATTGTGATGGTAGGGGTCATAGAGCATTGTTATGACAGTGGTAATGGAGCATTGTGATGAGAAGGGCATTGAGCATTGGTCTGAAATGTTTCATGGATTATTGTGATGAGAGTGGGCATGGAGCATTGTGATGAAAAGGGAACGGTACACTGTGATACATGGGTCATGGAGGATTGTAATGACAAGGGCATGGAGCATTGTGATGAGAATGGCATCGAGCATTGTGATGACAAGTGTCATTCAGCTTTGTGATGACAAAGGCATGGAGCAATGTGATGAGAGGGTTCATGGAGCATTGTGATGACAATGACATGGAGCATTGTGATGCCAAGGGTCATGGAGCTTTGTGATGACAAATGTCATGGAGCATTTTTATGACAAGTGTGTGGTGCACTGTGATGAGAAGGGCAGGGAGCATTTTGATGACAGGGTCATGCAGCAATTTGATGAATAGTGTAATGGAATATTTTGATGACAGGGGTTATAGAACATTGTGATGCCAGGGATCATGGAGCTTTGGGATGAAAAGGGTCATGGAGCATTTTGATGACAGGGGTTATGGAACATTGTGATGTCAGGGTTCAAGGAACATTGTGCTGATAAGGGGAAGTAGCACTGTGATGACAGGGGTCATGGAACATTGTGATAACAGGGGTGAGGGAGGATTGTGATGACTAGTGATGGAACATTGTGATATCTCATGTGAGAGAGCAATTGGATGAGAAGTGCATGGAGCATTCTGATTACAAGGTTTATGGAGCATAGCGATGACAAGGTTGTGGATCATTGTGATGAAAAGCGCACGGCACATTGTGATGACAAGGGTCATGGAGCATTGTTCTGACAAAGGCATGGAGCATTGTGATGACAAGGGTCACGGAGCATTGTTATGAAAAGGGCATGGAATATTGTGATGACAGGCATCATGGAGCGTTGTGATGACAAGTGTTATGGAACATTGTGATCACAAGGGTTTGAAGAATTGTGATGCCAGAGGTCATGGATCATTTTGATTTCAAGGATCATGGAGCATTGTGATGACAAGGGCATGAAGCAATGCGATTCCAAGGTTCATGGAGGATTGTGATGAAAATGTTAATGGAGTACTGTGATGACAAGCACATAGAGCATTGTAATGAAAAGGTCATGTAGCATTTTGCTGACAAAGGCATGGAGCATTGTGATGACCGGTGTGGTGGAGCACTGGGATGACAAGCATCATGGAGCATTGTGAATAGAGGGGTCATGGAGCATTGTGATGACAAGGGCATGGAGCATTGTGATGACACGGGCATGAAACATTGGTCTGACATGTTGCTTAGATTATTGTGATGACTGTGGACATGGTGCATTGTGATGACAAGGGCATGGAGCATTGTGATGAGAATGTCATGGAATATGGTGAAGACAGATGTTAGGGAGCATTGTGATGACATATGTCATGGTCCATTGCGATGACAGTGTAATGGAGCATTGTGATGTGAAATGTAATGGAGGATTGTGATGGAAAATATAATGGAGCATTGTGATGACTAGGGCTTGGAGCATTATGATGACAAGGGCCATTGAGAATTTTCATAACAAGGTCATGAAGCCTTGTGATAAATAGGTCCTGGAGCATTTTGATGAGAAAACCATGGAGCCTTGTGATGACAAATCTCACGGAGCATACTGATGAAAAGGGGCATGGACCATAGTGATTACATGGGTCTAGGAACATTGTGATGACAAGGGCATGGAGCATTGTGATGAGAATGTCACGGAATATGGTGAAGACAGATGTCAGGAAGCATTGTGATGACATATGTAATGGCCCATTGTGATGACAATGGCATGGAGCATTGTGATGCCAAGTGTCCTGGAGGATTCTGATGACAAAGGTAATGGAGTTTTGTGATGACAATGGCTTGGAGCATTGTGATGACAAGGGTCAGGGAGCATCGTGCTGACAAGTGCATGGAGAATTGTGATGACAAGGGTCATGGAGCATTCTGATGACAATCTTGTGGAGTATTTTGATGACAATGGCATGGAGCATTGTGATGAAAATGGCATGGGACCTTTTGATGAAAAAGGCATGGAGACGTTTCGTGACAGGGTTCAAGGAGCATACTAATGACAAGTGTCAGGGAGCATTGTGATGACAAGTGTATTGAGAATTGTGATGACAAAATCATGGAGCATTGTGATGAAAAGGGCATGGAGTATTGTGATGAGAGGCATCATGGAGCACTGTGATGACAAGTGTTATGGAACATTGTGATCACAAGTGTTTGGAGCATTGTGATGACAGAGGTCATGGATCATTTTGATTTCAAGTAGCATGGAGCACTGTGATGACTAGGGCATGAAGCAATGTGATCCCAAATTTCATGGATCATTGTGATGACAAGGGTCATGGAGCATTGGGCTGAAAATATTCATGGAGTATTTTGATGACAGGGGTCATGGAGCATTGTGATGGCTAGGGAATGGAGCATTGTGATGACAAAAGTCCCAGATCATTGTGTTGTCAGGTGTCATGGAGTGTTGTGACGACAGTGGTCATGGACCATTGTGATGATATTGGTAAGGGAGCATGGTGATGAGAAGGTCATGGAGCATTGGGGTGAAAACCTTCATGGAGTATTGCGATTTAAAGGGTCAAAGAGCATTGTGATGAAAAGTTCATGGAGCATTGTGCTTAAGAAGGTCACAGAGACTGTTGATGATGAGGGCATGGACCATTGTGATGACAAAGGTCATGATGCATTGTGATGACTGGAATCACGGAACATTGTGATGACACGGGTCATGGAGCACTGTGATAACTAGGGCATGGAGCATTGTGATGACAAGGGCATGGAGCATTGGTCTCATAAGTTTCATGAATTATTGCGATCAGAGTTGGAATGGCGATTTGTGATGAAAAGGGCATAGAGCATTGTGATGACCAGGTCATGCAGTATTGTAAAGAGAGGTGTCAGGGCACATTGTGATGACATATGTAATGGCCCATTGTGATGACAATGGCATGGAGCATTGTGATGCCAAGTGTCATGGAGGATTCTGATGACAAATGTAATGGAGCATTGTGATGACAATGGCTTGGAACATTGTGATGACAAGTGTCAGGGAGCATTTTGCTGACAAGTGCATAGAGAATTATGATGACAAGAGTCATGTAGCATTCTGATGACAAGCTTTGGAGTATTTTGATGACAATGACTTGGAACATTGTGATGAAAACTGCATGGGGCATTGTGATGAAAAATTCATGGAACCTTTCGTGACATGGTTCAAGGAGCATTCTGACGACAAGTGTCATGGAGCATTGTGATGACAAGTGGATTGCGAATTGTGATGACAAAGGTCATGGTGCATTGTGATGAAAAGGGCATGGAGTATTGTGATGACAGGCATTATGGAGTGTTGTGATTGCAAGTGTTATGGAACATTGTTATATCACAATTGTTTGGAGTATTGCGATGACAGATGTCATGGATCATTTTGATTTCAAGGAGCATGGAGCATTGTGATGACAAGGGCATGAAGCAATGTAATCCCAAGTTTCATGGAGGATTGTGATGACAATGGTAATGGAGTATTGTGATGACAAGCGCATAGAGCATTGTAATGACAGGGTCATGTAGCATTTTGCTGACAAAGGCATGGAGCATTGTGATGACAGGTATCATGGAGCACTGTGAAGACAAGTGTCAAGGAGCATTGTGAATACAGGGGTCATGGAGCATTGGGATGAAAAGGGCATGGATCATTGTGCTGACAAGTGTCATGGAGCATTGGGCTGAAAATGTTCATGGAGTATTGTGATGACAGGGGTCATGGAGTATTGTGATTACAGAGGTCATAGAGAATTTTGATTTCATTGTGCTGACAATAGCCAGAAGCATTATGGTGATGGGCATGATGCATTCTGATGACAGGGTTCATGGAGCATTGAAATGAAAAGGGGCCTGGAGCACTGTGATTACAGGGATGTGGTAGCATTGTGATGACATGTGCATGGAGCATTTTGATGAGAAGGCCATGGAACATTCTGATGACATGTGTGATGGAGCTTTGTGATGACAATGGCATTGAGCATTGTGATTATGGGGTCTTGGAGCATTGTGATGACAAGTGTCATGGAGCCTTGTGATGACAAGGCCCTGGAACATTGTGATGGCAGGGGTCATGGAGCATTGTTATGACATGGGTAATGGAGCATTGTGATTACAAGGTTTAGGGAGCATTGCGATGACAAATTTGTGGACCGTTGGGATGAAAAGCGTGTGGCACATTGTGATGACAAGTGTCATGGAGCATTTTTCTGACAAAGGCATGGAGCATTGTGATGACAAGGGTCACGGAGCATTGTGATGAAATGTTCATGGAGCATTGTGGTTACAAAGGTAACAGAGCCTTGTGATGACGCGGGCATCGACCATTGTGATGACAAATGTTATGAAGAATTGTGATGACTGGAGTCAAGGAGCATTGTGATTACAGGGGTCATGGAGCATTGTGATGACAAGGGCATGGAGCATTGTGCTGAGAAAGGCATAGAGCTTTTTGATGACAAGTGTTAAAGAGCATTGTGATGAAATGTTCATGGAGCATTGTGGTTAAAAAGTCACAGAGACCGTTGATGATGAGGGCACGGACAATTGTGATGACAAATGTCATGGAGCATTGTGATGACTGGACTCATGGAGCATTGTGATGAGAGGGTTCATGGAGCATTGTGATAACAAGGGCATGGAGCATTGTGATTACACGGGCATGGATCATTGGTCTAATACGTTTCATGGATTATTGTGATGACAGTTAGAATGGCGCATTGTGATGACATGGGCATGGAGCATTGTGATGACCAGGTCATGCAGTATTGTGAAGAGAGTTGTCAGGGAGCATTGTGATGACATATGTAATGGCCGATTGTGATGACAATGGCATGGAGCATTGTGATGCCAAGTGTCATGGAGGATTCTGATGACAAAGGTAATGGAGCATTGTGATGACAATGGCTAGGAGCATTGTGAAGACAAGTGTCAGGGAGCATTGTGCTGACAAGTGTATGGATAATTATGATGACAAGGGTCATGGAGCATTCTGAAGACAAGCCTGTAGAGTATTTTGATGACAATGGCATGGAGCATTGTGATGACAAGGGCATGGAGCATTGTGATGAGAAGGCCATGGAACTTTCTGATGACATGCGTCATGGAGCTTTGTGATGACAAGGGCAAGGAGCATTGTGATTACAGGGGCTTTCAGCATTGTGATGACAAGTGTCATGGAACCTTGTGATGACTAGGCCGTGGAACATTGTGATGTCAGGGGTCATGGTGCATTGTTATGACAGAGGTAATGGAGCATGGTGATGAGAAGGGCATGGAACATTGGTCTGAAATGTTTCATGGATTATTGTGATGAGAGTGGGCATGGAGCATTGTGATGACAAGGGTACGGAACACTATGATACATGGGTCATGCAGGATTGTAATGACAAGGGCATGGAGCATTGCGATGAGAAGGGCATCGAGCATTGTGATGACAAGTGTCATGGAGCTTTGTGATGACAAGGGCATTGAGCAATGTTATGAGAGGGTTCATGGAGCATTGTGAAGACAATGACATGGAGCATTGTGATGCCAAGGGTCATTGAGCTTTGTGATGACAAGTCATGGAGCATTTTGATGACAAGGGCATGGTGCATTGTGATGAGAAGTGCAGGGAGCATTTTGATGACAGGGTCATGCAGCAATTTGATGAAAAGTGTAATGGAATATTTTGATGGCAGGTGTTATAGAACATTGTGATGTCAGGGGTCTTGGAGCTTTCGGATGAAAAGGATCATGGAGCATTATGATGACAGGGGTTATGGAACATTGTGATGTCAGGGGTCATGGAACATTGTGATGATAATGGGTTGTAGCAGTGTGATGACAGGGTCATGGAACATTGTGATTACAGGGGTGAGGGTGTATTGTGATGACTAGTCATGGAACACTGTGATATCTCTGGTGAGAGAGCATTTTGATGAGAAGTGCATGGACCATTGTGATTACAAGCTTTATGGAGCATTGCAATGACAAGGTTGTGGATCGTTGTGATGAAATGCGCGTGGCACATTGTGAAGACAATGGTCATGGACCATTGTTCTGACAAAGACATGGAGCATTGTGATAACAAGGGTCACTGTGAATTGTGATGAAAAGTTCATGGAGCATTGTGGTTACAAAGGTCACAGAACCTTGTGATGACACGGGCATGGATTATTGTGATGACAAACGTTATGAAGCATTGTGATGACTGGAGTCACTGAGCATTGTGATGACAGGGGTCATGGAGCATTGTGATGACATGTGTCATGGAGCATTGTGCTGACAAGCACATGGAACATTGTGATGACAAGGGTCATGGAGCATTGTGCTGAGAAAGGCATAGAGCACTGTGATGACAAGGGTCAAAGAGCATTGTGATGAAAAGTTCATGGATTATTTTTGTTAAAAAGCTCACAGAGTGTGATGATGACGAGGGCATGGCCCATTGTGGTGACAAAGGTCATGAAGCATTGTGATGACTGGAGTCACAGAGCATTGTGATGGCAGGCGTCATGGAGCATTGTGATAACAAGGGCATGGAGCATTATGATAACCAGGACAAGGAGCATTGGCCTAATAAGTTTCATGGATTATTGCGATGACATTTGGAATGGCGCATTGTGATGACAAGGGCATGGAGCATTGTGATGGCCAGGTCAAGCAGTATTGTGAAGACAGGTGTCAGGGAGCATAGTGATGACATATGTAATGGCCCATTGTGATGACAATGGCATGGAGCATTGGGATGCCAAGTGTCATGGAGGATTCTGATGGCAAAGGTAATGGAGCATTCTGATGACAATGGCTTGGAGCATTGTGATGACAAGGGTCAGGGAGCATTGTGCTGACAAGTGCATGGAGAAATGTGATGACAAGGGTCATGGAGCATTCTGATGACAAGCTTGTGGAGTATTTTGATGACAATGGCATGGAGCATTGTGATGAAAACGGCATGGGGCATTGTGATGAAAAAGGCATGGAGCCTTTTCCTGACAGGATTCAAGGAGAATACTGATGACAAGTGTCAGGGAGCCTTGTGATGACAAGTGTATTGAGAATTGTGATGACAAAGGTCATGGAGCATTGTGATGAAAAGAGCATGGAGTATTGTGATGACAGGCATCATGGAGCGTTGTGATGACAAGTGTTATGGAACATTGTGATCACAAGGGTTTGGAGCACTGTGATGAGAGAGGTCATGGATCATTTTGATTTCAAGGAGCATGGAGCATTGTGAGGACGAGGGCATGAAGCAATGTGATCCCAAGGTTCATGGAGGATTGTGATGACAATGGAAATGGAGTATAGTGATGAGAAGCGCATAGAGCATTGTAATGACAAGGTCATGTAGCATTTTGCTGACAAAGGCATGGAGCATTGTGATGACATGTGTCATGGAGCACTGTGATGACAAGCGTCACGGAGCATTGTGAATACAGGGGTCATGGGGCATTGGGATGACAAGGGCATGGATCATTTTGATGACAAGGGTCATGGAGCACTGGGCTGATAATCTTCATGGAGTGTTGTGATGACAGGTGTCATGTAGCATTGTGATGACTATGGAATGGAGCATTGTGATGACAAGAGTCGTGGATCATTTTGTTGTCGGGTGTCATGGAGTGTTGTGATGACTGTGGTCATGGAGCATTGTGATGATATTGGCCATGGAGCATTGTGATGAATAGGTCTTGGAGCATTGGGCTGAAAATATTCATGGATTATTGTGATGACAGGGGTCATGGAGCATTGTGATGAGAAGGGAATGGAGCATGGTGATGACAAGGTCCAGGAGCATTGTGATGAGAAGACCATGGAGACTTGTCATGACAAGTCTCATGGAGCATTCTGATGAAAAGGGGCATGGAGCATAGTGATTACAGGGGTCTTGGAGCATTGTGAGTACTAGGGCATGGAACACTGTGATACATGTGTCATAGGTCATGGAGGATTGTGATGACAAGTCATGGAGCATTGTGATGACAAGGGCATGGAGCATTGTGATGACAGGGGCATGGAGCATTTGTCTGACAAGATTCATAGATTACTGTGATGACAGTGGACATGGTGCATTGTGATGACAAGGGCATGGATCATTGTGTAGAGAAGGTCATGGTGTATTGTGAAGACAGGTGTCAGGGAGCATTGTGATGACATATGTCATGGTCCATTGCGATGACAATGGCAGGGATTATAGTGATGCCAAATGAAATGGAGAATTGTGATGACAAATATAATGGAGCATCGTGATGACTATGGCTTGGAGCATTATGATGACAATGGCCATTGAGAATTTTCATGACAAGGTCGTGAAGCATTGTGATGACAAGTTCCTTGAGCATTGTGATGACAAAACCATGGAGCCTTGTGATGACAAGTCTCATGGATCATACTGATGAAAAGGGTCTTGGAACATTGTGATGACTAGGGCATGGAGCATTGTGATGACAAGGGTCATGGAGCACTGGGCTGATAATGTTCATGGAGTGTTGTGATGACAGGTGTCATGGAGCATTGTGATGACTATGGAATGGAGCATTGTGATGACAAGAGTCGCGGATCATTGTGTTGTCAGGAGTAATGGAGTGTTGTGATGACAGTGGTCATGGAGCATTGTGATGATATTGACCATGGATCACTGTGATGTGTAGGTCGTGGAGCATTGGGCTGAATATGTTCATGGATTATTGTGATGATACGGGTCATGGAGCTTTGTGATGACAAGAGTCCCGGATCATTGTGTTGTCAGGAGTAATGGAGTGTTGTGATGACAGTGGTCATGGAGCATTGTGATGATATTGGCCATGGATCACTGTGATGTGTAGGTCGTGGAGCATTGGGCTGAATATGTTCATGGATTATTGTGATGATACGGGTCATGGAGCACTGTGATGACAAGGGAATGGAGCATGGTGATGACAAGGTCCTGGAGCATTGTGATGAGAAGACCATGGAGACTTGTGATGACAAGTCTCATGGAGCATTCTGATGAAAAGGGGCATGGAGCATTGTGATTACAGGCGTCTTGGAGCACTGTGATGACTAGGGCATGGAGCATTGTGATGAGAAGGCCATGGAGCATTCTGATGACATGTGTCATGGAGTTTTGTGATGAAAAGGGCATGGAGCATTGTGATTACAGGGATCTTGGAGCACTGTTATGAAAACCGCACGAATCATTGTTATGAAAAAGGTATGGAGCCTTGTCATGAAAGGCTTCAAGGAGCATACTGACGACTAGTGTCAGGGAGCATTGTGATGACAAGTGTATTGAGCATTGTGATGACAAAGATCATGGAGCATTGTGATAAGAAGACCATGGTTAATTGTTATGATGAGCGTCATGGGGTTTTGTGATGATAAGTGTTATGGAACATGGTGATCACAAGGGTTTGGAGCATTATAATGACAGAGGTCATGGAGATTACTGATTTCATTGTGATGACAATAGCCTGAAGCATTATGATGATGGGCATGGTGCACTGTGATGACAGGGGTCATGGAGAATTGAGATGAAAAGGGTCATGGAGCACTGTGATTACAGTGGTCTTGGAACATTCTGATGACAAGGGCATGGATCATTGTGATGAGAAGGCCATGGAACATTCTGATGACATGCGTCATGGAGCTTTGTGATGACAAGGGCATGGAGCATTGTGATTACAAGGGTCTTCAGCATTGTGATAACAAGTCTCATGGAACCTTGTGATGACTATGCCGTGGAACATTGTGATGGCAGGGGTCATGTTGTATTGTTATGACAGAGGTAATGGAGCATTGTGATGAGAAGGGCATGGAACATTGGTCTAAAATATTTCATGGATTATTGTGATGAGAGTGGGCATAGAGCATTGTGATGACAAGGGTACGGAACACTATGATGCATGAGTCATGCAGGATTGTAATGACAAGGGCATGGAGCATTGGGATGACAAATGTCATGAAGCATTGTGATGACTGGAGTCACGGAGCATTGTGATGAAAAGGGCATGGAGCATTGTGATGAGAAGGTCATTGAATATTGTGAAGACAGGTTTCAGGGAGCATTGTGATGACCTATATCATGGTCCATTGCGATGACAATGGCATGGAGCATTGTGATGCCAAATGTAATGGAGGATTGTTATGACAAATATAATGGAACTTTGTGATGACTAGAGCTTGGAGCATTATGATGACAAGGGCCATTGAGAATTTTCATGACAAGGTCGTGAAGCATTGTGATGACAAGGTCCTCGAGCATTGTGATGAGAAAACCATGGAGCCTTGTGATAACAATTCTCATGGAGCATACTGATGAAAATGTTCATGGACCATTGTGATTACAGGGGTCTTGGAACATTGTGATGAAAAGGTCATGGGACCTTGTTATGACAGGGTTCAAGGAGAGTACAGACAACAAGTGTCACGGAGCATTTTGATGATAAGAGTATTGAGCATTGTGATGACAAAGGTCATGGATGATTGAGATGAGAAGACCATAGATAACTGTGATGACGAGCGTCATCGGGCATTGTGATGACAAGTGTTATGGAATATTGTGATCACAAGGGTTTGGAGCATTGTTATGACAGAGGACATGGAGAATTTTGATTTCATTGTGATGACAATAGCATGAAGCATTATGATGATGGGCATGGTGCATTGTGATGACAGGGTTCATGGATCATTGAGATGAAAAGGGGCATAGAACATTGTGATTACAGTGTTCTTGGAGCATTGTGATGAGAAGGGTCATGGAGCCTTGTGATGACATTGCCATGGAACATCGTGATGGCAGGGATCATGGAGCATTGTTATGACAGGGGTAATGTAGCATTGTGATGGCAAGGGCAAGGAGCTTTGTGATGAGAAAGCCATGGAGCTTTCTGATGACATGTGTCATGGAGCATTGTGATGACAAGGGACACGGAGCATTGTGATGAAAAGTTCATTGAGAATTGTGGTTATAAAGGTCACAGAGACTTGGGATAACGCGGGCATGGACCATTGTGATGACAAACGTTATGAAGCATTGTGATGACAGGTGTCACGGAGCATTGTGATGACAGGGGTCATCGATAATGGTTATGACTAGGGAATGGAGCATAGTGATGACAAGAGTCCCGGATCATTGTGTTGTCAGGTGTCATGGAGTGTTGTGATGACAGTTGTCATGGTGCATTGTGAGGATATTGGACATGGAGCATTGTGATGAGAAGGTCATGGAGCATTTTGCTGATAATATTCATGGAGTATTGTGATGACAGTTGTCATGGTGCATTGTGATGATATTGGTCATGGAGCATTGTGATGAGGATGTCATGGAGCATTGTGCTGATAATATTCATTGAGTATTGTGATGACAAAGGTCATGGAGCTTGGTGATGACAAGGTCCTGTAGCATTGTGATGAGAAGACCATGGAGGCTTGTGATGACAAGTTTCATGGAGCATTCTAATGAAAAGGGGCATGGATCATTGTGATTACAGTGGTCTTGGAGCATTGTGATGACAAGGGCATGGAGCATTGTCATGAGACGGCCATGCAGCAATCTGATGACATGCGTCATGGAGCTTTGTGATGACAAGGGCATGGAACATTGTGATTACAGGGGTCTTGGAGCATTGTGATGAAAAGGGCATGGATCATTGTTATGAAAAAGGCATGGAGCCTTGTCATGACAGGGTTCAAGGAGCATACTGACGACAAGTGTCAGGGAGCATTGTGATGACAAGTGTATTGAGCATTGTGATGACAAATGTCATGGAGCATTGTGATGAGAAGACCATGGATAATTGTGATGATGAGTGTCATGGTGTGTTGTGATGATAAGTGTTATGGAACATTGTGATCAAAAGGGTTTGGAGCATTATGATGACAGAGGTCATGGAGATTACTGATTTCATTGTGATGACAATAGTCTGAAGGATTATGATGATGGGCATGGTGCATTGTGATGACAGGGTTCATGGAGCATTGAGATGAAAAGTGTCATGGAGCACTGTGATTACAGTGGTTTTGGAGCATTTTGATGACAAGGGCATGGAGCATTGTGATGAGAATGCCATGGAACATTCTGATGACATTCGTCATGGAGCTTTGTGATGACAAGGGCATGGAGCATTGTGATTACAGGGGTCTTGGAGCATTGTGATGACAAGGGTCATGGAGCCTTGTGATGACAAGGCCGTGGTTCATTGTTATGGCAGGGTTCATGGAGCATTGTTATGACAGTGGTAATGGAGCATTGTGATGAGAAGGGCATTGAGCACTGGTCTGAAATATTTCATGAATTATTGTGATGAGATAGGGCATGGAGCATTGTGATGACAATGGCACGGAACACTCTGATACATGGGTCATGGAGGATTGTAATGACAAGGGCATGGATCATTGTGATGAGAATGGCATCGAGCATTGTGATGACAAGTGTCATGGAGCTTTGAGATGACAAGGGCATGGAGCAATGTGATGAGAGGGTTCATGGAGCATTGTGATGACAATGACATGGAGCATTGTGATGCCAAGGGTCATTGAGCTTTGTGATGACAAAGGTCATGGAGCATTTTGATGAGAAGGGTGTGGTGCATTGTGATGAGAAGGGCAGGGAGCATTTTGATGACAGGGTCATGCAGCAATTTGATGAAAAGTGTCATGGAACATTTTGATCACAGGGGTTATAGAACATTGTGATGCCAGGGGTCATGGAGCATTTTGATGACCGGTGTTATAGAACATTGTGATATCAGGTGTCATGGAACATTGTGATTACAGGGGTGAGGGAGTATTGTGATGACTAGTGATGGAACACTGTGATATTTCTGGTGAGAGAGCATTTTGATGAGAAGTGCATGGAGAATTGTGATTACAAGATTTATGGAGCATAGCGATGACAAGGTTGTGGACCATAGTAATGAAAAGCGCGTGGCACAGTGTGATGACAAGTTTCATTGAGCATTGTTCTGACAAAGGCATGGAGCATTGTGATGACAAGGGTCATGGAGCATTGTGATCAAATGTTCAAGGAGCACTGTGGTTACAAAGGTCACAGAGCCTTGTGATGACGCGGGCATGGACCATTGTGAAGACAAACGTTATGAAGCATTGTGATGACTGGAGTCAAGGAGCATTGCGATGACATGTGTCATGGAGCATTGTGATCACAAGGGCATGGAGTATTGTGATGAAAGGGGCATGGAGCATTTGTCTGACATGTTTCATAGACTATTGTGATGACAGTGCACATGGTGCATTGTGATGGCAAGGGCATGGAGCATTGTGATGAGAAGGGCATGGAGCATTGTGATTACAAGGTTTATGGAGCATTGTCATGACCAATTTTTGGACCATTGAGATGAGAAGCGCTTGGCACATTGTGATGACAAGTGTCATGGAGCATTTTTCTGACAAAGGCATGGAGCATTGTGATGACAAGTGTCACGGAGCATTGTGATGAAAAGTTCATGGAGCATTGTGGTTACAAAGGTAACAGAGCCTTGCGATGACGTGGGCATCGACCATTGTGATGACAAATGTTATGAATAATTGTGATGACTGGAGTCACGGAGCATTGTGATGACAGGGGTCATGGAGCATTGTGATGAGAAGGACATGGAGAATTTTGCTGAGAAAGGCATAGAGAATTGTGATAACATGGGTCAAATAGCATTGTGATGAAATGTTCATGGAGCTTTGTGGTTAAAAAGTTCACAGAGACTGTTGATGATGAGGGCATGGACCACTGTGATGACAAATGTCATGGAGCATTGTGATGACTGGAGTCACGGAGCATTGAGATGACAGGGGTCATGGAGCATTGTGATAAAAAGGGCATGGAGCATTGTGATGAAAAGGGCATGTATCATTGGTCTAATATGTTTCATGGAGTATTGCGATGACTGTTGGAATGTCGCATTGTGATGACAAGGGCATGGAACATTGTGATGACCAGGTCATGCATTATTGTGAATATAGGTGTCAGAGAACTTTGTGATGACATATGTAATGGCCCATTGTGATGACAATGGCATGGAGCATTGTGATGAAAACGGCATGGGGCATTGTGATAAAAACGTCATGGAGCCTTTTCATGAGAGGTTTCAAGGAGCATTCTGAAGACAAGTGTCAGGGAGCATTGTGATGACAAGTGTATTGAGAATTGTGATGAAAAAGGCCATGGAGCATTGTGATGAAAAGGGCATGGCGTATTGTAAGGCAGGCATCATGGAGCGTTGTGATGACAAGTGTTATGGAACATTGTGATCACAAGTTTTTGGAGCATTGCGATGAGAGAGTTCATGGATCATTTTGATTTCAAGGAGCAGGGAGCATTGTGATGACAAGGGCATAAAGCAATGTGATCCAAAGGTTCATGGAGGATTGTGATGACAATGGTAATGGAGTATTGTGATGACAAGCACATAGAGCATTGTAATGACAAGGTCATGTAGCATTTTGCTGACAAAGTCATGGAGCATTGTGATGACAGGTGTCATGGAGCACTGTGATGACAAGCGTCACGGAGCATTGTGAATACAGGGGTCATGGAGCATTGGGATGACAAGGGCATGGATCATTGTGATGACAAGGGTCATGGAGCATTGGGCTGAAAATGTTCATGGAGTATTGTGATGACAGGGGTCATGGAGCATCGTGATGACAGAGGTCATGGAGAATTTTGATTTCATTGTGCTGACCATAGCCGGAAGCATTATGATGATGGGCATGATGCATTGTGATGACAGGGTTCATGGAGCATTAATTTGAAAAGGGGCATGGAGCATTGTGATTATAGGGATCTGGGAGCATTGTGATGACAAGGGCATGGAGCATTTTGATGAGAAGGCCATGGAACATGCTGATGACATGTGTCATGGAGCTTTGTGATGACAAGGGCATGGAACATTGTGATTACAGGGGTCTTGGAGCATTGTGATGAAAAGGACATGGATCATTGTGATGAAATAGGCATGGAGCCTTGTCATGAAAGCGTTCAAGGTGCATACTGAGGGCAATAGTCAGAGAGCATTGTGATGACAATTGTATTGAGCATTGTGATGACAAAAGTCATGGTGCATTGTGATGAGAAGACCATGGATAATTTTGCTGACCAGCGTCATGGGGCATTGTGATAACAAGTGTTATGTAACATTGTGGTCACAAGGGTTTGCAGCATTGTGAGGACAGAGGTCATGGAGCATTTTGATTTCATTGTGATGACAATAGCATGAAGCATTATGATGATGGGCATGGTGCATTGTGATGACAGCGTTCATGGAGCATTGTGATGAAAAGTGGCATGGAGCATTGGTCTGACAAGTTTCATGGATTATTGTGATAAGATTGGGCATGGCACATTGTAATGACAAGGGCATGGAGCACTGTGAGGACAAGGTCATGGGTTATTGTGAAGAAAGGTGTCAGGGAGCATTGTGATGAAATATGTCATGTTCCAGTTTGATGACAATATCATGGAGCACTGTGATGCCAAGTGTCATGGAGGTTTGCTGTGACAAAGTAAAGGAGCATTGTGATGACAAGGGCATGGAGCATTGTGATATCAAGGGCCATTAATAATTTTAATGTCCAGGTCGTGAAACATTGTGATGAACAGTGCATGGAGCTTCCTATAACAGGGGTCATGGAGCATTGCGATGACAAGTGCATGGAGTATTGTGATGACAAGAGCATATAAAATTTTGATGTGAAGTGCCAGGAGCATTGTAATGACAAGGACGTGGAGAATTGTGAGGACAAGGGACATTTAGCTTTGTGATGACTAGACATGGAGCATGGTGATGGCAAAACCGTGGAGCATTGTGACGAGAAGACCTTGGGTAATTGTGGTGTCGAGCATCATGGAGCACTATAATGAAAAGGGGCATGAAGCATTGTGATGACAGGTGTCAGGGAGCATTGTGATGACAGGTGTCATGGAGCAATATGATGACAAGGGAATGGAGCATTGTGATGACAAGTGCATGGAGCATTGTGATGACAAGTGCATGGAGCATTGTAATTTCAAATGAATGGAGAATTGTGATGAGAAAAGCATGTAATATTTTGATGAGAAGTGTCATGTAGCATTGTGATGACAAGGGACATGGAGCTTTGTGATAACCAGGGCATGGAGCACTGTGATGACAGGGGTCATGGAGCATTATTATGACAACGCCATGGTGCATTCTGACATAAGATATCACTTATGAAGGGAATGTAAACATGGCTACATATGAACTGAATTAGGGAAGAGAACAGAGTCTCAGATTTAGAAAACACTCTAATGCTTGCTTAAGGGGAAAGACAGGTGGGGAGATGCACAAAACAAAAGTTTGATATTAGCACAGGTACCATTCCATAATCCAAAAAGAGAAGAGACAATCCCTACTCCTTCCTCAGTAAACGGAACTCAACATCCTTATTCCCCGCAGAGAAATATATCTGACTAGTAAGAAATTTAAAACCTATGTATTGATATGTCTCCGTAAGGGAACCAAGTGTGTCTAGAACGACATAAACATGGCAGTGAGAATCAGCTCAAACCCACTATAAAAATGAATTTCAAAACAAAACATAAAAATAGTAAAATTCTTACACAATACCTTCAGGGGTTCTGATGAAACCTGAAATGACCCTATCTACAATGACAGCTGGATGTGACATAACGCTGGTCACTTGGGACTGAGAGGATTGGTGAGATTGGGTGAAAAAATGCAGACCCTTTAAAGCAATTATGCCTGCCACGCTTTCCATGGTTCCCAACTCTCCAAGTAGAAGGGAATATCACTACAGTTATAACATGTATGGGAACCTAGAGAATGGAAACCATCTGATAGTGAAAGGTTTCTAAAACTCTACTACTTTTTTTTCTCTCCTTGTGCTCCAGTTTGGCATTCCAACTGCTTTACTATCAATCTCCCAACTTGGAGAGTCAGCCCCTATAACCTCCTGGTTCGCACAGTTGGCAAATTGTGCAGAGGATATAAGGGAAGAGAGAGGACCAATGAGAGAGTAGATGTAGGCATTCGGACGGCCACATTTCACTCTAATTACCCGTCACGAAGAGGAATTAACCAAAGACTCAGCCTGCCCCCCCCAGAACCAGTAAAGGACCAGAAGCAAAACTGTGGATTTGCGGTCAGCTCACAAAAAACGCGAATTATAAAATGGAGCTCAGGGCCACAGCAATTCACTAACCTGCAGAGTTATAAACGCATACGCCCATTTTGGCCAAGCAAGCAAGCGGACAATGTAAGTCGGCACTTCAAAGAAGTATCACTTCCCACCGGTCCAAAGGGACATCCACAAAAAGGGTAAAAACCAGAAATTCAAGACAGGCCCTGGAGAACAGGGAGCCTTGTTATGCTGATGGGCGGGATGTAAATTGCCAACTGCCTCTCTGGAGGAGTGCACTGTGTTCCCTAAAACAAGTAAACAACAGAGCTACAGAGCCAATGGCACTTCCAGTCTAGGTAATATAGCTTGGGAAAACTGAAAATTAATAAGACAGATCCACACCAAAATTCAGGGCTGCACTGCTTACAAAAACCTCAACTTGGGTACACCTAAAATATCCCAGGAAAGACAAAAATGGTTCAAGAAATTGTGGTACTTATGTATGACAGAATATCCCTCAGCCATGAAATCAATGTCATAAGGCCAGTAGAAGCAAAATGAGTGGATTCAGGTACGATAATTCTAAGTGAAATAAGTCAAAGAGAAAAAGAAAATTATCATAAGATATCAATTATGAAGATCCTGTAAACATGGCTACACATGAACTGAGATAGGAAAGAGAAGGGAGTCTCACATTTAGAAAACAAACTTATGCCTTCTTAAGGGGGAAGGAGAGGTGGGGTGATGCATAAAACCAGAGTTTGATATTAGTACAGGTACAGTTCCAAAAACCAAATACAGAATAGACAAGACCTACACGTTCCTCAGTGAATGGGACTCAACACCACATATTCAATGCAGAGTAATATATCTTACTAGTAAGAATCTTAAAACCTATGTATTGATATGTATCCATAAGGGAATCAAGTGTGTGTAGACTGGCATAAACATGGCAGTGAGAATCAGCTCAAACCCACTATAAAAAGGAATTTCAAAAACAAAACAAAAAAACAGGGATATTCCTTACAATTCCTTCAGGGTCTCTGATGAAACCTGGAATGACCCTATCTACAATGACAGCTGGATGTGGCATAAGGCTGGACACTTTGGACTGAGACGAATGTTGAGATTGGGTGAGCAAATGCAGATCCTTTAAAGCAATAATGAGTGGCACCCATTCCATGGGTCCCAACTCTCCAGGTTGAAGGGAATATTACAACAGCTATAACATGTTCGGGAAACCTAGACAAAGGACACACTGTGAATACGAAAGGTTTCTAAAACTCAACAAATAGTCCCTCTCCTGGTGCTACGGTTTGACTTTCCAACTGCTTTACTATCAATCTCCCAACTTAGAGAGACAGGCCCTTTAACCTCCTGGTTCTCACAGGTTGCCAATTTGGCAGAGGAAGAAAAGGAAGCGAGAGAACCAATGAGAGAGTAGCTGTTAAGCATTTGGACTGCCAAATGTCACTCTAATTTTCCGGCCAGAAGAAGAATTAACAAAAGTCTCAGCCACCCACCGAAAACCAGTATAGGTCCTGAACCAAAATATTGGACTTGTGTTCAGCTCACAAAAAAACGAGTTAAAAAATGGAGCTCAGGGGCAAAGCAATTCACAAACGGGCAGAGTAATAAAGGGCAACTATCTTCCAACAATCTGTTGAGGGAAGGCAACTAGGCGGACTTGAATGCGAGGCAGAATAGCAGGAAACAGATTTCAAGAGGTACGTTGGAATTGCCTTTAAAGCACAGGAAGAGGAACACAACTTGGACAATGATGCACATGGCCAAAAAGGCCGTATGCGTTTTCTCCTGAATATATTCAGGGGATAACGCATAAGCACTTTTGGCCAAGCAACTAAGTGGGCAATGCAAGTCTGCACTACAAAGAAGTATCACTTCCCACCGGTCACAAGGGACATCCACAAAATTGGTAAAAACCAGAAAGGCAAGACAGGCCCTGGAGAACAGGGAACCTTGTTATGCTGATGGCCGGGATGTAAATTGCCAACTGCCCCTCTGGAGTAGTGTATTGTGTTCCCTAAAACAAGTAAACAACAGAGCTACAGAGCCAAATACACTCCCAGTCTAGGGAATATACCTTGTGAAAACTGAAAATGAATAAGACAGAGCCACCCCAAAATTTAGAGCTGCACTGCTTACAAGAACCTCAACTTGGGTACACCTTAAGTATCCCAGGAAAGGTAAAAATGGTTCCAAAAATTGTGGTACTTATGTATGATGGAATATCCCTCAGCCATGAAATCAATGTCATAAGACCAGTAGCAGCAAAATGAGTGGATTCAGGTACGATGATTCTAAGTGAATTAATTCACACAGAAGAAAAAAAACTTATCATAAGATATCACTTATGAAGATCCTGTAAACATGGCTACACATGAACTGAGTTAGGAAAGAGAATAGAGTCTCACATTTAGAAAACACTCTTATGCCTGCTTAAGGGGGAAGGAGAGGTGGGGTGATGCATAAAACCAGAGTTTGATATAAGCAAAGGTACCCTTCCAAAAACCAACTATGGAATAAACAACACCTACACCTTCCTCAGTGAAAGGGACTCAAAACCCCATATTTCCCGCAGAGGAATATATCTGACAAGTAAGCATCTTAAAACCTATGTGTTGATATGTCTCCGTAAGGGAATCAAGTGTGTGTAGACTGGCATAAAGATGGCAGCGAGAATCAGCTCAAACCCACTATAAAACGGAATTTCAAAAACGAAACAAAAAAACAGGGAAATTCTTTACAATTCCTTCAGGCTCTCTGATGAACCTTGGAATGACCATATCTACAACGACAGCTGGAGGTGGCATAAGGCTGGACACATGGGACTGAGAGGATTGGTGAGATTGGGTGAGCAAATGCAGACCCTTTAAAGCAATAATGCATGTCACCCATTCCATGGGTCCCAACTCTCCAGGTTGAAGGGAGTATTACTACAGCTATAACAGGTATGGGTAACCTAGAGAATGGACACACTGTGAATACGAAAGCTTTCTAAAACTCAACGAATAATCGCTCTCCTAGTGCTCCAGTTTGACTTTCCAACTGCTTTACTATCAATCTCCCAACTTGGAGAGACAGCACCTTTAACCTCCAGGTTCACACAGGTTGCCAATTTGGCAAAGGATGAAAGGGAAGAGAGAGAACCAAAGAGAGAGTAGCTGTTAGGCATCTGCATGGACATATGTCACTCTTATTTCCCGGGAGGAAGAAGAATTAACCAAAGTCTCAGCCACCCACCTAGAACTAGTATAGGTCCTGAACCAAAATATGGGACTTGCTTTCAGCTCACAAAAAACGAGTTAAGAAATGGAGCTACAGGGCAGAGCAATTCACAAACTGGCAGAGTAATAAAGAACAACTATCATCCAAAAATCTGTTGAGGGAGTGCAACGAGGCAGATTTGAATGTGAGGCAGAATAGCAGGAAACAGATTTCAAGAGGTATGTTGGAATCGCCTTTAAAGCACAGGAAGAGGGGCACAACTTCGACAATGATGCACTTGGCCAAAGAGGGCGTATGTGTTTTCTCCTGAGTATATTGAGGAGAAAACGCTTACGCACATATTGTTCAAGCAAGCAAGCGGGCAATGCAAATCTCCACTACAAAGAAGTATCACTTCCCACAGTCCTAAGGGACATCCACATAAAGGGTAAAAACCAGAAAGTCAAGACAGGCCCTGGAGAACAGGGAGCATTGTTATGCTTATGGGCGGGATGTAAATTGTCAACTGCCTCTCTGGAGGAGTGCATTGTGTTCCCTAAAACAAGTAAACAACAGAGCTAGAGAGCCAAGGACACTTCCAGTCTAGGGAATATACCTTGGGAAAACTGAAAATCAATAAGAGAGAGGCACCCCAAAATTTAGGGCTGCACTGCTTACAAAAACTTCAACTTCGGTACAACTTAAGTATCCCAAAAAAGGTAAAAATTGATAAAAAAATTGTAGTACTTACGTATGATGGAATATCCCTCAGCCATGAAATCAATGTCATAAGACCAGTAGCAGCAAAATGAGTGGATTCAGGTACGATGATTCTAAGTGAAGTAAGTCACACAGAAAAAGAAACGTATCATAAGATATCACTTATGAAGATCCTGTAAACATGGCTACACATGAACTGAGTTAGGAAAGAGAAGAGAGTCTCACATTTAGAAAACACTCTTATGCCTGCTTAAGGGGGAAGGAGAGGTGTGGTGATGCATAAAACCAGAGGTTGATATAAGCACAGGTACCGTTCCAAAAACCAACTATGGAATAGACAAGACCTACACCTTCCTCAGTGAAAGCGACTCAAAACGCCATATTTCCCATAGAGGAATATATCTGACAAGTAAGCATCTTAAAACCTATGTATTGATATGTCTCCGTAAGGGAATCAAGTGTGTCTATACTGGCATAAATATGGCAGCGAGAATCAGCTCAAACCCACTATAAAAAGGAATTTCAAAAACAAAAAATAAGGAAAATTCTTTACAATTCCTTCAGGGTCTCTGATGAAACCTCGAATGACCCTATCTACAACGACAGCTGGATATGGCATAAGGCTGGATACCTGGGACTGAGAGGATTGGTGAGATTGGGTGAGCCAATGCAGACCCTTTAAAGCAATAATGCATGTCACCCATTCCATGGGTCGCAACTCTCCAGGTTGTAGGGAATATTACTACAGCTATAACATGTATGGGAAACGTAGAGAATGGACATACAGTGAATACGAAAAGTTTCTAAAACTCAACGGATAGTGTCTCTCCTTGTGCTCCAGTTTGACTTTTCAACTGCTTTACTATCAATCTCCCAACTTGGAGAGCAGCACCTTTAACCTCCTGGTTCGCACAGGTTGCCAATTTGGCAAAGGATGAAAGGGAATAGGGAGAACCAATGAGAGAGTAGATGTTAGGCATTTGGACGGGCACCTGTCACTCTTATTTCCTGGGAGGAAGAAGAATTAACCAAAGTCTCAGCCACCCACCGAAAACCAGTATAGGTTTTGAACCAAAATATTGGGCTTGCGTTCAGCTCACAAAAAACGAGTTAAAAAATGGAGCTCAGGGGCAAAGCAATTCACAATCTGGCAGAGTAATAAAGGGCCACTATCTTCCAAAAATCTGTTGAGGGAAGGCAACTAGGCGGACTTGAAAGCGAGGCAGAATAGCAGGAAACAGATTTCAAGAGGTACGTTGGAATCACCTTTAAAGCACAGGAAGAGGAGCACAACTTCGACAATGATGCACATGGCCAAAAAGGCCGTATGCGTTTTCTCCTGAATATATTCAGGAGAAAACACAAACGCACTTTTTGGCCAAGCAAGCAAGAAGGCAACGTAAATCTGCACTACAAAGGAGTATCACTTCCCAACGGTCAAAAGGGACATCCACAACATGGGTAAAAATCAAAAAGGCAAGACAGGCCCTGGAGAACAGGGAGCCTTTTTATGCTGATGGGCGGTATGTGAATTGTCAACTGCCTCTCTGGAAGAGTGCATTGTATTCCCTAAAACAAGTAAACAACAGAGCTACAGAGCCAAAGGCATTCCAGTCTTGGGAATATACCTTGGGAAAACTGAAAATCAATAAGTCAGAGCCACTCCTAAATTTAGGGCTGCACTGCTTACAAGATCTTCAACTTGGGTACACCTTAAATATCACAGGAAAGATAAAAATGGTTCAAAATTTGTGGTACTTCCGTACGATGGAATATCCCTCAGCCATGAAATCAATGTCATAAGACCAGTAGCAGCAAAATGAGTGGATTCAGGTATGATGATTCTAAGTGAAATATGTCACACAGAAAAAGAACCTTATCATAAGATATCACTTATGAAGATCCTGTAAACATGGCTACATATGAACTGAGTTAGGAAAGAGGACAGAGACTCACATTTCGAAAACACTCTTATGCCTGCTTAAGTGGGAAGGAGAGGTGGGGGGATGCATAAAACCAGAGTTTGATATAAGCACAGGTACCGTTCCAAAAACCAACTATGGAATAGACAAGACCTACACCTTCCTCAGTGAAAGGGACTCAAAACCCCATATTTCCCGCATAGGAATATATCTGACTACTAAGAATCTTAAAACCTATGTGTTTATATGTCTCCATAAGGGAATCAAGTGTGTCTAGATTGGCATAAACATGGCAGCGAGAATCAGCTCAAACACAGTATAAAGAGGAATTTCAAACACAAAACAAAAAACCCGGGGAATTCTTTACAATTTCTTCAGGGTCTCTGATGAAACCTGGAATGACCCTATCTACAATGACATCTGGATGTGGCATAAGGATGGACACATGGTACTGAGAGGATTAGTGAGATTGGGTGAGCAAATGCAGACCCCTTAAACAATAATGCATGGCACCCATTCCATGGGTCCCTACTCTCCAGGTTGAAGGGAATATTACTACAGCTATAACATGTACGGGAAACCTAGAAAATGGACACACTGTGAATACGAAAGGTCTCTAAAACTCAAGGAATAGTCCCTCTCCTGGTGCTCCGGTTTGATGTTCCACCTGCTTTACTATCAATCTCCCAAATTGCAGAGACAGCCCCTTTAACCTCCTGGTTCGCACAGGTTGCGAAAAAGTTGTGATACTTACGTACAAGGGAATATCCCTCAGCCATGAAATCAATATCATATGACCAGTAGCAGCAAAATGAGTGGATTCAGGTACGATGATTCTAAGGGAAATAAGTCACACAGAAAAAGAAACTTATCATAAGATATAACTTATTAAGTCCCTGTAAACATGGCTACACATGAACTGAGTTAGGAAAGATTACAGAGTAACTAATCTTATCATAAATTATCACTCAAAGCGGGAATGTACACATGACTACACATGAACTGAATTACAAACACAACAGAGTCACACATTTAGAAGACATCTTCTCCCTGCTTAATGGGAAAGCCGAAGTGGGGTGATGCATAAAACCACAATTTGAAATCAGCACAGTTACCGTTATATAAACCATGTATGTAATAGACAACACCTACTCCCGGCACAATTAACTGGACTCAACACCCCCTATTCATTGCAGAGGAATATGTCTGACTCTAAGTATTTTAAAACATATGTATTCTCATGTCTCCATAATGGAATCATGTGTGTGTATAACGGCATGAACACAGCACTGAAATTCAGTTAAACCCACTTATAAAAATAAATTTCAAAAGCAAAATGCAAAAACAGAGAGAAAGTCTTAAAAATTACGTTCAGGGCCTGTGATGCAAGCTAGATTGACCACCTTTACACCCACAGCTGGATGAGACATATGACTGGACACTTGGGTCTGACAAGATTGCTGAAGTTGTGTGAACAAAAGAACACCACTTAGAGCAATACTGTGTGCTACCCATTCTAGTGGTCCCAACTCTCCAAGTTTAAGGAAATCTTCCTCCAGTTAAAACATGCATGGGAAACCCAGTGGATGGTACACTGTGTAATTGGGAAAGTTTTCTAAAAGGTACCTCATTTTTCCTTTTGTCGTGCTCCGATTCGCCATTCCATCTGCATTACTCAAAATCTCCCCACTTGGAGTGTCAGCGCCTTTACCCTCCCGTTATGCACAGTTTGCAAATTGTGCAGAGGATGAACAGGAAGAGGGGAAATAAATGAGAGATTAGCTGTAGGTGTTTGGATGGGCACATGTCACTCTAGTTTCCCATCAGGAAGAATAATTAACCAAAGGCTCAGCCTGAAGCCCCGGAACCAGACTAGGGCCTAAAGCCATCCTGCGGTATTGCAGCCAGCTCACAAAGAGGCGAGTTGAAAAATGGAAATCAAGGGCACAGCAATTCACAAACTTGCAGAGTTATAAAGGACAACTATCATCCAGAAATATATTGTGGAAAGGCAGTGAAGAGGATTTGAATGCAAGGCAGAATTGAAGGAAACAGATTTCAAGAGGTAGATTGGAGTCGTCTTTAAAGCACATGAAATGCGACAGAATTTCGACAATTTTGCCCTTGGCTGAAAAGGGATTATGTGTATTTTCTTGAATATATTCGGGAAAATATGCATATGCCGTTTTTGGCCAAGCAAGCCATCAGGCATTGCAAATCGACACTACATAGAAGTGTCCCTTACCTCCAGTCAAAAGGGCCATCCACAAATAGTGTAAAAGCCACAAATGCAGGACAGGCCATGGAGAAAAGGGAGCCTGGTTACGATGATGGACAGGATTTAAATTGCCAACAGCCTCTCAGGAGAACTGTACGTTGTTTTCTAAAACAGAGCTACAGAGCATAGCACACTTCCACTCATGGGCGTGTATTTTGGGAAAACTAAGAATCCACAACACACAGCCAGCCCAAAGTTTAGGGCTGCTCTGTTTACAAGAACCTCAACTTCGGTACACTTTATATATCCCAGGAAAGGAAAAAAAAATGGATATAGATGTTGTGGTACTTATATACAATGGAATGTCACTCAGACATAAAATCAATGTCATAAGGCCAATAGCAGCATAATGAGTGGCTTTAGGTACGATGATGCTAAGTGAAATGAGCCACAAAGAAAAAGAAACTTATTGTAATATATCACTTATAGAGGAAATGTAAACATGGCTACAGATGAACTGAATTTCAAAAGAGAACAGAGTTACACATTTAGAAAACACACTTATGCCTCCTTAAGGGGAAAGGTGACGTGGGGTGATGTGTAAAAGCAGAGTTTGAAATTAGCACAGATTCCATTTCATATACCAAATATGTAATAGAAAAGACCTACTCCTTTCTCAATGAACTGGACACAAAACACCCTATTCACTGAAGAGGAATATATCTGACTGGTAATAACCTTGAAACCTATGTATTTATATGTCTCCATAATGGAATCAAGTGTATGTAGATTGGCATAAACACAGATCAATGGAACAGGACAGAAAGCCCAGAGATAAACCTACATACCTATGGCTATCTCATCTATGACAAAGGAGCTAAGGATATACAATGGAGAAAAGACAGTCTCTTCAGTAATTGGTGCTGGAAAAACTGGACCCCTACACATAAAAGAATGAAATTAGAACACTCCATAACACCATACACAAAAATAGACTCTAAATTGATTAGAGATCTAAATATAAGACCAGACACTATAAAACACTTAGAGGAAACCATAGGCAGAACACTCTATGCCATAAATCACAGCAAGATCCTTTTGGACCCACCTCCTAGAGAAATGGAAATAAAAACAGAAATCAACAAATGGGACCTAATGAAACTTAAAAGCTTTTACACAGTACAGGAAAACATAAACAAGATGCAAAAACAACCCTCAGAATGGGAGAAAATATTTTCAAATGAAGCAATTGACAAAGGATTAATCTCCAAACTTTACAAGCACCGCATTTAGCTCAATATTCCAAAAACAAACAACCCAAACCAAAAACGGGCAGAAGACCTAATAGACATTTCTCCAAAGAAGATATACAGATTACCAAGAAACACATGAAAGGATGCTGAACATCACTAATCATTAGAGAAATGCAAATCAAAACTACCGTGAGTTATCACCTCACAGCAATCAGAGTGGCAATCATCAAAAAAATCTACAAAACAATAAATGCTGGAGAGGCCTTTATTGGAGAAAAGGGAACACATTTGCACTGTGGGTGGGAATGTAAATTGATATGAGCAGTAGGGAGAACAGTACGGAGGTTCCTTTAAATAACTAACAATAGAAGTACCATATGACACAACAATCCAACTACTGGGCATTTGCCTTGTGAAAACCATAAATCAAAAAGAGTTATGTACAAAAATGTTCATTGCAGCTCTATTTGCAATAGCCAGGACATGGAAGCAACCTAAGTGTCCATCGACAGATGAATGGATAAAGAAGATCTGGCACATATATATAATCAAATATTACTCAAACATAAAAAGAAGCAAAACTGAGTTATTTGTACTGAGGTGGATGGACTTAGAATCTGTCCTACACAGTGAAGTAAGTCAGAAAGGGAAAAACAAATACTGTATGTTAACAGAGATATATGGAATCTAATGAAGAAAAAAAAAGATTTTGAAGAACCTAGTGGCAGGACAGGAGTAAGGACACAGACATAGAGAAAGGACTTGAGGACACCGGAAGGGGGATGGGTAAGCTGGGACGAAGTGAGAGAGTGGCATGGACATAAATACATTACCAAATGTAACACTGATAGCTACTGAGAATCAGACACATAGAAGAGGGAGATCAGCTCGGTGCTTTGTGACCACATAAAGGGGTGGGTTATGGAGTGTGGGAGGGAGATGCAAGAGGGAGGGGATCTGGTGATATTTGTATATGCATAGCTGATTCACTTTGTTATACAGCAGAAACGAACACTCCATTGTAAAGGAATTATACTCCAATAAACGTGTAAAAGAAAAAAAAAAAAGAAAGCCCAAGGATAAACCTACAAACCTATGGTCAACTAATCTATGAGAAAGGAGGCAAGACTATACAATGGAGATAAGATAGTCTCCTCAATCATTGGTGCTGGGAAATATGGACAGCTACATGTAAAAGAATGAAATTAGAACACTCCCCAACACCATACATAAAAATATATTCAAAATGGATTAGAGACCTTAATGTAAGACCAGACAGTATAAAACTCTGAGAGGAAAACTTACGAAGGATACTCTGACGTAAATCACAGCAAGATCTTTTTTGATCCACCTCCTATAGTAATGAAATAAAAAAGAAAACTAAACAGATAGGACTAAGAAGCATAAAAGCTTTTGCAAAGCAAAGGAAACTACAAACAAGACGAAAAGACAACCCTCAGAATGGCAGAAAATATTTGCAAACGAATCAATGGACAAATGATTAATCTCCAATATATATAAACAGCTCATGCAGCTCAATATTAATAAAACAAACAACCCAATACAAAAATGGAAGATCTAAATAGACATTTCTTCCAAGAAGACATAGAGATGGCCAGTACGCACATGAAAATCTGCTGAACATCACTAATTATTAGAGAAATGGAAATCGAAACTACAATGAGGTATCACATCACACCTGTTAGAATGGGCATCATCAGAAAATCTACAAACAACAAATGTTGGAGAGGGTGTGGAGAAAAGGTACCTTATTCCACTATTTTTGGGAATGTAAATCGATACAGTCTCTATGGAGAACAGTATGGACGTTCCTTAAAAAACTAAAAATAGAATTACCATATAATCCAGCAATCCCACTACTGGGCATATACCCAGAGAAAACCATAAATCAAAAAGACACATTCACCACAATGTTCACTGAAGCACTATTTACAATAGACAGGTAATGAAAGCAACCTAAGTGCCCACAGACAGATGAATGGATAAAGATGTGGTACATATATACAACGGAATATTACTCAGCCATACATAGGAATGAAATTGCGTCATTTGTAGAGACCTTGATGGATCTAGAGACTGTCATACAGAGTGAAGTAAGTCAGAAAGAGAAAAACAAATATTGTATATTAATGCATATATGTGGAACCTAGAAAAATGGTACAGATGAACCAGTTTGCAGGGCAGAGATAGAGACAGATGTAGAGAACAAACATATGGACACCAAGGAGGGAACGCCATGTGAAGGTGGTGGTGGGATGAATTGGGAGAGTGGGAATCACATGTGCACACTTATATGTATAAAATACATATCCAATAAGAACCTGCTGTATAAAAGAAATAAATTTAAAAAAATTGAAAAAAAATAAATAACATTTAATAAAATAAAACAGAAAAAAAGTTTTTCCCTTCACATAGACGTCTTTATATTAATGCATTATTTCCATGTTTATATCTCCAAATTAAAAAAAAAGATGAATAAATAAAATCTAACTTGAACCAAAAGAAAAAAAGAAAAAAAAAAACAGAACAAACCAGTTATACAGAGGAAAATCGTATCAGGGCACTTGCTCCACTGGTAAAAATTTCTTAAGTTGGTCAGAGGTGGGAAATCGTCTCCCATGCACTCAGCAGCGCTCCCCCCGACAATGAGCATCCTCATTGCAAAGCTGGGGGACTGTGTCGAGGCGTCTGTGAGTAAATGTGAGCTGAGCCCCAGTCCTGCTGCAGCTGAACTCTTCCCACCCTTTCCAGGTAAAACACCTGTATATGTACAAGCACTTGCAAGCCTAGAGGAAGGGCTGTGGAGCCACACCAGTGACAGCACGCAGGCCGACTTGGTGCCTGCAGGCCAGCCAGGATGGTCCTGGACCCAGATGCTCTTCTGGAATCTTTCCATTTCCCTGCATGAGATACCCCTCCTGCCATGGCCCCCACTGGTTTTTTACTTCCTCACTTCTGCCTGGGGAGAAATTCCAGTGGCAGGTATGGGTGACACATCCTCTTCTTTAGCAGGTGGCAGCCTGGCAACTCCTGCAGAGAGTCCAGCAGAGCCCCACTTACACTGGGCCACCCACAAAGACACGGCCCCTCACTCCCTCCCACCACACCAGCCCCAACACTGCTGACGGGGCAGAGAATATGGCGTCAGGCACAGCTACAGGGGCTCTTGCTGACTGGAGAGGTGTTTATATTGACCTCAACCCAGGCACACCTGTGGGGGGGTGGGCTGGCAGGCAGTGTCAGGCTGCCCAAATCAGCCAATCCTCACCCCTAAGGGGCTCACAGTTGCAGAAAATGAACCTTGCTAAACGGGTCAGTCCCAAGGAACAGGTTTGGGCTCTTGAGAGTCAGGCTAGACAAGGGGCTGCAGCTGCGGCTTGTTTTCTTATCATTTTATCTGGTCCATGAGTGGAAAACAACTTCAAGAAGACCCTATCCTAATGAGCGGAACCCAGGAGTCAGGGAGAGGAGTGATGTTGGGTGGAGACAGAGGCCTGGTGCCCTGGCTGCAGTGGAAGTGTCTGGAAGACCAGGCAGAGAGAGGCTGCACAGAGTGATAGCCAGGGTCACAGACCTGTCAGAGCTGCTGTTTGTTAGTTCAAGTCCTGCTCGGAGGTGTTCTGTGTCAGCTGTGAGTGACAGGTGAGCTGGGGGTTCTCTGCAAGGTGGGCTATGTGCACTGTTCCTGGGTGTCCAGCCCTGCTGGGGTACCTGCCCATGGGAGTTCCATATCCTGGGAAGGGCCAGATTATGAGAGCCCCATGGGCTGCTGGGTAGCTGCAGAGGTGAGCTCCATACCCTGGGAGGGACTTGAACATGAGAGCCCCGTGGGCTGTGGGGTGCGGGATGCAGCCCAGGTGAGCTCCATATCCTGGGATTGGCCTGACCACGAGAGCCCCATGGGCTGCTGGAGACCTGGTAAAGGATATCAGGACAGTCAGTGAAGCCACCGAGTATATACATCCAGCAGCTCCTATATCCTACACCCTGCTGCTCATTCTACCATCCACCAGGCCATGGCATTCTGTATTACACTTCAATGATGCCTTCTTCTGTATTCCATTCATCTCAGAGTCACAAGAATTTTTGGCTTGTGTGTGGCAGGACACAACATGCAACACAAGCAATAATGCTGGGCCGTCCTGCCCCAATGGTTCAAAAATCCCCACACCATCATTGGGGAAATGTCCTCTAAAGACCTAAAAGTTCTACCTCTGTAAAAGGGAACCCTCCTTCAATATGCAGATGACATTCTGATCGCCAGGCCTACTAAAGACGCCTCTGAATTACCTAGCCAAGAAAGGATAGAAGGTGTCCAAGAAAAAGGCTCAAATATCCCAGGCTCAGGTGACATGCCTCGGCTTCATCCTCACAGATATTTGGAGAAACGCATCCCAGGATAGGGAAGAAGCCATTTGCAGCCTTACCTCTTCTAAAACTAGAAGACAGCTTAGGGGTTCCTGGGGTGGCCAAGGTTTTCTGCATCTGGATCCCTAACTACAGTCTAATAGCTGGGCCTCTACATGAAACACTGACACGAAAAATGATGATCTTTTTGAATAGAATCCAGAAGCAGCCTTTCAAGAATGGAAAGAGCAATCAATTCAGATCCTTGCCCAGGAACTCGCTAATTTAGCTAAACCCTTTGACCTTTACATACCCGGTCAAAGGTTAATCGCCCTTGGAGCCTTAGTGCCAAAACTGGGACCACTTGAAATGGAGCAACACAAGAATGCCCTTCAGGTATGATAAACTATGGTCACCAAGGGCTTTGCCCACCGACTCATCAGGCCAGGGTACTGGGGTATCTAAAAACCTGGAAATCAGCAGCCCACAAGGCCAGCTCCCTCCTAAGGGAAAAGGACCCCACGTGGTGATCCTAACCACCCGTCATGTCCTGAAGTTGCAGGGGTCGCTCTGTGGACACACTGACCTCGAGTGAGGAGGCCCTCCCACTCCTACCTCCAGAGAGACAAATGGGGGCAACGGGCCCCCAAGATGACTCCTGTGACCATCACTTGACCTGGAGTTTCTCTCAGAAAACAGGAAGACTGTGCCCCGACAGAGCAGACTACTGCTTGCAGGACTTACTTCACCCAGAGGGGAGCTAATAAGCTTGGCGGGGGAAACGTATATCACGCTTTCACCATAGAAAACCCTACAGACACCGCGGTGATGGTGGCCAATATGACCGCCTGGACTGCTGGCTACTTCTAAAGGCCGTTGACTCAGTGGACGTCATGGTCCTGGATCACCACTGACCCTGGACTGTCTGGGAGTTGCACGGGGAGGGCTCTGACACATGGTGCTGTTTGTACATTAATTCAGGGACCTAATTAAAGAAAGCACAGACTACTGGTCAGAGCATATAGGCTGGCAAAAAACGTCAGCCTAATGTCACCGAACAAATGTGGGGTGGGGTGAAACCTGCCACCACAGCATCTCTGCGCATCTCTTTCCTGGACCCTTAAAAGTCATTAGAATGTATAACACTTCCAATGCTGGTGCTCAGGCAGACGAGAAGTGATGCAGGAGGATTTGGGACAATCAACCTCACCTGGAGGCTGGTGGCCAGATGTTTTGCCCATTCCCCCACGTATCAGGGCTCCCACCACAGCATGAAGCAGTTACAAAAGAGGGGTCTGCTCCCTCAACACCCCATGAATGAGGAACTGAACAAAAAGCAGAGGAGGGGTTCGTCTCTGGCAACGTTCATTAAAAATTCCTGTGAGATAAAAAGAGAATCTGGGCAATAAAATAAAGTCTAAGCTGTTTTTCCTTTGTGCTTTGTCTAATTTCACGTGCTCCTAGGGTTCCGCATGCAGAGGTCCCACACCCGGCACTTCAGACCCGATTTCCTATTGCAGAATGGCTGGGTCGACACCTGAGCTAGCGGAGTCCCATGCAGATTCCACGGCATAGAGCCTGAGCTGCAGCCAACCCAGCCCTCGAGAGCTCCATCCCCTAACTCCCACTGACGCTGCCGGGATCCCTACAGAGCAGCCCAGCCCACAGCCCGTGGGGGATTGCATGCTCTCACCTCTCCATTCTGTTTTCAAAATAATGTTTCCTTTGCTTCTGAAGCAAACTCAGTCTTGATCTCTTGGCTCCAATGACACTGGGCCCGGGGACTCCTGTTGGGGTTCCCTCTGGATGATCAGTAACAGAAATTGAGAACATTGTAACTTCATTGAACAGATGTGTGAGCCAAACTGTAGTTAACATAGAGCAGTGTATAATGCTCGGGTAAAATAAGATTTTTCTAAGACTTACATTTGATATTTCCATCACTTTACTATAAGCAAGTTCAGTGAAGACGTCTGTCTTATTTGTCAGGTCAACATTAGAGAAATGAAGTGATTTATTTCCATGGATGTACATCGAATACTCTTGGCTGAAGCTTCAATCTTGTTTTGAATGCTTTTCCATTGAAAAGGATACCTCTCTTTCAGCTCCCCCATTTCTGAGAAGTATAAAATCTTATAATTTATTATTACCAAAGGGGAAAGGTAGGAGAAGGGATAAATTAACAGTTTGGGATTAACAAATACACACTGCTATGTATAAAATAGATCATCAACAAGGAACTACTCTATAGCACAGGGAACTACACTGAATATTTTGCAATAACCTATAAGGGGAAATAATCTGAAAAAGAATCGATATTTTTATTGACATCATCTATCAATGACAGATAAAATATAACCTAAGCAAGGCCGATGGTGAGCGCTTCTGACCCTGAAGATTTCAATCATCTAAAGTTTGGGCTCTGCCTATTTCCCAAGGCCCTTAATGGACATACGTGTAGCCGTAGCTTAAAAATTCCCCAGTTTGGGGTTCGGGGAGGCACTGATTTGGAAAAATCCCTGATGTTCTCCTTCCATGCACGGGACCCTTCCTACAGCTAAAACATGCCTGTCACACTTAGAGGATGGTACACCGTTTGATCGGAAAGAGTTTGGAAAAGGCACCTCATCTCCTCATCGCCTGGTGCTCGTGTTCACCCCTCCAGCATCTTTCCTAACAATCTCCTCACTTGGGGATATCAGCACCGTCAACATCCTGTTGCACACAGTTTGGAATTTGTCCAGAGGATGAAGCGGAAGGATGAGAAAAATTTAGAGACAAATCTTAGGTATTCGGACAGGCACATGCCACTCTAATTTCCAATCCGGAAGACAAATTCATCAAATGCTAGAATTGCCCACGGAAAGAGAATAGGGCTAGAGGAAATCCTGCTGTTTTGTGTCCAGTTACCAAAAACACAAGTTGAAAAATGGAACTCAGGGGCACTAAAATTCATGAAACTGCAGAGTTGAAAATATCTATTGTTGAAAAATGTCTTGAGGTAAGTCACAGAAAAGGACTTGTAAGCAAGGGGGAGTGGCAGGAAACAGATTTGAAGAGGTAGAAATGACTCCCCATTAAAGCACAAGAAAAGGGGCTGAACATCGCCAAAGATGCACTTGGCTCAAAAGGGCGTATGCATTTTTTTCTGAAAATATTCAAGTAAAGGCCATTCACACTTTTTATCCAACCAAAGAGGTGGGCACTGGAAATCAATACTACAAAATGTATCACTTCACATCAGTCAGAAGGGCCATCCACATAAAGTGTAAACACCAGAAATGCAGGACAGGGTGAGGAGAAAAGGGAGCCCTGTGAGGCTGATAGTGGAAATGTAATTTGCCAACGGCCACTCTGGAGAAGTGTATTGTGTTTGCTAAAACATCTGAAAACTGAGCTACAGAGCATAGGGCACTTGCACTCATGGGCGTATACCTTGGGAAAAACAAAAAATGACAGAAAACAGGCACTCCGACGTTTACCACCTCTCTGTTAAAAAGGGCCTCCACTTGGATATAACCTAAATGTCCCTGGAAGGATAAAATGGATAAAAGAGATGGGGTACTTATGTAGAGTGGAATATTACTCATCCAGAAATCAATGAAATAAGGCCAGTTGTAACAACTCTGGAGGAGTTACATACGATCATTCTAAGTGACACATGTCAGAAAGAAAAAGACACATATCATAAGATGTCACTTAAAGGTGGAATCAAAAATGGCTACACATGAAATAAACTACAAAACAGAAACATAGTCAAATATGTAGAAAATAGACATTAGGCTGCTAAATGGGAATGGTGGGGAATGGTGAGGTATTATCCAGGAGGTTGAAATTAGCAAAAATACCATTCCAAGTACCGAACTGAATAACTGCCAAGGCCTACACGGTACCTCAAAGAACGGCACTCAGTCCACTCAAGTCACTGGAAAATAATACATATGACTCGTAAGCATCTGAGAAAGAATTTATTGTTGTCTCACAGTACATGAATCAAGTGGATGTACAGCAGCAAAAAACAGAGATTTGAAAATCAGCTGTAACCAATATAAAAATAAATTTAAAAATATTTATAAAAACAGTGAGACAGACAAAAATTCTTACAACTTTTGTTGAAGGGCTACGACGTAACATGGATTGAACACATGTAGACCCACAGCAGGATGATATATAAGGCTGGCAGCTATGCACGCTAAGAGATGTTAGAGAGGCTGGGTGAGGAAATGCAGACCTTTTAAAGTAATACTGCCTGGTACCCATTCCATGGGTCCGAAATCTGCACTTTCAAGGGAATCTTCTGACAGTGAAAACATGCCTGGGAAACCGTGATGAATGTACACCGTGTGCTCAGGAGAGGTGTCTAAAATGCACCTCATTTTTGATCTCCTGGTGCTGGGGTTCGCCATTCCAGCCACATTACTAACAATCTCCCCACTTCGAGAATCAGCACCTTTAACCTCCTGTTTCACACAGTTTGCAATTTTTGCAGAGGATAAATGGGAAGAGGAGGAACCAATGAGAGATTAACTGTAGGAGTTTTGACAGGCACATGTCACTGTAAGTTCCCATTAGGAAGAAGAATTAACCAAAGGCTCAGCCTGCCTCCCCAGAACCCGAATAGGGCCGGAATCAATCCAATGGTTTGGGGGTCAGCTCACAAAAAAAGCGAGTTTCAAAATGGAGCTCAGGAGCAGACAATTCAAAGACCTGCAAAGATATAAATGATAACCAATGTCCAAAAATATATTCAGGTAAGGCAACGAAGAGGTTCTGAATGAGAGGCAGAATTGCAGGAAACATTTTACAAAAGGTAGATTGTACTCACATTTAAAGCATATGAAAAGCAACAGAATTTCTAAAATGATGCAGTTGGGCAAAAGGGTGTATGCGTTTTTTTCGTGAATATCTTCAGGAAAAAAACACATACAGACTTTTTGGCCAACCAAGCAAGGGGGAAATGCAAATCCGCACAATAAAGAAGTCTCAATTTCCACTGCTCAGAAAGTCCATCCAAAAAATGTGTACAAATCAAAAATGCAGGAGAGGCCATGGAAAACAGGGAGACTAGTCACGCTGATGGGTGGGGTATAAATATCCAAGAGCTACTCTGAAGAAGTGTATGCTGTTTCCTAAAACATCTAAAATACAAAGCCCCCGAGCAAAGGGGACTTCAACTCATGGACATATAACTTGGGAAGACTAAATATCAACAAGACACAGGCACCCCAAAGTTTAGGGCTGCTCTGCATACAAGAACCTCAACTTCGGTACACCTAAAGTATCCCAGGAAAAAGAGAAATGCATAAAGAACTTGTGGTAATTTGGTACAATGGAATATCACTCAGACGTGAAATCAATGTCATAAGGCCAGTAGCAGCATAATGAGAGGATTTAGGTATGATTATTCTAAGTGAAATTATTCACACAGAAAAAGAATCTTATCATAAGATATCACTTACAGAGGGAATCTCAACATCACAACACATGAACTGAATTAGGAAAGAGAGCAGTGTCTCACATTTAGAAAACACTCTTATGCCTCCTTAAGGGGAAAGGAGAGGTGGGGTGATGCATAAAACCAGAGTTTGATATTAGCACAGGTACCATTCCATAAACCAAATACAGAATAGACAAGACCTACACCTTCCTCAGTGAACGGGACTCAATACCCCTATTCCCCACAGAGGATTATATCTGATTAGTAAGAATCTTAAAACATATGTATTGATATGCCTCTGTAAGGGAATCAAGTGTGTCTAGACCAGCATAAACACGTCAGGGAAAATCAGCTCAACCCCATTATAAAAATGAATTTCAAAAACAAAACAAAAAAACAGCGAAATTCTTACACAATTCCTTCAGGGGTTCTGATGAAACCTAGAATGACCCTATCTGCAAAGACAGCTGGATGAGACATAAGGCTGGACACTTGGGACTGAGAGGACTGGTGAGATTGGGAGAGAAAATGCAGACCCTTTAAAGTAGTAATGCATGCCACCATTCAATGGGTCCCAAATTTCCAGGTAGAAGGGAATATCACTACAGTTATAACATGTATGGGAATCCTAGAGAATGGACACCCTGTGATGGCGAAAGGTTTCTGAAAGTCTCCTACTTTTTCCTCTCCTTGTGCTACAGTTTGGCATTCCAACAACTTTACTATCAATCTCCCAACTTAGGAGAGTCATCCCCTATAACCTCCTGGTTCGAACAGTTTGCTAATTGTGCAGAGGATGAAAGGGAAGAGGGAGAACCAATCAGAGAGTAGATGTAGGCATTTGGACGGACACATGTCACTCTAAATTCCCGTCAGGAAGAATTAAACAAAGCCTCAGCCACCCACAGGGAACCAGTATAGCCACCCCTGGAACCAGTATAGGTCCTGAAGCAAAATTGTGGATTTGCGGTCAGCTCCCAATAATGGGATTTGAAAATTGGAGCTCAGGGGCAAAGCAAATCAAAAACCTGCAGAGTTACAAAGGACTACTCTCTTCCAAAAATCTGTTGAGGGAAGGCAACAAAGCGGACTTGAAAATGAGGCAGAATTGCACAAAACATATTTCAAGAGGTAAATTGGAATCGCCTTTAAAGCACAGGAAAGGCATCACAACTTCGAGAATGATGCACTTGGCCAAAAACAGCGTATGATTTTCTCCTGAATATATTCAGGAGAAAAGTCAGAGGCCCTTTTTGGCCAATCAAGCAAGCACACAACGCAAATCCACACTACAAAGAATTGTCGCTTCCCACCGGTCAAAAAGGGCATCCAAAAATCTGTAAAAACCAGAAAGGCAAGATAGAGATGACAAGGGCATAAAGCAATATGATCCCAAGGGTCATGGAGGATTGTGATGACAAGCGCATGGAGCATTGTGATGACAAGATTATGTATCATTTTGCTGACAAAGGCATTGTGATGACAAGGTTCATGGAGCACTGTGATGACAAGCGTCATGGATCATTGTGATTAAAGGGTTCATGGAGCATTGGGATGACAAGGGCATGGAGCATTTTGATGACAAGAGTCCCGGATCATTGTGTTGTCAGGGTTCATGGAGCATTGTGATGACAGTGGTCATGGAGCATTGTGATGACAGAGGTCATGGAGCATTGTGATGAGAACCTCATGGAGCATTGGGCTGAAAATGTTCATGGAGTATTGTGATGACAGGGGTCAAGGAGCACTGTGATGAAAAGATACTGGAGCACTGTGATGAGAAGACCATGGAGCCATGTGATGACAAGTCTCATGGAGCATTCTGATGAAAAGGGTCATGGAGCATTGTGATTACAGGGGTCTTGGAGCATTGTGATGACAAGGGCATTGAACATTGGGATGAGAATGTCATGGAGCGTTCTGATGACATGCATCATGGAGCTTTGTGATGACAAGGGCATGGAGCATTGTGATTACAGGGGTCTTGGAGCACTGTGAGGAAAAGGGCATGTAACATTGTGATGAAAAAGGCATGGAGCCTTGTCATGAGAGGGTTCAAGGAGCATACTGATGACAAGTGTCAGGGACCATTGTGATGACAAGGGTATTGAGCATTGTGATGACAAATGTCATGGAGCATTGTGATTAGAAGACCATGGATAATTGTGATGACGAGCGTTATGGGGAGCTGTGATGATAAATGTTATGGAATGTTGTGATCACAAGGATTTGGAGCATTGTGATGACAGAGGTCATAGAGCATTTAGATTTCATTGTGATGACAATAGCATGAAGCATTATGATGATGCACATTTGTGCATTGTGATGACAGCGTTCATGGTGCATTGAGATGAAAAGGGGCATGGAGAATTATGATTAGAGGAGTCTTGGATCATTGTTATGAAAAGGGCATGGAACATTGGTCTGAGATGTTTCATGGATTATTGTGATGAGAGGGGGCAAGGAGCATTGAGATAACAACGGCACGGAACACTGTGATACATGGATCATGGATGATTGTAATGACAAGCGCATGGAGCATTGTGAGAAGAATGGCATCGAGCATTGTGATGAAAAGCATCATGGATCCTGTGATGACAAGGGCTTGGAACGATGTGATGAGAGGTTTTTGGAGCATTGTGATGACAATGGCATGGAGCATTGTGATGCCAAGGGTCATGGATTTTTGTGATGACAAAGGTCATGGAGCATTTTGATGACAAGGGTGTGGTGAATTCTCTTGTGAAGGGCAGGGAGCATTGTGATGAGAGGGTCATGGAGCAATTTGATGAAAAGTGTCATGGAACATTTTGATGACAGGGGTTATGGAAAATTGTGATGTCAGGAGTCATGGAACATTTTCATGACGGTGTTGTGGACCATTGTGATGACAGGGGAGTGGGTGTATTGTGATGACTAGTGAGGGAACATTTTGATATCATTCGTGAGAGAGCATTTTGATAAGAAGTGCATGGAGCATTGTGATGACAAGTTTTATGGAGCATTGTGATGACAAGATTGTGGAGCATTGTGATGACAAGCACATGGCGCATTGTGATGACATGGGTCATGGAGCACTGTGCTGACAAAGACATGGAACAATGTGATGACAAGGGTCACCGAGCATTGTGATGAAAATTTCATGGAGCATTTTGGTGACAAAGGTCACAGAGCCTTGTGATGACGAGGGCATGGACCATTGTGATGACAAAGGTCATGAAGCATTGTGATGACTGGAGTCACGGAGCATTGTGATGACAGGGATCATAGAGCTTTGTGATGAAAAGGCAATGAGCATTGTGATGACAGGGGCATGGAGCATTGGCCTGACATGTTTCAAGGATTATTGTGATGACAGTGGGCATTGTTCAGTGTGATGACAAAGGCATGGAGCATTGTGATGAGAAGGTCATGGAGTATTTTGAAGACAGGTCTCAGGGAGCATTGTGATGGCATATGTCATGGTCCATTGCGATGACAATGGAATGGAACATTGTGATGCCAAGTGTCATGGAGGATTGTGATGACAAATGTAATGGAGCATTTTGATGACAAGGGCTTGGAGCATTGTGATGACAAGGGACATGGAGCATTGTGATGACAAGGGCAAGGAGCATTGTGATGACAAGGGCCATTGAGAATTTTGATGACAAGTTCATGAAGCATTGTGATGAGAAGCACATGGAGCTTCCTATGACAGGGGTCATGGAGCATTGCGATGACAAGTGCATAGAGAATTATGATGACAAATCATGTAACACGGTGATGAGAAGTGTCATGGAGCATAGTGATTCCAAGAACGAGGAGAATTGTGATGACAAGGGACATGGAGCATTGTGATGACAAGGGCAAGGAGCATTGTGATGACAAGGGCCATTGAGAATTTTGATGACAAGTTCATGAAGCATTGTGATGAGAAGCACATGGAGCTTCCTATGACAGGGGTCATGGAGCATTGCGATGACAAGTGCATAGAGAATTATGATGACAAATCATGTAACACGGTGATGAGAAGTGTCATGGAGCATAGTGATGCCAAGAACGAGGAGAATTGTGATGACAAGGGACATGGAGCATTGTGATGACCAGGGCATGGAGCACTGTGATGGAAAGACCGTGGAACATTGTGATGAGAAGACCATGGATAATTGTGATGACGAGCGTCATGGAGCACTGTAATGACAAGGGGAATGCAGCATTGTGATGACAGTGGCCATGGAGCATTGTGATGACAAGGGTCATGGAGCATTTTGATGACAAGGGCGTAGAGCATTGTGATGAGAAGACCATGGATAATTGTGATGACGAGCGTCATGGAGCACAGTAATGACAAGGGGTATGGAGCATTGTGATGACAGTGGCCATGGAGAATTGTGATGACAAGGGTCATGGAGCATTTTGATGACAAGGGCGTAGAGCATTGTGATGAGAAGACCATGGATAATTGTGATGACGAGCGTCATGGAGCACAGTAATGACAAGGGCTATGGAGCATTGTGATGACAGTGGCCATGGAGCATTGTGATGACAAGTGTCATGGAGCATTCTAAAGACAAGCTTGTTCAGTATTGTGACGACAATGGCATGGAGAATTGTGATGAAAAGGGCAGGGAGCATTGTGATGAAATAGGCATGAAGCCATTTCATGACAGGTTTCAAGGAGCATTCTGATGACAAGTGTCAGGGAACATTGTGATGACAAGTGTATTGAGAATGGTGATGAAAAAGATCATGGAGCATTTTGACGAAAAGGGCATGGAGTATTGTGATGACAGGCATCATGGAGCGTTGTGATGACAAGTGTTATGGAACATTGTGATCACAAGGGTTTGGAGCATTGTGATGATAGAAGTCATGGATCATTTTGTTTTCAAGGAGCATGGAGCATTGGGATGACAAGGGCATGAATCAATGTGATCCCAAGTTTCATGGAGGATTTTGATGACAATGGTAAGGGAGTATTGTGATGACAAGCAAATGGAGCATTGTGATGACAAGGTCATGTAGCATTTTGCTGACACAGGCATGGAGCATTGTGATGATAAGGGTCATAGAGCACTGTGATGAGAAGCATCACGAATCATTGTGATTATAGGGGTCATGGAGCACTGGGATGGCAAGGGCATGGATCATTGTGATGACAAGTGTCATGGAGCATTGGGCTGAAAATGTTCATGGAGCATTGTGTTGACTAGGGAATGGAGCATTGTGATGACAAGAGTCCCGGATCACTGTGTTGTCAGTGGTCATGGAGCGTTGTGATGACAGTGGTCATGGAGCATTGTGATGATAGGGATCAAGAAGCATTGTGATGAGAAATTCCTGGAAAATTGGACTGAAAATGTTCAGGAAGTATTGTGAGGACAGGGGTCATGGAGCATAGTGATGACAAGGGAATGGCGCACTGTGATGAAAAGTTCCTGGAGAATTGTGATGAGAAGACCATGGAGCCTTGTAATAACAAGTCTCATGGAGCATTCTGATGAAAAGGGGCATGGAGTATTTTGATTACAGGGGTCTTGGGGCATTGTGATGAAATTGGCATGGATCATTGTTATGAAAATGGTATGGAGCCTTGTCATGACAGTGTTCCAGGAGCATACTGATGACAAGTGTCAGGGAGCATTGTGATGACAAGTGTATAGAGCACTGTGATGACAAAGGTCATGGAGCACTGTGGTGAGAAGACCATGGATAATTGTGATGATGAGCGTCAAGTGACATTGTGATGATAAGTGTTATGGAACATTGTGATCACAAGGTTTTGGAGCATTGTGATGAGATAGATCATCGAATATTTTGATTTCATTGTGATGACAATAGCCTGAAGCATTATGATGATTGGCATGGTGCATTTTGATGACAGGGTTCATGGAGCATTGAGATGCAAAGGGGCATGGAGCATTGTGATTAGAGGGTTCATGGAGCATTGTGATGACAATGGCATGGAGCATTGAGATGCCAAGGGTCATGGATCCTTGTGATGACAAAGGTCATGGAGCATTTTGATGACAAGGGCGTGGTACATTGTGATGAGAAGGGCAGGGAGCATTGTGATGACAGGGTTATAGAGCAATTTGATGAAAAGGGTCATGGAATATTTTGATGACAGGTGTTATGGTACATTGTGATGTCAGGGGTCATTGAGCATTTTGAGGAAAAGTGTTATGGAGCATTTTGATGACAGGGGTTATGGAACATTGTGATGTCAGGGGTCATCGAACTTTGTGATGATAAGTGCATGTAGCATTGCAAAGACAGAAGTTATGGAACATTGTGATGACAGGGGTGAGAGAGTATTGTGATGAATAGTGATGTAATATTGTGATATCAGTGTTGAGAGAGCATTTTGATGAGAAGTGCATGGAGCATTGTGATGACAAGTTTTATGGAGCATTGTGGTGACAAGATTGTGGAGCACAGTGATGAAAAGTGCAGGGTGCATTGTGATGACATGGGTCATGGAACATTGTGCTGACAAGCGCAAGGAGCATGGTGATGACGAGGGTCATGGAGCATTGTGCTGAGAAAGGCATAGAGCATTTTGATGACAAGGGTCAAAGAGCATTGTGATGAAAAGTTCATGGAGCATTGTGGTTAAATATGTCACAGAGACTGTTGATGACTAGGGCATGGACCACTGTGATGACAAAGGTCATGAAGCATTTTGATGAATGGAGGCATGGAGCATTGTGATGACAGGGATCATGGACCATTGTGATAACAAGGGCATGGAGCCTTGTGATGACAAGGGAATGGAGCATTGGTCTAATAAGTTTCATGGATTATTGTGATAACAGTTGGAATGGCGCATTGTGATGACAAGGGCATGGAGCATTGTGATGACCAGGTCATGCAGTACTGTGAAGACAGGTGTCAGGGAGCATTGCGATGTCCTATGTAATGGCCCATAGTGATGACAATGGCATGGAGCATTGTGATGCCAAGTGTCATGGAGGATTCTGATGACAAAGGTAATGGAGCATTGTGATGACATTGGCTTGGAGCACTGTGATGACAAGGGTCAAGGAGAATTGTGTGACAGGTGCATGGAGAATTGTGATGAAAAGGGTCATGGAGTATTCTGATGACAAGCTTGTGGAGTATTTTGATGACAATGGCATGGAGCATTGTGATGAAAATGGCATGGGGCATTGTGATGAGCAGTGTATTGAGAATTGTGATGACAAAGTCTTGGAGCATTGTGATGAAAAGGGCATGGAGTATTGTGATGACAGGCATCATGCAGCGTTGTGATGACAAGTGTTATGGAACACTGTGATCACAAGGGTTTTGAGCATTGTGATGACAGAAGTCATGGATCATTTTGATTTCAAGGAGCATGGAGCATTGTGATGACAAGGGCATGAAGCAATGTGATCCCAAGTTTCATGGAGGACTGTGATGACAATGGTAATGGAGTATTGTGATGACAAACGAATAGAGCATCGCAATGACAAGGTCAGGTAGCATTTTGCTGACAAAGTCATGGAGCATTGTGATGACAGGTGTCATGGAGCACTGTGATGACAAGCGTCACGGAGCATTGTGAATACAGGGGTCATGGAGCTTTGGGATGACAAGGGCATGGATCATTGTGATGACAAGGGTCATGGAGCACTGGGCTGAAAATGTTCATGGAGTATTGTGATGACAGGGGTCATGGAGCATCTTGATGAGAAGGTCATGGAGCATTGGGCTGAAAATGTTCATGGAGTATTGTGATGACAGGGATCATGGAGCATTTTGATGACAAGTTCCTAGAGCACTTTGATGAGAAGACAATGGAGACTTGTGATGACAAGTCTCATAGAGCATTCTGATGAAAAGGGACATGGAGCATTGTGATTACAGGGGTCTTGGAGCATTGTGATGACAAGGGCATGGAGCATTTTGATGAGAAGGCCATGGAGCATTCTGATGACATTCGTCATTGAGCTTTGTGATGACAAGGGCATGGAGCATTGTGATTACATGGGTGTTAGAGCATTGTGATTAAAAGTGCATGGATCATTGTGTTGAAAAAGGCATGGAGCCTTGTCATGACAGTGTTCAAGGAGCATACAGACAACAAGTGTCAGGGAGCATTTTGATGACAAGTGTATTGAGCATTGTGATGACAAAGGTCATGGAACATTGTGATGAGAAGAACATGGATAATTGTGATGACGAGTGTCATGGGGCACTGTGATGACAAGTGTTATGGAATATAGTGATCACAAGTTTTTGGAGCATTGTTATGACTGAGGTCACGGAGCATTTTGCTTTCATTGTGATGACAATAGCATGAAGCATTATGATGATGGGCATGGTGCATTGTGATGACAGGGTTCATTGATCACTGAGATGAAAAATGGGCATGGAGCATTGTGATTAGAGGGGTCTTGGAGCATTGTGATGAGTAGGGTCATGGAGGCTTGTGATGACAAGGCCACGGAACATCGTGATGGCAGGGGTCATGGAGCATTTTGACGGCAAGGGCATGGAGCATTGTCATGAGAAGGCCATGGAGCATTCTGAAGACATGTGTCATGGAGCTTTGTGATGACAAGGGCATGGAACAATGTGATGAGAGTGTTCATGGAGCATTGTGATGACAATGACATGGAGCATTGTGATGCCAAGGGTCATGGATCTTTGTGATGACAAAGGTCATGGAGCATTTTGATGACAAGGGCATTGTGCATTGTGATGAGAAGGGCAGGGAGCATTGTGATGACAGGGTCATGGAGAAATTTGATGAAAAGTGTCATGGGACATTTTGATGACAGGGGATATGGAACATTGTGATGTCAGGGGTCATCGAGGATTATGATGAAAAGGGTCATGGAGCATTTTGATGACCGGGGTTATGGAGCATTGTGATGTCAGGGGTCATCGAACATTGTGATGATAAATGCATGTAGCATTGAGATGACAGGGGTCATGGAACATTGTGATAACTGGGGTGAGTGAGTATTGTGACGAATAGTGAGGTAAAATTGTGATATCTGTGGTGAGAGAGCATTTTGATGGGAAGTGCATGGAGCATTGTGATGACAATGTTTATGGAGCATTGTGATGACAAGCTTGTGGAGCGCTGTGATGACAAGCACTTGGTGCATTATGATGACATGTGTCATGGAGCATCGTGCTGAAAAGCGCATGGAGCACTGTGATGACAAGGGTCATGGAGCATTGCGCTGAGAAAGGCATAGAGCATTTTGATGACAAGGATCAAAGAGCATTGTGTTGAAAAGTTCATGGAGCATTGTGATTAAAAGGGTCATGGAGCATTGTGATGACAAGGGCATGGAGCATTGGTCTAATAATTTCATGGATTATTGTGATGACTGTTGGAATGGTGCATTGTGGTGACAAGAGCATGGAGAATTGTGATGACCAGGTCATGCAGTATTGTGAAGAGAGGTGTCAGGGAGCACTGTGATGACATATGTAATGGCCCATTGTGATGACAATGGCATGGAGCATTGTGATTCCAGGTGTCATGGAGGATTCTGATGACAAAGGTAATGGTGCATTGTGATGACAGTGGCTTGGAGCATTGAGATGACAAGGGTCAGGGAGCATTGTGCTGACAAGTGCATGGAGAATTGTGATGACAATGGTCATGGAAAATTCTCATGATAAGCTTGAGGAGTTTTTTGCTGACAGTGGCGTGGAGCATTGTGATGAAAACGGCATGGGGCATTGTGTTGAAAAAGGCATGGAACCTTTTCGTGACAGCGTTCAAGGAGCATTCTGACGAAAAGTGTCAGAGAGCATTGTGATGACAAGTGTATTGAGAATTGTGATGACAAAGGTCATGGAGCATTGTGATGAAAAGTGCATGGAGTATTGTGATGACAGGCATCATGGAGCGTTGGGATGACAAGTGTTATGGAACATTGTTATCACAAGGTTTTGGAGCATTGTGATGACAGAGGTCATGGATCATTTTGATTTCAAGGAGCATGGAGCATTGTGATGACAAGGGCATGTAGTAATGTGATCCCAAGATTCATGGAGGATTGTGATGACAATGGTAATGGAGTATTGTGATGACAAGCGCATAGAGCATGGTAATGACAAAGTCATGTAGCATTTTGCTTACAAAGGCATGGAGCATTGTGATGACAGGTGTCATGGGGCACTGTGATGACAAGCGTCACGGAGCATTGTGAATACAGGGGTCATGGAGCATTGGGATGACAAGGGCATGGATCATTTTGATGACGAGGGTCATGGAGCATTGGGCTGCAAATGTTCATGTAGTGTTTTGATGACAGGGGTCATGGAGCATTGTGATGACAGGAGTCATGGAGTACTGTGATGACAAAGGCAAGGAGCATTGTGATGACAGGCGTCATGAAGCACTGTGATGACAAGCGTCACGGAGCATTGTGAATACAGGTGTCATGCAGCATTGGGATGACAAGGGCATGGAGCATTCTGATGACAGGTGTCATGGAGCACTGTGATGACAAGCCTCACGGAGCATTGTGAATACAGGCATCATGGAGCACTGGGATGACAAGGGCATGGATCATTGTGATGACAAGGGTCATGGAGCATTGGGCTAAAAATGTTCATGGAGTATTTTGATGACAGGTGTCATGGAGCATTGTGATGACAGAGGTCATGGAGAATTTTGATTTCATTTTGCTGAAAATAGCCGGAAGCATTATGATGATGGGCATGGTGCATTGTGATGACAGGGTTCATGGAGCATTGAGATGAAAAGGGGCATGGAGCATTGTGATTACAGGGGTCTTGGAGCACTGTGATGACAAGGGCATGGAGCATTTTGATGAGAAGGACATGGAACATTCTGATGGCATGTGTCATGGAGCTTTGTGATGACAAGGGCATGGAGCATTGTGATTAAAGGGGTCTTGGAGCATTCTGATGACAAGTGTCATGGAGCCTAGTGATGACAAGGCCGTGGAATATTGTGATGGCAGGGGTCATGGAGCATTGTTATGACAGGGGTAATGGAGCATTATGATGAGAAGGGCATGGAGCATTGTGATTACAAGGTTTATGGAGCATTACCATGACAAATTTTTGGACCGTTGTGATGAAAAGCTCGTAGCACATTGTGATGACAAGGGTCAAGGAGAATTTTTCTGACAAAGGCATGGAGCATTTTGATGAAAAGGGTCACAGAGCCTTGTGATGACGTGGGCATGGACCATTGTGATGAAAAACTTTATGAAACATTGTGATGACTGGAGTCATGGAACATTGTGATGACAAGGGAATGGAGCGTTGTGGTGACAGGGGCATGGAGCATTGTTCTGACAAATTTCAGAGATTATTGGGATGAGAGTGGACATGGTGCATTTTGATGACAAGGGCATGGATCATTGTGATGAGAAGGTCATGGAGTATTGTGAAGACAGGTGTCAGGGAGCATTGTGATGACATACGTCATTTTCCATTGCAATGACAAAGGCAGGGAGCATTGTAATGCCAAAGGTAATGGAGGATTTTGATGACAAATATAATGGAGCATTGTGATGACTAGGGCTTGGAGCATTATTAAGACAAGGGCCATTGAGAATTTTCAGAACATGGTCGTGCAGCATTGTGAAGACAAGGTCCTGGAGCATTGTGATGAGAAATCCATACAGACTTGTGATGACAAATCTCATGGAGCATACTGATGAAAAGGGGCATGGACCATTGTGATTACAGGGGTGTTGGAACTTTGTGATGACATGGGCATGGAGCATTGTGAGGAGAAGGCCAATGAGCATTCTGAAGATATGTTTCATTGAGCTTTGTGATGACAAGGGCATGGAGCATTGTGTTTAAAGGGGTCTTGGAGCATTGTGAGGAAAAGGTCATGGAGCATTGTGATGAAAAAGGCATGGAGCCTTGTCATGACAGGGTTCAAGGAGCATACAGACCACAAGTGTCAGGGAGCATTTTGATGACAACTGTATTGAGCATTGTGATGACAAAGGTCATGGAGCATTGTGATGAGAAGACCATGGATAATTGTGATGATGAGTGTCATGGGGCACTGTGATGACAAGTGTTATGGAATATTGTGATCACAAGGGTTTGGAGCATTGTTATGACAGAGGTCATGGAGCATTTTGATTTCATTGTGATGACAATAGCATGAAGCATTTTGATGATGGGCATGGTGCATTGTGATGACAGGGTTCATGGATCATTGTGATGAAAAGGGGCATGGAGCATTGTGATTACAATGGTCATGGAGCATTGTGATGAGAAGGGTCATGGAGCCTTGTGATGACAAGGCCACGGAACATCGTGATGGCAGGTGTCATGGAGCATTGTTATGAGAGGGGTAATGGAGCATTGTGATGGCAAGCACATAGAGCATTTTGATGAGAAGGCCATGGAGCATTCTGATGACATGTGTCATGGAGCTTTGTGATGACAAGGGCATGGAGCAATGTGATGAGAGTGTTCATGGAGCATTGTGATGACAATTATATGGAGCACTGTGATGACAATTGTCATGGATCTTTGTGATGTCAAAGGACATGGAGCATTTTGATGACAAGTGCGTTGTGCATTGTGATGAGAAGTGCAGGGAGCATTGTGATGACAGGGTCATGGAGCAATTTGTTGAAAAGGGTCATGAAACATTTTGATGACAGGGGTTATGGAAAACTGTGATGTCAGGGTTCATGGAGCATTTTGATGAAAAGTGCATGGATCATTGTGATGAAAAAGTCATGGAGCCTTGTCATGAAAGGATTCAAGGAGCATACAGACAACAAGTGTCAGGGAGCATATTGATGACAAGTGTATTGATCATTGTGATGACAAAGGTCATGGAGCATTGTGATGAGAAGACCATGGATAATTGTGATGACGAGCTTCATGGGGCATTGTGATGACAAGTATTATGGAATATTGTGATCACAAGGGTTTGGAGCATTGTTATGACAGAGGTCAAGGAGCATTTTGATTTCATTATGATGACAATAGCATGAAGCATTATGATGATGGGCATGGTGCATTGTGATTACAGGGTTCATGGATCATTGAGATGAAAACGGGCATGGAGCATTGTGATTACAGGGGTCTTGGAGCATTGTGATGAGAAGGGTCATGGAGCCTTGTGATAACAAGGCCATGGAACATCGTGATATCAGGGTTCATGGAGCATTGTTATGACAGTGGTAATGGAGCATTGTGATGGCAAGGGCATGGAGCATTGTGATGAGAAGGCCATGCAGCATTCTGATAACATGTGTCATGGAGGTTTGTGAAGACAAGGACATGGAGCAATGTAATGAGAACCTACATGGAGCACTGTGATGACAATGACATGGAGCATTGTGATGACAGGGTCATGGAGCAATTTGATGAAAAGGGTCATGGAACAATTTGATGATAGGGGTTATGCAACATTGTGATGCCATGGGTCATCGAACATTGTGATGATAAGTGCATGTAGCATTGTGATGACAGGAGTCATGGCACATTTTGATGACAGGGTTGAGGGAATATTGTGACGAATAGTGATGTAACATTGTGATATCAGTGGTGACAGAGCATTTTGATGAGAAGTGCACAGAGCATTGTGCTGACAAGGGTCAAAGAGCATTTTGATGAAAAGTTCATGTAGCATTGTGGTTAAAAAGAACACAGAGACAGTTGATGACGAGGGCATGGACCATTGTGGTGACAAAGGTCATGAAGCATTGTGATAACTGGAGTCACGGAGCATTGTGATGACAGGGGTCATGGAGCATTGTGATAACAAGGGCATGGAGCATTGTGATGACAAGGGCTTTGAGCATTGGTCTAATAAGTTTCATGGATTATTGTGATGACAGTTGGAATTGCGCATTGTGATGACAAGGGCATGGAGCATTGTGATGAGCAGGTCATGCAGTATTGTGAAGACAGGTGTCAGGGAGCATTGTGATGACATATGTAATGGCCCATTGTGATGACAATGGCATGGAGCATTGTGATACCAAATGTCATGGAGGATTCTGATGATAAAGTAATAGAGCATTGTGATGGCAATGGCTTGGAGCATTGTTATCACAAATGTCAGTGAGCAATGTGCTGACAAGTGCATGAAGAATTGTGATGCCAAGGTTCATGGAGCATTCTCATGACAAGCTTGTGGAGTATTTTGATGATAGTGGCGTGGAGCATTGTATTGAAAACGGCATGGGGCCTTGTGATGAAAAAGGCATGGAGCCTTTTCGTGACAGGGTTCAAGGAGCATTCTGATGACAAGTTTCAGGGAGCATTGTGATGACAAGTGTATTGAGAATTGTGATGACAAAGGTCATGGAGCATTGTGATGAAAAGGCCATGGAGTATTGTGATGACAGGCATCATGTAGCGTTGTGGTGACAAGTATTATGGAACATTTTGATCACAAGGGTTTGGAGCATTGTGATGACAGAAGTCACGGATCATTTTGATTTCAAGGAGCATGGAAAATTGTAATTACAATGGCATGAAGCAATGTGATCCCAAGATTAATGGAGGATTGTGATGACAATGGTAATGGAGTATTGTGATGACAAGTGCATAGAGCATTGTAATGACAAGGTCATGTAGCATTTTGCTGACAAAGTCATGGAGCATTGTGATGATATGTGTCATGGAGCACTGTGATGACAAGCGTCACGGAGCTTTGTGAATTCAGGGGTCATAGAGCATTGCGATGACAAGGGCATGGATCATTGTGATGACAAGGGTCATGGAGCATTGGGCTGAAAATATTCATGGAGTATTGTGATGACAGAGGTCATGGAGAATTTGATTTCATTGTGCTGACAATAGCCAGAAGCATTATGATGATGGGCATGGTGCATTGTGATGACAGGGTTCATGGAGCATTGAGATGAAAAGGGGCATGGAGCATTGTGATTACAGGGGTCTTGGAGCACTGTGATGACAAGGGCATGGAGCATTTTGATGAGAAGGACATGGAACATTCTGATGGCATGTGTCATGGAGCTTTGTGATGACAAGGGCATGGAGCATTGTGATTACAGGGGTCAGAGCATTGTTATGAAAAGTGTCATGGAGCCTTGTGATGACAAGGCCGTGGAATATTGTGATGGCAGTGGTCATGGAGCATTGTTATGACAGGGGTAATGGAGCATTGTGATGAGAAGGGCATGGTGCATTGTGATTACAAGTTTTATGGAGCATTACCATGACAAATTTGTGGCCCGTTGTGGTGAAAAGCGCGTAGCACATTGTGATGACAAGGGTCATGGAGCCTTTTTCTGACAAACGCATGGAGCATTTTGATGACAAGGGTCACGGAGAATTGTGATGAAAAGTTCATGGAGCATTGTGGTTATAAAGGTCACAGAGCCTTGTGATGACGCGGGCATGGACCATTGTGATGACAAATGTTATGAAGCATTGTGATGACTGGAGTCACGGAGCAATGTGATGACAGTGGTCATGGAGCATTGTGATGACAAGGTCATGGAGCATTGTGGTGACAGGGGCATGGAGCTTTGGTCTGACAATTTACATAGATTATTGTGATGACATTGGACATGGTGCATTGTGATGACAAGGGCATGGATCATTGTGATGAGAAGGTCATGGAGTATTGTGAAGACAGGTGTCAGGGAGCATTGTGATGACATATGTCATGGTCCATTGCAATGACAATGGCTGGGAGCATTGTGATGCCAAATGTAATGGAGGATTTTGATGACAAATATAATGGAGCATTGTGATGACTAGGGCTTGGAGCATTATGATGACAAGGGCCGTTGAGAATTTTCATGACAATGTTGTGAAGCATTGTGATGACAAGTTCCTGGAGCATTGTTATGAGAAATCCATAGAGACTTGTGAGGACAAATCTCATGGAGCATACTGATGAAAAGGGGCATGGACCATTGTGATTACAGGGGTCTTGGAACATTGTGATGACATGGGCATGGAGCATTGTGAGGAGAAGGCCAAGGAGCATTCTGAAGACATGTTTCATTGAGCTTTGTGATGACAAGGGCATGGAGCATTGTGTTTAAAGGGGTCTTGGAGCATTGTGAGGAAAAGGGCATGGATCATTGTGATGAAAAAGGGATGGAGCCTTGTCATGACAGGGTTCAAGGAGCATACAGACAACAAGTGTCAGGGAGCATTTTGATGACAAGTGTATTGAGCATTGTGATGAAAAAGGTCATGGAGCATTGTGATGAGAAGACCATGGATAATTGTGATGATGAGTGTCATGGGGCACTGTGATGACAAGTGTTATGGAATATTGTGATCACAAGGGTTTGGAGCATTGTTATGACAGAGGTCATGGAGCATTTTGATTTCATTGTGATGACAATAGCATGAAGCATTATGATGATGGGCATGGTGCATTGTGATGACAGGGTTCATGGATCATTGAGATGAAAAGGGGCATGGAGCATTGTGATTACAGGGGTCTTGGAGCATTGTGATGAGAAGGGTCATGGAGCCTTGTGATGACAAGGCCACGGAACATCGTGATGGCAGGTGTCATGGAGGATTGTTATGACAGGGGTAATGGAGCATTGTGATGGCAAGCGCATAGAGCATTGTGATGAGAAGGCCATGGAGCATTCTATTGACATGTGTCATGGAGCTTTGTGATGACAAGGGCATGGAGCAATTTGATGAGAGCGTTCATGGAGCACTGTGATGACAATGACATGGAGCATTGTGATGCCAAGTGTCATGGATCTATCTGATGACAAAAGTCATGGAGTATTTTGATGACAAGTGCGTTGTGCATTGTGATGAGAAGGGCAGGGAGCATTGTGATGACAGGCTCATGGAGCAATTTGATGAAAAGGGTCATGGAACATTTTGATGACAGTGGTTTTGGAACATTGTGATGTCAGCGGTCATGGAGCATTTTGATGAAAAGGGTCATGGAGCATTTTGATGACAGGGGTTAAGGAGCATTGTGATATCAGGGGTCATTGAACATTGTGATTATAAGTGCATGTAGCATTTTGATGACAGGAATCATGGAACACTGTGATAAGAGGGGTGAGGGAGTATTCTGACGAATAGTGATGTAACATTGTGATATCTGTGGTGAGAGAGCATTTTGATGAGAAGTGCATGGAGCATTGTGATGACAAAGTTTATGGAGCATTGTGATGACAAGATTGGGAAGCACTGTGATGACAAGCGCATGGTGCATTTTGATGACATGTGTCATGGAGCATCGTGCTGACAAGCGCACGGAGCATTGTGATGACAAGGGTCATGGAACATTGTGCTGAGAAAGGCATAGAGAATTGTGATGACAAGGATCAAAGAGCATTGTGATGAAAAGTTCATGGAGCATTGTGATGACATGGGTCATGGAGCATTGTGATGACAAGGGCATGGAGCATTGGTCTAATAAGTTTCATGGATTATTGCGATGACTGTTGGAATGGTGCATTGTGGTGACAAGGGCATGGAGCATTGTGATGACCAGGTCATGCAGTATTGTGAAGACTGGTGTCAGGGAGCATTGTGTTGACATATGTAATGGCCCATTTTGATGACAATGGCATGGAGCATTGTGATGCCAAGTGTCATGGAGGATTCTGATGACGAAGGTAATGGTGCATTGTGATGACAATGGCTTGGAGCATTGAGATGACAAGGGTCAGGGAGCATTGTGCTGACAAGTGCATGGAGAATTGTGATGACAAGGGTCATGGAGCATTCTCATGACAAGCTTGTGGAGTATTTTGATGACAGTGGCGTGGAGCATTGTGATGAAAACGGCATGGGACATTGTGATGAAAAGGGCATGGAGCCTTTTCGTGACAGGGTTCAAGGAGCATTCTGATGACAAATGTCAGGGAGCATTGTGATGACAAGTTTATTGAGAATTGTGATGACAAAGGTCATGGAGCATTGTGATGAAAAGTGCATGGAGTATTGTGATGACAGGCATCATGGAGCGTTGTGATGACACGTGTTATGGAACATTTTGATCACAAGTGTTTGGAGCATTGTGATGACAGATGTCATGGATCATTTTGATTTCAAGGAACATGGAACATTGTGATTACAAGGGCATGAAGCAATGTGATCCCGAGGTTCATGGAGGATTGTGATGACAATCGTAATGGAGTATTGTGATGACAAGTGCATCGAGCATTGTAATGACAAAGTCATGTAGCATTTTGCTGACAAAGTCATGAAGCATTGTGATGACAGGTGTCATGGATCACTGTGATGACAAGCGTCATGGAGCATTGTGAATACAGGGGTCAAGGAGCATTGCGATGACAAGGGCATGGATCATTGTGATGACAAGTGTCATGGAGTATTGGGCTGAAAATATTCATGGAGTATTGTGATGACAGGGGTCATGGAGAATTTTGATTACATTGTGCTGACAATAGCCGGAAGCATTATGATGATGGTCATGGTGCATTTTGATGACAGGGTTCATGGAGCATTGAGATGAAAAGGTGCATGGGGCATTTTTATTACAGGGTTCTTGGAGCACTGTGATGACAAGGGCATGGAGCATTTTGATGAGAAGGACATGGAACATTCTGATGGCATATGTCATGGAGCTTTGTGATGACAAGGGCATGGAGCATTGTGTTTAAATGGGTCTTGGAGCATTGTGATGAAAATGGCATGGATCATTGTGATGAAAAAGGCATGGAGACTTGTCATGACAGGGTTCAAGGTGCATACAGTCAACAAGTGTCAAGGAGCATTTGGATGACAAGTGTATTGAGCATTGTGATGAGAAAGGTCATGGAGCATTGTGATGAGAAGACCATGGATAATTGTGAAGACGAGTGTCATGGGGCACTGTGATGACAAGTGTTATGGAATATTGTGATCACAAGGGTTTGGAGCATTTTTATGACAGAGGTCATGGAGCAATTTGATTTCATTGTGATGACAATAGCATGAAGCATTATGATGATGGGCATGGTGCATTGTGATGACAGAGTTCATGGATCATTGAGATGTAAAGGGGCATGGAGCATTTTGATTACATTGGTCTTGGAGCATTGTGATGAGAAGGGTCATGGAGCCTTGTGATGACAAGGCCACAGAACATCGTGATGGCAGGTGTCATGGAGTATTGTTATGACAGGGGTAATGGAGCATTGTGATGGTAAGCACATAGAGCATTGTGATGAGAAGGCCATGGAGCATTCTGATGACATGTGTCATGGAGCTTTGTGATGACAAGGGCATGGAGCAATGTGATGAGAGTGTTCATAGAGAATTGTGATGACAATGACATGGAGCACTGTGATGCCAAGTGTCATGGATCTTTATGATGACAAAGATCATGGAGCATTTTTATGACAAGTGCGTTGTGCATTGTGATGAGAAGGGCAGGGAACATTGTGATGACAGGGTCATGGAGCAATTTGATGAAAAGGGTCATGGAGCATTTTGATGACAGGGGTTATGGAGCATTGTTATGTCAGTGGTCATCGAACATTGTGATGAGAATGCATGTAGCATTGTGATGACAGCAGTCATGGAATATTGTGATAACAGGGGTGAGGGAGTATTTTGACGAATAGTGATGTAACATTGTGATATATGTGGTGAGAGAGCATTTTGATGAGAAGTGCATGGAGCATTGTGATGAGAAGGTTTATGGAGCACTGTGATGACAAGATTGTGGAGCACCGTGATGACAAGCACATGGTTCATTGTGATGACCTGTGTCATGGAGCATCGTTCTGAGAAAGGCATAGAGAATTGTGATGACAAGGATCAAAGAGAATTGTGATGAAAAGTTTATGGAGCATTCTGATGACAAGGGTCATGGAGCAATGTGATGACAAGGGCATGGAGCATTGGTCTAATAAGTTTCATGGATTATTGCAATGACTGTTGGAATGGTGCATTGTGGTGACTAGTGCATGGAGCATTGTGATAACCAGGTCATGCAGTATTGTGAAGACTGGTGTCAGGGAGCATTGTGTTGACATATGTAATGGCCCATTGTGATGACAATGGCATGGAGCATTGTTATAGCAAGTGTCAGGGAGGATTCTTATGACAAAGATAATGGTGCATTGTGATGACAATGGCTTGGAGCATTGAGATGACAAGGGTCAGAGAGCATTGTGCTGACAAGTGCGTGGAGAATTGTGATGACAAGGGTCATGGCACATTCTCATGACAAGCTTGTGGATAATTTTGATGACAGTGGCGTGGAGCACTGTGATGAAAACGGCATGGGGCATTGTGTTGAAAAAGGCATGGAGCCTTTTCGTGACAGGTTTCAAGGAGCATTCTGACGACAAGTGTCAGGGAGCATTGTGATGACAAGTTTATTGAGAATTGTGATGACAAAGGTCATGGAGAATTGTGATGAAAAGTGCATGGAGTATTGTGATGACAGGCATCATGGAGCGTTGTGATGACAAGTGTTATGGAACATTGTGATCACAAGGTTTTGGAGCATTGTGATGACAGAGGTCATGGATCATTTTGATTTCAAGGAGCATGGAGCATTGTGATAACAAGGGCATGAAGCAATGTGATACCAAGGTTCATGGAGGATTGTGATGACAATGGTAATGGAGTATTGTGATGACAAGTGCATAGAGCATTGTAATGACAAGGTCATATAGCATTTTGCTGACAAAGTCATGGAGCGTTGTGATGACATGTGTCATGGAGCACTGTGATAACAAGCGTCACGGAGCATTGTGAATACAGGGGTCATGGAGCATTGGGATGACAAGGGCATGGATCATTGTGATGACAATGGTCATAGAGCATTGGGCTGAAAATGTTCATGGAGTATTGTGATGACAGAGGTCATGGAGAATTTGATTTCATTGTGGTGACAATAGCCGGAAGCATTATGATGATGGGCATGGTGCATTGTGATGACAGGGTTCATGGAGCATTGAGATGAAAAGGGGCATGGAGCATTGTGATTACACGGGTCTTGGAGCACTGTGATGACAAGGGAATGGAGCATTTTGATGAGAAGGACATGGAACATTCTGATGGCATGTGTCATGGAACTTTGTGATGACAAGTGCATGGAGCATTGTGATTACAGGGGTCTTGGAGCATTGTGATGACAAGTGTCATGGAGCCTTGTGATGACATGGCCGTGGAATATTGTGATGGCAGGGGTCATGGAGAATTGTTATGACAGGGGTAATGGAGCATTGTGATGAGAAGGGCATGGAGCATTGTGATTACAATGTTTATGGAGCATTACCATGAAGAATTTGTGGACCGTTGTGATGAAAAGCGTGTAGAACACTGTGATGACAAGTGTCATGGAGCATTTTTCTGACAAAGGCATGGAGCATGTTGATGACAAAGGTCACGGAGCATTGTGATGAAAATTTCATGGAGCATTGTGGTTATAAAGGTCACAGAGCCTTTTGCTGACGCGGGCATGGACCACTGTGATGACAAATGTTATGAAGCATTGTGATGACTGGAGTCAGGGAGCAATGTGATGACAGGGGTCATGGAGCATTGTGATGACAAGGGCATGGAGCATTGTGGTGACAGGGGCATGGACTATTGGTCTGACAAATTTCATAGATTATTGTGATGACAGTGGACATGGTGCATTGTGATGACAAGGGCATGGATCATTGTGATGAGTAGGTCGTGGAGTATTGTGAAGACAGGTGTCATGGAGCATTGTCATGACATATGTCATGGTCCATTGCAATGACAATGGCAGGGAGCATTGTGATGGCAAATGTAATGGAGGATTTTGATGACAAATAAAATGGAGCATTGTGATGACTAGGGCTTGGAGCATTATGATGACAAGGGCCATTGAGAATTTTCATTGCAAGGTCGTGAAGCATTGTGATGACAAGTTCCTGGAGCATTGTGATGAGAAATCCATAGAGACTTGTGATGACAAATCTCATGGAGCATACTGATGAAAAGGGGCATGGACCATTGTGATTACAGGGGTCTTGGAACATTGTGATGACATTGGCATGGAACATTGTGAGGAGAATTCCAAGGAGCAATCTGAAGACATGTTTTATTGAGCTTTGTGATGACAAGGGCATGGAGCATTGTGTTTAAAGGGGTCTTGGAGCATTGTGAGGAAAAGGGCATGGATCATTGTGATGAAAAAGGGATGGAGCCTTGTCATGACAGGGTTCAAGGAGCATACAGACAACAAGTGTCAGGGAGCATTTTGATGACAAGTGTATTGAGCATTGTGATGACTAATGTCATGGAGCATTGTGATGAGGAGACCATGGATAACTGTGATGACGAGTGTCATGGGGCACTGTGATGACAAGTGTTATGGAATATTATGATCCCAAGTGTTTGGAGCATTGTTATGACAGAGATCATGGAGCATTTTGAATTCATTGTGATGACAATAGCATGAAGCATTATGATGATGGGCATTGTGCATTGTGATGCCCGGGTTCATGGTTCATTGAGATGAAAAGGGGCATAGAGCATTATGATTACAGGGTTTATGGAGCATTGCTATGACAAATATGTGGACCGTTGTGATGAAAAGCGCATGGCACATTGTGATGACAAGGGTCATGGAGCATTTTTCTGAAAAAGGCATGGAGCATTGTGATGACAATGATCACGGAGCATTGTGATGAAATGTTCATGGAGCACTGTGGTTACAAATGTCACAGAGCCTTGTGATGACGCGGGCATGGACAATTGTAATGACAAATCTTATGAAGCATTGTGTTGACTGGAGTCACGGAGCATTGTGATGACAGGGGTCATGGAGTACTGTGATGACAAGGGCATGGAGCATTGTGATGACAAGGGCACGGAGCATTTTGATGACAGGGGCATGGATCATTGGTCTGACGATTTTCATAGATTATTGTGATGACAGGGGACATGGTTCATTGTGATGACAAGGGCTTGGATCATTGTGATGAGAAGGTCATGGAGTATTGTGAAGATAGGTGTCAGGGAGCATTGTGATGACATATGTCATGGTCCATTGCGATGACAAAGGCAGGGCACATTGTGATGCCAAATGTAATTGAGGATTGTGATGACAAATATAATGGAGCATTGTGAGGACTAGGGCTTGGAGCATTATGATGACAAGGGCCATTGAGAATTTTCAGGACAATGTCGTGAAGCATTGTGATGATAAGTTCCTGGAGCATTGTGATGAGAAAACCATGGTGCACTGTGATGACAAATCTCTTGGAGCATACTGATGAAAAGGGGCATGGACCATTGTGATTACAGGGGTCTTGGAACATTGTGATGACATGGGTATGGAGCATTGTGAGGAGAAGGCGAAGGAGCATTGTGAGGAGAAGGCGAAGGAGCATTCTGAAGATATGCGTCATTGAGCTTTGTGATGACAAGGGCATGGAACACTGTGATTACAGTGTTCTAGGAGCATTGTGATGAAAAGGGCATGGATCATTGTGATGAAAAAGGCATGGAGCTTTGTCATGACAGGGTTCAAGGAGCATACTGACGACAAGTGTCAGGGAGCATTGTGATGACAAGTGTATTGAGCACTGTGATGAGAAAGGTCATGGAGCATCGTGATGAGAAGACCAGGGATTATTGTGGTGACGAGGGTCATGGGGCATTGTGATGAAAAGTGTTATGGAATAATGTGATCACAAGTGTTTGGATCATTGTTATGACAGAGGTCATGAAGAATTTTGATTTAATTGTGCTGACAATAGCATGAAGCATTATGATGATGGGCATGAGGCATTGTGATGACAGGGTTCATGGAGCATTGTGTTGAAAAGGGGCATGCATCATTGTGATTACAGGGGTCTTGTATCATTTTGGAGACAAGTGTCATGGAGCCTTGTGATGACAAGGCCGAGGAACATTGTGATTGCAGGGGTCATGGAGCATTGTTATGACAGGGGTAATGGAGCATTGTGATGGCATGGGGAAGGAACACTGTGATGAGAAGGCCATGGAACATTCTGATGACATGTGTCATGGAGCTATGTGATGACAAGGGCATGAAGCAATGTGATGAGAGCGTTCATGTTGCATTGTGATGAAAATGACTTGGAGCATTGTTATGCCAAGGGTCATAGATCATTGTGATGACAAAGGTCATGGTGCATTTTGATGACAAGGGCGTTTTGCATTGTGATGAGAAGGGCAGGAAGCATTGTGATGACAGGGTCATGGAGCAATTTGATGAAAAAGGTCATGGAATATTTTGATGACAGGGGTTATGGAACATTGTGATGTCATGGGTTATGGAGCATTTTGATGAAAATGGTCATGGAGTACTTTTATGACAGGGGTTATGTAACATTGTGATGTCAGTGGTCATCGAACATTTTGATGATAATGCATGTAGCATTGTGATGACAGGAGTCATGGAACATTTTGATGACAGCGGTGAGGGAGTATTGTGATGAATAGTGATGTAACATTGTGATATCAGTCGTGAGAGAGCATTGTGATGAGAAGCGCATGGAGCATTGTGACGACAAGGTTTATGGAGCATTGTGATGACAAGATTTTGGAGCACTGTGATGACAAGCGCATGGAGCATTGTGATGACATGTGTCATGGAGCATTGTGCTGACAAGCGCATGGAGCATTGTGATGACAATGGTCATGGAGCATTGTGCTGAGAAAGGCATAGAGCATTGCGATGACAAGGGCCAAAGAGCATTGTGATGAAAAGTTCATGGAGCATTGTGGTTAAAAATGTCACAGAGACTGTTGATGATGAGGGCATGGACCATTGTGATGACAAAGGTCATGAAGCATTTTGATGACTGTAGTCACGGAACATTTTGATGACAGGGGTCATGGAGCATTGTGATAAGAAGGGCATGGAGCATTGTGATGACAAGGGCATGGAGCATTGGTCTAAGAAGTTTCATGGATTATTCCATGAGAGTTGGAATGGCGATTTGTGATGACAAGGGCATGGAGCATTTTGATGACCAGGTCATGCATTATTGTGAAGAGAGGTGTCAGGGCGCATTGTGATGACATATGTAATGGCCCATTGTGATGACAATGGCATGGAGCATTGTGATGCCAAGTGTCATGGAGGACTGTGATGACAAAGGTAATGGAGCATTGTGATGACAATGGCTTGGAGCATTGTGATGACAAGGGTCAGGGAGCATTTTGCTGACAAGTGCATGGAATTATGATGACAAGGGTCATGGAACATTCTGATGAAAGCTTGTGGAGTATTTTGATGACAATGACAACGATCAGTTTGATGAAAACGGCATGGGGCCTTGTGATGAAAATGTCATGGAGCCTTTGGTGACAGGGTTCAAGGAGCATTGTGACGACAAGTGTCAGGGAGCATTGTGATGACAAGTGTATTGAGAATTGTGATGACAAAGGTCATGGTGCATTGTGATGAAAAGGGCATGGAGTATTGTGATGACAGGCATCATGGAGCATTGTGATGACAAGTGTTATGGAACATTGTGATCACAAGGTTTTGGAGCATTGTGATGACAGAGGTCATGGATCATTTTGATTTCAAGGAGCATGGAGCATTGTGATGACAAAGGCATGAAGCAATGTGATCAAAAGTTTCATGGAGGATTGTGATGACAATGGTAATGGAGTATTGTGATGACAAGCACATAGAGCATTGTAATGACAAGGTCATGTAGCATTTTGCTGACAAAGTCATGGAGCATTGTGATGACAGGTGTCATGGAGAACTCTGATGACAAGCGTCACGGAGCATTGTGAATACAGGGGTCATGGAGCATTGGGATGAGAAGGGCATGGATCATTGTGATGACAAGGGTCATGGAGCATTGTGATGAAAATGTTCATGGAGTATTTTGATGACAGGGGTCATGGAGCATTGTGATGACAGAGGTCATGGAGAATTTTGATTTCATTGTGCTGACAATAGCCAGAAGCATTATGATGATTGGCATGATGCACTGTGATGTCAGGGTTCATGGACCATTGATAGGAAAAGGGGCATGGAGCACTGTGATTACATGGGTCTGGGAGCATTGTGATGACAAGGGCATGGAGCATTTTGATGAGAAGGCCATGGAATATTCTGATGACATGTGTCATGGAGCTTTGTGATGACAAGGGCATGGAGCATTTTGATTACAGGGGTCTTGGATCATTGTGATTAAAAGTGTCATGGAGCCTTGTGATGACAAGGCCGTGGAACATTATGATGGCAGGGGTCATGGAGCATAGTTATGACAGGTGTAATGGAGCATTGTGATGAGAAGGGCATGGATCATTGTGATTACAAGTTTTATGGAGCATTGCAATGACAAATTTCTGGACCGTTGGGATGAAATGCGCGTGGTCCATTGTGATGACAAGGGTCATGGCGCATTTTTCTGAAAAAGGCATGGAGCATTGTGATGAAAAGGGTCACGGAGAATTGTGATGAAAAGTTCATGGAGCATTGTGGTTACAAAGGAAACAGAGCCTTGTGATGACGCGGGCATTGACCATTGTGATGACAAATGTTATGAAGAATTGTGATGACTGGAGTCATGCAGCATTTTGATGACAGGGGTCATGGAGCATTGTGATGAGAAGGGCATGGAGCATTGTGATAAGAAAGGCATAGAGCATTGTGATGACAAGGGTCAAAGAGCATTATGATGAAATGTTCATGGAGCATTGTGGTTAAATTGGTCACAGAGACTGTTGATGATGACGGCATGGACCATTGTGACGACAAAGGTCATGGAGCATTGTGATGAATGGAGTCACGGAGCATTGTGATGACAGGGGTCATGGAACATTGTGATAACAAGGGCATGGAGCATTGTGATGACAAGGGCATGGAGCATTGGTCTAATAAGTTCCATGGAGTATTTTGATGACAGTTGGAATGGCGCATTGTGATGACAAGGGCATGGAGCATTGTGATGACCAGGTCTTGCAGTATTGTGAAGAGAGGTCTCAGGGAGCACTGTGAAGACATATGTAATGACCCATTGTGATGACAATGGCATGGAGAATTGTGATGCCAAGTGTCATGGAGGATTCTGATGATAAATGTAATAGAGAATTGTGATGACAATAGCTTGGAGCATTGTGATGACAAGGGTCAGGGAGCATTGTGCTGACAAGTGCATGGAGAATTGTGATAACAAGGGTCATGGAGCATTCTGATGACAAGCTTTTGGAGTATTTTGATGAAAATGGCATGGAGCATTGTTATGAAAATGGCATGGGGCATAGTGATGAAAAAGGCATGGAGCCTTTTCGTGACATGGTTCAAGGAACAGTCTGACGACAAGTGTCAGGGAGCATTGTGATGACAAGTGTATTGAGAATTGTGATGACAAAGGTCATGGAGCATTTTGATGAAAAGGGCATGGAGTATTGTGATGACAGGCATCATGGAGCGTTGTGATGACAAGTATTATGGAACATTGTGATCACAAGGTTTTGGAGCATTGTGATGACAGAGGTCATGGATCATTTTGATTTCAAGGAGCATGGAGCATTGTGATGACAAAGGCATGAAGCAATGTGATCAAAAGATTCAAGGAGGATTGTGATGGCAATGGTAATGGAGTATTGTGATGACAAGCACATAGAGCATTGTAATGACAAGGTCATGTAGCATTTTGCTGACAAAGGCATGAAGCATTGTGATGACAGGTGTCATGGAGCACTGTTATGACAAGCGTCAGAGAGCATTGTGAATACAGGGGTCATGGAGCATTGGGATGACAAGGGCATGGATCATTGTGATGTCAAGTGTCATGGAGCAGTGGGCTGAAAATGTTCATGGAGTATTGTGATGACAGGGGTCATGGAACATTGTGATGACAGAGGTCATGGAGAATTTTGATTTCATTTTGCTGGCAATAGCTGGAAGCATTATGATGATGGGCATGATGCATTGTGATGACATGGTTAATGGACCATTGATTTGAAAAGGGGCATTGAGCATTGTGATTACAGGGGTCTGGGAGCATTTTGATGACAAGGGCATGGAGCATTTTGATGAGAAGGCCATGGAACTTTCTGATGACATGTGTCATGGAGCTTTGTGATGACAAGGGCATGGAGCATTGTGATTACAGGGGCTTTGGAGCATTATGATGACAAGGGTCAAGGAGCATTTTTCTGACAAAGGCATGGAGCAGTTTGATGACAAGGGTCTCGGAGCATTGTGATGAAAAGTTCATAGAACATTGTGGTTACAAAGGTAACAGAGCATTTTGATGACGCGAGCATCCACCAGTGTGATGACAAATGTTTTGAAGAATTGTGATGACTGGAGTCACGGAGCATTGTGATGACAGGGGTCATGGAGCAATGTGATGACAAGGGCATGGAGCATTTTCCTGAGAAAATCATAGAGCATTGTGATGACAAGTGTCAAAGAGCATTGTGATGAAATGTTCATGGAGCATTGTGCTTAAAAAGGTCACAGAGAGTGTTGATGATGAGGGCATGGACCGTTGTGATGACAAAGGTCATGGAGAATTGTGATGACATGAGTCACAGAGCATTGTGATGACAGGGGTCATGGAACATTGTGATAACAAGGGCATGGAGCATTGTGATGACAAGGGCATGGAGCATTGGTCTAATAAGTTTCATGGAGTATTGCGATGACAGTTGGAATGGCGCATTGTGATGACAAGGGCATCGAGCAATGTGATGACCAGGTCTTGCTGTATTGTGAAGAGAGGTGTCAGGGAGCACTGTGATGACATATGTAATGGCCCATTGTGATGACAATGGCTTGGAGCATTGTGATGACAAGGGTCAGGGAGCATTGTGCTGACAAGTGCATGGAGAATTGTGATGACAAGGGTCATGAAGCATTCTGATGACAAGCTTTTGGAGTATTTTGATTACAATGGCATGGAGCATTTTGATGAAAATGGCATGGGGCTTTGTGATGAAAAAGGCATAGAACCTTTTTGTGACAGTGTTCAAGGAGCATTCTGACGACAAGTGTCAGGGAGCATTGTGATGACAAGTGTATTGAGAATTGTGATGACAAAGGTCATGGAGCATTGTGATGAAAACGGCATGGAGTGTTGTGATGGCAGGCATCATGGAGCGTTGTGATGACAAGTGTTATGGAACATTGTGATCACAAGGGTTTGGAGCATTGTGATGACAGAGGTCATGGATCATTTTGATTTCAAGGAGCATGGAGCATTGTGATGACAAGGGCATGAAGCAATGTGATCCCAAGGTTCATGGAGGATTGTGATGACAATGGTAATGGATTATTGTGATGACAAGCGCATAGAGCATTGTAATGACAAGGGCATGGAGCATTTTGCTGACAAAGGCATGGAGCATTGTGATGACAGGTGTCATGGAGCACTGTTATGACAAGCGTCACGGAGCATTGTGAATACAGGGGTCATGGAGCATTGGGATGACAAGGGCATTCATGATTGTGATGACAAGGGTCATGGATCATTGGGCTGAAAATGTTCATGGAGTATTGTGATGACATGGGTCATGGAGCATTGTGATGAGTAGGGAATGGAGCATTGTGATGACAAGAGTCCCAGATCATTGTGTTGTCACGTGTCATGGAGTGTTGTGATGAGAGTGGTCATGGAGCATTTTGATGATATTTGTCATGGAGCATTGTGATGAGAATTTCATGGAACATTGGGCTGAAAATATTCATGGAGTATTGTGATGACAGTGGTCATGGAGCATTGTGAGGACAAGGGAATGGAGCATGTTAATGACAAGATTCTGGAGCATTGTGATGATAAGACCATGGAGACTTGTGATGACAACTCTCATGGAGCATTCTGATGAAACGGGGCATGGAGCATTGTGATTACAGGGGTCTTGGAGCATTGTGATGACAAAAGCATGGAGCATTGTGAGGAGAAGGCAATGGAGCATTCTGATGACATGTGTCATGGAGCTTTGTGATGACATGGGCATGGAGCATTGTGATTACAGGGGTCTGGGAGCACTGTGATGAAAAGGGCATGGATCATTGTAATGAAATGGCCTGGAGTCTTGTCATGACAGGGTTCAAGGAGCATACTCACGACAAGTGTCAGGGAGCATTGTGATGACTAGTGTATTGAGCATTGTGATGACAAAGATCATGGAGCATTGTGATGAGAAGTCCATGGATAATTGTGATGATGATCGTCATGCGGTGTTGTGATGATAAGTGTTATGGAACATTGTTATCAGAAGGGTTTGGAGCATTATGATGACAGAGGTCATGGAGAATATTGATTTCATTGTGATGACAATAGCCTGAAGCATTATGATGATGGACATGGTGCATTGTGATGACAGGGTTCATGGAGCACTGAGATGAAAAAGGGCATGGAGCATTGTGATTACAGGCTTCTTGGAGCATTGAATGACAAGCGCATAGAGCTTTCTAATGACAAGTTCATGTAGAATTTTGCTGAAAAATGCATGGAGCATTGTCATGACGGGTGTCATGGAGCTTTGTGATGACAAGTCATGGAGCATTTTGATGAAAAGGGCATGGTGCATTGTGATGAGAAGGGCAGGAAGCATTTTGATGACCGTGTCATGCAGCAATTTGATGAAAAGTGTAATGGAACATTGTGATGGCAGTGGTCATGGAGCATTGTTATGACAGAGGTAATGGATCTTTGTGATGAGAAGGGCATTGAGCATTGGTCTGAAATGTTTCATGGATTATTGTGATGAGAGTGGGCATGGAGCATTGTGAGGATAAGGGCACGGAACACTGTGATACATGGGTCATGGGGGATTGTAATGACAAGGGCAAGGAGCATTGTGATGAGAAGGGCATCGAGCATTGTGATGACAAGTGTCATGGAGCTTTGTAATGACAAGGGCATGGAGCAATGTGATGAGAGGGTTTATGGAGCACTGTGATGACAATGACATGGATCATTGTGATGCCAAGGGTCATGGAGCTTTGTGATGACAAAGGTCATAGAACATTTTGATGACAAGGGTGTGGTGCATTGTGATGAGAAGGGCAGGGAGCATTTTGATGAGAGGGTCATGCAGCAATTTGATGAAAAGTGTAATGGAACATTTTGATTACAGGGGTTATAGAACATTTTGATGCCAGGTGTCATAGAGCTTTGGGAAGAAATGGGTCATGGAGCATTTTGATGAAAAGTGTAATGGAACATTTTGATGACAGGGGTTATAGAACATTTTGATGCCAGGTGTCATAGAGCTTTGGGATGAAATGGGTCATGGAGCATTTTGATGACAGGCTTATGGAAGATTGTGATGTCAGGGGTTATGAAACATTGTGCTGATAAGGGGAGGTAGCATTCTGATGACAGGGGTCATGGAACATTGTGATTACAGGGGTGAGGGAGGATTGTTATAACTTGTGACAGAACATTGTGATATCTCAGGTGAGAGAGCATTTGGATGAGTAGTGCATGGAGCATTGTGATTACCAGGTTTATGGCGGATAGTGATGACAAGGTTGTGGATCATTGTGATGAAAAGCACGTGGCACATTGTGATGAGAAGGGTCTTGGAGTATACTTCTGACAAAGGCATGGAGCATTGTGATGACAAGGGTCATGGAGCATTGTGATGAAAATTTCATGGAGCACTGAGGTTACAAAAGACACAGAGCCTTTTGTGGATGCGAGCATGGACCGTTGTGTTGACAAACGTTATGAAGAATTGTGATGACTGGATTCACGGAGCATTGTAAGGACAGGGGTAATGGAGCAGTGTGATGACAAGGGCATGGAGCATTGCGATGACAGGGGCATGGAGCATTGGTCTGACATGTTTCATAGATTATTGTGATGACAGTGGACATGGTGCATTGTGATGACAATGGCTTGGAGCATTGTGATGACAAGGGTCAGGGAGCATTGTGCTGACAAGTGCATGGAGAATTGTGATGACAAGGGTCATGGAGCATTCTGATGACAAGCTTGTGGAGTATTTTGATGACAATGCCATGGAGCATTGTGATGAAAATGGTATGGGGCTTTGTGATGAAAAAGGCATGGAGCCTTTTCGTGACAGGGTTCAAGGAACATTCTGATGACAAGTGTCAGGGAGCATTGTGATGACATGTATATTGAGAATTGTGATGAAAAAGGTCATGGAGCATTGTGTTTTAAAGGGCATGGAGTATTGTGATGACAGGCATCATGGAGCATTGTGATGACAAGTGTTATGGATCACTGTGATCACAAGGTTTTGGAGCATTGTGATGACAGAGGTCATGGTTCATTTTGATTTCAAGGAGCATGGAGCATTGTGATGACAAAGGAATGAAGCAATGTGATCCCAAGGTTCATGGAGGATTGTGATGATAATGGAAATGGAGTATTGTGATGACAAACGCACAAAGCATTGTAATGACATTGTCATGTAGCATTTTGCTGACAAAGGCATGGAGCATTGTGAGGACATGTGTCATGGAGCACTGTGAGGACAAGCGTCACGGAGCATTGTGAAAACAGGGGTCATGGAGCATTGGGATGATAAGGGCATGGATCATTGTGATGACAATAGTCCCGGATCACTGTGTTGTGAGATGTCATGGAGTGTTGTGATGACAGTGGTCATGGAGCATTGTGATGATATTGGCCATGGAGCATTGTAATGAGTAGGCCGTGGAGCATTGGGCTGAAAATGTGCATGGAGAATTGTGATGATAGGGGTCCTGGAGCACTGTGATGACAAGGAAATGGAGCATGGTGATGACAAGGTCCTGGAGCATTGTGATGAGAAGACCAAGGAGACTTGTGATGACAAGTCTCATGGAGCATTCTGATGAAAAGGGGCATGGAGCACTGTGATTACAGGGGTCTTGGAGCATTGTGATGACTAGGGCATGGAGCATTGTGATGAGAAGGCCATGGAGCATTCTGATGACATGTTTCCTGGAGTTTTGTGATCACAAGGGCATGGAGCACTGTGATTACAGGGATCTTGGAGCACTGTGATGAAAAGGGCATGGATCATTGTGATGAAAAAGGCATGGAGCCATGTCATGACAGGGTTCAAAGAGCATACTGACGACAAGTGTCAGGGAGCATTGTGATGACAAAGATCATGGAGCATTGTGATGAGAAGACCATGCATAATTGAGATGATGAGCGTCATGGGGTGTTGTGATGATAAGTGTTATGCAAAATTGTGATCACAAGGGTTTGGAGCATTATTATGACAGAGGACATGCAGAATATTGATTTCATTGTGATGACAATAGCCTGAAGCATTATGATGATGGGCATGGTGCATTGTGATGACAGGGTTCATGGGGCATTGAGATGAAAAGTGGCATGGAACATTGTGATTACAAGGGTCTTGGAGCATTGTGCTGACAAGGGCATGGAACATTTTGATGAGAAGGCCATGGATCATTCTGATGACATGCGTCATGGAGCTTTGTGATGACAAGGGCATGGAGCATTGTGATTTCAGGGGTCTTGAGCATTGTGATGAGAAGTGTCATGGAACCTTGTGATGACTAGGCCGTGGAACATTGTGATGGCAGGGGTCATGGTGCATTGTTATGACAGGAGTAATGGAGCATTGTGATGAGAAGGGTATGGAACATTGGTCTGAAATGTTTCATGGATTATTGTGGTGAGACTGGGCATGGAGCAATGTGATGACAAGGGCACGGAACACTGTGATACATGGGTCATGGAGGATTGTAATGACAAGGGCATGGAGCATTGTGATGAGAAGGGCATCGAGCATTGTGATGACAAGTGTCATGGAGCTTTTTGATGACAAGGGCATTGAGCAATGTTATGAGAGTGTTCATGGAGCATTGTGATGACAATGACATGGAGCATTGTGATGCCAAGGGTCATGGAGATTTGTGATGACAAGTCATGGAGCATTTTCATGACAAGGGCATGGTGCATTGTAATGAGAAGTGCAGGGAGCATTTTGATGACCGGGTCATGCAGCAATTTGCTGAAAAGTGTAATGGAACATTTTGATGGCAGGGGTTATAGAACATTGTGATGTCAGGGTTCTTGGAGCTTTGGGATGGAAAAGGTCATGGAGCATTTTAATGACAGGGGTTATGGAACATTGTGATGGCAGTGGTCATGGAAGTTTGTGATGATAAGGGGATGTAGCATTGTGATGACAGTGTCATGGAACATTGTGATTACAGGGATGAGGGAGTATTGTGATGACAAATGATGGAACATTGTGATATCTCTGGTGAGAGAGCATTTTGATGAGAAGTGCATGGAACATTGTGATTACAACGTTTATGGGGCATTGCAATGACAATTTTGTGGACCGTTGTGGTGAAATGCGCGTGGCACATTGTGATGAAAATGGTCATGGAGCATTGTTCTGACAAAGACATGGCACACTGTGATGACAATTGTCACAGAATTGTGATTAAAATTTCATGGAGCATTGTGGTTACAAAGGTCACAGAGACTTGTGATGACACGGGCATGGACCATTGTGATGACAAACGTTATGAAGCATTGTGATGACTGGAGTCACGGAGCATTGTGATGACAGGGGTCATGGAGCATTGTGATGACACGGGCATGGAGCATTGGTCTGAGAAGTTTCATAGATTATTGTGATGAGAGTGGGCATGGTGAATTGTGATGACTAGGGCATGGAGGATTGTGATGATAAGGTGATGGAGTATTGTGAAGACAGGTGTCAGGGAGCATTCTGATGACATATGTCATGGGCCATTGCGATGAAAATGGCATGGAGCATTGTGATGCCAAATGTAATGGAGGATTGTGAAGACAAATATAATAGAGCATTGTGATGATTAGGGCTTGGAGCATTATGATGACAAGGGCCATTTAAAATTTTCATGACAAGGTCGTGAAGCATTGTGATGACAATGTCCTGGAGCATTGTGATGACAAAACCATGGAGCCTTGTGATGACAAGTCTCATGGGGCATACTGAAGAAAATGGGCACGGAGCATTCTGACTACAGGGGTCTTGGAACATTGTAATGACAAGGGCATCGATCATAGTGAGTAGAAGACAAAGGAGAATCCTGATGGCATGCGTCATTGAGCTTTGTGATGACAAGGGCATGGAGCATTGTGATTACATGGGTCTTGGAGCATTGTGATGAAAAGGGCATGGATCATTGTGATGAAAAAAGCATGGAGCCTTGTCATGACAGGGTTCAAGGAGCATACAGACAACAAGTGTCAGGGAGCATTTTGATGACAATTGTATTGAGCATTGTGATGACGAAGGTCATGGAGCATTGTGATGAGAAGACCATGCATAATTGAGATGATGAGCGTCATGGGGTGTTGTGATGATAAGTGTTATGCAAAATTGTGATCACAAGGGTTTGGAGCATTATTATGACAGAGGACATGCAGAATATTGATTTCATTGTGATGACAATAGCCTGAAGCATTATGATGATGGGCATGGTGCATTGTGATGACAGGGTTCATGGGGCATTGAGATGAAAAGTGGCATGGAACATTGTGATTACAAGGGTCTTGGAGCATTGTGCTGACAAGGGCATGGAACATTTTGATGAGAAGGCCATGGATCATTCTGATGACATGCGTCATGGAGCTTTGTGATGACAAGGGCATGGAGCATTGTGATTTCAGGGGTCTTGAGCATTGTGATGAGAAGTGTCATGGAACCTTGTGATGACTAGGCCGTGGAACATTGTGATGGCAGGGGTCATGGTGCATTGTTATGACAGGAGTAATGGAGCATTGTGATGAGAAGGGTATGGAACATTGGTCTGAAATGTTTCATGGATTATTGTGGTGAGACTGGGCATGGAGCAATGTGATGACAAGGGCACGGAACACTGTGATACATGGGTCATGGAGGATTGTAATGACAAGGGCATGGAGCATTGTGATGAGAAGGGCATCGAGCATTGTGATGACAAGTGTCATGGAGCTTTTTGATGACAAGGGCATTGAGCAATGTTATGAGAGTGTTCATGGAGCATTGTGATGACAATGACATGGAGCATTGTGATGCCAAGGGTCATGGAGATTTGTGATGACAAGTCATGGAGCATTTTCATGACAAGGGCATGGTGCATTGTAATGAGAAGTGCAGGGAGCATTTTGATGACCGGGTCATGCAGCAATTTGCTGAAAAGTGTAATGGAACATTTTGATGGCAGGGGTTATAGAACATTGTGATGTCAGGGTTCTTGGAGCTTTGGGATGGAAAAGGTCATGGAGCATTTTAATGACAGGGGTTATGGAACATTGTGATGGCAGTGGTCATGGAAGTTTGTGATGATAAGGGGATGTAGCATTGTGATGACAGTGTCATGGAACATTGTGATTACAGGGATGAGGGAGTATTGTGATGACAAATGATGGAACATTGTGATATCTCTGGTGAGAGAGCATTTTGATGAGAAGTGCATGGAACATTGTGATTACAACGTTTATGGGGCATTGCAATGACAATTTTGTGGACCGTTGTGGTGAAATGCGCGTGGCACATTGTGATGAAAATGGTCATGGAGCATTGTTCTGACAAAGACATGGCACACTGTGATGACAATTGTCACAGAATTGTGATTAAAATTTCATGGAGCATTGTGGTTACAAAGGTCACAGAGACTTGTGATGACACGGGCATGGACCATTGTGATGACAAACGTTATGAAGCATTGTGATGACTGGAGTCACGGAGCATTGTGATGACAGGGGTCATGGAGCATTGTGATGACACGGGCATGGAGCATTGGTCTGAGAAGTTTCATAGATTATTGTGATGAGAGTGGGCATGGTGAATTGTGATGACTAGGGCATGGAGGATTGTGATGATAAGGTGATGGAGTATTGTGAAGACAGGTGTCAGGGAGCATTCTGATGACATATGTCATGGGCCATTGCGATGAAAATGGCATGGAGCATTGTGATGCCAAATGTAATGGAGGATTGTGAAGACAAATATAATAGAGCATTGTGATGATTAGGGCTTGGAGCATTATGATGACAAGGGCCATTTAAAATTTTCATGACAAGGTCGTGAAGCATTGTGATGACAATGTCCTGGAGCATTGTGATGACAAAACCATGGAGCCTTGTGATGACAAGTCTCATGGGGCATACTGAAGAAAATGGGCACGGAGCATTCTGACTACAGGGGTCTTGGAACATTGTAATGACAAGGGCATCGATCATAGTGAGTAGAAGACAAAGGAGAATCCTGATGGCATGCGTCATTGAGCTTTGTGATGACAAGGGCATGGAGCATTGTGATTACATGGGTCTTGGAGCATTGTGATGAAAAGGGCATGGATCATTGTGATGAAAAAAGCATGGAGCCTTGTCATGACAGGGTTCAAGGAGCATACAGACAACAAGTGTCAGGGAGCATTTTGATGACAATTGTATTGAGCATTGTGATGACGAAGGTCATGGAGCATTGTGATGAGAAGACCATGCATAATTGAGATGATGAGCGTCATGGGGTGTTGTGATGATAAGTGTTATGCAAAATTGTGATCACAAGGGTTTGGAGCATTATTATGACAGAGGACATGCAGAATATTGATTTCATTGTGATGACAATAGCCTGAAGCATTATGATGATGGGCATGGTGCATTGTGATGACAGGGTTCATGGGGCATTGAGATGAAAAGTGGCATGGAACATTGTGATTACAAGGGTCTTGGAGCATTGTGCTGACAAGGGCATGGAACATTTTGATGAGAAGGCCATGGATCATTCTGATGACATGCGTCATGGAGCTTTGTGATGACAAGGGCATGGAGCATTGTGATTTCAGGGGTCTTGAGCATTGTGATGAGAAGTGTCATGGAACCTTGTGATGACTAGGCCGTGGAACATTGTGATGGCAGGGGTCATGGTGCATTGTTATGACAGGAGTAATGGAGCATTGTGATGAGAAGGGTATGGAACATTGGTCTGAAATGTTTCATGGATTATTGTGGTGAGACTGGGCATGGAGCAATGTGATGACAAGGGCACGGAACACTGTGATACATGGGTCATGGAGGATTGTAATGACAAGGGCATGGAGCATTGTGATGAGAAGGGCATCGAGCATTGTGATGACAAGTGTCATGGAGCTTTTTGATGACAAGGGCATTGAGCAATGTTATGAGAGTGTTCATGGAGCATTGTGATGACAATGACATGGAGCATTGTGATGCCAAGGGTCATGGAGATTTGTGATGACAAGTCATGGAGCATTTTCATGACAAGGGCATGGTGCATTGTAATGAGAAGTGCAGGGAGCATTTTGATGACCGGGTCATGCAGCAATTTGCTGAAAAGTGTAATGGAACATTTTGATGGCAGGGGTTATAGAACATTGTGATGTCAGGGTTCTTGGAGCTTTGGGATGGAAAAGGTCATGGAGCATTTTAATGACAGGGGTTATGGAACATTGTGATGGCAGTGGTCATGGAAGTTTGTGATGATAAGGGGATGTAGCATTGTGATGACAGTGTCATGGAACATTGTGATTACAGGGATGAGGGAGTATTGTGATGACAAATGATGGAACATTGTGATATCTCTGGTGAGAGAGCATTTTGATGAGAAGTGCATGGAACATTGTGATTACAACGTTTATGGGGCATTGCAATGACAATTTTGTGGACCGTTGTGGTGAAATGCGCGTGGCACATTGTGATGAAAATGGTCATGGAGCATTGTTCTGACAAAGACATGGCACACTGTGATGACAATTGTCACAGAATTGTGATTAAAATTTCATGGAGCATTGTGGTTACAAAGGTCACAGAGACTTGTGATGACACGGGCATGGACCATTGTGATGACAAACGTTATGAAGCATTGTGATGACTGGAGTCACGGAGCATTGTGATGACAGGGGTCATGGAGCATTGTGATGACACGGGCATGGAGCATTGGTCTGAGAAGTTTCATAGATTATTGTGATGAGAGTGGGCATGGTGAATTGTGATGACTAGGGCATGGAGGATTGTGATGATAAGGTGATGGAGTATTGTGAAGACAGGTGTCAGGGAGCATTCTGATGACATATGTCATGGGCCATTGCGATGAAAATGGCATGGAGCATTGTGATGCCAAATGTAATGGAGGATTGTGAAGACAAATATAATAGAGCATTGTGATGATTAGGGCTTGGAGCATTATGATGACAAGGGCCATTTAAAATTTTCATGACAAGGTCGTGAAGCATTGTGATGACAATGTCCTGGAGCATTGTGATCACAAAACCATGGAGCCTTGTGATGACAAGTCTCATGGGGCATACTGAAGAAAATGGGCACGGAGCATTCTGACTACAGGGGTCTTGGAACATTGTAATGACAAGGGCATCGATCATAGTGAGTAGAAGACAAAGGAGAATCCTGATGGCATGCGTCATTGAGCTTTGTGATGACAAGGGCATGGAGCATTGTGATTACATGGGTCTTGGAGCATTGTGATGAAAAGGGCATGGATCATTGTGATGAAAAAAGCATGGAGCCTTGTCATGACAGGGTTCAAGGAGCATACAGACAACAAGTGTCAGGGAGCATTTTGATGACAATTGTATTGAGCATTGTGATGACGAAGGTCATGGAGCATTGTGATGAGAAGACCATGCATAATTGTGATGACGAGCGTCATGTGGCATTGTGATGACAAGTGTTATGGAATATTGTGATCACAAGGGTTTGGAGCATTTTTATGACAGAGGTCATGGAGCATTTTGATTTCTTTGTGATGACAATAGCATTAAGCATTATGATGATGGGCATGGTGCATTTTGATGACAGGGTTCATGGATCATTGAGATGAAATGGGGCATAGAGCATTGTGATTACAGTGTTCTTGGAGCATTGTGATGAGAAGGGTCATGGAGCTTTGTGATGACAAGGCCATGGAACATCGTGGTGGCAGGGGTCATGGAGCATTATTATGACAGTGGTAATGGAGCATTGTGATGGCAAGGGCATTGAGCATTGTGATGAGAAGGCCATGGAGCATTCTGATGACTTGTGTCATGGAGCTATGTGAAGACAAGGGCATGGAGCAATGTGATGACAATGACATGGAGCATTGTGATGCCAAGGGTCATGGATCTTTGTGATGACAAAGGTCATGGAGCATTTTGATGACAAGGGCGTTGTGCATTGTGATGAGAAGGGCAGAGAGCATTGTGATGACAGGGTCAGGGAGCAATTGGATGAAAAGTGTCTTGGAACATTTTGATGACTGGTATTATGGAACATTGTGATGTCATGGTTCAAAGAACATTGTGATGATAAGAGCATGCAGCATTGTGATGACTGGAGTCATGGAACATTGTGATGACAGTGGTGAGGGAGTATTGTGACAAATACTGATGTAGCATTGTGATATCAGTGGTGAGAGAGCATTTTGATGAGAAGTGCATGGAGCATTGTGATTTCAAGTTTTATAGAGCATTGCAATGACAAGTTTGTGGACCGTTCTGATAAAATGTGCGTGGCACATTGTGAAGACAATGGTCATGGAGCATTGTTCTGACAAAGACAGGCAGCATTGTGATGACAAGTGTCACAGAGAATTGTGATGAAAAGTTCAAGGTGCATTGTGGTTACAAAGGTCAAAGAGCCTTGTGATGATGCGGGCATGGACCATTGTGATGACAAACGTTATGAAGCATTGTGATGACTGGAGTCACGGAGCATTGTGATGACAGGGGTCATGGAGCATTGTGATGGCATGTGTCATGGAACATTGTGCTGACAAGCGCATGGAGCATTGTGATGACAAGAGTCATGGAGCATTGTGCTGAGAAAGGCATAGAGCATTGTGATGACAAGGGTCAAAGAGCAATGTTATGAAAAGTTCATGGATCATTGTGGTTAAAAAGGTCACAGAGACTGTTGATGACGAGGGCATGGACAATTGTGATGACAAAGGTCATGAAGCATTGTGATGACTGGAGTCACGGAGCATTGTTATGACAGGGGTCATGGAGGATTGTGATAACAAGGGCATAGAGCACTGTGATGACAAGGGCATGGAACATTGGTCTAATAAGTTTCATGGATTATTGCGATGACATTTGGAATGGCACATTGTGATGACAAGGGCATGGAGTATTGTGATGACCAGGTCATGCAGTATTGTGAAGACAGGTGTCAGGGATCATTGTGATGATATATGTAATCGCCCGTTGTGATGACAACGCATGGAGCATTGTGATGCCAAGTGTCATGGAGGATTCTGATGACAAAGGTAATGGAGCATTGTGATGACAATGGCTTGGAGCATTGTGATGACAAGGGTCAGGGAGCATTGTGCTGACAAGTGCATGGAGAATTGTGATGACAAGGGTCAAGGAGCATTCTGATGATAAGCTTGTGGTGTATTTTAATGACAATGTCATGGAGCATTGTGATGAAAACGGCATGGGGCCTTGTGATGATAGATACATGGAGCCTTTTCGTGACAGGTTTCAAGGAGCATTCTGATGAAAAGTGTCAGGGAGCATTGTGATGACAAGTGTATTGAGAATTGTGATGACAAAGGTCATGGAGCATTGTGATGAAAAGGACATGGAGTATTGTGATGACAGGCATCATGGAGCATTGTTATGACAAGTGTTATGGAACACTGTGATCACAAGTGTTTGGATCATTGTGATGACAGAGGTCATGGATCATTTTGCTTTCAAGGAGCATTGAACATTGTGGTGACAGGGGGCATGAAGCAATGTGATCCCAAGGTTCATGTAGGATTGTTATGACAACGGAAAAGGAGTATTGTGATGACAAGCGCAAAGAGCATTGCAATGACAAGGTCATTTAGCATTTTGCTGACAAAGGCATGGAGCATTGTGATGACATGTGTCATGGGGCACTGTGATGACAAGCATCACGCAGCATTGTGAATACAGGGGTCATGGAGCATTTGGATGACAAGGGCATGGATCATTGTGATGATAAGTGTCTTGGAGCACTGGGCTGAAAATGTTCTTGGAGCATTGTGATGACAGGGACATGGAGCATTGTTAAGACAGGGGCATGGAGCATTGTGCTGACAAGTTTCATAGATTATTGTGATGACAGTGGACATAGTGCATTGTGATGACAATGGCATGGAGCATTGTGAAGAGAAGGTCATGTAGTATTGTGAAGACAGGTGTCAGGGAGCATTGTGATGACATATGTCAAGATCCACTGAGATGACAACGGAAGGGAGTATTGTGATGCCAAATGTAATGGAGGATTGTGATGACAAATATAATGGAGCATTGTCATGGCTACGGATTGGAGCATTATGATGACAAGGGCCATTGAGAATTTTCATGACAAGGGCGTGAAGCATTGTGATGACAAGGTCCTGGAGCATTGTGTTGAGAAAATCATGGAGCCTTGTGATGACAAATCTCATGGAGCATACTGATGTAAATGGGCATGGAGCATTGTGATTACAGGGGTCTAGGCACAATGTGATTACAAGTGCATGGATCAGTGTGATGACAATGTCATGGAACATTGTGATGAGAAGGCCATCTAAAATTCTGATGACATGTGTCATGGAGCTTTGTGATGACAAGGCATGGAATATTGTGATGACAAGTGTCATGGAACATTGGGCTGAAAATGTTCATGGATTATTTTGATGACAGGGGTCATGGATAATTGTGATTACAGGGGTCTTGGAGCATTGTGATGACAAGAGTCCCGGATCATTGTATTGTCAGGTGTCATGGAGTGTTGTGATGACAGTGGTCATGGATCATTGTGATGATATTGGTCATGGAGCATTGTGATTAGAAGGTCATGGAACACTGGGCTGAAAATGTTCATGGAGTATTGTGATGGCAGGTGTCATGGAGCATTGTGATGACAAGGACATGGAGCATTGTGAGGAGAAGGACATGGAACATTCTGATGACATGTGTCATGGAACTTTGTGAAGATAAGTGCATGGAGCAATGTGATGAGAGCATTCATGGAGCATTGTGATGACAATGACATGGAGCATTGTGATGAGAAGGACATGAAGCATTCTGATGACATGCGTCATGGAGCTTTTTGATGACAAGGGCAGGGAGCATTGTGATTACAGGGATCTTGGAGCATTGTGATGAAAAGGGCATGGATTATTGTGATGAAAAAGGCATGGAGCCTTGTCATGACAGGGTTCAAGGAGCATAATGAGGACAAGTGTCAGGGAGCATTGTGATGACAAGTGTTTTGAGCATTGTGATGTCAAAGATCATGGAACATTGTGATGAGAAGACCATGGATAATTGTGATGATGAGCGTCATGGGGTGTTGTGATGATAAGTGTTATGGAACATTGTGATCACAAGGGTTTGGAGAATTATGATGACAGAGGTCATGGAGAATATTGATTTCATTGTGATGACAATAGCCTGAAGCATTATGATGATGGGCATGGTGCACTGTGATGACAGTGTTCAGGGAGCATTGAGATGAAAATGGGCATTGAGCATTGTGTTTACAGGGGTCTTGGAGCATTGTGATGACAAGAGCATGGAGCATTGTGATGAGAAGGCCATGGAACATTCTGATGAAATGGATCATGGAGCTTTTTGATGACAAGGGCATGGAGCATTGTGATTACAGGGGCCTTCAGCATTGTGAAGACAAGTGTCCTGGGGCCTTGTGATAACTAGGCCGTGGATCATTGTGATGGCAGGGGTCATGGTGCATTGTTATGACAGAGGTAATGGAGCATGGTGATGAGAAGGACATGGACCATTGGTCTGAAATGTTTCATGGATTATTGTGATGAGAGTGGGCATGGAGCATTGTGATGACAAGGGTACGGAACACTATGATACATGGGTCATGGTGGATTGTAATGACAAGGGCGTGGAGCATTGTGAAGAGAAGGTCATGTAGTATTGTGAAGACAGGTGTCAGGGAGCATTGTGATGACATATGTCAAGATCCACTGAGATGACAACGGAAGGGAGTATTGTGATGCCAAATGTAATGGAGGATTGTGATGACAAATATAATGGAGCATTGTCATGGCTACGGATTGGAGCATTATGATGACAAGGGCCATTGAGAATTTTCATGACAAGGGCGTGAAGCATTGTGATGACAAGGTCCTGGAGCATTGTGTTGAGAAAATCATGGAGCCTTGTGATGACAAATCTCATGGAGCATACTGATGTAAATGGGCATGGAGCATTGTGATTACAGGGGTCTAGGCACAATGTGATTACAAGTGCATGGATCAGTGTGATGACAATGTCATGGAACATTGTGATGAGAAGGCCATCTAAAATTCTGATGACATGTGTCATGGAGCTTTGTGATGACAAGGCATGGAATATTGTGATGACAAGTGTCATGGAACATTGGGCTGAAAATGTTCATGGATTATTTTGATGACAGGGGTCATGGATAATTGTGATTACAGGGGTCTTGGAGCATTGTGATGACAAGAGTCCCGGATCATTGTATTGTCAGGTGTCATGGAGTGTTGTGATGACAGTGGTCATGGATCATTGTGATGATATTGGTCATGGAGCATTGTGATTAGAAGGTCATGGAACACTGGGCTGAAAATGTTCATGGAGTATTGTGATGGCAGGTGTCATGGAGCATTGTGATGACAAGGACATGGAGCATTGTGAGGAGAAGGACATGGAACATTCTGATGACATGTGTCATGGAACTTTGTGAAGATAAGTGCATGGAGCAATGTGATGAGAGCATTCATGGAGCATTGTGATGACAATGACATGGAGCATTGTGATGAGAAGGACATGAAGCATTCTGATGACATGCGTCATGGAGCTTTTTGATGACAAGGGCAGGGAGCATTGTGATTACAGGGATCTTGGAGCATTGTGATGAAAAGGGCATGGATTATTGTGATGAAAAAGGCATGGAGCCTTGTCATGACAGGGTTCAAGGAGCATAATGAGGACAAGTGTCAGGGAGCATTGTGATGACAAGTGTTTTGAGCATTGTGATGTCAAAGATCATGGAACATTGTGATGAGAAGACCATGGATAATTGTGATGATGAGCGTCATGGGGTGTTGTGATGATAAGTGTTATGGAACATTGTGATCACAAGGGTTTGGAGAATTATGATGACAGAGGTCATGGAGAATATTGATTTCATTGTGATGACAATAGCCTGAAGCATTATGATGATGGGCATGGTGCACTGTGATGACAGTGTTCAGGGAGCATTGAGATGAAAATGGGCATTGAGCATTGTGTTTACAGGGGTCTTGGAGCATTGTGATGACAAGAGCATGGAGCATTGTGATGAGAAGGCCATGGAACATTCTGATGAAATGGATCATGGAGCTTTTTGATGACAAGGGCATGGAGCATTGTGATTACAGGGGCCTTCAGCATTGTGAAGACAAGTGTCCTGGGGCCTTGTGATAACTAGGCCGTGGATCATTGTGATGGCAGGGGTCATGGTGCATTGTTATGACAGAGGTAATGGAGCATGGTGATGAGAAGGACATGGACCATTGGTCTGAAATGTTTCATGGATTATTGTGATGAGAGTGGGCATGGAGCATTGTGATGACAAGGGTACGGAACACTATGATACATGGGTCATGCAGGATTGTAATGACAAGGGCATGGAGCATAGTGATGAGAAGGGCATCGAGCATTGTGATGACAAGTGTCATGGAGCTTTGTGATGACAAGGGCATTGAGCAATGCAATGAGAGGGTTCATGGAGCATTGTGATGACAATGACATGGAGCATTGTGATGTCAAGGGTCATGGAGATTTGTGATGACAAGTCATGGAGCATTTTGATGACAAGGGCATGGTTCATTGTGATGTGAAGGGCAGGGAGCATTTTGATGACAGGGTCATGCAGCAATTTGATGAAAAGTGTAATGGAACATTTTGATGGCAGGGTTTATAGAACATTGTGATGTCAGGGGTCTTGGAGCTTTGGGATGAAAAGGGTCATGGAGCATTTTGATGACACGGGTTATGGATCATTGTGATGTCAGCGGTCATGGAACATTGTGATGATAAGGGGATGTAGCACTGTGATGACAGTGTCATGGAATATTGTGATTACAGGGATGAGGGAGTATTGTGATGACTAGTGATGGAACACTGTGATATCTCTGGTGAGAGAGCATTTTGATGAGAAGTGCATGGAGCATTGTGATTACAAGGGTCCTGGAACATTGTACTGACACAGGCATGGAGCATTGTGATGACAAGGATCACGGAGCATTGTGATGAAAAATTCATGGAGCACTGTGGCTACAAATGTCACAGATCCTTGTGATGATGCGGGCATGGACCTTTGTGATGGCAAACGTTATGAAGCATTGTGATGACTGGAGTCACGGAACATTGTGATGAAAGGGGTCATGGAGCATTGTGATGACAAGGGCATGGAGCATTGTGATGACAGGGGCATGGAGCATTGGTCTGACAAGTTTCATAGATTATTGTGATGACATTGGACATCGTGCATTGTGATGACAAGGGCATGGATCATTCTGATGAGAAGGTCATAGAGTATTGTGAAGACAGGTGTCAGGGAGCATTGTGATGACATATGCCATGGTCCATTGTGATGACAATGGCATGGAGCATTGTGATGCCAAATGTAATGGAGGATGTGATGACAAATATAATGGAGCATTGTAATGACTAGGGCTTGGAGCATTATGATGACAAGGGCCATTGAGAATTTTCACGACAATGCCGTGAAGCATTTTGATGACAAGGTTCTTGAGCATTGTGATGAGAAAACCATGGAGCCTTGTGATGACAAGTCTCATGGAGCATACTGATTAAAAGGGGCATGGAGCATTCTGATTACAGGGGTGTTGGAACTTTGTGATAACAAGGGCATGGAGCATTGTGATGACAAGGGCATGGACCATTGGTCTAATAAGTTTCATGGATTATTGTGATGACAGTAGGAATGGCGCATTGTGATGACAAGGGCATGGAGCATTGTGATGACCAGGTCATTCAGTATTGTGAAGAGAGTTATCAGGGAGCAATGTGATGACATTTGTAAGGGCCCATTGTGATGACAATGGCATGGAGCATTGTGATGCCAAGTGTCATGGAGGATTCTGATCACAAAGGTAATGGAGCATTGTGATGACAATGGCTTGGAGCATTGTGATGACCAGGTCATGCAGTATTGTGAAGAGAGTTATCAGGGAGCATTGTGATGACATATGTAATGGCCCATTGTGATGACAGTGGCATGGAACATTGTGATGCCAAATGTCATGGAGGATTCTGATGACAAAGGTAATGGAGCATTGCGATGACAATGGCTTGGAGCATTGTGATGACAAGGGTCAGGGAGCATTCAGATGACAAGCTTGAGGAGTATTTTGAAGACAATGGCTTGGAACATTGTGAAGGAAATGGAATGGGGCTTTGTGATGCAAAAGGCATGGAGCCTTTTCGTGACAGGTTTCAAGAAGCATTCTGACGACAAGTGTCAGGGAGCATTGTGATGACAAGTTTATTGAGAATTGTGATGACAATGTTCATGGAACATTGTGATGAAAAGGGCATGGAGTATTGTGATGACAGGCATCATGGAGCGTTGTGATGACAAGTGTTTTGGAACATTGTGATCAAAAGGTTTTGGAGCATTGCAATGACAGAGGCCATGGATCATTTTGATTTCAAGGAGCATGGAGCATTGTGATGTCAAGGGCATGAAGCAATGTGATCCTAAGGTTCATGGAGGATTTTGATGACAATGGTAATGGAGTACTCTGATGACAAGCACATAGAGCATTGTAATGAAAAGGTCACGTAGCATTTTGCTGACAAAGGCCTGGAGCATTGTGATGACAGGTGTCATGGAGCACTGTGATGAGAAGCGTCACGGAGCATTGTGAATACATGGGTCATGGGGAATTGGGATGACAAGGGCATGGATCATTGTGCAGACAAGTGTCATGGAGCATTGGGCTGAAAATGTTCATGGAGTATTGGGATGACAGGGGTCATGGAGCATTGTGATGACAGAGGTCATGGAGAATTTTGATTTTATTGTGCTGACAATAGCCGGAAGCATTATGATGATGGGCATGATGCACTGTGATGACAGGGTTCATGGAGCATTGAGATGAAAAGAGGCATGAAGCATTGTGATTACAGGGGTCTCGGAGCATTGTGATGACAAGGGAATGGAGAATGGTGATGACAAGGTCCTGGAGCATTGTGATGGGAAGACCAAGGAGACTTGTGATGACAAATCTCATGGAGCATTGTGATGAAAAGGGACATGGAGCATTGTGATGACAAGTGCATGGAGCATTGTGAGGAGGAGGCCATGGAGCATTCTGATGACATGCGTCATGGAGCTTTGTGATGACAAGGGCATGGAGCATTGTGATTACAGGGGTCTTGGAGCATTGTGATGAAAAGGGCATTGTTCATTGTGATGAAAAGGCATGGAGCCATGTCATTATAGGGTTCAAGGAGCATACTGACGAGAAGTGTCAGGGAGCATTGTGATGACAATTGTATTGAGAATTGTGATGACAAAGATCATGGAGCATTGTGATGAGAGGACCATGGATAATTGTGATGATGAGCGTCATAGGGTGTTGTGATGATAAGTGTTAAGGAACATTGTGATCACAAGGGTTTGGAGCATTATGATGACAGTGGTCATGTAGAAATTTGATTTTATTGTGATGACAAGAGCCTGAAGCATTATGATGATGGGCATGGTGCATTTTGATTACAGGGTTCATGGAGCATTGAGATGAAAAGGGGCATGGAGCATTGTGATTAAAAGTGTCTTGCAGCATCGTCATGACAAGGGCATGGAGTATTGTGATGAGAAGGCCATGGAGTATTCTGATGGCAAGTGTCATGGAGCTTTGTGAAGACAAGGGCATGGAAAATTGTGATTACAGGGTTCTTGGAGCATTGTGATGACAAGGGTCATGGAGCCTTGTGATGACAAGGCCATGGAACATTGTGATGGCACGGGTCATGGAGCATTGTTATGACAGAGGTAATGGAGCATTGTGATGAGAAGGGCATTGATCATTGGTCTGAAAAGTTTCATGGATTATTGTGATGAGAGTGGGCATGGAGCATTGTGATGACAAGGGCACGGAACACTGTTATACATGGGTCATGGAGGATTGTAATGACAAGGGCATGGAGCATTGTGATGAGACGGGCATCGAGCATTGTGATGACAAGTGTCATGGAGCTTTGTGATGAAATGGCATGGAGACATGTGATGAGAGGGTTCATGGAGCATTGTGATTACAATGACATGGAGCATTGTGATGCCAAGGGTCATGGAGCTTTGTGATGACAAAGGTCATGGAGCATTTTGATGACAAGTGTGTGGTGCATTGTGATGAGAAGGGCAGGGAGCATTTTGATGACCGGGTCATGCAGCAATTTGAAGAAAAGTGTAATGGAACATTTTGATGGCAGGGGTTATAGAACATTGTGATGCCAGGGGTCTTGGAGCTTTGGAATGAAAATGGTCATGGAGCATTTTGATGACAGGGGTTATGGATCATTGTGATGTCAGGGGTCATGGAACATTGTGCTGATAATGGGATGTAGCATTGTGATGACAGGGGTCATGGAACATTGTGATAACATGGATGAGGGAGGATTGTGATGACAAGTGATGGAACATTGTGATATCTCATGTGAGAGAGCATTTGGATGAGAAGTGCATGGAGCATTGTGATTACAAGGTTTATGGAGCATAGCGATGACAAGGTTGTGGATCATTGTGATGAAAAGCGCATGGCACATTGTGATGACAAGGGTCATGGAGCATTGTTCTGAGAAACGCATGGAGCATTGTCATGACAAGGGTCACAGAGAATTGTGATGAAAAGTTCATGGAGCATTCTGGTTACAAAGGTCACAGAGCCTTGTGATGACGTTGCATGGACAATTTGATGACAAACGTTATGAAGCATTGAGATGACTGGAGTCACGGAGCATTGTGATGACAGGGGTCATTGAACATTGTGATGACAAGGGCATGGAGCATTGTGTTGACAGGGGAATGGAGCATTGGTCTGACAAGTTTCATAGATTATTGTGATGACAGTGGGCATGGTGCATTGTGATGACAAGGGCATGGAGCATTGTGATGAGAAGGTCATGGAGTATTGTGAAGACAGGTGTCAGGGAGCACTGTGATGACATATGTCATAGTCCACTGTGATGACAATGGCATGGAGCACTGTGATGCCAAATGTAATGGAGGATTGTGATTTCAAATTTAATGGAACATTGTGATCGTTACGGCTTGGAGCATTATGATGAAAAGGGCCACTGAAAATTTTCATGACAAGGTCGTGAAGCATTGTGATGAAAAATTCCTGGAGCATTGTGATGACAAAACCATGGAGCCTTGTGATGACAAGTCTCTTGGAGCATACTGATGAAAAGGGGCATGGAGTATTGTGATTACAGGGGTCTTGGAACATTGTGATGACAAGGGCATGGAGCATTGTGAGGAGAAGACCAAGGAGCATTCTTATGGCATGCGTCATTGTGCTTTGTGATGACAAGGGCATGGAGCACTGTGATTACATGGGTCTTGGAGCATTGTGATGAAAAGTGCATGGAACATTGAGATGGAAAAAGCATGGAGCCTTGTCATGAAAGGATTCAAGGAGAATACAGACAACAAGTGTCAGGGAGAATTTTGATGAAAAGTGTATTGAGCACTGTGATGTCAAAGGTCATGGAGCATTGTGATGAGAAGACCATGGATAATTGTGATGATGAGCGTCATGGAGCATTGTGATGACAAGTGATAGGGAATATTGTGATCACAAGGGTTTGGAGCATTGTTATGACAGAGGTCATGGAACATTTTGATTTCATTGTGATGACAATAGCATGAAGCATTATGATGATGGGCATGGTGCATTGTGATGATAGGGTTCATGGATCATTGAGATGAAAAGGGGCATAGAGCATTTTGATTATAAGGTTCATGGAGCATTGTGATGAGAAGGGTCATGGAGCTTTGTGATGACAAGGCCATGGAACATCGTGATGGCAGGGGTCATGGAGCATTGTTATGAAAGTGGTAATGGAGCATTGTGATGACATGCGTCATGGAGCTTTGTGAAGACAAGGGCATGGAGCAATGTGATGAGAGCGTTCATGGACCATTTTGATGACAATGACATGGAGCATTGTGATGCCAAGGGTCATGGATATTTTTGATGAAAAATGTCTTGGAGCATTTTGATAGCAAGGGCGTTGTGCATTGTGATGAGAAGGGCAGGGAGCATTGTGATGACAGGGTCATGGAGCAATTTGATGAAAAGTGTCATGGAACATTTTGATGACAGTTGTTATGGAACATTGTGATGTCAGGGGTCATCGAACATTTTGATGATAAGTGCATGTAGCATTGTGATGAGAGGAATCATGGAACATTGTGATGACATGGGTGAGGGAGTATTGTGACAAATAGTGATGTAGCATTGTGATATCAGTGGTGAGAGAGCATTTTGATGAGATGTGCAAGGAGCATTGTGACGAAAATTTTATGGAGCATTGTGATGACAAAATTGTGGAGCACTGTGATGACAAGCACATGGAGCATGGTGATGACAAGTGTCAAAGAGCATTGTGATGAAAAGTTCATGGAGCATTGTAGTTAAAATTGTCAGAGAGCCTTGTGATGACGCAGGCATGGACCATTATGATGACAAACGTTATGAAGCATTGAGATGACTGGAGTCACGGAGCATTGTGATGACCGGGGTCATGGAGCATTGTGATAACAAGGGCATGGAGCATTGTGATGAGAGTGGCATGCAACATTGGTCTAATAAGTTTCATGGATTATTACTATGACAGTTGGAATGGCGCATTGTGATGACAAGGGCATGGAGCATGGTGATGACCAGGTCATGCAGTATTGTGAAGACAGGTGTCCGGGAGCACTGGGATGACATATGTAAAGGCCCATTGCGATGACAATGGCATGGAGCATTGTGATGCCAAATGTCATGGATCATTGTGATGACAATGGCTTGCAACATTGTTATGACAAGTGTCAGGGAGCATTGTGCTGACAAGTGCATGGAGAATTGTGATGACAAGGGTCATGGAGCATTCTGATGACAAGCTTGTGGAGTATTTTGTTGACAATGGCATGGAGCATTGTGATGAAAACGGCATGGGACATTGTGATGAAAAAGTCATGGAGCCTTTTCGTGACAGGTTTCAAGGAGCATTCTGATGACAAGTGTCAGGGAGCATTGTGATGACAAGTGTATTGAGAATTGTGATGACAAAGGTCATGGAGCATTGTGATGAAAAATGCATGGAGTATTGTGATGACAGGCATCATGGAGCGTTTTGATGACAAGAGTTATGGAACATTGTGATCACAAGCCTTTGGATCATTGTTATGACAAAGTTCATGGATCATTTTGATTTCAAGGAGCATGGAGCATTGTGATGACAAGGGCATGAAGCAATGTGATCCCAACGTTCATGGAGGATTGTGATGATAATGGATATGGAGTATTGCGATGACAAACGCATAGAGCATTGTAATGACAAGGTCATGTAGCATTTTGCTGACAAAGGCATGGAGCATTGTGATGACATGTGTCATGGAGCACTGTGATGACAAGCGTCATGGAGCATTGTGAATACAGGGGTCATGGATCATTGTGATTACAAGGGTCATGGAGCACTGGGCTGAACATGTTCATGGAGTGTTGTGATGACAGGGGTCATGGAGCATTGTGATAACTAGGGAATGGAGCATTGTTATGACAAGAGTCCCGGATCATTGTGTTGTCAGCAGTCATGGAGTGTTGTGATGACAGTGGTCATGGAGCTTTGTGATATTGGCCATGGAGCATTGTGATGAGTAGGTAGTGAAGCATTGGGCTGAAAATGTTCATGGATTATTGTGATGACAGGGGTCATGGAGCATTGTGATGACAAGGGAATGGAGCATGGTGATGACAAGTTCCTGGAGCATTGTGATGAGAAGACCATGGAGACCTGTGATGACAAGTCTCATGGAGCATTCTGATGAAAAGGGGCATGGAGCATTGTGAATACAGGGGTCTTGGAGCATTGTGATGACTAGGGCATGGAGCATTGTGATGAGAAATCCATAGAGCCTTCTGATGACATGCGTCATGGAGTTTTTTGATGACAAGGGCATGGAGCATTGTGATTACAGGGGTCTTGGAACATTGTGATGACAAGGGCATGAAGCATTGTGAGTAGAAGGCCAAGGAGCATTCTGATGGCCTGCGTCATTGAGCTTTGTGATGACAAGGGCATGGAGCATTCAGATTACATGTGTCTTGGAGCATTGTGATGAAAAGGACATGGATTATTGTGATGAAAAAGGCATGGAGCCTTGTCATGACAGGATTCAAGGAGCATACAGACAACAAGTGTCAGGGAGCATGTTAATGACAAGTGTATTGAGCATTGTGAGGACAAAGGTCGTGGAGCATTGTGATGAGAAGACCATTGATAATTGTGATGACGAGCATCATGGGGCATGGTGATGACAAGTGATATGTAATATTGTGATCACAAGGGTTTGGAGCATTGTTTTGACAGAGGTCATGGAGCATTTTGATTTCATTGTGATGACAATAGCATGAAGCATTATGATGATGGGCATGGTGCATTGTGATGACAAGGTTCATGGATCATTGAGATGAAAAGGGGCATACAGCATTGTGATTACAGGGTTCTTGGAGCATTGTGATGAGATGGGTCATGGAGCTTTGTGATGAAAAGGCCATGGAACATCGTGATGGCTGTGGTCATGGAGCATTGTTATGACAGTGGTAATGGAGCACTGTGATGACAAGGGCAAAGAGCGTTGTGAGGAGAATGCAATGGAACATTGTGATGACATGCGTCAAGGTGCATTGTGCTGAGAAAGGCATAGAGCATTGTGATGACAAGGGTCCAAGAGCATTGTGATGAAAAGTTAATGGAGCATTGTGGTTAAAAAATCACAGAGACTGTTGATGATGAGCGCATGGACCATTGTGATGAAAAAGGTCATGAAGCATTGTGATGACTGGAGTCACGGAGCATTGTGATGATAGGGGTCATGGAACATTGTGATAACAAGTGCATGGAGCATTGTGATGACCAGGTGTTGCAGTTTTGTGAAGACAAGTGTCAGGGAGCATTGTGATGACATATGTAATGGCCCATTGTGATGACAATGGCATGGAGCATTGTGATGCCAAATGTCATGGATCATTGTGATGACAATGGCTTGCCACATTATGATGACAAGTGTCAGGGAGCATTGTGCTGAAAATTGCATGGAGAATTGTGATGACAAGGGTCTTGGAGCATTCTGATGACAAGCTTGTAGAGTATTTTGATGACAATGGCATGGAGCATTGTGATGAAAACGGCATGGGGCATTGTGATGAAAAACGTATGGAGCCTTTTCGTGACAAGGTTCAAGAAGCATTCTGACGACAAGTGTCAGGGAGCATTGTGATGACAAGTGTATTGAGAATTGTGATGACAAATATCATGGAGCATTGTGATGAAAAGGGCATGGAGTATTGTGATGACAGGCATCATGGAGCGTTGTGATGACAAGGGCTATGGAACATTGTGATCACAAGGGTTTGGAGCATTGTGATGAAAGAGGTCATGGATCATTTTGATTTCAAGGAGCATGGAGCATTGTGATGGCAAGGGCATGAAGCAATGTGATCCCAAAGTTCATGGAGGGTTGTGATTTCAATGATAATGGAGTATTGTGATGGCACGCACATAGAGCATTTTAATGACAAGGTCATGTAGCATTTTGCTGAAAAGGCATGGAGCATTGTGATGACAGGTGTCATGGAGCACTGTGATGACAAGCGTCACGTAGCATTGTGAATACAAGGGTCATGGAGCATTCGGATGACAAGGGCATGGATCATTGTGATGACAAGTGTCATGGAGCATTGGGCTGAAAATATTCATAGATTATTGTGATGACAGGGGTCATGGAGCATTGTGATGACAAGGGAATGGAGCATGGAGATGACAAGGCCCAGGAGCATTGTGATGAGAAGTCCATGGAGACTTGTGATGACAAGTCTCATGGAGCATTCTGATGAAAATTGTCATGGAGCATTGTGATTACTGGAGTCTTGGAGCACTGTGATGACTAGGGCATGGAGCATTGTGATGAGAAGGCCATGGAGCATTCTGATGACATGCGTCATGGAGTTTTGTGATGACAAGTGTATTGAGCATTGTGATGACAAAGATCATGGAGCATTGTGATAAAAAGGCCATGGATAATTGTGATGATGAGCCTCATGGCGTGTTTTGATGATAAGTGTTATGCAACATTGTGATCACAAGGGTTTGGAGCATTATGATGACAGAGGTCATGCAGAATATTGATTTCACTGTGATGACAATAGCCTGAAGCATTATGATGATGGGCATGGTGCATTGTGATGACAGGTTTTATGGATCATTGAGATGAAAAGCGGCAAGGAGTATTGTGATTACAAGGGTCTTGGAGCATTGTGATGACAAGGGCATGGAGCATTGTCATGAGAAGGTCATGGAACATTCTGATGACATGCGTCATGGAGCTATGTGATGACAAGGGAATGGAGCAATGTGATTTCAGTGGTGTTGAGCATTGTGATGACAAGTGTCATGGAACCTTGTGATGACTAGGCCGTGGAACATTGTGATGGCGGTGGTCATGGTGCATTGTTATGACAGGGGTAATGGAGCATTGTGATGAGAAGGGTATGGAATATTGGTCTGAAATGTTTCATGGATTATTGTGAGGAGAGTGGGCATGGAGCATTGTGATGACAAGGGCACGGAACACTGTGATACATGTGTCATGCAGGACTGTAATGAAAAGGGCATGGAACACTGTGATGAGAAGGGCAACGAGCATTGTGATGACAAGTGTCATTGAGCTTTGTGATGACAAGGGCATGGAGCAATGTGATGAGAGGGTTCATGGAACATGGTGAGGAAAATGTCATGGAGCACTGTGATGACAAGTGTCATGGAGCTTTGTGATGACAAGTCATGGAGCATTTTGATGACAAGGGCTTGGTGCATTGTGATGAGAAGGGCAGGGAGCATTTTGATGACCAGGTCATGCAGCAATTTGATAAAAAGTGTAATGGAATATTTTGATGGCATGTGTTATAGGACATTGTGATGTCAGGGGTCTTGGAGCTTTGGGATGAAAAGTGTCATGGAGCATTTTGATGACAGGGGTTATGGAACATTGTGATGTCAGGGGTCATGGTACTTTGTGATGATAAAGGGATGTAGCATTGTGATGACAGGGTCATGGAACTTTGTGATTACAGGGGTGAGGGCGTATTGTGATGACTAGTGATGGAACATTGTGATATCTCTTGTGAGAGAGCATTTTGATGAGAAGAGCATGGACCATTGTGATTAAAAGATTTATGGAGCATTGCAATGACAAAGTTGTGAAACGATGTGAGGAAATGTGCGTGGCACATTGTTATGACAATGGTCATGGAGCATTGTTCTGACAAAGACATGGAGCATTGTGATGACAAGTGTCACAGAGAATTGTGATGAAAAGTTCATATAGCATTGTGGTTACAAAGGTCACAGAGCCTTGTGATGACGTGGGCATGGACCATGTTGATGACAAACGTTATGAAGCATTGAGATGAATGGAGTCACGGAGCATTGTGATGACAGGGGTCATTGAACATTGTGATGACAAGGGCATGGAGCATTGTGTTGACAGGGGAATGGAGCATTGGTCTGACAAGTTTCATAGATTATTGTGATGACAGTGGGCATGGTGCATTGTGATGACAAGGGCATGGAGCATTGTGATGAGAAGGTCATGGAGTATTGTGAAGACAGGTGTCAGGGAGCATTGTGATGACATATGTCATAGTCCACTGCGATGACAATGGCATGGAGCACTGTGATGCCAAATGTAATGGAGGATTGTGATGACAAATATAATGGAGCATTGTGATAGTTACGGCTTGGAGCATTATGATGATAAGGGCCATTGAAAATTTTCATGACAAGATCGTGAAGCATTGTGATGAAAAATTCCTGGAGCATTGTGATGACAAAACCTTGGAGCCTTGTGATGACAAGTCTCTTGGAGCATACTGATGAAAAGGGGCATGGAGTATTGTGATTACAGGGGTCTTGGAACATTGTGATGACAAGGGCATGGAGCATTGTGAGGAGAAGACCAAGGAGCATTCTTATGGCATGCGTCATTGTGCTTTGTGATGACAAGGGCATGGAGCACTGTGATTACATGGGTCTTGGAGCATTGTGATGAAAAGTGCATGGAACATTGAGATGGAAAAAGCATGGAGCCTTGTCATGACAGGATTCAAGGAGCATACAGACAACAAGTGTCAGGGAGCATTTTGATGACAAGTGTATTGAGCATTGTGATGACAAAGGTCATGGAGCATTGTGATGAGAAGACCATTGATAATTGTGATGACAAGCGTCATGGGGCATTGTGATGACAAGTGATATGGAATATTGTGATCACAAGGGTTTGGAGCATTGTTATGACAGAGGTCATGGAGCATTTTGATTTCATTGTGATGACAATAGCATGAAGCATTATGATGATGGGCATGGTGCATTGTGATGATAGGGTTCATGGATCATTGAGACGAAAAGGGGCATAGAGCATTGTGATTACAGGGTTCTTGGAGAATTGTGATGAGAAGGGTCATGGAGCTTTGTGATGACAAGGCCATGGAACATCGTGATGGCAGGGGTCATGGAGCATTGTTATGACTGTGGTAATGGAGCATTGTGATGGCAATGTCGTGGAGCATTGTGATGAGGAGACCATGGAGCATTGTGATGACATGCGTCATGGAGCATTGTGAAGACAAGGGCATGGAGAAATGTGATGAGAGTGTTCATGGACCATTTTGATGACAATGACATGGAGTATTGTGATGCCAAGGGTCATGGATATTTTTGATGAAAAAGGTCATGGAGCATTTTGATAGCAAGGGCGTTGTGCATTGTGATGAGAAGGGCAGGGAGCATTGTGATGACATGGTCATGGAGCAATTTGATGAAAAGTGTCATGGAATATTTTGATGACAGTTGTTATGGAACATTGTGATGTCAGTGGTCATCGAACATTGTGATGATAAGTGCATGTAGCATTGTGATGAGAGGAATCATGGAACATTGTGACGACAGGGGTGAGGGAGTATTGTGACAAATAGTGATGTAGCATTGTGATATCAGTAGTGAGAGAGCATTTTGATGAGATGTGCCAGGAGCATTGTGATGACAAATTTTATGGAGCATTGTGATGAAAAAATTGTGGAGCACTGTATGACAAGCGCATGGAGCATTGTGATGACAAGTGTCAAAGAGCATTTTGATGAAAAGTTCATGGAGCATTGTGGTTAAAAATGTCAGAGAGCCTTGTGATGACGCGGGCATGGACCATTATGATGACAAACGTTATGAAGCATTGAGATGACTGGAGTCCCGGAGCATGGTGATGACCGGGGACATGGAGCATTGTGATAACAAGGGCATGGAGCATTGTGATGAGAGGGGCATGGAACATTGGTCTAATAAGTTTCATGGATTATTACGATGACAGTTGAAATGGCGCATTGTGATGACAAGGGCATGGAGCATTGTGATGACCAGGTCTTGCAGTATTGTGAAGACAGGTGTCCGGGAGCATTGGGATGACATATGTAATGGCCCTTTGCGATGACAATGGCATGGAGCATTGTGATGCCAAATATCATGGATCATTGTGATGACAATGGCTTGCAACATTGTTATGACAAGTGTCAGGGAGCATTGTGCTGACAAGTGCATGGAGAATTGTGATGACAAGGGTCATGGAGCATTCTGATGACAAGCTTGTGGAGTATTTTGTTGACAATGGCATGGAGCATTGTGATGAAAACGGCATGGGACATTGTGATGAAAAAGTCATGGAGCCTTTTCGTGACAGGTTTCAAGGAGCATTCTGATGACAAGTGTCAGGGAGCATTGTGATGACAAGTGTATTGAGAATTGTGATGACAAAGGTCATGGAGCATTGTGATGAAAAATGCATGGAGTATTGTGATGACAGGCATCATGGAGCGTTTTGATGACAAGAGTTATGGAACATTGTGATCACAAGCGTTTGGATCATTGTTATGACAAAGTTCATGGATCATTTTGATTTCAAGGAGCATGGAGCATTGTGATGACAAGGGCATGAAGCAATGTGATCCCAACGTTCATGGAGGATTGTGATGATAATGGATATGGAGTATTGCGATGACAAACGCATAGAGCATTGTAATGACAAGGTCATGTAGCATTTTGCTGACAAAGGCATGGAGCATTGTGATGACATGTGTCATGGAGCACTGTGATGACAAGCGTCATGGAGCATTGTGAATACAGGGGTCATGGATCATTGTGATTACAAGGGTCATGGAGCACTGGGCTGAACATGTTCATGGAGTGTTGTGATGACAGGGGTCATGGAGCATTGTGATAACTAGGGAATGGAGCATTGTTATGACAAGAGTCCCGGATCATTGTGTTGTCAGCAGTCATGGAGTGTTGTGATGACAGTGGTCATGGAGCTTTGTGATATTGGCCATGGAGCATTGTGATGAGTAGGTAGTGAAGCATTGGGCTGAAAATGTTCATGGATTATTGTGATGACAGGGGTCATGGAGCATTGTGATGACAAGGGAATGGAGCATGGTGATGACAAGTTCCTGGAGCATTGTGATGAGAAGACCATGGAGACCTGTGATGACAAGTCTCATGGAGCATTCTGATGAAAAGGGGCATGGAGCATTGTGAATACAGGGGTCTTGGAGCATTGTGATGACTAGGGCATGGAGCACTGTGATGAGAAATCCATAGAGCCTTCTGATGACATGCGTCATGGAGTTTTTTGATGACAAGGGCATGGAGCATTGTGATTACAGGGGTCTTGGAACATTGTGATGACAAGGGCATGAAGCATTGTGAGTAGAAGACCAAGGAGCATTCTGATGGCCTGCGTCATTGAGCTTTGTGATGACAAGGGCATGGAGCATTCAGATTACATGTGTCTTGGAGCATTGTGATGAAAAGGACATGGATTATTGTGATGAAAAAGGCATGGAGCCTTGTCATGACAGGATTCAAGGAGCATACAGACAACAAGTGTCAGGGAGCATGTTAATGACAAGTGTATTGAGCATTGTGAGGACAAAGGTCGTGGAGCATTGTGATGAGAAGACCATTGATAATTGTGATGACGAGCATCATGGGGCATGGTGATGACAAGTGATATGTAATATTGTGATCACAAGGGTTTGGAGCATTGTTTTGACAGAGGTCATGGAGCATTTTGATTTCATTGTGATGACAATAGCATGAAGCATTATGATGATGGGCATGGTGCATTGTGATGACAAGGTTCATGGATCATTGAGATGAAAAGGGGCATACAGCATTGTGATTACAGGGTTCTTGGAGCATTGTGATGAGATGGGTCATGGAGCTTTGTGATGAAAAGGCCATGGAACATCGTGATGGCTGTGGTCATGGAGCATTGTTATGACAGTGGTAATGGAGCACTGTGATGACAAGGGCAAAGAGCGTTGTGAGGAGAATGCAATGGAACATTGTGATGGCATGCGTCAAGGTGCATTGTGCTGAGAAAGGCATAGAGCATTGTGATGACAAGGGTCCAAGAGCATTGTGATGAAAAGTTAATGGAGCATTGTGGTTAAAAAATCACAGAGACTGTTGATGATGAGCGCATGGACCATTGTGATGAAAAAGGTCATGAAGCATTGTGATGACTGGAGTCACGGAGCATTGTGATGATAGGGGTCATGGAACATTGTGATAACAAGTGCATGGAGCATTGTGATGACCAGGTGTTGCAGTTTTGTGAAGACAAGTGTCAGGGAGCATTGTGATGACATATGTAATGGCCCATTGTGATGACAATGGCATGGAGCATTGTGATGCCAAATGTCATGGATCATTGTGATGACAATGGCTTGCCACATTATGATGACAAGTGTCAGGGAGCATTGTGCTGAAAATTGCATGGAGAATTGTGATGACAAGGGTCTTGGAGCATTCTGATGACAAGCTTGTAGAGTATTTTGATGACAATGGCATGGAGCATTGTGATGAAAACGGCATGGGGCATTGTGATGAAAAACGTATGGAGCCTTTTCGTGACAAGGTTCAAGAAGCATTCTGACGACAAGTGTCAGGGAGCATTGTGATGACAAGTGTATTGAGAATTGTGATGACAAATATCATGGAGCATTGTGATGAAAAGGGCATGGAGTATTGTGATGACAGGCATCATGGAGCATTGTGATGACAAGGGCTATGGAACATTGTGATCACAAGGGTTTGGAGCATTGTGATGAAAGAGGTCATGGATCATTTTGATTTCAAGGAGCATGGAGCATTGTGATGGCAAGGGCATGAAGCAATGTGATCCCAAAGTTCATGGAGGGTTGTGATTTCAATGATAATGGAGTATTGTGATGGCACGCACATAGAGCATTTTAATGACAAGGTCATGTAGCATTTTGCTGAAAAGGCATGGAGCATTGTGATGACAGGTGTCATGGAGCACTGTGATGACAAGCGTCACGTAGCATTGTGAATACAAGGGTCATGGAGCATTCGGATGACAAGGGCATGGATCATTGTGATGACAAGTGTCATGGAGCATTGGGCTGAAAATATTCATAGATTATTGTGATGACAGGGGTCATGGAGCATTGTGATGACAAGGGAATGGAGCATGGAGATGACAAGGCCCAGGAGCATTGTGATGAGAAGTCCATGGAGACTTGTGATGACAAGTCTCATGGAGCATTCTGATGAAAATTGTCATGGAGCATTGTGATTACTGGAGTCTTGGAGCACTGTGATGACTAGGGCATGGAGCATTGTGATGAGAAGGCCATGGAGCATTCTGATGACATGCGTCATGGAGTTTTGTGATGACAAGTGTATTGAGCATTGTGATGACAAAGATCATGGAGCATTGTGATAAAAAGGCCATGGATAATTGTGATGATGAGCCTCATGGCGTGTTTTGATGATAAGTGTTATGCAACATTGTGATCACAAGGGTTTGGAGCATTATGATGACAGAGGTCATGCAGAATATTGATTTCACTGTGATGACAATAGCCTGAAGCATTATGATGATGGGCATGGTGCATTGTGATGACAGGTTTTATGGATCATTGAGATGAAAAGCGGCAAGGAGTATTGTGATTACAAGGGTCTTGGAGCATTGTGATGACAAGGGCATGGAGCATTGTCATGAGAAGGTCATGGAACATTCTGATGACATGCGTCATGGAGCTATGTGATGACAAGGGAATGGAGCAATGTGATTTCAGTGGTGTTGAGCATTGTGATGACAAGTGTCATGGAACCTTGTGATGACTAGGCCGTGGAACATTGTGATGGCGGTGGTCATGGTGCATTGTTATGACAGGGGTAATGGAGCATTGTGATGAGAAGGGTATGGAATATTGGTCTGAAATGTTTCATGGATTATTGTGAGGAGAGTGGGCATGGAGCATTGTGATGACAAGGGCACGGAACACTGTGATACATGTGTCATGCAGGACTGTAATGAAAAGGGCATGGAACACTGTGATGAGAAGGGCAACGAGCATTGTGATGACAAGTGTCATTGAGCTTTGTGATGACAAGGGCATGGAGCAATGTGATGAGAGGGTTCATGGAACATGGTGAGGAAAATGTCATGGAGCACTGTGATGACAAGTGTCATGGAGCTTTGTGATGACAAGTCATGGAGCATTTTGATGACAAGGGCTTGGTGCATTGTGATGAGAAGGGCAGGGAGCATTTTGATGACCAGGTCATGCAGCAATTTGATAAAAAGTGTAATGGAATATTTTGATGGCATGTGTTATAGGACATTGTGATGTCAGGGGTCTTGGAGCTTTGGGATGAAAAGTGTCATGGAGCATTTTGATGACAGGGGTTATGGAACATTGTGATGTCAGGGGTCATGGTACTTTGTGATGATAAAGGGATGTAGCATTGTGATGACAGGGTCATGGAACTTTGTGATTACAGGGGTGAGGGCGTATTGTGATGACTAGTGATGGAACATTGTGATATCTCTTGTGAGAGAGCATTTTGATGAGAAGAGCATGGACCATTGTGATTAAAAGATTTATGGAGCATTGCAATGACAAAGTTGTGAAACGATGTGAGGAAATGTGCGTGGCACATTGTTATGACAATGGTCATGGAGCATTGTTCTGACAAAGACATGGAGCATTGTGATGACAAGTGTCACAGAGAATTGTGATGAAAAGTTCATATAGCATTGTGGTTACAAAGGTCACAGAGCCTTGTGATGACGTGGGCATGGACCATGTTGATGACAAACGTTATGAAGCATTGAGATGAATGGAGTCACGGAGCATTGTGATGACAGGGGTCATTGAACATTGTGATGACAAGGGCATGGAGCATTGTGTTGACAGGGGAATGGAGCATTGGTCTGACAAGTTTCATAGATTATTGTGATGACAGTGGGCATGGTGCATTGTGATGACAAGGGCATGGAGCATTGTGATGAGAAGGTCATGGAGTATTGTGAAGACAGGTGTCAGGGAGCATTGTGATGACATATGTCATAGTCCACTGCGATGACAATGGCATGGAGCACTGTGATGCCAAATGTAATGGAGGATTGTGATGACAAATATAATGGAGCATTGTGATAGTTACGGCTTGGAGCATTATGATGATAAGGGCCATTGAAAATTTTCATGACAAGATCGTGAAGCATTGTGATGAAAAATTCCTGGAGCATTGTGATGACAAAACCTTGGAGCCTTGTGATGACAAGTCTCTTGGAGCATACTGATGAAAAGGGGCATGGAGTATTGTGATTACAGGGGTCTTGGAACATTGTGATGACAAGGGCATGGAGCATTGTGAGGAGAAGACCAAGGAGCATTCTTATGGCATGCGTCATTGTGCTTTGTGATGACAAGGGCATGGAGCACTGTGATTACATGGGTCTTGGAGCATTGTGATGAAAAGTGCATGGAACATTGAGATGGAAAAAGCATGGAGCCTTGTTATGACAGGATTCAAGGAGCCTACAGACAACAAGTGTCAGGGAGCATTTTGATGACAAGTGTATTGAGCATTGTGATGACAAAGGTCATGGAGCATTGTGATGAGAAGACCATTGATAATTGTGATGACAAGCGTCATGGGGCATTGTGATGACAAGTGATATGGAATATTGTGATCACAAGGGTTTGGAGCATTGTTATGACAGAGGTCATGGAGCATTTTGATTTCATTGTGATGACAATAGCATGAAGCATTATGATGATGGGCATGGTGCATTGTGATGATAGGGTTCATGGATCATTGAGACGAAAAGGGGCATAGAGCATTGTGATTACAGGGTTCTTGGAGAATTGTGATGAGAAGGGTCATGGAGCTTTGTGATGACAAGGCCATGGAACATCGTGATGGCAGGGGTCATGGAGCATTGTTATGACTGTGGTAATGGAGCATTGTGATGGCAATGTCGTGGAGCATTGTGATGAGGAGACCATGGAGCATTGTGATGACATGCGTCATGGAGCATTGTGAAGACAAGGGCATGGAGAAATGTGATGAGAGTGTTCATGGACCATTTTGATGACAATGACATGGAGTATTGTGATGCCAAGGGTCATGGATATTTTTGATGAAAAAGGTCATGGAGCATTTTGATAGCAAGGGCGTTGTGCATTGTGATGAGAAGGGCAGGGAGCATTGTGATGACATGGTCATGGAGCAATTTGATGAAAAGTGTCATGGAATATTTTGATGACAGTTGTTATGGAACATTGTGATGTCAGTGGTCATCGAACATTGTGATGATAAGTGCATGTAGCATTGTGATGAGAGGAATCATGGAACATTGTGACGACAGGGGTGAGGGAGTATTGTGACAAATAGTGATGTAGCATTGTGATATCAGTAGTGAGAGAGCATTTTGATGAGATGTGCCAGGAGCATTGTGATGACAAATTTTATGGAGCATTGTGATGAAAAAATTGTGGAGCACTGTATGACAAGCGCATGGAGCATTGTGATGACAAGTGTCAAAGAGCATTTTGATGAAAAGTTCATGGAGCATTGTGGTTAAAAATGTCAGAGAGCCTTGTGATGACGCGGGCATGGACCATTATGATGACAAACGTTATGAAGCATTGAGATGACTGGAGTCCCGGAGCATGGTGATGACCGGGGACATGGAGCATTGTGATAACAAGGGCATGGAGCATTGTGATGAGAGGGGCATGGAACATTGGTCTAATAAGTTTCATGGATTATTACGATGACAGTTGAAATGGCGCATTGTGATGACAAGGGCATGGAGCATTGTGATGACCAGGTCTTGCAGTATTGTGAAGACAGGTGTCCGGGAGCATTGGGATGACATATGTAATGGCCCTTTGCGATGACAATGGCATGGAGCATTGTGATGCCAAATATCATGGATCATTGTGATGACAATGGCTTGCAACATTGTTATGACAAGTGTCAGGGAGCATTGTGCTGACAAGTGCATGGAGAATTGTGATGACAAGGGTCATGGAGCATTCTGATGACAAGCTTGCGGAGTATTTTGTTGACAATGGCATGGAGCATTGTGATGAAAACGGCATGGGACATTGTGATGAAAAAGTCATGGAGCCTTTTCGTGACAGGTTTCAAGGAGCATTCTGATGACAAGTGTCAGGGAGCATTGTGATGACAAGTGTATTGAGAATTGTGATGACAAAGGTCATGGAGCATTGTGATGAAAAATGCATGGAGTATTGTGATGACAGGCATCATGGAGCGTTTTGATGACAAGAGTTATGGAACATTGTGATCACAAGCGTTTGGATCATTGTTATGACAAAGTTCATGGATCATTTTGATTTCAAGGAGCATGGAGCATTGTGATGACAAGGGCATGAAGCAATGTGATCCCAACGTTCATGGAGGATTGTGATGATAATGGATATGGAGTATTGCGATGACAAACGCATAGAGCATTGTAATGACAAGGTCATGTAGCATTTTGCTGACAAAGGCATGGAGCATTGTGATGACATGTGTCATGGAGCACTGTGATGACAAGCGTCATGGAGCATTGTGAATACAGGGGTCATGGATCATTGTGATTACAAGGGTCATGGAGCACTGGGCTGAACATGTTCATGGAGTGTTGTGATGACAGGGGTCATGGAGCATTGTGATAACTAGGGAATGGAGCATTGTTATGACAAGAGTCCCGGATCATTGTGTTGTCAGCAGTCATGGAGTGTTGTGATGACAGTGGTCATGGAGCTTTGTGATATTGGCCATGGAGCATTGTGATGAGTAGGTAGTGAAGCATTGGGCTGAAAATGTTCATGGATTATTGTGATGACAGGGGTCATGGAGCATTGTGATGACAAGGGAATGGAGCATGGTGATGACAAGTTCCTGGAGCATTGTGATGAGAAGACCATGGAGACCTGTGATGACAAGTCTCATGGAGCATTCTGATGAAAAGGGGCATGGAGCATTGTGAATACAGGGGTCTTGGAGCATTGTGATGACTAGGGCATGGAGCATTGTGATGAGAAATCCATAGAGCCTTCTGATGACATGCGTCATGGAGTTTTTTGATGACAAGGGCATGGAGCATTGTGATTACAGGGGTCTTGGAACATTGTGATGACAAGGGCATGAAGCATTGTGAGTAGAAGACCAAGGAGCATTCTGATGGCCTGCGTCATTGAGCTTTGTGATGACAAGGGCATGGAGCATTCAGATTACATGTGTCTTGGAGCATTGTGATGAAAAGGACATGGATTATTGTGATGAAAAAGGCATGGAGCCTTGTCATGACAGGATTCAAGGAGCATACAGACAACAAGTGTCAGGGAGCATGTTAATGACAAGTGTATTGAGCATTGTGAGGACAAAGGTCGTGGAGCATTGTGATGAGAAGACCATTGATAATTGTGATGACGAGCATCATGGGGCATGGTGATGACAAGTGATATGTAATATTGTGATCACAAGGGTTTGGAGCATTGTTTTGACAGAGGTCATGGAGCATTTTGATTTCATTGTGATGACAATAGCATGAAGCATTATGATGATGGGCATGGTGCATTGTGATGACAAGGTTCATGGATCATTGAGATGAAAAGGGGCATACAGCATTGTGATTACAGGGTTCTTGGAGCATTGTGATGAGATGGGTCATGGAGCTTTGTGATGAAAAGGCCATGGAACATCGTGATGGCTGTGGTCATGGAGCATTGTTATGACAGTGGTAATGGAGCACTGTGATGACAAGGGCAAAGAGCGTTGTGAGGAGAATGCAATGGAACATTGTGATGACATGCGTCAAGGTGCATTGTGCTGAGAAAGGCATAGAGCATTGTGATGACAAGGGTCCAAGAGCATTGTGATGAAAAGTTAATGGAGCATTGTGGTTAAAAAATCACAGAGACTGTTGATGATGAGCACATGGACCATTGTGATGAAAAAGGTCATGAAGCATTGTGATGACTGGAGTCACGGAGCATTGTGATGATAGGGGTCATGGAACATTGTGATAACAAGTGCATGGAGCATTGTGATGACCAGGTGTTGCAGTTTTGTGAAGACAAGTGTCAGGGAGCATTGTGATGACATATGTAATGGCCCATTGTGATGACAATGGCATGGAGCATTGTGATGCCAAATGTCATGGATCATTGTGATGACAATGGCTTGCCACATTATGATGACAAGTGTCAGGGAGCATTGTGCTGAAAATTGCATGGAGAATTGTGATGACAAGGGTCTTGGAGCATTCTGATGACAAGCTTGTAGAGTATTTTGATGACAATGGCATGGAGCATTGTGATGAAAACGGCATGGGGCATTGTGATGAAAAACGTATGGAGCCTTTTCGTGACAAGGTTCAAGAAGCATTCTGACGACAAGTGTCAGGGAGCATTGTGATGACAAGTGTATTGAGAATTGTGATGACAAATATCATGGAGCATTGTGATGAAAAGGGCATGGAGTATTGTGATGACAGGCATCATGGAGCGTTGTGATGACAAGGGCTATGGAACATTGTGATCACAAGGGTTTGGAGCATTGTGATGAAAGAGGTCATGGATCATTTTGATTTCAAGGAGCATGGAGCATTGTGATGGCAAGGGCATGAAGCAATGTGATCCCAAAGTTCATGGAGGGTTGTGATTTCAATGATAATGGAGTATTGTGATGGCACGCACATAGAGCATTTTAATGACAAGGTCATGTAGCATTTTGCTGAAAAGGCATGGAGCATTGTGATGACAGGTGTCATGGAGCACTGTGATGACAAGCGTCACGTAGCATTGTGAATACAAGGGTCATGGAGCATTCGGATGACAAGGGCATGGATCATTGTGATGACAAGTGTCATGGAGCATTGGGCTGAAAATATTCATAGATTATTGTGATGACAGGGGTCATGGAGCATTGTGATGACAAGGGAATGGAGCATGGAGATGACAAGGCCCAGGAGCATTGTGATGAGAAGTCCATGGAGACTTGTGATGACAAGTCTCATGGAGCATTCTGATGAAAATTGTCATGGAGCATTGTGATTACTGGAGTCTTGGAGCACTGTGATGACTAGGGCATGGAGCATTGTGATGAGAAGGCCATGGAGCATTCTGATGACATGCGTCATGGAGTTTTGTGATGACAAGTGTATTGAGCATTGTGATGACAAAGATCATGGAGCATTGTGATAAAAAGGCCATGGATAATTGTGATGATGAGCCTCATGGCGTGTTTTGATGATAAGTGTTATGCAACATTGTGATCACAAGGGTTTGGAGCATTATGATGACAGAGGTCATGCAGAATATTGATTTCACTGTGATGACAATAGCCTGAAGCATTATGATGATGGGCATGGTGCATTGTGATGACAGGTTTTATGGATCATTGAGATGAAAAGCGGCAAGGAGTATTGTGATTACAAGGGTCTTGGAGCATTGTGATGACAAGGGCATGGAGCATTGTCATGAGAAGGTCATGGAACATTCTGATGACATGCGTCATGGAGCTATGTGATGACAAGGGAATGGAGCAATGTGATTTCAGTGGTGTTGAGCATTGTGATGACAAGTGTCATGGAACCTTGTGATGACTAGGCCGTGGAACATTGTGATGGCGGTGGTCATGGTGCATTGTTATGACAGGGGTAATGGAGCATTGTGATGAGAAGGGTATGGAATATTGGTCTGAAATGTTTCATGGATTATTGTGAGGAGAGTGGGCATGGAGCATTGTGATGACAAGGGCACGGAACACTGTGATACATGTGTCATGCAGGACTGTAATGAAAAGGGCATGGAACACTGTGATGAGAAGGGCAACGAGCATTGTGATGACAAGTGTCATTGAGCTTTGTGATGACAAGGGCATGGAGCAATGTGATGAGAGGGTTCATGGAACATGGTGAGGAAAATGTCATGGAGCACTGTGATGACAAGTGTCATGGAGCTTTGTGATGACAAGTCATGGAGCATTTTGATGACAAGGGCTTGGTGCATTGTGATGAGAAGGGCAGGGAGCATTTTGATGACCAGGTCATGCAGCAATTTGATAAAAAGTGTAATGGAATATTTTGATGGCATGTGTTATAGGACATTGTGATGTCAGGGGTCTTGGAGCTTTGGGATGAAAAGTGTCATGGAGCATTTTGATGACAGGGGTTATGGAACATTGTGATGTCAGGGGTCATGGTACTTTGTGATGATAAAGGGATGTAGCATTGTGATGACAGGGTCATGGAACTTTGTGATTACAGGGGTGAGGGCGTATTGTGATGACTAGTGATGGAACATTGTGATATCTCTTGTGAGAGAGCATTTTGATGAGAAGAGCATGGACCATTGTGATTAAAAGATTTATGGAGCATTGCAATGACAAAGTTGTGAAACGATGTGAGGAAATGTGCGTGGCACATTGTTATGACAATGGTCATGGAGCATTGTTCTGACAAAGACATGGAGCATTGTGATGACAAGTGTCACAGAGAATTGTGATGAAAAGTTCATATAGCATTGTGGTTACAAAGGTCACAGAGCCTTGTGATGACGTGGGCATGGACCATGTTGATGACAAACGTTATGAAGCATTGAGATGAATGGAGTCACGGAGCATTGTGATGACAGGGGTCATTGAACATTGTGATGACAAGGGCATGGAGCATTGTGTTGACAGGGGAATGGAGCATTGGTCTGACAAGTTTCATAGATTATTGTGATGACAGTGGGCATGGTGCATTGTGATGACAAGGGCATGGAGCATTGTGATGAGAAGGTCATGGAGTATTGTGAAGACAGGTGTCAGGGAGCATTGTGATGACATATGTCATAGTCCACTGCGATGACAATGGCATGGAGCACTGTGATGCCAAATGTAATGGAGGATTGTGATGACAAATATAATGGAGCATTGTGATAGTTACGGCTTGGAGCATTATGATGATAAGGGCCATTGAAAATTTTCATGACAAGATCGTGAAGCATTGTGATGAAAAATTCCTGGAGCATTGTGATGACAAAACCTTGGAGCCTTGTGATGACAAGTCTCTTGGAGCATACTGATGAAAAGGGGCATGGAGTATTGTGATTACAGGGGTCTTGGAACATTGTGATGACAAGGGCATGGAGCATTGTGAGGAGAAGACCAAGGAGCATTCTTATGGCATGCGTCATTGTGCTTTGTGATGACAAGGGCATGGAGCACTGTGATTACATGGGTCTTGGAGCATTGTGATGAAAAGTGCATGGAACATTGAGATGGAAAAAGCATGGAGCCTTGTCATGACAGGATTCAAGGAGCCTACAGACAACAAGTGTCAGGGAGCATTTTGATGACAAGTGTATTGAGCATTGTGATGACAAAGGTCATGGAGCATTGTGATGAGAAGACCATTGATAATTGTGATGACAAGCGTCATGGGGCATTGTGATGACAAGTGATATGGAATATTGTGATCACAAGGGTTTGGAGCATTGTTATGACAGAGGTCATGGAGCATTTTGATTTCATTGTGATGACAATAGCATGAAGCATTATGATGATGGGCATGGTGCATTGTGATGATAGGGTTCATGGATCATTGAGACGAAAAGGGGCATAGAGCATTGTGATTACAGGGTTCTTGGAGAATTGTGATGAGAAGGGTCATGGAGCTTTGTGATGACAAGGCCATGGAACATCGTGATGGCAGGGGTCATGGAGCATTGTTATGACTGTGGTAATGGAGCATTGTGATGGCAATGTCGTGGAGCATTGTGATGAGGAGACCATGGAGCATTGTGATGACATGCGTCATGGAGCATTGTGAAGACAAGGGCATGGAGAAATGTGATGAGAGTGTTCATGGACCATTTTGATGACAATGACATGGAGTATTGTGATGCCAAGGGTCATGGATATTTTTGATGAAAAAGGTCATGGAGCATTTTGATAGCAAGGGCGTTGTGCATTGTGATGAGAAGGGCAGGGAGCATTGTGATGACATGGTCATGGAGCAATTTGATGAAAAGTGTCATGGAATATTTTGATGACAGTTGTTATGGAACATTGTGATGTCAGTGGTCATCGAACATTGTGATGATAAGTGCATGTAGCATTGTGATGAGAGGAATCATGGAACATTGTGACGACAGGGGTGAGGGAGTATTGTGACAAATAGTGATGTAGCATTGTGATATCAGTAGTGAGAGAGCATTTTGATGAGATGTGCCAGGAGCATTGTGATGACAAATTTTATGGAGCATTGTGATGAAAAAATTGTGGAGCACTGTATGACAAGCACATGGAGCATTGTGATGACAAGTGTCAAAGAGCATTTTGATGAAAAGTTCATGGAGCATTGTGGTTAAAAATGTCAGAGAGCCTTGTGATGACGCGGGCATGGACCATTATGATGACAAACGTTATGAAGCATTGAGATGACTGGAGTCCCGGAGCATGGTGATGACCGGGGACATGGAGCATTGTGATAACAAGGGCATGGAGCATTGTGATGAGAGGGGAATGGAACATTGGTCTAATAAGTTTCATGGATTATTACGATGACAGTTGAAATGGCGCATTGTGATGACAAGGGCATGGAGCATTGTGATGACCAGGTCTTGCAGTATTGTGAAGACAGGTGTCCGGGAGCATTGGGATGACATATGTAATGGCCCTTTGCGATGACAATGGCATGGAGCATTGTGATGCCAAATATCATGGATCATTGTGATGACAATGGCTTGCAACATTGTTATGACAAGTGTCAGGGAGCATTGTGCTGACAAGTGCATGGAGAATTGTGATGACAAGGGTCATGGAGCATTCTGATGACAAGCTTGCGGAGTATTTTGTTGACAATGGCATGGAGCATTGTGATGAAAACGGCATGGGACATTGTGATGAAAAAGTCATGGAGCCTTTTCGTGACAGGTTTCAAGGAGCATTCTGATGACAAGTGTCAGGGAGCATTGTGATGACAAGTGTATTGAGAATTGTGATGACAAAGGTCATGGAGCATTGTGATGAAAAGGGCATGGAGTATTGTGATGACAGGCATCATGGAGCGTTTTGATGACAAGTGTTATGGATCATTGTTATGACAAAGGTCATGGATCATTTTGATTTCAAGGAGCATGGAGCATTGTGATGACAAGGTCATGAAGCAATGTGATCCCAAAGTTCATGGAGCATTGTGATGACAATGGATATGGAGTATTGCGATGACAAACGCATAGAGCATTGTAATGACAAGGTCATGTAGCATTTTGCTGACAAAGGCATGGAGCATTGTGATGACAGGTGTCATGGAGCACTGTGATGACAAGCGTCATGGAGCATTGTGAATACAGGGGTCATGGAGCATTGGGATGACAAAGGCATGGATCATTTTGATGACAAGGGTCATGGATCACTGGGCTGAAAATGTTCATGGAGTGTTGTGATGACAGGGGTCATGGAGCATTGTGATGAGTAGGGAATGGAGCATTGTGATGACAAGAGTCCCGGATCATTGTGTTGTCAGGAGTCATGGAGTGTTGTGATGACAGTGGTCATGGAGCTTTGTGATATTGGCCATGGAGCATTGTGATGAGTAGGTCGTGAAGCATTGGGCTGAAAATGTTCATGGATTATTGTGATGACAGGTGTCATGAGCATTGTGATGACAAGTGAATGGAGCATGGTGATGAAAAGTTCCTGGAGCATTGTGATGAGAATACCATGGAGACTTGTGATGACAAGTCTCATGGAGCATTCTGATGAAAAGAGACATGGAGCATTGTGAATACAGCGGTCTTGGAGCATTGTGATGACTAGGGCATGGAGCATTGTGATGAGAAGGCCATGGAGCATTCTGATGACATGGGTCATGGAGTTTTTTGATGACAAGGGTATGGAGCACTGTGATTACAGGGGTCTTGGAACATTGTGATGACAAGGGCATGGAGCAATGAGAGCAGAAGAACAAGGAGCATTCTGATGGCCTGCGACATTGAGCTTTGTGATGACAAGGGCATGGAGCATTGAGATTACATGTGTCTTGGAGCATTGTGATGAAAAGGACATGGATTATTGTGATGAAAAAGGCATGGAGCCTTGTCATGACAGGATTCAAGGAGCATACAGACAACAAGTGTCAGGGAGCATTTTGATGACAAGTGTATTGAGCATTGTGAGGACAAACTTCATGGAGCATTGTGATGAGAAGACCATTGATAATTGTGATGACGAGCGTCATGGGGCATTGTGATGACAAGTGATATGTAATATTGTGATCACAAGGGTTTGGAGCATTGTTATGACAGAGGTCATGGAGCATTTTGATTTCTTTGTGATGACAATAGCATGAAGCATTATGATGATGGGCATGGTGCATTTTGATGACAGTGTTCATGGATCATTGAGATGAAAAGGGGCATAGAGCATTGTGATTAGAGGGTTCTTGGAGCATTGTGATGAGAAGGGTCATGGAGCTTTGTGATGACAAGGCCATGGAACATCGTGATGGCAGGGGTCATGGAGCATTGTTATGTTAGGTGTAATGGAGTAGTCTGATGGCAAGGGCGTGGAGCATTGTGATGAGAAGGCCATGGAGCATTCTGATGACATGTGTCATGGAGCTTTGTGAAGACAAGGGCATGGAGCAATGTGATGAGAGCGTTCATGGAGCATTTTGATGACAATAACATGGAGCACTGTGATGCCAAAGGTCATGGATCTTTGTGATGAAAAAAGTCATGGAGCATTTTGATAGCAAGGGCGTTGTGCATTGTGATGAGAAGGGCAGGGAGCATTGTGATGACAGGGTCATGAAGCAATTTGATGAAAAGTGTCATGGAACATTTTGATGACAGGTGTTATGGAACATTGTGATGTCAGGGGTCATCGAACATTGTGATGATAAGTGCATGTAGCATTGTGATGACAGGAGTCATGGAACATTGTGATGACAGGGGTGAGGGAGTATTGTGAAAAATAGAGATGTAGCATTGTGATATCAGTGGTGAGAGAGCATTTTGATGAGAAGTGCATGGAGCATTGTGATGAAAAATTTTAAGAAGAATGTGATGACAAGATTGTGGAGCACTGTGATGACAAGCGCATTGTGCATTGTGATGACATGTGTCATGGAGCATTGTGCTGACAAGCACATGGAGCACTGTGATGACAAGGGTCAAAGAGCATTATGATGAAAAGTTCATGGAGCACTGTGGTTAAAAAGGTCACAGAGACTGTTGATGACGAGGGCAAGGACCATTGTGATGACAAAGGTCATGAAGCATTGTGATGACTGGAGTCACGGAGCATGGTGATGACAGGGGTCATGGAGCATTGTGATAACAAGGGCATGGAGCATTGTGATGACAAGGGCATGGAACATTGGTCTAATAAGTTTCATGGATTATTGCGATGACATTTGGAATGGCGCATTGTGATGACAAGGGCATGGAGCATTGTGATGACCAGGTCATGCAGTATTGTGAAGACAGGAGTCAGGGAGCATTGTGATGACATAAGTAATGGCCCATTTTGATGACAATGGCATGGAGCATTGTGATGCCAAGTGTCATGGAGGATTCTGAAGACAAAGGTAATGGTGCACTGTGATGACAATGGCTTGGAGCATTGTGATGACAAGGGCCAGGGAGCATGGTGCTGACAAGTGCATGGAGAATTGTGATGACAAGGTTCATGGAGCACTCTGATGACAAGCTTGTGGAGTATTTTGATGACAATGGCATTGAGCATATTGATGAAAATGGCATGGGGCATTGTGATGAAAAAGGCATGGAGCCTTTTCGTGACAGGGTTCAAGGAGCATTCTGATGAAAAGTGTCAGGGAGCATTGTGAGGACAAGTGTATTGAGAATTGTGATGACAAAGGTCATGTAGCATTGTGATGATAAGGGCATGGATTATTGTGATGACAGGCATCATGGAGCATTGTGATGACAAGTGTTAAGGAACACTGTGATCACAAGGGTTTGGAGCATTGTGATGAGAGAGGTCATGGATCATTTTGATTTCAAGGAGCATGGAGCATTGTGATGACAAGGGCATGAAACAATGTGATCCCAAGTTTCATGGAGGATTTTGATGACAATGGAAATGGAGTATTGTGATGACAAGCGCATAGAGCATTGTAATGACAAGGTCAAGTAGCATTTTGCTGACAAAAGCATGGATCATTGTGATGACATGTGTCATGGAGGATTGTGATGACAATGGAAATGGAGTATTGTGATGACAATCGCATAGAGCATTGTAATGACAAGGTCAAGTAGCATTTTGCTGACAAAAGCATGGAACATTGTGATGACATGTGTCATGGAGCACTGTGATGACAAGCGTCACGGAGCATTGTGAATACAGAGGTCATGGAGCATTGGGATGACAAGGGCATGGATCATTGTGATGACAATGGTCATGGAGCACTGGGCTGAAAATATTCATGGAGTGTTGTGATGACAGGGTTCATGGAGCATTGTGATGACTAGGGAATGGAGCATTGTGATGACAAGAGTCCCGGATCATTGTGTTGTCAGGTGTCATGGAGTGTTGTGATGACAGTAGTCATGGAACATTGTGATGATATTGGCCATGGAGCATTGTGATGACTAGGTCGTGGAGCATTGGGCTGAAAATATTCATGGATTATTGTGATGACAGAGGTCATGGAGCATTGTGATGACAAGGGAATGGAGCATGGTGATGACAAGGTCATGGAGCACTGTGATGACAAGCGTCACGGAGCATTGTGAATACAGAGGTCATGGAGCATTGGGATGACAAGGGCATGGATCATTGTGATGACAAGGGTCATGGAGCACTGGGCTGAAAATATTCATGGAGTGTTGTGATGACAGGGTTCATGGAGCATTGTGATGACTAGGGAATGGAGCATTGTGATGACAAGAGTCCCGGATCATTGTGTTGTCAGGTGTCATGGAGTGTTGTGATGACAGTAGTCATGGAACATTGTGATGATATTGGCCATGGAGCATTGTGATGACTAGGTCGTGGAGCATTGGGCTGAAAATATTCATGGATTATTGTGATGACAGAGGTCATGGAGCATTGTGATGACAAGGGAATGGAGCATGGTGATGACAAGGTCCTGGAGCATTGTGATGAGAAGACCATGGAGACTTGTGATGACAAGTCTCATGGAGCATTCTGATGAAAAGGGGCATGGAGCATTGTGATTACAGGGGTCTTGTAGCATTGTGATGACTAGGGCATGGAGCATTGTGATGAGAAGGCCATAGAGCCTTCTAATGACATGCGTCATGGAGTTTTTTGATGACAAGGGCATGGAGCATTGTGATTACAGGGGTCTTGGAACATTTTGATGACAAGGGCATGAAGCATTGTGAGGAGAAGACCAAGGAGCATTCTGATGGCCTGCGTCATTGTGCTTTGTGATGACAAGGGCATGGAGAATTGTGGTGAAAAGGATATGGATTATTGTGATGAAAAAGGCATGGAGCCTTGTCATGACAGGTTTCAAGGATCATACAGACAACAAGTGTCAGGGAGCATGTTGATGACAAGTGTATTGAGCATTGTGAGGACAAAGGTCATGGAGCATTGTGATGAGAAGTCCATTGATAATTGTGATGACGAGCATCATGAGGCATTGTGATGACAAGTGATATGTAATATTGTGATCACAAGGGTTTGGAGCATTGTTATGACAGAGGTCATGGAGCATTTTGATTTCATTGTGATGACAATAGCATGAAGCATTATGATGATGGGCATGGAGCATTGTGATGAAAAGACCATGGATAATATTGATGACGAGCATTATGGGGCATTGTGATGACAAGTGTTACGGAATATTGTGATCACAAGGGTTTGGAGCATTGTTACGACAGACGTGATGGAACATTTTGATTTCTTTGTTATGACAATCGCATGAAGCATTATGATGATTGGCATGGTGCACTGTGATGACAGGGTTCATGGATCATTGAGATGAAAAGGGGCATAGAGCATTGTGATTACAGGGTTCCTGGTGCATTGTGATGAGAAGGATCATGGAGCTTTGTGATGACTAAGCCATGGAACATCTTGATGGCAGGGGTCATGGAGCATTGTTATGTCAGTTGTAATGGAGCATTCTGATGGCAAGGGCGTGGAGCATTGTGATGATAATGCCATGGAGAATTCCTGATGACATGTGTCATGGAGCATTGTGAAGACAAGGGCATGGAGCAATGTGATGAGAGCGTTCATAGAGCATTGTGATGACAATGACATGGAGCATTGTGATGCCAAGGGTCATGGATCTTTGTGATGAAAATAGTCATGAGCATTTTGATAGCAAGGGCGTTGTGCATTGTGATGAGAAGGGCAGGGAGCATTGTGATAAGAGGTTCATGGAGCAATTTGATGAAAAGTGTCATGGAACATTTTGATGACAGGTGTTATGGAACATTGTGATGTCAGGGGTCATCGAACATTGTGATGATAAGTGCATGTAGCATTGTGATGACAGGAGTCATGGAATATTGTGATGACAGGGGTGAGGGAGTATTTTGACAAATAGTGATGTAGCATTGTGATATCAGTGGTGAGAGAGCATTTTGATGAGAAGTGCATGGAACATTGTGATGACAATTTTAAGGAGAATGTGACGACAAGGTTGTGGAGCACTGTGATGACAAGCGCATGGTGCATTGTGATGACATGTGTCATGGAGCATTGTGCTGACAAGCACTTGGAGCATTGTGACGACAAGGGTCAAAGAGCATTGTGATGAAAAGTTCATGGAGCATTGTGGTTAAAAAGGTCAGAGACTGTTGATGATGACCGCATGGACCATTGTGATGACAAAGGTCATGAAGCATTGTGATGACCGGTGTCATGGAGCATTGTGATGACAGGGGTCATGGAGCATTGTGATAACAAGGGCATGGAGCATTGTGATGACAAGGGCATGGAACATTGGTCTAATATGTTTCATGGATTCTTGCAATGACATTTGGAATGGCCCATTGTGATGACAATGTCATGGAGCATTGTGAAGCCAAGTGTCATGGAGAATTCTGATGACAAATTTAATGGAGCATCGTGATGACAATGGCTTGGAGCATTGTGATGACAAGGGTCAGGGAGCATTGTGCTGACAAGTGCATGGAGAATTGTGATGAGAAGGGTCATGGAGCATTCTGATGACAAGCTTGTGGAGGATTTTGATGAAAATGGCTTGGACCATTGTGATGAAAACGGCATGGTGCATTGTGATGAAAACGGCATGGAGCCTTTTTGTGACAGGTTTCAAGGAGCATTCTGATGACAAGTGTCAGGGAGCATTTTGATGACAATTGTATTGAGAATTGTGATGACAAATGTCATGGAGAATTGTGATGAAAATGACATGGATTATTGTGATGACAGGCATCATGGAGCATTGGGATGACAAGTGTTATGGAACATTGTGATCACAAGGTTTTGGAGCATTGTGATTACAGAGCTCATGGATCATTTTGATTTCAAGGAGCATGGAGCATTGTGATGACAATGGCAGGAAGCAATGTGATCCCAAGGTTCATGGAGGACTGTGATGACAATGGAAATGGAGTATTGTGATGACAAGTGCACAGAGTATTGTAATGACAAGGTCATGTAGCATTTTGCTGACAAAGGCATGGAGCATTGTTATGACAGGTGTCATGGAGCACTGTGATGACAAGTGTTACTGAGCATTGTGAATACAGGGGTCATGGAGCATTGGGATGAAAAGGGAATGGATCATTGTGATGACAAGGGTCATGGAGCACTGGGCTGAAAATGTTCATGGAGTGTTGTGATGACAGGGGTCATGGAGCATTGTGATGACAAGGGAATGTAGCATTGTGATGACAAGTGTCCCGGATCATTTTGTTGTCAGGTGTCATGGAGTGTTTTGATGACAGTGGTCATGGAGCATTGTGGTGATATGTGCTATGGAGGATTGTGATGAGAATTTCGTAGAGCATTGGGCTGAAAATATTCATGGATTATTGTGATGACAGGTGTCATGGAGCATTGTGATGACAAGGGAATGGAGAACTGTGATGACAATATCCTGGAGCACTGTGATGTGAAGACCATGGAACCTTGTGATGACAAGTCTCATGGAGCATTCTGATGAAAAGGCGCAGGGATCATTTTGATTACAGGGGTCTTGGAGCATTGTGATGACAAGGGCATGGAACATTATGATGAGAAGGCCATGGAGCATTCTGATGACATTCGTCATGGAGCTTTGTGATGACAAGTGCAAGGAGCATTGTGATCACAGGTGTCTTGGAACATTTTGATGAAAAGGGCATGGATCATTGTGATGAAATAGGCATGGAGTCTTGCCATGAAAGAGTGCACGGTGCATACTGAGGTCAATAGTCAGAGAGCATTGTGTTGACAAGGGTATTGAACATTGTGTTGTCAAAAGTCATGGTGCATTGTGATGAGAAGCCCATGGATAACTGTGGTGACCAGCGTCATGGGGCATTGTGATGACAAGTGTTATGGGACATTGTGATCACAAGGGTTTGCAGCATTGTTGTGACACATGTCATGGAGCTTTTTGATTTCATTGTGATGACTATAGCATGAAGCATTATGATGATGGGCATGGTGCATTTTGATGACAGCGTTCATGGTGCATTGTGATGAAAAGTGTCATGGAGCATTGGTCTGACAAGTTTCTTTGATTATTGTGATAAGAATGGGCATGGCACATTGTGATGACAAGGGCATGGAGCAATGTGATGACAAGGTCATGGATTATTGTGAAGAAAGGTGTCAGGGAACATTGTGATGAAATATGTCATGTTCCAGTTTGATGACAATATCATGGAGCATTGTGATGCCAATTGTTATGGAGGATTGTTGTGACAAAGTAAAGGAGCATTGTGATGACAAGGGCATGGAGCATTGTGATATCAAGGGCCATTGAGAATTTTAATGCCCTGGTCGTGAAACATTTTGATGAAAAGCACATGGAGCTTCCTATGACAGGGGTCATGGAGCATTGCGATGACAAGTGCATGGAGTATTGTGATGACAAGAGCATATAACATTGTGATGTGAAGTGCCATGGAGCATTGTAATGACAAGGACGTGGAGAATTGTGAGGACAAGGGACATTAAGATTTGAGATGACAAGGCATGGAGCATGGTGATGGCAAAACCGTGGAGCATTGTGATGAGAAGACCTAGGGTAATTGTGATGTCAAACATCATGGAGCACTGTAATGACAAGGGGCATGAAGCATTGTGATGACAGTTGTCAGGGAGCCATGTGATGACAGGGGTCATGGATCAATGTGATGACAAAGGCATGGAGCATTGTGATGACAAGGGCATGGAGCATTGCAATGTCAAGAGAATGGAGAATTGTGATGACAAGAGCATGTAAAATTTTGATGAGAAGTGTCATGTAGCATTGTGATGACAAGTACGTGGAGAATTTTGATGACAAGGGACATGGAGCATTTTGATAACCAGGGCATGGATCATTGTGATGACAGGGGTCATGGCACATTATTATGACAAGGGCCATGGTGCATTCTGACATAAGATATCACATATGAAGGGAATGAAAACATGGCTACATATGAACTGATTTAGGGAAGAGAACAGAGTCTCAGATTTAGAAAACACTCTAACGCTTGCTTAAGGGGAAAGACAGGTGGGGAGATGCACAAAACAAAAGATTGATATTAGCAAAGGTACCGTTCCATAATCCAAAAACAAAAGAGACAAGCCCTACTCCTTCCTCAGTAAACGGAACTCAACATCCCTATTCCCCGCAGAGAAATATATCTGACTAGTAAGAATTTTAAAACCTATGTATTGATATGTCTCCGTAAGGTAACTAAGTGTGTCATGTATGACATAAACATGGCAGGGAGAATCAGCTCAAACCCAATATAAAAATGAAATTCAAAACAAAACATAAGAACAGAACAATTCTTACACAATACCTTCAGGGTCGCTGATGAAACCTGGAATGACCCTATCTAAAATGACAGCTGGATGTGGCATAAGGCTGGACACTTGGGACTGAGATGTTTGGTGAGATTGGGTGAGCAAATGTAGACCCTTTAAAGCAATAATGTGTGGCACCCATTCCATCGGTCCCAACAGGCCAGGTTTAAGGGCATATTACTACAGATATAATATGTACGGGAACCCTGGAGAATGGACACAGTGTGAATACGAAAGGCTTCTAAAACTCAACGAATAGTCCCTCTCCTTGTGCTCCAGTTTGACTTTCCAACTGCTTTACTATCAATCTCCCAACTTGTAGAGACAGCACCTTTAACCTCCTGGTTCGCATAGGTTGCCAATTTGGCTGAGGATGAAAGGGAAGAGGGAGACCAGTGAGAGAGTAGCTGTTAGACATTTGTACGGGCACATGTCACTCTTACTTCGTGGAAGAAGAAGAAATAACCAAAGCCTCAGCCACCCACCGGGAACCAGTATAGGTCCTGAACCAAAATATTGGACGTGCGTTCAGCTCACAAAAAAAACGAATTAAATAATGTAGCTCAGAGCACAACAATTCACAAACAGGCAGAGTAATAAAGGACAACTATCGTCCAAAAATCTGTTGAGGGAAGGCAACGAGGCAGACTTGAAAGCGAGGCAGAATATCAGGAAACAGATTTCAAGAGGTACGTTGGAATCACTTTTAAGGCACAGGAAGAGGGGCACAACATCGACAATCATGCACTTGGCCAAAAAGGGCGTATGCATTTTCTCCTGAATATATTCAGGAGAAAACACATATGCCCTTTTAGGCCAAGCAAGCATGCTGGCAATGCAAATCTGCACTACAAAGTATCACTTCCCACTTGTCAAAAGGTACATGCAAAAAATGGGTAAAAACCAAAAAGGCAAGACAGGCCCTGGAGAACAGGGAGGCTTGTTATGCTGATGGGCGGGATGTAAATTGCCAACTGCCTCTCTGGAGGAGAGCATTGTGTTCCCTAAAACAAGTAAACAACAGAGCTACAGAGCCAAGTGTACTTTCAGTCTGGGGAATATACCTTGGGAAAGCAGAAATTCAATAAGACAGAGCCACACCAAAATGTAGGGCTGCACTGATTACAAGAACCTCAACTTGGGTACAGCTTAAATATCCTAGGAAATATAAATATGGTTTAAAATATTTTGGTAGTTACGTATGATGGAATATCCCTCAGCCATGCAATGTCATAAGACCAGTAGCAGCAAAATGAGTGGATTCAGGTACGATTATTCTAACTGAAATAAGTCACACAGATAAAGAAACTTATCATAAGATATCACTTATGAAGGTCCTCTAAACATGGCTACACATGAACAGAGTTAGGAAAGCGAACAGAGACTCACATTTAGAAAACACTCTTATGCCTGCTTAAGGGGGAATATGAGGTGGGGTGCTGCAGAAAACCAGCGTTTGATATAACCACACGTAACATTTCAAAAACCAACTATGGAATATACAAGACCTACACCTTCCTCAGTGAAAGGAACTCAAAACATGATATTTCACACAGAGGAATATATCTGACTAGTAAGAATATTAAAACCTATGTATCGATATGTTTCTGTAATGGAATCAAGTGTGTCTAGACTGGCATAATCATTGCTGTGAGAATCAGCTCAAACCCACTATAAAAACGAATTTCAAAAAAAAAAAAGAAAAAACATGGAAATTCTTTACAATTCCTTTAGGGGCTCTAATGAAACCAGGAATGACCCTATCTACAATGACAGCTGGATATGGCATAAGGCTGGACACTTGGGACTGAGAGGATTGGTGAGATTGGTTCAGCAAATTCACACCCTTTAAAGCAATAATGTGTGGCACCCATTCCATTTGTCCCAACTCTCCAGGTTGAAGTCAATATTACTACAGCTATAACATGTACAGGAAACCTAGAGAATGGACACACTGTAAATACGAAAGGTTTCTAAAACTCAACTAATAGTCCCGCTCCTGGTGCTCCGGTTTGACTTTCCAACTGCTTTACTATCAAGCTCCCAACTTGGAGAGACAGCCCCTTTATCCTCCTGGTTCGCACAGGTTGCCAATATGGCAGAGGATAAAAAGGAGGAGGGAGAACCAATGAGAGAGTAGCTGTTAGGCATTTGGACGGGCATATGTCACTCTAACTTCCCGGCAAGAAGAAGAATTAACCAAAGTCTCAGTCACCGCCCGAGATCCAGATTACGTCCTGAAACAAAATTGTGGATTTGCGTTCAGCTCACAAAAAACGAGTTGAAAAATGAAGCTAAGGGGCACAGCAATTAACAAACTGGCAGAGTATTAAAGGACAACTATCGTCCAAAAATCTGTTGAGGGAAGGCAATGAGGGGGAATTGAAGGCGAGGCAGAATAGCAGGAAACAGATTTCAAGAAGTACGTTGGAATCACCTGTAAAGCACATGAAAAGGGACACAACTTGGACAATGATGCACTTGGCAAAAAATGGCGTATGCGTTTTCTCCTGAATATATTAAGGACAAAACGCATACACACTTTTTGGCCAAGCAAGCAAGGGGGCAATGCAAATCTGCATTATAAAGAAGTATCACTCCCCACAGGTCAAAAGGGACATCCACAAAATGTGTAAATACCAGAAAGGCAAGACAGTCCCTGGAGAACAGGGAGCCTTGTTATGCTGATGGGCGGGATGTAAATTGCCAACTGCCTCTCTGGAGGAGTGTACTGTGTCCCCTAAAACAAGTAAACAACACAGCTACAGAGCCAAGGGCACTTCCAGTCTAGGGAATATACCTTGGGAAAACTGAAAATCAATAAGACACAGCCACCCCCAAATTTAGGGCTGCACTGCTTACAAGAACCTCAACTTGGGTACACCTTAAATATCCCAGGAAAGATAAAAATGGTTCAAAAAATTGTGGTACTTACGTACGGTGGAATATCCCTCAGCCATGAAATCAATGTCATAAGACCAGTAGCATCAATATGAGTGGATTCAGGTACGATGATTCTAAGCAAAATAAGTCACACAGAAAATAATCTTATCATAAGATATCACTTATGAAGATCCTGTAAACATGGCTACACATGAACTGAGTTAGGAAAGAGAATAGAGTCTCACATTTAGAAAACACTCTTATGCCTGCTTAAGGGGGAAGGAGAGGTGGGGTGATGCATAAAACCAGAGTTTGATATAAGCACAGGTACCATTCCAAAAACCAACTATGGAACAGACAAGACCTACCTACACCATCCTCAGTGCAAGGGCCTCAAAACCCCATATTTCCCGCAGAGGAATATATCTGACTAGTAAGAATCTTAAAATCTATGTATTGATATGTCTCCGTAAGGGAAACATGTGTGTCTACACCTGCATAAACATGGCAGCGAGAATCAGCTCAAACCGACTATAAAAAGGAATTTCAAAAACAAAACAAAAAAACAGGGAAATTTTTTACAATTCCTTCAGGGTCTCTGATGAAACCTGGAATGACCCTGTCTACAATGACAGCTGGATGTGGCATAAGGCTGGACACTTGGGAATGAGAGGATTGGTGAGATTGGGTGAGCAAATGCAGACCCTTTAAAGCAATAATGCATGGCACCCATTCCATGGGTCCCAACTCTCCAGGTTGAAGGGAATATTACTACAGCTATAACATGTACGGGAAACCTAGAGAATGGACACACTGTGAATACGAAAGGTCTCTAAAACTCAATGAATAGTCCCTCTCCTGGTGCTCCGGTTTGACTTTCCAAGTACTTTAGTATCAATCTCCCAACCTGGAGAGACAGCATCTTTAACCTCCTGGTTCGCACAGGTTGCCAATTTGGCAAAGGATGAAAGGGAAGAGGGAGAACCAAAGAGAGAGTAGCTGTTAGGCATTTGGACGGGCACATGTCACTCTTTTTTCCCTGGAGGAAGAAGAATTAACCAAAGTCTCAGCCACCCACCGGGAACCAGTATAGGTCCTAAACCAAAATATGGGACTTGTGTTCAGCTCACAAAAATGAGTTAAAAAATGGAGCTATAGGGCAGAGCAATTCACAAACTGGCAGAGTAATAAAGGACAACTATCAGCCAAAAATCTGTTGAGGGAAGGCAACGAGGTGGACTTGAATGCGAGGCAGAATAGCAGGAAACAGATTTCAAGAGGTACGTTGGAATTGCCTTTAAAGCACAGGAAGAGGGGCACAACTTCGACAATGATGCACTTGGCCAAAAAGGGTGTGTGCATTTTCTCCTGAGTATATTCAGGAGAAAACGCATACGCCCATTTTGGCCAAGAAAGCAGGCAGACAATATAAGTCTGCACTACAAAGAAGTATCACTTCCCACCAGTCCAAAGGGACATCCACAAAAAGGGTAAAAACCATAAATTCAAGACAGGCCCTGGAGAACAGGGAGCCTTGTTATGCTGATGGCCGGGATGTAAATTGCCAACTGCCTTTCTGGAAGAGTGCATTGTGTTCCCTAAAACAAGTAAACAACAGAGCTACAGAGCCAAGGGCACTTACAGTCTAGGGAATATACCTTGGGAAAACTGAAAATCAATAAGACAGAGCCACCACAAAATTTAGGGCTGCAATGCTTACAAGAACTTCACATTGGGTACACTTTAATATCCCAGGAAAGATAAAAATGTTTCAAAACATTGTGGTATTATGTACGATGGAATATCCCTCAGCCTTGAAATCAATGTCACAAGACCAGTAGCAGCAAAATGAGTGGATTCAGGTACGATGATTCTAAGTGAAATAAGTCACACAGAAAAAGAAAGTTATCATAAGATATCACTTATGAAGATCCTGTAAACATGGCTACACATGAACTGAGTTAGGAAAGAGAAGAGAGTCTCACATTTAGAAAACACTCTTATGCCTGCTTAAGGGGGAAGGAGAGGTGGGGTGATGCATAAAACCAGAGGTTGATATAAGCACAGGTACCGTTCCAAAAACCAAGTATGGAATAGACAAGACCTACACCTTCCTCAGTGAAAGGGACTCAAAACACCATATTTCCCGCAGAGGATTATATCTGACTAGTAAGAATCTTAAAACCTATGTATTGATATGTCTCCGTAAGGGAATCAAGTGTGTATAGACAGGCATATAGATGGCAGCGAGAATAAGCTCAAACCCACTATAAAAAGGAATTTCAAAAACAAAACAAAAAAACAGCGAAATTCTTTACAATACCTCAGGGTCTCTGATGAAACTTTGAATGACCCTATCTAGAACGAGAGCTGGAGGTGGCATGAGGCTTGACACATGGGACTGAGAGGATTGGTGAGATTCGTGAGAAAATGCAGACCCTTTAAAGCAATAATTCATGGCACCCATTCCATGGGTCCCAACTCTCCACGTTGTAGGGAATATTACTACAGCTATAACATGTATGGGAGACCTAGAGAATGGACACACTGTGAATACGAAAGGTTTCTAAAACTCAACGAATAGTCCCTCTCCTGGAGCTCCAGTTTCACTTTCTAACTGCGTTACTATCAATCTCCCAACTTGGAGAGACAGCACCTTTAACCTCCTGGTTTCCACAGGTTGCCAATTTGGCAAAGGATGAGAGGGAAGAGGGAGAACCAAAGAGAGAGTAGCTGTTAGGCATTTGGACGTGCACATGTCACTCTTATTTCCTGGGAGGAAGAAGAATTAACCAACTTCTCAGCCACCCACCGGGAACCAGTATAAGTCCTAAACCAAAATATGGGACTTGCGTTCAGCTCACAAAAAAAGGGTTAAAAATGGAGCTATAGGGCAGAGGAATTCACAAACTGGCAGAGTAATAAAGGACAACTATCATCCAAAAATCTGTTGAGGGAAGGCAACGAGTTGGACTTGAAAGTGAGGCAGAATAGCAGGAAACAGATTTAAAGTGGTATGTTGGAATCACCTTTAAAGTACAGGAAGAGGGGCACAACTTCGACAATGATGCACTTGTCCAAAAATGGCGTATGCATTTTCTCCTGAGTATATTTAGGAGAAAACGCATACGCCCATTTTGGCCAAGCAAGGAAGCGGACAATGTAAGTCTGCACTACAAAGAAGTATCACTTCCCACCGGTCCAAAGGGACATCCACAAAAAGGGTAAAAACCAGAAATTCAAGACAGGTCCTGGAGAACAGGGAGCCTTGTTATGCTGATGGCTGGGATGTAAATTGCCAACTGCCTCTCTGGATGAGTGCATTGTGTCCCCTAAAACAAGTAAACAACAGAGCTACAGAGCCAAGGGCACTTCTAGTCTAGGGAATATACCATGGGAAAACTGAAATTCAATAAGACAGAGCCACCCCAAAATTTAGGGCTGCTCTGCTTACAAGAACCTCAACTTGGGTACACCTTAAGTATCCCAGGAAAGATAAAAATGGTTCGAAATATTGTGGTACTTATGTATGATGGAATATCCCTCAGCCATGAAAGCAATGTCATAAGACCAGTAGCAGCAAAATGAGAGGATTCAGGTACGATGATTCTAAGTGAAATAAGTCACACAGAGAAAGAAATTTATCATAAGTTATCACTTATGAAGATCCTGTAAACAAGGCTACACATGAACTGAGATAGGAAAGAGAAGAGAGTCTCACATTTAGAAAACACTCTTATGCCTGCTTAAGGGGGAAGGAGAGGTGGGGTGATGCATAAAACCAGAGGTTGATATAAGCACAGGTACCGTTCCATAAACCAAGTATGGAATAGACAAGACCTACACCTTCCTCAGTGAAAGGGACTCAAAAACACATATTTCCCGCAGAGGAATATATCTGACTAGTAAGAATCTTATAACTTATGTATTGATATGTCTCCGTAAGGGAAACAAGTGTGTGTAGACTGGCATAAAGATGGCAGCGAGAATCAGCTCATACCCACTATAAAAAGGAATTTCAAAAACAAAACAAAAAAAACAGCGAAATTTTTACAATTCCTAAGGGACTCTGATGAAACTTGGAATGACCCTATCTAGAACGTGAGCTGGAGGTGGCATAAGGCTGGACACATGGGATTGAGAGGATTGGTGAGATTCGTGAGCAAATGCAGACACTTTAAAGCAATAATGCATGGCACCCATTCCATGGGTCCCAACTCTCCAGGTTGTAGGGAATATTACTACAGCTATAACAAGTATGGGAAACCTAGTGAATGGACACACTGTGAATACGAAAGGTTTCTAAATCTCAACGAATAGTCCCTCTCCTGGTGCTCCAGTTTCACTTTCTAACTGCTTTACTATCAATCTCCCAACATGGAGAGACAGCACCTTTAACCGCCTGATTCGCACAGGTTGCCAATTTGGGAAAGGATGAAAGGGAAGAGGGAGATCCAAAGAGAGAGTAGCTGTTAGGCATTTGGACGGGCACATGTCACACTTTTTTCCGAAAGAGGAAGAAGAATTAACCAAAGTCTCAGCCACCCACCAGGAACCAGTATAGGTCCTAAACCAAAATATTGGACTTGCGTTCAGCTCACAAAAAACGAGTCAAAAAATGGAGCTATAGGGCAGAGCAATTCACAAACTGGCAGAGTAATAAAGGACAACTACCATCCAAAAATCTGTTAAGGGAAGGCAACGAGGCGGACTTGAAAGTGAGGCAGAATAGCAGGAAACAGATTTCAAGAGGTACGTTGGAATCGCCTTTAAAGCACAGGAAGAGGGGCAGAACTTCGAAAATGATGCACTTGTCCAAAAAGGGCATATGCGTTTTGTCCTGAGTATATTCAGGAGAAAACGCATACGCCCATTTTGGCCACGCAAGCAAGCGGACAATATAAGTCTGCACTACAAAGAAGTATCACTTCCCATCGGTCAAAAGGGACATCCACAAAAAGGGTAAAAACCAGAAATTCAAGACAGGCCCTGGAGAACAGGGAGCCTTGTTATGCTGATGGGTGGGATGTAAATTGCCAACTGCCTCTCTGGAGGAGTGCATTGTGTTCCCTAAAACAAGTAAACAACAGAGCTACAGAGCCAAGTGCACTTCCAGTCTAGGGAATATACCTTGGGAAAACTGAAAATCAATAAGACAGAGCCACCCCAAAATTTACGAATGCACTGCTTACAAGAACCTCAACTTGGGTACACCTTAATATCCCAGGAAATATAAAAATGGTTGAAAAACTTGTGGTACTTACGTACGAGGGAATATCCCTCAGCCATGAAATCAATATCATATGACCAGTAGCAGCAAAAATAGTGGATTCAGGTACGATGATTCTAAGTGAAATAAGTCACACAGAAAAAGAAACTTATCATAAGATATCACTTATGAAGATCCTGTAAACATGGCTACACATGAACTGAGTTAGGAAAGAGAGGAGAATCTCACATTTAGAAAACACTCTTATGCCTGCTTAAGGGGGAAGGAGAGGTGGGGTGATGCATAAAACCAGAAGTTGATATAAACACAGGTACTTTTCCAAAAATCAACTATGGAATAGACAAGACCTATACCTTCCTCAGTGAAAGGGACTCAAAACCCCATATTTCCCGCAGAGGAATATATCTGACTAGTAAGAATCTTAAAACCGATGTATTGATATTTCTCCGTAAGGGAATCAAGTGTGTGTAGACAGGCATAAAGATGGCAGCGAGAATCAGCTCAAACCCACTATAAAAATGAATTTCAAAAACAAAACAAAAAAACAGCGAAATTCTTTTTTTTTTTTTTTTGATTTTCAAATTATATTTTATTAGGTAAGCGTAATTTCATAACAGCCATTTGGGTATACAAATATGTATATACAATTTTCTAAACATGTAAATAAAAGGCAGTAGTCTAGTATATCTGCTTGAATTCATATTACTCAAAATATTACCGAAACATTTATTTTAAAAATCAGTAAAATTGTTTAACACATTATAAAGATCTGGGGGTATGTGTACACAAACATTTTTAAGCTTGCTTTACAAAAAAAGAGCGCAATTTCTATCCAAGTGTTCAGAGTGACTTTCAAAAGTAGTTTAAAGGGGGAAAAAAGAAGGTAGCATTGCCTTGTAATACAGCATTAATTAATACTGACTTATACCTTGGGACATTCATGAAAGATCCTTTGTTATCACATATGGTAAAAATATTTAAAAATTAATACTCCATTTCTATGAATAAAACATAGAAAATAAGACTTTATTTTCTTAGATTAACTTGTTACTGTGAAAGCTGCATTCATTCTGCAGGTATTACTGACACCTCACATTATTACTTCAAAAATATTTATGATACTTGAACTTCAAAAGAAAACCCACAAGAACTATTCTCCTCCCAGTACATTCACTGAATGCAGATTTAAGTGAGCACACCTCATTTTGATTGTGCCCTTTATTTGCATACTTTAAAATGACTACAATATAGTACATTTGTATTTTTAACTGGTACCAAAATTAAGATGAATGATCTAGGCAAAAACAGCAGCCTGTACTTCTAGAAACAGTTGTCATATGCAAAAAGAAAAAAAAAAGGCCTGAGTAAGTATTTTTTGCAAAAGTAATGAAAAAGAGTGCTCTGAAGTCATTTTATAACTTATGAAACGGTTAAGACTGTCCAGTATTCATTTGTCTTCTTTATTTATTTTCATTTTGATTGAAGAGAGGTATGGCTTTGTTTAGTTAATCCAATTCAGATCATTCCTTAATATTCGATTTCATTTAAGTCCCCAGAATATCCTGATGACTACAGCGAAATTCTTTACAATTCCTTCAGAGTCTCTGATGAAACGTGGAATGACCATATCTAGAACGAAAGCTGGAGGTGGCATAAGGCTGGACACATGGGACTGAGAGGATTGGTGAGATTCGTGAGCAAATGCAGACCCTTTAAAGCAATAATGCATGGCACTCATTCCATGGGTCCCAACTCTCCAGGTTGTAGGGAATATTACTACAGCTATAACATGTATGGGAAACCTAGAGAATGGACACACTGTGAATACGAACGGTTTCTAAATCTCAACGAATAATCCCTCTCCTGGTGCTCCAGTTTCACTTTCTAACTGCTTTACTATCAATCTCCCAACTTGGAGAGACAGCACCTTTAACCTCCTGGTTCGCACAGGTTGCCAATTTGGCAAAGGATGAAAGGGAAGAGGGAGAACCAAAGAGAGAGTAGCTGTTAGGCATTTGGACGGGCACATGTCACTCTTATTTCCCAGGAGGAAGAAGAATTAACCAAAGACTCAGCCACCCACCGGGAACCAGTATAGGTCCTAAACCAAAATATGGGACTTGCCTTCAGCTCACAAAAAACGAGTTAAAAAATGGAGCTATAGGGCAGAGCAATTCACAAAATGGCAGAGTAATAAAGGACAACTATCATCCAAAAATCTGTTGAGGGAAGGCAACGAGGCGGACTTGAAAGTGAGACAAAATAGCAGGAAAGAGATTTCAAGAGGTATGTTGGAATCGCCTTTAAAGCACAGGAAGAGGGGCACAACTTCGACAATGATGCACTTGTCCAAAAAGGGCGTATGCGTTTTCTCCTGAGTATATTCAGGAGAAAACACATACGCCCATTTTGGCCAAGCAAGCAAGCAGCCAATGTAAGTCTGCATTACAAAGAAGTATCACTTCCAACCGGTCCATAGGGACATCCACAAAAAGGGTAAAAACCATAAATTCAAGACAGGCCCTGGAGAACAGGGAGCCTTGTTATGCTGATGGCTGGGATGTAAGTTGCCAACTGCCTCTCTGGAGGAGTGCTTTGTGTTCCCTAAAACAAGTAAACAACAGAGCTACAGAGCCAAGGGCACTTCCAGTCTAGGGAGTATACCATGGGAAAACTGAAAATCAATAAGACAGAGCCACCCCAAAATTTAGGAATGCACTGCTTACAAGAACCTCAACTTGGGTACACCTTAATATCCCAGGAAATATAAAAATGGTTAAAAAAGTTGTGGTACTTACGTACGAGGGAATATCCCTCAGCCATGAAATCAATATCATATGACAAGTAGAAGCAAAATGAGTGGATTAATGTATGATGATTCTAAGTGAAATAAGTCACACAGAAAAAGAAACTTATCATAAGATATCACTTATGAAGATCCTGTAAACATGGCTACACATGAACTGAGTTAGGAAAGAGAAGAGAGTCTCACATTTAGAAAACACTCTTATGCCTGCTTAAGGGGGAAGGAGAGGTGGGGTGATGCATAAAACCAGAGGTTGATATAAGCACAGGTACCGTTCCAAAAAACAACTATGGAATAGACAAGACCTACACCTTCCTCAGTGAAAGGAACTCAAAAGCCCATATTTCCCGCAGAGGAATATATCTGAGTAGTAAGAATCTTAAAACCTATGTATTGATATGTCTCCATAAGGGAATCAAGTGTGTGTAGACTGGCATAAAGATGGCAGAGATAATCAGCTCAAACCCACTATAAAAAGGAATTTCAAAAACAAAAAAAAAACAGTGAAATTCTTTACAATTCCTCAGGGTCTCTGATGAAACTTGGAATGACGCTATCTAGAACGACAGCTGGAGCTGGCATAAGGCTGGACACATGGGACTGAGAGGATTGGTGAGATTCGTGAGCAAATGCAGACCCTTTAAAGCAATAATGCATGGCACACATTCCATGGGTCCCAACTCTCCAGGTTGTTGGGAATTTTACTACAGCTATAACATGCATGGGAAACCTAGTGAATGGACACACTGTGAATACGAAAGGTTTCTAAATCTCAACGAATAGTCCCTCTCCTTGTGATCCAGTTTCACTTTCTAACTGCTTTACTATCAATCTCCCAACTTGGAGAGACAGCACCTTTAACCTCCTGTTTCGCACAGGTTGCCAATTTGGCAAAGGATGAAAGGGAAGAGGGAGAACCAAAGAGAGAGTAGCTGTTAGGCATTTGGACGGGCACATGTCACTCTTTTTTCCCGGGAGGAAGAAGAATTAACAAAAGTCTCAGCCACCCACCGGGAAACAGTATAGGTCCTAAACCAAAATATGGGACTTGCGTTCAGCTCACAAAAAATGAGTTAAAAAATGGAGCTATAAGGCAGAGCAATTCACAAAATGGCAGAGTAATAAAGGACAACTATCATCCAAAAATCTGTTGAGGGAAGGCAATGAGGCGGACTTGAATGCGAGGCAGAATAGCAGGAAACAGATTTCAAGAGGTACGTTGGAATCGCCTTTAAAGCACAGGAGGAGGGGAACAACTTCGACAATGATGCACTTTTCCAAAAAGGGCGTATGCGTTTCCTCCTGAGTATATTCAGGAGAAAACGCATACGCCCATTTTGGCCAAGCAAGGAAGCAGACAATGTAAGTCTGCACTACAAAGAAGTATCACTTCCCACCGGTCCAAAGGGACATCCACAAAAAGGGTAAAAACCAGAAATTCAAGACAGGCCCTGGAGAACAGGGAGCCTTGTTATGCTGATGGGCGGGATGTAAATTGCCAACTGCCTCTCTGGAGGAGTGCATTGTGTTCCCTAAAACAAGTAAACAACAGAGCTACAGAGCCAAGGGCACTTCCAGTCTAGGGAATATACCATGGGAAAACTGAAAATCAATAAGATAGAGCCACCCCAAAATTTAGGGCTGCTCTTCTTACAAGAACCTCAACTTGGGTTCACCTTAAGTATCCCAGGAAAGATAAAAATGGTTCAAAAAATTGTGGTTCTTACGTATGATGGAATATCCCGCAGCCATGAAAACAATGTCATAAGACCAGTAGCAGCAAAATGAGTGGATTCAGGTACGATGATTCTAAGTGAAATAAGTCACACGGAAAAAGAATCTTATCATAAGATATCACTTATGTAGGTACTGTAAACAAGGCTACACATGAACTGAGTTAGGAAAGAGAAGAGAGTCTCACATTTAGAAAACACTCTTATGCCTGCTTAAGGGGGAAGGAGAGGTGGGGTGATGCATAAAACCAGAGGTTGATATAAGCACAGGTACCGTTACAAAAACCAAGTATGGAACAGACAAGACCTACACCTTCCTCAGTGAAAGGGACTCAAAAACCCATATTTCCCGCAGAGGAATATATCTGACTAGTAAGAATCTTAAAACCTATGTATTGATATGTCTCCGTAAGGGAATCAAGTGTGTGTAGACTGGCATAAAGATGGCAGCGAGAATCAGCTCAAACCCACTATAAAAATGAATTTCAAAAAAAAACAAAAAAAACAGTGAAATTCTTTACAATTCCTAAGGGACTCGGATGAAACTTGGAATGACCCTATCTAGAACGAGAGCTGGAGGTGGCATAAGGCTGGACACATGTGATTGAGAGGATTGGTGAGATTCGTGAGCAAATGCAGACCCTTTAAAGCAATAATGCATGGCACCCATTCCATGGGTCCCAACTCTCCAGGTTTTAAGGAATATTACTACAGCTATAACATGTATGGGAAACCTAGAGAATGGACACACTGTGAATACGAAAGGTTTCTAAATCTCAGCGAATAGTCCCTCTCCTGGTGCTCCAGTTTCACTTTCTAACTGCTTTAATATCAATCTCCCAACTTGCAGAGACAGCACCTTTAACCTCCTGGTTCGCACAGGTTGCCAATTTGGCAAAGGATGAAAGGGAAAAGGGAGAACCAAAGAGAGAGTAGCTGTTAGGCATTTGGACGGGCACATGTCACTCTTTTTTCCCGGGAGGAAGAAGAATTAACCAAAGTCTCAGCCACCCACCGGGAACCAGTATAGGTCCTAAACCAAAATATGGGACTTGCGTTCAGCTCAAAAAAATGAGTTAAAAAATGGAGCTCTAGGGCAGAGCAATTCACAAACTGGCAGAGTAATAAAGGACAACTATCATCCAAAAATCTGTTGAGGGATGGCAACGAGGCGGACTTGAATGTGAGGCAGAATAGCAGGAAACAGATTTCAAGAGGTACGTTGGAATCGCCTTTAAAGCACAGGAAGAGGGGCACAACTTTGACAATGATGCACTTGGCCAAAAAGGGCGTGTGCATTTTCTCCTGAGTATATTCAGGAGAAAACGCATACGCCCATTTTGGCCAAGCAATCAAGCGGAAAATGTAAGTCTGCACTACAAAGTAGTATCACTTCCCAACGTTCAAAAGGGACATCCACAAAAAGGGTAAAAACCAGAAATTCAAGACAGGCCCTGGAGAACAGGGAGCCTTGTTATGCTGATGGGCGGGATGTAAATTGCCAACTGCCTCTCTGGAGGAGTGCACTGTGTTCCGTAAAACAAGTAAACAACAGAGCTACAGAGCCAAGGGAACATCCAGTCTAGGGAATATACCTTGGGAAAACTGAAAATCAATAAGACAGAGCCACCCCAAAATTTAGGAATGCACTGCTTACAAGAACCTCCACTTGGGTACACCTTAATATCCCAGGAAATATAAAACTGGTTGAAAAAGTTGTGGTACTTATGTACGAGGGAATATCCCTCAGCCTTGAAATCAATATCATATGACCAGTAGCAGCAAAATGAGTGGATTCAGGTACGATGATTCTAAGTGAAATAAGTCACACAGAAAAAGAAACTTATAAGATATCACTTATGAACATCCTGTAAACATGGCTACACATGAACTGAGTTAGGAAAGAGAAGAGAGTCTCACATTTAGAAAACACTCTTATGCCTGCTTAAGGGGGAAGGAGAGGTGGGGTGATGCATAAAAGCAGAGGTTGATATAAGCACATGTACGGTTCCAAAAACCAACTATGGTATAGACAAGACATACACCTTCCTCAGTGAAAGGGACTCAAAACCTCATATTTCCCGCAGAGGAATATATCTGACTAGTAAGAATCTTAAAACCTATGTATTGATATGTCTCCATAAGGGAATCAAGTGTGTGTAGACTGGCATAAAGATGGCAGCGAGAATCAGCTCAAACCCACTATAAAAAGGAATTTCAAAAACAAAACAAAAAAACAGCGAAATTCTTTACAATTCCTTCAGGGTCTCTGATGAAACGTGGAATGACCCTATCTAGAACGACAGCTGGAGGTGGCATAAGGCTGGACACATGGGACTGAGAGGATTGGTGAGATTCGTGAGCAAATGCAGACCCTTTAAAGCAATAATGCATGGAACTCATTCCATGGGTCCCAACTCTCCAGGTTGTAGGGAATATTACTACAGCTATAACATGTATGGGAAACCTAGAGAATGGACACAATGTGAATACGAAAGATTTCTAAATCTCAACGAATAGTCCCTCTCCTGGTGCTCCAGTTTCACTTTCTAACTGCTTTACTATCAATCTCCCAACTTGGAGAGACAGCACCTTTAACCGCCTGGTTCGCACAGGTTGCCAATTTGGCAAAGGATGAAAGGGAAGAGGGAGAACCAAAGAGAGAGTAGCTGTTAGGTATATGGACGGGCACATGTCACTCTTATTTCCCAGGAGGAAAAAGAATTAACCAAACACTCAGCCACCCACCGGGAACCAGTATAGGTCCTAAACCAAAATATGGGACTTGTGTTCAGCTCACAAAAAACGAGTTAAAAAATGGAGCTATAGGGCAGAGCAATTCACAAACTGGCAGAGTAATAAAGGACAACTATCATCCAAAAATCTGTTGAGGGAAGGCAACGAGGCGGACTTGAAAGTGAGGCAGAATAGCAGGAAACAGATTTCAAGAGGTATGTTGGAATCGCCTTTAAAGCACAGGAAGAGGGGCACAACTTCGACAATGATGCACTTGTCCAAAAAGGGTGTATGTGTTTTCTCCTGAGTATATTCAGGAGAAAACGCATACGCCCATTTTGGCCAAGCAAGCAAGCAGACAATGTAAGTCTGCACTACAAAGAAGTATCACTTCCCACCGGTCCAAAGGGACATCCACAAAAAGGGTAAAAACCAGAAATTCAAGACAGGCACTGGAGAACAGGGAGCCTTGTTATGCTGATGGCCGGGAAGTAAATTGCCAACTTCCTCTCTGGAGGAGTGCATTGTGTTCCCTAAAATAAGTAAACAACAGAGCTACAGAGCCAAGGGCACTTCCAGTCTAGGGAATATACCATGGGAAAACTGAGTATCAATAAGACAGAGCCACCCCAAAATTTAGGGCTGCTCTGCTTACAAGAACCTCAACTTGGGTACACCTTAAGTATCCCAGGAAAGATAAAAATGTTTCAAAAAATTGTGGTACTTACGTATGATGGAATATCCCTCAGCAATGAAAACAATGTCATAAGACCAGTAGCAGCCAAATGAGTGGATTCAGGTACGATGATTCTCAGTGAAATATGTCACACAGAAAAAGAAACTTATCATAAGATATCACTTATGAAGATCCTGTAAACATGGCTACACATGAACTGAGTTAGGAAAGAGAAGAGAGTCTCACATTTAGAAAACACTCTTATGCCTGCTTAAGGGGGAAGGAGAGGTGGGGTGATGCATAAAACCAGAGGTTGATATAAACACAAGTACGTTTCCAGAAACCAACTATGGAATAGACAAGACCTGTACCTTCCTCAGTGAAAGGGACTCAAAACCCCATATTTCCCGCAGAGGAATATATCTGACTAGTAAGAATCTTAAAACCTATGTATTGATATGTCTCCGTAAGGGAATCAAGTGTGTGTAGACTGGCATAAAGAGGGCAGCGAGAATCAGCTCACACCCACTATAAAAAGGAGTTTCAAAAACAAAACAAAAAAAACAGCGAAATTCTTTACAATTCCTCAGGGACTCTGATGGAACTTGGAATGACCCTATCTAGAACGACAGTTGGATTGGCATAAGGCTGGACACATGGGATTGAGAGGATTGGTGAGATTCGTGAGCAAATGCAGACCCTTTAAAGCAATAATACATGGCACCCATTCCATGGGTCCCAACTCTCCAGGTGGTAGGGAATATTACTACAGCTATAACATGTATGGGAAACCTAGTGAATGGACACACTGTGAATACGAAAGGTTTCTAAATCTCAACGAATAGTCCCTATCCTGGTGCTCCAGTTTCACTTTCTAACTGCTTTACTATCAATCTCCCAACTTGGAGAGACAGCCCCTTTAAACGCCTGGTTCGCACAGGTTGCCAATTTGGCAAAGGATGAAAGGGAAGAGGGAGAACCAAAGAGAGAGTAGCTGTTAGGCATTTGGACGGGCACATGTCACACTTATTTCCCAGGAGGAAGAAGAATTAACCAAAGTCTCAGCCACCCACCCGGAACCAGTATAGGTCCTAAACCAAAATATGGGACTTGCGTTCAGCTCACAAAAAACGAGTTAAAAATGGAGCTATAGGGCAGAGCAATTCACAAACTGGCAGAGTAATAAAGGACAACTGCCATCGAAAAATCTGTTGAGGGAAGGCAACGAGGCGGACTTGAAAGTGAGGCAGAATAGCAGGAAACAGATTTCAAGAGGTACGTTGGAATCGCCTTTAAAGCAGAGGAAGAGGGGCACAACTTCGACAATGATGCACTTGTGCAAAAAGGGCGTATGCGTTTTCTCCTGAGTATGATCAGGAGAAAACGCATACGCCCATTTTGGCCAAGCAAGCAAGCGGACAATGTAAGTCTGCACTACAAAGATGTATCACTTCCTATCGGTCAAAAGGGATATCCACAAAAAGGGTAAAAACCAGAAATTCAAGACAGGCCCTGGAGAACAGGGAGCCTTGTTATGCTGATGGGCGGGATGTAAATTGCCAACTGCCTCTCTGGAGGAGTGCATTGTGTTCCGTAAAACAAGTAAACAACAGAGCTACAGAGCCAAGGGCACTTCCAGTCTAGGGAATATACCTTGGGAAAACTGAAAATCAATAAGACAGAGCCACCCCAAAATTTAGGAATGCACTGCTTACAAGAACCTCAACTTGGGTACAACTTAATATCCCAGGAAATATAAAAATGGTTGAAAAAGTTGTGGTACTTACGTACGAGGGAATATCCCTCAGCCATGAAATCAATATCATATGACCAGTAGCAGCAAAATGAGTGGATTCAGGTACAATGATTGTAAGTGAAATAAGTCACACAGAAAAAGAGACTTATCATAAGATATCACTTATGAAGATCCTGTAAACATGGCTACACATGAACTGAGTTAGGAAAGAAAAGGGAGTCTCACATTTAGAAAACACTCTTATGCCTGCTTAAGGGGGAAGGAGAGGTGGGGTGATGCATAAAACCAGAGGTTGATATAAGCACAAGTACCGTTCCAAAAACCAAGTATGGAATAGACAAGACCTACACCTTCCTCAGTGAAAGGGACTCAAAACCCCATATTTCCCGCAGAGGAATATATCTGACTAGTAAGAATCTTAAAACCTATGTATTGATATGTCTCCGTAAGGGAATCAAGTGTGTGTAGACTGGCATAAAGATGGCAGCGAGAATCAGCTCAAACCCACTATATAAAGGAATTTCAAAAACAAAACAAAAAAACTGCGAAATTCTTTACAATTCCTTCAGGGTCTCTGATGAAACGTGGAATGACCCTATCTAGAACGACAGCTGGATGTGGCATAAGGCTGGACACATGGGACTGAGAGGATTGGTGAGATTCGTGAGCAAATGCAGACCCTTTAAAGCAATAATGCATGGCACACATTCCATGGGTCCCAACTCTCCAGGTTTTAAGGAATATTACTACAGCTATAACATGTATGGGAAAGCTAGTGAATGGACACACTGTGAATACGAAAGGTTTCTAAATCTCAACGAATAGTCCCTATCCTGGTGCTCCAGATTCACTTTCTAACTGCTTTACTATCAATCTCCCAACTTGGAGAGACAGCACCTTTAACCTCCTGGTTCGCAGAGGTTGCCAATTTGGCAAAGGATGAAAGGGAAGAGGGAGAACCAAAGAGAGAGTAGCTGTTAGGCATTTGGACGGGCACATGTCACTCTTATTTCCCAGGAGGAAGAAGAATTAACCAAAGACTCAGCCACCCACCGGGAACCAGTATAGGTCCTAAACCAAAATATGGGACTTGCGTTCAGCTCACAAAAAACGAGTTAAAAAATGGAGCTATAGGGCAGAGCGATTCACAAACTGGCAGAGTAATAAAGGACAACTATCATCCAAAAATCTGTTGAGGGAAGGCAACGAGGCGGACTTGAATGTGAGGCAGAATAGCAGGAAACAGATTTCAAGAGGTATGTTCGAATCGCCTTTAAAGCACAAGAAGAGGGGCACAACTTCGACAATGATGCACTTGTCCAAAAAGGGTGTATGCATTTTCTCCTGAGTATATTCAGGAGAAAACGCATACGCCCATTTTGGCCAAGCAAGGAAGCGGACAATGTAAGTCTGCACTACAAAGATGTATCACTTCCCACCGTTCCGAAGGGACATCCACAAAAAGGGTAAAAACCATAAATTCAAGACAGGCCCTGGAGAACAGGGAGCCTTGTTATGCTGATGGGCGGGATGTAAATTGCCAACTGCCTCTCTGGAGGAGTGCATTGTGTTCCCTAAAACAAGTAAACAACAGAGCTACAGAGCCAAGGGCACTTCCAGTCTAGGGAATATACCTTGGGAAAACTGAAAATCAATAAGACAGAGCCACCCCAAAATTTAGGGCTGCACTGCTTACAAGAACCTCAACTTGGGTACACCTTAATATCCCAGGAAATATTAAAATGGTTGAAAAAGTTGTGGTACTTACGTACGAGGGAATATCCCTCAGCCTTGAAATCAATATCATATGACCAGTAGCAGCAAAATGAGTGGATTCAGGTACGATGATTCTAAGTGAAATAAGTCACACAGAAAAAGAAACTTATCATAAGATATCACTTATGAAGATCCTGTAAACATGGCTACACATGAACTGAGTTAGGAAAGAGAAGAGAGTCTCACATTTAGAAAACACTCTTATGCCTGCTTAAGGGGGAAGGAGAGGTGGGGTGATGCATAAAACCAGAGGTTGATATAAGCACAGGTACGGTTCCAAAAACCAACTATGGTATAGACAAGACCTACACCTTCCTCAGTGAAAGGGACTCAAAACCCCATATTTCCCGCAGAGGAATATATCTGAGTAGTAAAAATCTTAAAACCTATGTATTGATATGTCTCCGTAAGGGAATCAAGTGTGTGTAGACTGGCATAAAGATGGCAGCGAGAATCAGCTCAAACCCACTATAAAAAGGAATTTCAAAAACAAAACAAAAAAACAGCGAAATTCTTTACAATTCCTTCAGGGTCTCTGATGAAACGTGGAATGACCCTATCTAGAACGACAGCTGGAGGTGGCATAAGGCAGGACACATGGGACTGAGAGGATTGGTGAGATTCGTGAGCAAATGCAGACCCTTTAAAGCAATAATGCATGGCACTCATTCCATGGGTCCCAACTCTCCAGGTTGTAGGGAATATTACTACAGCTATAACATAAATGGAAACCTAGAGAATGGACACACTGTGAATACGGAAGGTTTCTAAATCTCAACGAATAGTCCCTTTCCTGGTGCTCCAGTTTCACTTTCTAACTGCTTTACTATCAATCTCCCAACTTGGAGAGACAGCACCTTTAACCTCCTGGTTCGCACAGGTTGCCAATTTGGCAAAGGATGAAAGGGAAGAGGGAGAACCAAAGAGAGAGTAGCTGTTAGGCATTTGGACGGGCACATGTCACTCTTATTTCCCAGGAGGAAGAAGAATTAACCAAAGACTCAGCCACCCACCGGGAACCAGTATAGGTCCTAAACCAAAATATGGGACTTGTGTTCAGCTCACAAAAAATGAGTTAAAAAATGGAGCTATAGGGCAGAGCAATTCACAAACTGGCAGAGTAATAAAGGACAACTATCATCCAGAAATCTGTTGAGGGAAGGCAACGAGGCAGACTTGAATGTGAGGCAGAAAAGCAGGAAACAGATTTCAAGACGTACGTTGGAATCACCTTTAAATCACAGGAAGAGGGGCACAACTTCGACAATGATGCACTTGTCCAAAAAGGGCGTATGCGTTTTCTCCTGAGTATATTCAGGAGAAAATGCATACACCCATTTTGGCCAAGCAAGCAAGCAGACAATGTAAGTCTGGACTACAAAGAAGTATCACTTCTCACCGGTCCAAAGGGATATCCACAAAAAGGGTAAAAACCAGAAATTCAAGACAGGCCGTGCAGAACAGGGAGCCTTGTTATGCTGATGGCCGGGATGTAAATTGCCAACTGCCTCTCTGGATGAGTGTTTTGTGTTCCCTAAATGAAGTAAACAACAGAGCTACAGAGCCAAGGGCACTTCCAGTCTAGGGAATATACCATGGGAAAACTGAAAATCAATAAGACAGAGCCACCCCAAAATTTAGGGCTGCACTGATTACAAGAACCTCAACTTGGGTTCACCTTAAGTATCCCAGGAAAGATAAAAATGGTTCAAAAATTTGTGGTACTTACGTATGATGGAATATCCCTCAGCCATGAAAACAATGTCATAAGACCAGTAGCAGCAAAATGAGTGGATTCAGGTACGATGATTCTAAGTGAAATAAGTCACACAGAAAAAGAAACTTATCATAAGATATCACTTATGAAGATCCTGTAAACATGGCTACACATGAACTGAGTTAGGAAAGAGAAGAGAGTCTCACATTTAGAAAACACTCTTATGCCTGCTTAAGGGGGAAGGAGAGGTGGGGTGATGCATAAAACCAGAGGTTGATATAAGCACAGGTACCGTTCCAAAAACCAACTATGGAATAGACAAGACCTACACCTTCCTCAGTGAAAGGGACTCAAAACCCCATATTTCCCGCAGAGGAATATATCTGACTAGTAAGAATCTTAAAACCTCTGTATTGATATGTCTCCTTAAGGGAATAAAGTGTGTGTAGACTGGCATAAAGATGGCAGCGAGAATCAGCTCAAACCCACTATAAAAAGGAATTTCAAAAACAAAACAAAAAAACAGCGAAATTCTTTACAATTCCTCAGGGTCTCTGATGAAACTTGAAATGACGCTATCTAGAATGACAGCAGGAGGTGGCATAAGGCTGGACACATGGGAGTGAGAGGATTGGTGAGATTCATGAGCAAATGCAGACCCTTTAAAGCAATAATGCATGGCACCCATTCCATGGGTCCCAACTATCCAGGTTGTAGGGAATATTACTACAGCTATAACATGTATGGGAAACCTAGTGAATGGACACACAGTGAATACGAAAGGTTTCTAAATCTCAACGAATAGGCCCTCTCCTTGTGCTCCAGTTTCACTTTCTAACAGCTTTACTATCAATCTTCCAACTTGGAGAGACAGCACCTTTAACCGCCTGGTTCTCACAGGTTGCCAATTTGGCAAAGGATGAAAGGGAAGATGGAGAACAAAAGAGAGAGTAGCTGTTAGGCATTTGGACGGGCACATGTCACTCTTTTTTCCCGAGAGGAAGAAGAATTAACCAAAGTCTCAGCCACCCACCGGGAACCAGTATAGGTCCTAAACCAAAATATGGGACTTGCCTTCAGCTCACAAAAAACGAGTTAAAAAATGGAGCTATAGGGCAGAGCAATTTACAAACTAGCAGAGTAATAAAGGACAACTACCATCCAAAAATCTGTTAAGGGAAGGCAACGAGGCAGACTTGAAAGTGAGGCAGAATAGCAGGAAACAGATTTCAAGAGGTACGTTGGAATAGCCTTTAAAGCACAGGAAGAGGGGCACAACTTCGATAATGATGCACTTGTCCAAAAAGGGCGTATGCGTTTTCTCCTGAGTATGTTCAGGAGAAAATGCATACGCCCATTTTGGCCAAGCAAGCAAGCGGACAATGTAAGTCTGCACTACAAAGAAGTATCACTTCCCATCGGTCAAAAGGGACATCCACAAAAAGGGTAAAAACCAGAAATTCAAGACAGGCCCTGGAGAACAGGGAGCCTTGTTATGCTGATGGCCGGGATGTAAATTGCCAACTGCCTCTCTGGAGGAGTGCATTGTGTTCCCTAAAACAAGTAAACAACAGAGCTACAGAGCCAAGGGCACTTCTAGTCTAGGGAATATACCATGGGAAAACTGAAAATCAATAAGACAGAGCCACCCCAAAATTTAGGAATGCACTGCTTACAAGAACCTCAACTTGGGTACACCTTAATATCCCAGGAAATATAAAAATGGTTGAAAAAGTTGTGGTACTTACGTATGATGGAATATCCCTCGGCCATGAAAACAATGTCATAAGACCAGTAGCAGCAAAATGAGTGGATTCAGGTACGATGATTCTAAGTGAAATAAGTCACACAGAAAAAGAAACTTATCATAAGATATCACTTATGAAGATCCTCTAAACATGGCTACACATGAACTGAGTTAGGAAAGAGAAGAGAGTCTCACATTTAGAAAACACTCTTATGCCTGCTTAAGGGGGAAGGAGAGGTGGGGTGATGCATAAAACCAGAGGTTGATATAAGCACAGGTACCGTTCCAAAAACCAACTATGGAATAGACAAGACGTACACCTTCCTCAGTGAAAGGGAATCAAAAACCCATATTTCCCACAGAGGAATATATCTGACTAGTAAGAATCTTAAAACCTATGTATTGATATGTCTCCATAAGGGAATAAAGTGTGTGTAGACTGGCATAAAGATGGCAGCGAGAATCAGCTCAAACCCACTATAAAAAGGAATTTCAAAAACAAAACAAAAAAAACAGCGAAATTCTTTACAATTCCTCAGGGACTCTGATGAAAATTGGAATGACCCTATTTAGAACGACAGCTGGAGGTGGCATAAGGCTGGACACATGGGATTGAGAGGATTGGTGAGATTCGTGAGCAAATGCAGACCCTTTAAAGCAATAATAGATGGCACCCATTCCATGAGTCCCAAGTCTCCAGGTTGTAGGGAATATTACTACAGCTATAACATGTATGGGAAACCTAGTGAATGGACACAGTGTGAATACGAAAGGTTTCTAAATCTCAACGAATAGTCCCTCTCCTGGTGCTCCAGTTTCACTTTCTAACTGCTTTACTATCAATCTCCCAACAAGGAGAGACAGCCCCTTTAACCGCCTGGTTCGCACAGGTTGCCAATTTGGCAAAGGATGAAAGGGAAGAGGGAGAACCAAAGAGAGTGTAGCTGTTAGGCATTTGGACGGGCACATGTCACTCTTTTTTCCCGAGAGGAAGAAGAATTAACCAAAGTCTCAGCCACCAACCGGGAACCAGTATAGGTCCTAAACCAAAATACGGGACTTGCGTTCAGCTCACAAAAAACGAGTTAAAAAATGGAGCTATAGGGCAGAGCAATTCACAAACTGGCAGAGTAATAAAGGACAACTATCATCCAAAAATCTGTTAAGGGAAGGCAACGAGGCGGACTTGAAAGTGAGGCAGAATAGCAGGAATCAGATTTCAAGAGGTATGTTCGAATCACCTTTAAAGCACAGGATGAGGGGCACAACTTCGAAAATGATGCACTTGTCCAAAATGGGCGTATGCGTTTTCTCCTGAGTATGTTCAGGAGAAAACGCATACGCCCATTTTGGCCAAGCAAGGAAGCGGACAATGTAAGTCTGCACTACAAAGAAGTATCACTTCCCATCGGTCAAAAGGGACATCCACAAAAAGGGTAAAAACCAGAAATTCAAGACAGGCCCTGGAGAACAGGGAACCTTGTTATGCTGATGGGCGGGATGTAAATTGCCAACTGCCTCTCTGGAGGAGTGCATTGTGTTCCCTAAAACAAGTAAACAACAGAGCTACAGAGCCAAGGGCACTTGCAGTCTAGGGAATATACCTTGGGAAAACTGAAAATCAATAAGACAGAGCCACCCCAAAATTTAGGAATGCACTGCTTACAAGAACCTCAACTTGGGTACACCTTAATATCCCAGGAAATATAAAAATGGTTGAAAAAGTTGCGGTACTTACGTACGTGGGAATATCCCTCAGCCATGAAATCAATATCATATGACCAGTAGCAGCAAAATGAGTGGATTCAGGTACGATGATTCTAAGTGAAATAAGTCACACAGAAAAAGAAACTTATCATAAGATATCACTTATGAAGATCCTGTAAACATGGCTACACATGAACTGAGTTAGGAAAGAGAAGAGAGTCTCACATTTAGAAAACACTCTTATGCCTGCTTAAGGGGGAAGGAGAGGTGGGGTGATGCATAAAACCAGAGGTTGATATAAACACAGGTACGTTTCCAAAAACCAAGTATGGAATAGACAAGACCTACACCTTCCTCAGTGAAAGGGACTCAAAACCCCATATTTCCCCAGAGGAATATATCTGACTAGTAAGAATCTTAAAACCTATGTATTGATATGTCTCTGTAAGGGAATCAAGTGTGTGTAGACTGGCATAAAGATGGCAGCGAGAATCAGCTCAAACCCACTATAAAAAGGAATTTCAATAACAAAACAAAAAAACAGCGAAATTCTTTACAATTCCTTCAGTGTCTCTAATTAAACTTGGAATGACGCTATCTAGAACGACAGCTAGAGGAGGCATAAGGCTGGACACATGGGACTGAGAGGATTGGTGAGATTCCTGAGCAAATGCAGACCCTTTAAAGCAATAATGCATGGCACACATTCCATGGGTCCCAACTCTCCAGGTTGTAGGGAATATTAATACAGCTATAACATGTATGGGAAACCTAGAGAATGGACACAATGTGAATACGAAAGGTTTCTAAATCTCAACGAATAGTCCCTCTCCTAGTGCTCCAGTTTCACTTTCTAACTGCTTTACTATCAATCTCCCAACTTGGAGAGACAGCACCTTTAACCTCCTGTTTCGCACAGGTTGCCAATTTGGCAAAGGATGAAAGGGAAGAGGGAGAACCAAAGAGAGAGTAGCTGTTAGGCATTTGGACGGGCACATGTCACTCTTATTTCCCAGGAGGAAGAAGAATTAACCAAAGACTCAGCCACCCACCGGGAACCAGTATAGGTCCTAAACCAAAATATGGGACTTGCGTTCAGCTCACAAAAAACGAGTTAAAAATGGAGCTATAGGGCAGAGCAATTCACAAACTGGCAGAATAATAAAGGACAACTGCCATCCAAAAATCTGTTGAGGGAAGGCAACGAGGCGGACTTGAAAGTGAGGCAGAATAGCAGGAAACAGATTTCAAGAGGTATGTTGGAATCGCCTTTAAATCACAGGAAGACGGGCACAACTTCGACAATGATGCACTTGTCCAAAAAGGGCGTATGCGTTTTCTCCTGAGTATATTCAGGAGAAAACGCATACGCCCATTTTGGGCAAGCAAGGAAGCGGACAATGTAAGTCTGCACTACAAAGAAGTATCACTTCCCACCGGTCCAAAGGGACATCCACAAAAAGGGTAAAAACCAGAAATTCAAGACAGGCCCTGGAGAACAGGGAGCCTTGTTATGCTGATGGGTGGGATGTAAATTGCCAACTGCCTCTCTGGAGGAGTGCATTGTGTTCCCTAAAACAAGTAAACAACAGAGCTACAGAGCCATGGGCACTTCCAGTCTAGGGAATATACCTTGGGAAAACTGAAAATCAATAAGACAGAGCCACCCCAAAATTTAGGAATGCACTGCTTACAAGAACCTCAACTTGGGTACACATTAATATCCCAGGAAATATAAAAATGGTTGAAAAAGTTGTGGTACTTACGTACGAGGGAATATCCCTCAGCCTTGAAATCAATATCATATGACCAGTAGCAACAAAATGAGTGGATTCAGGTACGATGATTCTAAGTGAAATAAGTCACACAGAAAAAGAAACTTATCATAAGATATCACTTATGAAGATCCTGTAAACATGGCTACACATGAACTGAGTTAGGAAAGAGAAGAGAGTCTCACATTTAGAAAACACTCTTATGCCTGCTTAAGGGGGAAGGAGAGGTGGGGTGATGCATAAAACCAGAGGTTGATATAAGCATAGGTACGGTTCCAAAAACCAACAATGGTATAGACAAGACCTACACCTTCCTCAGTGAAAGGGACTCAAAACCCCATATTTCCCGCAGAGGAATATATCTGACTAGTAAAAATCTTAAAACCTATGTATTGATATGTCTCCGTAAGGGAATCAAGTGTGTGTAGACTGGCATAAAGATGGCAGCGAGAATCAGCTGAAACCCACTATAAAAAGGAGTTTCAAAAACAAAACAAAAAAAACACCGAAATACTTTACAATTCCTCAGGGACTTTGATGAAACTTGGAATGACCCTATCTAGAACGACAGCTGGAGTGGCATAAGGATGGACACATGGGATTGAGAGGATTGGTGAGATTCGTGAGCAAATGCAGTCCCTTTAAAGCAATAATGCATGGCACCCATTCCATGGGTCCCAACTCTCCAGGTTGTAGGGAATATTACTACAGCTATAACATGTATGAGAAACCTAGTGAATGGACACACTGTGAATATGAAAGGTTTCTAAATCTCAACGAATAGTCCCTCTCCTTGTGCTCCAGTTTCACTTTCTAACTGCTTTACTATCAATCTCCCAACTTGGAGAGACAGCACCTTTAACTGCCTGGTTCGCACAGGTTGCCAATTTGGCAAAGGATGAAAGGGAAGAGGGAGAACCAAAGAGAGAGTAGCTGTTAGGCATTTGGACGGGCACATGTCACTCTTTTTTCCCGAGAGGAAGAAGAATTAACCAAAGTCTCAGCCACCCACCGGGAACCAGTATAGGTCCTAAACCAAAATATGGGACTTGCCTTCAGCTCACAAAAAACGAGTTAAAAAATGGAGCTATAGGGCAGAGCAATTTACAAACTAGCAGAGTAATAAAGGACAACTACCATCCAAAAATCTGTTAAGGGAAGGCAACGAGGCGGGCTTGAAAGTGAGGCAGAATAGCAGGAAACAGATTTCAAGAGGTACGTTGGAATAGCCTTTAAAGCACAGGAAGAGGGGCACAACTTCGACAATGATGCACTTGTCCAAAAAGGGCGTATGCGTTTTCTCCTGAGTATGTTCAGGAGAAAAAGCATACGCCCATTTTGGCCAAGCAAGCAAGCGGACAATGTAAGTCTGCACTACAAAGAAGTATCACTTCCCATCGTTCAAAAGGGACATCCACAAAAAGTGTAAAAACCAGAAATTCAAGACAGGCCCTGGAGAACAGGGAGCCTTGTTATGCTGATGGGCGGGATGTAAATTGCCAACTGCCTCTCTGGAGGAGTGCATTGTGTTCCCTAAAACAAGTAAACAACAGAGCTAGAGAGCCAAGGGCACTTGCAGTCTAGGGAATATACCTTGGGAAAACTGAAAATCAATAAGACAGAGCCACCCCAAAATTTAGGAATGCACTGCTTACAAGAACCTCAACTTGGGTACACCTTAATATCCCAGGAAATATAAAAATGGTTGAAAAAGTTGTGGTACTTACGTACGTGGGAATATCCCTCAGCCATGAAATCAATATCATATGACCAGTAGCAGCAAAATGAGTGGATTCAGGTACGATGATTCTAAGTGAAATAAGTCACACAGAAAAAGAAACTTATCATAAGATATCACTTATGAAGATCCTGTAAACATGGCTACACATGAACTGAGTTAGGAAAGAGAAGAGAGTCTCACATTTAGAAAACACTCTTATGCCTGCTTAAGGGGGAAGGAGAGGTGGGGTGATGCATAAAACCAGAGGTTGATATAAACACAGGTACGTTTCCAAAAACCAAGTATGGAATAGACAAGACCTACACCTTCCTCAGTGAAAGGGACTCAAAACCCCATATTTCCCCAGAGGAATATATCTGACTAGTAAGAATCTTAAAACCTATGTATTGATATGTCTCTGTAAGGGAATCAAGTGTGTGTAGACTGGCATAAAGATGGCAGTGAGAATCAGCTCAAACCCAGTATAAAAAGGAATTTCAATAACAAAACAAAAAAGCAGCGAAATTCTTTACAATTCCTTCAGGGTCTCTAATGAACCTTGGAATGACGCTATCTAGAACGACAGCTGGAGGAGGCATAAGGCTGGACACATGGGACTGAGAGGATTGGTGAGATTCCTGAGCAAATGCAGACCCTTTAAAGCAATAATGCATGGCACACATTCCATGGGTCCCAACTCTCCAGGTTTTAAAGAATATTACTACAGCTATCACATGTATGGGAAACCTAGAGAATGGACACACAGTGAATATTAAAGGTTTCTAAATCTCAACGAATAGTCCCTCTCCTGGTGCTCCAGTTTCACATTCTAACTGCTTTACTATCAATCTCCCAACTTGGAGAGACAGCCCCTTTAACCGCCTGGTTCGCACAGGTTGCCAATTTGGCAAAGGATGAAAGGGAAGAGGGAGAACCAAAGAGAGAGTAGCTGTTAGGCATTTGGACGGGCACATGTCACACTTATTTCCCAGGAGGAAGAAGAATTAACCAAATTCTCAGCCACCCACCCGGAACCAGTATAGGTCCTAAACCAAAATATGGGACTTGCGTTCAGCTCACAAAAAACGAGTTAAAAATGGAGCTATAGGGCAGAGCAATTCACAAACTGGCAGAGTAATAAAGGACAACTGCCATCCAAAAATCTGTTGAGGGAAGGCAATGAGGCGGACTTGAAAGTGAGGCAGAATAGCAGGAAACAGATTTCAAGAGGTATGATGGAATCGCCTTTAAATCACAGGAAGACGGGCACAACTTCGACAATGATGCACTTGTCCAAAAAGGGCGTATGCGTTTTTTCCTGATTATATTCAGGAGAAAACGCACACGCCCATTTTGGGCAAGCAAGGAAGCGGACAATGTAAGTCTGAACTACAAAGAAGTATCACTTCCCACCGGTCCAAAGGGACATCCACAAAAAGGGTAAAAACCATAAATTCAAGACAGGCCCTGGAGAACATGGAGCCTTGTTATGCTGATGGGTGGGATGTAAATTGCCAACTGCCTCTCTGCAGGAGTGCATTGTGTTCCCTAAAACAATTAAACAACAGAGCTACAGAGCCATGGGCACTTCCAGTCTAGGGAATATACCTTGGGAAAACTGAAAATCAATAAGACAGAGCCACCCCAAAATTTAGGAATGCACTGCTTACAAGAACCTCAACTTGGGTACACCTTAATATCCCAGGAAATATAAAAATGGTTGAAAAAGTTGTGGTACTTACGTACGAGGGAATATCCCTCAGCCTTGAAATCAATATCATATGACCAGTAGCAGCAAAATGAGTGGATTCAGGTACAATGATTGTAAGTGAAATAAGTCACACAGAAAAAGAGACTTATCATAAGATATCACTTATGAAGATCGTGTAAACATGGCTACACATGAACTGAGTTAGGAAAGAGAAGAGAGTCTCACATTTAGAAAACACTCTTATGCCTGCTTAAGGGGGAAGGAGAGGTGGGGTGATGCATAAAACCAGAGGTTGATATAAGCACAGGTACCGTTCCAAAAACCAAGTATGGAATAGACAAGAGCTACACCTTCCTCAGTGAAAGGGACTCAAAATCCCATATTTCCCACAGAGGAATATTTCTGACTAGTTAGAATCTTAAAACCTATGTATTGATATGTCGCCGTAACGTAATAAAGTGTGTCTAGACTGGCATAAAGATGGCAGCGAGAATCAGCTCAAACCCACTATAAAAAGGAATTTCAAAAACAAAACAAAAAAAACACCGAAATTCTTTACAATTCCTCAGGGACTCTGATGAAACTTGGAATGACCCTATCTAGAATGACAGCTGGAGGTGGCATAAGGTTGGACACATGAGATTGAGAGGATTGGTGAGATTCGTGAGCAAATGCAGACCCTTTAAAGCAATAATAGATGGCACCCATTCCATGGGTCCCAAGTCTCCAGGTTGTAGGGAATATTACTACAGCTATAACATGTATGGGAAACCTAGTGAATGGACACAGTGTGAATACGAAAGGTTTCTAAATCTCAACGAATAGTCCCTCTCCTGGTGCTCCAGTTTCACTTTCTAACTGCTTTACTATCAATCTCCCAACTTGGAGAGACAGCCCCTTTAACCGCCTGGTTCGCACAGGTTGCCAATTTGGCAAAGGATGAAAGGGAAGAGGGAGAACCAAAGAGAGAGTAGCTGTTAGACATTTGGACGGGCACATGTCACTCTTTTTTCCCGAGAGGAAGAAGAACTAACCAAAGTCTCAGCCACCCACCGGGAACCAGTATAGGTCCTAAACCAAAATACGGGACTTGCGTTCAGCTCACAAAAAACGAGTTAAAAAATGGAGCTATAGGGCAGAGCAATTCACAAACTGGCAGAGTAATAAAGGACAACTATCATCCAAAAATCTGTTGAGGGAAGGCAACGAGGCGGACTTGAAAGTGAGGCAGAATAGCAGGAAACAGATTTCAAGAGGTATGTTCGAATCGCCTTTAAAGCACAGGATGAGGGGCACAACTTCGACAATGATGCACTTGTCCAAAAAGGGCGTATGCGTTTTCTCCTGAGTATATTCAGGAGAAAACGCATACGCCCATTTTGGCCAAGCAAGGAAGCGGACAATGTAAGTCTGCACTACAAAGAAGTATCACTTCCCACTGGTCCAAATGGACATCCACAAAAAGGGTAAAAACCAGAAATTCAAGACAGGCCCTGGAGAACAAGGAGCCTTGTTATGCTGATGGGCGGGATGTAAATTGCCAACTGCCTCTCTGGAGGAGTGCATTGTGTTCCCTAAAACAAGTAAACAACAGAGCTACAGAGCCAAGGGCACTTCCAGTCTAGGGAATATACCTTGGGAAAACTGAAAATCAATAAGACAGAGCCACCCCAAAATTTAGGAATGCACTGCTTACAAGAACCTCAACTTGGGTACACCTTAATATCCCAGGAAATATAAAAATGGTTGAAAAATTTGTGGTACTTACATACGAGGGAATATCCCTCAGCCTTGAAATCAATATCATATGACCAGTAGCAGCAAAATGAGTGGATTCAGGTACGATGATTCTAAGTGAAATAAGTCACACAGAAAAAGAAACTTATCATAAGATATCACTTATGAAGATCCTGTAAACATGGCTACACATGAACTGAATTAGGAAAGAGAAGAGAGTCTCACATTTAGAAAACACTCTTATGCCTGCTTAAGGGGGAAGGAGAGGTGGGGTGATGCATAAAACCAGAGGTTGATATAAGCACAGGTACGGTTCCAAAAACCAACTATGGTATAGACAAGACCTACACCTTCCTCAGTGAAAGGGACTCAACACAACATATTTCCCGCAGAGGAATATATCTGACTAGTAAAAATCTTAAAACCTATGTATTGATATGTCTCCGTAACGTAATAAAGTGTGTGTAGACTGGCATAAAGATGGCAGCGAGAATCAGCTGAAACCCACTATAAAAAGGAGTTTCAAAAACAAAACAAAAAAAACAGCGAAATACTTTACAATTCCTCAGGGACTTTGATGAAACTTGGAATGACCCTATCTAGAACGACAGCTGGAGTGGCATAAGGATGGACACATGGGATTGAGAGGATTGGTGAGATTCGTGAGCAAATGCAGTCCCTTTAAAGCAATAATGCATGGCACCCATTCCATGGGTCCCAACTCTCCAGGTTGTAGGGAATATTACTACAGCTATAACATGTATGGGAAACCTAGTGAATGGACACACTGTGAATATGAAAGATTTCTAAATCTCAACGAATAGTCCCTCTCCTTGTGCTCCAGTTTCACTTTCTAACTGCTTTACTATCAATCTCCCAACTTGGAGAGACAGCACCTTTAACCGCCTGGTTCGCACAGGTTGCCAATTTGGCAAAGGATGAAAGGGAAGAGGGAGAACCAAAGAGAGAGTAGCTGTTAGGCATTTGGACGGGCACATGTCACTCTTTTTTCCCGAGAGGATGAAGAATTAACCAAAGTCTCAGCCACCCACCGGGAACCAGTATAGGTCCTAAACCAAAATATGGGACTTGCCTTCAGCTCACAAAAAACGAGTTAAAAAATGGAGCTATAGGGCAGAGCAATTTACAAACTAGCAGAGTAATAAAGGACAACTACCATCCAAAGATCTGTTAAGGGAAGGCAACGAGGCGGACTTGAAAGTGAGGCAGAATAGCAGGAAACAGATTTCAAGAGGTACGTTGGAATAGCCTTTAAAGCACAGGAAGAGGGGCACAACTTCGATAATGATGCACTTGTCCAAAAAGGGCGTATGCGTTTTATCCTGGGTATGTTCAGGAGAAAACGCATACGCCCATTTTGGCCAAGCAAGCAAGCAGACAATGTAAGTCTGCACTACAAAGAAGTATCACTTCCCATCGGTCAAAAGGGACATCCACAAAAAGGGTAAAAACCAGAAATTCAAGACAGGCCCTGGAGAACAGGGAGCCTTGTTATGCTGATGGGCGGGATGTAAATTGCCAACTGCCTCTCTGGAGGGGTGCATTGTGCTCCCTAAAACAAGTAAACAACAGAGCTACAGAGCCAAGGGCACTTGCAGTCTAGGGAATATACCTTGGGAAAACTGAAAATCAATAAGACAGAGCCACCCCAAAATTTAGGAATGCACTGCTTACAAGAACCTCAACTTGGGTACACCTTAATATCCCAGGAAATATAAAAATGGTTGAAAAAGTTGTGGTACTTACGTACGAGGGAATATCCCTCAGCCATGAAATCAATATCATATGACCAGTAGCAGCAAAATGAGTGGATTCAGGTACGATGATTCTAAGTGAAATAAGTCACACAGAAAAAGAAACTTATCATAAGATATCACTTATGAAGATCCTGTAAACATGGCTACACATGAACTGAGTTAGGAAAGAGAAGAGAGTCTCACATTTAGAAAACACTCTTATGTCTGCTTAAGGGGGAAGGAGAGGTGGGGTGATGCATAAAACCAGAGGTTGATATAAACACAGGTACGTTTCCAAAAACCAAGTATGGAATAGACAAGACCTACACCTTCCTCAGTGAAAGGGACTCAAAACCCCATATTTCCCCAGAGGAATATATCTGACTAGTAAGAATCTTAAAACCTATGTATTGATATGTCTCTGTAAGGGAATCAAGTGTGTGTAGACTGGCATAAAGATGGCAGCGAGAATCAGCTCAAACCCACTATAAAAAGGAATTTCAATAACAAAACAAAAAAACAGCGAAATTCTTTACAATTCCTTCAGGGTCTCTAATGAAACTTGGAATGACGCTATCTAGAACGACAGCTGGAGGAGGCATAAGGCTGGACACATGGGACTGAGAGGATTGGTGAGATTCCTGAGCAAATGCAGACCCTTTAAAGCAATAATGCATGGCACACATTCCATGGGTCCCAACTCTCCAGGTTTTAAGGAATATTACTACAGCTATAACATGTATGGGAAACCTAGAGAATGGACACACTGTGAATACGAAAGGTTTCTAAATCTCAAAGAATAGTCCCTCTCCTGGTGCTCCAGTTTCACTTTCTAACTGCTTTACTATCAATCTCCCAACTTGGAGAGACAGCACCTTTAACCTCCTGTTTCGCACAGGTTGCCAATTTGGCAAAGGATGAAAGGGAAGAGGGAGAAGCAAAGAGAGAGTAGCTGTTAGGCATTTGGACGGGCACATGTCACTCTTATTTCCCAGGAGGAAGAAGAATTAACCAAAGACTCAGGCACCCACTGGGAACCAGTATAGGTCCTAAACCAAAATATGGGACTTGCGTTCAGCTCACAAAAAATGAGTTAAAAAATGGAGCTATAGGGCAGAGCAATTCACAAACTGGCAGAGTAATAAAGGACAACTATCATCCAAAAATCTGTTGAGTGAAGGCAACGAGGCGGACTTGAAAGTGAGGCAGAATAGCAGGAAACAGATTTCAAGAGGTATGTTGGAATCGCCTTTAAATCACAGGAAGACGGGCACAACTTCGACAATTATGCACTTGTCCAAAAAGGGCGTATGCGTTTTTTCCTGAGTATATTCAGGAGAAAACGCATACGCCCATTTTGGCCAAGCAAGGAAGCGGACAATGTAAGTCTGCACTACAAAGAAGTATCACTTCCCACCGGTCCAAAGGGACATCCACAAAAAGGGTAAAAACCATAAATTCAAGACAGGCCCTGGAGAACAGGGAGCCTTGTTATGCTGATGGGTGGGATGTAAATTTCCAACTGCCTCTCTGGAGGAGTGCATTGTGTTCCCTAAAACAAGTAAACAACAGAGCTACAGAGCCATGGGCACTTCCAGTCTAGGGAATATACCTTGGGAAAACTGAAAATCAATAAGACAGAGCCACCCCAAAATTTAGGAATGCACTGCTTACAAGAACCTCAACTTGGGTACACCTTAATATCCCAGGAAATATAAAAATGGTTGAAAAAGTTGTGGTACTTACGTACGAGGGAATATCCCTCAGCCTTGAAATCAATATCATATGACCAGTTACAGCAAAATGAGTGGATTCAGGAACGATGATTGTAAGTGAAATAAGTCACACAGAAAAAGAGACTTATCATAAGATATCACTTATGAAGATCGTGTAAACATGGCTACACATGAACTGAGTTAGGAAAGAGAAGAGAGTCTCACATTTAGAAAACACTCTTATGCCTGCTTAAGGGGGAAGGAGAGGTGGGGTGATGCATAAAACCAGAGGTTGATATAAGCACAGGTACCGTTCCAAAAACCAAGTATGGAATAGACAAGAGCTACACCTTCCTCAGTGAAAGGGACTCAAAATCCCATATTTCCCACAGAGGAATATTTCTGACTAGTTAGAATCTTAAAACCTATGTATTGATATGTCTCCGTAACGTAATAAAGTGTGTGTAGACAGGCATAAAAATGGCAGCGAGAATCAGCTCAAACCCACTATAAAAAGGAATTTCAAAAACAAAACAAAAAAAACAGCGAAATTCTTTACAATTCCTCAGGGACTCTGATGAAACTTGGAATGACCCTATCTAGAACGACAGCTGGAGGTGGCATAAGGCTGGACACATGGGATTGAGAGGATTGGTGAGATTCGTGAGCAAATGCAGACCCTTTAAAGCAATAATAGATGGCACCCATTCCATGGGTCCCAAGTCTCCAGGTTGTAGGGAATATTACTACAGCTATAACATGTATGGGAAACCTAGTGAATGGACACAGTGTGAATACGAAAGGTTTCTAAATCTCAACGAATAGTCCCTCTCCTGGTGCTCCAGTTTCACTTTCTAACTGCTTTACTATCAATCTCCCAACTTGGAGAGACAGCCCCTTTAACCGCCTGGTTCGCACAGGTTGCCAATTTGGCAAAGGATGAAAGGGAAGAGGGAGAAGCAAAGAGAGAGTAGCTGTTAGGCATTTGGACGGGCACATGTCACTCTTTTTTCCCGAGAGGAAGAAGAACTAACCAAAGTCTCAGCCACCCACCGGGAACCCGTATAGGTCCTAAACCAAAATACGGGACTTGCGTTCAGCTCACAAAAAACGAGTTAAAAAATGGAGCTATAGGGCAGAGCAATTCACAAACTGGCAGAGTAATAAAGGACAACTATCATCCAAAAATCTGTTGAGGGAAGGCAACGAGGCGGACTTGAAAGTGAGGCAGAATAGCAGGAAACAGATTTCAAGAGGTATGTTCGAATCGCCTTTAAAGCACAGGATGAGGGGCACAACTTCGACAGTGATGCACTTGTCCAAAAAGGGCGTATGCGTTTTCTCCTGAGTATATTCAGGAGAAAACGCATACGCCCATTTTGGCCAAGCAAGGAAGCGGACAATGTAAGTCTGCACTACAAAGAAGTATCACTTCCCACCGGTCCAAAGGGACATCCACAAAAAGGGTAAAAACCATAAATTCAAGACAGGCCCTGGAGAACAAGGAGCCTTGTTATGCTGATGGGCGGGATGTAAATTGCCAACTGCCTCTCTGGAGGAGTGCATTGTGTTCCCTAAAACAAGTAAACAACAGAGCTACAGAGCCAAGGGCACTTCCAGTCTAGGGAATATACCTTGGGAAAACTGAAAATCAATAAGACAGAGCCACCCCAAAATTTAGGAATGCACTGCTTACAAGAACCTCAACTTGGGTACACCTTAATATCCCAGGAAATATAAAAATGGTTGAAAAAGTTGTGGTACTTACGTACGAGGGAATATCCCTCAGCCTTGAAATCAATATCATATGACCAGTAGCAGCAAAATGAGTGGATTCAGGTACGATGATTCTAAGTGAAATAAGTCACACAGAAAAAGAAACTTATCATAAGATATCACTTATGAAGATCCTGTAAACATGGCTACACATGAACTGAGTTAGGAAAGAGAAGAGAGTCTCACATTTAGAAAACACTCTTATGCCTGCTTAAGGGGGAAGGAGAGGTGGGGTGATGCATAAAACCAGAGGTTGATATAAGCATAGGTACGGTTCCAAAAACCAACTATGGTATAGACAAGACCTACACCTTCCTCAGTGAAAGGGACTCAAAACCCCATATTTCCCGCAGAGGAATATATCTGACTAGTAAAAATCTTAAAACCTATGTATTGATATGTCTCCGTAAGGGAATCAAGTGTGTGTAGACTGGCATAAAGATGGCAGCGAGAATCAGCTGAAACCCACTATAAAAAGGAGTTTCAAAAACAAAACAAAAAAAACAGCGAAATACTTTACAATTCCTCAGGGACCTTGATGAAACTTGGAATGATCCTATCTAGAACGACAGCTGGAGTGGCATAAGGATGGACACATGGGATTGAGAGGATTGGTGAGATTCGTGAGCAAATGCAGTCCCTTTAATGCAATAATGCATGGCACCCATTCCATGGGTCCCAACTCTCCAGGTTGTAGGGAATATTACTACAGCTATAACATGTATGGGAAACCTAGTGAATGGACACACTGTGAATATGAAAGGTTTCTAAATCTCAACGAATAGTCCCTCTCCTTGTGCTCCAGTTTCACTTTCTAACTGCTTTACTATCATTCTCCCAACTTGGAGAGACAGCACCTTTAACCGCCTGGTTCGCCCAGGTTGCCAATTTGGCAAAGGATGAAAGGGAAGAGGGAGAACCAAAGAGAGAGTAGCTGTTAGGCATTTGGACGGGCACATGTCACTCTTATTTCCCAGGAGGAAGAAGAATTAACCAAAGACTCAGCCACCCACCGGGAACCAATATAGGTCCTAAACCAAAATATGGGACTTGCGTTCAGCTCACAAAAAACGAGTTAAAAATGGAGCTATAGGGCAGAGCAATTCACAAACTGGCAGAGTAATAAAGGACAACTGCCATCCAAAAATCTGTTGAGGGAAGGCAACGAGGCGGACTTGAAAGTGAGGCAGAATAGCAGGAAACAGATTTCAAGAGGTATGTTCGAATCGCCTTTAAAGCACAGGAAGATGGGCACAACTTCGACAATGATGCACTTGTCCAAAAAGGGCGTATGCGTTTTCTCCTGAGTATGTTCAGGAGAAAACGCATACGCCCATTTTGGCCAAGGAAGAAAGCGGACAATGTAAGTCTGCACTACAAAGAAGTATCACTTCCCACCGGTCCAAAGGGACATCCACAAAAAGGGTAAAAACCATAAATTCAAGACAGGCCCTGGAGAACAAGGAGCCTTGTTATGCTGATGGGCGGGATGTAAATTGCCAACTGCCTCTCTGGAGGAGTGCATTGTGTTCCCTAAAACAAGTAAACAACAGAGCTACAGAGCCAAGGGCACTTGCAGTCTAGGGAATATACCTTGGGAAAACTGAAAATCAATAAGACAGAGCCACCCCAAAATTTAGGAATGCACTGCTTACAAGAACCTTAATATCCCAGGAAATATAAAAATGGTTGAAAAAGTTGTGGTACTTACGTACGAGGGAATATCCCTCAGCCATGAAATCAATATCATATGACCAGTAGCAGCAAAATGAGTGGATTCAGGTACGATGATTCTAAGTGAAATAAGTCACACAGAAAAAGAAACTTATCATAAGATATCACTTATGAAGATCCTGTAAACATGGCTACACATGAACTGAGTTAGGAAAGAGAAGAGAGTCTCACATTTAGAAAACACTCTTATGCCTGCTTAAGGGGGAAGGAGAGGTGGGGTGATGCATAAAACCAGAGGTTGATATAAGCATAGGTACGGTTCCAAAAACCAACTATGGTATAGACAAGACCTACACCTTCCTCAGTAAAAGGGACTCAAAACCCCATATTTCCCGCAGAGGAATATATCTGACTAGTAATAATCTTAAAACCTATGTATTGATATGTCTCCGTAAGGGAATAAAGTGTGTGTAGACTGGCATAAAGATGGCAGCGAGAATCAGCTCAAACCCACTATAGAAAGGAATTTCAAAAACAAAACAAAAAAACAGCAAAATTCTTTACAATTCCTCAGGGTCTCTGATGTAACTTGGAATGACGCTATCTAGAACGACAGCTGGAGGTGGCATAAGGCTGGACACATGGGACTGAGAGGATTGGTGAGATTCGTGAGCAAATGCAGACCCTTTAAAGCAATAATGCATGGCACCCATTCCATGGGTCCCAACTCTCCAGGTTCTAGGGAATATTACTACAGCTATAACATGTATGGGAAACCTAGTGAATGGACACACTGTGAATACGAAAGGTTTCTAAATCTCAACGAATAGTCCCTCTCCTGGTGCTCCAGTTTCACTTTCTAACTGCTTTACTATCAATCTCCCAACTTGGAGAGACAGCACCTTTAACCTCCTGGTTCGCACAGGTTGCCAATTTGGCAAAGGATGAAAGGGAATAGGGAGAACCAAAGAGAGAGTTGCTGTTAGGCATTTGGACCAGCACATGTCACTCTTATTTCCCAGGAGGAAGAAGAATTAACCAAAGACTAAGCCACACACCGGGAACCAGTATAGGTCCTAAACCAAAATATGGGACTTGCGTTCATCTCACAAAAAACGAGTTAAAAATGGAGCTATAGGGCAGAGCAATTCACAAACTGGCAGAATAATAAAGGACAACTGCCATCCAAAAATCTGTTGAGGGAAGGCAACGAGGCGGACTTGAAAGTGAGGCAGAATAGCAGGAAACAGATTTCAAGAGGTATGTTGGAATCGCCTTTAAAGCACAGGAAGAGGGGCACAACTTCGACAATGATGCACTTGTCCAAAAAGTGCGTATGCGTTTTCTCCTGAGTATATTCAGGAGAAAACGCATATGCCCATTTTGTCCAAGCAAGCAAGCAGACAATGTAAGTCTGCACTACAAAGAAGTATCACTTCCCACCGGTCCAAAGGGACATCCACAAAAAGGGTAAAAACCATATATTCAAGACAGGTCCTGGAGAACAGGGAGCCTTGTTATGCTGATGGGCGGGATGTAAATTGCCAACTGCCTCTCTGGAGGAGTGCATTGTGTTCCCTAAAACAAGTAAACAACAGAGCTACAGAGCCAAGGGCACATCCAGTCTAGGGAATATACCTTGAGAAAACTGAAAATCAATAAGACAGAGCCACCCCAAAATTTAGGAATGCACTGCTTACAAGAACATCAACTTGGGTACACCTTAATATCCCAGGAAATATAAAAATGGTTGATAAAGTTGTTGTACTTATGTACGAGGGAATATCCCTCAGCCTTGAAATCAATATCATATGACCAGTAGCAGCAAAATGAGTGGATTCAGGTACGATGATACTAAGTGAAATAAGTCACACAGAAAAAGAAACTTATCATAAGATATCATTTATGAAGATCCTGTAAACATGGCTACACATGAACTGAGTTAGGAAAGAGAAGAGAGTCTCACATTTAGAAAACACTCTTATGCCTGCTTAAGGGGGAAGGAGAGGTGGGGTGATGCATAAAACCAGAGGTTGATATAAGCACAGGTACGGTTCCAAAAACCAACTATGGTATAGACAAGACCTACACCTTCCTCAGTGAAAGGGACTCAAAACAACATATTTCCCGCAGAGGAATATATCTGACTAGTAAAAATCTTAAAACCTATGTATTGATATGTCTCCTTAAGGGAATCAAGTGTGTGTAGACTGGCATAAAGATGGCAGCGAGAATCAGCTCAAACCCACTATAAAAAGGAATTTCAAAAACAAAACAAAAAAACAGCGAAATTCTTTACAATTCCTTCAGGGTCTCTGATGAAACGTGGAATGACCCTATCTAGAACGACAGCTGGAGGTGGCATAAGGCTGGACACATGGGACTGAGAGGATTGGTGAGATACGTGAGCAAATGCAGACCCTTTAAATCAATAATGCATGGCACTCATTCCATGGGTCCCAACTCTCCAGGTTGTAGGGAATATTACTACAGCTATAACATGTATGGGAAACCTAGTGAATGGACACACTGTGAATACGAAAGGTTTCTAAATCTCAACGAATAGTCCCTCTCCTGGTGCTCCAATTTCACTTTCTAACTGCTTTACTATCAATCTCCCAACTTGGAGAGACAGCACCTTTAACCTCCTGGTTCGCACAGGTTGCCAATTTGGCAAAGGATGAAAGGGAAGAGGGAGAACCAAAGAGAGAGTAGCTGTTAGGCATTTGGACGGGCACATGTCACTCTTATTTCCCAGGAGGAAGAAGAATTAACCAAAGACTCAGGCACCCACCGGGAACCAGTATAGGTCCTAAACCAAAGTATGGGACTTGCGTTCATCTCACAAAAAACGAGTTAAAAATGGAGCTATAGGGCAGAGCAATTCACAAACTGGCAGAATAATAAAGGACAACTGCCATCCAAAAATCTGTTGAGGGAAGGCAACGAGGCGGACTTGAAAGTGAGGCAGAATAGCAGGAAACAGATTTCAAGAGGTATGTTGGAATCGCCTTTAAAGCACAGGAAGAGGGGCACAACTTCGACAATGATGCACTTGTCCAAAAAGTGCGTATGCGTTTTCTCCTGAGTATATTCAGGAGAAAACGCATATGCCCATTTTGTCCAAGCAAGCAAGCAGACAATGTAAGTCTGCACTACAAAGAAGTATCACTTCCCACCGGTCCAAAGGGACATCCACAAAAAGGGTAAAAACCATATATTCAAGACAGGTCCTGGAGAACAGGGAGCCTTGTTATGCTGATGGGCGGGATGTAAATTGCCAACTGCCTCTCTGGAGGAGTGCATTGTGTTCCCTAAAACAAGTAAACAACAGAGCTACAGAGCCAAGGGCACATCCAGTCTAGGGAATATACCTTGAGAAAACTGAAAATCAATAAGACAGAGCCACCCCAAAATTTAGGAATGCACTGCTTACAAGAACATCAACTTGGGTACACCTTAATATCCCAGGAAATATAAAAATGGTTGATAAAGTTGTTGTACTTATGTACGAGGGAATATCCCTCAGCCTTGAAATCAATATCATATGACCAGTAGCAGCAAAATGAGTGGATTCAGGTACGATGATACTAAGTGAAATAAGTCACACAGAAAAAGAAACTTATCATAAGATATCATTTATGAAGATCCTGTAAACATGGCTACACATGAACTGAGTTAGGAAAGAGAAGAGAGTCTCACATTTAGAAAACACTCTTATGCCTGCTTAAGGGGGAAGGAGAGGTGGGGTGATGCATAAAACCAGAGGTTGATATAAGCACAGGTACGGTTCCAAAAACCAACTATGGTATAGACAAGACCTACACCTTCCTCAGTGAAAGGGACTCAACACAACATATTTCCCGCAGAGGAATATATCTGACTAGTAAAAATCTTAAAACCTATGTATTGATATGTCTCCTTAAGGGAATCAAGTGTGTGTAGACTGGCATAAAGATGGCAGCGAGAATCAGCTCAAACCCACTATAAAAAGGAATTTCAAAAACAAAACAAAAAAACAGCGAAATTCTTTACAATTCCTTCAGGGTCTCTGATGAAAAGTGGAATGACCCTATCTAGAACGACAGCTGGAGGTGGCATAAGGCTGGACACATGGGACTGAGAGGATTGGTGAGATACGTGAGCAAATGCAGACCCTTTAAAGCAATAATGCATGGCACTCATTCCATGGGTCCCAACTCTCCAGGTTGTAGGGAATATTACTACAGCTATAACATGTATGGGAAACCTAGTGAATGGACACACTGTGAATACGAAAGGTTTCTAAATCTCAACGAATAGTCCCTCTCCTGGTGCTCCAATTTCACTTTCTAACTGCTTTACTATCAATCTCCCAACTTGGAGAGACAGCACCTTTAACCTCCTGGTTCGCACAGGTTGCCAATTTGGCAAAGGATGAAAGGGAAGAGGGAGAACCAAAGAGAGAGTAGCTGTTAGGCATTTGGACGGGCACATGTCACTCTTATTTCCCAGGAGGAAGAAGAATTAACCAAAGACTCAGGCACCCACCGGGAACCAGTATAGGTCCTAAACCAAAGTATGGGACTTGCGTTCATCTCACAAAAAACGAGTTAAAAATGGAGCTATAGGGCAGAGCAATTCACAAACTGGCAGAGTAATAAAGGACAACTGCCATCCAAAAATCTGTTGAGGGAAGGCAACGAGGCGGACTTGAATGTGAGGCAGAATAGCAGGAAACAGATTTCAAGAGGTATGTTGGAATCGCCTTTAAAGCACAGGAAGAGGGGCACAACTTCGACAATGATGCACTTGTCCAAAAGGGCGTATGCGTTTTCTCCTGAGTATATTCAGGAGAAAACGCATACACCCATTTTGGCCAAGCAAGCAAGCAGACAATGTAAGTCTGCACTACAAAGAAGTATCACTTCCAACGGTCCAAAGGGACATCCACAAAAAGTGTAAAATCCAGAAATTCAAGACAGGCACTGGAGAACAGGGAGCCTTGTTATGCTGATGGCCGGGATGTAAATTGCCAACTGCCTGTCTGGAGGAGTGCATTGTGTTCCCTAAAACAAGTAAACAACAGAGCTACAGAGCCAAGGGCACTTCCAGTCTAGGGAATATACGATGGGAAAACTGAAAATCAATAAGACAGAGCCACCCCAAAATTTAGGGCTGCACTGCTTACAAGAACCTCAACTGGGGTACACCTTAAGTATCCCATGAAAGATAAAAATGGTTCAAAAAATTGTGGTACTTACGTATGATGGAATATCCCTCAGCCATAAAAACAATGTCATAAGACCAGTAGCAGCAAAATGAGAGGATTCAGGTACGATGATTCTAAGTGAAATAAGTCACACAGAAAAAGAAACTTATCATAAGATATCACTTATGAGGATCCTGTAAACATGGCTACACATGAACTGAGTTAGGAGAGAGAAGAGAATCTCACATTTAGAAAACACTCTTATGCCTGCTTAAGGGGGAAGGAGAGGTGGGGTGATGCATAAAACCAGAGGTTGATATAAGCACAGGTACCGTTCCAAAAACCATGTATGGAATACACCAGACCTACACCTTCCTCAGTGAAAGGGACTCAAAACCCCATATTTCCCGCAGAGGAATATATCTGACTAGTAAGAATCTTAAAACCTATGTATTGATATGTCTCCATAAGGGAATCAAGTGTGTGTAGACTGGCATAAAGATGGCAGCGAGAATCAGCTCAAACCCACTATAAAAAGGAATTTCAAAAACAAAACAAAAAAACAGCGAAATTCTTTACAATTCCTTCAGGCTCTCTGATGAAACTTGGAATGACACTATCTAAAACGACAGCTGGAGGTGGCATAAGGCTGGACACATGGGACTGAGAGGATTGGTGAGATTCGTGAGCAAATGCAGACCCTTTAAAGCAATAATGCATGGCACCCATTCCATGGGTCCCAACTCCCCTGGTTGTAGGGAATATTACTACAGCTATAACATGTATGGGAAACCTAGTGAATGGACACACTGTGAATACGAAAGGTTTCTAAATCTCAAAGAATAGTCCCTCTCCTGGTGCTCCAGTTTCACTTTCTAACAGCTTTACTATCAATCTCCCAACTTGGAGAGACAGCACCTTTAACCGCCTGGTTCGCACAGGTTGCCAATATGGCAAAGGATGAAAGGGAAGAGGGAGAACCAAAGAGAGAGTTGCTGTTAGGCATTTGGACGGGCACATGTCACTCTTATTTCCCGGGAGGAAGAAGAATTAACCAAAGTCTCAGCCACCCACCGGGAACCAGTATAGTTCCTAAACCAAAATATGGGACTTGCGTTCATCTCACAGAAAACGAGTTAAAAAATGGAGCTATAGGGCAGAGCAATTCACAAACTGGCAGAGTAATAAAGGAAAACTATCATCCAAAAATCTGTTGAGGGAAGGCAACAAGGCGGACTTGAAAGTGAGTCAGAATAGCAGGAAACAGATTTCAAGAGGTACGTTGGAATCGCCTTTAAAGCACAGGAAGTGGGGCACAAATTCGACAATGATGCACTTGTCCAAAAAGGGCGTATGCGTTTTCTCCTGAGTATATTCAGGAGAAAACGCATACGCCCATTTTGGCCAAGCAAGCAAGAGGACAATGTAAGTCTTCACTTCAAAGAAGTATCACTTCCCACCGGTCCAAAGGGACATCCACAAAAAGGGTAAAAACCAAAAATTCAAGACAGGCCCTGGAGAACATGGAGCCTTGTTATTCTGATGGGCGGGATGTAAATTGCCAACTGCCTCTCTGGAAGAGTGCATTGTGTTCCCTAAAACAAGTAAACAACAGAGCTACAGAGCCAAGGGCACTTCCAGTCTAGGGAATATACCTTGGGAAAACTGAAAATCAATAAGACAGAGCCACCCCAAAATTTAGGGCTGCACTGCTTACAAGAACCTCAACTTGGGTACACCTTAAATATCCCAGGAAAGATAAAAATGGTTCAAAAAATTGTGGTACTTACGTATGATGGAATATCCCTCAGCCATGTAATCAATGTCATAAGACCAGTAGCAGCAAAATGAGTGGATTCAGGTACGATGATTCTAAGTGAAATAAGTCACACAGAAAAAGAAACTTATCATAAGATATCACTTATGAAGATCCTGTAAACATGGCTACACATGAACTGAGTTAGGAAAGAGAAGAGAGTCTCACATTTAGAAAACACTCTTATGCCTGCTTTAGGGGGAAGGAGAGGTGGGGTGATGCATAAAACCAGAGGTTGATATAAGCACAGGTACCGTTCCAAAAACCAAGTATGGAATAGTCAAGACCTACACCTTCCTCAGTGAAAGGGACTCAAAACCCCATATTTCCCGCAGAGGAATATATCTGACTAGTAAGAATCTTAAAACCTATGTATTGATATGTCTCCATAAGGGAATCAAGTGTGTGTAGACTGGCATAAAGATGGCAGCGAGAATCAGCTCAAACCCACTATAAAAAGGAATTTCAAAAACAAACCAAAAAAAACAGCGAAATTCTTTACAATTCCTTCAGGCTCTCTGATGAAACTTGGAATGACCCTATCTAGAATGACAGCTGGAGGTGGCATAAGGCTGGACACATGGGACTGAGAGGATTGGTGAGATTCGTGAGCAAATGCAGACCCTTTAAAGCAAGAATGCATGGCACCCATTCCATGGGTCCCAACTCCCCTGGTTGTAGGGAATATTACTACAGCTATAACATGTATGGGAAACCTAGTGAATGGACACACTGTGAATACGAAAGGTTTCTAAATCTCAACGAATAGTCCCTCTCCTGGTGCTCCAGTTTCACTTTCTAACAGCTTTACTATCAATCTCCCAACTTGGAGAGACAGCACCTTTAACCTCCTGGTTCGCACAGGTTGCCAATTTGGCAAAGGATGAAAGGGAAGAGGGAGAACCAAAGAGAGAGTAGCTGTTAGGCATTTGGACGGGCACATGTCACTCTTATTTCCCGGGAGGAAGAAGAATTAACCAAAGTCTCAGCCACCCACCGGGAACCAGTATAGGTCCTAAACCAAAATATGGGACTTGCGTTCAGCTCAAAAAAACGAGTTAAAAAATGGAGCTATAGGGCAGAGCAATTCACAAACTGGCAGAGTAATAAAGGACAACTATCATCCAAAAATCTGTTGAGGGAAGGCAACGAGGCGGACTTGGAAGTGAGGCAGAATAGCAGGAAACAGATTTAAAGAGGTATGTTGGAATCGCCTTTAAAGCACAGGAAGAGGGGCACAACTTCTACAATGATGCACTTGTCCAAAAAGGGTGTATGCGTTTTCTCCTGAGTATATTCAGGAGAAAACGCATACGCCCATTTTGGCCAAGCAAGCAAGCAGACAATGTAAGTCTGCACTACAAAGAAGTATCACTTTCCACCGGTCCAAATGGACATCCACAAAAAGGGTCAAAACCAGAAATTCAAGACAGGCCCTGGAGAACAGGGAGCCTTGTTATGCTGATGGGCGGGATGTAAATTGCCAACTGCCTCTCTGGAGGAGTGCATTGTGTTCCCTAATCAAGTAAACAACAGAGCTACAGAGCCAAGGGCACTTCCAGTCTAGGGAATATACCTTGGGAAAACTGAAATTCAATAAGACAGAACCACGCAAAAATTTAGGAATGCTCTGCTTACAAGAACCTCAACTTGGGTACACCTTAAATATCCCAGGAAATATAAAAATGGTTGAAAACGTTGTGGTACATACGTACGAGGGAATATCCCTCAGCCATGAAATCAATATCATATGACCAGTAGCAGCAAAATGAGTGGATTCAGGTTCGATGATTCTAAGTGAAATAAGTCACACAGAAAAACAAACTTATCATAAGATATCACTTATGAAGATCCTGTAAACATGGCTACACATGAACTGAGTTAGGAAAGAGAAGAGAGTCTCACATTTAGAAAACACTCTTATGCCTGCTTAAGGGGGAAGGAGAGGTGGGGTGATGCATAAAACCATAGGTTGATATAAGCACAGGTACCGTTCCAAAAACCAAGTATGGAATAGACAAGACCTACACCTTCCTCAGTGAAAGGGACTCAAAACCCCATACTTCCCGCAGAGGAATATATCTGACTAGTAAGTATCTTAATACCTATGTATTGATATGTCTCCGTAAGGGAATCAAGTGTGTCTAAACTGGCATAAAGATGGCAGCGAGAATCAGCTCAAACCCACTATAAAAAGGAATTTGAAAAACAAGAAAAAAAGGGAAATTCTTTACAATTCTTTCAGGGTATCTTATGAAACCAGGAATGACCTTATCTACAACGACAGCTGGATGTGGCAGAAGGCTGGACACATGGGACTGAGAGGATTGGTGAGATTGGGTGAGCAAATGCAGACCCTTTAAAGCAATAATGCATGGAACCCATTCCATGTGTCCCAACTTACCAGGTTGAAGTGAATATTACTACAGTTATAATATGTACGGGAAACCTAGAGAATGGACACAGTGTGAGTACGAAAGGTTTCTAAAACTCACCTAATACTCTCTCTCCTGGTGCTCCAGTTTGAATTTCCAACTGCTTTTCTATCAATCACCCATTTTGGAGAGACAGCCCCTTTAACCTCCTGGTTCACACAGTTTGCCAATTTGGCAGAAGATAAAAGGGAAGAGGGAGAACCAATGAGAGAGTAGCTGTTAGGCATTTGGGCGGGCACATGTCACTCTTATATCCCGGTTGGAAGAAGAATTAACCAAAGTCTCCGCCACCCACCGGGAACCAGTAGAGTTCCTGAACCAAAATTTTGGACTTGCGTTCAGCTCACAAAAAACGAGTTAATAAATGGAACTCAGGGGCACAGCACTTCACAAACTGGCAGAATAATAAAGGACAACTATCGTCCAAAAATCTGTTGAGGGAAGACAACGAGGCGGAATTGAAAGCGAGGCAGTATAGCAGGAAACAGATTTCAATAGGTACGTTGGAATCGCTTTTAAAGCACAGGAAGAGGGGCACTACTTCGACAATGATGCACTTGGCCAAAAAGGGCGTAGGCGTTTTTTCATGAATATATTCAAGAGAAAACCCATACGCCCTTTTTGGCCAAGCAAGCAGGCGGGGAATGCAAATCTGCACTCCAAAGAAGTATCATTTCTCACCAGTCAAAAGGCATATCCACAAAACGGATAAAAAGCAGAAAGGCAAGACAGGCCCTGGAGAACAGGGAGCCTTGTTATGCTGATGGGCGGGTTATAAATTGCCAACTGCCTCACTGGAGGAGTGCATTGTGTTCCATAAAGAAGTAAACAACCGAGCTACAGAGCCAAGGGCACTCCCAGTCTAGGGAATATACCTTGGAAAAACTGAAAATCAATAAGACAGAGCCACCCCAAAGTTTAGGGCTTCACTGCTTACAAGAACCTCAACTTGTGTACAAGTTAAATATCCCAGGAAAGATTAAAATGGTTCAAAAATTTGTGTTACTTACATACGATGGAATACCCCTCAGCCATGAAATCAGTGTCATAAGACCAGTAGCAGCAAAATGAGTGGATTCAGGTACGATGATTCTAAGTGAAATAAGTCACACAGAAAAAGAAACTTATCATAAGATATCACTTATGAAGATCCTGTAAACATGGCTACATATGAACTGAGTTGGGAAAGATAACAGAGTACAAAATCTTATCATAAGATATCAATATTTTGGGAATGTACACTTGGCTACGAATGAACTGAATTACAAACACAACAGAGTCACACACTTAGAAAACAATATTCTGCCTTCTTAACGGGAAAGGCGAGGTGAGTTGATGCATAAAACCACAGTTTTAAATTAGCACAGATACCGTTACATAAACCAAGTATGTAATAGACATCACCTACTCCCCGCACCATGAACTCGACTCAACACCCTCTATTCATTGCAGAGGAATATATCTGACTCCAATAATTTTAAAACATATGTATTATCATGTCTCCATAAAGGTGTCATGTGTGTGTATAACGGCATGAACACAGCACTGAAATTCAGCTAAATACACTTATAAAAATAAATTTCAAAAGCAAAATGCAAAAACAGTGAAACAGAGGGAAAGCCTTAAGAATTACGTTCAGGGCCTGTGATGCAACCTGGATTGTCCACCTTTACACCCACAGCTGGATGAGACATAAAACTGGACACTTGGGGCTGACAAGATTGTTGAGGTTGTGTGAGCAAAAGAACACCACTTAGAGCAATACTGTGTACTACCCATTCTAGTGGTCCCAACTCTCCAAGTTTAAGGGAATCTTCCTACAGTTAAAGCATGCATGGGAAACCCAGTGGATGGTACACTGTGTAATTGGGAAAGTTTTCTAAAAGGTACCTCATTTTTCCTTTTGTCATGCTCGGCTTCGCCATTCCATCTGCATTACTAAAAATCCCCCCACTTGGAGTGTCAGCGCCTTTACCCTCCTGATATGCACAGTTTGCAAATTGTGCAGAGGATGAACAGGAAGAGGGGAAACAAATGAGAGATTAGCTGTAGGTGTTGGGATGGGCACATGTCACTCTAGGTTCCCATCAGCAAGAAGAATTAACCAAAGGCTCAGCCTGACACCCCAGAACCAGACTAGGGCCTACAGCCATCCTGCGGTATTGCAGCCAGCTCACAAAGAGGCCAGTTGAAAAATAGAAATCAGGGGCACAGCAATTCACAAACTTGCAGAGTTATAAAGGACAACTATCATCCAGAAATATATTGAGGTAAGGCAGTGAAGAGGATTTGAATGCAAGGCAGAATTGAAGGAAACAGATTTCAAGAGGTAGATTGGAGTTGTCTTTAAAGCACATGAAAAGTGACAGAACTTCGACAATTTTGCCCTTGGCCGAAAAGGGAGTATGTGTATTTTCTTGAATATATTCGGGAAAAAAATGCATACACCCTTTTTGGGCAAGCAAGCCATCAGGCATTGCAAATCCACACTACATAGAAGTGTCCCTTACCTCCAGTCAAAAGGGCCATACACAAATAGTGTAAAAACCACAAATGCAGGACAGGCCATGGAGAAAAGGGAGCCTGGTTATGCCGATGGACAGGATGTAAATTGCCAACAGCCTCTCTGGAGAACTGTATGTTGTTTTCTAAAACAGAGCTACAGAGCATAGCACACTTCCACTCATGGACGTGTATTTTGGGAAAACTAAAAATCCACAACACACAGCCAGCTCAAAGTTTAGGGCTGCTCTGTTTACAAGAACCTCGACTTCGGTACACTTTAAATATCCCAGGAAAGGGAAGAAAATGGATATAGATGTTGTGGTACTTATATACAAAGGAAAGTCACTCAGACATAAAATCAATGTCATAAGGCCAATAGCAGCATAATGAGTGGCTTTAGGTATGATGATGCTAAGTGAAATGAGCCACAAAGAAAAAAAAATATTGTAATATATCACATATAGAGGGAATGTAAACATGGCTACACATGAACTGAATTTCAAATGTGAACAGAGTTACACATTTAGAAAACACACTTATTCCTCCTTAAGGGGAAAGGTGACGTGGGGTGATGTGTAAAAGCAGAGTTTGAAATTAGCACAGATCCCATTTCATATACCAAATATGTAATAGACAAGACCTACTCCTTTCTCAATGAACTGGACACAAAACACCCTATTCACTGAAGAGGAATATATCTGACTGGTAATAAACTTGAAACCTATGTATTTATATGTCTGCATAATGGAATCAATTGTATGTAGATTGGCATAAACACAGATCAATGGAACAGGACAGAAAGCCCAGAGATAAACCTACATACCTATGGCTATCTCATCTATGACAAAGGAGCTAAGGATATTCAATGGAGGAAAGACAGTCTCTTCAGTAATTGGTGCTGGATAAACTGGACCCCTACACATAAAAGAATGAAATTAGAACACTCCATAACACTATACACAAAAATAAACTCTAAATTGATTAGAGATCTAAATATAAGACCACACACTATAAAACACTTAGAGGAAACCATAGGCAGAACACTCTATGACATAAATCACAGCAAGATCCTTTTTGACCCACCTCCTAGAGAAATGGAAATAAAAACAGAAATCAACAAATGGGACCTAATGAAACTTAAAAGCTTTTACACAGTACAGGAAAACATAAACAAGATGCAAAAACAACCCTCAGAATGGGAGAAAATATTTTCAAATGAAGCAATTGACAAAGGATTAATCTCCAAACTTTACAAGCACCGCATGTAGCTCAATATCACAAAAACAAACAACCCAATCCAAAAATGGGCAGAAGACCTAAATAGACATTTCTCCAAAGAAGATATACAGATTACCAAGAAACACATGAATGGATGTTGAACATTACTAATCATTAGAGAAATGCAAATCAAACCTACCGTGAGGTATCACCTCACAGCAGTCAGAGTGGCAATCATCAAAAAAATCTACAAAACAATAAATGCTGGAGAGGCCTTTATTGGAGAAAAGGGCACACACTTGCACTGTGGGTGGGAATGTAAATTGATATGGGCACTAGGGAGAACAGTACGGAGGTTCCTTTAAATAACTAACAATAGAAGTACCATATGACACAACAATCCAAGTACTGGGCATTTGCCTTGTGAAAACCATAATTCAAAAAGAGTTATGTAGAAAAATGTTCATTGCAGCTCTATTTACAATAGTCAGGACATGGAAGCAACCTAAGTGTCCATCGACAGATGAATGTTTAAAGAAGATCTGGCACATATATACAATGGAGTATTACTCAGCCATAAAAGGAAGCAAAACTGAGTTAGTTGTACTGAGGTGGATTGACTTAGAATCTGTCCTACACAGTGAAGTAAGTCAGAAAGGGAAAAACAAATACTGTATGTTAACAGAGATATACGGAATCTAATGAAGAAAAAAAAAGATTTTGAAGAACCTAGTGGCAGGACAGGATTAAGGACACAGACATAGAGAAAGGACTTGAGGACAACGGAAGGGGGATGGGTAAGCTGGGACGAAGTGAGAGAGTGGCATGGACATAAATACATTACCAAATATAACACCAATAGCTACTGGGAAGCAGCCACATAGAACAGGGAGATCAGCTTGGTGCTTTGTGAACACATAAAGGGGTGGGATATGGGGTGTGAGAGGGAGATGCAAGAGGGAGAGGATCTGGTGATATTTGTATATGTATAGCTTATTCACTTTTTTATACAGCAGAAACCAACACTCCATTGTAAAGCAATTACACTCCAATAAACGTGTAAAAGGAAAAAAAAAAGAAAACACAGGGATAAACCTACCCATCTATGGTCACCTAATCTATGACAAAGGAGGCAAGACTATACAATGGAGATAAGACAGTCTCTTCAATCATTGGTGCTGGGAAATATGGAGAGCTACATGTAAAAGAATGAAATTAGAACACTCCCCAACACCATACATAAAAATATATTCAAAATGGATTAGAGACCTTAATGTAAGACCGGATAGTATAAAACTCTGAGAGGAAAACTTACGAAGGATACTCTGACGTAAATCACAGCAAGATCTTTTTGATCCACCTCTTATAGTAATGAAATAAAAAATAAAACTAAACAGATGGGACCTAAGGGAACGTAAAAGCTTTTGCAAAGCAAAGGAAACTACAAACAAGATGAAAAGACAACCCTCAGAATGACAGAAAATATTTGCAAACGAATCAATGGACAAATGATTAATCTCCAATATATATAAACAGCTCATGCAGCTCAATATTAATAAAACAAACAACCCAATACAAAAATGGAAGAAGATATAAATAGACATTTCTTCCAAGAAGACATAGAGGTGGCCAGTACGCACATGAAAATCTGCTCAACATCACTAATTATTAGAGAAATGGAAACTACAATGAGGTGTCATGTCACACCTGTTAGAATGGGCATCAACAGAGAATCTACAAACAAAAAATGATGGAGAGGGTATGGAGAAAAGGAACCTTCTTCCACTATTGTTGGGAATGTAAATTGATACAGTCTCTATGGGGAACAGTATGGAGGTTCCTTAAAAAAGTAAAAATAGAATTACCATATAATCCAGCAATCCCACTACTGGGCATATACCCAGAGAAAACCATAAATCAAAAATACACATTCACGACAATGTTCATTGCACCACTATTTACAATAGCCAGGTAATGAAAGCAACCTAAGTGCCCACAGACAGACGAATGGATAAAGATGTGGTACATATACACAATGGAATATTACTCAGCCATACATAGGAATGAAATTGGGTCATTTGTAGAGACCTTAATGGATCAAGAGACTGTCATACGGAGTGAAGTAAGTCAGAAAGAGAAAAACAAATATTGTATATTAATGCATATATGTGGAACCTAGAAAAATGGTACAGATGAACCGGTTTGCAGGGCAGATATAGAGACACAGATGTAGAGAACAAACATATGGACACCAAGGGGGAAACGCCATGTGAGGGTGGTGGTGGGATGAATTGGGAGACTGGGATTCACATGTGCACACTTATATGTATAAAATAGATATCCAATAAGAACCTGCTGTATAAAAGAAATAAATTTAAAAAAATAAAAATAAATAGCATTTAATAAAAGAAAACAGAAAAAAGTATTTCCCTTCACATAGACATCTTTATATTAATGCATTATTTCCATGTTTATATCTCCAAATTAAAAAAAAGAGGAATAAATAAAATCTACCTTGAACCAAAAAGAAAAAAAAAGAAAAAAAAAAAAAAACCATAACCCACCAGTTATACAGAGGAAAATCATATCAGGGCACTTTCTCCAGTGGTAAAAAATTCTTAAGTTGGTCAGAGGTGGGAAATCGTCTCCCATGGAGTCAGCAGCACTCCCCCCGACAAGGAGCATCCTCTTTGCAAAGCTGGGGGGACTGTGTTGAGGCGTCTGTGAGTAAATGTGAGCTGAGCCCCAGTCCTGCTGCAGCTGAACTCTTCCCACCCTTTCCAGGTAAAACACCTGAATATGTACAAGCACTTGCAAGCCTAGAGGAAGGGCTGTGGAGCCACACCAGCGACAGCACGCAGGCCGACTTGGTGCCTGCAGGCCAGTCAGGATGGTCCTGGCCCCAGATGCTCTTCTGGAAGCTTTCCATTTCCCTGCCTGAGATACCCCTCCTGCCACGGCCCCCACTGCTTTTGTACTTCCTCACCTCTGCCTGGGGAGAAATTCAAGCGGCAGGTATGGATGACACATCCTCTTCTTTAGCAGGTGGCAGCCTAGCAACTCCTGTGGAAAGTCCAGCAGAGCCCCACTCACACTGGGCCACACACAAAGCCACGTCCCCTCACTCCCTACCACCACCACAGCCCCGACACTGCTGACGGGGCAGAGAATATGGCATCAGGCACAGCTAAAGAGGCTCTAGCTGCCTGGAGAGGTGTTTATATTTACCTCAACCCAGGCACACCTGGGGAGGGCTGGTAGGCAGTGTCAGGCTGCCCAAATCAGCCAATCCTCACCCCTCAGGGGCTCACAGTAGCAGAAAATGAACCTTGCTAAACGGGCCAGGCCCAAGGAACAGGTGTGGACCCTTGAGAGTCAGGCTAGACAAGGGGCTGCAGCTGCCGCTTGTTTTCTTATCATTTTATCTGGTCCATGAGTGGCAAACAACTTCAAGAAGACCCTATCCTAATGTGAGGAACCCAGGAGTCAGGGAGAGGAGTGATGGTGGGTGGAGACAGAGGCCTGGTGACCTGGCTGCAGTGGAAGTTTCTGGAAGACCAGGCAGAGAGAGGCTGCACAGAGTGATAGCCAGGGTCACAGACTTGTCAGAGCTGCTGTTTGTTAGTTCAAGTCCTGCTCTGAGGTATTCTGTGTCAGCTGTGAGTGACAGGTGAGCTGGGGGTTCTCTGTAAGGTGGGCTATGTGCACTGTTCCTGTGTGTCCAGCCCTGCTGGGGTACCTGCCCATGGGAGCTCTGTATCCTGGGAAGGGCCTGACTATGGGAGCCCTATGGGCTGCTTGGTAGCTGCACAGGGGAGCTCCATACCCTGGGAGGGACTTGAACACGAGAGCCCCGTGGGCTGTGGGGATGGGTGGTGCAGCTCAGGTGAGCTCCATATACTGGGATTGGCCTGACCACGAGAGCCCCATGGGCTGCTGGAGACCTGGTAAAGGATATCAGGACAGTCAGTGAAGCCACCGAGGATATACATCCAGTAGCTCCTATTTCCTACACCCTGCTGGAAATTCTACCATCCACCATGCCATGGCATTCTGTATTACACTTCAATGATGCCTTCTTCTGTATTCCATTCATCTCAGAGTCACAAGAATTTTTGGCTTGTGAGTGGCAGGACACAACATGCAACAAAACCAATAATGCTGGGCCGTCCTGCCCCAACGGTACAAAAATCCCCACACCATCATTGGGGAAATGACCTCTAAAGACCTAAACGTTCTACCTCTGTAAAAGGGAACCCTCCTTCAATATGCAGATGACATTCTGATCGCCAGGCCTACTAAAGACGCCTCTAAACTACCTAGCCAAGGAAGGATAGAAGGTGTCCAAGAAAAAGGCTCAAATATCCCAGGCTCAGGTGACATGCCTGGGCTTCATTCTCACAGATATTCGGAGAAACGCATCCCAGGATAGGGAAGAAGCCATTTGCAGCCTTACCTCTTCTAAAACTAGAAGACAGCTTAGGGGTTCCTGGGGAGTCCAAGGTTTTCTGCATCTGGATCCCTAACTACAGTCAAATAGCTGGGCATCTACATGAAACACTGACACGAAAAGATGATGATACTTTTGTATAGAATCCAGAAGCGGCCTTTCAAGAATGGAAAGAGCAGTCAATTCAGACCCTTGCCCAGGTAATCCCTAATTTAGCTAAACCCTTTGACCTTTACATACCCGGTCAAAGGTTAATTGCCCTTGGAGCCTTAGTGCAAAAACTGGGACCACTTGAAATGGAGCAACACAAGAATGCCCTTCAGGTATGATAAACTATGGTCATCAAGGGCTTTGCCCACCGACTCATCAGGCCAGGATACTGGGGTATGTAAAAAGCTAGAAATCAGCAGCCCACAAGGCCAGCTACCTCCTAAGGGAAAAGGACCCCACGTCGTGATCCTAACCACCCATCATGCCCTGATGTTGCAGGGGTCGCTCTGTGGACACACTGACCTCGAGTGAGGAGGCCCTCCAACTCCAACTTCCAGAGAGACAAACGGGAGCAACGGGCCCCCAAGATGACTCGTGTGACCATCACTTGACCTGGAGTTTCTCTCAGAAAACAACAAGACTGTGCCCCGAAAGAGCAGACTACTGCTTGCAGGACTTACTGCACCCAGAGGGGAGTTAATAAGCTTGGCGGGGGAATCGTATATCACGCTTTCACCATAGAAAACCCTACATAAAATGCGGTGATGGTGGCCAATATGACCGGCTGGAATGCTGGCTACTTCTAAAGGCCGTTGACTCAGTGGACGTCATGGTCCTGGATCACCACTGACCCTGGACTGTCTGGGAGTTGCGCGGGCAGGGTTCTGACACATGGTGCTGTTTGTACATTTATTCAGGGACCTAATTAAAGAAAGCACAGACTACTGGTCAGAGCATCTAGGCTGGCAAAAACCGTCAGCCTAAGGTCGCCAAACAAATGTGGGGTGGGGTGAAACCTGCCACCTCAGCATCTCTGCGCATCTCTTTCCTGGACCCTTAAAGGTCATTAGAATCTATAACACTTCCATTGCTGGTGCTCAGGCGGACGAGAAGTGAGGCAGGAGGCCTTGGGACAATCAACCTCACCTGGAGGCTGGTCGGGAGACGTTTTGCCCCTCCCCCCAGGTATCAGGGCTGCCACCACAGGATGAAGCAGTTACAAAAGAGGGGTCTGCACCCTCAAAACCCCAAGAATGAGGAACGGAACAAAAAGCAGAGGAGGGGTTCGTCTCCGGCAACGTTCATTAAAAATTCCTGGGAGATAAAAAGAGAATCTGGGCAATAAAATAAAGTCTAACCTGTTTTTCCTTTGTGCTTTGTCTAATTTCACGTGCTCCTAGGGTTCCGCATGCAGAGGTCCCACACCCGGCACTTCAGACCCGATTTCCTAGTGCAGAATGGCTGGGTCGACACCTCAGCTAGCGGGGTCACATGCAGACTCCACGGCATAGAGCCTGAGCTGCAGCCAACCCAGCCCTCGAGAGCTCCATCCCCACCCTCCCACTGACTCTGCCGGGATCCCTACACAGCAGCCCAGCCCACAGCCCGTGGGGGACTGCACGCTCTCACCTCTCCATTCTGTTTTCAAAATAATGTTTCCTTTGCTTCTGAAGCAAACTCAGTCTTGATCTGTTGGCTCCAATGACACTGGGCACGGTGAATCCTGTTGGGGTCCACTCTGGAGGATCAGTAACAGAAATTGAGAACATTGTAACTTCAATGAAGAGATGTCTGAGCCAAACTGTAGTTAACATAGAGCAGTGTATAATGCTCGGGTAAAATAAGATGTTTCTAAGATTACATTTGATATTTCCATCACTTTACTATAAGCAAGTTCAGTGAAGACGTCTGTCTTATTTGTCAGGTCAACATTAGAGAAATGAAGTGATTTATTTCCATGGATGTACATCGAATACTCTTGGCTGACGCTTCAATCTTGTTTTGAATGCTTTTCCATTGAAAAGGATACCTCTCTTTCAGCTCCCCCATTTCTGAGAAGTATAAAATCTTATAATTTATTATTACCAAAGGGGAAAGGTAGGAAAAGGGATAAATTAACAGTTTGGGATTAACACATACACACTGCTATGTATAAAATAGATCATCAACAAGGAACTACTGTATAGCACAGGGAACTACACTGAATATTTTGCAATAACCTATAAGGGGAAATAATCTGAAAAAGAATCGATATTTTTATTGACATCATCTATCAATGACAGATAAAATGTAACCTAAGCAAGGCCCATGTTGAACGCTTCTGAACCTGAAGATTTCAATCATCTAAAGTTTGGGCTCTGCCTATTTCCCAAGGCCTTTAATGGACATACGTGTAGCTGTAGCTTAAAAATTCCCCAGTTTGGGGTACAGGGAGGCACTGATTTGGAAAAATCCCTGGTGTTCTTCTTCCATGCACGGGACCCTTCCTACAGCTAAAACATGCCTGTCACACTTAGACGATGGTACACCGTTTGATCGGAAAGAGTTTGGAAAAGGCACCTCATCTCCTCATCGCCTGGTGCTCGGGTTCACCCCTCCAGCATATTTTCTAACAATCTCCTCACTTGGGGATATCAGCACCGTTAACATCCTGTTGCACACAGTTTGGAATTAGTCCAGAGGATGAAGTGGAAGGATGAGAAAAATTTAGAGACAAGTCTTAGTTGTTTGAACAGGCACATGCCACTCTAATTTCCAATCTGGAAGACAAATTCATCAAAGGCTAGAATTGCCCATGGAAACAGAATAGGGCTAGAGGAAATCCCCCTGTTTTGTGTCCAGTTTCCAAAAACACAAGTTGAAAAATGGAACTCAGGGGCACTAAAATTCATGAAACTGCAGAGTTGAAAATATCTATCGTCGAAAAATGTCTTGAGGTAAGTCACAGAAAAGGAGTTGTAAGCAAGGGAGAGTGGCAGGAAACAGATTTGAAGAGGTAGAAAGGACTCCCCATTAAAGCACAAGAAAAGGGGCTGAACATGGCCAATGATGCAGTTGGCCCAAAAGGGCGTATGCATTTTTTCTGAATATATTCAAGTAAAGGCCATACACACTTTTTATCCAACCAAACAGGTGGGCATTGGAAATCAATACTACAAAATGTATCACTTCACATCAGTCAGAAGGGCCCTCCACATAAAGTGTAAACACCAGAAATGCAGGACAGGGCGAGGAGAAAAGGGAGCCCTGTGAGGCTGATAGTGGAAATGTAATTTGCCAATGGCCACTCTGGAGAAGTGTATTGTGTTTGCTAAAACATCTAAAAGACGAGCTACAGAGCATAGTGCACTTGCACTCATGGGCGTATACCTTGGGAAAAACAAAAATGGACAGAAAACAGGCACCCCAACGTTTACCACCTCTCTGTTTAAAAGGGCCTCCACTTGGATATAACCTAAATGTCCCTGGAAGGATAAAATGGATAAAAGAGATGGGGTACTTATGTAGAGTGGAATATTACTCATCCCGAAATCAATGAAATAAGGCCAGTTGGAACAACTCTGGAGGAGTTACATACGATCATTCTAAGTGACATATGTCAGAAAGAAAAAGACACCTATCATAAGATGTCACTTAAAGGTGGAATCAAAAATGGCTACACATGAAATAAACTACAAAACAGAAACATAGTCAAATATGTAGAAAATAGACATAAGGCTGCTAAATGGGAAAGGTGGGGAATGATGAGGTATTATCCAGGAGGTTGAAATTAGCAAATATACCATTCCAAGTACCAAATTGAATAACTGACAAGGCCTACACGGTACCTCAAAGAACTGCACTCAGCCCACTCAAGTCACTGGACAATAATACATATGACTCGTAAGCATCTGAAAAATAATTTATTGTTGTCTCACAGTACATGAATCAAGTGGATGTATAGCAGCAAAAAACAGAGCTTTGAAAATCAGCTGTAACCAATATAAAAATAAGTTTAAAAATATTTATAAAAACGGTGAGACAGACAAAAATTCTTACAACTTTTGTTGAAGGGCTACGACGTAACATGGATTGAACACATGTAGACCCACAGCAGGATGATATATAAGGCTGGAAGCTATGCAGGCTAAGAGATGTTAGAGAGGCTGGGTGAGGAAATGCAGACCTTTTAAAGTAATACTGCCTGGTACCCATTCCATGGGTCCCAAATCGGCAGGTTCAAGGGAATCTTCTGACAGCGAAAACATGCCTGCGAAACCGAGATGAATGTACACCGTGTGCTCAGGAAAGGTGTCTAAAATGCACCTCATTTATGATCTCCTGGTGCTGGGGTTCGCCATTCCAGCCACATTATTAACAATATCCCCTCTTGGAGAATCAGCACCTTTAACCTCCTGTTTCACACAGTTTGCAATTTGTGCAGAGGATAAATGTGAAGGGGGGAACCAATGAGAGATAAGCTGTAGGAGTTTTGACAGGCACATGTCACTCTAATTTCCCATTAGGAACAAGAAATAACCAAAGGCTCAACCTGCCTCCTCAGAACCAGAATAGGCCCAGAAGCAATCCAATGGTTTGGCGGCGAGCTCACAATAAAAGCGAGTTGCAAAATGGAGCTCAGGAGCAGACAATTCAAAGACCTGCAAAGATATAAATGATAACCAACGTCCAAAAATATATTCAGGTAAGGCAACGAAGAGGATCTGAATGAGAGGCAGAATTGCAGGAAACAGATTTCAAAAGGTAGATTGTACTCACATTTAAAGCATATGAAAAGCAGCAGAATTTCTAAAATGATGGAGTTGGGCAAAAGGGTGTATGCCTTTTTTTCGTGAATATCTTCAGGAAAAAAACACATACAGAGTTTTTGGCCAACCAAGCAAGAGGGAAATGCAAATCCGCACAACAAAGAAGTCTCAATTTCCACTGCTCAGAAAGGCCATCCAAAAAATGTGTACAAACCAGAAATGCTGGAGAGGCCATGGAGAACAGGGAGCCTAGTCACGCTGATGGGTGGGGTATTAATATCCAAGAGCCACTCTGAAGAAGTGTATGCTGTTTCCTAAAACATTTAAATACAAAGCCCCCAAACAAAGGGGACTTCAACTCATGGACATATAACTTGGGAAGACTAAATATCGACAACACACAGGCACTCCAAAGTTTAGGGCTGCTCTGCATACAAGAACCTCAACTTCGGTAAACCTAAAATATCCCAGGAAAAAGAGAAATGCATAAATTACTTGTGGTAATTTTGTACAACGGAATATCACTCAGACGTAAAATCAATGTCATAAGGCCAGTAGCAGCATAAAGAGTGGATTTAGGTATGATGATTCTAAGTGAAATTAGTCACACAGAAAAAGAATCTATTCATAAGATATCACTTACAGAGGGAATGTCAACATCACAACACATGAACTGAATTAAGAAAGAGAACAGAGTCTCACATTTAGAAAACACTCTTATGCCTGTTTAATGGGAAAGGAGAGGTGGGGTGATGCATAAAACCAGAGTTTGATATTAGCACAGGTACCATTCCATAAACCAAATAGAGAACAGACGAGACCTACCCCTTCCTCAGTGAACGGGACTCAAACCCCCTATTGCCCGCAGAGGAATATATCTGACTAGTGAGAATCTTAAAACCTATGTATTGATTTGTCTTCATAAGGGAATCAAGTGTGTCTAGACTGGCATAAACACGTCAGTGAAAATCAGCTCAACCCCATTATAAAAATGAATTTCAAAAACAAACAAAAAAACAGCGAAATTCTTACACAATTCCTTCAGGGGTTCTGATGAAACCGGGAATGACCCTATCTGTAAAGACAGCTGGATGAGACATAAGTCTGGACACTTGGGACTGAGAGGACTGGTGAGATTGGGAGAGAAAATGCAGACCCTTTAAAGTACTAATGCATGCCACGATTCCATGGATACCAAATCTCCAGGTAGTAGGGAATATCACTACAGTTATAACATTTATGGGAAATCTAGAGAATGGACACCCTGTGATGGTGAAAGGTTTCTAAAAGTCTCCTAATTTTTCCTATCCTTGTGCTCCAGTTTGACATTGCAACTGCTTTACTATCAATCTCCCAACTTAGGAGAGCCAGCCCCTATAACCTCCTGGTTTGCACAGTTTGCTAATTGTGCAGAGGATGAAAGGGAAGAGGGAGAACCAATCAGAGAGTAGATGTAGGCTTTTGGACGGGCACATGTCACTCTAAATTCCCGTCAGGAAGAAGAATTAACCAAAGCCTCAGCCACCTGCAGGGAACAGTATAGCCACCCCTGGAACAAGTATAGGTCCTGAAGCAAAATTGTGGATTTGCAGTCAGCTCCCAAAAACGGGATTTGAAAATTGGAGCTCACGGGCACAGCAATTCACAAACCTACAGTTATAAAGGACTACTGTCTTCCAAAAATCTGTTGAGGGAAGGCAACGAAGCTGACTTGAAAATGAGGCAGAATTGCACAAAACATATTTCAAGAGGTAAATTGGAATTGCATTTAAAGCACAGGAAAAGCATCACAACTTCGACAATGATGCACTTGGCCAAAAAGGGCGTATGTGTTTTCTCCTAAATATATTCAGGAGAAAACGCATACGACCTCTTTGGACAATCAAGCAAGCGCGCAATGCAAATCCACACTACAAAGAATTGTCACTTCCCACGGGTCAAAAGGGACATCCGAAAATCTGTAAAAACCAGAAAGGCAAGAGGGAGATGCCAAGGGCATGAAGCAATATGATCCAAAGTGTCATGAAGGATTGTGATGACAAGCGCATGGAGCATTGTGATGACAAGATTATGTAGCATATTGCTGACAAAGGCATGGAGCATTGTGATGACAAGGTTCATGGAGCACTGTGATGACAAGCGTCACGGATCATTGTGATTACAGGGGTCATGGAGCATTGGGATGACAAGGGCATGGAGCATTTTGATGACAAGAGTCCCGGATCATTGTGTTGTCAGTGTTCATGGATCGTTGTGATGACAGGAGTCATGGAGCATTGTGATGACAGGGGTCATGGAGCATTGTGATGAGAACGTCAAGGAGCATTGGGCTGAAAACGTTCATGGAGTATTGTGATGACAGGGGCCATGGAGGCTTGTGATGACAAGGTACTGGAGCATTGTGATGAGAAGACCATGGAGACTTGTGATGACAAGTCTCATGGAATATTCTGATGAAAAAGGGCATGGAGCATTGTGATTACAGTGGTCTTGGGGCATTGTGATGAAAAGGGCATGGAGCATTGGGATGAGATGTCCATGGAACGTTCTGATGACATGCATCATGGAGCTTTGTGATGACAAGGGCATGGAACATTGTGAGGAAAAAGGCATGGAACCTTGTCATGACAGGGTTCACGGAGCATACTGAGGACAAGTGTCAGGGAGCATTGTGATGACAAGTGTATTGAGCATTGTGATGAAAAAGGTCATGGAGCATTGTGATGAGAAGCCCATGTATAATTGTGATGACGACCGTCATGGGACGTTGTGATGATAAGTGTTATGGGACATTTTGATCACAAGGATTTGGAGCATTGTGATGACAGAGATCATGGAGCATTTTGATTTCATTGTGATGACAATAGCATGAAGCATTTTGATGATGGGCATGGTGCATTGTGATGACCGGGATCATGGATCATTGAGATGAAAAGGGGCATGGAGCATTGTGATTACAGAGGTCTTGGAGTATTGTGATTAGAAGGGTCATGGAGCCTTGTGATGACAAGGCCATGGAACATCGTGATGGCAGGGGTCATGGAGCACTGTTATGACAGGGTTAATTGAGAATTGTGATGGCAAGGGCATGGAACATTGTGATGAGAAGGCCATGGAGCCTTCTGATGACATGCGTCATGGAGCTTTGTGATGACAAGGTCATGGAGCAATGTGATGAGAGAGTTCATGGAGCATTGTGATGACAATAACATTGAGCATTTTGATGAAAAGTTCATGGAGCATTGTGGTGACAAATTTCACAGAGCCTTGTGATGATGAGGGCATTGACTGTTGTGGTGACACACGTCATGGATTCTTGTGATGACGGGACACACGGAGCATTGTGATGACTGGGGTCACGTAGCATAGTGATGACAGGAGCATGGAGCAGTGGTCTGACAAGTTTCATGGATAATTGTGTTGACAGTGGGCATGGCACATTGTGATGAAAAGGGCATGGTGCATTGTGATGACAAGGTCATGGAGTATTGTGAAGACAGGTGTCAGGGAGCATTGTGATGGCATATTTCATGTTCCATTGTGATGACAATGGCATGGAGCATTGTGATGCCGAGTGTTATGGAGGATTGTGATGACAAAGGTAATGGAGCATTGTGATGACAAGGGCTTGGAGCATTGTGATGACAAGGGCCATGGAGCATTGCGATGACAAGGGCATGGAGCATTGTGATGACAACGGCCTTTCAGAATTTTGATGAAAAGGTCGTGAAGCATTGTGATGACAAAGGCATGGAGCTTGCTATGACAGGGGTCATGGGACATTGCGATGACAAGTGCATGGAGAATTGTAATGACAAGAGCATGTAACATGGGGATGAGAACTGTCATGGAGCATTGTGATGACAAAGACCTGGAGAATTGTGATGACAAGGGACATGGAGCATTGTGATGACCAGGGCATGGAGCATTGTGATGGCAAGACCGTGGAGCACTGTGATGAGAAGACCATGGATAATTCTGGTGACGAGCATCATGGAGCACTGTAATGACAAGGGGCATGGAGCATTGTGATGATACGTCTCATGGAGCATTGTGATGACAGGGGTCATGGAGCATTGTGATATCAAGGGCCATTGAGAATTTTAATGTCATGGTCGTGAAACATTTTGATGAAAAGCGCATGGAGCTTCCTATGACTGGGGTCATGGAGCATTGTGATGACAAGTGCATGGAGTATTGTGATGACAAGAGCATATAACATTGTGATGTGAAGTGTCATGGAGCATTGTAATGACAAGGACGTGGAGAATTGTGAGGACAAGGGACATTGAGCTTTGAGATGACAAGGCATGGAGCATGGTGATGGCAAAACCGTGGAGCATTGTGATGAGAAGACCTTGGGTAATTGTGATGTCGAGCATCATGGAGCACTGTAATGACAAGGGGATAGAAGCATTGTGATGACAGGTGTCAGGGAGAAATGTGATGACAGGGGTCATGGAGCAATGCGATGACAAAGGCATGGAGCATTGTGATGACAAGGGCATGGAGCATTGTGATGACAAGTGCATGGAACATTGCAATGTCAAGAGAATGGAGAATTGTTATGACAAGAGCATGTAACATTTTGATGAGAAATGTCATGTAGCATTGTGATGACAAGGACGTGGAGAATTTTGATGACAAGGGACATGGAGCATTTTGATAACCAGGGCATGGATCACTGTGATGACAGGGGTCATGGCGCATTATTATGACAAGGGCCATGGTGCATTCTGACATAAGATATCACTTATGAAGGGAATGAAAACATGGCTACATATGAACTGATTTAGGGAAGAGAACAGAGTCTCAGATATAGAAAACACTCTAACGCTTGCTTAAGGGGAAAGACAGGTGCGGAGATGCACAAAACAAAAGTTTGATATTAGCACAGGTACCGTTCCATAATCCAAAAACAGAAGAGACAAGCCCTACTCCTTCCTCAGAGAACGGAACTCAACATCCCTATTCCCCGCAGAGAAATATATCTGACTAGTAAGAATTTTAAAACCTATGTATTGATATGTCTCCGTAAGGTAACTAAGTGTATCTAGAACGACATAAACATGGCAGTGAGAATCAGCTCAAACCCAATATAAAAATGAATTTCAAAACAAAACATAAAAACAGAAAAATTCGTACACAATACCTTCAGGGTCACTGATGAAACCTGGAATAATCCTATCTACAATGACAGCTGGATGTGGCATAAGGCTGGACACTTGGGACTGAGAGGATTGGTGAGATTGGGTGAGCAAATGTAGACCCTTTAAAGCAATAATGCATGGCACCCATTCCATGGGTCCCAGCTCTCCAGGTTGAAGGCAATATTACTACAGCTATAACATGTACGGGAAACCTAGAGAATGGACACACAGTGAATACGAAAGATTTCTAAAACTCAATTAATAGTCCCTCTCCTGGTGCTCCGGTTTGACTTAACAACTGCTTTACTAACAATCTCCCCACTTGGAGAGACAGCACCTTTAACCACCTGGTACACAGGTTGCCAATTTGGCAGAGGATGAATGGGAAGAAGGTGAACCAATGAGAGAGTAGTTGTTAGGCATTTGGACGGGCACATGTCACTCTAATTTCCCGGCAGGAAGAAGAAGTAACCAAAGTCTCAGCCACCCACCGTGAACCAGTATAGGTCCTGAACAAAAATTTTGGACTTGCCTTCAGCTCACAAAAAACGAGTTGAAAAACGGAGCTCAGGGGCACAACAATTCACAAACTGGCAGAATACTAAAGGACAGCTATCGTCCAAAAATCTGTTGAGGGAAGGCAACGAGACAGACTTGAAAGCGAGGCAGAATTGCAGGAAACAGCTTTCAAGAGATACGTTGGAATAGCCTTTAAAGCACAGGAAGAGGGGCACAACTTCGACAATGATGCACTTGGCCAAAAAGGGCATATGCGTTACCTCCAGAATATATTCAGGAGACAACGCATATGCCCTTTTTGACAAAGCAAGCAAGCGGGCAATGCAAATATTCACTACTAAGGAGTATCACTTCCGACCGGTCAAAAGGGACATCCACAAAATGTGAAAAAAACAGAAAGTCAAGACAGGTACTGGACAACAGGGAGCCTTGTTATGCTGATGGGCGGGATGTAAATTGCCAACTGCCTCTCTGGAGGAGTGCATTGTGTTCCCTAAAACAAGTAAACAACAGAGCTACAGAGCCAAGGGAACTTCCAGTCTGGGGAATATACCGTGGGAAAGCTGAAAATCAATAAGACATAGCCACCCCAAAATTTAGGGCTGCACTGCTTACAAGAACCTCAACTTGTGTACACCTTAAATATCCCAGGAAATATAAAAATGGTTCAAAAAATTATTGTACTTACGTACGATGGAATATCCCTCAGCCATGAAATCAATGTCATAAGACCAGTAGCAGCAAAATGAGTGGATTCAGGTACGATGATTCTAAGTGAAATAAGTCACACAGAAAAAGAAGCTTATCATAAGATATCACTTAGGAAGATCCTGTAAATATGGCTACACATGAACTGAGTTAGGAAAGAGAACAGAGTCTCACATTTAGAAAACACTCTTATGCCTGCTTAAGGGGGAAGGAGAGGTGGGGTGATGCATAAAACCAGAGTTTGATATAAGCCCACGTACCGTTCCAAAAACCAACTATGGAATAGACAAGACCTACACATTCCTCAGTGAAAGGGACTCAAAACCCCATATTTCCCGCAGAGGAATATATCTGACTAGTAAGAAACTTAATACTTATGTATTGATATGTCTCTGTAAGGGAATCAAGTGTTTCTAGCCTGGCATAAATATGGCAGCAAGAATAAGCTCATAACCACTATTAAAAGGAATTTCAAAAACAAAACAAAAAAACAGGGAAATTCTTTACAATTCCTTCAGGGTCTCTGATGAAACCTGGAATGACCCTATCTACAACGACAGCAGGAGGTGGCATAAGTCTGGACACATAGGAATGAGAGGATTGGTGAGACTGGGGGAGCAAATACAGACCCTTTAAAGCAATAATGCATGGCAACCATTCCATGGGTCCCATGTCTCCAGGTTGAAGGGAATATTAGTACAGCGATAACATGTACGGGAAACATAGAATATGGACACACTCTGAATACGAAACGTCTCCAAAACTCAACAAATTGTCACTCTCTTGGTGCTCCCGTTTGACTTTCCAACTTCTTTACTATCAATCTCCCAACTTGGAGAGACAGCCCCTTAGCCTCCGGATTTACACAGGTTGCCAATATGGCCAAGGATGAAAGGGAAGAGGGAGAACCAATGAGAGAGTAGCTGATAGGCATTTGGACGGGCAGATGTCACTCTTGTTTCCCGGGAGGAAGAAGAATTAACCAAAGTTTCAGCCACCCACCGGGAAACAGTTTAGGTCCTCAACCAAAATATTGGACTTGCGTTCAGCTCACAAAAAACGAGTTGAAAAATGCAGCTTAGGGGCACAGCAATTCACAACCTGGCAGAGCAATAAAGGGGAACTATCGTCCAAAAATCTGTTGAGGAAAGGAAACTAGGCAGACTTGAATGTGAGGCAGAATAGCAGGAAACAGATTTCAAGAGGTACGTTGGAATCGCCTTTAAAGCACAGGAAGAGGGGCACAACTTCGAAAATGATGCCCTTGGCCTAAAAGGGCGTATGTGTTTTCTCCTGAATATATGCAGGAGAAAATGCATACGCCCCTTTTGGCCAAGCAAGAAAGCGGGCAACACAAATCTGCACTGCAAAGAAGTATCACTTCCCCCGGTCAAAAGGGACATCCACAAAATTGTTAAAAACCAGAAAGGAAAGACAGGCCCTGGAGAACAGGGAGCCTTGTTATGCTGATGGCCGGGATGTAAATAGCCTACTGCCTAGCTGGAGGAGTGCATTGTGTTCCCTAAAAGAAGTAAATAACAGAGTTACAGAGCCAAGGACACTTCCAGTCTAGGGAATATACCTTGGGAAAACTGAAAATCAATAAGACAGAGCAACCCAAAATTTAGGGCTGCACTGCTTACAAGAACCTCAACTTGGGTACACCTTAAATATCCCAGGAAAGATAAAAATGGTTCAAAAAATTTTGGTACTTACATACGGTGGAATATCCCTCAGCCATGAAATCAATAACATAAGACCAGTAGCAGCAAAATGAGTGGATTCAGGTACGATGATTCTAAGAAAAATATGTCACACAGAAAAAGAATCTTATCATAAGATATCACTTATGAAGATCGTGTAAACATGGCTACACATGAACTGAGTTAGAAAAGAGAACAGGGTCTCACATTTAGAAAACATTCTTATGCCTGCTTAAGGGGGAAGGAGAGGTTGGGTGATGCATAAAACCAGAGTTTGATATAAGCACAGGTACCGTTCCAAAAACCAACTATGTAATAGACAAGATCTACACCTTCCTCAGTGAAAGGGACTCAAAACCCCATATTTCCTGCAGAGGAATGTATCTGACTAGAAAGAATCTTAAAACCTATGTTTTGATATGTCTCCGTAAGGGAATCAAGTGTGTCTAGACTGGCATAAACATGGCAGCAAGAATCAGCTCAAACACACTATGAAAAGGAATTTCAAAAACAAAACAAAAAATCAGGGAAATTCTTTACAATTCCTTCATGGTCTCTGAAGAAACCTGGAATGACCCTATCTACAGTGACAGCTGGATGTGGCATAAGGCTGGACACTTGGGACTGAGAGGATTGGTGAGATTGGGTGAGCAAAGGCAGACCCTTTATAGCAATAATCCATGGCACCCATTCAATGGGTCCCAACTCTACAGGTTGAAGGGAATATTACTAGAGCTATAACATGTACGGGAAACCTAGAGAATGGACACAGTGTGAATACGAAAGGTTTCTAAAACTCAACGAATTGTCCCTCTCCTGGTGCTCCCGTTTGCCTTTCCAACTGCTTTACTATCAATCTCCCAACTTGGAGAGACAGCACTTTTAAACTCCTGGTTCGCACAGGTTGCCAATTTGGCAAAGGATGAAAGGGAAGAGGGAGAACCAATGAGAGAGTAGCTGTTAGGCATTTGGACGGGCACATGTCACTCTTATTTCCCGGGAGGAAGAAGAATTAACCAAAGTCTCAGCCACCCACCGGGAACCAGTATAGTTCCTGAACCAAAATATTGGAGTTGCGTTCAGCTCACAAAAAACGAGTTAAAAAGTGGAGCTTAGGGGCACGGCAATTCACAAACTGGCAGAGTAATAAAGGGCAACTATCGTCCCAAAATCTGTTGAGGGAAGGAAACGAGGCGGACATGAAAGTGAGGCACAATAGCAGGAAATAGAATTCAAGAGGTACGTAGGAATCACCTTTAAAGCAGAGGAAGAGGGGCACAATTTCGACAATGCTGCACTTGGCCACAAAGGGCGTATGTGTTTTCTCCTGAATATATTCAGGAGAAAACACATACGACCTTTTTGGCCATCAAGCAAACGGGCAATGCAAATCTGCACTAGAAAATATCACTTCCCACCGGTCAAAACAGACATCCACAAAATTGGTAAAAAACAGAAAGGCAAGACAGGCCCTGGAGAACATGGAGCCCTGTTATGCTGATGGGCGGGATGTAAATTGCTAACTGCTTCTCTGGACCAGTGCATTGTGTTCCGTAAAACAAGTAAACAACAGAGCTGCAGAGCCAAGGGCACTTCCAGTCTGGGGAATATACCTTGGGAAAACTGAAAATCAATAAGACAGAGCCACCCCATAATTTAGGGCTGCACTGCTTACAAGAACCTCAACTTGGGTACACCTTAAATATCCCAGGAAAGATAAAAATGGTTCAAAAAATTGTGGTACTTACGTACGATGGAATATCCCTCAGCCATGAAATCAATGTCATAAGACCAGTAGCAGCAAAATGAGTGGATTCAAGTACGATGATTCTAAGTGAAATAAGTCACACAGAAAAAGAAACTTATCATAAGATATCCCTTATGAATATCCTGTAAACATGGCTACACATGAACTGAGTTAGGAAAGAGAACAGAGTCTCACATTTAGAAAACACTCTTATGACAGATAACGGAAGAAGGAGAGGTGGGCTGATGCGTAAAACCAGAGTTTGATATAAGCACAGGTACTGATCCAAAAACCAACTATGGAATAGACAAGACCTACACCTTCCTCAGTGAAAGGGAATCAAAAACCCCATATTTCCCACAGAGGAATATATCTGACTAGTAAGAATCTTAAAACATATGTATTGATATGTCTCCATAAGGGATTCAAGTGTGTCTAGACTGGCATAAACATGGCAGCGAGAATCATCTCAAACTCTCTATAAAAAGGAATTTCAAAAACAAAACAAAAAAACAGGGACATTCTTTACAATTCCTTCAGGGTCTCTGATGAAACGTGGAATGACATTGTCTACAATGACAGCTGGATGTGTCATAAGGCTGGACACTTGGGACTGAGAGGATTGGTGAGATTGGGTGAGCAAATGCAGACCCTTTAAAGCAATAATGCATGGCACCCATTCCATGGGTCCCAACTCTCTAGGTTGAAGGGAATATTACTACAGCTATATCATGTACAGTAAACCTAGAGATTGGACACACTGTGAATACGAAATGTTTCTAAAACTCAACGAATAGTCCCTCTCCTTGTGCGCCAGTTTGACTTTCCAACAGCTTTACTATCAATCTCCCAACTTGGAGAGACAGCCCCTTTAACCTCCTGGTTCTCACAGGTTGCCAATTTGGCCAATGATGAAAGGGAAGAGCGAGAACCAATGAGAGAGTAGCTGTTAGGCATTTGGACGGGCATATGTCACTCTAATTTCCCGGCAGGAAGAAGAATTAACCAAAGTCTCAACCACCCACCGGGAACCAGTATAGGTCCTGAAACAAAATTTGGACTTGCATTCAACTCACAAAAAACGAGTTGAAAAATGGAGCTCAGCGGCAGAGCAATTCACAATCTGGCAGAGTAATAAAAGCCAACTATCATCCAGAAATCTGTTGAGGGAAGGCAAAGAAGTGGACTTGAATGTGACGCCAAATAGCAGGAAACACATTTCAGGAGGTACGTTGGAATCATCTGTAAAGCACAGGAAGAGGGGCACAACTTCGACAATGATGCACTTGGCCAAAAGGGCGTATGCATTTTCTCCTGAATATATGCAGGAGAAAACGCATACGCCCTTTTTGGCCAAGCAAGCAAGCGGGCAATGCAAATCTGCACTACAAAGTAGTATCACTTCCCACCAGTCAAAAGGGACATCCACAAAATGTTTAAATACCAGAGAGGCAAGACAGGCCCTGGAGAACAGGGAGCCTTGTTATGCTGATGGGCGGGATGTAAATTTCCAACTGCCTCTCTGGAGGAGTGCATTGTGTTCCCTAAAACAAGTAAACAACAGAGCTACAGAGCCAAGGGCACTTCCAGTCTAGGGAATCTACCTTGGGAAAAATGAAAATCAATAAGACAGAGCCACCCTCAAATTTAGGGCTGCACTGCTTACAAGAACCTCAACTGGGTACACCTGAAATATCCCAAGAAAGATAAAAAATGGTTCAAAAAATTGTGGTACATATGTACGTTGGAATATCCCTCAGCCATGAAATCAATGTCATAAGACCAGTAGCAGCAAAATGAGTGGATTCAGGTACGATCATTCTAAGTGAAATAAGTCACAGAGAAAAAGAAGCTTATCATAAGATATCACTTATGAAGATCCTGTAAACATGGCTACACATGAACTGAGTTAGGAAAGAGAAGAGAGTCTCACATTTATAAAACACTCTTATGCCTGCTTAATGGGGAAGGAGAGGTGGGGTGATGCATAAACCCAGAGGTTGATATAAGCACAGGTACTGTTCCAAAAACCAACTGTGGAAGAAACAAGACCTACCTATACCTTCCTCAGTGAAAGGGACTCAAAACCTCATATTTCCCGCAGAGGAATATATCTGACTAGTAAGAATCTTAAAACCTATGTATTGATATGTCTCTGTAAGGGAATAAAGTGTGTCTAGACTGGCATAAACATGGCAGCGAGAATCAGCTCAAACCGACTATAAAAAGGAATTATAAAAACAAAACAAAAAAACAGGGAAATTCTTTACAATTCCTTCAGGGTCTCTGATGAATCCTGGAATAACCCTGTCTACAATGACAGCTGGATGTGGCATAAGGCTATACACTGGGAATGAGAGGATTGGTGAGATTGGGTGAGCAAATGCAGACCCTTTAAAGCAATAATGTATGGCACCCATTCCATGGGTCCCAACTCTCCAGGTTGAAGGGAATATTACTACAGCTATAACATGTACGGGAAACGTAGAGAATGGACACACTGTGAATACGAAAGGTCTCTAAAACTCACCGAATAGTCCCTCTCCTGGTGCTCCGGTTTGACTTTCCAACTGATTTACTATCAATCTCCCAACTGGGAGAGACAGCCCCTTTAACCTCCTGGTTCTCACAGGTTGCCAGTTTGGCAGAGGATGAAAGGGAAGAGGGAGAACCAATGAGAGAGTAGCTGTTAGGCATTTGGACGGGCATATATCACTCTAATTTCCCGGCAGGAAGAAGAATTAACCAAAGTCTCAGCCACCCACCTGGATCCAGTATTGGTCCTGAACCAAAATATTGGACTTGTGTTCAGCTCACAGAAAACGAGTTAAAATATGGAGCTCAGCGGCACAGCCATTCACAAACTGGTAGAATAATAAAGGACAACTATCGTACAAAAATCTGTTGAGGGAAGGAAACGAGGTGGACTTGAAAGCGAGGCAGAATAGCAGGAAACAGATTTCAAGAGGTACGTTGGAATCACCTGTAAAGCACAGGAAGAGGGTCACAACTTCGACAATGATGCACTTGGCCAAAAAGGGCGTATGCATTTTCTCCTGAATATATGCAGGAGAAAACGCATACACCCCTTTTTGGCCAAGCAAGCAAGCGGGCAACGCAAATCTGCACTACAAAGAAGTATCACTTCCCACCGGTCAAAAGAGACATCCACAAAATGTGTAAATATCAGAAAGGCAAGACAGGCCCTGGAAAACAGGGAGCCTTGTTATGCTGATGGGCGGGATGTAAATTGCCAACTGCCTCTCTGGATGAGTGCATTGTGTTCCCTATAACAAGTAAACAACAGAGCTACAGAGCCAAGGGCACTTCCAGTCTTGGGAATAAACCTTGGGAAACTGAAAATCAATAAGACAGAGCCACCCCAAAATTTAGGGCTGCACTGCTTACAAGAACCTCAACTTGGGTACACCTTAAATATCCCAGGAAAGATAAAAATGGTTCAAAAAATTGTGGTACTTTGGTACGATGGAATATCCCTCAGCCATGAAATCAATGTCATAAGACCAGTAGCAGCAAAATGTGTTGATTCAGGTTTGATGATTCTAAGTTAAATAAGTCACACAGAAAAAGAAACGTATGATAAGATATCACATATGAAGATCCTGTAAACATGGCTACACATGAACTGAGTTAGTAAAGAGAACAGAGTCTCACATTTAGAAAACACCCTTATGCCTCCTTAAGGGGGAATGAGAGGTGGGGTGTTGCATAAAATCAGAGTTTAATATTAGAACAGGCACCGTTCCAAAAACGAAATACAGAATAGACAAGATCTACACCTTCCTCAGTGAAAGGGATTCAACAACCCATACTTCCTGCAGAGGAATATATCTGACTAGGAAGAATCTTAAAACCTATGTATTGGTATGTCTCCTTAAGGGAATCAAGAGTGTCTAGATTGGCATAAACATGGCAGTGAGAATCATCTCAAACCCACTATTAAAATGAATTTCAAAAAAAAAAACGGAAATTCTTTACAATTCCTTCAGGGTCTCTGATGAAACCTGGAATGACCCTATCTACATGACAGCTGGATGTGGTATAAGGCTGGACACATGGGACTGAGAGGATTGGTGAGATTGGGTGAGCAAATGCAGACCCTTTAAAGCAATAATGCATGGCACCCATTCCATGGGTCCCATGTCTCCAGGTTGTAGGGAATATTACTACAGCTATAACATGTACGTGAAACGTAGAAAATGGACACACTGTGAATACGAAAGGTCTCTAAAACTCAACGAATAGTCCCCCTCCTGGTGCTCCGGTTTGACATTCCAACTGCTTTACTATCAATCTCCCAACTTGAAGAGACAGCACCTTTTACCTCCTGGTTCTCACAGGTTGGCAATATGGCAGAGGATGAAATGGAAGAGGGAGAACCAATGAGAGAGTAGCTGTTAGGCATTTGGACGGGCACATGTCACTCTTATATCCCATGCGGAAGAAGAATTAACCAAAGTCTCCACCACCCACCGGGAACAAGTAGAGTTCCTGAACCAAAATTTTGGACTTCCGTTCAGCTCACACAAAACGAGTTAAAAATTGGAGCTCAGGGGCGCAGCACTTCACAAACTGGCAGAGTAATAAAGGACAACTATCGTCCAAAAATCTGTTGAGGGAAGGCGACGAGGCACAGTTGAAAGCAAGGCAGAATAGCAGGAAACAGATTTCAATAGGTACGTTGGAATCGGCTTTAAAGCACAGGAAGAAGGGCACTACTTCGACAATGATGCACTTGGCCAAAAAGGGCGTATGCGTTTTCTCCTGGATATATCCAGGAGAAAATGCATACGCCCTTTTTGGCCAAGCAAGCAAGCGGGCATTGCAAATCTTCACTCCAAAGAAGTATCACTTCTCACCAGTCAAAATGCATATCCACAAAATGGATAAAAACCAGAAAGGCAAGACAGGCCCTGGAGAACAGGGAGCCTTGTTATGCTGATGGGCGGGATGTAAATTGCCAACTGCCTCACTGGAGGATTGCACTGTGTTCCATAAACAAGTAAACAACTGAGCTACAGAGCCAAGGGCACTTCCAGTCTAGGGAATATACCTTGGAAAACTGAAAATCAATAAGACAGAGCCACCCCAAAATTTAGGGCTGCTCTGCTTACAAGAACCTCAACTTGGGTACACCTTAAGTATCCCAGGAAAGATAAAAATGGTTTAAAAAATTGTGGTACTTACGTATGATGGAATATCCCTCAGCCATGTAATCAATGTCATAAGACCAGTAGCAGCAAAATGAGTGGATTCAGGTACGATGATTCTAAGTGAAATAAGTCACACAGAAAAAGAAACTTATAAGATATCACTTATGAAGATCCTGTAAACATGGCTACATATGAAATGAATTAGGAAAGATAACAGAGTACTGAATCTTATCATAAGATATCACTTATAGTGGGAATGTACACTTGGCTACGAATGATCTGAATTACAAACACAACAGAGTCACACACTTAGAAAACAATATTCTCCCTGCTTAATGTGAAAGGCGAGGTGGGTTGATGCATAAAACCACAGTTTTAAATTAGCACAGATACCGTTACATAAACCAAGTATGTAATAGACATCACCTACTCCCCGCACAATGAACTCGACTCTACAACCCCTATTCATTGCAGAGGAATATATCTGACTCCAAGAATTTTAAAACATATGTATTATCATGTCTCCATAAAGGAGTCATGTGTTTGTATAATGGCATGAACACAGCACTGAAATTCAGCTAAACACCCTTATAAAAATAAATTTCAAAAGCAAAATGCAAAAACAGCGAAACAGAGGGAAAGCCTTAAGAATTACGTTCAGGGCCTGTGATGCAACCTGGATTGTCCACCTTTACACCCACAGCTGGATGAGACATAAAAATGGACACTTGGGGCTGACAAGATTGTTGACGTTGTGTGAGCAAAAGAACACCACTTTGAGCAATACTGTGTACTACCCATTCTAGTGGTCCCAACTCTCCAAGTTTAAGGGAATCTTCCTACAGTTAAAGCATGAATGGGAAACCCAGTGGATGGTACACTGTGTAATTGGGAAAGTTTTCTAAAAGGTACCTCATTTTTCCATTTGTCGTGCTCGGCTTCGCCATTCCATCTGCATTACTAAAAATCTCCCCACTTGGAGTGTCAGCGCCTTTACCCTCCTGTTATGCACAGTTTGCAAATTGTGCAGAGGATGAACAGGAAGAGGGGAAACAAATGAGAGATTAGCTGTAGGTGTTTGGATGGGCACATGTCACTCTAGTTTCCCATCAGGAAGAAAAATTAATCAAAGGCTCAGCCTGACACCCCGGAACCAGACTAGGGCCTACAGCCATGCTGCGGTATTGCAGCCAGCTCACAAAGAGGCGAGTTGAAAAATGGAAATCAGGGGCACAGCAATTCACAAACTTGCAGAGTTATAAAGGACAACTATCATCCAGAAATATATTGAGGTAAGGAAGTGAAGAGGATTTGAATGCAAGGCAGAATTGAAGGAAACAGATTTCAAGAGGTAGATTGGAGTTGTCTTTAAAGCACATGAAAAGCGACAGAACTTCGACAATGTTGCCCTTGGCCGAAAAGGGAGTATCTGTATTTACTTGAATATATTTGGGAAATAAGGCATATGACCTTTTTGGCCAAGCAAGCCATCAGGCATTGCAAATCCACATTACATAGAAGTGTCCCTTACCTCCAGTCAAAAGGGCCATCCACAAATAGTGTAAAAACCACAAATGCAGGACAGGCCATGGAGAAAAGGGAGCCTGGTTACGCTGATGGTCAGGATGTAAATTGCCAACAGCCTCTCTGGAGAGCTGTATGTTGTTTTCTAAAACAGAGCTACAGAGCATAGCACACTTCCACTCATGGACGTGTATTTTGGGAAAACTAAAAATCCACAACACACCGACAGCCCAAAGTTTAGGGCTGCTCTGTTTACAAGAACCTCGACTTCGGTACACTTTAAATATCCCAGGAAAGGGAAAAAAATGGATATAGATGTTGTGGTACTTATATACAATGGAATGTCACTCAGACATAAAATCAATGTCATAAGGCCAATAGCAGCATAATGAGTGGCTTTAGGTATGATGATGCTAAGTGAAATGAGCCACAAAGAAAAAAAAATATTGTAATATATCACTTATAGAGGGAATGTAAACATGGCTACACATGAACTGAATTTCAAATGTGAACAGAGTTACACATTTAGAAAACACACTTATTCCTCCTTAAGGGGAAAGGTGACGTGGGGTGATGTGTAAAAGCAGAGTTTGAAATTAGCACAGATCCCATTCCATATACCAAATAGTTAATAGACAAGACCTACTCCTTTCTCAATGAACTGGACACAAAACACCCTATTCACTGAAGAGGAATATATCTGACTGGTAATAACCTTGAAACCTATGTATTTATATGTCTGCATAATGGAATCAAGTGTATGTAGATTGGCAGAAACACAGATCAATGGAACAGGACAGAAAGCCCAGAGATAAACCTACATACCTATGGCTATCTCATCTATGACAAAGGAGCTAAGGATATACAATGGAGAAAAGACAGTCTCTTCAGTAATTGGTGCTGGGAAAACTGGACCCCTCCACATAAAAGAATGAAATTAGAACACTCCATAACACCATACACAAAAATAAACTCTAAATTGATTAGAGATCTAAATATAAGACCAGACACTATAAAACACTTAGAGGAAACCATAGGCAGAACACTCTATGACATAAATCACAGCAAGATCCTTTTGGACCCACCTCCTAGAGAAATGGAAATAAAAACAGAAATCAACAAATGGGACCTAATGAAACTTAAAAGCTTTTACACAGTACAGGAAAACATAAACAAGATGCAAAAACAACCCTCAGAATGGGAGAAAATATTTTCAAATGAAGCAATTGACAAAGGATTAATCTCCAAACTTTACAAGCACCTCATGTAGCTCAATATCACAAAAACAAACAACCCCATCCAAAAACAGGCAGAAGACCTAAATAGACATTTCTCCAAAGAAGATATACAGATTACCAAGAAACACATGAAAGGATGTTGAACACTACTAATCATTAGAGAAATCTAAATCAAAACTACCCTGAGGTATCACCTCACAGCAGTCAGAGTGGCAATCATCAAAAAAATCTACAGGGCCTCCCTGGTGGCGCAGTGGTTGAGAGTCCGCGTGCCGATGCAGGGGATACGGGTTCGTGCCCCGGTCTGGGAGGATCCCATATGCCGCGGAGCGGCTGGGCCCATGAGCCATGGCCGCTGGGCCTGTGCGTCCAGGGCCTGTGCTCCGCAACGGGAGAGGCCACAACAGTGAGAGGCCCGCATACCGCAAAAAGAAAAAAAAAATCTACAAAACAATAAATGCTGGAGAGGTCTTTATTGGAGAAAAGGGAACACACTTGCACTGTGGGTGGGAATGTAAATTGATATGGGCACTAGGGAGAACAGTACGGAGGTTACTTTAAATAACTAACAATAGAAGTACCATATGACACAACAATACAACTACTGGGCATTTGCCTTGTGAAAACCATAATTCAAAAAGAGTTATGTACAAAAATGTTCATTACAGCTCTATTTACAATAGTCAGGACATGGAAGCAACCTAAGTGTCCATCGACAGATGAATGTTTAAAGAAGATATGGCACATATATACAATGGAGTATTACTCAGCCATAAAAAGAAGCAAAACTGAGTTATTTGTTCTGAGGTGGATGGACTTAGAATCTGTCCTACACAGTGAAGTAAGTCAGAAAGGGAAAAACAAATACTGTATGTTAACAGAGATATACGGAATCTAATGAAGAAAAAAAAAAGATTTTGAAGAACCTAGTGGAAGGACAGGATTAAGGACACAGACATAGAGAAAGGACTTGAGGACACCGGAAGGGGGATGGGTAAGCTGGGACAAAGTGAGAGAGTGGCATGGACATAAATACATTACCAAATGTAACACTGATAGCTACTGATAATCAGACACATAGAACAGGGAGATCAGATTGGTGCTTTGTGACCACATAAAGGGGTGGGTTATGGAGTTCGGGAGGGAGATGCAAGAGGGAGGGGATCTGGTGATATTTGTATACGTATAGCTCATTCATTTTTTTATACAGCAGAAACGAACACTCCATTGTAAATCAATTACACTCCAATAAACGTGTAAAAGGAAAAAAAAAGAAAGCACAGGGATAAACCTACACATCTATGGTCACCTAATCTATGACAAAGGAGGCAAGACTATACAAAGGAGATAAGACAGTCTCTTCAATCATTGGTGCTTGGAAATATGGACAGCTACATGTAAAAGAATGAAATTAGAACACTCCCCAACACCATACATAAAAATATATTCAAAATGGATTAGAGACCTTAATGTAAGACCAGACAGTATAAAACTCTGAGAGGAAAACTTACGAAGGATACTCTGACGTAAATCACAGCAAGATCTTTTTTGATCCACCTCCTATATTAATGAAATAAAAAAGAAAACTAAACAGATGGGACCTAATGGAATGTAAAAGCTTTTGCAAAGCAAAGGAAACTACAAACAAGACGAAAAGACAACCCTCAGAATGGCAGAAAATATTTGCAGACGAATCAATGGACAAATGATTAATCTCCAATATATATAAACAGCTCATGCAGCTCAATATTAATAAAACAAACAACCCAATACAAAAATGGAAGAAGATATAAATAGACATTTCTTCCAAGAAGACATAGAGGTGACCAGTACACACATGAAAATCTGCTCAATATCACTAATTATTAGAGAAATGTAAATGTAAACTACAATGAGGTGTCATGTCACACCTGTTAGAATGGGCATCAACAGAGAATCTACAAACAACAAATGCTGGAGAGGGTATGGAGGAAAGGACCCTTCTTCCACTATTGTTGGGAATGTAAATTGATAGTCTCTATGGGGAACAGTATGGAGGTTCCTTAAAAAAGTAAAAATAGAATTACCATATAATCCAGCAATCCCACTACTGGGCATATACCCAGAGAAAACCATAAATCAAAAAGACACATTCACCACAATGTTCACTGCACCACTATTTACAATAGCCAGGTAATGAAAGCAACCTAAGTGCCCACAGACAGACGAATGGATAAAGATGTGGTACATATATACAATGGAATATTACTGAGCCATACATAGGAATGAAATTGGGTCATTTGTAGAGACCTTAATGGAACTAGAGACTGTCATACGGAGTGAAGTAAGTCAGAAAGAGAAAAACAAATATTGTATATTAATGCATATATGTGGAACCTAGAAAAATGGTACAGATGAACCGGTTTGCAGGTCAGAGATAGAGACACAGATGTAGAGAACAAACATATGGACACCAAGGGGGAAACGCCATGCGAGGGTGGTGGTGGGATGAATTGGGAGACTGGGATTCACATGTGCACACTTATATGTATAAAATAGATATCCAATAAGAACCTGCTGTATAAAAGAAATAAATTTAAAAAAATAAAAATAAATAGCATTTAATAAAAGAAAACAGAAAAAAAGTATTTCCCTTCACATAGACGTCTTTATATTAATGCATTATTTCCATGTTTATATCTCCAAATTAAAAAAAAAGAGGAATAAATAAAATCTACCTTGAACCAAAAAGAAAAAAAAAAAAAAAAAAAAAGAACAGAACCCACCATTTATACAGAGGAAAATCGTATCAGGGCACTTGCTCCAGTGGTAAAAAATTCTTAAGTTGGTCAGAGGTGGGAAATCGTCTCCCATGCAGTCAGCAGTGCTCCCCCCGACAAGGAGCATCCTCATTGCAAAGCTGGGGGACTGTGTCGAGGCGTTTGTGAGTAAATGTGAGCTGAGCCCCAGTCCTGCTGCAGCTGAACTCTTCCCACCCTTTCCAGGTAAAACACCTGAATATGTACAAGCACTTGCAAGCCTAGAGGAAGGGCTGTGGAGCCACACTAGCGACAGCACGCAGGCCGACTTGGTGCCTGCAGGCCAGTCAGGATGGTCCTGGCCCCAGATGCTCTTCTGGAAGCTTTCCATTTCCCTGCCTGAGATACCCCTCCTGCCACGGCCCCCACTGCTTTTGTACTTCCTCACCTCTGCCTGGGGAGAAATTCAAGCGGCAGGTATGGATGACACATCCTCTTCTTTAGCAGGTGGCAGCCTAGCAACTCCTGTGGAAAGTCCAGCAGAGCCCCACTCACACTGGGCCACACACAAAGCCACGGCCCCTCACTCCCTACCACCACCACAGCCCCGACACTGCTGACGGGGCAGAGAATATGGCATCAGGCACAGCTAAAGGAGCTCTAGCTGCCTGGAGAGGTGTTTATATTGACCTCAACCCAGGCACACCGGGGGAGGGCTGGTAGGCAGTGTCAGGCTGCCCAAATCAGCCAATCCTCACCCCTCAGGGGCTCACAGTAGCAGAAAATGAACCTTGCTAAACGGGCCAGGCCCAAGGAACTGGTGTGGACCCTTGAGAGTCAGGCTAGACAAGGGGCTGCAGCTGCCGCTTGTTTTCTTATCATTTTATCTGGTCCATGAGTGGAAAACAACTTCAAGAAGACCCTATCCTAATGAGAGGAACCCAGGAGTCAGGGAGAGGAGTGATGGTGGGTGGAGACAGAGGCCTGGTGCCCTGGCTGCAGTGGAAGTGTCTGGAAGACCAGGCAGAGAGAGGCTGCACAGAGTGATAGCCAGGGTCACAGACCTGTCAGAGCTGCTGTTTGTTAGTTCAAGTCCTGCTCTGAGGTATTCTGTGTCAGCTGTGAGCGACAGGTGAGCTTGGGGTTCTCTGCAAGGTGGGCTATGTGCACTGTTCCTGTGTGTCCAGCCCTGCTTGGGTACCTGCCCATGGGAGCTCTGTATCCTGGGAAGGGCCTGACTATGAGAGCCCCATGGGCTGCTGGGTAGCTGCACATGTGAGCTCCATACCCTGGGAGGAACTTGAACACGAGAGCCCCGTGGGCTGTGGGGATGGGTGGTGCAGCCCAGGTGAGCTCCATATACTGGGATTGGCCTGACCACGAGAGCTCCATGGGCTGCTGGAGACCTGGTAAAGGATATCAGGACAGTCAGTGAAGCCACCGAGGATATACATCAAGTAGCTCCAATTTCCTACACCCTGCTGCTCATTCTACCATCCACCAGGCCATGACATTCTGTATTACACTTCAATGATTCCTTCTTCTGTATTCCATTCATCTCAGAGTCACAAGAATTTTTGGCTTGTGAGTGGCAGGACACAACATGCAACAAAAGCAATAATGCTGGGCCGTACTGCCCCAACGGTACAAAAATCCCCACACCATCATTGGGGAAATGACCTCTAAAGACCTAAACGTTCTACCTCTGTAAAAGGGAACCCTCCTTCAATATGCAGATGGCATTCTGATCGCCAGGCCTACTAAAGACGCCTCTGAACTACCTAGCCAAGAAAGGATAGAAGGTGTCCAAGAAAAAGGCTCAAATATCCCAGGCTCAGGTGACATGCCTGGGTTTCATTCTCACAGATATTCAGAGAAACGCATCCCAGGATAGGGAAGAAGCCATTTGCAGCCTTACCTCTTCTAAAACTAGAAGACAGCTTAGGGGTTCCTGGGGAGGCCAAGGTTTTCTGCATCTGGATCCCTAACTACAGTCTAATAGCTGGGCCTCTACATGAAACACTGACACGAAAAGATGATGATCCTTTTGTATAGAATCCAGAAGCAGCCTTTCAAGAATGGAAAGAGCAGTCAATTCAGATCCTTGCCCAGGAACTCCCTAATTTAGCTAAACCCTTTGACCTTTACATACCCGGTCAAATGTTAATTGCCCTTGGAGCCTTAGTGCAAAAACTGGGACCACTTGAAATGGAGCAACACAAGAATGCCCTTCAGGTATGATAAACTATGGTCACCAAGGGCTTTGCCCACTGACTCATCAGGCCAGGATACTGGGGTATCTAAAAAGCAAGAAATCAGCAGCCCACAAGGCCAGCTCCCTCCTAAGGGAAAAGGACCCCACGTGGTGATCCTAACCACCCATCATGCCCTGAAGTTGCAGGGGTCGCTCTGTGGACACACTGACCTCGAGTGAGGAGGCCCTCCAACTCCAACCTCCAGAGAGACAAATGGGGGCAACGGGCCCCCAAGATGATTCGTGTGACCATCACTTGACCTGGAGTTTCTCTCAGAAAACAACAAGACTGTGCCCCGAAAGAGCAGACTACTGCTTGCAGGACTTACTGCACCCAGAGGGGAGCTAATAAGCTTGGCGGGGGAAACGTATATCACGCTTTCACCATAGAAAACCCTACAGACACCGTGGTGATGTTGGCCAATATGACCGGCAGGACTGCTGGCTACTTCTAAAGGCCGTTGACTCAGTGGACGTCATGGTACTGGATCACCACTGACCCTGGATTGTCTGGGAGTTGCGCGGGCAGGGTTCTGACACATGGTGCTGTTTGTACATTAATTCAGGGACCTAATTAAAGAAAGCACAGACTACTGGTCAGAGCATCTAGGTTGGCAAAAACCGTCTGCCTAAGGTCGCCAAAAAAATGTGGGGTGGGGTGAAACCTGCCACCACAGCATCTCTGCGCATCTCTTTCCTGGACCCTTAAAGGTCATTAGAATCTATAACACTTCCAATGCTGGTGCTCAGGCGGACGAGAAGTGAGGCAGGAGGCCTTGGGGCAATCAACCTCACCTGGAGGCTGGTGGGGAGACGTTTTGCCCCTCCCCTCAGGTATCAGGGTTCCCACCACAGCATGAAGCAGTTACAAAAGAGGGGTCTGCACCCTCAACACCCCAAGAATGAGGAACGGAACAAAAAGCAGAGGAGGGGTTCATCTCCGGCAAAGTTCATTAAAAATTCCTGGGAGATAAAAAGAGAATCTGGGCAATAAAATAAAGTATAACCTGCTTTTCCTTTGTGCCTTGTCTAATTTCACGTGCTCCTAGGGTTCCGCATGCAGAGGTCCCACACCCGGCACTTCAGACCCGATTTCCTAGTGCAGAATGGCTGGGTCGACACCTCAGCTAGCGGGGTCACATGCAGACTCCACGGCATAGAGCCTGAGCTTCAGCCAACCCAGCCCTCGAGAGCTCCATCCCCTCCCTCCCACTGACGCTGCTGGGATCCCTACACAGCATCCCAGCCCACAGCCCGTGGGGGAGTGCACACTCTCACCTCTCCATTCTCTTTTCAAAATAATGTTTCCTTTGCTCCTGAACCAAACTCAGTCTTGATCTGTTGGCTCCAATGACACTGGGCATGGGGACTCCTGTTGGGGTCCACTCTGGAGGATCAGTAACAGAAATTGAGAACATTGTAACTACAATGAACAGATGTGTGAGCCAAACTGTAGTTAACATAGAGCAGTGTATAATGCTCGGGTAAAATAAGATGTTTCTAAGACTTACATTTGATATTTCCATCACTTTACTATAAGCAAATTCAGTGAAGACGTCTGTCTTATTTGTCAGGTCAACATTAGAGAAATGAAGTGATTTATTTCCATGGATGTACATCGAATACTCTTGGCTGAAGCTTCAATCTTGTTTTGAATGCTTTTCCATTGAAAATGATACCTCTCTTTCAGCTCCCCCATTTCTGAGAAGTATAAAATCTTATAATTTATTATTACCAAAGGGGAAAGGTAGGAGAAGGGATAAATTAACAGTTTGGGATTAACACATACACACTGCTATGTATAAAATAGATCATCAACAAGGAACTACTGTATAGCACAGGGAACTACACTGAATATTTTGCAATAACCTATAAGGGGAAATAATCTGAAAAAGAATAGATATTTTTATTGACATCATCTATCAATGACAGATAAAATGTAACCTAAGCAAGGCCCATGTTGAACGCTTCTGAACCTGAAGATTTCAATCATCTAAAGTTTGGGCTCTGCCTATTTCCCAAGGCCTTTAATGGACATACGTGTAGCTGTAGCTTAAAAATTCCCCACTTTGGGGTACGGGGAGGCACTGATTTGGAAAAATCCCTGGTGTTCTCCTTCCATGCACGGGACCCTTCCTACAGCTAAAACATGCCTGTCACACTTAGACGATGGTACACCGTTTGATCGGAAAGAGTTTGGAAAAGGCACCTCATCTCCTCATCGCCTGGTGCTCGGGTTCACCCCTCCAGCATATTTTCTAACAATCTCCTCACTTGGGGATATCAGCACCGTTAACATCCTGTTTCACACAGTTTGGAATTAGTCCAGAGGATGAAGTGGAAGGATGAGAAAAATTTAGAGACAAGTCTTAGTTGTTTGGACAGGCACATGCCACTCTATTTTCCAATCTGGAAGACAAATTCATCAAAGGCTAGAATTGCCCACGGAAACAGAATAGGGCTAGAGGAAATCCTGCTGTTTTGTGTCCAGTTTCCAAAAACACAAGTTGAAGAATAGAACTCAGGGGCACTAAAATTCATGAAACTGCAGAGTTGAATATATCTATCGTCGAAAAATGTCTTGAGGTAAGTCACAGAAAATGAGTTGTAAGCAAGGGAGAGTGGCAGGAAACAGATTTGAAGAGGTAGAAAGGACTCCCCATTAAAGCACAAGAAAAGGGGCTGAACATCGCCAATGATGCACTTGGCTCAAAAGGGCGTATGCATTTTTTTCTGAATATATTCAAGTAAAGGCCATACACACTTTTTATCCAACCAAACAGGTGGGCACTGGAAATCAATACTACAAAATATATCACTTCACATCAGTCAGAAGGGCCATCCACATAAAGTGTAAACACCAGAAATGCAGGACAGAGCGAGGAGAAAAGGGAGCCCTGTGAGGCTGATAGTGGAAATGTAATTTGCCAATGGCCACTCTGGAGAAGTGTATTGTGTTTGCTAAGACATCTAAAAGATGAGCTACAGAGCATAGTGCACTTGCACTCATTGGCGTATACCTTGGGAAAAACAAAAATGGACAGAAAACAGGCACCCCAACGTTTACCACCTCTCTGATAAAAAGGGCCTCCACTTGGATATAACCTAAATGTCCCTGGAAGGATAAAATGGATAAAAGAGATGGGGTACTTATGTAGAGTGGAATATTACTCATCCCGAAATCAATGAAATAAGGCCAGTTGGAACAACTCTGGAGGAGTTACATACGATCATTCTAAGTGACATATGTCAGAAAGAAAAAGGCATATATCATAAGATGTCACTTAAAGGTGGAATCAAACATGGCTACACATGAAATAAACTACAAAACAGAAACATCATCAAATATGTAGAAAATAGACATAAGGCTGCTAAATGGGAAAGGTGGGGAATGGTGAGGTATTATCCAGCAGGTTGAAATTAGCAAAGATACCATTCCAAGCACCAAATTGAATAACTGACAAGGCCTACACGGTACCTCAAAGAACTGCACGCAGCCCACTCAAGTCACTGGACAATAATACATATGACTCGTAAGCATCTGAAAAATAATTTATTGTTGTCTCACAGTACATGAATCAAGTGGATGTACAGCAGCAAAAAACAGAGCTTTGAAAATCAGCTGTAACCAATATAAAAATAAATTTAAAAATATTTATAAAAACGGTGAGACAGACAAAAATTCTTACAACTTTTGTTGAAGGGCTACGACGTAACATGGATTGAACACATGTAGACCCACAGCAGGATGATATATAAGGCTGGAAGCTATGCAGGCTAAGAGATGTTAGAGAGGCTGGGTGAGGAAATGCAGACCTTTTAAAGTAATACTGCCTGGTACCCATTCCATGGGTCCCAAATCGGCAGGTTCAAGGGAATCTTCTGACAGCGAAAACATGCCTGCGAACCCGAGATGAATGTACACCATGTGCTCAGGAAAGGTGTCTAAAATGCACCTCATTTTTGATCTCCTGGTGCTGGGGTTCGCCATTCCAGCCACATTATTAACAATCTCCCCTCTTGGAGAATCAGCATCTTTAACCTCCTGTTTCACACAGTTTGCAATTTGTGCAGAGGATAAATGAGAAGAGGGGGAACCAATGAGAGATTAGCGGTAGGAGTTCTGACAGGCACATGTCACTCTAATTTCCCATTAGGAACAAGAATTAACCAAAGGCTCAGCCTGCCTCCTGAGAACCAGAATAGGGCCAGAAGCAATCCAATGGTTTGGCGGTGAGCTCACAATAAAAGCGAGTTGCAAAATGGAGCTCAGGAGCAGACAGTTCAAAGACCTGCAAAGATATAAATGATAACCAACGTCCAAAAATATATTCAGGTAAGGCAACGAAGGGGATCTGGATGAGAGGCAGAATTGCAGGAAACAGATTTCAAAAGGTAGATTGTACTCACATTTAAAGCATATGAAAAGCAGCAGAATTTCTAAAATGATGGAGTTGGGCAAAAGGGTGTATGCCTTTTTTTCGTGAATATCTTCAGGAAAAAAACACATACAGAGTTTTTGGCCAACGAAGCAGGCAGGAAATGCAAATCCGCACAACAAAGAAGTCTCAATTTCCACTGCTCAGAAAGGCCATCCAAAAAATGTGTACAAACCAGAAATGCTGGAGAGGCCATGGAGAACAGGGAGCTTAGTCACGCTGATGGGTGGGGTATAAATATCCAAGAGCCACTCTGAAGAAGTGTATGCTGTTCTGTAAAACATTTAAATACAAAGCCCCCGAGCAAAGGGGACTTCAACTCATAGACATATAACTTGGGAAGACTAAATATCGACAACACACAGGCACCCCAAAGTTTAGGGCTGCTCTGCATACAAGAACCTCAACTTCGGTACACCTAAAATATCCCAGGAAAAAGAGAAATGCATAAATTACTTGTGGTAATTTTGTACAACGGAATATCACTCAGACGTGAAATCAATGTCATAAGGCCAGTAGCAGCATAAAGATTGGATTTAGGTATGATGATTCTAAGTGAAATTAGTCACACAGAAAAAGAATCTTATCATAAGATATCACTTACAGAGGGAATGTCAACATCACAACACATGTACTGAATTAAGAAAGAGAACAGAGTCTCACATTTAGAAAACACTCTTATGCCTGTTTAATGGGAAAGGAGAGGTGGGGTGATGCATAAATCCAGAGTTTGATATTAGCACAGGTACCATTCCATAAACCAAATAGAGAACAGACGAGACCTACCCCTTCCTCAGTGTACGGGACTCAAACCCCCTATTCCCCACAGAGGAATATATCTGAATAGTGAGAATCTTAAAACCTATGTATTGATTTGTCTCCATAAGGGAATCAAGTGTGTCTAGACTGGCATAAACACATCAGTGAAAATCAGCTCAACCCCATTATAAAAATGAATTTCAAAAACAAACAAAAAACAGCGAAATTCCTACACAATTCCTTCAGGGGTTCTGATGAAACCGGGAATGACCCTATCTGCAAAGACAGCTGGATGAGACATAAGGCTGGACACTTGGGACTGAGAGGACTGGTGAGATTGGGAGAGAAAATGCAGACCCTTTAAAGTAGTAATGCATGCCACGATTCCATGGATACCAAATCTCCAGGTAGTAGAGAATATCACTACAGTTATAACATGTATGGGAAACCTAGAGAATGGACACCCTGTGATGGTGAAAGGTTTCTAAAAGTCTCCTAATTTTTCCTCTCCTTGTGCTCCAGTTTGGCATTCCAACTGCTTTACTATCAATCTCCCAACTTAGGAGAGCCAGCCCCTATAACCTCCTGGTTCGCACAGTTTGCTAATTGTGCAGAGGATGAAAGGGAAGAGGGAGAGCCAATCAGAGAGTAGATGTAGGCATTTGGACGGGCACATGTCACTGTAAATTCCCGTCAGGAAGAAGAATTAACCAAAGCCTCAGACACCTGCAGGGAAGAGTATAGCCACCCCTGGAACAAGTATAGGTCCTGAAGCAAAATTGTGGATTTGCAGTCAGCTCCCAAAAACGGGATTTGAAAATTGGAGCTCACGGGCACAGCAATTCACAAACCTACAGTTATAAAGGACTACTGTCTTCCAAAAATCTGTTGAAGGAAGGCAACGAAGCTGACTTGAAAATGAGGCAGAATTGCACAAAACATATTTCAAGAGGTAAATTGGAATCACCTTTAAAGCACAGGAAAAGCATCACAACTTCGACAATGATGCACTTGGCCAAAAAGGGTGTATGCGTTTTCTCCTGAATATATTCAGGAGAAAACGCATACAACCTTTTTGGACAATCAAGCAAGCACGGAATGCAAATCCACACTACAAAGAACTGTCACTTCCCATGGGTCAAAAGGGACAGCCGAAAATCTGTAAAAACCAGAAAGGCAAGAGGGAGATGACAAGGGCATGAAGCAATATGATCCAAAGTGTCATGAATGATTGTGATGACAAGCGCATGGAGCATTGTGATGACAAGATTATGTAGCATATTGCTGACAAAGGCATGGAGCATTGTGATGACAAGGTTCATGGAGCACTGTGATGACATGCGTCACGGAGCATTGTGATTACAGGGGTCATGAAGCATTGGGATGACATGGGCATGGAGCATTTTCATGACAAGAGTCCCGGATCATTGTGTTGTCAGGGTTCATGGATCCTTGGAATGACAGGAGTCATGGAGCATTGTGATGACAGGGGTCATGGAGCATTGTGATGAGAAGGTCAAGGAGCATTGGGCTGAAAACGTTCATCGAGTATTGTGATGACAGGGGCCATGGAGGCTTGTGATGACAAGGTACTGGAGCATTGTGATGAGAAGACCATGGAGACTTGTGATGACAAGTCTCATGGAATATTCTGATGAAAAGGGGCATGGAGCATTGTGATTACAGGGGTCTTGGGGCATTATGATGACAAGGGCTTGGAGCATTTGGATGAGATGGCCATGGAACGTTCTGATGACATGCATCATGGAGCTTTGTGATGACAAGGGCATGGAGCATTGTGATGAAAAAGGCATGGAGCCTTGTCATGACAGGGTTCAAGGAGCATACTGAGGACAAGTGTCAGGGAGCATTGTGATGACAAGTGTATTGAGCATTGTGATGAAAAAGGTCATGGAGAATTGTGATCAGAAGCCCATGTATAATTGTGATGATGAGCGTCATGGGACGTTGTGATGATAAGTGTTATGGAACATTTTGATCACAAGGATTTGGAGCATTGTGATGACACAGATCATGGAGAATTTTGATTTCATTGTGATGACAATAGCATGAAGCATTTTGATGATGGGCATGGTGCATTGTGATGACCGGGTTCATGGATCATTGAGATGAAAAGGGGCATGGAGCATTGTGATTACAGGGGTCTTGGAGCATTGTGATTAGAAGGGTCATGGAGCCTTGTGATGACAAGGCCATGGAACATCGTGATGGCAGGGGTCATGGAGCATTTTTATGACAGGGTTAATGGAGCATTGTGATGGCAAGTGCATGGAACATTGTGATGAGAAGGCCATGGAGCATTCTGATGACATGCGTCATGGAGCTTTGTGATGACATGTTCATGGAGCAATGTGATGAGAGCGTTCATGGAGCACTGTGATGACAATGACATTGAGCATTTTGATGAAATTTCATGGAGCATTGTGGTGACAAATTTCACAGAGCCTTGTGATGATGAGGGCATTTACTTTTGTGGTGACACAGGTCATGGAGTCTTGTGATGACGGGACACACGGAGCATTGTGATGACTGGGGTCATGTAGCATTGTGATGACAGGAGCATGGAGCACTGGTCTGACAAGTTTCATGGATAATTGTGTTGACAGAGGGCATGGCACATTGTGATGACAAGGGCATGGAGCATTGTGATGACAAGGTCATGGATTATTGTGAAGACAGGTGTCAGGGAGCATTGTGATGGCATATTTCATGTTCCATTGTGATGACAATGGCATGGAGCATTGTGATGCCGAGTGTTATGGAGGATTGTGATGACAAAGGTAATGGAGCATTGTGATGACAAGTGCTTGGAGCATTGTGATGACAAGGGCATGGAGCATTGTGATGACAACGGCCTTTCAGAATTTTGATGAAAAGGTCGTGAAGCATTGTGATGACAAAGGCATGGAGCTTGCTATGACAGGGGTCATGGGACATTGCGATGACAAGTGCATGGAGAATTGTGATGACAAGAGCATGTAACATGGGGATGAGAACTGTCATGGAGCATTGTGATGACAAGGACCTGGAGAATTGTGATGACAAGGGACATGGAGCATTATGATGACCAGGGCATGGAGCATTGTTATGGCAAGACCGTGGAGCACTGTGATGAGAAGACCATGGATAATTCTGGTGACGAGCATCATGGAGCACTGTAATGACAAGGGGCATGGAGCATTGTGATGATAGGTCTCATGGAGCATTGTGATGACAGGGGTCATGGATCATTGTGATGACAAGGGTCATGGAGTATTCTGATGACAAGCTTGTGCAGTATTGTGATGACAAAGCATTTAACACTGTGATGGGATGTGTCATGGAACATAGTGATGCCAAGAACGTGGAGAATTGTGATGAAAGGGAACATAGAGCATTGTGATGACCAGGGCATGGAGCATTGTGATGGCAAGACCGTGGAGCACTGTGATGAGAAGTCCATGGATAATTGTGATGACGAGCGTCTTGGAGGGCTATAATGACAAGCGGCATGGAGCATTGTGATTACAGGGGTCTTGGAGCATTGTGATGACAAGGGCATGGAGCATTGTGAAGAGAAGGCCATGAAGCATTCTGATGAATGCGTCATGGAGCAATGTGATGACAAGTGCATGGAGCATTGTGATTACAGTTGTCTTGGAGCATTGTGATGAAAAGGGCATGGATCATTGTGATGAAAAAGGCATGGAGCCCTGTCATGACAGGTTTCAAGGAGCATACTGACGACAAGTGTCAGGGAGCATTGTGATGACAAAGGTTATGGAGCATAGTGATGAGAAGACCATGGATAATTGTGATTATGAGCATCATGGGGTGTTGTGATGAGAAGTGTTATGGAACACTGTGATCCCAACGGTTTGGAGCATTGTGATGACAGAGGTAATGGAACATTTTGATTTCATTGTGAGGAAAATAGCCTGAAGCATTATGATAATGGGCATGGTACATTGTGATGATAGGATTCATGGAGCTTTGAGATGAAAAGTGGCATGGAGCACTGTGATAAAAAGTGTCTTGGAGCATTGTGATGAGAAGTCCATGGAACATTCTAATGACATGCGTCATGGAGCTTTGTGATGACAAGGGCATGGAGCATTGTGATTACCGGGGTCTTGGAACATTGTGATGACAAGTGTCATGGAGCCTTGTGAATGACAAGGCCGTGGAACTTTGTGATGGCAGGGGTCATGGAACATTGTTATGACAGGAGTAATGGAGCACTGTGATGAGAAGGACAGGAAGCATTGGTGTGAAATGTTTCATGGATTATTGTGATTAGAGTGGACATGGAGCATTGTGATGACAAGAGCACGGAACACTGTGATACAATGGTCATAGAGGATTTTAAAGACAAGGGCATGGAGCATAGTAATGAGAAGGGCATCGAGCATTGTGATGACATGTGTCATGGAGCTTTGTGATGACAAGGGCATGGAGAAATGTGATGAGAAGGATCATGGAGCATTGTGATGACAATGACATGGAGCATTGTGATGTCAAGGGTCAAGGAGATTTGTGATGACAAAAGTCACGGAGCATTTTGATGACAAGGGCGTGGTGCATTGTGAAGAGAAGGCCAGGGAGCATTTTGATGACAGTGTCATGCAGCAATTTGATGAAAATTGTAATGGAATATTTTGATGACAGGGGTTATAGAACATTGTTATGTCAGGGGTCATTGAGCTTTGGGATAAAAAGTGTCATGGAGCATTTTGATGACAGGGGTTGTGGAACATTGTGATGTCATGTGTCATGGAACATTGTGATGATAAGGGGATGTAGCATTGTGATGACAGGGGTCATGGAACATTGTGATTACCGGGTCTTGGAGCATTGTGATGAGAAGGGTCTTGGAGCCTTGTGATGACAAGGCCATGGAACATCGTGATGGCAGGGGTCATGGAGCATTGTTATGACAGGGGTAATGGAACATTGTGATGGCAATGGCATGGAGGATTGTGATGAGAAGGCCATGGAGCATTCTGATGACCTGTGTCATGGAGCTTTGTGATGACAACGGCATGGAGCAATGTGATGAATGGGATCATGGAGCATTGTGATGAAAATGACATGGAGCATTGTAATGCCAAGGGTCATGGATCTTTGTGATGACAAAGGTCATGGAGGATTTTGATGACAAGGGCGTTGTGCATTGTGATGAGAAGGGCAGGGAGCATTGTGATGACAGGGTCATGGATCATTGGATGAAATGTGTCATGGAACATTTTGATGACAGGGGTTATTGAACATTGTGATGCCAGGGGTCATGGAGCATTTTGATGAAAAGGTTTTGAGAGCATTTTGATGACAGGGGTTATGGAACATTGTGATGTCAGGGGTCATCGAACATTGTGATGATATGTGCATGTACAATTGTGATGACAGGAGTCATGGATCATTGTGATGACAAGGGTGAGGGAGTATTTTGACGAATAGTGATGTAACATTGTGATATCAGTGGTGAGAGAGCATTTTGATGAGAAGTGCAAGGAGCATTGTGATGACAAGTTTTATGGAGCATTGTGATGACAAGATTGTGGAGCACTGTGATGACAGGCGCATGGTGCATTTTGATGACATGTGTCATGGAACATTGTGCTGACAAGCGCATGGTGCATTGTGATGAGAAGTGTCATGGAGCATTGTGCTGAGAAAGGCAGAGAGGACTGTGATGACAAGTGTCAAAGAGAATTGTGATGAAAATTTCATGGAGCATTGTGGTTAAAATGGTCACAGAGACTGTTGATGACGAGGGCATGGACCTTTGAGATGACAAAGGTCATGAAGCATTGTGATGAATGAAGTCACGGAGCATAGTAATGACAGGGGTCATGGAACAATGTGATAACAAGGGCATGGAGCATTGTGATGACAGGTGTCATGGAGCACTGTGATGACAAGCATCACGGAGCATTGTGAATACAGGGGTCATGGAGCATTGGGATGACAAGGGCATGGATCATTGTGATGACAAGGGTCATGGAGAATTGGGCTGAATATGTTCATGGAGTATTGTGATGACAGGGGTCATGGAGCCTTTTGATGAGAAGGTCTTAGAGCATTGGGCTGAAAATGTTCATGGAGTATCGTGATGACAGGGTCATGGAGCATTATGATGACAAGTTCCTGGAGCACTTTTATGAGAATACAATGGAGACTTGTGATGACATGTCTCATGGAGCATTCTGATGAAAAGGGACATGGAGCATTGTGATTACAGGGGTCTTGGAGCATTGTGATGACAAGGGCAAGGAGCATTGTGAGGAGAAGGCCATGGAGCATTCTGATGACATGCGTCATTGAGTTTTGTGATGACAAGAGCATGGAGCATTGGGATTACAGGGGTCTTGGAGCATTGTGATTAAAAGGGCATGGATCATTGTGATGAAAAAGGCATGGAGACGTGTCATGACAGGGTTAATGGAGCAGACTGATGACAAGTGTCAGGGAGCATTGTGATGACAAGTGTACTGAGCATTGTGATGACAAAAGTTATGGAGCATTTTGATGACAAGACCATGATAATTGTGATGATGAGCGTCATAGGGTATTGTGATGATAAGTGTTATGGAACATTGTGATCACAAGGGATTGGAGCATTGTGATGACAGAGGTCATGGAGCATATTGATTTCATTGTGATGAAAATAGCCTGAAGCATTATGATGAAGGGCATGGTCCATTGTGATGACAGGGTTCATGGAGCATTGAGATGAAAAGTCTCATGGAGCATTTTGATTACAAGGGTCTTGGAGCTTTGTGATGACAAGGGCATGGAGCATTGTGGTGACAGGGCCATGGAACATTCTGATGACATGTGTCATGTAGCTTTTTGATGAAAAGGGCATGGAGCATTTTGATTAGAGGGGTCGTGGAGCATTGTGATGACAAGTGTCATGGAGCCTTGTGATGACAATGCCGGGGAACATTGTGATGGCAGTTGTCATGGAGCATTGTTATGACAGAGGTAAAGGAGCATTTTGATGAGAAGTGCATGGAGCATTGGTCTGAAATGTTTCATGGATTATTGTGATGAGAGTGGGCATAGAGCATTGTGATGATAAGGGCAATGAACACTGTGATACATGGGTCATGGAGGATTGTAATGACAAGGTCATGGGGCATTGTGATGAGAAGGGCAACGAGCATTGTGATGAGAAGTGTCATGGAGCTTTGTGATGACAAGTGCATTGAGCAATGTTATGAGAGGGTTCATGGAGCATTTTGATGACAATGAAATGGAGCATTGTGATGCCAAGGGTCATGGCGCTTTGTGATGACAAAGTCATGGAGCATTTTGATGATAAGTGCATGGTGCAATGTGATGAGAAGGGCAGGGAGTATTTTGATGACAGGGTCATGCAGCAATATGATGAAAAGTGTATTGGAATATTTTGATGACAGGGGTTATAGAATATTGTGATGTCAGGGGTCATGGAACATTGTGATGATAAAGGGATGTAGCATTGTGATGACAGGGTTTATGGGACATTGTGATTACAGGGGTGAGGGAGTATTGTGACGACTAGTGATGGAACACTGTGATATCTCTGGTGAGAGAGCATTTTGATGAGGATTGTATGGAGCATTTTGATTACAAGGTTTATGGAGCATTGCAATGAAAAGTTTCTGGACCGTTGTGATGAAAAGTGAATGGCACATTGTGATGATAAGGGTCATGGAATATTTTTCAGACAAAGGCATGGAGCATTGAGATGACAGTGGTCACGAAGCATTGTCATGAAAATGGAATGGGGCATTGTGATGAAAAAGGCATGGAGCCTTTTCGTGACAGGGTTCAAGGAGCATTCTGATGACAAGTGTCAGGGAGCATTGTGATGACAAGTGTACTGAGAATTGTGATGACAAAGGCCATGGAGCATTGTGATGAAAAGGGCATGGAATTTTGTGATGACAAGCATCACTGAGCATTGTGATGACAAGTGTTATGGAACATTGGGATCACAAGTGTTTGGAGCATTGTGATGACAGTGGTCATGGATCATTTTGATTTCAAGGAGCATGGAGCATTATGATGACAAGCGCATGAAGCAATGTGATCCCAAGGTTCATGGAGGATTTTGATGACAATGGAAATGGAGTACTGTGATGACAAGCGCATAGAGCATTGTAATGACAAGGTTATGTAGCATTTTGCTGACAAAGTCATGGAGCCTTGTGATGACAGGTGTCATGGAGCACTGTGATGACAAGCGTCACGGAGCATTGTGAATACAGGTGTCATGGAGCATTGGGATGACAAGGGCGTGGATCATTTTGATGACAAGGGTCATGGAGAATTGGGCTGAATATGATCATGGAGTATTGGGATGACAGGGGTCACGGAGCATTGTGATGACAGAGGTAATGAAGAATTTTGATTTCATAGTGCTGACAATATCAAGAAGCATTATGATGATTGGCATGATGCATTGTGATGACAGGGTTCATGGAGCATGGAGTTGAAAAGGGGCATGGAGCATTGTGATTACTGAGGTCTTGGAGCACTGTGATGAAAAGGGCATGGAGCATTTTAGTGAGAAGGCCATGGAACATTCTGATGACATGTGTCATGGAGCTTTGTGATGACAAGGGAATAGAGCATTGTGATTACAGGGGTCTTGGAGCATTGTGATGACAAGTGTCATGGAGCCTTGTGATGACAAGGCCATGGAACATTGTGATGGAAGGGGTCTTTGAGCATTGTTATGACAAGGGTAATGGAGCATTGTGATGAGAAGGGCATGGAGCATTGTGATTACAAGGTTTATGGAGCAATACCATGACAAATTTGTGGACCGTTGTGATGAAAAGCACGTACCATATTTTGATGACAAGTTTCATGGAGCATTTTTCTGACAAAGGCATGGAGCATTTTGATGACAAGGGTCATGGATCATTGTGGTTATAAAGGTCACAGAGCCTTGTGCTGACGCGGGCAAGTACCATTGTGATGACAAATGTTATGAAGCATTGTGATGACTGGAGTCACGGAGCATTGTGATGACAGGGTTCATGGAGCATTGTGATGACAAGGGCATGGAGCATTGTGGTGACAGGGACATGGAGCATTGTTCTGACAAGTTTCATAGATTATTGTGATGACAGTGGACATGGTGCATTGTGATTACATGGGCATGGATTATTGTGATGAGAAGTTCATGGAGTATTGTGAAGACAGGTGTCAGGGAGCATTGTGATGACATATGTCATGGTCCATTGCAATGACAATGGCAGGGAGCATTGTGATGCCAAATGTAATGGAGGATTTTGATGACAAATATAATGGAGCATTGTGATGACTAGGGCTTGGAGCTTTATGATGACAAGGGCCTTTGAGAATTTTCAAAACAAGGTCGTGAAGCATTGTTATGACAATGTCCTAGAGCACTGTGATGAGAAATCCATAGAGAGTTGTTATGACAAATCTCATGGAGCATAGTGATGAAAAGGGGCATGGAGCATTGTGATTACAGGGGTCTTGGAACATTGTGATGACATGGGCATGGAGCATTGTGAGGAGAAGGCCATGGAGCATTCTGAAGACATGATTCATTTAGCTTTGTGATGACAAGGGCATGGAGCATTGTGTTTAAAGGGGTCTTGGTGCATTGTGATGAAAAGTGGATGGATCATTTTGATGAAAATGCCATGGAGCCCTGTCATGACAGGGTTCAATGAGCATACAGACAACAAGTGTCAAGGAGCATTTTGATGACAAGTGTATTGAGCATTGTGATGACAAAGGTCATGGAGCATTGTCATGAGAAGACCATGGATAATTGTGATGACGAGCGTCATGGGGCACTGTGAGGACAAGTGTTATGGAACATTGTGATCACAAGGGTTTGGAGCATTGTTATGACTGATGACTTGGAGCATTTTGATTTCATTGTGATGACAGTAGCATGAAGCATTATGATGATGGGCATGGTGCATTGTGATGACAGGGGTCTTGGAGCATTGTGATGAGAAGGGTCATGGAGCCTTGTGATGACAAGTCCACGGAACATCGTGATGGCAGGGGTCATGGAGCATTGTTATCACAGTGGGAATGGAGCACTGTGACGGCAAGGGCATGGAGCATTGTGATGAGAAGTCCATGGAGGATTCTGATGACAAGTGTCATGGAGCTTTGTGATGACAAGGGCATGGAGCAATGTGATGAGAGGGTTCATGGAGCATTGTGATGACAATGAAATGGAGCATTGTGATGCCAAGGGTCATGGAGCTTTGTGCTGACAAGTCAAGGAGCATTTTGATGACAAGGGAATGGTTCATTGTGATGAGAAGTGCAGGGAGCATTTTGATGACCGGATCATGCAGCAATTTGATGAAAAGTGAAATGGAACATTTTAATGGCAGTGGTTACAGAACATTGTTATGTCAGGGTTCTTGGAACTTTGGGATGAAACGGGTCATGGAGCATTTTGATGACAGGGGTTATGGAACATTGTTATGTCAGGGGTCATGGAACATTGTGATGATAAGGGGATGTAGCATTGTGATGACAGGGTCATGGAACATTTTGATTACAGGGGTGAAGGAGTATTGTGATGACTAGTGATGGAACATTGTGATATCTCTGGTGAGAGAGCATTTTGATGAGATGTGCATGGACCATTGTCATTACAAAGTTTATGGAGCATTGCAATGATAAGGTTGTGGACCGTTGTGAAGAAATGTGCGTGGCACATTGTGATGACAATGGTCATGGAGCATTGTTCTCACAAAGAAATGGAGCATTGTGATGACAATGGTCACAGTGAATGGTGATGAAAAGTTCATGGAGCATTGTGGTTACAAATGTCACAGAGCCTTGTGATGATGCGGGCATGGACCATTGTGATGACAAACGTTATAAAGCATTGTGATGACTGGAGTCACGGAGCATTGTGATGACAAGGGTCATGCAGCATTGTGAGGACAAGGGCATGGAGTATTGTGATGGCAGGGGCATGGAGCATTGGTCTGACAAGTTTCATAGATTATTGTGATGACAGTGGGCATGGTGCATTGTGATGACATGGGCATGGAGCATTGTGATGAGAAGGTCATGGAGTATTGTGAAGACAGATGTCAGGGAGCATTGTGATGACATATGTCATGGTCCATTGCAATGAAAATGGCATGGAGCATTGTGATGCCATATGTAATGGAGGATTGTGATGACAAATATAATGGAGCATTGTGATTTTTAGGGCTTGGAGCATTATGATGACAAGGGCCATTGAGAATTTTCATGACAAACTCGTGAAGCATTTTGCTGACAAGGTCCTGGAGCACTGTGATGACAAAACTATGGAGCCTTGTGATGACAAGTCTCATGAGCATACTGATGAAAAGGGGCATGGAGCTTTGTGGTTACAGGGGCAAGGGAACATTGTGATGACAAGGGCGTGGAACATTGTGAGGAGAAGACCAAGGAGCATTCTGATGGCATGCGTCATTGAGTTTTGTGATGACAAGAGCATGGAGTATTGTGATTACATTGGTCTTGGAGCATTGTGATGAAAAGGGCATGGATCATTGTGATGAAAAAGGCATGGAGCCTTGTCATGACAGGGTTCAAGGAGCATACAGACAACAAGTGTCAGGGAGCATTTTGATGACAATTGTATTGAGCATTTTGATGACAAAGGTCATGGAGCATTGTGATAAGAAGACCATGGATAATAGTGATGACGAGCGTCATGGGTCATTGTGATGGCAAGTGATATGGAATATTGTGATCACAAGGGTTTGGAGCATTGTTATGACAGAGGTCATGGAGCATTTTGATTTCATTGTGATGACAATAGCATGAAGCATTATGATGATGGGCATGGTGCATTGTGATGACAGGGTTCATGGAACATTGAGATGAAAAGGGGCATGAAGCAATGTGATTACAGGGTTCTTGGAGTGTTGTGATGAGAAGGGTCATGGAGCCTTGTGAAGACAAGGCCACGGAACATCGTGATGGCAGGTGTCATGGAGCATTTTTATGACAGTGGTAATGGAGCATTGTGATGGCAATCACATAGAGCATTGTGATGAGAAGGCAATGGAGCATTCTGATGACATGTGACATGGAGCTTTGTGAAGACAAGGGCATGGAGCAATGTGATGAGAGCGTTCATGGAGCACTGTGATGACAATGACATGGAGCACTGTGATTCCAAGGGTCATGGATCTTTGTGATGACAATGTTTATGGAACATTGTGATGACAAAATTGTAGAGCACTCTGATGACAAGCGCATGGTGCATTGTGATGACTTGTGTCATGGAGCATTGTGCTGAAAAGCGCATGGAGCATTGTGATGACAAGGGTCATGGAGCATTGTGCTGAGAAAGGCATAGAGCATTGTGATAACAAGGGTCAAAGAACATTGTGATGAAAAGTTCATGGAGCATTGTGGTTAAAATGGTCACAGAGACTGTTGATGACGACGGCATGGACCACTGTGATGACAAAGGTCATGAAGCATTGTGATGACTGGAGTCAAGGAGCATTGTGATGACAGGGGTTAGGGAGCATTGTGATAAAAAGGGCATGGAGCATTCAGATGACAAGGGCATCGAACATTAGTCTAATAAGTTTCATGGATTGTTGCGATGAGATTTGGAATGGCGCATTGTGATGACAAGGGCATGGAGCATTGTGATGAACAGGTCATGCAGTATTGTGAAGACAGGAGTCAGGGAGCATTGTGATGACATATGTAATGGCCCTTTGTGATGACAATGGCATGTAGCATTGTGATGCCAAGTGTTATGGAGGATTCTGATGACAAAGGTAATGGAGTATTTTGATGACAATGGCTTGGAGCATTGAGAGGACAAAGTTCAGGGAGCATTGTGCTGACAAGTGCATGGAGAATTGTGATAACAAGGGTCATGGAGCATTCTGATGAAAAGCTTGTGGAGTATTTTGATGACAATGGCATGGAGCATTGTGATGAAAATGGCATGGGGCATTGTGATGAAAAAGGCATGGAGCCTTTTCGTGACAGGGTTCAAGGATCATTCTGATGACAATGTCAGGGAGCATTGTGATGACATGTATATTGAGAATTGTGATGACAAAAGTCATGGAGCATTGTGATAAAAAGGGCATGGAGTATTGTGATGACAGGCATCATGGAGCGTTGTGATGACAAGTGTTATGGAACATTGTGATCACAAGGGTTTGGAGCATTGTGATGACAGAGGTCATGGATCATTTTGATTTAAAGGAGCATGGAGCATTGTGATGACAAGGGCATGAAGCAATGTGATCCCAAGGTTCATGGAGGATGGTGATGACAATGGTAATGGAGTATTGTGATGACAAGCGCATAGAGCATTGTAATGACACGGTCATGTAGCATTTTGGTGACAAAGGCATGGAGCATTGTGATGACAGGTGTCATGGAGAACTGTGATGACAAGCGTCACAGAGCATTGTGAATACAGGGGTCACGGAACATTGGGATGAAAAGGGCATGAATCCTTGTGAAGAAAAGGGTCATGGATCATTGGGATGAAAATGTTCATGGAGTATTGTGATGACAGGGGTCATGGAGCATTGTGATTACAGGGGTCTTGGAGCATTGTGATGACAAGAGTCCTGGATCATTGTGTTTTCAGGTTTCATGGAGTGTTGTGATGACCGTGGTCATGGAGCATTGTGATGATATTGGTCATGGCACATTGTGATGAGAAGGTCATGGAGCACTGGGGTGAAAATATTCATGGAATATTGTGATGACAGGTGTCATGGAGCATTGTGATGACAAGGGAATGGAGCGTGGTGATGATAAGGTCCTGGAGCATTGTGATGAGGAGACCATGGAGACTTGTGATGACAAGTCTCATGGAGCATTCTGATGAAAAGGGGCATGGAGCATTGTGATTACAGGGGTCTTGGAGCATTGTGATGACAAGGGCATGGAGCACTGTGAGGAGAAGGCCATGGAACATTCTGATGACATGCGTCATGGAGCTTTGTGATGACAGAGGTAATGGAGCATTGTGATGAGAAGGGCATTGAGCATTGGTCTGACATGTTTCATGGATTAATGTGATGAGAGTGGGCATGGAGCATTGTGATGACAAGGGCACATACACTGTGATACATGCGTCATGGGGGGTTGTAATGAAAAGGGCATGGAGCATTGTGATGAGAAGGGCATAGAGCATTGTAATGACAAGTGTCATGGAGCTTTGTGATGACAAGGGCATGGAGCAATGTGATTAGATGGTTCATGGAACATTGTGATGACAATGACATGGAGCATTGTGATGCCGAGGGTCATGGAGCTTTGTGATGACAAAGGTCATGGAGCATTTTGATGACAAGTGTGTGGTGCATTGTGATGAGAATGGCAGGGAGCATTTTGATGACAGGGTCATGCAGCAATTTGATGAAAAGTGTAATGGAACCTTTTGATGACAAGTGTTATAGAACTTTGTGATGCAAGGGGTCATGGAGCTTTTGCATGAAATGTGTCATGTAACATTTTGATGACAGGCGTTATGGAACACTGTGATGTCAGGGGTCAGGGAACATTGTGCTGATAAGGGAATGTAGCATTGGGATGACAGGGGTCATGCAACATTGTGATAACTGGGGTGAGGGAGAATTGTGATGACTTGTGATGGAATATTGTGATATCTCATGTGAGAGAGCATTTGGATGAGAAGTGCATGGAGCATTGTGATTACAATGTTTATGGAGCATAGCGATGACAAGGTTGTGGATCACTGTGATGAAAAACGCATGGCACTTTGTGATGACAAGGTTCAAGGAGCATTGTGATGACAAGGGCATGGAGTATTGTGGTGACAGGCATCATGGAGCGTTGTGATGACAAGTGTTATGGAACATTGTGATCACATGTGTTTGGAGCATTGCGATGACAGAGGTCATGGATCATTTTGATTTCAAGGAGCATGGAGCTTTGTGATGACTATGGCATGAAACATTGGGATCCCAAGGATCTTGGAGGATTGTGATGACATTGGTAATGGAGTATTGTGATGACAAGCGCATAGAGCATTGTAATGACAAGGTCATGTAGCATTTTGCTTGCAAAGGCATGGAGCATTGTGATGACAGGTGTCATGGAGCACTGTGATGACAAGCATCACGGAGCATTTTGAATACAGGGGTCATGGAGCATTGGGATGACAAGGGCATGGATCATTGTGATGACAAGTGTCATGGAGCATTGGGCTGAAAACGTTCATGGAGTATTGTGATGACAGGGGTCATGGGGCATTGTGATTACAGAGGTCTTGGAGCATTGTGATGACAAGAGTCCCGGATCATTGTGTTGTCAGGTGTCATGGAGTGTTGTGATGACAGTGGTCATGCAGCATTGTGAAGATATTGGTCATGGCGCTTTGTGATGACAAAAGTCATAGAGCATTTTGATGACAAGGGTGTGGTGCATTGTGATGAGTAGGGCAGGAAGCATTTTAGTGACAGGTTCATGCAGTAATTTGATGAAAAGTGTAATGGAACATTTTGATGACAGGGGTTATAGATCATTGTGATGCCAGGTGTCATGGAGCTTTGGGATGAAAAGGGTCATGGAGTATTTTGATGAAAGGGGTTATTGAACATTGTGAGGTCAGGGATCATGGAACATTTTGCTGATAAGGGGATGTAGCATTGTGATGACAGGGGTCATGGAAAATTGTGATAACAGGGGTGAGGGAGGATTGTGATGACAAGTGATGGTACATTGTGATATCTCATGTGAGAGAGCATTTGGATGAGAATTGCATGGATCATTGTGATTACAAGGTGTATGGAGCATAGCCATGACAAAGTTGTGGATCATTGTGATAAAAAACGCATGGCACATTGTGATGACAAGGGTCACGGAGCATTGGGCTGAAAATGTTCAAGGAGTATTGTGATGACAGGGGTCATGGAGCATTGTGATGACAAGAGTCCCTGATCATTGTGTTGTCAGGTGTCATGGAGTGCTGTGATGACAGTGTTCATGGAGCATTGTGATGATATTGGTCATGGAGCCTTGTGATGATAAGGTCATGGAGCATATAGCTGAAAACATTGATGGAGTATTGTGATGACAGTGGTCATGGAGCATTGTGATGACACGGGAATGGAGCATGGTTATGACAAGTTCCTGGAGCATTGTGATGAGATGACCATGGAGACTTGTGATGACAAGTCTCTAGGAGCATTCTGATGAAAAGGGGCATGAAGCATTGTGATTACAGGGGTCTTGGAGCATTGTGATGACAAGGGCATGGAGCAATGTGATTACAGAGGTCTTGGAGCATTGTGATGACAAGGGTCATGGAGCCTTGTGATGACAAGGCCATGGAACATTGTGATGGCAGGGGTCATGGAGCATTTTTATGACAGTTGTAATGGAGCATTGTGATGAGTAGGGCATTGAGCATTGGTCTGAAATGTTTCATGGATTATTGTGATGAGAGTGGGCATGGAGCACTGTGATGCCAAGGGTCATGGAGCTTTGTGATGACAAAAGTCATGGAGCATTTTTATGACAAGTGTGTGGTGCTTTGTGATGTGTAGGGCAGGGAGCATTTTGATGACAGGGTCATGCAGCAATTTGATGAAAAGTGTAATGGGACATTTTGATGACAGGGGTTATAGAACATTGTGATGCCAGGTGTCATGGATCTTTGGGATGAAAAGGGTCATGGAGCATTTTGATGACAGGGGTTATTGAATATTGTGATGTCAGGGTTCATGGAACATTGTGCTGATAAGGGGATGTAGCATTGTGATGACAGTGGTCATGGAAAATTGTGATAACAGGGGTGAGGGAGGATTGTGATGACAAGTGATGGTACATTGTGATATCTCATGTGAGAGAGCATTTGGATGAGAATTGCATGGATCATTGTGATTACAATGTTTATGGAGCATAGCGATGACAAAGTTGTGGATCATTGTGTTGAAAAACGCATGGCACATTGTGATGACAAGGGTCATGTAGGATTGTTGTGACAAAGACATGGAGCATTGGGATGACAAGGGTCACGGAGCATTGTGATGAAAAGTTCATGGAGCATTGGGGTTACAAAGGTCACAGAGTCTTGTGATGACGCCGGCATGGACCGTTGTGATGACAAACGTTATGAAGCATTGTGATGACTGGAGTCACGGAGCATTGTGATGACAGGGTTCATGGTGCTTTGGGATGAAAGGTGTCATTGAGCATTTTGATGACAGGCGTTATGGAACACTGTGATGTCAGCAGTCATGGAACATTGTGCTGATAAGGGGATGTAGCATTTTGATGACAGGGGTCATGGAACATTATGATAACTGGGGTGAGGGAGGATTGTGATGACTAGTGATGGAACATTGTGATATCTCATGTGAGAGAGCATTTGGATGAAAAGTGCATGGAGCATTGTGATTAGAAGGTTTATGGAGCATAGCGATGACAAAGTTGTGGATCACTGTGATGAAAAACGCATGGCACTTTGTGATGACAAGGGTCATGGAGCATTGTTGTGACAAAGACATGGAGCATTGTGATGACAAGGGTCACGGAGCATTGTGATGAAAAGTTCATTGAGCATTGTGGTTACAAATGTCACAGAGCCTTTTGATGACGCGGGAATGGACTGTTGTCATGACAAACGTTATGAAGCATTTTGATGACTGGAGTCACGGAGCATTGAGATTACAGGGGTAATGGAGCATTGTGATGACAAGGGCATGGAGCATTGTGATGACAGGGGCATGGAGAATTGGTCTGACAAGTTTCATAGATTATTGTGATGACAGTGGACATGGTGCATTGTGATGACAAGGGCATGGAGCACTGTGATGACAAGGGCATGGAATATTGTGAAGACAGGTGTCAGGGAGCATTGTGATGACATATGTCATGGTCCATTGCAATGACAGTGGAATGGAGCATTGTGATGCCGAATGTAATGGAGGATTGTGATGACAAATATAATGGAGCATTGTGATGACTAGGGCCATTGAGAATTTTCATGACAATGTCGTGAAGCATTGTGATGACAATTTCCTGGAGCATTGTGATGAGAAAACCATGGAGCCTTGTGATGACAGGTCTCATGGAGCATAATGATGAAAAGGGGCATGGAGCATTCTGATTACAGGGGTCTTGGAACCTTGTGATAACAAGGGCATTAGCATTGTGATGACAAGGGCATGGAGTACTGTGATGACAGGCATCATGGAGCGTTGTGATGACAAGTGTTATGGAACATTGTGATCACAAGGTTTTGGAGCATTGCGATGACAGAGGTCATGGATCATTTTGATTTCAAGGAGCATGGAGCATTGTGAGGACTAGCGCATGAAGCAATGTGATCCCAAGGTTCTTGGAGGTCTGTGATGAAAATGGTAATGGAGTATTGTGATGCAAGCGCATAGAGCATTGTAATGACAAGGTCATGTAGCATTTTGCTGACAAAGGCATGGAGATTTGTGATGACAGGTGTCATGGAGCACTGTGATGACAAGCATCACGGAGCATTGTGAATACAGGGGTCATGGAGCATAGGGATGACAAGGGCATGGATCATTGTGATGACAAGTGTCATGGAGCATTGGGCTGAAAATGTTCATGGAGTATTGTGATGACAGGGTTCATGGAGCATTGTGATGACAAGAGTCCCGGATCATTGTGTTGTCAGGTGTCATGGTGTGTTGTGATGACAGTGGTTATGGAGCATTGTGATGATATTTGTCATGGAGCATTGTGATGAGAAGGTCATGGAGCATAGGGCTGAAAATGTTCATGGAGAATTGTGATGACAGGGGTCATGGAGCTTTGTGATGACAAGGGAATGGAGCATGGTGATGACAAGGTCCTGGAGAATTGTGATGAGAAGACCATGGAGACTTGTGATGACAAGTCTCTAGGAGCATTCTGATTAAAAGGGTCATGGAGCATTGTGATTACAGGGGTATTGGAGCATTGTGATGACAAGAGCATGGAGCACTGTGAGGATAAGGCCATGGAACATTCTGATGACATGCGTCATGGAGCTTTGTAATGACAAGGGCATGGAGCATCGTGATTACAGTGGTCTTGGAGCACTGTGATGACAAGGGTCATGGAGCCTTCTGATGACAAGGCCGTGGAACATTGTGATGGAAGTTTGTCATGGAGCATTGTTATGACAGATGTAATGGAGCATTGTGATGTGAAGGGCCTTGAGCCTTTGTCTGAAATGTTTCATGGATTATTGTGATGAGAGTGTGCATGGAGCATTGTGATGACAAGGGCACGGTACACTGTGAAAAATGGGACATTGGGGATTGTAATGACAAGTGCATGGAGCATTGTGATGGGACGGGCTTCGAGCATTGTGATGACAAGTGTCATGGAGCTTTGTGATGACAAGGGCATGGAGCAATATGTTGAGAGTGTTCATGGAGCATTGTGATGACAATGGCAAGGAGCATTGTGATGCCTAGGGTCATGGAGCTTTGTGATGACAAATGTCATTGAGTATTTTGATGACAAGGGTGTGGTGCATTGTGATGAGAAGGGCAGGGAGCATTTTGATGACAGTGTCATGCAGCAATTTGATGAAAATTGTCATGGAACATTTTGTTGACAGGGGTTATAGAACATTGTGATGCCAGGGGTCATGGAGCTTTGGGATGAAATGGGTCATGGAGCATTTTGATGACAGGGGTTATGGAACATTGTGATGTCAGGGGTCATGGAACATTGTGCTGATAAGGGGATGTAGAATTGTGATGACAGGGGTCATGGAACATTGTGATTACACGGGTGAGGGAGGATTATGATGACTAGTTATGGAACATTGTGATATCTCATGTGAGAGAGCATTTGGATGAAAAGTGCATGGAGCATTGTGATTACAATGTTTATGGAGCATAGCGATGACAAGGTTGTGGATCATTTTGATGAAAAGCACATGGCACATTGTGATGACAAGGGTCATGGAGCATTGTGATGACAAGTGTCAGAGAGCATTGTGATGAAAAGTTCATGGAGCATTGGGGTTACAAAGGTCTCAGAGCCTTGTGATGACGTGGGCATGGACCATTGTGATGACAAACGTTATGAAGCATTGTGATGACTGGAGTCAGGGAGCGTTGTGATGACAGGGGTCATGGAGTATTTTGATGACAAGGGCATGGAGCATTGTGATGACAAGGGCATGGAGCATTGGCCTGACAAATTTCATAGATTATTGTGATGACATTCGACATGGTGCATTGTGATGACAAGGGCATGGAGCATTGTGATGACAAGGGAATGTAGTATTGTGAAGACAGGTGTCAGGGAACATGGTGATGACATATGTCATGGTCCATTGCGATGACAATGGCAGGGAGCATTGTGATGCCAAATGTAATGGAGGATTGTGATGACAAATATAATGGAGCATTGTGATGACTAGGGCTTGGAGCATTATGATGACAACGGCCATGGAGAATTATCATGACAATGTCGTGAAGCATTGTGATGACAAGTTCCTGGATCACTGTGATGAGAAAACCATGAAGCCTTGCGATGACAAGTCTCATGGAGCATACTGATGAAAAGGGGCATGGAACATTCTGATTACAGGGGTCTTGGAACATTGTGATAACAAGGGCATGGAGCTTTGTGATGACAAAGGCATGGAGCATTGGTCTAATAAGTTTCATGGATTATTGTGATTACATTTGCAATGGCGAATTTTGATGACAAGGGCATGGAGCATTGTGATGACCAGGTCATTCATTATTGTGAAGAGAGGTGTCAGGGAGCATTGTGATGACATATGTCATGGGGCAATGTGATGACAATGGCATGGAGCATTGTGTTGCCAAGTGTCTTGGAGGATTCTGATGACAAAGGTAATGGAGCATTGTGATGACAATGGCTTGGTGCATTGTGATGAAAAGGGTCAGGGAGCATTGTGATGACAAGTGCATGGAGAATTGTGATGACAAGCGTCAAGGAGCATTCTGATGATAAGCTTGTGGAGTATTTTGATGACAATGACATGGAGCATTGTGATGAAAACCGCATGGGGCATTGCGATGAAAGTGGCATGGAGCCTTTCCGTGATAGGGTTCAAGGAGCATTCTGATGACAAGTGTCTGGGAGCATTGTGATGACAAGTGTATTGAGAACTGTGATGACAAAGGTCATGGAGCATTGTGATGAAAAGGGCATGGAGTATTGTGATGACAGGCATTATGGAGCGTTGTGATGACAAGTGTTAAAGAACATTGTGACCACAAGGGTTTGGAGCATTGTGATGAGAGGGGTCATGGATCATTTTGATTTCATCGAGCATGGAGCATTGTGATGACAAGGGCATGAAGCAATGTGATCCCAAGGTTCATGGAGGATTGTGATGACAATGGTAATGGAGTATTGTGATGACAAGCACATAGAGCATTGTAAGGACAGTGTCATGTAGCATTTTGCTGACAAAGGCCTGGAGCATTGTGATGACATGTGTCATGGTGCACTTTGATGACAAGCGTCACAGAGCATTTTGAATATACGGGTCATGGAGCATTTGGATGACAAGGGCATGGATCACTGTGATGACAATGGTCATGGATCATTGGGATGAAAATATTCATGGAGTATTGTGATGACAGGGGTCATGGAACATTGTGATTACAGAGGTCATGGAGCATTGTGATGAAAAATGTCCCGGATCTTTGTGTTGTCAGGTGTCATGGAGTGTTTTGATGACAGTGGTCATGGAGAATTTTGATGATATTGGTCATGGAGCATTGTGATTAGAAGGTCATGGAGCATTGGGCTGAAAATGTTCATGGAGTATTGTGATGACAGGTGTCATGGAGCATTGTGATGACAAGGGAATGGAGCGTGGTGATGACAAGGTCCTGGAGCATTGTGATGAGATGACCATGGAGACTTGTGTTGACAAGTCTCATGGAGCATTCTGATGAAATGGTGCATGGAGCATTGTGATTACAGGGGTCTTGGAGCATTGTGATGACAAGGGCATGGAGCACTGTGAGGAGAAGGCCATGGAACATTCTGATAACATGCGTCATGGAGCTTTGTGATGACAAGGGCATGGAGCATTGTGATTACAGGGGTCTTGGAGCATTGTGATGACAAGGGTCATGGAGCCTTGTGATGACAAGTCCATGGAACAATGTGATGGCAGGGGTCATGGAGCATTGTTATGACAGATGTAATGGAGCATTGTGATGAGAAGGGCATTGAGCATTGGTCTGAAATGTTTCTTGAATTATTGTGATGAGAGTGGCCATGGAGCATTGTGATGACAAGGGCACGTACACTGTGATACATGGGTCATGGGGATTGTAATGACAAGGGCATGGAGCATTGTGATGAGAAGTGCATCGAGCATTGTGATGACAATTGTCATGGAGCTTTGTGATGACAAGGGCATTGAGCAATATGATGAGAGGGTTCATGGAGCATTATGATGACAATGACATGGAGCATTGTGATGCCAAGGGTCATGGAGCTTTGTGATGACAAAAGTCATGGAGCATTTTTTTGACAAGGGTGTGGTGCATTGTGATGAGCATGGCAGGGAGCATTTTGATGACAGGTTCATGCAGTAATTTGATGAAAATTTTAATGGAACATTTTGATGACAGGGGTTATAGAACATTGTGATGCCATGGGTCATGGAGCTTTGGGATGAAAAGGGTCATGGAGTATTTTGATGACAGGGGTTATTGAACATTGTGATGTCAGGGATCATGGAACATTGTGCTGATAAGGGGATGTAGCATTGTGATGACAGGGGTCATGGAAACTTGTGATAACAGGGGTGAGGGAGGATTGTGATGACAAGTGATGGAACATTGTGATATCCGTTGTGAGAGAGCATTTGAATGAGAATTGCATGGAACATTGTGATTACAAGTTTTATGGAGCATAGCGATGTCAAAGTTGTGGTTCTTTGTGATGAAAAGTGCATGGCACATTGTGATGACAAGGGTCATGGAGCATTGTTCTGACAAAGACATGGAGCATTGTGATGACAAGGGTCACGCAGCATTGTGATGAAAAGTTCATGGAGCATTGTGTTTACAAAGGTCACAGAGTCTTGTGATGACGCGGGCATGGACCGTTGTGATGACAAACGTTATGAAGCATTGTGATGACTGGAGTCACGGAGCATTGTGATGACAGGGGTCATGGAGCATTGTGATGACAAGGGCATGGAGCATTGTGATGACAGGTGCATGGAGCATCGGTCTGACAAGTTTCATAGATTATTGTGATGACAGTGGACATGGTGCATTTTGATGACAAGTGCATGGAGTATTGTGATGACAAGGGCATGGAATATTGTGAAGACAGGTGTCAGGGAGCATTGTGATGACATATGTCATGGTCCATTGCGATGACAATGGCATGGAGCATTGTGATGCCAAATATAATGGAGGATTGTGATGACAAATATAATGGAGCATTGTGATGACTAGGGCTTGGAGCATTATGATGACAAGGGCCATTGAGAGTTTTCATGAAAATGTCATGAAGCATTGTGATGACAAGGTCCTGGAGCATTGTGATGAGAAAATCATGGAGCCTTGTGATGACAGGTCTCATGGAGCATACTGATCAAAAGGGGCATGGAGCATTCTGATTACTTGGGTCTTGGAACATTGTGATAACAAGGGCATGGAGCATTGTGATGACAAGGGCATGGAGTACTGTGATGACAGGCATCATGGAGCGTTTTGATGACAAGGGCATGGAGCATTCGTCTAATAAGTTTCTTGGATTATTGTGATGAGAGTGGGAACAGCGCATTGTGATGACAAGGGCATGGAGCATTGTGATGACCAGGTCATGCAGTATTGTAAATAGAGGGGTCAGGGAGCATTGTGATGACATATGTAATGGCCCATTGTGATGACAAAGGCATGGAGCATTCTGATGCCAAGTGTCATGGAGGATTCTGATGAGAAAGGTAATGGAGCATTGTGATGACAATGGCTTGGAGCATTGTGATGACAAGGGTCAGGGAGCATTGTGCTGACAAGTGCATGGAGAATTGTGATGACAAGGGTCATGGAGCATTCTGATGACAAGCTTGTGGAGTATTTTGATGACAATATCATGGAGCATTGTGATGAAAATGGCATGGGGCTTTGTGATGAAAAAGGCATGGAGCCTTTTCGTGACAGGGTTCAAGGAGCATTCTGACGACAAGTGTCAGGGAGCATTGTGATGACAAGTGTATTGAGAATTGTGATGACAAAGGTCATGGAGCATTGTGATGAAAAGGGCATGGAATATTGTGATGAGAGTCATCATGGAGCGTTGTGATGACAAGTGTTATGGAACATTGTGATCACAATATTTTGGAGCATTGCGATGACAGAGGTCATGGATACTTTTGATTTCAAGGAGCATGGAGCATTGTGATGACTAGGGCATGAAGCAATGGGATCCCAAGGTTCTTGGAGGATAGTGATGACTATGGTAATGGAGTATTGTGATGACAAGCGCGTAGAGCATTGTAAGGACAGTGTCATGTAGCATTTTGCTGACAAAGGCATGGAGCATTTTGATGACATGTGTCATGGTGCACTTTGATGACAAGCGTCACAGAGCATTTTGAATATAGGGGTCATGGAGCATTGGGATGACAAGGGCATGGATCACTGTGATGACATGGGTCATGGATCATTGGGATGAAAATGTTCATGGAGTATTGTGATGACAGGGGTGATGGAGCATGGTGATTACAGGGGTCATGGAGCATTGTGATGAAAAGAATCCCGGATCATTGTGTTGTCAGGTGTCATGGAGTGTTTTGATGACAGTGGTCATGGAGAATTTTGATGATATTGGTCATGGAGCATTGTGATTAGAAGGTCATGGAGCATTGGGCTGAAAATGTTCATGGAGTATTGTGATGACAGGTGTCATGGAGCATTGTGATGACAAGGGAATGGAGCGTGGTGATGACAAGGTCCTGGAGCATTGTGATGAGATGACCATGGAGACTTGTGTTGACAAGTCTCATGGAGCATTCTGATGAAAAGGTGCATGGAGCATTGTGATTACAGGGGTCTTGGAGCATTGTGATGACAAGGGCATGGAACACTGTGAGGAGAAGGCCATGGAACATTCTGATAACATGCGTCATGGAGCTTTGTGATGACAAGGGCATGGAGCATTGTGATTACAGGGGTCTTGGAGCATTGTGATGACAAGAGTCATGGAGCCTTGTGATGACAAGTCCGTGGAACAATGTGATGGCAGGGGTCATGGAGCATTGTTTTGACAGATGTAATGGAGCATTGTGATGAGAAGGGCATTGAGCATTGGTCTGAAATGTTTCTTGAATTATTGTTATGAGAGTGGGCATGGAGCATTGTGATGACAAGGGCACGTACACTGTGATACATGGGTCATGGGGGATTTTAATGAAAAGGGCATGGAGCATTGTGATGAGAAGTGCATCGAGCATTGTGATGACAATTGTCATGGAGCTTTGTGATGACAAGGGCTTTGAGAAATATGATGAGAGGGTTCATGGAGCATTATGATGACAATGACATGGAGCATTGTGATGCCAAGGGTCATGGAGCTTTGTGATGACAAAAGTCATGGAGCCTTTTGATGACAAGTGTGTGGTGCATTGTGATGAGCAGGGCAGGGAGCATTTTGATGACAGGTTCATGCAGTAATTTGATGAAAAGTGTAATGGAACATTTTGATGACAGGGGTTATAAAACAGTGTGATGCCATGGGTCATGGAGCTTTGGGATGAAAAGGGTCATGGAGTATTTTGATGACAGGGGTTATTGAACATTGTGATGTCAGGGATCATGGAACATTGTGCTGATAAGGGGATGTAGCATTGTGATGACAGGGGTCATGGAAACTTTTGATAACAGGGGTGAGGGAGGATTGTGATGACAAGTGATGGAACATTGTGATATCCGTTGTGACGGAGCATTTGAATGAGAATTGCATGGAACATTGTGATTACAAGGTTTATGGAGCATAGCGATGTCAAAGTTGTGGTTCATTGTGATGAAAAGTGCATGGCACATTGTGATGACAAGGGTCATGGAGCATTGTTCTGACAAAGACATGGAGCATTGTGATGACAAGGGTCACCCAGCATTGTGATGAAAAGTTCATGGAGCATTGTGGTTACAAAGGTCACAGAGTCTTGTGATGACGCGGGCATGGACCGTTGTGATGACAAACGTTATGAAGCATTGTGATGACTGGAGTCACGGAGCATTGTGATGACAGGGGTCATGGAGCATTGTGATGACAAGGGCATGGAGCATTGTGATGACAGGTGCATGGAGCATCGGTCTGACAAGTTTCATAGATTATTGTGATGACAGTGGACATGGTGCATTTTGATGACAAGTGCATGGAGTATTGTGATGACAAGGGCATGGAATATTGTGAAGACAGGTGTCAGGGAGCATTGTGATGACATATGTCATGGTCCATTGCGATGACAATGGCATGGAGCATTGTGATGCCAAATATAATGGAGGATTGTGATGACAAATATAATGGAGCATTGTGATGATTAGGGCTTGGAGCATTATGATGACAAGGGCCATTGAGAGTTTTCATGAAAATGTCATGAAGCATTGTGATGACAAGGTCCTGGAGCATTGTGATGAGAAAATCATGGAGCCTTGTGATGACAGGTCTCATGGAGCATACTGATGAAAAGGGGCATGGAGCATTCTGATTACTTGGGTCTTGGAACATTGTGATAACAAGGGCATGGAGCATTGTGATGACAAGCGCATGGAGTATTGTGATGACAGGCATCATGGAGCGTTGTGATGACAAGGGCATGGAGCATTCGTCTAATAAGTTTCTTGGATTATTGTGATGAGAGTGGGAACAGCGCATTGTGATGACAAGGGCATGGAGCATTGTGATGACCAGGTCATGCAGTATTGTAAATAGAGGTGTCAGGGAGCATTGTGATGACATATGTAATGGCCCATTGTGATGACAATGGCATGGAGCATTCTGATGCCAAGTGTCATGGAGGATTCTGATAACAAAGGTAATGGAGCATTGTGATGACAATGGCTTGGAGCATTGTGATGACAAGGGTCAGGGAACATTGTGCTGACAAGTGCATGGAGAATTGTGATGACAAGGGTCATGGAGCATTCTGATGACAAGCTTGTGGAGTATTTTGATGACAATGGCATGGAGCATTGTTATGAAAATGGCATGGGGCTTTGTGCTGAAAAATGCATGGAGCCTTTTCGTAACAGGGTTCAAGGAGCATTCTGACGACAAGTGTCAGGGAGCATTGTGATGACAAGTGTATTGAGAATTGTGATGACAAAGTTCATGGAGCATTGTGATGAAAAGGGCCTGGAGTATTGTTATGACTGTCATCATGGAGCGTTGTGATGACAAGTGTTATGGAACATTGTGATCACAAGGGTTTGGAGCATTGCGATGACAGAGGTCATGGATACTTTTGATTTCAAGGAGCATGGAGCATTGTGATGACTAGGGCATTAAGCAATGGGATCCCAAGGTTCTTGGAGGATAGTGATGACTATGGTAATGGAGTATTGTGATGACAAGCGCATAGAGCATTTTAATGACAAGATCATGTAGCATTTTGCTGACAAAGGCATGGAGCTTTGTGATGACAGGTGTCATGGAGCACTCTGATGACAAGCATCATGGAGCATTGTGAATACAGGGGTCATGGAGCATAGGGATGACAAGGGCATGGATCATTGTGATGACAAGTGTCATGGAGCACTGGGCTGAAAATGTTCATGGAGTATTGTGATGACAGGGGTCATGGAGCATTGTGATGACAAGGGAATGGACCATTGTGATGACAGGTGTCATGGAGCACTGTAATGACAAGCGTCACAGAGCATTTTGAATACAGGGGTCATGGAGAATTGGGATGACAAGGGCATGGATCATTGTGATGACAATTGTCATGGAGCATTGGGATGAAAATGTTCATGGAGTATTGTGATGACAGGGGTCATGGATCATTGTGATTGCAGGGTTCTTGGAGCATTGTGATGAAAGGAGTCCCGGATCATTGTGTTGTCAGGTGTCATGGAATATTGTGATGACAGTGGTCATGGATCATTGTGATGATATTGGTCATGGAGCATTGTGATGAGAAGGTCATTGAGCATAGGGCTAAAAATGTTCATGGAGTATATGATGACAAGGGAATGGAGTATGCTGATGAAAAAGTCCTGGAGCATTGTGATGAGATGACCAAGGAGACTTGTGATGACAAGTCTCATGGAGCATTCTGATGAAAAGGGGCAAGGAGCATTGTGATTACAGGGTTCTTGGAGCATTGTGATGACAGGGGCATGGAGCACTTTGAGGAGAAGACCATGGAACATTCTAATGACATGCTTCATGGAGCTTTGTTATGACAAGTGCATGGAGCATTGTGATTACAGGTGTCTTGGAGCATTGTGATGAAAAGAGTCCCGGATCATTGTGTTGTCAGGTGTCATGGAGTGTTTTGATTTCAGTGGTCATGGAGAATTTTGATGATATTGGTCATGGAGCATTGTGATTAGAAGGTCATGGAGCATTGGTCTGAAAATATTCATGGAGTATTGTGATGACAGGTGTCATGGAGCATTGTGATGACAAGGGAATGGAGCGTGGTGATGACAAGGTCCTGGAGCATTGTGATGAGATGACCATGGAGACTTGTATTGACAAGTCTCATGGAGCATTCTGATGAAAAGGTGCATGGAGCATTGTGATTACAGGGGTCTTGGAGCATTGTGATGACAAGGGCACGGAGCACTGTGAGGAGAAGGACATGGAACATTCTGATAACATGCGTCATGGAGCTTTGTGATGACAAGGGCATGGAGCATTGTGATTACAGGGGTCTTGGAGCATTGTGATGACAAGGGTCATGGAGCCTTGTGATGACAAATACGTGGAACAATGTGATGGCAGGGGTCATGGAGCATTGTTATGACAGATGTAATGGAGCATTGTGATGAGAAGGGCATTGAGCATTGGTCTGAAATGTTTCTCGAATTATTGTGATGAGAGTGGGCATGGAGAATTGTGATGACAAGGGCACGTACACTGTGATACATGGGTCATGGGGGATTGTAATGACAAGGGCATGGAGCATTGTGATGAGAAGTGCATCGAGCATTGTGATGACAATTGTCATGGAGCTTTGTGATGACAAGGGCATTGAGCAATATGATGAGAGGGTTCATGGAGCATTATGATGACAATGACATGGAGCATTGTGATGCCAAGGGTCATGGAGCTTTGTGATGACAAAAGTCATGGAGCATTTTGATGACAAGGGTGTGGTTCATTGTGATGAGCAGGGCAGGGAGCATTTTGATGACAGGTTCATGCAGTAATTTGATGAAAAGTGTAATGGAACATTTTGATGACAGGGGTCATAAAACATTGTGATGCCATGGGTCATGGAGCTTTGGGATGAAAAGGGTCATGGAGTATTTTGATGACAGGTGTTATTGAACATTGTGATGTCAGGGATCATGGAACATTGTGCTGATAAGGGGATGTAGCATTGTGATGACAGGGGTCATGGAAACTTGTGATAACAGGGGTGAGGGAGGATTGTGATGACAAGTGATGGAACATTGTGATATCCGTTGTGAGAGAGCATTTGAATGAGAATTGCAAGGAACATTGTGATTACAAAGTTTATGGAGCATAGCGATGTCAAAGTTGTGGTTCTTTGTGATGAAAAGTGCATGGCTCATTGTGATGACAAGGGTCATGGAGCATTGTTCTGACAAAGACATGGAGCATTGTGATGACAAGGGTCACGCAGCATTGTGATGAAAAGTTCATGGAGCATTGTGGTTACAAAGGTCACAGAGTCTTGTGATGACGCGGGCATGGACCGTTGTGATGACAAACGTTATGAAGCATTGTGATGACTGGAGTCACGGAGCATTGTGATGACAGGGGTCATGGAGCATTGTGATGACAAGGGCATGGAGCATCGTGATGACAGGTGCATGGAGCATCAGTCTGACAAGTTTCATAGATTATTGTGATGACAGTGGACATGGTGCATTTTGATGACAAGTGCATGGAGTATTGTGATGACAAGTGCATGGAATATCGTGAAGACAGGTGTCAGGGAGCATTGTGATGACATATGTCATGGTCCATTGCAATGACAATGGCATGGAGCATTGTGATGCCAAATATATTGGAGGATTGTGATGACAAATATAATGGAGCATTGTGATGACTAGGGCTTGGAGCATTATGATGACAAGGGCCATTGAGAGTTTTCATGAAAATGTCATGAAGCATTGTGATGACAAGGTCCTGGAGCATTGTGACGAGAAAATCATGGAGCCTTGTGATGACAGGTCTCATGGAGCATACTGATCAAATGGGGCATGGAGCATTCTGATTACTTGGGTCTTGGAACATTGTGATAACAAGGGCATGGAGCATTGTGATGACAAGGGCATGGAGTACTGTGATGACAGGCATCATGGAGCGTTTTGATGACAAGGGCATGGAGCATTCGTCTAATAAGTTTCTTGGATTATTGTGATGAGAGTGGGAACAGCGCATTGTGATGACAAGGGCATGGAGCATTGTGATGACCAGGTCATGCAGTATTGTAAATAGAGGGGTCAGGGAGCATTGTGATGACATATGTAATGGCCCATTGTGATGACAATGGCATGGAGCATTCTGATGCCAAGTGTCATGGAGGATTCTGATAACAAATGTAATGGAGGATTGTGATGACAATGGCTTGGAGCATTGTGATGACAAGGGTCAGGGAGCATTGTGCTGACAAGTGCATGGAGAATTGAGATGACAAGGGTCATGGAGCATTCTGATGACAAGCTTGTGGAGTATTTCGATGACAATGGCATGGAGCATTGTGATGAAAATGGCATGGGGCTTTGTGATGAAAAAGGCATGGAACCTTTTCGTGACAGGGTTCAAGGAGCATACTGACGACAAGTGTCAGGGAGCATTGTGATGACAAGTGTATTGAGAATTGAGATGACAAAGTTCATGGAGTATTGTGATGAAAAGGGCATGGAGTATTGTGATGACAGTCATCATGGAGCGTTGTGATGACAAGTGTTATGGAACATTGTGATCACAAGGGTTTGGAGCATTGCGATGACAGAGGTCATGGATACTTTTGATTCCAAGGAGCATGGAGCATTTTGATGACTAGGGCATGAAACAATGGGATCCCAAGGTTCTTGGAGGATAGTGACGACTATGGTAATGGAGTATTGTGATGAAAAGCGCATAGAGCATTGTAAGGACAGTGTCATGTAGCATTTTGCTGACAAAGGCATGGAGCATTGTGATGACATGTGTCATGGTGCACTTTGATGACAAGCGTCAGAGAGCATTTTGAATATAGGGGTCATGGAGCATTGGGATGACAAGGGCATGGATCACTGTGATGACAAGGGTCATGGATCATTGGGATGAAAATGTTCATGGAGTATTGTGATGACAGGGGTCATGGAGCATGGTGATTACAGGGGTCATGGAGCATTGTGATGAAAAGAATCCCGGATCATTGTGTTGTCAGGTGTCATGGAGTGTTTTGATGACAGTGGTCATGGAGAATTTTGATGATAGTAGTCATGGAGCATTGTGATTAGAAGGTCATGGAGCATTGGGCTGAAAATGTTCATGGAGTATTGTGATGGCAGGTGTCATGGAGCATTGTGATGACAAGGGAATGGAGCGTGGTGATGACAAGGTCCTGGAGCATTGTGATGAGATGACCATGGAGAATTGTGTTGACAAATCTCATGGAGCATTCTGATGAAAAGGTGCATGGAGCATTGTGATTACAGGGGTCTTGGAGCATTGTGATGACAAGGGCATGGAGCACTGTGATGACAATTGCATGGAGCATTGCAATGTCAAGTGGATGGAGAATTGTGATGAAAAGAGCATGTAACATTTTGATGAGAAGTGTCATGTAGCACTGTGATGTCAAGGACGTGGAGAATTGTCATGACAAGGGACATGGAGCATTTTGATAACCAGGGCATGGTGCATTGTGATGACAGGGGTCATGGAGCATTATTATGAGAACGGCCATGGTGCATTCTGACATAAGATATCACTTATGAAGAGAATGTAAACATGGCTACATATGAACTGATTTAGGGAAGAGAACAGAGTATCAGATTTAGAAAACAATCTAACACTTGCTTAAGGGGAAAGAGAGGTGGGGAGATGCACAAAACATAAGATTGATATTAGCACAGGTACCGTTCCATAATCCAAAAACAGAAGAGACAAGCCCTACTCCTTCCTCAGTGAACGGAACTCAACATCCCTATTCCCCTCAGAGAAATATATCTGACTAGTAAGAATTTTAAAACCTATGTATTGATATGTCTCTGTAAGGGAACCAAGTGTGTCTAGAACGACATAAACATGGCAGTGAGAATCAGCTCAAACACACCATAAAAATGAATTTCAAAACAACACATAAAAACAGTAAAATTCTTACACAATACCTTCAGGGGTTCTGATGAAACCTGGAATGACCGTATCTACAATGACAGCTGGATGTGGCATAAGGCTGGTCACTTGGGACTGAGAGGCTTGGTGAGATTGGGTGAAAAAAATGCAGACCCTTTAAAGCAATAATGCCTGCCCCCCATTCCATGGTTCCCATCTCTCCAGGTAGAAGGGAATATCACTACAGTTATAACGTGTATGGGAACCTAGAGAATGGAAACCATCTGATGGTGAAAGGTTTCTAAAACTCTACTACTTTTTTCTCTCCTTGTGATCCAGTTTGACATTCCAACTGCTTTACTATCAATCTCCCAACTTGGAAAGTCAGCCCCTATATCCTCCTGGTACGCACAGTTGGCAAATTGTGCAGAGGATATAAGGGAACAGAGAGAACCAATGAGATAGTAGCTGTAGGCATTTGGACGGCCACATGTCTCTCTAATTTTCAGTCACAAAGAGGAATTAACCAAAGTCTCAGCCTGCCCCCCAGAAGCAGTATAAGTCCAGAAGCAAAACAGTTGATTTGCGATCAGATCACAAAAACGTGAGTTGAAAAATGGAGCTCAGGGCCACAGCAATTCACTAAACTGCAGAGTTAAAAAGGACTACTGTCTTCGAAAAATCTGTTGAGGGAAAGCCACGAGGCGGAAGGGAAAATGAGGCAGAATGGCATGAAATAGATTTCCAGAGGTACATTGGAATCGCCTTTAAACACAGGAAAAGCATTACAACTTAGAAAATTATGGAAATGGCCATAAAGGGAATATGGGTTTTCACGTGCATATATGCAGGAGAAATCACATATGCCCTTTTTGGACAAGCAAGCAAGCGGGCAATGCAAATCTGCACTACAAAGAAGTATCACTTCCCACCGGTCAAAAGGGACATCCACAAAATGGGTAAAAACCAGAAAGGCAAGACAGGCCCTGGAGAACAGGGAGCCTTGTTATGCTGATGGGCGGGATGTAAATTGCCAACTGCCTCTCTGGAGGAGTGCATTGTGTTCCCTAAAACAAGTAAACAACAGAGCTACAGAGCCAAGGGCACTTCCAGTCTAGGGAATATACCTTGGAAAAACTGAAAATAAATAAGAGAGATCCACACCAAAATTCAGGGCTGCACTGCTTACAAAAACCTCAACTTGGGTACACATTAAATATCCCAGAAAAGACAAAAATGGTTCAAGAAATTGTGGTACTTACGTATGATGGAATATCCCTCAGCCATGAAATCAATGTCATAAGGCCAGTAGCAGCAAAATGAGTGGATTCAGGTACGATAATTCTAAGTGAAATAAGTCACACAGAAAAAGAAACGTATCATAAGATATCACTTATGAAGATCCTGTAAACATGGCTACACATGAACTGAGTTAGGAAAGAAAAGAGAGACTCACATTAAAAAAAAAAAAACGCTTATGCTTGCTTAAGGGGGAAGGAGAGGTGGGGTGATGCATAAAATCAGAGTTTGATATTAGTACAGGTACCGTTCCAAAAACCAAATACGAAATAGACAAAACCTACACCTTCCTCAGTGAAAGGGACTCAACACCCCATATTCACCACAGAGTAATATATCTTAAAAGTATGAATCTTAAAACCTATGTATTGATATGTCTCCATAAGGGAATCAAGTGTGTCTAGACTGGCATAAACATGACAGTGAGAATCAGCTCAAACCCACTATAAAAAGGAATTTCAAAAACAAAACAAAAAAACAGGGAAATTTCTTTCAATTCCTTCAGGGTCTCTGATGAAACCTGGAATGACCCTATCTACAATGAAAGCTGGATGTGGCATAAGGCTGGACACTTAGGACTGAGAGGATTGGTGAGATTGGGTGAGCAAATGCAGACCCTTTAAAGCAATAATGAGGGGCACCCATTCCATGGGTCCCAACTCTCCAGGTTGAAGGGAATATTACTACAGCCATAACATGTATGGGAAACCTAGATAATGGACACACTGTGAATACGAATAGTCTCTAAAACTCAACGTATAGTCCCTCTTCTGGTGCTCCGGTTTGACTTTCCAACTACATATCTATCAATCTCCCAACCTGGAGAGACCGCACCTTTAACCACCTGTTTCGCAAAGGTTGCCAATTTCGCAGAGGATGAATGGGAAGACGGAGAACCAATGAGAGAGTAGCTGTTAGGCATTTGGACGGGCATATGTCACTCTTATTTCCCGGGAGGAAGAAGAATTGACCAAAGTCTCAGCCACCCACCGGGAACCAGTATATGTCCTGAACCAAACTATTGGACTTGCGTACAGCTCAGAAAAAAACAGTTAAAAAACGGAGCTCAGGGGCACAGCAATTCACAAACTGGCAGAGTAATAAAGGACAACTATCATCCAAAAACCTGTTGAGCGAAGGCCACGAGGCAGACTTGAAAGCCAGGCAGAATAGCCGGAAACGGATTTCAAGAGGTACGTTGGAATCACCTTTAAATCACAGGAAGAGGGGCACAACTTCGACAATGATGCACTTGTCCAAAAAGTGCTTATGCATTTTCTCCTGACTATATTCAGGAGAAAACGCATACACTTATTTTGGCCAAGCAAGCAAGCGTTCATGCAAGTCTGCACTACAAAGAAGTTTCACTTCCCACCGGTCCAAAGGGATATCCACAAAACGGGTAAAAACCAGAAATTCAAGGCAGGCCCTGGAGAACATTGAGCCTTGTTATGCTGACGGGTGGGATGTAAATTGCCAACTGCCTCTCTGGAGGAGTGCATTGTGTTCCCTAAAACAAGTAAACAACAGAGCTACAGAGCCAAGGACACTTCCAGTCTAGGGAATATACCTTGGGAAAACTGAAAATCCATAAGACAGAGCCACCCCAAAATTTAGGGCTCCACTGCTTACAAGAACCTCAACTTGGGTACACCTTAATATCCCAGGAAATATAAAAATGGTTCAAAAAATTGTGGTACTTACGTACGATGGAATATCCATCAGCCATGAAATCAATGTCATAAGAGCAGTAGCAGCTAAATGAGTGGATTCAGATACGATGATTCTAAGTGAAATAAGTCACACAGAAAAAGAAACGTATCATAAGATATCACTTATGAAGATCCTGTAAACATGGCTACACATGAACTGAGTTAGGAAAGAGAACAGAGTCTCACATTTAGAAAACACTCTTATGCCTGCTTATGGGGGAAGGAGAGGTGGGGTGATGCATAAAACCAGAGTTTGATATAGGCACAGGTACCGTTCCAGAAACCAACTACGGAATAGACAAGACCTACACCTTCCTCAGTGAAAGGGACTCAAAACCCTATATTTCCTGCAGAGGAATATATCTGATTAGTAAGAATCTTAAAACCTATGTATTGATATGTCTCCATAAAAGAATCAAGTGTTTATAGACTGGCATAAACAAGGCAGCGAGAATCAGCTCAAACCCACTATAAAAAGGAATTTCAAAAACAAAACAAAAAAACAGGGAAATTCTTTACAATTCCTTCAGGGTCTCTGATGAAACCTGGAATGACCCTATCTACAATGACAGCTGGATGTGGCATAAGGCTGGACACATGGGACTGAGAGGATTGGTGAGATTGGGTGAGCAAAAGCATACCCTTTATAGCAGTAATGCATGGCAACCGTTCCATGGGTCCCAACTCTCCAGGTTGAAGGGAATATTAGTATAGCTATAACATTTATGGGAAACCTAGAGAATGGACACACTGTGAATATGAAAGTTTTCTAAAACTCAACGAATAGTCCCACTCCTTGTGCTCCAGTTTGACTTTCCAACTGCTTTACTATCAATCTCCCAACTTGGAGAGACAGAACCTTTAACTTCCTGGTTCGCACAGGTTGCCAATTTGGCAAAGGATGAAAGGGAAGAGGGAGAACCAATGAGAGAGTAGCTGTCAGGCATTTGGACGGGCACATGTCACTCTTATTTCCCGTGAGGAAGAAGAATTAACCAAAGTCTCTGCCACCCATCGAAATCCAGTATAGTTTCTGAAAAAAAATATTGAACTTGCGTTCAGCTCACAAAATACGAGTTACAAAATGGAGCTCAGGGACACAGCAATTCACAAACTGGCAGAGTAATAAAGGGCAACTATCGTCCAAAAATCTGTTGAGGGAAGGCAACGAGGCGGACTTATAAGCGAGGCAGAATAGCAGGAAACAGATTTCAAGGGGTACGTTGGAATCACCTTTAACGCACAGGAATAGGGGCACAATTTCGACAATGATGCACTTGGCCAAAAAGGGCGTATGTGTTTTCTCCTGAATATATTCAGGAGAAAACGCATACGCCCTTTTTGGCCAAGCAAGAAAGCGGGCAATGCAAATCTGCACTACAAAGAAGTATCACTTCCCACCGGTCATTAGGGGCATCCACAAAATGGGTAAAAACCAGAAAGGCAAGACAGGACCTGGAGAACAGGAAGCCTTTTTATGCTGATGGGCGGGATGTAAATTGCCAACTGCCTCTCTGGTGGAGTGCATTGTGTTCCCTAAAACAAGTAAAAAACAGAGCTACAGAGCCAAGGGCACTTCGAGTCTAGGGAATATACCTTAGGAAAACTGAAAATCAATAAGACAGAGCCACCCCAAAATTTAGGCCTGCAATGCATACAAGAACCTCAACTTGGGTACACCTTACATATCCCTGGAAATAAAAATTGTTTCAAAAAATTGTGGTACTTACGTACGATGGAATATCCCTCAGCCAATAGAGGACAACTATCGTCAAAAAATCTTTTGAGGGAAGGCAGAGAGGCGGACTTTAAAACGGGGCAGAATAGCAGGAAACAGATTTCAAGATGTACGTTGGAATCACCTTTCAAGCACAGGAAGAGGGGCACAACTTCGACAATGATGCACTTGGCCAAAAAGGGTGTATGCGTTTTCTCCTGAGTATATTCAGGAGAAAATGCATACGCCCTTTTTGGCCAAGCAAGCAAGCAGCAATGCAAATCTGCACTACAAAGAAGTATCCCTTCCCACCGGTCAAAAGGGACATCCACAAAATGTGTAAACACCAGAAAGGCAAGACAGGCCCTGGAGATCAGGGAGCCTTGTTATGCTGATGGGCGGGATGTAAGTTGCCAAATGCCTCTCTGGAGGAGTGCATTGTGTTCCCTAAAACAAGTAAACAACAGAGCTACAGAGCCAAGGGCACTTCCAGTCTAGGGAATATACCTTGGGAAAACTGAAAATCTATAAGACAGAGCCACCCTAAATTTTAGCGCTGCACTGCTTACAAGAATCTCAAGTTGGGTACACCTTAAGTATCCCAGGAAAGACAAAAATGGTTCAAGATATTGTGGTACTTACGTACGATGAAATATCGCTCAGGCATGAAATCAATGTCATAAGACCAGTAGCAGCAAAAAGAGTGGATTCAGGTACGATGATTCTAAGTGAAATAAGTCACACAGAAAAAGAAACTTATCATAAGATATCACTTATGAAGGTCCTGTAAACATGGCTACACATGAACTGAGTTAGGAAAGATTACAGAGTAACTAAACTTATCATAAGTTATCACTCATAGCGGGAATGTACACATGACTATACATGAACTGAATTACAAACACAACAGAGTCACACATTTAGAAAACATCTTCTGCCTGCTTAATGGGAAAGCCGAGGTGGGGTGATGCATAAAAGCACAGTTTTAAATTAGCACAGATACCGTTATATAAACCATGCATGTAATAGACAACACCTACTCCCGGCACAATGAACTGGACTAAACACCCCCTATTCATTGCAGAGGAATATGTCTGACTCTAAGTATTTTAAACATATGTATTCTCATATCTCCATAAAGGAATCATGTGTGTGTATAACGGCATGAACACAGCACTGAAATTCAGTTAAACCCACTTATAAAAATAAATTTCAAAAGCAAAATGCAAAAACAGAGAGAAAGTCTTAAAAATTACGTTCAGTGCCTGTGATGCAAGCTAGATTGACCACCTTTACACCCACAGCTGGATGAGACATAAGACTGGACTCTTGGGGCTGACAAGATTGCTGAGGTTGTGTGAACAAAAGAACACCACTTAGAGCAATACTGTGTGCTACCCATTCTAGTGGTCCCAACTCTTCAGGTTTAAGGGAATCTTCCTACAGTTAAAACATGCATGGGAAACCCAGTGGATGGTACACTGTGTAATTGGGAATGTTTTCTAAAAGGTACCTCATTTTTCCTTTTGTCGTGCTCGGCTTCGCCATTCCATCTGCATTACTCAAAATCTCCCCACTTGGAGTGTCAGTGCTTTTACCCTCCCGTTATGCACAGTTTGCAAACTGTGCAGAGGATGAACAGGAAGAGGGGAAATAAATGAGAGATTAGCTGTAGGTGTTTGGATGGGTACATGTCACTCTAGTTTCCCATCAGGAAGAAAAATTAACCAAAGGCTCAGCCTGAAGCCCCGGAACAGGACTAGGGCCTAAAGCCATCCTGCGGTATTGCAGCCAGCTCACAAAGAGGCGAGTTGAAAAATGGAAATCAGGGGCACAGCAATTCACAAACTTGCAGAATTATAAAGGACAACTATCATCCAGAAATATATTGAGGTAAGGCAGTGAAGAGGATTTGAATGCAAGGCAGAATTGAAGGAAACAGATTTCAAGAGGTAGATTGGAGTCATCTTTAAAGCACATGAAAAGCGACAGAATTTCGACAATGTTGCCCTTGGCTGAAAAGGGAGTATGTGTATTTTCTTGAATATATTCGGGAAAAAATGCATATGCCCTTTTTGGCTAAGCAAGCCATCAGGCATTGCAAATCCACACTAGAGAGAAGTGTCCCTTACCTCCAGTCAAAAGGGCCATCCACAAATAGTGTAAAATCCACAAATGCAGGACAGGCCATGGAGAAAAGGGAGCCTGGTTACACCGATGGACAGGATGTAAATTGCCAACAGCCTCTCTGGAGAACTGTATGTTGTTTTCTAAAACAGAGCTACAGAGTATACCACACTTCCACTCATGGGCGTGTATTTTGGGAAAACTAAAAATCCACAACACACAGCCAGCCCAAAATTTAGGGCTGCTCTGTTTACAAGAACCTTGACTTCGGTACACTTTATATATCCCAGGAAAGGAAAAAAAAATGGATATAGATGTTGTGGTACTTATATACAAAGGAAAGTCACTCAGACATAAAATCAATGTCATAAGGCCAATAGCAGCATAATGAGTGGCTTTAGGTACGATAATGCTAAGTGAAATGAGCCACAAAGAAAAAGAAACTTATTGTAATATATCACTTATAGAGGGAATGTAAACATGGCTACACATGAACTGAATTTCAAAAGAGAACAGAGTTACACATTTAGAAAACACACTTATGCCTCCTTAAGGGGAAAGGTGACGTGGGGTGATGTGTAAAAGCAGAGTTTGAAATTAGCACAGATCCTATTCCATATACCAAATAGTTAATAGACAAGACCTACTCCTTTCTCAATGAACTGGACACAAAACACCCTATTCACTGAAGAGGAATATATCTGACTGGTAATAACCTTGAAACCTATGTATTTATATGTCTGCATAATGGAATCAAGTGTATGTAGATTGGCATAAACACAGATCAATGGAACAGGACAGAAAGCCCAGAGATAAACCTACATACCTATGGCTATCTCATCTATGACAAAGGAGCTAAGGATATACAATGGAGAAAAGACAGTCTCTTCAGTAATTGGTGCTGGAAAAACTGGACCCCTACACATAAAAGAATGAAATTAGAACACTCCATAACACCATACACAAAAATAGACTCTAAATTGATTAGAGATCTAAATATAAGACCAGACACTATAAAACACTTAGAGGAAACCATAGGCAGAACACTCTATGACATAAATCACAGCAAGATCCTTTTGGACCCGCCTCCTAGAGAAATGGAAATAAAAACAGAAATCAACAAATGGGACCTAATGAAACTTAAAAGCTTTTACACAGTACAGGAAAACATAAACAAGATGCAAAAACAACCCTCAGAATGGGAGAAAATATTTTCAAATGAAGCAATTGACAAAGGATCAATCTCCAAACTTTACAAGCACCACATGTAGCTCAATATCACAAAAACAAACAACCCAATCCAAAAACGGGCAGAAGACCTAAATAGACATTTCTCCAAAGAAGATATACAGATTACCAAGAAACACATGAAAGGATGCTGAACATCACTAATCATTAGAGAAATGCAAATCAAAACTACCCTGAGGTATCACCTCACAGCAGTCAGAGTGGCAATCTTCAAAAAAATCTACAAAACAATAAATGCTGGAGAGGCCTTTATTAGACAAAATGGAACACACTTGCACTGTGGGTGGGAATGTAAATTGATATGAGCACTAGGGAGAACAGTACGGAGGTTCCTTTAAATAACTAACAATAGAAGTACCATACGACACAACAATCCAACTACTGGGCATTTGCCTTGTGAAAACCATAATTCAAAAAGAGTTATGTACAAAAATGTTCATTGCAGCTCTATTTGCATTAGCCAGGACATGGAAGCCACCTAAGTGTCCATCGAGAGATGAATGGATAAAGAAGATCTGGCACATATATACAATCAAATATTACTCAACCATAAAAAGAAGCAAAACTGAGTTATTTGTACTGAGGTGGATGGATTTAGAATCTGTCCTACACAGTGAAGTAAGTCAGAAAGGGAAAAACAAATACTGTATGTTAACAGAGATATATGGAATCTAATGAAGAAAAAAAAAGATTTTGAAGAACCTAGTGGCAGGACAGGATTAAGGACACAGACATATAGAAAGGACTTGAGGACACCGGAAGGGGGATGGGTAAGCTGGGACGAAGTGAGAGAGTGACATGGACATAAATACATTACCAAATGTAACACCGATAGCTACTGAGAATCAGCCACATAGAACAGGGAGATCAGCTCGGTGCTTTGTGACCACATAAAGGGGTGGGATATGGAGTGTGGGAGGGAGATGCAAGAGGGAGGGGATCTGGTGATATTTGTATATGTATAGCTGATTCACTTTGTTATACAGCAGAAACGAACACTCCATTGTAAAGCAATTATACTCCAATAAACGTGTAAAAGGAAAAAAAAAAAAAGCCCAAGGATAAACCTACACACCTATGGTCAACTAATCTATGACAAAGGAGGCAAGACTATACAATGGAGATAAGACAGTCTCTTCAATCATTGGTGCTGGGAAATATGGAGAGCTACATGTAAAAGAATGAAATTAGAACACTCCCCAACACCATACATAAAAATATATTCAAAATGGATTAGAGACCTTAATGTAAGACCAGACAGTATAAAACTCTGAGAGGAAAACTTACGAAGGATACTCTGACGTAAATCACAGCAAGATCTTTTTTGATCCACCTCCTATAGTAATGAAATAAAAAAGAAAACTAAACAGATGGGACCTAATGAAACGTAAAAGCTTTTGCAAAGCAAAGGAAACTACAAACAAGGCGAAAAGACAACCCTCAGAATGGCAGAAAATATTTGCAAACGAATCAATGGACAAATGATTAATCTCCAATATATATAAACAGCTCATGCAGCTCAATATTAATAAAACAAACAACCAAATACAAAAATGGAAGATCTAAATAGACACTTCTTCCAAGAAGACATAGAGATGGCCAGTACGCACATGAAAATCTGCTGAACATCACTAATTATTAGAGAAATGGAAATCGAAACTACAATGAGGTATCACGTCACACCTGTTAGAATGGGCATCATCAGAAAATCTACAAACAACAAATGCTGGAGAGGGTGTGGAGAAAAGGAACCTTCTTCCACTATTGTTGGGAATGTAAATCGATACAGTCTCTATGGAGAACAGTATGGAGGTTCCTTAAAAAACTAAAAATAGAATTACCATATAATCCAGCAATCCCACTACTGGGCATATACCCAGAGAAAACCATAAATCAAAAAGACACATTCACCACAATGTTCACTGCAGCACTATTTACAATAGCCAGGTAATGAAAGCAACCTAAGTGCCCACAGACAGACGAATGGATAAAGACGTGGTACATATATACAATGGAATATTACTCAGCCATACATAGGAATGAAATTGGGTCATTTGTAGAGACCTTGATGGATCTAGAGACTGTCATACAGAGTGAAGTAAGTCAGAAAGAGAAAAACAAATATTGTATATTAATGCATATATGTGGAACCTAGAGAAATGGTACAGATGAACCAGTTTGCAGGGCAGAGATAGAGACAGATGTAGAGAACAAACATATGGACACCAAGGAGGGAACGCCATGTGAGGGTGGTGGTGGGAAGAATTGGGAGACTGGGATTCACATGTGCACACTTATATGTATAAAATAGATATCCAATAAGAACCTGCTGTATAAAAGAAATAAATTTAAAAAAATTAAAAATAAATAAATAACATTTAATAAAATAAAACAGAAAAAATATTTTTCCCTTCACATAGACGTCTTTATATTAATGCATTATTTCCATCTTTATATCTCCAAATTATAAAAAAGAGGAATAAATAAAATCTAACTTGAACCAAAAAGAAAAAAAGAAAGAAAAAAAAACAGAACTCACCAGTTATACAGAGGAAAATCGTATCAGGGCACTTGCTCCAGTGGTAAAAAATTCTTAAGTTGGTCAGATGTGGGAAATCGTCTCCCATGCAGTCAGCAGCGCTCTGCCCCACAAGGAGCATCCTCATTGCAAAGCTGGGGGACTGTGTCGAGGCATCTGTGAGTAAATGTGAGCTGAGCCCCAGTCCTGCTGCAGCTGAACTCTTCCCACCCTTTCCAGGTAAAACACCTGAATATGTACAAGCACTTGCAAGCCTAGAGGAAGGGCTGTGGAGCCACACTAGTGAGAGCACGCAGGCCGACTTGGTGCCTGCAGGCCAGCCAGGATGGTCCTGGCCCCAGATGCTCTTCTGGAAGCTTTTCATTTCCCTGCCTGAGATACCCCTCCTGCCACAGCCCCCACTGCTTTTTTATTTCCTTACCTCTGCCTGGGGAGAAATTCCAGTGGCAGGTATGGGTGACACATCCTCTTCTTTAGCAGGTGGCAGCCTGGCAACTCCTGCAGAAAGTCCAGCAGAGCCCCACTCACACTGGGCCACCCACAAAGCCACAGCCCGTCACTCCCTCCCAGCACCCCAGCCCCGAAACTGCTGACGGGGCAGAGAATATGGCGTCAGTCACAGCTATAGGGGCTCTTGCTGACTGGAGAGGTGTTTATATTGACCTCAACCCAGGCACACTTGTGGGGGGGGGGCTGGCAGGCAGTTTCAGGCTGCCCAAATCAGCCAATCCTCACCCCTCAGGGGCTCACAGTTGCAGAAAATGAACCTTGCTAAACGGGTCAGTCCCAAGGAACAGGTGTGGGCCTTGAGAGTCAGGCTAGACAAGGGGCTGCAGCTGCGGCTTGTTTTCTTATCATTTTATCTGGTCCATGAGTGGAAAACAACTTCAAGAAGACCCTATCCTAATGAGAGGAACCCAGGAGTCAGGGAGAGGAGTGATGGTGGGTGGAGACAGAGGCCTGGAGCCCTGGCTGCAGTGGAAGTGTCTGGAAGACCAGGCAGAGAGAGGCTGCACAGAGTGATAGCCAGGGTCACAGACCTGTCAGAGCTGCTGTTTGTTAGTTCAAGTCCTGATCTGCGGTGTTTGTGTCAGCTGTGAGTGACAGGTGAGCTGGGGGTTCTCTGCAAGGTGGGCTATGTGCACAGTTCCTGTGTGTCCAGCCCTGCTGGGGTACCTGCCCAGGGGAGCTCCGTATCCTGAGAGGGTCCTGACTATGAGAGCCCCATGGGCTGCTGGGTAGCTGCACAGGTGATCTCCATACCCTGGGAGGGACTTGAACACGAGAGCCCCGTGGGCTGTGGGGTGCGGGATGCAGCCCAGGTGAGCTCCATATCCTGGGATTGGCCTGACCACGAGAGCCCCATGGGCTGCTGGAGACCTGGTAAAGGACATCAGGACAGTCAGTGAAGCCACAGAGGATATACATCCAGTATCTCCGATTTCCTACACCCTGCTGCTCATTCTACCATCCACCAAGCCATGACATTCTGTATTACACTTCAATGATGCCTTCTTCTGTATTCCATTCATCTCAGAGTCACAAGAATTTTTGGCTTGTGTGTGGAAGGACACAACATGCAACAAAAGCAATAATGCTGGGCCGTCCTGCCCCAATGGTTCAAAAATCCCCACACCATCATTGGGGATATGTCCTCTAAAAACCTAAACGTTCTACCTCGGTAAAAGGGAACCCTCCTTCAATATGCAGATGACATTCTGATTGCCAGGCCTACTAAAGACGCCTCCGAACTACCTAGCCAAGAAAGGATAGAAGGTGTCCAAGAAAAAGGCTCAAATATCACAGGCTCAGGTGACTTGCCTGGGCTTCATTCTCACAGATATTTGGAGAAACGCATCCCAGGATAGGGAAGAAGCCATTTGCAGCCTTACCTCATCTAAAACTAGAAGACAGCTTAAGGGTTCCTGGGGAGGCCAAGGTTTTCTGCATCTGGATCCCTAACTACAGTCTAATAGCTGGGCCTCTTCATGAAACACTGACACGAAAAGATGATGATCCTTTTGTATAGAATCCAGAAGCAGCCTTTCAAGAATGGAAAGAGCAGTCAATTCAGACCCTTGCCCAGGAACTCGCTAATTTAGCTAAACCCTTTGACCTTTACATACACGGTCAAAGGTTAATCGCCCTTGGAGACTTAGTGCAGAAACTGGGACCACTTGAAATGGAGCAACACAAGAATGCCCTTCAGTTATGATAAACTATGGTCACCAAGGGCTTTGCCCACCGACTCATCAGGCCAGGATACTGGGGTATCTAAAAAGCTGGAAATCAGCAGCCCACAAGGCCAGCTCCCTCCTAAGGGAATAGGAACCCACGTGGTGATCCTAACCACACATCATGTCCTGAAGTTGCAGGGGTCGCTCTGTGGACACACTGACCTTGAGTGAGGAGGCCCTCCAACTCCAACTTCCAGAGAGACAAATGGGGGCAACAGGCCCCCAAGATGACTCGTGTGACCATCACTTGACCTGGAGTTTCTCTCAGAAAACAACAAGACTGTGCCCCGAAAGAGCAGACTACTGCTTGCAGGACTTACTGCACCCAGAGGGGAGCTAATAAGCTTGGCGGGGGAAACATATATCACGCTTTCACCATAGAAAACCCTACAGACACCGCGGTGATGGTGGCCAATATGACCGGCTGGACTGCTGGCTACTTCTAAAGGCCGTTGACTCAGTGGACGTCATGGTCCTGGATCACCACTGACCCTGGACTGTCTGGGTGTTCCACAGGCAGGGCTCTGACACATGGTGCTGTTTATACATTAATTCAGGGACCTAATTAAAGAAAGCACAGACTACTGGTCAGAGCATCTAGGCTGGCAAAAAAAGTCAGCCTAATGTCACCAAACAAATGTGGGGTGGGGTGAAACCTGCCACCTCAGCATCTCTGCGCATCTCTTTCCTGGACCCTTAAAGGTCATTAGAATCTATAACACTTCCAATGCTGGTGCTCAGGCGGACGAGAAGTGAGGCAGGAGGCTTTGGGACAATCAACCTCACCTGGAGGCTGGTGGGGAGACGTTTTGCCCCTCCCCCCAGGTATCAGGGCTGCCACCACAGCATGAAGCATTTAACAAAATAGGGGTCTGCACCCTCAACACCCCAAGAATGAGGAATGGAACAAAAAGCAGAGGAGGTGTTCGTCTCTGGCAACGTTCATTAAAAATTCCTGGGAGATAAAAAGAGAATCTGGGCAATAAAATAAAGTCTAACCTGTTTTTCCTTTGTGCTTTGTCTAATTTCACATGCTCCTAGGGTTCCGCATGCAGAGGTCCCACACCCGGCACTTCAGACCCGACTTCCTAGTGCAGAATGGCTGGGTCGACACCTAAGCTAGCGGAGTCCCATGCAGACTGCACGGCATAGAGACTGAGCTGCAGCCAACGCAGCCCTCGAGAGCTCCATCCCCTAACTCCCACTGATGCTGCTGGGATCCCTACACAGCATCCCAGCCCACAGCCCGTGGGGGAGTGCACACTCTCACCTCTCCATTCCGTTTTCAAAATAATGTTTCCTTTGCTTCTGAACCAAACTCAGTGTTGATCTGTTGGCTCCAATGACACTGGGCATGGTGAATCCTTTTGGGGTCCCCTCTGGAGGATCAGTAACAGAAATTGAGAACTTTGTAACTTCATTGAACAGATGTGTGAGCCAAACTGTAGTTAACATAGAGCAGTGTAAAATGCTCGGGTAAAATAAGATTTTTCTAAGACTTACATTTGATATTTCCATCACTTTACTATAAGCAAGTTCAGTGAAGACGTCTGTCTTATTTGTCAGGTCAACATTAGAGAAATGAAGTGATTTATTTCCATGGATGTACATCGAATACTCTTGGCTGAAGCTTCAATCTTGTTTTGAATGCTTTTCCATTGAAAAGGATACCTCTCTTTCAGCTCCCCCATTTCTGAGAAGTATAAAATCTTATAATTTATTATTACCAAAGGGGGAAGGTAGGAGAAGGGATAAATTAACAGTTTGGGATTAACACATACACACTGCTATGTATAAAATAGATCATCAACAAGGAACTACTGTATAGCACAGGGAACTACACTGAATATTTTGCAATAACCTATAAGGGGAAATAATCTGAAAAAGAATCGATATTTTTATTGACATCATCTATCAATGACAGATAAAATGTAACCAAAGCAAGGCCGATGGTGAGCGCTTCTGAACCTGAAGATTTCAATCATCTAAAGTTTGGGCTCTGCCTATTTCCCAAGGCCCTTAATGGACATACGTGTAGCCGTAGCTTAAAAATTCCCCAGTTTGGGGTTCGGGGAGGCACTGATTTGGAAAAATCCCTGGTGTTATCCTTCCATGCATGGGACACTTCCTACAGCTAAAACATGCCTGTCACACCTAGAGGATGGTACACCGTTTGATCGGAAAGAGTTTGGAAAAGGCACCTCATCTCCTCATCGCCTGGTGCTCGGGTTCACCCCTCCAGCATCTTTCCTAACAATCTCCTCACTTTGGGATATCAGCACCGTCAACATCCTGTTGCACACAGTTTGGAATTTGTCCAGAGGATGAAGCGGAAGGATGAGAAAAATTTAGAGACAAGTCTTAGGTCTCCGGACAGGTACATGCCACTCTAATTTCCAATCCGGAAGACAAATTCATCAAAGGCTAGAGTTGCCCACAGAAAGAGAATAGGGCTAGAGGAAATCCTGCTCTTTTGTGTCGAGTTTCCAAAAACACAAGTTGAAAAATGGAACTCAGGGGCACTAAAATTCATGAAACTGCAGAGTTGAAAATATCTATTGTTGAAAAACATCTTGAGGTAAGTCACAGAAAATGACTTGTAAGCAAGGGAGTGTGGCAGGAATCAGATTTAAAGAGGTAGAAAGGTCTCCCCATTAAAGCACAAGAAAAGGGGCTGAACATCACCAATGATGCAGTTGGCCCAAAAGGGCGTATGCATTTTTTTCTGAATATATTCAAGTAAAGGCCATTCACACTTTTTATCCAACCAAACAGGTGGGCACTGGAAATCAATACTACAAAATGTATCACTTCACATCAGTCAGAAGGGTCATCCACATAAAGTATAAACACGAGAAATGCAGGACAGGGTGAGGAGAAAAGGGAGCCCTGTGAGGCTGATAGTGGAAATGTAATTTGCCAACGGCCACTCTGGAGAAGTGTATTGTGTTTGCTAAAACATCTGAAAACTGAGCTACAGAGCATAGGGCACTTGCACTCATGGGCGTATACCTTGGGAAAAACAAAAAAATGACAGAAAACAGGCACTCCAACGTTTACCACCTCTCTGTTAAAAAGGGCCTCCACTTGGATATAACCTAAATGTCCCTGGAAGGATAAAATGGATAAAAGAGATGGGGTACTTATGTAGAGTGGAATATTACTCATCCAGAAATCAATGAAATAAGGCCAGTTGGAACAACTCTGGAGGAGTTACATACGATCATTCTAAGTGACACATGTCAGAAAGAAAAAGACACATATCATAAGATGTCACTTAAAGGTGGAATCAAAAATGGCTACACATGAAATAAACTACAAAACAGAAACATAGTCAAATATGTAGAAAATAGACATAAGGCTGCTAAATGGGAATGGTGGGGAATGGTGAGGTATTATCCAGGAGGTTGAAATTAGCAAAGATACCATTCCAAGTACCGAATTGAATAACTGGCAAGGCCTACACGGTACCTCAAAGAACTGCACTCAGTCCACTCAAGTCACTGGAAAATAATACATATGACTCGTAAGCATCTGAGAAAGAATTTATTGTTGTCTCACAGTACATGAATCAAGTGGATGTACAGCAGCAAAAAACAGAGCTTTGAAAATCAGCTGTAACCAATATAAAAATAAAGTTAAATATATTTATAAAAACAGTGAGACAGACAAAAATTCTTACAACTTTTGTTGAAGGGCTACGATGTAACATGGATTGAACACATGTAGACCCACAGCAGGATGATATATAAGGCTGGAAGCTATGCACGCTAAGAGATGTTAGAGAGGCTGGGTGAGGAAATGCAGACCTTTTAAAGTAATACTGCCTGTTACCCATTCCATGGGTCCCAAATCTGCAGTTTCATGGGAATCTTCTGACAGTGAACACATGCCTGGGAAACCGAGATGAATGTACACCGTGTGCTCAGGAAAGGTGTCTAAAATGCACCTCATTTTTGATCTCCTGGTGCTGGGGTTCGCCATTCCAGCCACATTACTAACAATCTCCCGACTAGGAGAATCAGCACCTTTAACCTCCTGTTTCACACAGTTTGCAAATTTGCAGAGGATAAATGGGAAGAGGAGGAACCAATGAGAGATTAGCTGTAGTAGTTTTGACAGGCACATGTCACTCTAATTTCCCATTAAGAAGAAGAATTAACCAAAGGCTCAGCCTGCCTCCTCAGAACCAGAATAGGGCCAGAAGCAATCCAATGGTTTGGCGGTCAGCTCACAAAAAAAGCGAGTTGCAAAATGGAGCTCAGGAGCAGACAATTCAAAGACCTGCAAAGATATAAATGATAACCAACGTCCAAAAATATATTCAGGTAAGGCAACGAAGAGGTTCTGAATGAGAGGCAGAATTGCAGGAAACAGATTTCAAAAGGTAGATTGTACTCACATTTAAAGCATATGAAAAGCAGCAGAATTTCTAAAATGATGCAGTTGGGCAAAAGGGTGTATGCGTTTTTTTCGTGAATATCTTCAGGAAAAAAACACATACAGAGTTTTTGGCCAACCAAGCAAGAGGGAAATGCAAATCTGCACAATAAAGAAGTCTCAATTTCCACTGCTCAGAAAGTCCATCCAAAAAATATGTAGAAATCAAAAATGCAGGAGAGGCCATGGAAAACAGGGAGCCTAGTCACGCTGATGGGTGGGGTATAAATATCCAAGAGCTACTCTGAAGAAGTGTATGCTGTTTCCTAAAACATCTAAAATACAAAGCCCCCGAGCAAAGGGGACTTCAACTCATGAACATATAACTTGGGAAGACAAAATATCAACAAGACACAGGCACCCCAAAGTTTAGGGCTGCTCTGCATACAAGAACCTCAACTTCGGTACACCTAATGTATCCCAGGAAAAAGAGAAATGCATAAAGAACTTGTGGTAATTTTGTACAACGGAATATCACTCAGACGTGAAATCAATGTCATAAGGCCAGTAGCAGCATAATGAGAGGATTTAGGTATGATGATTCTAAGGGAAATTAGTCACACAGAAAAAGAATCTTATCATAAGATATCACTTAGAGAGGGAATGTCAACATCACAACACATGAACTGAATTAGGAAAGAGAGCAGCGTCTCACATTTAGAAAACACTCTTATGCCTCCTTAAGGGGAAAGGAGAGGTGGGGTGATGCATAAAACCAGAGTTTGATATTAGCACAGGTACCATTCCATAAACCAAATACAGAATAGACAAGACCTACACCTTCCTCAGTGACCGGGACTCAAAACCCCTATTCCCCACAGAGGAATATATCTGATTAGTAAGAATCTTAAAACCTATGTACTGATATGCCTCTGTAAGGGAATCAAGTGTGTCTAGACCGGCATAAACACGTCAGTGAAAATCAGCTCAACCCCATTATAAAAATGAATTTCAAAAACATAACAAAAAAACAGCGAAATTCTTACACAATTCCTTCAGGGGTTCTGATGAAACCTAGAATGACCCTATCTGCAAAGACAGCTGGATGAGACATAAGGCTGGACACTTGGGACTGAGAGGACTGGTGAGATTGGGAGAGAAAATGCAGACCCTTTAAAGTAGTAATGCATGCCACCATTCCATGGGTCCCAAATTTCCAGGTAGAAGGGAATATCACTACAGGTATAACATGTATGGGAAACCTAGAGAATGGACACCCTGTGATGGCGAAAGGTTTCTGACAGTCTCCTACTTTTTCCTCTCCTTGTGCTACAGTTTGGCATTCCAACAACTTTACTATCAATTTCCAACTTAGGAGAGTCATCCCCTATAACCTCCTGGTTCGCACAGTTTGCTAATTGTGCAGAGGATGAAAGGGAAGAGGGAGAACCAATCAGAGAGTAGATGTAGGCATTTGGACGGACACATGTCACTCTAAATTCCCATTAGGAAGAAGAATTAACCAAAGCCTCAGCCACCCACAGGGAACCAGTATAGCCACCCCTGGAACCTGTATAGTTCCTGAAGCAAAATTGTGGATTTGCAGTCAGCTCCCAATAATGGGATTTGAAAATTGGAGCTCAGGGGCAAAGCAAATCAAAAACCTGCAGAGTTATAAAGGACTATTCTATTCCAAAAATCTGTTGAGGAAAGGCAACAAAGCGGACTTGAAAATGAGGCAGAATTGCACAAAACATATTTCAAGAGGTAAATTGGAATCGCCTTTAAAGCACAGGAAAGGCATCACAACTTTGAGAATGATGCACTTGGCCAAAAACAGCGTATGACTTTTCTCCTGAATATATTCAGGAGAAAAGGCATAGGCCCTTTTTGGCCAATCAAGCAAGCGCACAATGTAAATCCACACTACAAAGAATTGTCGCTTCCCACCAGTCAAAAAGGGCATCCGAAAATCTGTAAAAACCAGAAAGGCAAGATAGAGATGACAAGGGCATAAAGCAATATGATCCCAAGGGTCATGGAGGATTGTGATGACAAGCACATGGAACATTGTGATGACAAGATTATGTATCATTTTGCTGACAAAGGCATTGTGATGACAAGGTTCATGGAGCACTGTGATGACAAGCGTCATGGAGCACTGTGATTAAAGGGTTCATGGAGCATTGGGATGACAAGGGCATGGAGCATTTTGATGACAAGCGTCCCGGATCATTGTGTTGTCAGGGTTCATGGAGCATTGTCATGACAGTGGTCATGGAGCATTGTTATGACAGAGGTCATGGAGCATTGTGATGAGAACGTCATGGAGCATTGGGCTGAAAATGTTCATGGATTATTGTGATGACAGGGGTCAAGGAACATTGTGATGACAAGGTACTGGAGCACTGTGATGAGAAGACCATGGAGCCATGTGATGACAAGTCTCATGGAGCATTCTGATGAAAAGGCTCATGGAGCATTGTGATTACAGGGGTCTTGGAGCATTGTGATGACAAGGGCATTGAACATTGGGATGAGAATGTGATGGAGCGTTCTGATGACATGCATCATGGAGCTTTGTGATGACAAGGGCATGGAGCATTGTGATTACAGTGGTCTTGGAGCACTGTGAGCAAAAGGGCATGTAACATTGTGATGAAAAAGGCATGGAGCCTTGTCATGACAGGGTTCAAGGAGCATACTGATGACAAGTGTCAGGGACCATTGTGATGACAAGGGTATTGAGCATTGTGATGACAAATGTCATGGAGCATTGTGATTAGAAGACCATGGATAATTGTGATGACGAGCGTTATGGGGAGCTGTGATGATAAGTGTTATAGAATATTGTGATCACAAGGATTTGGAGCATTTTGATGACAGAGGTCATAGAGCATTTTGATTTCATTGTGATGACAATAGCATGAAGCATTATGATGATGCGCATTGGTGCACTGTGATGACAGCGTTCATGGAGCATTGAGATGAAAAGGGGCATGGAGCATTATGATTAGAGGAGTCTTGGATCATTGTGATGAAAAGGGCATGGAACATTGGTCTGAGATGTTTCATGGATTATTGTGATGAGAGGGGGCAAGGAGCATTGTGATAACGAGGGCACGGAACACTGTGATACATGGTTCATGCAGGATTGTAATGACAAGCGCATGGAGCATTGTGAGAAGAATGGCATCGAGCATTGTGATGAAAAGCATCATGGATACTGTGATGACAAGGGCTTGGAACGATGTGATGAGAGGTTTTTGGAGCATTGTGATGCCAAGGGTCATGGAGTTTTGTGATGACAAAGGTCATGGAGCATTTTGATGACAAGGGTGTGGTGAATTCTCTTGTGAAGGGCAGGGAGCATTGTGATGACAGGGTCATGGAGCAATTTGATGAAAAGTGTCATGGAACATTATGATGACAGGGGTTTTGGAACATTGTGATGTCAGGAGTCATGGAACATTTTCATGACGGTGTTGTGGACCATTGTGATGACAGGAGAGTGGGTGTATTGTGATGACTAGTGAGGGAACATTTTGATATCATTCGTGAGAGAGCATTTTGATAAGAATTGCATGGAGCATTGTGATGACAAGTTTTATGGAGCATTGTGAGGAAAAGGTTGTGGAGCATTGTTATGACAACACATGGCGCATTGTGATGACATGGGTCATGGAGCCCTGTGCTGACAAAGGCATGGAACATTGTGATGAGAAGGGTCAACGAGCATTGTGATGAAAATTTCATTTAGCATTTTGGTGACAAAGGTCACAGAGCCTTGTGATGACGAGGGCATGGACCATTGTGATGACAAAGGTCATGAAACATTGTGATGACTGGAGTCACGGAGCATTGTGATGACAGGGTTCATAGAGCATTGTGATGAAAAGGCAATGATCATTGTGATGACAGGGGCATGGAGCATTGGCCTGACATGTTTCATGGATTATTGTGATGACAGTGGGCATGGTGCAATGTGATGACAAAGGCATGGAGCATTGTGATGAGAAGGTCATGGAGTATTTTGAAGACAGGTCTCAGGGAGCATTGTGATGACATATGTCATGGTCCATTGCGATGACAATGGAATGGAACATTGTGATGCCAAGTGTCATGGAGGATTGTGATGACAAATGTAATGGAGCATTTTGATGACAAGGGACATGGAGCATTGTGATGACAAGGGCATGGAGCATTGTGATGACAAGGGCCATTGAGAATTTTGATGACAAGTTCATGAAGCATTGTGATGAGAAGCACATGGAGCTTCCTATGACAGGGTTCATGGAGCATTGCGATGACAAGTGCATAGAGAATTGTGATGACAAATCATGTAACACGGTGATGAGAACTGTCATGGAGCATAGTGATGCCAAGAACGAAGAAAATTGTGATGACAGGGGACATGGAGCGTTTTGATGACCAGGGCATGGAGCATTGTGATGACCAGGGAATGGAGCATTGTGATGGCAAGACCGTGGAGCATTGTGATGACGAGCGTCATGGAGCACTGTAATGACAAGGGGAATGGAGCATTGTGATGACAGTGGCCATGGAGCATTGTGATGACAAGGGTCATGGAGCATTTTGATGACAAGGGCGTAGAGCATTGTGATGAGAAGACCATGGATAATTGTGATGACGAGCGTCATGGAGCACAGTAATGACAAGGGGTATGGAGCATTGTGATGACAGTGGCCATGGAGCATTGTGATGACAAGTGTCATGGAGCATTCTGATGACAAGCTTGTGGAGTATTGTGACGAAAATGGCATGGAGCATTGTGATGAAAAGGGCAGGGAGCATTGTGATGAAAAAAGCATGAAGCCATTTCATGACAGGTTTCAAGGAGCATTCTGACGACAAGTGTCAGGGAACATTGTGATGACAAGTGTATTGAGAATTGTGATGACAAGCGTCATGGAGCATTTTGACGAAAAGGACATGGAATATTGTGATGACAGGAATCATGGAGCGTTGTGATGACAAGTGTTATGGAACATTGTGATCACAAGGGTTTGGAGAATTGTGATGAAAAAGATCATGGAGCATTTTGACGAAAAGGACATGGAGTATTGTGATGACAGGCATCATGGAGCGTTGTGATGACAAGTGTTATGGAACATTGTGATCACAAGGGTTTGGAGAATTGTGATGATAGAAGTCATGGTTCATTTTGTTTTCAAGGAGCATGGAGCATTGGGATGACAAGGGCATGAAGCAATGTGATCCCAAGGTTCATGGAGGATTGTGATGACAATGGTAAGGGAGTATTGTGATGACAAGCAAATGGAGCATTTTGATGACAAGGTCATGTAGCATATTGCTGACACAGGCCTGGAGCATTGTGATGATAAGGGTCATAGAGAACTGTGATGAGAAGCATCACGGATCATTGTGATTACAGGGGTCATGGAGCATTGGGATGGCAAGGGCATGGATCATTGTGATGACAAGTGCCATGGAGCATTGGGCTGAAAATATTCATGGAGCATTGTGAGGACTAGGGAATTCAGCACTGTGATGACAAGAGTCCCGGATCACTGTGTTGTCAGGGGTCATGGAGCGTTGTGATGAGAGTGGTCATGGAACATTGTGATGATAGGGATCATGAAGCATTGTGATGAGAAGTTCCTGTAGAAATGGACTGAAAATATTCAGGAACTATTGTGAGGACAGGTGTCATGGAGCATTGTGATGACAAGGGAATGGAGCACTGTGATGAAAAGTTCCTGGAGAATTGTGATGAGAAGACCAAGGAGCCTTGTAATAACATGTTTCATGGAGCATTCTGATGAAAAGGGGCATGGAGTATTGTGATTACAGGGGTCTTGGGGCATTGTGATGACAAGGGCATGGAGCATTGTGATTACTGGTGTCTTGGAGCATTGTGATGAAATTGGCATGGATCATTGTTATGAAAATGGTATGGAGCTTTGTCATGACAGGGTTCCAGGAGCATACTGATGACAAATGTCAGGGAGCATTGTGATGACAAGTGTGTAGAGCACTGTGATGACAAAGGTCATGGAGCACTCTGATGAGAAGATCATGTATAATTGTGATGATGAGCGTCATGGGACATTGTGATGATAAGTGTTATGGAACATTGTGATCACAAGGATATGGAGCATTGTGATGAGATAGATCATCAAATATTTTGATTTCATTGTGATGACAGTAGCCTGAAACATTATGATGATGGGCATGGTGCATTTTGATGACAGGGTTCATGGAGCATTGAGATGCAAATGTGCATGGCGCATTGTGATTAGAGGGTTCATGGAGCATTGTGATGACAATGGCATGGAGCATTGAGATGCCAAGGGTCATGGATCCTTGTGATGACAAAGGTCATGGATCATTTTCATGACAAGGGCGTGGTACATTGTGATGAGAAGGGCAGGGAGTATTGTGATGACAGTGTTATAGAGCAATTTGATGAAAAGGGTCATGGAATATTTTGATGACAGGTGTTATGGAACATTGTGATGTCAGGGGTCATTGAGCATTTTGAGGAAAATTGTTATGGAGCAATTTGATGACAGCGGTTATGGAACATTGTGATGTCAGGGATCATCGAACTTTGTGATGATATGTGCATGTAGCATTGCAAAGAAAGAAGTCATGGAATATTGTGATGACAGGGGTGAGGGAGTATTGTGATGAATAGTGATGTAACATTGTGATATCAGTGTTGAGAGAGCATTTTGATGAGAAGTGCATGGAGAATTGTGAGGACAAGTTTTATGGAGCATTGTGGTGACAAGATTGTGGAGCACTGTGATGAAAAGTGCAGGGTGCATTGTGATGACATGGGTCATGGAGCATTGTGCTGACAAGTGCATGGAGCATTGTGATGACGAGGGTCATGGAGCATTGTGCTGAGAAAGGCATAGAACATTGTGATGACAAGGGTCAAAGAGCATTGTGAGGAAAATTTCATGGAGCATTGTGGTTAAATATGTCACAGAGACTGCTGATGATGAGGGCATGGACCATTGTGATGAAAAAGGTCATGAAGCATTGTGATGAATGGAGGCATGGAGCATTGTGATGACAAGGGTCATGGACCATTGTGATAACAAGTGCATGGAGCATTGTGATGACAAGGGAATGGAGCATTGGTCTAATAAGTTTCATGGATTATTGGGATGAGAGTGGGCATAGAGCATTGTGATGATAAGGGCATGGAACACTGCGATACATGGGTCATGAAGGATTATAATGACAAGGTCATGGGGCATTGTGATGAGAAGGGCATAGAGCATTTTGATGACAAGTGTCATGGAGCTCTGTGATGACAAGGGCATAGAGCAATATGATGAGAGGGTTCATGGAGCACTGTGATGACAATGACATAGAGCATTGTGATGCCAAGGGTCATGGCGCTTTGTGATGACAAATGTCATGGAGCATTTTGATGACAAGTGCATGGTGCATTGTGATGATAAGGGCAGGGAGTATTTTGATGACAGGGTCATGCAGCAAAATGATGAAAAGTGTATTGGAACATTTTGATGACAGGGGTTATAGAATATTGTGATGTCAGTGGTCATGTAACATTGTGATGATAAAGGGATGAAGCATTGTGATGACAGGGGTCATGGGACATTGTGATTAGAGTAGTGAGGGAGTATTGTGACAACTAGTGATGGAACACTGTGATATCTGTGGTGAGAGAGCATTTTGAAGAGAAGTGTATGGAGCATTGTGATTACAAGGTTTATGGAACATTGCAATGACAATTTTCTGGACCACTGTGATGAAAAGCGAATGGCACATTGTGATGACAAGGGTCATGGAACAATTTTCAGACAAAGTCATGGAGCATTTTGATGAAAATTGTCACGGAGCATTGTGATGAACATGGAATGGGTAATTGTAATGAAAAAGGCATGGAGACTTTTCGTGACAGGGTTCAAAGAGCATTCTGATGACAAGTGTCAGGGAGCATTGTGATGACAAGTGTACTGAGCATTGTGATGACAAATGTCATGGAGCACTGTGATGAAAAGGGCATGGAATTTTGTGATGACAGGCATCATGGAGCATTGTGATGACAAGTGTTATGGAACATTGTGATCACAAGGGCTTGGAGCATTTTGATGAGAGAGGACATGAATCATTTTGATTTCTAGGAGCATGGAGCATTGTGATGACAAGGGCATGAAGCAATGTGCTCTCAATGTTCATGGAGGATTGTGATGACGATGGAAATGGAGTATTGTGGTGACAAGTGCATAGAGCATTGTAATGAAAAGGTCATGTAGAATTTTGCTGACAAAGTCATGGAGCATTGTGATGACAGGTGTCATGGAGCACTGTGATGATAAGGCCAAGGAACATCGTGATGGCAGGGATCATGGAGCATTGTTATGACAGGGGTAATGGAGCATTGTGACGGCAAGTACTTGGAGCATTGTGATGAGAAGGCCATGGAGCATTCTGATGACATGTGTCATGGAGCTATGTGATGACAAGGACAAGGAGCAATGTGATGAGAGTGATCATGGAGGATTGTGATGACAATGACATGGAGCATTGTGATGCCAAGGGTCATGGATCTTTGTGATGACAAAGGTCATGGAGGATTTTGATGACAAGGGCGTTGTGATTGTGATGAGAAGGGCAGGGAGCATTGTGATGACAGGGTCATGGAGCAATTTGATGAAAAGGGTCATGGAACATTTTGATGACAGGGGTAATGGAACATTGTGATGTTAGAGGTCTTGGAGCATTATGATGAAAAGGGTCATGGAGCATTTTGATGACAGGGGTTATGGAGCATTGTGATGTCAGGGGTCATCGAACATTGTGATGATAAGTGCATGTAGCATTGTGATGACAGCGGTCATGGAACATTGTGATAACAGGGGTGAGTGAGTATTGTGACGAATAGTGATGTAACATTGTGATATCTGTGGTGAGAGAGCATTTTGATGAGAAGTGCATGGAGCATTGTGATGACAAGGTTTATGGAGCATTGTGATGACAATCTTGTGGAGCACTGTGATGACAAGCGCATGGTGCATTATGATGACATGTGTCATGGAGCATCGTGCTGACAAGCGCATGGAGCATTGTGATGACAAGGGTCACGTAGCATTGCGCTGAGAAAGGCATAGAGCATTGTGATGACAAGGATCAAAGAGCACTGTGATGAAAAGTTCATGGAGCATTGTGATTACAAGGGTCATGGTGTATTGTGAGGACAAGGGCATGGAGCATTGGTCTAATAAGTTTCATGGATTATTGCGATGACTGTTGGAATGGTGCATTGTGGTGACAAGGGCATGGAGCATTGTGATGACCAGGTCATGCAGTATTGTGAAGAGAGGTGTCAGGGAGCATTGTGATAACATATGTAATGGCCCATTGTGATGACAATCGCATGGAGCATTGTGATGTCAGGTGTCATGGAGGATTCTGATGACAAAGGTAATGGTGCACTGTGCTGACAGTGGCTTGGAGCATTGAGATGACAAGGTCTGGGAGCATTGTGCTGAAAAGTGCATGGAGAATTGTGATGACAAGGTCATGGAACATTCTCATGATAAGCTTGTGGAGTTTTTTGCTGGCAGTGGCGTGGAGCATTGTGATGAAAACGGCATGGGGTATTGTGTTGAAAGAGTCATGGAGCCTTTTCGTGACAGGGTTCAAGGAGCATTCTGGCGACAAGTGTCAGGGAGCATTGTGATGACATGTGTATTGAGTATTGTGATGACAAAGGTCATGGAGCATTGTGATGAAAAGTGCATGCAGTAATGTGATGACAGGCATCATGGAGCGTTGTGATGACAAGTGTTATGGAACCCTGTGATCACAAGGGTTTGGAGCATTGTGATGACAGAGGTCATGGATCATTTTGATTTCAAGGAGCATGGAGCAATGTGATGACAAGGGCATGTAGCAATGTGATCCCAAGATTCATGGAGGACTGTGATGACAATGGTAATGGAGTATTGTGATGACAAGCGCATAGAGCATGGTAATGACAAAGTCATATAGCATTTTGCTGACAAAGGCATGGAACATTGTGATGACAGGTGTCATGGAGCACTGTGATGACAAGCGTCACGGAGCATTGTGAATACAGGGGTCATGGAGCATTGGGATGACAAGGGCATGGAGCATTATGATGACAAGGGTCATGGAGCATTGGGCTGAAAATGTTCATGGAGTATTGTGATGACAGGGGTCATGGAGCATTGTGATGACAGAGGTCATGGAGAATATTGATTTCATTGTGCTGACAATAGCCGGAAGCATTATGATGATGGGCATGGTGCATTGTGATGACAGGGTTCATGGAGCATTGAGATGAAAAGGGGCATGGAGCATTGTGATTACTGGGATCTTGGAGCACTGTGATGACAAGGACATGGAGCATTTTGATGAGAAGGACATGGAACATTCTGATGGCATGTGTCATGGAGCTTTTTGATGACAAGGGCATGGAGCATTGTGATTACAGGGGTCTTGGAGCATTGTGATGACAAGTGTCATGGAGCCTTGTGATGACAAGGCCGTGGAATATTGTGATGGCAGGGGTCATGGAGCATTGTTATGACAGGTGTAATGGAGCATTGTGATGAGAAGGGCATGGAGCATTGTGATTACAAGCTTTATGGAGCATTACCATGACAAATTTTTGGATCGTTTTGATGAAAATCACGTAGCACATTGTGATGACAAGGGTCATGGAGCATTTTTCTGACAAACGCATGGAGCATTTTGATGACAAGGGTCACGGAGCATTGTGATGAAACGTTCATGGAGCATTGTGGTTATAAAGGTCACAGAGCCTTGTGATGACGTGGGCATGGACCATTGTGATGAAAAATGATATGAAGCATTGTGATGACTGGAGTCACGGAGCATTGTGATGACAGTGGTCATGGAGCATTGTGATGACAAGGGCATGGAGCATTGTCGTGACAGGGGCATGGAGCATTGGTCTGAGAAGTTTCATAGAGTATTGTGATGGCATTGGACATGGTGCATTGTGATGACAAGGACATGGATCATTGTGATGAGAAGGTCATGGAGTATTGTGAAGACAGGTGTCAGGGAGCATTGTGATGACATATGTCATGGTCCATTGCAATGACAATGGCAGGGAGCATTGTGATGCCAAATGTAATGGAGGATTTTGATGACAAATATAATGGAGCATTGTGATGACTAGGGTTTGGAGCATTATGATGACAAGGGCCATTGAGAATGTTCAGAACAAGGTCGTGAAGAATTGTGATGACAAGGTCCTGGAGCATTGTGATGAGAAATCCATAGAGACTTGTGATGATAAATCTCATGGAGCATACTGATGAAAAGGGGCATGGACCATTGTGATTACAGGGGTCTTGGAACATTGTGATGACATGGGCATGGAGCATTGTGAGGAGAAGGCCAAGGAGCATTCTGAAGGCATGTTTCATTGAGCTTTGTGATGACAAGGGCATGGAGCATTGTGTTTAAAGGGTTCTTGGAGCATTGTGAGGAAAACGGCATGGATCATTGTGATGAAAAAGGCATGGAGCCTTGTCATGACAGGGTTCAAGGAGCATACAGACAACAAGTGTCAGGGAGCATTTTGATGACAAGTGTATTGAGCATTGTGATGACAAAGGTCATGGAGCTTTGTGATGAGAAGACCATGGATAATTGTGATGACGAGTGTCATGGGGCACTGTGATGACAAGTGTTATGAAATATTGTGATCACAAGGGTTTGGAGCATTGTTATGACAGAGGTCATGGAGCATTTTGATTTCATTGTGATGACAATAGCATGAAGCATTATGATGATGGGCATGGTGCATTGTGATGACAGGGTTCATGGATCATTGAGATGAAAAATGGGCATGGAGCATTGTGATTACAGGGGTCTTGGTGCATTGTGATGAGAACGGTCATGGAGGCTTGTGATGACAAGGCCACGGAACATCGTGATGGCAGGGGTCATGGAGCATTTTTATGACAGGGGTAATGGAGCATTGTGATGGCAAGTGCATGGAGCATTGTGATGAGAAGGACATGGAGCATTCTGATGACATGTGTCATGGAGCTATGTGATGACAAGGACATGGAGCAATGTGATGAGAGTGATCATGGAGGATTGTGATGACAATGACATGGAGCATTGTGATGCCAAGGGTCATGGATCTTTGTGATGACAAAGGTCATGGAGGATTTTGATGACAAGGGCATTGTGCATTGTGATGAGAAGGGCAGGGAGCATTGTGATGACAGGGTCATGGAGCAATTTGATGAAAAGGGTCATGGAACATTTTGATGACAGGGTTTATGGAACACTGTGATGTCAGAGGTCTTGGAGCATTATGATGAAAAGGGTCATGGAGCATTTTGATGACAGGGGTTATGGAGCATTGTGATGTCAGGGGTCATCGAACATTGTGATGATAAGTGCATGTAGCATTGTGATGACAGCGGTCATGGAACATTGTGATAACAGGGGTGAGTGAGTATTGTGACGAATAGTGATGTAACATTGTGATATCTGTGGTGAGAGAGCATTTTGATGAGAAGTGCATGGAGCATTGTGATGACAAGGTTTATGGAGCATTGTGATGACAATCTTGTGGAGCACTGTGATGACAAGCGCATGGTGCATTATGATGACATGTGTCATGGAGCATCGTGCTGACAAGCGCATGGAGCATTGTGATGACAAGGGTCACGTAGCATTGCGCTGAGAAAGGCATAGAGCATTGTGATGACAAGGATCAAAGAGCACTGTGATGAAAAGTTCATGGAGCATTGTGATTACAAGGGTCATGGTGCATTGTGAGGACAAGGGCATGGAGCATTGGTCTAATAAGTTTCATGGATTATTGCGATGACTGTTGGAATGGTGCATTGTGGTGACAAGGGCATGGAGCATTGTGATGACCAGGTCATGCAGTATTGTGAAGAGAGGTGTCAGGGAGCATTGTGATAACATATGTAATGGCCCATTGTGATGACAATCGCATGGAGCATTGTGATGTCAGGTGTCATGGAGGATTCTGATGACAAAGGTAATGGTGCACTGTGCTGACAGTGGCTTGGAGCATTGAGATGACAAGGTCTGGGAGCATTGTGCTGAAAAGTGCATGGAGAATTGTGATGACAAGGTCATGGAACATTCTCATGATAAGCTTGTGGAGTTTTTTGCCGACAGTGGCGTGGAGCATTGTGATGAAAACGGCATGGGGTATTGTGTTGAAAAAGTCATGGAGCCTTTTCGTGACAGGGTTCAAGGAGCATTCTGGCGACAAGTGTCAGGGAGCATTGTGATGACATGTGTATTGAGTATTGTGATGACAAAGGTCATGGAGCATTGTGATGAAAAGTGCATGCAGTAATGTGATGACAGGCATCATGGAGCGTTGTGATGACAAGTGTTATGGAACCCTGTGATCACAAGGGTTTGGAGCATTGTGATGACAGAGGTCATGGATCATTTTGATTTCAAGGAGCATGGAGCAATGTGATGACAAGGGCATGTAGCAATGTGATCCCAAGATTCATGGAGGACTGTGATGACAATGGTAATGGAGTATTGTGATGACAAGCGCATAGAGCATGGTAATGACAAAGTCATATAGCATTTTGCTGACAAAGGCATGGAACATTGTGATGACAGGTGTCATGGAGCACTGTGATGACAAGCGTCACGGAGCATTGTGAATACAGGGGTCATGGAGCATTGGGATGACAAGGGCATGGAGCATTATGATGACAAGGGTCATGGAGCATTGGGCTGAAAATGTTCATGGAGTATTGTGATGACAGGGGTCATGGAGCATTGTGATGACAGAGGTCATGGAGAATATTGATTTCATTGTGCTGACAATAGCCGGAAGCATTATGATGATGGGCATGGTGCATTGTGATGACAGGGTTCATGGAGCATTGAGATGAAAAGGGGCATGGAGCATTGTGATTACTGGGATCTTGGAGCACTGTGATGACAAGGACATGGAGCATTTTGATGAGAAGGACATGGAACATTCTGATGGCATGTGTCATGGAGCTTTTTGATGACAAGGGCATGGAGCATTGTGATTACAGGGGTCTTGGAGCATTGTGATGACAAGTGTCATGGAGCCTTGTGATGACAAGGCCGTGGAATATTGTGATGGCAGGGGTCATGGAGCATTGTTATGACAGGTGTAATGGAGCATTGTGATGAGAAGGGCATGGAGCATTGTGATTACAAGCTTTATGGAGCATTACCATGACAAATTTTTGGATCGTTTTGATGAAAATCACGTAGCACATTGTGATGACAAGGGTCATGGAGCATTTTTCTGACAAACGCATGGAGCATTTTGATGACAAGGGTCACGGAGCATTGTGATGAAACGTTCATGGAGCATTGTGGTTATAAAGGTCACAGAGCCTTGTGATGACGTGGGCATGGACCATTGTGATGAAAAATGATATGAAGCATTGTGATGACTGGAGTCACGGAGCATTGTGATGACAGTGGTCATGGAGCATTGTGATGACAAGGGCATGGAGCATTGTCGTGACAGGGGCATGGAGCATTGGTCTGAGAAGTTTCATAGAGTATTGTGATGGCATTGGACATGGTGCATTGTGATGACAAGGACATGGATCATTGTGATGAGAAGGTCATGGAGTATTGTGAAGACAGGTGTCAGGGAGCATTGTGATGACATATGTCATGGTCCATTGCAATGACAATGGCAGGGAGCATTGTGATGCCAAATGTAATGGAGGATTTTGATGACAAATATAATGGAGCATTGTGATGACTAGGGTTTGGAGCATTATGATGACAAGGGCCATTGAGAATGTTCAGAACAAGGTCGTGAAGAATTGTGATGACAAGGTCCTGGAGCATTGTGATGAGAAATCCATAGAGACTTGTGATGATAAATCTCATGGAGCATACTGATGAAAAGGGGCATGGACCATTGTGATTACAGGGGTCTTGGAACATTGTGATGACATGGGCATGGAGCATTGTGAGGAGAAGGCCAAGGAGCATTCTGAAGGCATGTTTCATTGAGCTTTGTGATGACAAGGGCATGGAGCATTGTGTTTAAAGGGTTCTTGGAGCATTGTGAGGAAAACGGCATGGATCATTGTGATGAAAAAGGCATGGAGCCTTGTCATGACAGGGTTCAAGGAGCATACAGACAACAAGTGTCAGGGAGCATTTTGATGACAAGTGTATTGAGCATTGTGATGACAAAGGTCATGGAGCTTTGTGATGAGAAGACCATGGATAATTGTGATGACGAGTGTCATGGGGCACTGTGATGACAAGTGTTATGAAATATTGTGATCACAAGGGTTTGGAGCATTGTTATGACAGAGGTCATGGAGCATTTTGATTTCATTGTGATGACAATAGCATGAAGCATTATGATGATGGGCATGGTGCATTGTGATGACAGGGTTCATGGATCATTGAGATGAAAAATGGGCATGGAGCATTGTGATTACAGGGGTCTTGGTGCATTGTGATGAGAACGGTCATGGAGGCTTGTGATGACAAGGCCACGGAACATCGTGATGGCAGGGGTCATGGAGCATTTTTATGACAGGGGTAATGGAGCATTGTGATGGCAAGTGCATGGAGCATTGTGATGAGAAGGACATGGAGCATTCTGATGACATGTGTCATGGAGCTATGTGATGACAAGGACATGGAGCAATGTGATGAGAGTGATCATGGAGGATTGTGATGACAATGACATGGAGCATTGTGATGCCAAGGGTCATGGATCTTTGTGATGACAAAGGTCATGGAGGATTTTGATGACAAGGGCATTGTGCATTGTGATGAGAAGGGCAGGGAGCATTGTGATGACAGGGTCATGGAGCAATTTGATGAAAAGGGTCATGGAACATTTTGATGACAGGGTTTATGGAACACTGTGATGTCAGAGGTCTTGGAGCATTATGATGAAAAGGGTCATGGAGCATTTTGATGACAGGGGTTATGGAGCATTGTGATGTCAGGGGTCATCGAACATTGTGATGATAAGTGCATGTAGCATTGTGATGACAGCGGTCATGGAACATTGTGATAACAGGGGTGAGTGAGTATTGTGACGAATAGTGATGTAACATTGTGATATCTGTGGTGAGAGAGCATTTTGATGAGAAGTGCATGGAGCATTGTGATGACAAGGTTTATGGAGCATTGTGATGACAATCTTGTGGAGCACTGTGATGACAAGCGCATGGTGCATTATGATGACATGTGTCATGGAGCATCGTGCTGACAAGCGCATGGAGCATTGTGATGACAAGGGTCACGTAGCATTGCGCTGAGAAAGGCATAGAGCATTGTGATGACAAGGATCAAAGAGCACTGTGATGAAAAGTTCATGGAGCATTGTGATTACAAGGGTCATGGTGCATTGTGAGGACAAGGGCATGGAGCATTGGTCTAATAAGTTTCATGGATTATTGCGATGACTGTTGGAATGGTGCATTGTGGTGACAAGGGCATGGAGCATTGTGATGACCAGGTCATGCAGTATTGTGAAGAGAGGTGTCAGGGAGCATTGTGATAACATATGTAATGGCCCATTGTGATGACAATCGCATGGAGCATTGTGATGTCAGGTGTCATGGAGGATTCTGATGACAAAGGTAATGGTGCACTGTGCTGACAGTGGCTTGGAGCATTGAGATGACAAGGTCTGGGAGCATTGTGCTGAAAAGTGCATGGAGAATTGTGATGACAAGGTCATGGAACATTCTCATGATAAGCTTGTGGAGTTTTTTGCCGACAGTGGCGTGGAGCATTGTGATGAAAACGGCATGGGGTATTGTGTTGAAAAAGTCATGGAGCCTTTTCGTGACAGGGTTCAAGGAGCATTCTGGCGACAAGTGTCAGGGAGCATTGTGATGACATGTGTATTGAGTATTGTGATGACAAAGGTCATGGAGCATTGTGATGAAAAGTGCATGCAGTAATGTGATGACAGGCATCATGGAGCGTTGTGATGACAAGTGTTATGGAACATTGTGATCACAAGGGTTTGGAGCATTGTGATGACAGAGGTCATGGATCATTTTGATTTCAAAGAGCATGGAGCAATGTGATGACAAGGGCATGTAGCAATGTGATCCCAAGTTTCATGGAGGATTGTGATGACAATGGTAATGGAGTATTGTGATGACAAGCGCATAGAGCATGGTAATGACAAAGTCATGTAGCATTTTGCTGACAAAGGCATGGAACATTGTGATGACAGGTGTCATGGAGCACTGTGATGACAAGCGTCACGGAGCATTGTGAATACAGGGGTCATGGAGCATTGGGATGACAAGGGCATGGAGCATTATGATGACTGGTGTCATGGAGCACTGTGATGAAAAGCGTCACGGAGCATTGTGAATACAGGGGTCATGGAGCATTGGGATGACAAGGGCATGGATCATTGTGATGACAAGGGTCATGGAGCATTGGGCTGAAAATGTTCAAGGAGTATTGTGATGACAGGTGTCATGGAGCATTGTGATGACAGAGGTCATGGAGAATATTGATTTCATTGTGCTGACAATAGCCGGAAGCATTATGATGATGGGCATGGTGCATTGTGATGACAGGGTTCATGGAGCATTGAGATGAAAAGGGGCATGGAGCATTGTGATTACTGGGATCTTGGAGCACTGTGATGACAAGGACATGGAGTATTTTGATGAGAAGGACATGGAACATTCTGATGGCATGTGTCATGGAGCTTTGTGATGACAAGGGCATGGAGCATTGTGATTACAGGGGTCTTGGAGCATTGTGATGACAAGTGTCATGGAGCCTTGTGATGACAAGGCCGTGGAATATTGTGATGGCAGGGGTCATGGAGCATTGTTATGACAGGTGTAATGGAGCATTGTGATGAGAAGGGCATGGAGCATTGTGATTACAAGCTTTATGGAGCATTACCATGACAAATTTTTGGATCGTTTTGATGAAAATCACGTAGCACATTGTGATGACAAGGGTCATGGAGCATTTTTCTGACAAACGCATGGAGCATTTTGATGACAAGGGTCACGGAGCATTGTGATGAAACGTTCATGGAGCATTGTGGTTATAAAGGTCACAGAGCCTTGTGATGACGTGGGCATGGACCATTGTGATGAAAAATGATATGAAGCATTGTGATGACTGGAGTCACGGAGCCTTGTGATGACAGTGGTCATGGAGCATTGTGATGACAAGGGCATGGAGCATTGTCGTGACAGGGGCATGGAGCATTGGTCTGAGAAGTTTCATAGAGTATTGTGATGACATTGGACATGGTGCATTGTGATGACAAGGGCATGGCTCATTGTGATGAGAAGGTCATGGAGTATTGTGAAGAGAGGTGTCAGGGAGCATTGTGATGACATATGTCATGGTCCATTGCAAAGACAATGGCAGGGAGCATTGTGATGCCAAATGTAATGGAGGATTTTGATGACAAATATAATGGAGCATTGTGATGACTAGGGCTTGGAGCATTATGATGACAAGGGCCATTGAGAATGTTCAGAACAAGGTCGTGAAGAATTGTGATGACAAGGTCCTGGAGCATTGTGATGAGAAATCCATAGAGACTTGTGATGATAAATCTCATGGAGCATACTGATGAAAAGGGGCATGGACCATTGTGATTACAGGGGTCTTGGAACACTGTGATGACAAGGGCGTGAACATTGTGAAGAAAAGGCCATGGAACCTACTGATGACAGGCATCATGGAGCTTTGTTATGACAAGGTCATGGAGCATTTATATTACAGTTGTCTTGGAGCATTGCGAAGACATGGGTAATGGAGCCTTGTGATGACAAGGCCGTGGAACATTGTGATGGCAATGGTCATGGAGCATTGTTATGACAGAGGTAATGGAGCATTGTTATGAGAAGGGAATTGAGCATTGGTCTGAAATATTTCAAGGATTATTGTGATGAGAATGGGCATGGAGCATTGTGATGAAAAGGGCACGGAACACTGTGATACATGGGTCATGGAGGATTGTAATGTCAAGGGCAAGAAGCAATGTGATGAGAGGGTTCATGGAGCACTGTGATGACAATGACATCGAGCGCTGTGAGGAGAAGGCCATGGAGCATTCTGATGTCTTGCGTCATGGAGCTTTGTGATGACAAGGGCATAGAGCTTTGTGATTACAGGGGTCTTGGAGCATTGTGATGAAAAGGGAATGGATCACTGTGATGAAAAAGGCATGGAGCCTTGTCATGACAGGTTTCAAGGAGCATACTGACGACAAGTGTCAGGGAGCATTGTGATGACAAGTGTATTGAGCATTGTGATGACAAAGATCATGGAGCACTGTGATGAGAAGACCATGGATAATTGTGATGATGATCGTCATGCGGTGTTGTGATGATAAGTGTTATGAAACATTGTGATCACAAGGGTTTGGAGCATTATGATGACAGAGTTCATGGAGAATTTTGATTTCATTGTGATGACAATAGCCAGAAGCATTATGATGATGGGCATGGTGCATTGTGATGACACGGTTCATGGAGCATTGAGATGAAAAAGGGCATGGAGCATTGTGATTACAGAGTTCTTGGAGCATTGTAATTATAAGCGCATAGAGCGTTCTAATGACAAGGTCATGTAGAATTTTGCTGACAAATGCATGGAGCATTGTGATGACAGGTGTCATGGAGCTTTGTGATGACAAGTCATGGAGCATTTTGATGACAAGGGCATGGTGCATTGTGATGAAAAGGGCAGGAAGCATTTTGATGACCGGGTCATGCAGCAATTTGATGAAAAGTGTAATGGAACACTGTGATGGCAGTGGTCATGGAGCATTGTTATGACAGAGGTAATGGAGCATTTTGATGAGAAGGGCATTGAGCATTGGTCTGAAATGTTTCATGGATTATTGTGATGAGAGTGGGCTTGGAGCATTGTGATGACAAGGGCACGGAACACTGTGATACATGGGTCATGGAGGAATGTAATGACAAGGGCATGGAGCATTGTGATGAGAAGGGCATCGAGCATTGTGATGACAAGTGTCATGGAGCTTTGTAATGACAAGGGCATGGAGCAATGTGATGAGAGCGTTTATGGAGCACTGTGATGACAATGACATGGAGCACTGTGATGCCAATGGTCATGGAGCTTTGTGATGACAAAGGTCATAGAACATTTTGATGACAAGGGTATGGTGCATTGTGATGAGAAGGGCAGGGAGCATTTTGATGACAGGGTCATGCAGCAATTTGATGAAAAGTGTAATGGAACATTTTGATGACAGGGGTTATAGAACATTTTGATGCCAGGGGTCATGGAGCTTTGGGATGAAAAGGGTCATGGAGCATTTTGATGACAGGGGTTATGGAAGATTGTGATGTCGGGGGTTATGGAACATTGTGCTGATAAGGGGATGTAGCATTGTGATGACTGGGGTCATGGGACATTGTGATTACCGGGGTGAGGGAGGTTTGTGATAACTGGTGACGGAACATTGTGATATCTCAGGTGAGAGAGCATTTGGATGAGAAATGCATGGAGCATTAGGATTACAAGGTTTATGGCGGATAGCGATGACAAGGTTGTGGATCATTGTGATGAAAAGCGCGTGGCACATTGTGATGACAAGGGTCATGGAGTATTGTTCCGACAAAGGCATGGAGCATTGTGATGACAAGTGTCACGAAGCATTGTGATGAAAATTTCATGGAGCATTGAGGTTACAAAGGACACAGAGCCTTTTGAGGACACGAGCATGGACCGTTGTGTTGACAAACGTTATGAATAATTGTGATGACTGCATTCAGGGAGCATTGTGATGACAGGGGTAATGGAGCAGTGTGATGACAAGGGCATGGAGCATTGCGATGACAGGGGCATGGAGCATTGGTCTGACAAGTTTCATAGATTATTGTGATGACAGTGGACATGGTGTATTGTGATGACAAGGGCATGGAGCATTGTGATGAGAAGGTCATGGAGTATTGTGAAGACAGGTGTCATGGAGCACTGTGATGACAAGGGTCACGGAGCATTGTGAATACAGGGGTCATGGAGCATTGGGATGACAAGAGCATGGATCATTGTGATGAGAAGGTCATGGAGTATTGTAAAGACAGGTGTCAGGGAGCATTGTGATGACATATGTCATGGTCCACTGCGATGACAATGTCAGGGAGCATTGAGATGCCAAATGTAATGGAGGATTGTGATGACAAATATAATGGAGCATTGTGATGACTAGGGCTTGGAACATTATGCTGACAAGGGCCATTGAGAATTTTCATGACAAGGTCGAGGAGCATTGTGATGACAAGTTCCTGGAGCTTTGTGATTAGAAAACCATGGAGCCTTGTGAAGACAAGTCTCATGGAGCATACTGATGAAAAGGGGCATGGAACATTCTGATTACAGGGGTCTTGCAACATTGTGATAACAAGTGCATGGAGCATTGTTATGACAAGGGCATGGAGCATTGGTCTAATACGTTTCATGGATTATTGTGATGACAGATGGAATGGCGCATTGTGATGACAAGGGCATGGAGCATTGTGTTGACCAGATCATGCAGTATTGTGAAGACAAGTGTCAGGGAGCATTGTGATGACATATGTAATGGCCCATTGTGATGACAATGGCATGGAGCATTGTGATGCCAAGTGTCATGGAGGATTCTGATGACAAAGATAATGGAGCATTGTGATGACAATGGCTTGGAGCATTGTGATGACAAGGGTCATGGAGCATTCTGATGACAAGCTTGTGGAGTATTTTGATGACAATGGCATGGAGCATTGTGATGAAAACGGTATGGGGCTTTGTGATGAAAAAGGCATTGAGACTTTTCCTGACAGGTTTCAAGGAACATACTGATGACAAGTGTCAGGGAGCATTGTGATGACATGTATATTGAGAATTGTGATGACAAAGTCATGGAGCTTTGTGATGTAAAGTCCATGGAGTATTGTGATGACAGGCATCATGGAGCGTTGTGATGACAAGTGTTATGGAACACTGTGATCAAAAGGATTTGGAGCATTGTGATGACAGTGGTCATGGATCATTTTGATTTCAAGGAGCATGGAGCATTGTGATGACAAAGGAATGAAGCAATGTGATCCCAAGGTTCATGGAGGATTGTGATGACAATGGAAATGGAGTATTGTGATGACAAGCGCACAAAGCATTGTAATGACAAGGTCATGTAGCATTTTGCTGACAAAGGCATGGAGCATTGTGATGACATGTGTCATGGAGCACTGTGATGACAAGCGACACGGTGCACTGTGAATACAGGGGTCATGGAGCATTGGGATGACAAGGGCATGGATCATTGTGATGACAAGAATCCCGGATCATTTTGATTTGAGGTGTCATGGAATGTTGTGACGACAGTGGTCATGGAGCATTGTGATGATATTGGCCATGGAGCATTGTGATGAGTAGGTCGTGGAGCATTGGGCTGAAAATGTGCATGGAGTATTGTGATGATAGGGGTCCTGGAGCAATGTGATGACAAGTAAATGAAGCATGGTGATGACAAGGTCCTGGAGCATTGTGATGAGAAGACCATGGAGACTTGTGATGACAAGTCTCATGGAGCATTCTGATGAAAAGAGGCATGGAGCATTGTGATTACAGGGGTCTTGGAGCATTGTGAAGACTAGGGTATGGAGCATTGTGATGAGAAGGCCATGGAGCATTCTGATGACCTGTGTCCTGGAGTTTTGTGATGACAAGGGCATGGAGCATTGTGATTAGAGGGATCTTGGAGCATTGTGATGAAAAGGGCATGGATCATTGTGATGAAAAAGGCATGGAGCCTTGTCATGACAGGGTTCAAGGAGCATACTGACGACAAGTGTCAGGGAGCATTGTGATGACAAGTGTATTGAGCATTGTGATGACAAAGATCATGGAGCATTGTGATGAGAAGACCATGGATAATTGTGATGATGAGCATCATGGGGTGTTGTGATGATTCGTGTTATGGAACATTGTGATCACAAGTGTTTGGAGCATTATGATGACCGAGGTCATGGAGAATATTGATTTCATTGTGATGACAATAGCCTGAAGCATTATGATGATGAGCATGGTGCATTGTGATGACAGGGTTCATGGGGCATTGAGATGAAAATTGGCATGGGGCATTGTGATTACAAGGGTCTTGGGGCATTGTGCTGACAAGGGCATGGAACATTGTGATGAGAAGGCCATGGAACATTCTGATGACATGAGTCATGGAGCTTTGTGATGACAAGGGCATGGAGCTTTGTGATTTCAGGGGTCTTGAGCATTGTGATGAGAAGTGTCATGGAACCTTGTGATGACTAGGCCATGGAAGATTGTGATGGCAGGTGTCATGGTGCATTGTTATGACAGGAGTAATGGAGCATTGTGATGAGAAGGGTATGGAACTTTGGTCTGAAATGTTTCATGGATTATTGTGATGAGAGTGGGCATGGAGCATTGTGATGACAAGGGCAAGGAACACTGTGATACATGGGTCATGCAGGATTGTAATGACAAGGGCATGGAGCATTGTGATGAGAATGGCATCGAGCATTGTGATGACAAGTGTCATGGAGCTTTGTGATGACAAGGGCATGGAGCATTGTGATGAGAAGACCATGGAGCCTTGTAATAACAAGTCTCATGGAGCATTCTGATGAAAAGGGGCATGGAGTATTGTGATTACAGGGGTCTTGGAGCATTGTGATGACAAGCGCATGGAGCACTGTGATTACTGGTGTCTTGGAGCCTTGTGAATAAATTGGCATGGATCATTGTTATGAAAATGTTATGGATCCTTGTCATGACAGGGTTCCAGGAGCATACTGATGACAAGTGTCAGGGAGCATTGTGATGACAAGTTTATAGAGCATTGTGATGACAAAGGTCATGGAGCACTGTGATGAGAAGAGCATGTATAATTGTGATGATGAGCGTCATGGGGCGTTGTGATGATAAGTGTTATAGAACATTGTGATCACAAGAATTTGGAGCATTGTGATGAGACAGATCGTCGAATATTTTGATTTCATTGTGATGATAAGAGCCTGAAGCATTATGATGATGGGCATGGTGCATTTTGATGACATGGTTCATTGAGCATTGAGATGCAAAGGGGCATGGATCATTGTGATTACAGGGTTCATGGAGCATTGTGATGACAATGGCATGGAGCATTGAGATGCCAAGGGTCATGGAGCTTTGTGATGACAAAGGTCATGGAGCAATTTGATGACAATGGGTGGTGCAATGTGATGAGAAGGGCAGGGAGCATTGTGATGACAGGGTCATAGAGCAATTTGATGAAAAGGGTCATGGAATATTTTGATGACAGGGGTAATGGAACATTGTGATATCAGGGGTCATCGAACTTTGTGATGATAAGTGCATGTAGCATTGCGAAGACAGGAGTCATGGAACATTGTGATGACAGTGGTGAGGGAGTATTGTGATGAATAGTGATGTAACATTGTGATATCTGTGGTGAGAGAGCATTTTGATGAGAAGTGCATGGAGAATTGTGATGACAAGTTTTATGGAACATTGTGGTGACAATTTTGTGGAGCACGGTGATGACAAGCGCAGGGTGCATTGTGATGACATGGGTCATGGTGCATTGTGCTGACAAGCGCATGGAGCATTGTGATGACAAGGGTCATGGAGCATTGTGCTGAGGAAGGCATAGAGCATTGTGATGACAAGGGTCAAAGAGCATTGTGATGAAAATTTCAATGAGCAATGTCGTTAAATATATCACAGAGACTGTGGATGACGAGGGCATGGACCATTGTGATGACAAAGGTCATGAAGCATTGTGATGAATCGATTCATGGAGCATTGTGATGACAGGGGTCATGGAGCATTGTGATGACAAGGGCAGGGAACATTGGTCTAATAAGTTTCAGGGATTATTGCGATGACAGTTGGAATGGCGCATTGTGATGACAAGGGCATGGAGCATTGTGATGACCAGGTCATGCAGTATTGTGAAGACAGGTGTCAGGGAGCATTGTGATGACATATGTAATGGCCCATTGTGATGACAATGGCATGGAGCATTGTGATGCCAAGTGTCATGGAGGATTCTGATGACAATGGAAATGGAGCATTGTGATGACAATGGCTTGGAGCATTGTGATGACAAGGGTCAGGGAGCATTGTGCTGACAAGTGCATGGAGAATTGTGATGACAAGCGTCATGGAGCATTCTGTTGACAAGCTTGTGGAGTATTTTGATGACAATGGCATGGATCATTGTGATGAAAACGGCATGGGCATTGTGATGAAAATGGCATGGAGCATTTTCGTGAAAGGGTTCAAGGAGCATTCTGATGACAAGTGTCAGGGAGCATTGTGATGACAAGTGTATTGAGAATTGTGATGACAATGCTCAAGGAGCATTGTGATGAAAAAGGCATGGAGTAATGTGATGACGGGCATCTTAGAGTGTTGTGATGACAAGTGCTATGGAACATTGTGATCACAAGGGTTTGGAGCACTGTGATGACAGAGGTCATGGATCATTTAGATTTCAAGGAGCATGGAGCACTGTGATGACAAGGGCATGAAGCAATGTGATCCCAAGGTTCATGGAAGACTGTGATGACAATGGGAATGGAGTATTGTGATGACAAGCGCATAGAGCATTGCAATGACAATGTCAGGTAGTATTTTGCTGAAAAAGGCATGGAGCATTGTGATGACAGGTGTCATGGAGCCCTGTGATGACAAGCGTCACGGAACATTGTGAATACAGGGGTCATGGAGCATTGGGATGACAAGGGCATGGATGATTGTGATGACAAGGGTCATGGAGCATTGGGCTGAAAATGTTCATGGAGTATTGTGATGACAGGGGTCATGGAGCATTTTGGTGACAAGTTCCTGGAGCACTTTGATGAGAAGACAATGGAGACTTGTGATGACAAGTCTCATGGAGCATTTTGATGAAAAGGGACATGGAGCATTGTGATTACAGGGGTCTTGGAGCATTGTGATGTCAAGGGCATGGAGCATTGTGATGAGAAGGCCATGGAGCATTCTGATGACATGTATCAATGAGCTTTATGATGACAAGGGCAAGGAGCATTGTGATTACAGCGGTCTTGGAGCATTGTGATTAAAATGGCATGGATCATTGTGATGAAAAAGGCATGGAGACGTGTCATGATAGGGTTAATGGAGCTTACTGATGACAAGTGTCAGGGAGCATTGTGATAACAAGTGTATTAAGCATTGTGATGACAAAGGTCATGGAGCATTGTGATGAGAAGTCCATGGATAATTGTGATGATGAGCGTCAAGGGGTGTTGTGATGATAAGTGTTATGGAACATTGTGATCACCAGGGTTTGGAGCATTGTGGTGACAGAGTTCATGGAGCATTTTGATTTCATTGTGATGACAATAGCCTGAAGCATTATGATGATGGGCATCGTCCATTGTGATGACAGGGTTCATGGAGCATTGAGATGAAAAGTCGCATGGAGCATTTTGATTACAAGGGACTTGGAGCATTGTGATGACAAGGGCATGGAGAATTTTGATGACAGGGCCATGGAACACTGTGATGACATGCGTCATATAGCTTTTTGATGACAAGGGCATGGAGCATTTTGATTAGATGGGTCGTGGAGCATTGTGATGACAAGTGTCATGGAGCCTTGTGATGACAAGGCCGTGGAACATTGTGATGGCAGGTGTCATGGAGCATAGTTATGACAGAGGTAAAGGAGCATTGTGATGAGAAGGGCATGGAGCATTGGTCTGAAATGTTTCATGGATTATTGTGATGAGAGTGGGCATAGAGCATTGTGATGATAAGGGCATGGAACACTGTGATACATGGGTCATGGAGGATTCTAATGACAAGGGCATGGGGCATTGTGATGAGAAGGGCATCGAGCATTGTGATTACAAGTGTCATGGAGCTTTGTGATGACAAGGGCATGGAAAAATGTGATGAGATGGTTCATGGAGCATTGTGATGACAATGACATCGAGCATTGTGATGCCAGGGTTCATGGAGCTTTGTGATGACAAAGGTCATGGAGCATTTTGATGACAAGTGCATGGTGCATTGTGATGAAAATGGCAGGGAGTGTTTTGATGTCAGGGTCATGCAGCAATTTGATGAAAAGTGTATTGGAACATTTTGATGACAGGGGTTATACAACATTGTGATGTCAGGGGTCATGGAACATTGTGATGATAAGCGGATGTAGCATTGTGATGACAGGGGTCATGGGACATAGTGATTACAGGGGTGAGGGAGTATTGTGACGACTAGTGATGAAACACTGTGATATCTCTGGTGAGAGAGCATTTTGATGAGAAGTATATGGAGCATTGTGATTACAATGTTTAGGGAGCATGGCAATGACAAGTTTCTGGACCGTTGTGATGAAAAGCGAATGGCACATTGCGATGAGAAGGGTCATGGAACATTTTTCAAACAAAGGCATGGAGCATTTTGATGACAATGGTCACGGAGCATTGTGATGAAAATGGCATGGAGCCTTTTCGTGACAGGTTTCAAGGAGCATTCTGATGACAAGTGTCAGGGAGCATTTTGATGACAAGTGTACTGAGCATTTTGATGACAAAGGTCATGGAGAATTGTGATGAAAAGGGCATGGAATTTTGTGATGACAGTCATCATGGAGCATTGTGATGACAAGTGTTATGGAACTTTGGGATCACAATGGTTTGGAGCATTGTGATGACAGAGGTCATGGATCATTTTGATTTCAAGGAGCATGGAACATTGTGATGACAAGGGCATGAAGCAATGTGATCCCAAGGTTCATGGAGGATTGTGATGACAATGGAAATGGAGTATTTTGATGACAAGCACATAGAGAATTGTAATGACAATGTCATGTAGCATTTTGCTGACAAAGGCATGGAGCATTGTGATGACACGTGTCATGGAGCACTGTGATGACAAGCGTCACGGAGCATTGTGAATACAGGGGTCATGGAGCATTGGGATGACAAGGGCATGGATCATTGTGATGACAAGGGTCATGGAGCAGTGGGCTGAAAATGTTCATAGAGTATTGTGATGACTGGGGTCATGGAGCATTGTGATGACAGAGGTCAAGGAGAATTTTGATTTCATTGTGCTGACAATAGCCGGAAGCAATATGATGATGGGCATGATGCATTGTGATGACAGTGTTCATGGAGCATGGAGATGAAAAGGGGCATGGAGCATTGTGATTACAGGGGTCTTGGAGCACTGTGATGACAAGGGCATGGAGCATTTAATGAGAAGGCCATGGAACATTCTGATGACATGTGTCATGGTGCTTTGTGATGACAAGGGCATGGAGCATTGTGATGACAAGTGTCATGGAGCCTTGTGATTACAAGGCCATGGAACATCGTGATGGATGGCGTCATGGAACACTGTTATGACAGGGGTAATGGAGCATTGTGATGAGAAGGGCATGGAGCACTGTGATTACAAGTTTTATGGAGCATTGCAATGAGAAAATTGTGGACCGTTGTGATGAAAAGTGCGTGGCAAATTGTGATGAAAAGGGTCATGGAGCATTTTTTTGACAAAGGAATGGAGCATTGTGATGACAAGTGTCATGGAATATTGTGATAAAATGTTCATGGAGCATTGTGGTTACAAACGACACAGAGCCTTGTGATGACGTGTGCATGGAGCATTGTGATGACAAATGTTATGAAGCATTGTGATGACTGGAGTCACGGAGCACTGTGATGACAGGGGTCATGGTGCATTGTGATGACAAGGGCATGGAGCATTGTGATGACAGGGGCATGGAGCATTCGTCTGACAACTTTCATAGATTATTGTGAGGACAGTGGACAAGGTGCATTGTGATGACAAGGGCATGGATCATTGTGATGAGAAGGTCTTGGAGTACTGTGAAGACAGTTGTCAGGGAGCATTGTGATGACATATGTCATGGTCCATTGCGATGACAATAGCAGGGAGCCTTGTGATGCCAAATGTAATGGAGGATTGTGTTGAAAAATATAATGGAGCACTGTGATGACTAGGGCTAGGAGCATTATGATGACAAGGGCCATTGAGAATTTTCAGGACAAGGTCGTGAAGCATTGTGATGACAATGTCCTGGAGCATTGTGATGAGAAAAACATGGAGCCTTGTGATGACAAATCTCATGGAGCATACTGATGAAAATGGACATGGACCATTGTGATTACAGGGGTCTTGGAACATTGTGATGACATGTGCATGGAGCATTGTGAGGAGAAGGCCAAGAGCATTCTGAAGACATGCGTCCTTTAGCTTTGTGATGACAAGGGCATGGAGCATTGTGATTACATGGGTCTTGGAGCATTGTGATGAAAAAGCATGGAGCCTTGTCATGACAGGGTTCAAGGAGCATACAGACAACAAGTGTCAGGGAGCATTTTGATGACAAGTGTATTGAGCATCGTGATGAAAAAGGTCATGGAGCATTGTGATGAGAAGACCATGGATAACTGTGATGACGAGCGTCATGGTGCATTGTGATGACAAGTGTTTTGGAATATTGTGATCACAAGCGTTTGGAGCATTGTTATGACAGAGATCATGGAGCATTTTGATTTCATTGTGATGACAATAGCATGAAGCATTATGATGATGGTCATGGTGCATTTTGATGACAGGGTTCATGAAACATTGAGATGAAAATGGGCATGGATCATTGTGGTTACAGGGTTCTTGGAGCATTGTGATGAGAAGGGTCATAGAGCCTTGTGATGACAAGGCCATGGAGCATCGTGATGGCAGGGGTCATGGATCATGGGTATGACAGGGATAATGGAGCATTGTGATGGCAGGGCAAGGAGCATTGTGATGAGAAGGCCATGGAGCATTCTGATGATATGTGTCATGGAGGTTTGTGATGACAAGGACATGAAGCAATGTGATGAGAACCTTAATGGAGCATTGTGATGACAATGACATGGAGCATTGTGATGACAAGGTTTATGGATCTTTGTGATGACAATGACATGGAGCATTGTGATGACAAGGTTTATGGATCTTTGTGATGACAAAGTCATGGAGCATTTTGATGACAAGGGCGTTGTGCTTTGTGATGAGAAGGGTAGGGAGCATTGTGATGACAGGGTCATGGAGCAATTTGATGAAAAGTGTCAAGGAACATTTTGATGACAGTGGTTATGGAACATTGTGATGCCAGGGGTCATCGAACATTGTGATGATAAGTGCATGTAGCATTGTGATGACAGGAGTCATGGCAAATTTTGATGACAGGGGTGAGGGAATATTGTGACGAATATTGATGTAACATTGTGACATCAGTGGTGAGAGAGCATTTTGGTGAGAAGTCCATGGAGCATTGTGATGAAAAGGTTCATGGAGCATTGTGATGTCAGGATTGGGGAGCACTGTGATGACAAGCGCATGGTGCATTTGGATGACATGAGTCATGGAGCATTGTGCTGACAAGCGCATGGAACATTGTGATGACAAGGGTCATGGAGCATTGTGCTGAGAAAGGCATAGAGCATTGTGATGACAAAGGTCAAAGAGCATTGTGATGAAAAGTTCATGGAGCATTGTGGTTAAAAAGGTCACAAAGACTGTTGATGACGAGGTCATGGACCATTGTGATGACAAAGGTCATGGAGCATTGTGATAACTGGAGTCACAGAGCATTGTGATGACAGGGGTCATGGAGCATTGTGATAACAAGGGCATGGAGTATTGTGATGACAAGGGCATGGAATGTTGGTCTAATAAGTTTCATGGATTATTGTGATGACAGTTGGATTGGCGCATTGTGATGACAACGGCATGGAGCATTGTGATGACCAGGTCATGCAGTATTGGGAAGACAGGTGTCAGGGAGCATTGTGATGACATATGTAATGGCCCATTGTGATGACAATGGCATGGAGCATTGTGATGCCAAGTGTCATGGAGGATTCTGATGACAAAGGTAATGTAGCATTGTGATGACAATGGCTTGGAGCATTGTGATGACAAGGGTCAGGGAGCATTGTGCTGACAAGTGCATGGAGAATTGTGATGACAAGTGTCATGGAGCACTGTGATGAGAAGGACATGGATCATTGTGATGAAAAAGGCATGGAGCCTTGTCATGACAGGGTTCAAGGAGCATACAGACAACAAGTGTCAGGGAGCATTTTGATGACAAGTGTAATGAGCATTGTGATGACAAAGGTCATGGAGCATTTTGATGAGAAGTCCATGGATAATTGTGATGACGAGTGTCATGGGGCACTGTGATGACAAGAGTTATGGAATATTGTGATCACAAGGGTTTGGAGCATTGTTATGACAGAGGTCATGGAGCATTTTGATTTCATTGTGATGACAATAGAATGAAGCATTATGATGATGGGCATGGTGCATTGTGATGATAGGGTTCATGGATCATTGAGACGAAAAGGGGCAGAGAGCATTGTGATTACAGTGTTCTTGGATCATTGTGATGAGAAGGGTGATGGAGCCTTGAGATGACAAGGCCATGGAATATCGTGATGGCAGGGGTCATGGAGCATTGTTATGAGAGGGGTAATGGAGCACTGTGATGGCAAGGGCATGGAGCTTTGTGATGAGAAGGCCATGGAGCATTCTGATGACATGTGTCATGGAGCTTTGTGATGACAAGGGCATGGAGCAATGTGATGAGAGCGTTCATGGAGCATTGTGATGACAATGACATGGAACATTGTGATGCCAATGGTCATGGATCTTTTTGATGACAAATAACAGGGAGCATTTTGATGACAAGTGTTTGTGCATTGTGATGAGAAGGGCAGTAAGCATTGTGATGACAGGGTCATGGAGCAATGTGATGAAAATTGTCATGGAACATTTTGATGACAGGGGTTATGGAACACTGAGATGTCAGGGTTCATGGAGCATTTTGATGAAAAGGGTCATGGAGCATTTTGATGACATGGGTTATGGAGCATTGTGATGACAGGTGTCATCGAACATTGTGATGATAAGTGCATGTAGCATTGTGATGACAGGGGTCATGGAACATTGTGATAACAGGGGTGAGGGAGTATTGTGACGAATAGTGATGTAACATTTTGATATCTGTGGTGAGAGAGCATTTTGATGAGAAGTGCATGGAGCATTGTGATGACAAGGTTTATGGAGCATTGTGATGACAAGATTGTGGAGCACTGTGATGACAAGCGCATGGTGCATTGTGATGACATGTATCATGGAGCATCTTGCTGACAAGCGCATGGAGCTTTGTGATGACAAGGGTCAAGGAGCATTGTGCTGAGAAAGGCATAGAGAATTGTGATGACCAGATTCAAAGAGCATTGTGATGAAAAGTTCATGGAGCATTGTGATGACAATGGTAAAGGAGCATAGTGATGACAAGGGCATGGAAAATTGGTCTACTAAGTTTCAAGGATTATTGCGATGACTGTTGGAATGGTGCATTGTGGTGACAAGGGCATGGAGCATTGTGATAGCCATGTCATGCAGTATTGTGAAGACTGGTGTCAGGGAGCATTGTGTTGACATATGTAATGACCCATTGTGATGACAATGGCCTGGAGCATTGTCATGCCAAATGTCATGGAGGATTTTGATGACAAAGGTAATGGAGCATTGTGATGACAATGGCTTGGAGCATTGAGATGACAAGGGTCACGGAGCATTGTGCTGACAAGTGCATGGAGAATTGTGATGAAAAGGGTCATGGAGCATTCTCATGACAAGCTTGTGGAGTATTTTGATGACAGTGTCTTGGAGCACTGTGATGAAAACGGCATGGGGCATTGTGTTGAAAAAAGCATGGAGGCTTTTCGTGACAGGGTACAAGGAGCATTCTGACAAGTGTCAGGGAGCATTGTGACGACAAGTGTATTGAGAATTTTGATGACAAAGGTCATGGAGCATTGTGATGAAAAGGGCATGGGGTATTGTGATGACAGGCATCATGGAGCGTTGTGATGACAAGTGTTATGGAACATTTTGATCACAAGGGTTTGGAGCATTGTGATGACAGAAGTCATGGATCATTTTGATTTCAAGGAGCATGGAGCATTGTGATAACAAAGGCATGAAGCAATGTGATCCCAAGGTTCATGGAGGATTGTGATGACAATGGTAATAGAGTATTTTGATGACAAGCACATAGAGCATTGTAATCACAAGGTCATGTAGCATTTTGCTGACAAAGTCATGGAGCTTTGTGATGACAGGTGTCATGGAGCACTGTGATGACAAGCGTCACTGAGCATTGTGAATACAGGGGTCATGGAGCATTGGGATGACAAGGGCATGGATCATTGTGATGACAAGTGTCATGGAGCATTGGGCTGAAAATGTTCATGGAGTATTGTGATGACAGGGGTCATGGTGCATTGTGATGACAAGGTCATGGAGCATTGTGGTTACAGGGGCATGGAGCATTGGTCTGACAAGTTTCATAGATTATATTGATGACAGTGGACATGGTTCATTGTGATGACTAGGGCATGGATCATTGTGAAGAGAAGGTCATGGAGTATTGTGATGACAGGAGTCAGGGAGCATTGTGATGACATATGTCATGGTCCATTGCAATGACAATGGCAGGGAGCATTGTGATGCCAAATGTAATGGAGGATTTTGAAGACAAATATAATGGAGCATAGTGATGACTAGGGCTTGGAGCATTATGATGACAAGGGCCATTGAGAATTTTCATGACAATATCGTGAAGCATTGTGATGAAAAGGTCCTGGAGCATTGTGATGTGAAATCCATAGAGACTTGTGATGACAAATCTCATGGAGCATACTGATGAAAAGGGGCATGGACCATTGTGATTACAGGGGTCTTGGAACATTGTGATGACATGGGCATGGAGCACTGTGAGGAGAAGGCCAAGGAGCATTCTGAAGACATGTTTCATTGAGCTTTGTGATGACAAGAGCATGGAGCATTGGGTTTAAAGGTGTCTTGCAGCATTGTGATGGAAAGGGCATGGATCATTGTGATGAAATAGGCATGGAGCCTTGTCATGACAGGGTTCAAGGAGCATACAGACATGTGTCAGGGAGCATTTTGATGACAAGTGTATTGAGCATTGTGATGGAAAAAGTCATGGAGCATTGTAATGAGAAGACCATGGATAATTGTGATGACGAGTGTCATGGGGCACTGTGATGACAAGTGTTATGGAATATAGTGATCACAAGGGTTTGGAGCATTGTTATGACAGAAGTCATGGAGCATTTTCAATTCATTGTGATGGCAATAGCATGAAGCATTATGATGACGGGCATGGTGCATTGTGATGACAGGGATCATGGATCATTGAGATGAAAAGGGGCATAGAGCATTGTGATTACAGGGTTTATGGAGCATTGCTATGACAAATATGTGGACCGTTGTGATGAAAAGCGCATGGCACATTGTGATGAAAAGTGTCATGGAGCATTTTTCTGACAAAGCCATGGAGCATTGTGATGACAAGGATCACAGAGCATTGTGATGAAAAGTTTATGGAGAATTGTGGTTACAATGGTCACAGAACCTTGTGATGACGCCGGCATGGACAACTGTGATGACAAATGTTATGAAGCATTTTGATGCCTGGAGTCACGGAGCATTGTGATGACAGGGGTCAAGGAGTACTATGATGACAAGGGCATGGAGCATTGTGATGACAAGGGCACGGAGCATTGTGATGACAGGGGCATGGATCATTGGTCTGACAAGTTTCATAGATTATTGTGATGACAGGGGACATGGTGCATTGTGATGACAAGGGCATGGATCATTGTGATGAGAAGGTCATGGAGTATTGTGAAGACAGGTGTCAGGGAGCATTGTGATGACATATGTCATGGTCCATTGCGATGACAATGGCAGGGAGCATTGTGATGCCAAATGTAATGGAGGATTGTGATGACAAATATAATGGATCATTGTGAGGACTAGGGCTTGGATCATTATGATGACAAGGGCCATTGAGAATTTTCAGGACAATGTCGTGAAGCATTGTGATGATAAGGTCCTGGAGCATTGTGATGAGAAAAACATGGAGCAATGTGATGAGAACTCTCTTGGAGCATACTGATGAAAAGGGGCATGGACCATTGTGATTACAGGGGTCTTGGAACATTGTGATGAAATGGGTATGGAGCATTGTGAGGAGAAGGTGAAGGAGCATTCTGAAGACATGCGTCATTGAGCTTTGTGATGACAAGGGCATGTAACACTGTGATTGCAGGGGTCTAGGAGCATTGTGACGAAAAGGGCATGGATCATTGTGATGGAAAAGGCATGGAGCCTTGTCATGACAGGGTTCAAGGAGCATACTGACGACAAGTGTCAGGGAGCATTTTGATGACAAGTGTATTGAGCATTGTGATGAGAAAGTTCATGGAGCCTTGTAATGACAAAGCCATGGGATATCGTAATGGCAGGGGTCCTGGAGCATTGTTTTGACAGGGGTAATGGAGAATTGTGATGGCAAGGGCATGGAGCACTGTGATGAGAAGGCCATGGAGCATTCTGATGACGTGTCATGGAGCTTTGTGAAGACAAGGGCATGGAGCAATGTGATGAAAGCATTCATGGAGCATTGTGATGACAATGACATGGAGCATTGTTATGCCAAGGGTCATGGATATTTGTGATGACAAAGGTCATGGAGCATTTTGATGGCAAGGGCGTAGTGCATTGTGATGAGAAGAGCAGGGAGAATTGTGATGACAGGGTCATGGAGCAATTTGATGAAAATTGTCATGGAACATTTTGATGACAGGTGTTATGGAACATTATGATGTCAGGGGTCATCGAACATTGTGATGATAAGTGCATGTAGCATGGTGATGACAGGAGTCATGGAACATTGTGATGACAGGGTGAGGGAGTATTGTGACAAATAGTGATGTAGCATTTTGATATCAGTGGAGAGAGAGTACTTTGATGAGAAGTGCATGGAGCATTATGATGACAATGTTTATGGAGCATTGTGATGACAAGATTGTAGAGCACTGTGATGACAAGCGCATGGTGCATTGTGATGACATGTGTCATGGAGCATTGTGCTGACAAGCGCATGGAGCATTGTGATGACAAGGGTCATGGAGCATTGTGCTGAGAAAGGTATAGAGCATTGTGATGACAATGACATGGAGCATTGTGATGACAAGGTTTATGGATCTTTGTGATGACAATGACATGGAGCATTGTGATGACAAGGTTTATGGATCTTTGTGATGACAAAGTCATGGAGCATTTTGATGACAAGGGCGTTGTGCTTTGTGATGAGAAGGGTAGGGAGCATTGTGATGACAGGGTCATGGAGCAATTTGATGAAAAGTGTCAAGGAACATTTTGATGACAGTGGTTATGGAACATTGTGATGCCAGGGGTCATCGAACATTGTGATGATAAGTGCATGTAGCATTGTGATGACAGGAGTCATGGCAAATTTTGATGACAGGGGTGAGGGAATATTGTGACGAATATTGATGTAACATTGTGACATCAGTGGTGAGAGAGCATTTTGGTGAGAAGTCCATGGAGCATTGTGATGAAAAGGTTCATGGAGCATTGTGATGTCAGGATTGGGGAGCACTGTGATGACAAGCGCATGGTGCATTTGGATGACATGAGTCATGGAGCATTGTGCTGACAAGCGCATGGAACATTGTGATGACAAGGGTCATGGAGCATTGTGCTGAGAAAGGCATAGAGCATTGTGATGACAAAGGTCAAAGAGCATTGTGATGAAAAGTTCATGGAGCATTGTGGTTAAAAAGGTCACAAAGACTGTTGATGACGAGGTCATGGACCATTGTGATGACAAAGGTCATGGAGCATTGTGATAACTGGAGTCACAGAGCATTGTGATGACAGGGGTCATGGAGCATTGTGATAACAAGGGCATGGAGTATTGTGATGACAAGGGCATGGAATGTTGGTCTAATAAGTTTCATGGATTATTGTGATGACAGTTGGATTGGCGCATTGTGATGACAACGGCATGGAGCATTGTGATGACCAGGTCATGCAGTATTGGGAAGACAGGTGTCAGGGAGCATTGTGATGACATATGTAATGGCCCATTGTGATGACAATGGCATGGAGCATTGTGATGCCAAGTGTCATGGAGGATTCTGATGACAAAGGTAATGTAGCATTGTGATGACAATGGCTTGGAGCATTGTGATGACAAGGGTCAGGGAGCATTGTGCTGACAAGTGCATGGAGAATTGTGATGACAAGTGTCATGGAGCACTGTGATGAGAAGGACATGGATCATTGTGATGAAAAAGGCATGGAGCCTTGTCATGACAGGGTTCAAGGAGCATACAGACAACAAGTGTCAGGGAGCATTTTGATGACAAGTGTAATGAGCATTGTGATGACAAAGGTCATGGAGCATTTTGATGAGAAGTCCATGGATAATTGTGATGACGAGTGTCATGGGGCACTGTGATGACAAGAGTTATGGAATATTGTGATCACAAGGGTTTGGAGCATTGTTATGACAGAGGTCATGGAGCATTTTGATTTCATTGTGATGACAATAGAATGAAGCATTATGATGATGGGCATGGTGCATTGTGATGATAGGGTTCATGGATCATTGAGACGAAAAGGGGCAGAGAGCATTGTGATTACAGTGTTCTTGGATCATTGTGATGAGAAGGGTGATGGAGCCTTGAGATGACAAGGCCATGGAATATCGTGATGGCAGGGGTCATGGAGCATTGTTATGAGAGGGGTAATGGAGCACTGTGATGGCAAGGGCATGGAGCTTTGTGATGAGAAGGCCATGGAGCATTCTGATGACATGTGTCATGGAGCTTTGTGATGACAAGGGCATGGAGCAATGTGATGAGAGCGTTCATGGAGCATTGTGATGACAATGACATGGAACATTGTGATGCCAATGGTCATGGATCTTTTTGATGACAAATAACAGGGAGCATTTTGATGACAAGTGTTTGTGCATTGTGATGAGAAGGGCAGTAAGCATTGTGATGACAGGGTCATGGAGCAATGTGATGAAAATTGTCATGGAACATTTTGATGACAGGGGTTATGGAACACTGAGATGTCAGGGTTCATGGAGCATTTTGATGAAAAGGGTCATGGAGCATTTTGATGACATGGGTTATGGAGCATTGTGATGACAGGTGTCATCGAACATTGTGATGATAAGTGCATGTAGCATTGTGATGACAGGGGTCATGGAACATTGTGATAACAGGGGTGAGGGAGTATTGTGACGAATAGTGATGTAACATTTTGATATCTGTGGTGAGAGAGCATTTTGATGAGAAGTGCATGGAGCATTGTGATGACAAGGTTTATGGAGCATTGTGATGACAAGATTGTGGAGCACTGTGATGACAAGCGCATGGTGCATTGTGATGACATGTATCATGGAGCATCTTGCTGACAAGCGCATGGAGCTTTGTGATGACAAGGGTCAAGGAGCATTGTGCTGAGAAAGGCATAGAGAATTGTGATGACCAGATTCAAAGAGCATTGTGATGAAAAGTTCATGGAGCATTGTGATGACAATGGTAAAGGAGCATAGTGATGACAAGGGCATGGAAAATTGGTCTACTAAGTTTCAAGGATTATTGCGATGACTGTTGGAATGGTGCATTGTGGTGACAAGGGCATGGAGCATTGTGATAGCCATGTCATGCAGTATTGTGAAGACTGGTGTCAGGGAGCATTGTGTTGACATATGTAATGACCCATTGTGATGACAATGGCCTGGAGCATTGTCATGCCAAATGTCATGGAGGATTTTGATGACAAAGGTAATGGAGCATTGTGATGACAATGGCTTGGAGCATTGAGATGACAAGGGTCACGGAGCATTGTGCTGACAAGTGCATGGAGAATTGTGATGAAAAGGGTCATGGAGCATTCTCATGACAAGCTTGTGGAGTATTTTGATGACAGTGTCTTGGAGCACTGTGATGAAAACGGCATGGGGCATTGTGTTGAAAAAAGCATGGAGGCTTTTCGTGACAGGGTACAAGGAGCATTCTGACAAGTGTCAGGGAGCATTGTGACGACAAGTGTATTGAGAATTTTGATGACAAAGGTCATGGAGCATTGTGATGAAAAGGGCATGGGGTATTGTGATGACAGGCATCATGGAGCGTTGTGATGACAAGTGTTATGGAACATTTTGATCACAAGGGTTTGGAGCATTGTGATGACAGAAGTCATGGATCATTTTGATTTCAAGGAGCATGGAGCATTGTGATAACAAAGGCATGAAGCAATGTGATCCCAAGGTTCATGGAGGATTGTGATGACAATGGTAATAGAGTATTTTGATGACAAGCACATAGAGCATTGTAATCACAAGGTCATGTAGCATTTTGCTGACAAAGTCATGGAGCTTTGTGATGACAGGTGTCATGGAGCACTGTGATGACAAGCGTCACTGAGCATTGTGAATACAGGGGTCATGGAGCATTGGGATGACAAGGGCATGGATCATTGTGATGACAAGTGTCATGGAGCATTGGGCTGAAAATGTTCATGGAGTATTGTGATGACAGGGGTCATGGTGCATTGTGATGACAAGGTCATGGAGCATTGTGGTTACAGGGGCATGGAGCATTGGTCTGACAAGTTTCATAGATTATATTGATGACAGTGGACATGGTTCATTGTGATGACTAGGGCATGGATCATTGTGAAGAGAAGGTCATGGAGTATTGTGATGACAGGAGTCAGGGAGCATTGTGATGACATATGTCATGGTCCATTGCAATGACAATGGCAGGGAGCATTGTGATGCCAAATGTAATGGAGGATTTTGAAGACAAATATAATGGAGCATAGTGATGACTAGGGCTTGGAGCATTATGATGACAAGGGCCATTGAGAATTTTCATGACAATATCGTGAAGCATTGTGATGAAAAGGTCCTGGAGCATTGTGATGTGAAATCCATAGAGACTTGTGATGACAAATCTCATGGAGCATACTGATGAAAAGGGGCATGGACCATTGTGATTACAGGGGTCTTGGAACATTGTGATGACATGGGCATGGAGCACTGTGAGGAGAAGGCCAAGGAGCATTCTGAAGACATGTTTCATTGAGCTTTGTGATGACAAGAGCATGGAGCATTGGGTTTAAAGGTGTCTTGGAGCATTGTGATGGAAAGGGCATGGATCATTGTGATGAAATAGGCATGGAGCCTTGTCATGACAGGGTTCAAGGAGCATACAGACATGTGTCAGGGAGCATTTTGATGACAAGTGTATTGAGCATTGTGATGGAAAAAGTCATGGAGCATTGTAATGAGAAGACCATGGATAATTGTGATGACGAGTGTCATGGGGCACTGTGATGACAAGTGTTATGGAATATAGTGATCACAAGGGTTTGGAGCATTGTTATGACAGAAGTCATGGAGCATTTTCAATTCATTGTGATGGCAATAGCATGAAGCATTATGATGACGGGCATGGTGCATTGTGATGACAGGGATCATGGATCATTGAGATGAAAAGGGGCATAGAGCATTGTGATTACAGGGTTTATGGAGCATTGCTATGACAAATATGTGGACCGTTGTGATGAAAAGCGCATGGCACATTGTGATGAAAAGTGTCATGGAGCATTTTTCTGACAAAGCCATGGAGCATTGTGATGACAAGGATCACAGAGCATTGTGATGAAAAGTTTATGGAGAATTGTGGTTACAATGGTCACAGAACCTTGTGATGACGCCGGCATGGACAACTGTGATGACAAATGTTATGAAGCATTTTGATGCCTGGAGTCACGGAGCATTGTGATGACAGGGGTCAAGGAGTACTATGATGACAAGGGCATGGAGCATTGTGATGACAAGGGCACGGAGCATTGTGATGACAGGGGCATGGATCATTGGTCTGACAAGTTTCATAGATTATTGTGATGACAGGGGACATGGTGCATTGTGATGACAAGGGCATGGATCATTGTGATGAGAAGGTCATGGAGTATTGTGAAGACAGGTGTCAGGGAGCATTGTGATGACATATGTCATGGTCCATTGCGATGACAATGGCAGGGAGCATTGTGATGCCAAATGTAATGGAGGATTGTGATGACAAATATAATGGATCATTGTGAGGACTAGGGCTTGGATCATTATGATGACAAGGGCCATTGAGAATTTTCAGGACAATGTCGTGAAGCATTGTGATGATAAGGTCCTGGAGCATTGTGATGAGAAAAACATGGAGCAATGTGATGAGAACTCTCTTGGAGCATACTGATGAAAAGGGGCATGGACCATTGTGATTACAGGGGTCTTGGAACATTGTGATGAAATGGGTATGGAGCATTGTGAGGAGAAGGTGAAGGAGCATTCTGAAGACATGCGTCATTGAGCTTTGTGATGACAAGGGCATGTAACACTGTGATTGCAGGGGTCTAGGAGCATTGTGACGAAAAGGGCATGGATCATTGTGATGGAAAAGGCATGGAGCCTTGTCATGACAGGGTTCAAGGAGCATACTGACGACAAGTGTCAGGGAGCATTTTGATGACAAGTGTATTGAGCATTGTGATGAGAAAGTTCATGGAGCCTTGTAATGACAAAGCCATGGGATATCGTAATGGCAGGGGTCCTGGAGCATTGTTTTGACAGGGGTAATGGAGAATTGTGATGGCAAGGGCATGGAGCACTGTGATGAGAAGGCCATGGAGCATTCTGATGACGTGTCATGGAGCTTTGTGAAGACAAGGGCATGGAGCAATGTGATGAAAGCATTCATGGAGCATTGTGATGACAATGACATGGAGCATTGTTATGCCAAGGGTCATGGATATTTGTGATGACAAAGGTCATGGAGCATTTTGATGGCAAGGGCGTAGTGCATTGTGATGAGAAGAGCAGGGAGAATTGTGATGACAGGGTCATGGAGCAATTTGATGAAAATTGTCATGGAACATTTTGATGACAGGTGTTATGGAACATTATGATGTCAGGGGTCATCGAACATTGTGATGATAAGTGCATGTAGCATGGTGATGACAGGAGTCATGGAACATTGTGATGACAGGGTGAGGGAGTATTGTGACAAATAGTGATGTAGCATTTTGATATCAGTGGAGAGAGAGTACTTTGATGAGAAGTGCATGGAGCATTATGATGACAATGTTTATGGAGCATTGTGATGACAAGATTGTAGAGCACTGTGATGACAAGCGCATGGTGCATTGTGATGACATGTGTCATGGAGCATTGTGCTGACAAGCGCATGGAGCATTGTGATGACAAGGGTCATGGAGCATTGTGCTGAGAAAGGTATAGAGCATTGTGATGACAATGACATGGAGCATTGTGATGACAAGGTTTATGGATCTTTGTGATGACAATGACATGGAGCATTGTGATGACAAGGTTTATGGATCTTTGTGATGACAAAGTCATGGAGCATTTTGATGACAAGGGCGTTGTGCTTTGTGATGAGAAGGGTAGGGAGCATTGTGATGACAGGGTCATGGAGCAATTTGATGAAAAGTGTCAAGGAACATTTTGATGACAGTGGTTATGGAACATTGTGATGCCAGGGGTCATCGAACATTGTGATGATAAGTGCATGTAGCATTGTGATGACAGGAGTCATGGCAAATTTTGATGACAGGGGTGAGGGAATATTGTGACGAATATTGATGTAACATTGTGACATCAGTGGTGAGAGAGCATTTTGGTGAGAAGTCCATGGAGCATTGTGATGAAAAGGTTCATGGAGCATTGTGATGTCAGGATTGGGGAGCACTGTGATGACAAGCGCATGGTGCATTTGGATGACATGAGTCATGGAGCATTGTGCTGACAAGCGCATGGAACATTGTGATGACAAGGGTCATGGAGCATTGTGCTGAGAAAGGCATAGAGCATTGAGATGACAAAGGTCAAAGAGCATTGTGATGAAAAGTTCATGGAGCATTGTGGTTAAAAAGGTCACAAAGACTGTTGATGACGAGGTCATGGACCATTGTGATGACAAAGGTCATGGAGCATTGTGATAACTGGAGTCACAGAGCATTGTGATGACAGGGGTCATGGAGCATTGTGATAACAAGGGCATGGAGTATTGTGATGACAAGGGCATGGAATGTTGGTCTAATAAGTTTCATGGATTATTGTGATGACAGTTGGATTGGCGCATTGTGATGACAACGGCATGGAGCATTGTGATGACCAGGTCATGCAGTATTGGGAAGACAGGTGTCAGGGAGCATTGTGATGACATATGTAATGGCCCATTGTGATGACAATGGCATGGAGCATTGTGATGCCAAGTGTCATGGAGGATTCTGATGACAAAGGTAATGTAGCATTGTGATGACAATGGCTTGGAGCATTGTGATGACAAGGGTCAGGGAGCATTGTGCTGACAAGTGCATGGAGAATTGTGATGACAAGTGTCATGGAGCACTGTGATGAGAAGGACATGGATCATTGTGATGAAAAAGGCATGGAGCCTTGTCATGACAGGGTTCAAGGAGCATACAGACAACAAGTGTCAGGGAGCATTTTGATGACAAGTGTAATGAGCATTGTGATGACAAAGGTCATGGAGCATTTTGATGAGAAGTCCATGGATAATTGTGATGACGAGTGTCATGGGGCACTGTGATGACAAGAGTTATGGAATATTGTGATCACAAGGGTTTGGAGCATTGTTATGACAGAGGTCATGGAGCATTTTGATTTCATTGTGATGACAATAGAATGAAGCATTATGATGATGGGCATGGTGCATTGTGATGATAGGGTTCATGGATCATTGAGACGAAAAGGGGCAGAGAGCATTGTGATTACAGTGTTCTTGGATCATTGTGATGAGAAGGGTGATGGAGCCTTGAGATGACAAGGCCATGGAATATCGTGATGGCAGGGGTCATGGAGCATTGTTATGAGAGGGGTAATGGAGCACTGTGATGGCAAGGGCATGGAGCTTTGTGATGAGAAGGCCATGGAGCATTCTGATGACATGTGTCATGGAGCTTTGTGATGACAAGGGCATGGAGCAATGTGATGAGAGCGTTCATGGAGCATTGTGATGACAATGACATGGAACATTGTGATGCCAATGGTCATGGATCTTTTTGATGACAAATAACAGGGAGCATTTTGATGACAAGTGTTTGTGCATTGTGATGAGAAGGGCAGTAAGCATTGTGATGACAGGGTCATGGAGCAATGTGATGAAAATTGTCATGGAACATTTTGATGACAGGGGTTATGGAACACTGAGATGTCAGGGTTCATGGAGCATTTTGATGAAAAGGGTCATGGAGCATTTTGATGACATGGGTTATGGAGCATTGTGATGACAGGTGTCATCGAACATTGTGATGATAAGTGCATGTAGCATTGTGATGACAGGGGTCATGGAACATTGTGATAACAGGGGTGAGGGAGTATTGTGACGAATAGTGATGTAACATTTTGATATCTGTGGTGAGAGAGCATTTTGATGAGAAGTGCATGGAGCATTGTGATGACAAGGTTTATGGAGCATTGTGATGACAAGATTGTGGAGCACTGTGATGACAAGCGCATGGTGCATTGTGATGACATGTATCATGGAGCATCTTGCTGACAAGCGCATGGAGCTTTGTGATGACAAGGGTCAAGGAGCATTGTGCTGAGAAAGGCATAGAGAATTGTGATGACCAGATTCAAAGAGCATTGTGATGAAAAGTTCATGGAGCATTGTGATGACAATGGTAAAGGAGCATAGTGATGACAAGGGCATGGAAAATTGGTCTACTAAGTTTCAAGGATTATTGCGATGACTGTTGGAATGGTGCATTGTGGTGACAAGGGCATGGAGCATTGTGATAGCCATGTCATGCAGTATTGTGAAGACTGGTGTCAGGGAGCATTGTGTTGACATATGTAATGACCCATTGTGATGACAATGGCCTGGAGCATTGTCATGCCAAATGTCATGGAGGATTTTGATGACAAAGGTAATGGAGCATTGTGATGACAATGGCTTGGAGCATTGAGATGACAAGGGTCACGGAGCATTGTGCTGACAAGTGCATGGAGAATTGTGATGAAAAGGGTCATGGAGCATTCTCATGACAAGCTTGTGGAGTATTTTGATGACAGTGTCTTGGAGCACTGTGATGAAAACGGCATGGGGCATTGTGTTGAAAAAAGCATGGAGGCTTTTCGTGACAGGGTACAAGGAGCATTCTGACAAGTGTCAGGGAGCATTGTGACGACAAGTGTATTGAGAATTTTGATGACAAAGGTCATGGAGCATTGTGATGAAAAGGGCATGGGGTATTGTGATGACAGGCATCATGGAGCGTTGTGATGACAAGTGTTATGGAACATTTTGATCACAAGGGTTTGGAGCATTGTGATGACAGAAGTCATGGATCATTTTGATTTCAAGGAGCATGGAGCATTGTGATAACAAAGGCATGAAGCAATGTGATCCCAAGGTTCATGGAGGATTGTGATGACAATGGTAATAGAGTATTTTGATGACAAGCACATAGAGCATTGTAATCACAAGGTCATGTAGCATTTTGCTGACAAAGTCATGGAGCTTTGTGATGACAGGTGTCATGGAGCACTGTGATGACAAGCGTCACTGAGCATTGTGAATACAGGGGTCATGGAGCATTGGGATGACAAGGGCATGGATCATTGTGATGACAAGTGTCATGGAGCATTGGGCTGAAAATGTTCATGGAGTATTGTGATGACAGGGGTCATGGTGCATTGTGATGACAAGGTCATGGAGCATTGTGGTTACAGGGGCATGGAGCATTGGTCTGACAAGTTTCATAGATTATATTGATGACAGTGGACATGGTTCATTGTGATGACTAGGGCATGGATCATTGTGAAGAGAAGGTCATGGAGTATTGTGATGACAGGAGTCAGGGAGCATTGTGATGACATATGTCATGGTCCATTGCAATGACAATGGCAGGGAGCATTGTGATGCCAAATGTAATGGAGGATTTTGAAGACAAATATAATGGAGCATAGTGATGACTAGGGCTTGGAGCATTATGATGACAAGGGCCATTGAGAATTTTCATGACAATATCGTGAAGCATTGTGATGAAAAGGTCCTGGAGCATTGTGATGTGAAATCCATAGAGACTTGTGATGACAAATCTCATGGAGCATACTGATGAAAAGGGGCATGGACCATTGTGATTACAGGGGTCTTGGAACATTGTGATGACATGGGCATGGAGCACTGTGAGGAGAAGGCCAAGGAGCATTCTGAAGACATGTTTCATTGAGCTTTGTGATGACAAGAGCATGGAGCATTGGGTTTAAAGGTGTCTTGGAGCATTGTGATGGAAAGGGCATGGATCATTGTGATGAAATAGGCATGGAGCCTTGTCATGACAGGGTTCAAGGAGCATACAGACATGTGTCAGGGAGCATTTTGATGACAAGTGTATTGAGCATTGTGATGGAAAAAGTCATGGAGCATTGTAATGAGAAGACCATGGATAATTGTGATGACGAGTGTCATGGGGCACTGTGATGACAAGTGTTATGGAATATAGTGATCACAAGGGTTTGGAGCATTGTTATGACAGAAGTCATGGAGCATTTTCAATTCATTGTGATGGCAATAGCATGAAGCATTATGATGACGGGCATGGTGCATTGTGATGACAGGGATCATGGATCATTGAGATGAAAAGGGGCATAGAGCATTGTGATTACAGGGTTTATGGAGCATTGCTAT